>NC_139479.1:31664657-32884657 GCF_008360975.1 Lichenostomus cassidix
TCTGTTTTCCATTGCTCTTCCTATAGAATGTTCTCATTTGTACATCAAGTCATTCTTATAAAGTCCTTTTATGGGAAAATTCCAATTATGGAGCTCAAATCTTGCCTGAGTCACATAGACACAACTGTTGACAGATGCTTTGTAATGGGCTACAAAGTATTTGTGCACAAACCACAAGAAATCCAGCCTGACTCTTAGAATTCAAGCTGGTACATGATGGTTTAGTGGCAGCGCTGCTTTGCAGCCTGCAGAAGTCTGAGAGGCTGTAAATCTGGATCACTAGTGAGTTATATAACAGCCTGTAAGTGAGTCAAATATATTAATGGTTAGATAAGATAGATATTTGTATGTGTATTCAGATTGTAATTAGAGTTTCTAAAAAAGCTGACAATTTATGCACATCTTCCCCAATCAACAGGCTTTGACAGGGATTTAGCACTACTCCCAAGATTAGGCAGTCTGACAATCCTTGTGGCATGTACTGAAAGTCACGATAATAAAGGCTTAGAATGTAACTGCACAATTGGAATGAATAAAACAGGAAACAAACCAGAAGTCATCTTTCTACAGTATCTCTTTAAGTTAATTCAGCCTCCAACTAGCATAATTCTGCAAGGAAAGTTTCAGCCATGGCTTGTGGATAAGTGGTCTGTTTAACTGTGGAATGTACCTCAAGCATGCTGGGTGGGCACCCGTACATGCTGCACAGGCTGCCTTAATTATGCAGGCACAGCTTTATGCTTCCTGTGAGGGCTGTCAAAGGGTTTAAGGGGTGTTTTGGAGAGGGATTCTTTGTTCTTCAATTATTGCATGCCCTGTAATGCAGGAACGAAAACTGATTGGCAGATACCAGTGGAGATTCTTTTTTTAGGGGTTATAGCTTAAAAAAAATCAGTCCTGGAAACACATCTGGGTCCCACAGACTCGAAGTTTGGGTTCATCCATCCACATTTATTTGACTTAAGGTGCCAAGAAATACTCTTCCCTGCCACCACGTTTTTATTTTTTTCTCTGGTGTTTATTTCAAATATGGAGGAGAAAGAAAAGTGAGAAGGAGAATGTCTGTCAGTATCCACAGATGCCACCACTGCCCTGTGGTGGGGACATTGGCAGGAGAAAAGTCCCTGCTTGTGAGTTGTTTTTTGAATGGAAGGGAGGATTCTGCACTGCTCACACTGTTTCATTTGCAAATGAGGGCTACCCTCAGTGCCAAGTCAAATCTCCAGGATCCTCTAGGTCTTACCCACTAACTGCTCTGCTTTGCTAAACTTTTTCTTAATGTAATTTCTCTCTGGTTGTGGTCTCTCTCCTGCCCACTGTTCACTGGCATAAGAAAGACCATGTCAGGCTTTCCTTGCCAGACATACAGGAGCGGGAAAAGTGTGGGAGAAGAACAAGGGTCATCTTCACTGTTTTTATATTGTGTGGTGTGTGTTGGATGCTAGAATGTAGAAAAATAGATCTGCTTGTCAATAAATATATAAGAAAAGATATTACTTCTTCCATCATTCTGGTAGGTGATAAGCCTGCAGCCATTTATCAACTGTCCAGTAGAAATAAATGTCTGTTGTCATTTTCTCACATTTAATAACATTATACTTCTTTGTAATTTTAGCTGTTCATCTCAACTGCTACCTTTTTTTTTCCTTTTTGAAAGAAGTGAGCTTGGAAGAGAAAGGATACTTTAATAAGGCTTCCTCCTTTCTTTGACAAGGCAACAAAATGATTGTGAAGAACATGAGGTTAATTATTTGGTTAATAAATCTGGAAGATGTGCACTTGCTTAAAGCAGAATGACCACCAAGCAGTCTCACTTGGATTTGCAGTGGCTTTGAAGTTGAGTTTGCTTTTGCAACACTATCAACATTATTTTCTCAGTTTGCATCCCAGAGCCGCTACTACAATTATATTTCTATGGAAGATAGATGAGGATCATGTCATATATGTGATTCATCACAATGCAACTAGACTGGGGTAAATTCTTGTTATTCCTAATGTGACAGACTTCTCCTGAGGAGGTAAAATCACTGCAGGTTTGGGTTGGGCTCCACAGGAACACATCTGTTTTCCTCTTGTATCTTAAAGCCCTGGCTATAACCATCCTGCCCTTTCACAAGTCTCTTCAAGCTGGGCCATTTTCCCTTCTCCCATGGATAGTCTACTCCTGGCCAAGCAGTGGTACAGCTCTCTCTTGTAGCCTCACAATAGATCCTGTGAGAAAGGTCCTGTCAGAAAGAAGCTACTGACAAAAATTTTCCTCCTGGGCAGGGACTGGCCTCATGCTGTGCTCTTGCCTGCCTGGGTGCTCCTTCTTCTCACCAGCTGGCTTGGGATGGGTACACCCTTCCTTGACATGGTTTCAAAAGAAAACAGCATCCTGAAGTATTGCTTAGGCATACGTGTGATATCTGAATGGAGTTTTGGCACCTTGTGGCTTCTGTCTGAATTGCAGATATTTTACAAGAGGAGCTGCTGGACTTCTCCAGGGTAGGAGCCTCCAACCCTGTGCATGTGTTTAAGTACCCACTAAAGGCTGCAATTCACAGCAGAGGTGTTGATTTATTTTAGGACCCCCTTCCCCCCAGGCCAGGCAGAGCAGAGTACCAAAGCATCTGAATACTTGTTAAGCCTTACAGACCTAAGTTCCTGTGTGATCACAATTTCAGTAAATTTGGTTACAGTACTCTCATTGGGAAGCATCTAGTCAGGACGAATTAATGTTTGTCACCATCAGGAAACAGGACAAACCCAGTTATTCTGGTGGTTGGGATCATTGCAGAGACAGCAAAGTACTAAGGTGGGATACATCTGAAACATCCTAGAAAAAAAGTCCAATGCTGTTGTTTGGAGCTTTTTTTGCATAGGAAGTAACATAGGTAAAAATCAAATGTTCTGACAATCCCAAATCTGCCTAAACAAATCCCACATTTACTGAGGATATCAGCACACATATACCTAATAAGCATTTAAAAAAGGAGGGCTTTCTGCATCACTTTTTTAATGGACCCATCTCCTCCTACTTGTCTTCTCCAGATCTGGCTTTGAAATTACTTACAGCATGTTGTGAACTTGTAATCATCTCAGAGATAATAAAGTATCACAGCTCTAAAGAGAAGATGAAATTCCATGACCTTTTGTGATGCAAATATTTTGAAATAGGGAAGACATTCCTTCTTAGCCTTTGAAAGCTGATCATGACATGTAATTACACTAATTTTACTGCAGAGCTACAAATACAAGCATAAGGAAGGGATGTGGGCAGTCCTGTATGGCTAACAAGGGATGAAAGATATGTAGATCATCAACTTCCAAACGTGGGGTCAGCTGCAGCCCTGGATACAGCAGCAACTGTCAGATATGTGACAAAAAAATTTCAACTTGTTATCTTCCTAGTGACAGTGGTTCCTAATTTTTTTCTCAGAAGGTTATCCACTGTGTAATTACATACCTCCCACACAATTAAGAAATTGTGCCCCATTCTTCATCTGAATCTGCCTGGAACCATCTTTCAGGCACCTTTTGTGAGCAGTCCAAGAGATTGAACCTGTTTTCAGATTTCTGTATGCAAGTATCTATACTCAGAGCTTGAGCTACATTTCAGCTTTTGTCAGTGAGCTAAATAAGTTGAGCTGCTTAAGTTTCAAATCTTGACTTATTTTCCAGTCCCTGGAAATACCTGTAACCTTCTTTTGAACTCTCTCCCCCTCTCTGTCCTCATTATTTCTGTATATTTTCTGAGGTGTGGATGAATAGCCGGAAAGGTGTATCTAGTCTAGGGTCCTGCATCCCACATATGAGACAATAACATTAATAACAGTGAAAGGAAGGTGCTGCTTTCTTCCCTGCTACCTGGTCTAATATTCAAGTGATACAAAGTTCACTGTGCTATACACATGTGCCCATAGCCTGAACTGGGATCATTACCCATCTTCTACTTGACATTCCTGGTTGTGTGTATCCAGGGATCACCTTAGCATATTTCTTGCTCTTGCAATGCCTCAGAAGCTCATGTTGACCCACTGTCTATGAATTTTTTATAAGTCCTCCGTGGAGCTGCACCTTTCCAAGATAGCTCACTTGCTCTAGCAAACAAAACACGCAGTCTGATGGAGAGAGTACACATGATCCTTCAACCTAGCCTTGACTTGACTCTCAGGTCCTGATCTGGAAAGCCAACATGTGATGTCAGGTTGTTTCCAAAAAGAAACATTCTGCACTCCTACCTTTGAAATTAAAAAGTGCAGAAGGTGACAATATTTGACTTCAGACCACTTCCAAACCTACCTGCTTTTTACCTTCCATTTGGAGAGTAAGCTTTACCTGCTTTCCAGATATTTTACTACAATGAACTCTAGCATACTGTAACATGCTTGCAGGAACGTGACCTGAAAGCTTTCAATGATAGAGGAGTTCTAAAAAGTGTAAGAGCTACTTAAATAAAATAACGTTTAAATATAGAGTTGCCTCGTATTTTTTGAGAGTATATACAGAGAAAGCTGAAAAACTAAAACCAGCATTGACTGTCTTTGTAAAAGAGAACTGAGATTTCTTTATAATAATATAATCACTCTGGGTGTTAGGTCTTTAAAAGTTACAGCAGCATTTTAGAGGAAGGAATGATTTGGCACTTTTGTGACCACATTTAACTCCTAGGACTTCTAAATGAACATGAGAGAAATCACATACACATCTCTAGTGTACACCCACCCCCTCCTCACAGCTCCCTGCCCCATTCCTGCTCTCCTTCATGCATTCTCACCCCTGAATCCTGTGTCTGCTCTTCAGCATCACAGGCACAGGCGGACAGATTCCAGCTTCCTTTATGCACGTAGAAGACGTCTGCCCTTACCCACATGTACATATTCTAGTCAGTGCATATACACCAGACCAGGCACTTGCACATGGCATTGAATAGAATTTTGTCCTGGAAACAGGGGGTCCCTGTTGTCCAGGCATTCAAGGTGTCCTTTTGAGGGGGAACTTCAGGAAAATGCCTTTTACAGCTTGCTGAGGTTTAGGAGTCACCAGTGAGGTGAGTATAGGTCTGAGCTGCTCTTTCCCAAATTGAGTGGTTGTGATGGATTATATTTATACCTCCACTGTTCCAGCCTTTCACAAACCATCCCACACATCTCTTATATTAGAAAGCTTCAACCTAATATTTTTTGAGCTGGGCATATGGGACCTTGATTATATCATCTTTATTTGTTTTTCTCCATTCACTCTCACTCCTCCATTCTTCTCTCTCCCTGTCATTATCATTTTAGGCTCCACTAAAATATTACACAGTGGTTTACGCTTCACCATCTTTTTCCCTCTTGTTGACAGATGCTTACCCCAATTCTGAAGTGATCTATGTGTGGACTAATAGCACCACAACATCTGTGGTGGTGGCTGAAGATGGCTCACGACTTAACCAGTACCACCTGATGGGACAAACTGTGGGAACGGAAAACATCAGTACCAGTACAGGTAGGGGGAATATTTCCACCCCATGGTTGCTGATAGCTGGAGCAGGAGGAGAGATTCACAGGCTCTGGTTATTTTGCAGTAGGACTAGGGAAGCATCTGTGGGATGTGGAGCGCTAGGGAGATCCTGTGCAGGTTCATGGCCACTTAGCAGAGGCATTAAAGCACCGAAAGGGTTATATGCTGGTTCTTAGGTACATCGCAAGGCTGTGGCTGAAGATGCATCCAAGCTCCTGCTATTTACAGGAATGCCAGAGAGGCTGCACACAGTTTCTTGGCGATTGCCCTTGCTGAGGCTGCCAGCGCTGTTCCTGGCTTACTTCCCCGTGGGAGGAACCACCCTGGGAGGCAAACACCACCCACGCATTTGATCCGTTTCAATCATCGCTTTAAAATGATTGCTTGATGAAACCGCTGGGGGGAAGGGAAGGGGGGGGGGGGGCTGTGGCGTGGCGTGGCCCTGCAGCGTGTCCGGGGGACCACGTGGCCGGAGAGGAGGTGCAAACCCCGAGGATTCCCATTCCCTCTCGGGCTGCGAGCGGAGGCGCCAGATGTGGCAGCATTAGGGAGGCAAAGAAGCTTTAATCCCAGGCCGGGCATCCACGTGAGCCGTGCCCCCCTGCTTCTTAAGGCTCCCCCGCAAGGGCAGCCCTGGGTGTGCATTGGAGGGGGGGACTCCCGGGGGGTCGAGGCCGGGACAAGGGATCACGTGCACTCAGTAGGATGGGGGCTTAACCAGGTTACACAATGCACTCGACTGCAGAGCATTAGTGGCATCCAGCGAAGGGAGGGGGAAGAGGTGGAAATGAAATAGCCTGCCGTGAAGGAAAGGGGGATTTCCACTGCTGGTTTCAAGGGGCTTGGGCTGGGGAAAGGGGAACCTGCGGCAGCATGCCTGGGAGCAATTCCTGCAGGCAAAGGCCGACAGTCTGCTGGTGATGTACTGTGTCCCTGGTGAGAAACGATGGGCAGAGTTGTAGAGGACAAAGTATAGATTAAATTAGGAACCTTTTACTAGCTATACAAAATTTAGGAGACATGAAAACAGGTACACATACACTTGCACACAGAATTAGCTGGACCGAAACTTAAAGATGCATAATGCTTTGTGCTCCAACTGGCAAATGAAGAGGGGACATCTGAGTTTATGCTCCAGAAAGGACACAAAGTGAGGGAAGGCTTGCCGTGGGCAGCCACTAAACTCAACTGCCATCTCCATCCTATAGACATTCACCCCTTCCCTTGCCCACCTTAGAAGACACAAAGCTGATGCTAAAGCAAAGATTCCTAAAATCAAGAGAAACATATAGACAGAGTGGTTACTTCTGCAGAAAAAGAACAAGTAGTACCCTAACTCCCATTAAAGAGTAAAGACACTTTTTTCCTTACCAGTTCACCATCATAGCCGCATTGTTTTCTGCAATGAATGGCAGCTCCCCTCTCGCCTTCATTGTTGCCAAGAAAAAGATCCAGAGGATGTACTGGAGCATCTCCTACAACCTCGTTCTGCTCCTCAGAGCAAGAAAACCATCCAACACAGGCAGTGAGTGCTCCAGCGTGTCAGCTCCAGGCCACTTCCAGTTTGCCGCTTTGCCTGTGAAAGCTCCTTGTACTCCTCAGCCCAAGGAAACACTTCAGACAAATCCCAAAGTTTCTGCACAGTAAACACCTCCCTCCTGCATTTAAGATTTATGCTAATAAATGCTGTGTTTCCAACGTCAAGATTTTATATTAATGTCCTGGGTTACATCTGGGCTGGCTGGATTCTGATTGCAGGGTGGATCACAAAGAGCAGGACACAGATTGTAACCGGGGATTAGCAAAATACAAAAATCCGATTTTGCACAGGGAAAGCATCAGTCAACGATGGATTTTCTGGACTTCATCAAGCTCGTAGGAGGCCAGTAATCAGCATTACTTACGAATGGCCATCGAAGGCATTTCTCCTTTCTATTGAATTGTTGAACGTGAAAAAGAAAAACCAAATAGCTATTGCATAATTCAAGTTCTTAGATCTTTTGTGGCTTTTATGACACACAAGTCAAACTATGCAGCTCTTGCAGTTGCATAGACAAAATGTGAATGTTATAGGTCATTTATGCTGTTCTTTCTAGCAGACTTTTTTTTTTTTAATGAAGTGCCAGACCTTTACCAGTTCATTGGGATTCTGCTGATTTTGTAAGCAAGCTTGCTGTTTGGCTGTCTTCTCAGAAAAAAATACCCTGGCATTCCTAATTCTCCAACCAATCTTGAAACTTGGAACATTTTAGCCATGCCATAGAAACGGCTCTGTCATGTGCCACCTGTTCTTTTTTTTGGCTGTTTGTTGTTGTTTGGTTTGGTTTGGTTTTTTTTGGCTAACGTCTCCAAATGTTATTCACCTGAAAGAAAGACATTTGACTACTCACACTTCTTCCAATGGAACCAACATCTGTTATGTCCTGGTGGTAAAAGTGCTGAAAACAATCAGATATGAGATTTGAGTCCAAGTGGATCTTGCTGCTTTCCACAAATGGTTGCCCAGTTCTGTTCCCCATACCCAGAATCTTTCATAGCTAACTTAGGCTCTGCAGTGGCACAAAACAAAACATAAACCCACTCTTTTATATTCTGCCAGCTGGAGCCTGAGCTCTGTAATATCCAAAGCCTAAATAATAAAAGAATCACTGAGCTCTTCGTTTTGAACCAAATAATTCTGATTTTTACTTGCAATGAATCTTTCCTCAGTATCACTGTAAAAGGGAACATGCATTTTTTATGGGCCAAAATATTCTGGATGTCAGCATAGTTGGAGAGGTGGCGTCACAGACCTAATGTCAGGATCTTGCCAGTACAGACATTGATAGAATTGAGTCTAGATATATCCAGTAAACAAACAAGCTTGGGGGCTAGTCTAGCCTCCTTAAAGTACTCAATTGGATCTCAGCATAATGGCAGTGGAATAATGTGTGTAAGATCCTGGAAAATTTGTAAGCGTGATCTCCAGAACTCCAGCAACTAGATGCCAAAAAATACTCACAGCTTTTAAAGGATAAAAAAATCCTCAAGACCAGCAGCAGCACTGTAGCACAGCTCCGTGAAGAAGTGCAGCCATTCCTGCTCTAGGGCTTTTCATTAGTACTAGATTTGTTTTTGTTTACTAACAATAATTTGTTTTCTGCAGCGATGAGTGGACCCCATCAGGAACAGGATTCTCTTTTAAGTGCTACATAAACCTATAACAAAAATTAGCTCTTGCTCGAGAAAGCTTATGGTCTAAGGATAAGCAGTGGCCTTACAGAAGTAAAAGGAAGCTCTGCCACTTCAACAGAGCCAGTATCTTGTTCTATAAACAAAAGGCCGACTCGGGCAGCTTTTAGCTTTATTCTAAGCAGCGGTCCCTGGGCATTAAAAACCAAGCTGTGGGGTTTTCTTAAACCCTAAATCTACTGGAGGAAATATTCCTAGTATAGACATCTTTGAAAGGGACAGCATGGGAAATTAGAGAAGATATTGGCTGGAAGAAGAGCAAATACAAAATCAAGGTGCTGTTATTACTTCAGTAGAGACAAGACCTTTGATAGGTTAAAGAAAATGGTAAGGTAAAAATCAGCTGTGGAGGGCCATTGGAATGTACACATTCATTGTCTGTATTTTAAAAAGAAAAAAGAAGAAGATCCTGCTGCTCTGCTGAAGCTGTGTAGATTCTTTTTTATTCCAGCTCCAAGAGCATACTGTCAAAATCGATAATGCGCATTGTCACTCTGTAGCGAGCAGGGAAACTGTGACTCAAAAACATCCCAGCACAGTAGAAACTGAGAAGCAGATTACAGGCATGCAGACCCTGCTGCTGTCATATTTTATGGGTAATCCACAAACTAAATACTCCTAAATAAAGAGCAAGTAGGGTTTCTCCTGTGACCATTGCATGTTCAGCCTCCCTGGTTCAAAATTACACTAAATAGAAGGGAATTAGGCTTTGCTTTGCAGGGATTTTCTCCCAATACACAGCATTCTGTGTCCATTTCCACATCACTCTGCAGGGAACCATTTCACCAGAAAATCAGACTCCAGAGAAAGACATAAAGATTGAGGCAGGATGTCAGTTAAGGTATTTCCATGTTATTTCAATTTTGTCTGAAATACTCAGCATGAACAAGGTCTGTAAACTTGATGCAGAATAGCATAATATATCCATGCAGCTTTACCTGCAGAAGCCCTTTCACTGTAAACCTGTTCTCTGCTAATTAGCCATATTGTCGCTTAGAAGTAATCTGCCAAATCTAATAGCTTAGCAATGCTGGCTGCAGCTCAACTCAGGCTATTCACTCAAGGCAGAATCAGTCTGTTGGATATTTTCCTTTTGTTCTTGTTCTGTAGAGACTAACAGTCAAGTCTTAAAACAGAGATTACAGCTATAGTTTTGTTCTTGGAGGACAATACATATTTCAAAACAGGCATTACTCTGATTCATCAGTACCTGACTGAATGATACCTGCTTTTAAATTACTTTGATATTAGCGGAAATGCAAAACTGTTAGGGCTTGAAGGGATGGATTGTTTTTTATTCTTCCATTTGTTTTTACTGTTATTATTTCTAGGCAAATAGTAGCATCCTTTTAGCTAGCAAGATTTTGAATCTGGGGAGCAGTGACCATCAACTGAAGTAACAACTTCAGTTACCTTCAGTAACAACTACAAGGTTTTCCAGGAACAGTCTGAAAGAACCAGGGAGCAGTTATCACCAGGAATAGCTCTTGGTAACAACTATATAGCTTTTCAGGGACAATCTGAAAGAACCGGCTAAGTTTTCATTTTTTCTGAAACATTAGGGAAGGTGACAGCTGGTCTGTCGATTTTTGAGTGTGGTTTTTTTAGGCTTTTATTGACATTCAGAAGAGCCAATAAAAGGCACGTTAAGGCAATGCTGTGAATTTGGCATATAAAAAAACCCATGGAATTCAGCCCTGCTGTGGCAGCTTTTAGGGAATTCTACATGCAGGCAGCACAATATTCATTGCACAGGTGAACAAGACCAGACACACCGTCTATCCAGAAACAGATTATCTTTCCAAGGGCTAAAATGTACCAAAGTCTAGAAAAACTGCATGCACTAGAGGGATTTTTTTTTCCTGGAGAAGGAATCTGAAGGGTTTGGATGCTCAGAACAACAAGATATCCCAGGATCCATACGCAAAGTGGCAATTTTTGCAGAAGATGCTGGGACATGCAGTCCCTGAAGTGTGGTGCAGGAGTGTCTGGACCCACTTCCATTCTTGAAAACTGATGGCTCGGTCATAACAGTTTCCCTAATGATGTTAAGTCCTGCTGATAAATCAGGTTTCTAAGAGTAGAGGGCCTTAATTGTTACTATGCTACAAGACTTTGTAGGCTGAGTCTAAACCAGACAGTGTTGGGCCAGTGCCAGAAAACAAGATTTTTTAAGCCTGTAAACATCACAGCATTCCAGGTGCATAGGAGGACTGCAGCTTTTCAGTGTAGTAGGATCAGCAGTCATTGTCTTCTTCTTTGGAGACTGAAGGTGAAGACTGGGAGGATCTAGCAGCACTTCTGTCTCAAGTTGTGATTTTCCACAGTGCAGAAATCCAGACATTTTTCATGCAAGGATGCCCGAGTGGTATCCTCAAATGGAGGGTTGGAGCTGGTCTCATTAAGTCCCTAAATCATTATTTTACCCACATGCACGTTTTTCTTCTTCTAGGTGAATATACTATTATGACAGCCCATTTTCATCTGAAAAGAAAAATTGGTTATTTTGTCATCCAAACGTACCTTCCTTGCATTATGACCGTCATCTTATCGCAAGTGTCATTTTGGCTAAACAGAGAATCTGTCCCTGCTAGAACTGTCTTTGGTGAGTATCCCACTTTTCCCTTAGAACACAGGTAGGATCTTTGTGGCTTGTGGAAATGGTTTGCTGTAACAAAACCACAGTTTACTACTGTTTATTTCTGCTTGAGATGTTGTAAATGTTTTCTCATTCTCTTCTGGTTTAAACTCAAAATCCATTTGAAAACCCTGTCTGGGCTTTTTTTGTAAAGTTATCACAGAAGTTGGTCAATCAGTTATGTGAAAGTTAAGGACAGAAGATAGAGGAATCAGATTGTTGTGATTTGTGTTCAGTTTTCTCCACTTGGGTGGATCCTGGATGGTCTAGAACAAGACATAGAGATTATCATATTTAATATATACCCTAGCTAAGCATTTGAAGCAGATTTCACTTCAGTTCATTTTGTTTATCTTTTTTGTAGCATGTTTATCTGGGAAAACCATGTACAGGTTAATTAGTGACAATTATCTCTATTACCATCAAACCAATTTATATGATGTTGCATTTAGAAAATGTATATTTACTGAAGAAATTGTTACGAAAAAAGCCTTCAGGGTGACATTAAATAACTTGGTTTATCACTAGAAGATTGCAGAAAATAAGCACTTTCTTAAGTGAAGGTTGATGAAATACAAAACTTTTACTAGATGAAAAACAAGGGGAGTGGAAACAGTTTATTAAGTAAAACTTTGTTCAGCTGTTTTAAAGGAGTCACTCTTCTATACCAGCCTCCTGAAATCAGCTGGCAGCTATGTTCAAAAATCAGTTCAGCAAGCTGTATGGGGATAATACAGGTAGTAGCATCACTTTGCTGACTGATTCTAGGTTTAAAAAGCTGTAACTGAAAGCTGAGTTTTTTGCTCTTGGGGAAATCTTACAACAGATAAAAGCAGTGCCTGTTTTGTCATTTACTGGCATATGGGAAAGGAGGAGCTACCGTCAGGGAACCCACTAACAGTCAACACTTTCATACACAAAATCTCTGTAGAAGAAAACAAAATAAGTAATCCCACTTCATTCTGACATTTATAAACCCAAGGTTTGTGTTACCCTAAAAATACTTATTTAAATACACTACAGCTAGAACTAACCAGAACACCACAGAATTAAACATCTGAGGGTGGAGGCTTTCATTTGTTCTTACTCTTTCAAACTGTGATATGCAAACACTGATTTGCTTTATGTGGCCTTCTTAGGTATCCTGCTGAATTGGGACCTGCTCATAACTCATTTGGGATCCCATAAGGATTAGTAAACTGTTCTCTGACTCTTCTTTCTTTTCTTTGCAGGAGTGACAACAGTCCTCACCATGACCACCTTAAGTATCAGTGCCCGTAACTCTTTGCCAAAAGTGGCCTACGCTACTGCAATGGACTGGTTTATAGCTGTTTGCTATGCCTTTGTATTTTCTGCATTGATTGAATTTGCAACAGTCAACTATTTCACCAAGAGGAGTTGGGCATGGGATGGCAAAAAAGCCCAGGAAGCTGCAAAAATCAAGGTGCTTAACTTACATTTTTTGAATGCCTAAAATAAAAAGCGAGTATTCAGCATAGTTCAAGTAAATGAATGGTCAATTTTCAGCTTCTTTGTGAAAAAGGTATATAATTACCTCATTATATACTTTTACCTTCCAGTAGAGGAAAATTTGCAAGGAAATAGGATGCCTTCTCTTCATGGAGATAGATTACCAGTCTCTATCACCTGTATAAAGAGGACTGTTTACAGAAGGATATTGGGCGCTGAGTACACAGGGCATGGGATTTCAGTGATCTGACTTCTGATAATAGCAGAGATACACTAAGCTGCTGCCAATGCTCATGCCAGGTGGGATGTGGGTACAGCCAGTGAGTCTCAGCTTTCTCCCATCAGGGAAAGTCTCACCTGTGTAAGGGCTACAAAATCAAGGCACAAACATTTGTTTAATAGTCAAAGTCAGAATAGCCAACAGGCATTTACTAGAGTGCTTAGCTTTTTTTAGTCTTGAGAATATGTCTCTGTTCTTGTGGTATATAACATTTTTTTCTTTACACTGCAGAAAAAAGAGCGCAACTTACTGGGTAATAAACCAGCTAATACCTACAGCACTGGGAAGATGACTCCTGCACCAAACATGCCAAAGGACTCAGCCCCATCTGTCATCTCAAACACTACATCTGCTCCAGTGAAGCCTGCAGAAGAAAAGCCTGCTGAAAGCAAAAAGACTTACAACAGTATCAGTAAGATTGACAAAATGTCCCGGATAATTTTTCCAGTGCTGTTTGGAACTTTTAACTTAGTTTACTGGGCCACATATTTGAATAGGGAACCTGTTATTAAAGGTGCCAATTCTCCAAAATAAACTGAAGTACTCTGGAGCCACATGTGAGCCATACTTACAAAGCAGATGCTACCAAGGAAAATTTGAGATCCAGATGACTTTCTACGTTTGGGCAATATTCTTCAGGAAGTTTTTTGCATGTTTAATAATATGTACAAATAATATTGCCTTGATTGTTTCTACATGTAACCTCAGATGTTTTGGAGACGATTATATTACTTACAGCAACAGATCTTTATAAAAGATCAGAAGACATTGAACATGGCTTCTTTGCTGCTGAGTATCTTGCATTGATAGTTTACAAATAAAATAAGTTATATTTTTTAACTGTTCAAGTGTACTACATATCGTGGTTTTTATACTTCAGATGTACAGTCATACAAATATAGGCTTAACCTATATTTTACAGAAGAGCTCCACTATTGTCATCTGATAAGTTACTGAGTAACGCCAGTTGTAAATGTGCCAAATTATTAAGTGTAGGGCTATGTTTGAGCACCTTTACTAGTTACAGGTAGTGCATTACTCCACAGACAAACCTGGTCAGCCCAATTTTCATTGGAAGTTAAATACAATGCAGTAAATCCTAATGGGACTATGATGATTTTCACTGCTCGAGACTCTAGCTTGCAGGGAAATAACATAGGGAGCAGGATGCTACTTGTGTAAATAGAGATTATAGAATCTTGCCCTTAAATGAAAATATGAAATTTGTTTGGATTTTGCATTCCAAGGAATTCTCTCTAATGATTCTCAGTATTTATTCCAAAAATTAAGAGTTATAATGCATGAAATTAACATAGATTAGGAACATACTTGTGCAAATAAAACTTTTAACAACAGCAGTAGACATTTTTATCAGGGTAAAGTAAATTATGTTTGGACATTTTTCCAAGAAGAAGATTGTGTTATATTAGCAGATTAACAGAAAAGAATTACAGTAATTCTGCAATAATAATTACTTGTTTCCCACAGCAAAAACCAATCAGCAAACACTAGGAAGTGTGATCAGAAAGAGAGATGTACTTCATGACAGCAAGGTGTTTCAGTGACAATATTGACAGAAAGGTCTTTGTACTGTCCATCTGAAACTTTTCTATAAAACGCCTTGCTGCTGACAATGTGTTTTGCTTTCACAATGAATGAGAAAATGCAGTCTGAGTTTTCAGCTCTTTCCTCCTTGGCATCCTTTAATTGTTCCAGAAGCTTTTGTAATTAAATCTTAATGTTTAAATAAAAAATGCATTCAACATTTGATTGCAAAATGTCATTCTTATACTGGTTATCCTTTTAGAAAGACCAAAAATCACAGCACAGAAGCTGAAGAATTAACTAGAAAGCACACATGCACACACTCCATCAAGTGTGTGCACATGATATATCCTCCCTGTTGCCCAAAAAGGGACATGTCTTGAGTGAAGACAGTGAATCGAGTTGTTGCAGAATTAGGTGCTATATTTCTATGGAGCAACAGTCCCATAATCTTTCAGGGACAGAGAGGAGAGGTCACACTTCACTTTGAGGTGAGGGTCTGGTCTGGGACTGGGGAGTTGTCTGGCTTCTTGGGTGTCTTCTTTAACCCTTTCATTCCTAAACATTGCCAAGAAAAAAAAAAATCATACATCTATTCTTTTTTGAAGCTTTTTGTTTCATGTTGTGGAATGAAATTCTAAAGGGCAGTGGAGAAGCAATGGGACTGAGCAAGTGATTGGGTGCTGATAAAGAGGAGCAAGGGAGGAGGCACACCCATCTATTCAGTGCTAGCCTGAGCCAAGGTGATGATGTGGATCTCTGTTTTCATGTAGGCTTCCTGTATGTCTTTGAGCAGCCACACACCTCCTTGTTCATCATCCCCTTTGGCCCTTCAGGGATCAAAAACAGTGAAAAATGGCAGTGCTTATTGGAAGGCGAAACTTTGTAAAGTCCCCTGGCTATTTTTCCAGATGAGGAACTCAGAGACTTTCATGACTGAGTTTCATGAATGAGAAACTCAGAGCCATCTTTGTAGCATCTTCTCCAGGCCTTCTCTGGAGTCTGCCCCAGAGAGTTTCTGTGCTTTGTTTTATTTGCTTACACACAAGTCTGACTCTTACTCTGTATGACAGCATTTTTTTGTGGTCTCCATTGCGGGACTCAGGGAAAGGACCTCTAAATCTGATCTATTTTACTCACATGGAAAGTCATCTTCAATAAATATGGATCTACCTGCAGCATGTGCTTGTGCATGAACACTAGGTGTTGTCACATAGTTTGGAAGATGCTTCAATGAGCCAATAGACTCCAGGCTGGAATACTTAAATGCTATTGCCTCACATCACACAATACCTCACAATTTAAATCTCTCCATACGCGGTGGAACTGTTTGTGTGGGAGATCACTACTCACTGAGATTGCATCTGAACTGTGGAAGATGGGAGCATTTCCCAGGTTCTGGCTCAACCAAAACACCTTGACCTTGTATGCCCCAGGCTGGAGTGGTATCTGGATGTGCATCAAGCTCCTCTGGTGTCCCCTGGAAGTAGCTTGGGCTTTCAGGAGTGGAGTGAGCTGTCCCCAGCATGGGTGAACTGGGACCCTGCAGGACACATCTACTGCAAAGCTCAGTCAGGGCCTAAGGGAGTAATAAATAGGAATTGCTTCTCATCGAGTTTTTCATGCATGCTTTCATGAAAAAAGAGTTGAAAAGTGAATTACAATAATTCAGCACTGTAGGGTAAGCGTGTGCAGACTGCTGCCAAATTTCCTTACTTGCATCCATTAAGAACGAAAGAACAAGTCAAATACAATGGAAGAGATTTTAATTTCTAATATTTGAGCTGTGTCAGTTTACTTCAAGGATGAATTTAAGCAACAATGTATTTTCTAAAGCTGAACTCTCTTCTGTTATCTTGAGTTGTGTTCTGCTTTTTTCTAAATGGAATATGCCCTCTGTGGAATAACTGAATGTATTTGTTAAAACTGAGAAAGTAATGATTTTATGAAATAATCTTGTCTTTCAAAAATTCTTGCTCAACATCTAAGTTAAACTTTGAAGAAAACTGAATGGAACTGCTTTGCTATTCATTTGATGCAGAGAAGATGAATGTAGCACTTGCACAGCTATTTGTGTTTTAAATCTGGAGATAAAATTCTTTGTAATAAGGATTTATTTCCCATAATATCCTTGCTTCTCAGATTGGAATTGGCACTGAAATGATAAAATTACTTGAATTCTTTCTGACCTTTTATATGTTTTTATGTCACTACAAATACTTAAGTATGGTCATTGCATGGTGACTCTCAGATGACATCCTCACTTTACCAATTTTGCATCTTCCACTATGTTGTTATAGACATTTGTTTCATTTTGAGAAGACAGAAAGATTGGAAGTTAGATTTTATGAAGCCCAAAGGACTTCTGCGAGATCTTCCTAGGATTACCCCTAATTTAGACTTAAGTGTAAGTGTCCCATTCTGTAATGCATTATTTCCTTTTTATTGCCATCCTCAAAAACAATTATCACTTCTCACAATAATCATGTCTTAAAAGTTGCTGTTTAAATTAGCCCTGGCTAAAAGCAAAGTAAAAAGGAAGAATATTGACTGAAGAGACCAACTATATTCAGATAGATGCATTTGGAGATATTTGAGAAATACTGATAGATTGCAATGGACTGAACCAACAACGATAGGCTGGATTTGTAGGTTGGAAAATTACTACACAGAGGGCAACCCCCCTCCATATAACTTATCGCATACATGATAATAAATGTTGGAACCAGACACCCAAGGCAATTTTGGCCTCAGAGGATCTGGGCTCAGTTCTTCATTCACTGGGGCTGGTGATTTTGATGTCCTGGGGACAACTGCTCAGGGGTGGTCTGGCCTCAGAGAAGCAGCCCTGCCTGCCCTGGGTGCCCATGCTTCTGCCAGAAGTCTATGCAGATCTGCGAAAAAGCTGCAGCACAGCAGCATCAGGAGGGATTCTCCCTATCCTGCTTGTGAACCAGAGAGCAAAGAGCCCTTTACTGATGGGCAGAACTGAGGGCATAAAGAAAGTGTTGGGACCTCTGAGGTCCTCTGAGCTTCCTACCTCAAGGCTCCGGCAGGAGCAACAAAGACCTTCAGTCAGAATAAACTGGGTCAAGACTCTTAAAAATCTCTGATAAGCCTTCAGCTGAAGGACTCCAGGAGCTGTAGGGGACACGTTTCAGGTCCTTCCTTGTTTGTCTCAAAGCAGCCCCATTCTGTGCTTCTCGTGGTATATAAGTAGCAGTGGGGTGCCAGTAAAACCACCAATAGGGCTCTCCTTCAACGCTGAATCTCAGAAAAGTTCAGGTGCCTAAACTGTTCAGTGCTAGAGAGAGGGCTCTGAGTTCTAGCAAGTGAGGGATTTGATCCATGAGTCCTATTCCCATCCTCGGCATTCCCCCCCTTATTTATGCTAACTAGCTCCCTGCACAGCTACTTTCAGAGACTCATACTTCCCCACCACACAGGAGATACCACAAAGGTATCCCTCACGTTCAAAAGATAGTTACCTTCTGTGAAAATGCAATGAAAGGTAAGTTAAAATGTGGATGCATTTTGTTGTGCTGGAGAATTTAAATATTTTATTATCATTACAGGGTATGATAAAATGTTCTTTTGTTAAAACATGTGCTGGATAATCATGACCCTTCTCTGAATACACAATTTGAAAAAGCTCAGCAAAGGTGGGAGAGTGTGCTTAAAAGTAAAATAAAAACATGTGAGTATGAAGAGGAGGAACAGAAATGACGGAGGCATGAGGTGCAATGAAAAGTGGTGCTGAAGTATCCCTTTGGTATTAACTGATAGCTCACCGAGGGTTACAGAAAGAAAACCTTAAACATCACCTTTTCTTTTTCCTTACATCCTGCGGAGAGGCAATTATTAACGACCCATATTGCTCCGATCGAGCCTTGGGGATTTCTGACACTGCGAGGAAAGAAGGGACACCGTGAGAACCTTGCTCGAGGTCTGAATGACTCGATGGCCACATGCAGCTCCGGTGACGGCGCACGCTCACGGCGCAGGGGTAACCAGGCGCTCTGCCGCCGGCCGGAGGCAGCCAGGGGTGGGGGACCCGGCCCGATCTCCCGCGCTTCCCGCCGCCGCCGCCAGAGGATCCCGCCACCGCGGCAGGATGCGGAGAGGGCGGGAGGGGGCTGGCGGGCGGGGAAGGGGCGGAGCGGAGCCGGACGGAGCCGCCGCTGCGGGGAAGCCAGCCCCGGTGTGCTCCCCTCCCGCCCGGCGGTCCCTGTGGAGCAGGGCCGCCGAGAGCGGGGATGCGGAGCTAGACCTGCGCTCTCCATTTCTCTTCGAAAATCGCCGCCGGTGTGTCTCCCCTCCGGGTCTTTCTGCCACCTACCATCTGGCTTACTCGTGCCGCCCACCCGGGCGGTGGCAGAGGCACGGCGGCCCCCAGCCGCCCCCTCTCGCTGCCGGCACAGCGAGCTCCCCCGGCCCGGGCAGCCGCAGCCTTCTCCGGTTCTGCAGCATCGCCCCAGCTATTTGCGCTGCCGGGCTCCCGGGCAGGGGTGCCGGGGGTGGGCTAAGCTTTTATTTATTCAAATTGAGCGTGTGTGTGTGAATACACACATTTTTCTATATGGCCGGCGCAGGGGAAACCCCTCCTTGCATGAAGGGCGCTTCCCATCCTTGCTTTCCAAACGCGCGGGCACTGCGAGCCGGGACGTGGGAACCATGACCTCGGAGCCTTAAATGATGTTGGCATAAGCACTAGCCTTCAGGGAACCTTCAGGTGCCTGCAAAGTGTCGCCGTGCGGCGGTGCCGGAGCCCCGTGCTGCCGGGACTCATGGGCACCGGCGGGACTTCCTCGGGTCGCTGAGAGGCGGCGGCTGCCGCGTTCGCCCCGTCCCGCCTCCCGCCCGCCCCAGAGCGCCGCTGTTCCCGCAAACTTCACATCAGCGGATCGGCGTGCTGCTGCTCGACCGTCAGCATTGCTATTCCTGGTGAAATCCAGGCAACCCCCGAGCTTTCGCCGTCCGTTCCCTTCCTTATTTTCTCAGGGCAGCAGGCGGCCTGCATTCCACCCGCATTTCTCTGCTGGTGGCGGAAAAGAGCACAAGCCTTGTAAAAACTCATTATTAGCAATTCACGGTAACTACAATTAGACAACGTTAACACGAAAGAACTGCTGTATAACCTAGTAAAGAGGCGTTTAGGTTGGAAATAAAACACAACAAGACCCGAAAGGTTGGGGGGGAAAAAATCCCTAAAGCGAATAACTGAGAATTAATTGCCTGGCTCACAACGGATTTTCCTTAAGCTGGGTGGTTCCTTCAAAAATTAACTTCAGGAACAGAACTCCGTACAGCCAGCTCTTCTAGGCATCACGTAGGAGTTATTCTAAAAGCAAGATTGCATCTTCCAGCAGATTTTTTGTAATATAATGTCACAATTAAAAACGACTCCCCCAGAACATGGAAGTCTAAGGGATAAGGGATAAGGAAGCAGAGATTTATACTCCCGAGATTTCTGATTACAGGAAAGTGGTGACTCGCTGTACCTCTGGCAGAGTTTTTTGTTTTCAAATTACCATTATGTAAGTGAAATTTTGTCACTTCCCATTATGAAAAGAAAGGGGAACATTCCAATTCCCCTGATACCCATCGCAAAGCTACACACACCTAAAGAGAATTGAAGTCGCTAAAAATCGCATCTGTGCTGTTCCTAGTGGAGCAGAAAGACAAAAGATGCCCAAGCCCAAACAATTTTTGCCCTGAATATTTTGACTATTCTCATTTCCGAGTTCTCACAGCAGAAAAACGCCATATACTCTAAAGTTCACAATATACACATAAATCCAGCCAATCTAGTCTACAGGATCTCTCTTCTCCGTATATACATTTTACTGTTAATACGTTGTGCATGCAAATATGTATCCATGCCTCCGTACAGTGCATGTAAACTGCATACATCCAGCTAAAGAGGCATATAGAAGCATACTGCGTTGTGTTTTTCTATCTGTGCGTGTAAGAAGCAGCACCGATTACACGGATCTGCGCCTGTGTGTGCATCGGGATGCCCGTCGCTTCGATCACCCCGAGAACTGCACCCGACCCCTCTCCCTCCGCCCGAAGGGGCACCTCTAGCCCCGGGCGGGGGTGGAGATGGGGGCCATTCGGCAAGTGATTGTGGGGCTTGGGCGTGAGGGCATCCCGCACAACAGCAGGGGGATCCTTCCACCGGCCGCCCCGTCCGGGGCGTCGGGCTGTGATGTCGGGGAGAAGTCCCGGCTGCCGGCTGACTGCGGCTGGCGGGTTTGCCGCTCCCCCTCTGTTATGTGCGTGTGTGTGCGCCCGCTGGGGCGGGGGCAGGGTTCACTTCCCGGCTCCTCCAGTCGCCGGCGAGGCGGGTACCTGTTGGGCAGGGAGCGGGGACGAGGTGCTCTCCGATGCGGGGCGGTCCCCGGCAGCGCTCCGGTGCCGCGCTGCGGGGCCGGCTGCGGGCAGGCGCTTCGCGGGGGGGGGCAAGGTGCGCCCCTTCCCCCCGCCCCAGCCCGCCCCCCGCCCGGCCCGGCCCGACCCGGCCCGCCCCGCGGCACCGGCGGCCCGGCGGGGCCCGGGCTGCTCCGCGCTGTGCACCGCCCGCGGGGCACGGCCAGCGCCAGCCCGGGCAGCGGGAGAGGCCGCGCCGCTGCGCCCGGCAACTGCCTGCCGCCGGAGGGGACGCGCCGCAGCTCAGTGCCCGCTGAACACCTGTCAGCCCGCCGAGCCTGATTTATACCTGGCATTGGCAGCCTCTCCGCTGGGGATTTCCCCCTCGTCCCACTTCTTCTTCTGCTTTTTTTTTTCTTTTCCCTCTCGCCTCCCCCCTCCCTTCTCGGAGCGCTGTGGAAGAGAGTGTTTTCTTCAGGGTATAAAGCTGAGAATACAGAGAAGGAGAGGCTCAGACCTTCACTTCACTGCCTCATTCTCCCTTCCATGTGAACATTCTGCACCGTTTCCTTCATCCTGCCGCACCTCTCACCTGGCCAGCGCTGTCCGGACCATGTCCGCTAAGCTCCTGCCGGTTTTCTTCCTCCTCTCAGTGTTCCACGCCTGGTAAGTCTGCGCTCCCCTCGCCTCCCTCCAGCCCCTCTCCCACACACTGGGGCAGGCGGGCTGAAGTCCCGTTTGCCGGAGTTTGCACAGTACTCGGCACCCAGGAAGAACAGCGGGCTCTCCCCACCTCTCCGACGCCGTGCCGGGCAATATTCCCAAACACGGTTTACCCCGCTCCCATCCCGGGACCCGCCCGGCGCGGTGGCACAGCGGCTGTCCCTTCCCGGCCCCGCCTGAAGCCGGAGGTCACCCGCGGGGGCTCTGTCCTGAGGCGGCCCGGCAGGAAGTTTCCCCCTCCGGCGGCTGCCGGCACCGGTGGGATAGCGGCCGGGGCTGCCCGGGGTCCGCTCACGGCCCCCGCTTGCCTCCGCGCCACCCCCGGCGGCTCCGCGGGCGGGGCCGGCCAGAGGAGGGAGAGGGTGAGTCGCGGGGTGGGTGAGCCCTCGGTTCCCCCCTCAGGGCCGGGAAAGCTCTCCCCGGCGGGGCTCCAGCATCCCCTGTTAGGGGCCAGAGCGGGAAAGCCGGCAGCGTCAGCTCCGACCTTTTGGACACCGGTTGTCCGGGGCTGTCATACACCCTCAGTGCATAACCCGGGCAAAGGGTTGACCTCAGCTCCCCGCTGTAGGAACCACCACAAACCAGGCTAGAGGCGTACTCAGGGGCCTTCCCCTCTCCTCCCTGGCAGCCTGCCCCACACCTGAGAGGCGTCTATCTCCGAAATCCCCACAGGTACTAGAGGATGCTTCATGCCAGCCTCTGGATCAAGTGTGGGACACACCTATTGCAGGAAATAAACCCTTTCCTGACAACCCAGTTTTCTAGACTTCCTGCCTTGCAGTTTCTGCACAGTCTCTTCTCTGTCTCCTCGCAGAATCAAAACCAGTGGCCCATGAAGAGTTGGGGGAAGGCATGTAGCCTCCCTTCCCAGTTTGAGACTGGCCTGCCATTATCCAATAGTTGTTTGTCTAGATTGCAGGAATATGAGAGGAGTTGGCAGTCACCAGTAGGGTTACAGATGAAAATTGCAACTTCAAGTGCCTTGAAGGAACTTAACTATGTAGAGGCAAGCAATGGAAGTGAAATTTTAACTTCTTAAGGAAGAAAACAAAAAAGCTTGAAAAATATGTGTCTAGTGTATTAGTCTGATCCACTGTGAAACCTCTCCCACCTCCAATCTTAAGCTAGAAGATAGGTGGGGATTTAAATGGTTTGGAGGTTCTTTTTAGGAAAGAAGCTGCTAGAGTGACAGGATTTAAAAGGTCTGCCAGCGCTTAGTTACTCTTGTTAGTGACTTGTTTTAAAGCAGCATTCATCTGAAACGAGAATCATGGTACTACCTGAACTCAGTTCTCATTTCCAGGTGCAGTCTGAATGCCTGTGGTAGAGTTGTGGTGGTTGCAGCAGAAAAAGACGTATGATTTGTCCTTCTTTGCTATCAGCAATTCAGCAATTCAAAACACTGCAGAGTTTCAGCTTGGAAATATCAACCATGTATGCGTGGAGATGATGCCTCCTTTGAGACTGCTTCTGTAACAGGAGTATTAAGACATAGGGCTTGTCATGAATCTGATGGAAAAAAAAATCTCCCAAAATTCTGTTGAGTTTCTTCAATGGTCATTGGGTGAATAATAAAAAGAGAAAAAAAAAGTCACGTTTTTAGAAAATACAACTCAATAATGGAGAAGTAGTGGTTACCTATTCAAATTTTTGTCTAAGTTTTCTGTATTTTTGCAACTCAGTTATATGAGCTCTCTTTGTAGAAAATCCACCGGGTTTAGGTTTAAATATTATTTTCATATAGAAATTGTGCCTAGAGCAATTGCAAATTGTGAAGTCGTGTTAAGTGATTCGTGGTTAATCCTTAGGGGCTTTTTGGCTGTAGAGCAGTTTCAGTGGTCTTTGAGCAATGTGAGGGTTAATGATGTTCTGTGATTAATTTTTTATATTTGTTTCAGTTTTTTTTATGTTCATATACAGTGTCTATCAAGTCTTCTGGACATCTGAGGTATTTTAAAATACACTAGTGTCATTAAGGAGAAAAGGAGAGGGAGAGAAAGAAAGTTGCACTGATGCGTGTAGCACATCCCATGAACAAGCAAGGCTGGTGCCTCTCTTCTCCGCTGCTTTGCACCTCACGTAATTACCGACATTTATGTAAAAATGTTGCAAAATTATATCATATTCCCTGAGCAATTGCGGGTTGAAACAACACATGATTCCTGCTGTAGGTTACACCACTGAGGTTATCTTTTCTCCTAATAACTTCATCTCAGTCTAATTGTCATAGAATTGCTCCACTGAGAGGCATCAAACAGATTTGGTTTCTAAGATACCAGAAGATACATCTTCAAATCAACATTTTACAGTTCATGCACAAAAAGCTGCACAAATGAAATTAGTCTTGTGTGAAAATAGCTCTAGCTGTGATTTCTGGGCAAACTGTAGTTTCACCACATTTATATTAATATACTCTTAAAAGAAATATAATCCACCTATAAAGGAAAGAAGTTGCAACTCCTGGTATAGTAGTGGTTTTTTTTAAAGTCATTCCAGCTGCAGGGAAATTCAGATTAATTTATGCAATGTGTTTGTGTGCTTGTGATAATCCATCTTAAATTCAAAGAGTGAGCTCTTAATTCTAAGCCTTGTAATACATTAAACTCTGAAATTCAGGCACTGAGAATATAATAATTTATTAATAGGATAAAATGATCAGGAAGCATTAACAGATCTGAATTTTTAATACTCTTATTAGCCTTTGTGCAAGAGATGAATCAGTTGTCTTGATGTATTAATAAAATAATACTGCAGATGTTCTCTCTTTGTAAAAGTATATTGTAAACTAGTCGGAATAGGTTCATTAAAATCCAGGATATAAAATACTATTCTGATAGCTGTATTATCTTCTAGAGTATAACTTTTTGGAGAGACTTTCAGAAGACAATTTCTAAACAGTTGTCAATCATGACCTATCCAGAGGTACTCAACAGTTGTTAAGGGGAACATTCTGTTGCAAAGCCAGTGAAAGGCTGAGTAGATTCAAAGCCAGGGCATATATCTAAAACTTCTTTAGATGAGTGTGGAGTTTTACCCTGAATGTAAATTAATATTTTAGTTATGTAAAATAACATCTATTTGTTTAATTTGTTTTGCAGTTCTAGAAAGGTTGAAGAGGATGAATATGAAGATGGAACAGCTAACCAAGAATGGGTTTTAGCTCCAAAAACTCAAGACACAGATGTGACTCTTATATTAAACAAGCTGTTGAGGGAGTATGACAAAAAGCTGCGGCCAGATATTGGAAGTAAGTACCTTTTTCTGCCCAAGTGAGGATAAGCTTCTTTGGGTACAGAGAAGACATCATGTTAGTATATTCTGGAAGTGTGCACAAATATCTGGGAAAGTGGAGGTAAAGTTTTTTTTGGCGGAAGTCAGTTTCCAAGTCAGTATTTTAAAAATGCTAATTCTCACGGGAAAATCTGGTGGAAGGTTAGGATCCTAAAATCTGGTTTGGTTGTACAGTTTGTGTAGGGATATGGAAGGGCTAGTTCTTAAGTACTGAGTGGGTTTTTGGCAGAAGAAGGAAGGTACTTACCTCTTTTGTCACCAGCCCATGCTTCTGAAAATCTCACACTCTGAGAAGCAAACAAAAGCTCAGTATATTAAAAATTAAAAGTAGGACACAGCAAGAGAAGAATGTGTATCTATTCTCTGCAAAAATTTTTTTTTGTTTGTTCAGTTTGTTTTTTTTTTTTTAGTGCTCCACCTATTGTAGTTACGCCCTTTTTTCCTGGTTTGCATCCCTAGAGCATAATGGCTGTAGCAAAACCGCCACTCAGTTTGTTCACCTCAATTTTTCATAACAGAGATCAGAGAGAATTTGTCTTTTATAGTTACTGCCCCTTGCATGCGCTTCAGAATAAACTTTGGAATAAACTTCAGAGAATGGTGAATTCTCAAAAAAATCACTTAATATAATTTGTTTTTCCTAAACTTTTGTAGAGATAAGAGGGAGAATTCCTACCACTGATTATAAGTGAAACTATTGTTTGCTAATGGCACATGTATTGATACACTTTCTAGGTGATCCCTTTGGATCAGTTTTGGGAAATAGAGCCATCTGTATGTGTTCATCATTACAAATATTAGTGTCTCATAGCTACACAATAATGCAACAGTTGCAGAAAAAAGGACTATCCTATGATACTAAAGAAAGTGTCTGGTTCTTTTTTGTAGCTTTTACTTTGATTTTCCATAGTATTTACAAAGATCATATTTGATAGATGTGTCTGTTTTTATCACAAAGTGACATTTATCTCTCTCTACTTAGTTTGTCATACTGGATTTAGCTATCTTTAATATCTGATGGAGAAGTGCTTTAATGCACTTTCCCACCCATATCAACAACTGGAAGACAGTCTCAGACAAATCTTTTGATTTATTTTGTACACCATGTCCTCAGATCACTGACTGAAGGCAGAGTGAATTACATTATGCTTATGTGGGGCAAATAATCATTCAAAGTCCCCATGTCAGTTGTCATGAAATCAGTAGAGGTCAGACATATCTTACAGCACTGGAAGTCATTGTTACCAAAATAATTCCTTTTGTCTCTCCACCACATTTCGTAAATCCTGTTTTAGAGAAAGGAGTCAAATTACACAGCTCCTCATAGATCAGACACATTTTACAGTTCTCAACTACATCTATTTCTATCAAGCATCTTGGTCCTAGGCCATTTTTCTCTTTGATAGCAATCTGGCTATTTCAGAACTGGAGCTGAGTGTTGTTCAGATGCTACAGAAGTTAGTTCACCTCTGCTTCCTTCCCTGGTTCCTCTTTGCACCTCTCCTACCTTTGATGCAGATAAATAACATTGCCCTTTTGAAGTTGAAGAGCTGTTGCATTTGGCAAGGAGAACACAAGGGGAATGCTAGAGAATCAGGCATTACATATAACTTCTCTGAATTGCTGGCTGGTGCCTCACACACAGGCACATCTTCCTTTCCATCTTGGAGACGGTTATCCTACAAACAGGATGGTGGATGTGTCCTGGCGACAGAACTGTGTTCCTGCCCTGAAGGTCTCAGTATTGATATAAATACTTTAAAGTGTAATACATACCAGGAAAAAAAAAAAAGGTAGTGGACCAGGTAACATAGAGCATACAATAAGAAAATGCGTGTTTTTGAAATTAGAGGAAGTGTGGAATGAACCAGTAGAAGAAGACAGAAGTAATTCTCAGAATCAAGCAGAAGTATAGACAATACTGAGGGTTAAATCCAAGACTATTATACAGTCACTAGGGCCTGGTGGTACTGGCAGGAAGCAAATCATCTGACCCACAGGACAGGGACACTGACCATTTCATGTGACACTGCTCTTCGCTTAGTTTTTCAATCCTTTATTGCAAATCCACTGTTTCTAACAGTGTGTAGCTTTAGCAGTGGTTCTAAGGAAATGATCTTTGCACTGGATCCAGTCAGAAAGGCTTAGGAAATACTTTGCACTTTCAAAGGTTAGGATTGCAGATTTTAGATCACTTGGGAAGACACTTTTGCAGCCAAAATCCATGGAGAGAAGACTGTGGAAGATATAACATAATGAAGTGCATGCTGGCTCAGGCAGGGACTTCTCTGTGAATTTTCTGCTCAGAGTGGCTGATATTTTGGCTAGCTCAGGTATGTGTGCATAGCAGCTGGTACTGTAGAGGCATATTCTGAGTGCCCTTTTGCCATACTATGGGCATTGACTTCTTCAGCAGTCACATCTCCTCCAGGTCGGCACTACGGCCATCAGTGAATGAACTGTGAACACTTTGGCACCCTCTTTCCTCCTCTGTCACCCAAGCACATCTAAACCACTGTAAAGAGTGTGTAGGTCACTGCTTGGATGCAAGGCCAGGACTTCTTTTTTTTCCTCATCCTGGCCTGTACTTGGCCTCAGCTTCCATGTAAATGACTGTTGCTCAGGTCATATGCACAATCTACACTCAGTGGTTCAGGCATCACCTGCAATGTTCCAAGCCAGGATTCTTAAAGAGTGGATTGAACAACCTAAATATTAGGCCAAACAATTAACCTGTGAAGGCTATTAGCAAAGTGATACCTGAACATGACCTGTCTTTCTAAAAGGGGCCTTTGATCTTTGGAAACAAAGCAGTGTTCTACCAGCAGGGGAATGCCTGACTGCATCCCCCATGGCCACACACTTGGCAGAGTTCTTGTCTCCATAAATATCATAGCTTTTGAGGGTTTTCATTTTATTGGTGGCATCTGGCAAGTTTCCATTATACCACAAAAAATAGATGCCTTTTTGAATGGAAAAATAAAAGAAGAAAGAAAACTAGCAAGAAAGAAAACCAGCAAGAAAGAAAAGAAAGTACTTCATAATGAACAGCTAATAACAGTGTACTGATTAGATCAAAAAGAAAAGTGTTTTATGATGTAAAGCATCTTTTCACCTATTTTTTTACCTGCTGCAGTTACAGATCTGAGATACTCAGGTTGCATGGTATGAAAAACACCAATCCCAGCAAAAAACGAAACCAATTCAGAACTACGAAGGTCTTGACATTCTTCCATAGGCAGGTATTCTGTGTTTGGTTCAAAGTGCTTTGAAGTGTAGACCTGTTCAATTGATATGCGTCATTTTCTAAGTGCAGTAAGGCTTGCTACCCTGCAAGTGTGCTTTTTTCCCACCCATGACACATTGATTTAAATTTTGACATTCAGTAGGACCAAATTTTGGCCCTGAAATTTTACTTCCTCTTTACTAATAAAATGAAAACAGAAATACTAGGCAAACCAATGGGGCACAGAATAGAATAATGATAATTACAGCTATAAAAATATCGGTCTCATTTAGGTTCCAGTGATAAACTAGATTTTTGTCATTGCTAGTTTTTTTCTTTTGATAGACAGATTTAAAATTTTAAGTTACAGTCAAAAACTCACCACACAGAATAAATAAACAGAAACAAACAAAAGAAAACCCAACAATGAAGCAAATCACAGATAAATAAAATGTCACATGACAAAACATATTTCCTTCAAAGTCAGTTTACTTTGATGAAATCTTCCCTCTCACCTTCCTTAATGGACAGCTTAGAGCACAATGAAGTTCTGGAAAATAAAAGCTACCATCCGAACCCTATAGTGTTTCAAGTTTAAGTTCATATAAGTTTTCTTAGACGGAAAATTTGTAACAGTGAAACAAAGTGGAAGATTTTCCAGTCACATTCCCTGTGTGAGTTTATGTGTGGAAAGTAATAATGCTGTCTTTTTCCTTCACTGTGAAAGTCACTTTACCCATAAAAAGTTAGTATGTGACAGGTTCCTGAAATGTGCCATTAATAGTGGGAGGAAAAATCTCACCCTAGATTAGGCTTAGAATGGCAGAGGAGTAAGGAAGGCAATTTGTATTGCGTGTTTGCGTCCTCTGTTTCTCAAATGTATCATTACATTAAAGAAGCCTCTGAATTGCATGTGTTGAAGAAAGCTTCACCAGCTTGTGTTCTGAGGCATTTTCAACACTAATGTCTGCTTTTCCTCACTTCCTTTTTTTTTTTTAATTACTTTGCAGTAACTTATGGTTTCTTCTTGGATCCTCTAAAATTATTTGATCCCTGCAGTCTCTGGTGGTTGTCTGTATTTATTATGTATTTATAAGCCTAAATAAATTCACTTTGGAATATGTAATATTTTGACTCCACCACTTCTAGCTGTCTGGAGAGTGATGCTGGTTTTCTTTACTCCTCCAGTATCTTTATAACCAGTAGCCATATTTTGGAAGATGAGAGCAGTCTCAGAAACCACTGTGCAGCTCTCACTACCCTGAGTAGGTTTGTACAAGTGTAGCTGATACAAATAGATGAGCTCCTTTAAATCAACAAACACAGACGACTAAGCTCCATCGGATGGGCTTTACTGTGCTGCTTGGGAGCATTAATAGCAGCTCTTTTTTAAAGCAGTTAAAAGTTTCCTCAGTGACTAATTTAAGAAGTTTTTTAGTGTATGCAAGGAGTGACTCTTGGTTGAGAGAGAACAACTCTTGCTTTTTAAAGGATATGTCCTTTGAAAAGAGCAATCCTTTTGAAAATCTTGAGTTCTGAAGCAGTATCACAACCTTTCTCCTTCATGACCTGCTTTCCTACCATGTCACACAGAAATGAACCCTGAAGTGCACCACAGGCGATTACTACAGAGGCTGTCAAGTTATTTTTGCTAGCTGCTGATTGCCACACCTGATGCTCTTTAAATTAGCTCCAGCCAGGTTTCCCCATATGTGGTGACAGAGGGTTGCATATTGCCTGACAGATCAAAATATTTTCCAGATCATAGTGCAGAGAAAGCTGTGAAGTGTCATGCAAGGTCAACTTACTACTTTGTGCTGTTAGTCTTTTTTTGTGCTGGTCTACAAGACAGTGTCAGGCATCTGACATGAAGTACATGAAGTAGTGAGAGAGACATTAATTGCTTCAGGATTGATCATAGACATTTGTACCTGGACACCCAGCTTGTGTGTAAAGGTAGGACACATGGGAAGGAGAGAGAGAGGGTAAATTGTGTTTGTATTATGGCAGCTCTCGGGGGGGGAAAGCCAAAGTCCTGGATCCAACTTCTGTAGCACTGGGCGCTGCAGAAGATTGTAGAGATTAGTCTAATTTAGATTTATATGGAAGAGTAAACTTGAATAACCTGTCGTTGAGGATTCATAGTGCTGTGGCTAAGACCTAGTTAGGAAACAGGACTGAATATACTGAGAGCTCATTGAAAAATAACATATCTAAAACATCAGAAATGCTTTCATTGTTCTCATTGACACTAACTTTTTTTTTCTTTTTTTTTATGGCATAAAAGTGGATTGTCTTAATTTCCGTAATTTTTGTTCTGATTTAGCCGTCAAACTAGAAATTCACTAACTGTCCATTTCCATGAGTAAGACAGTAAATATGATGACTTACTTAATGCCAGTCACTCCTAGCACACACTGTGCATTCATCTATAAGCACACCTGTGCAAGAAGAAGAAGAATATTCCTGAGGAAAGGGCTGCTGTTCAATAAAAATGAGAACAATCTCTGTTCTAGGTGGGACGATAGAAGGGATTTCTTGATTGTCGGCAGGAGTTCCAATTCTCTACCATTTTCAGTAACTCGTGTTTTCTTTTGCAGTGTTTGCCATGAACATTTCTAGAATATTAATAGAAAGGTTAGCAAATTGGGGCTAAATTACTCTATGAAAACTCCAAAATACCCACTTCAGATTTTTGTGATACATGTTTGAGTTTTGGAAGATTACATGAACCAATAGGTTGTTTGCACATAGTCTTTTTTTGCGCTGGTACAGTGCGTTGAACATAGGCACTTTCAAAATCTACCATGGGAGCAACTCTGATTAGGACAGGATCTTGACAGTGAGCTTTTTTTATGCCTGAATTCTTCTTTTCTAATCGCTTAACCATGGCCTGAGTACAGAAGAATTTCTGACTTGGCTTTCTGACCTGCTTTGGTTCACAGCTTTTCAACCCTCAGGGGAAACATCCTACTTTTTATTCATCCTTTTCTCAGGTAAAGCTTTTAATGTGTCATACTGAAAGTATAACTAGAGAAATTTTAGTCCAATGCAATGAGCCTGAAGCCCTCCAACTTAATGTTTCTTCTTACAAATCTCCAAAAAACATCAAGCAACCAAGTTTCATTTTTCCAATTATGTAAGAGTTTTGGTTATTTTCCTTTTCTCTTTTTTTTTTTTTTCTTTTTTTTAGATCACCTGATATAAATCAGATGCTGGGAAGCAACACTTTGATTTGAAGTTTACAGTACTGCAATATATAAAAATATTTTAGTATTCAAACACTGTTTTACTCAATTTACCCCATAATGTCCCCCCAATAATTTACCCCAGGTAATACAGTTCTATGCATATATAAAATGCTCTTTTGTCTCATTTCTAAGAAGCCACTTGTACCTTTGCAATACTTAGGAGTAGTCTGTTGGGTTGAAAAAAGTATTGCTTGTGTGTTGGAGAAAGAGGCCTGTTACCTGGCAAGGTCCCTTAAAATACAGCCTTCTCTTTGAGAACATAAATAGTTAATTTACACAGATAACTCTTATTTAGAGTTTTATTTCCTGACAGTGATTATTTCCTGAAATGGCTTGATGCAAACATGGATGGAATATTTTTCTTGAATAGCATTGTAGGTAGGAAAGTTTGCTTGACAGTTAATGTTTGCCAAACTCTTAGTCTTAACTCTCAGACACAAAACTAAATGTAGAAGCTGCTAGTTCTAATTCTGTCTTCTTTTCTGTAGCTTCACAGCCATATTTATTAATCTGAGAGGAGTTTGGGAGTGTAGTATACAAACTTTCTGGATGCCATGATAAAGTTGAAAGTTAGGTAAGAGTCAGGGAAGGTCTGAGATAGTAATTACATAGGACAATATTTTTCTTCTCTCCCCTTCCTTCTCCAATTACCAAGACTACGCTGGCATTTAAGAAGTTTCTTAGCAAGTATTTGTAAACTGCAAAGATGTTCAGTGTTACAGTTGCCATTTTGAGGTCATGGTGCAAACTAATTGTTCTGTCATCTTTAAACTGGGACATGTTGTTCTGCACATATTATTTTAAATATTGTTACTCATTTTTGCATCGGTGTAGTTTTCTTATGGCTGCTACTATTCATCCAGAGCCTGGTTGTTTGCTTGCTAGACTTTGCAGGAACAAATTCTATTATTGTTCAGTCTTATGGTATCACACAGGAACTCTCCCCTCTGATGAATATAAGTAAAACAAAAATTGAAGCTGTAGGGATTGATTGAAAAACAAGCCTAACCATTAAGATCTACAGTTTTCATTCCACAATATATTACAGTTTGTGCATTAGGGAATAGTAAATGAAGGATGAAAGTGCGGAAGGTTGATTGATAGTGATGGTGGGAAATGAAGAATAAAAGTGATTTGTAGTTAATTGAGGGAGTCTGTTTATGTGCACACTGTCATTCACACTCTTGGACAAAATGACAACCAAACTTAGCATGTGAAAAAAATACTTTTTCCAGAGGACTGTGTTCTCATCTTGGTATTGCTTTAATCCAAACTTTCTTTCTTCTTTTGATTTCAATTTGCATTCAAGTTCCATTTTGGTAGTTTGAACCTAAAACATAGGGATGTCATTTCTGTCAGAGTTTCTGTGTCTGTAGCAAGTGGAGGACTTTGACATCTATTTTCAAGCCCATTCTCTTCCATGCAGGAAGAATGAGGGTTTTTAATTTTCCTCACTGATATCTTTATAGCATCGTAGAAGAGAATCATTGAATAATTCAGGTTGGAGAAGATTCTTAAGAACTTTGAGTCCAATCCTTAACCTAACACTGCCAAGTCCACCACTAAACCATGTCCTTAAGTGACAGATCCACTCGGCTTTTAAATACCTTCAGTGACGGTGACTTAACAATTTCTGTTACCAGGTCTTCAAATGTGGTAAGTTGTGAAATGGAGATGTTTTAGCTGACTGTAGTTAGTCCTGTGAAGTGACTTGCTAGCATAGTAGTTTGTTTTATAGGAATAATGAGGTAAATAGATATTGGATATAAGGTCATGTAATAGGAAAAGTGATCATCACTAATGCAAAGTAAAAATTAATGCTATAATCACTACTATTACAGTTACCAATAACTGTGTAATGATTTATTACAGCTTTGTCCCAATTTAAAAATAGCAATTTATGTGGTAATGAGAGAATATAAAATACCATTATGGAGCAATATAAAAAAATATCTCATTACTGCAGAGCCAATCTTGTTATCCATTTGCAGTCAGAAGTCTTGGGAAATTTGGGCAGAATTCAAATGGTGTGTCGTTCTGGAACAGAGATCATACTGTGTTTGTTATGTGGTTATTTGCCTTTTAAAAATCTGGTTGTAGTTGCTTTGCTTCTATAAATGTGTGTGTATCAATCTGGAACATTTTTTACCACTACCATTTTGGGTAAAACCAGAATAAACCTGGGAGTTGGTTGAACAATGTAAGAAAGGTTAACTCTCAACAAAAAATAATTTTATTTTAAAATTTATGAGAGCTCAGTTAGACACACTCTGTTTAATTGAGCTTGTAAAAATATTTCTCAATATTAAAATTTTTAAAATATTTCTAAATATTTATGATTTGTGCAGGAACATTAGTGCTATTTGGACAGACTTCAAATGTGGGGGAAGCTTTCTGAAGGAAGAAAAGTGGTTTCATTCATGAAATAAGCATCAGTTCTGAATAGCAGAGATCTATCAAAAATTAAGAGATATTTTAAAAGGACAGGATAATTCAGAGTAGTCAATAAGCATAATAAAACGACAGGAAATGCTAGCAGATTTTTTTCCCCTACATGACATGAAATTGCATAACATTCCCTCCATTGATTTACTCAAGAGTCTTTTAAAATTCTCCTGATTTATCTGTTGAGCTTTTTATACACATGATCAACTCACATATGCCCAACAGTAGTGTCTCCATAGATTTTAATGGGATTCAAGCTCAGGTACTGGTTTTTTTCACCAGTGTAAATCCATAAAACAGGACTAGATGAATCCTTTAGTTGTCCTGAATGTATATTATGATGAGGGCATTATTCTAGCTGTGTCCATGTCTCATTGTCCAGACAAAGCTTTACCCTAACTGTCTGGGTGTTCACCTGTCTTTGCAAGTGAGCTCTGCAGGCAGTGTTGAGCTCCTGACTCCTTGGCCAGGCGTGTTTTGAACTGTCTAAAGTTCATAGGTAACTTTCACTTGGTAGTGTCTTTGCAATCCGATAGTCACAAATTGGAATACAAATAGTTGGAATACAAACACTGTACATCTCAAAGCCATGGCATTTGGATCAGATGACCTTAGTTTTTATAAATATTTTGATTGGCTTTATAAATCCCCTCCTCAATTAAAAGCAGCACGTTTGAAGATTAAATGACTGTGACAAGCATCTAGCTTACCTTAGGCAGCACTGTGTAGCAGTGTAACACTGCAGTTACTTGGATGTGCTTACATTTTCTTTTAGGGAAAGTTATTGCCATATATTAAATAATATTTCAAAGAGCTTAGAGAAAGCTAGTACATTTGTTGACAAACTTTAGTTGCTCTCTTACATGTTGTATACACATGGTTCTGCCAGTAATTCTTCTAAGTTTCTGACAGCTCTTTAGAACTGTCAGGTTTATGCCAATATCAAAACAGTACTGAAGCTGAGTATCCCTTTTTAATCTTATTGTCAACTTTGAGGTATTAACACTTTTGTTGCTCTGTCAACAACACTGTAAGAACTTTTCTAGTGCTAGAAAAAAAGCTTTATCTGCAGCTCAACAGCCCCATGTGGGGCTTGAATTCCTTCAGGAGCTGGGTGTTCACAAATGCATGCAGTATACAGAAAAACTGAGCAGGCACTGAAATTGCAGAATCGCAGAATCACAGAATGTTTGGAAGGGAACACAGTGGGTCATGTGGTCCAACCTTCCTCCTAATGTAGCTACTTATGCCTTTCCATGAAACTCAGTTTATTTTGAAGAGCATTATAGGGTGAGTTCTTTCATATAAGACATGATAACTTTAAGACTCAGTTATTTCCTTTTTCATAATGTATTTTGGAGGAAATAATCTTCAAATCTTGCCTCATTTTGGTTGGTATTTTGAATGAAAAAACTTATGATAACAAATCTAAAATTTATACCTAATGATCCTTTATTTGTTTTTATGTGTTTATATCCATGAAAGACCACATGCAACAAGAACTGCACTCTCCTGTCTTTTCTTTCAAAACCTGAACACATCATACAATCAAATGACAATTGTATTTTCTACCTCTGCCTAGGTAAATAAAACAAAATAATTCAAGGAAACTTTCAGTGTTTTTTTTTTTTTAATTTTTACTAGTGTAATAGCTTACCTGTATTTTTTATTATTTTCAATTTGAATTTCACTGGGAATGTCTGATAAAAGAAGTGACTGTTGTTTACTGTTCTGTTTCAAGGTTAGAGCTTTACTGTGAATAAGATCAAATTCTCTTTAACAAGAAATGCTTAATTTTTTTTTTCCATCGTAAGAGAATTTGCTCCAACACATTCAGGAGAAATTATTACCTCATATTCTATTTATATACTTAACTGCAATGATTAAACAAAACCAGATTTTAAGCAAAGTGTTCTGGTCCTGAATTTTGTCTCTGATCCTGCCAAGATTCAGTTGCATGCCAATTTGCATCCTTAAATGCAGTGCCATTATTGTTCACCAGAACTCCTTAGTGTTGAACTTCCACCTAGACATGTCCATAAACCCTAGAAAGATTAGAGCTCTTTATTCCATGTATGCTATTCTGAAGAGCTAGCTGTAGTTCCTCCCTATTACCAATTCCTGTGTAATGACATTTATTACTGCATTTTGAGGCAACTCATTACGAGAAGCTGCTAGACTCCTATTTTGTTATTAGCTGAGTACAATTAGAATTGCTTTAATCAGCTGAGCTTGTTCAACTGAATTCACATTTTCTTTTGCTGAAGGGGAGATCTGAGTTTGTCAGCCAGCACTTCAGACAGTTTGAAACCATGACCTTAAATAATCCTGGATGTTCTGACCATATGCAGTCAAGAAGTATGTGTTACCTAATGCATCAGAGAGAATGGTTATCATCTTTAACCACTATTTGTACCCAGTTTAATGTCTGTTTTTTGCAACAGGGGATATAGTCTTCCTAATGATATGTACATATCAAAGTCTTAGAGGATAAGCCAGCATGCCTGGTTTTTTTTTCATAACCATCTAAATTTTCAAGTACTCTAAAACTACTTGGCATCGCATTGTTAGTCTGGAATTTGGGGGATGCAGGTAAAAAATATTCATCGTAACATGTGAAGATTCCTGTCTGTCTTCAGCTTTGTGACAGATGGCTTTAGACCAATTGACTGATAGTTACCAGAGGTAAGCTTCCAACAGAACCCTGGTGTTTAACTTTTCCTCACTTCTCTGCTCAGTAGTTTCCCAGAGTAAAGTTTTCTGAGTTTTGAATGGCTGATATGCCTGCATTTCCTCATTCTAGGAGGCTTGGGGGTTAGTGAAAAAAGTTCAATCCAACATATTTCCCAAACTTCAGTGCTTTGAATACTCTCTGGAGATTTTTGAAAACCATGGAGAGGAGAAGGTGCTTCTGTTGGAAAGAAAGATGTTTAACAGAAGCTGTTGGCCTACTAGGGGCAAGTTGCATAAATTCTCACTATGCAGGTTAAAACAGCATTTATACTTTATACTTAGTTTTGAGTCAGCTAACCCTAATTAGCTGACTAGCTAATTTCTATTCAGAATGAAGTAAACCACTTATTTAGATCTCAATTTAATATATACCCTCTGTGGTTGGAAGAATGGTAGTATAACTAAAAAGCTTATTGCGCCTTTCAGTGTAAAAGTGGCACTATTTTAGGGTTAGGTTATGTCACCAGTAAGAGGTAGCTGAATAATGTCCAGCACATACACTGACACCAAAGATGCTGAAAGAAAGATAAATTCTAGTGGCCTCAGCAAAAGAAAGGAGTACAGAGTTTGTTTTGGCTTATTAAGTCCTGGAAATCTGAAAATATGGAAGATCCTGTGAGAAATGTGTATTGACTAAACCAAACCAAATTCAAAAGCCTTGGGATGAAAGAGAGCAAAGGCAATGTGGACTGAAGGGAATGATTCTAAACTGAAGGAAGAGTTGCTTGGGTTTAGCTAATCAGATTTCATAGAGATTTTACTCTAAGTTAGGATGATTTCAAGGCTGATGAGATGCAAAAATCTGGAAAGATTGTTTTGATGTGGAACAAACAGGCTAAAGGACCTGCAAGTTGAGGCAAAGGGAAAAAGTAATATGCTGCATTATTTCTACTTTCATGTCAGACATCTTAGGTTTTGATTTTGAACTACTGTGCCTAGCACTGAAAGTTTCTTTAAAAAGTAGTTGCTTAGACAAATGGGACTCATGTTGATGAAGTGCTACAGGTTTTAATTTATGTTTTTTTTTTTTTTTTGTTGGGTAGGAGGAGTAGAACTTTGCTTTCCTGAAAAATACATAATCCGTATTTGTCAGTAGTTGTACCCAGAAAAGAAGACTTTATGGCTATGGGGGAAGAAAGTATTTAAAGTGATTATTTACGTTATCTGCAAAATAATATTATTTTTTTCTCTCCACAGTAAAACCAACAGTTATTGATGTTGACATTTATGTCAACAGCATTGGTCCCGTATCATCAATAAATATGGTAAGTGACTTGCTAACAAAGCTTTTTTTCTGGATTACTGATCTTGGCATCAATACTAGCTTTTGAAAAAAAGGCAATAAATACCACTGAGATAAGTTGTTTTGATTCTGATATAGTTCTGTTTTCAGCTATAATTCTAGTTTTTGTGTCTCATCAAGAGAAGAAAAAACCTACAAGCAATATTGTAGCTCTATGTTGTCTATCGAAAAATGCTGGTAGATCTTCAATGGTGAAATAACCGTCTTAGAGAAAAGAAAGCATGAAGTGATGCCATTGTCAAGAAAACCCTTGAGCTGTTTTTTCAAGAGGCAGTCAAATACACAGAGCGTCATAATGTGGAGTTAATGAAAGTCATCATGTAATAACAGTATATTTATTTGAAATTCATCATCTCATCAGTTGTTACTTTTCTTTCATTGAGTTATCAACAATCTTGAACCTTAAAGTATAATTTTGAAAAAGTTATACATAGGTGTACTGCATGTGTAAAGGCAGGAGAAACTGAAAGAGTCAGTGTGATAGTGTGGCAATAATAAACATATGGTTGGTCAGTTGTTATGGTCTTAACTCGGGGTCTTTCCTCAGTTATGCAGCAACATATTCAGATTTAGAAAGCAAGCTGGATGTTTTTGTGGCTGTGGGGTTATAGGTAGCTGTGGCTGCTTGTGCAACTTTCAAGCTTGAATTCAGCATATTATTCCTCTTAATAAATTAGCTTGACTTTTTTCTTAATACAACTTGGAAATGAAGGACCTTTTAATATCTTACTGTACTTTAAAGCTCTTAAAATAACCTATTTAAAGCAATTTCTCATTTTCACAATGCCATTCAAAGGCTGCCGTATTCAATGTTCATATAAGAATCTAATGAATGCACTGCATGTATCTTTTGTATTTTTTGGAAGCTCCTGAGTTTAAAAGGTGGTCTGGTCATTCAGCCTTATTCTTTGCTTTTGCCTATAAACATGAAAGAAGGCAAATCATTGCAGCATATCAAATATAAAGTAGTCAGAGACTTGTATGCACCCTGGCAATGGAAAATCTGGCAAGTAAACACAGAACAAATTATGTGCTGTGAACAACTTGGTGTCATATTCAACGACTGTGAAATGTTTTGATTGATGTTTCATGTGAAGTGCTGAATGTCAAGCAATGGGTGTACCTGCTCCATTCCTGAGCTAATAAACAGCTAATTATCTTGCCCTTCCCTGATGGCCTATCAGAACGACTTCTCTGGAGAACAATTTATTGGAAAGTCCTGTGGCATTCATTTACTCTAGGCATGGGTATTCTGTTCAAAAGCAATGGGAACAATGTATTTTTGCCCTTCCAAAGTATAATTTTGGGATGCTGGAAATATATGTGGAATAATTGGAAAGCATTTGATTGAATTACTTTGGGTAGAAAGAAGGAAAAAATTAATAATAGGAGAAATCAGTGGTTCTTGGAAGATTATTATAGCACAGTCATACTTGTGAGTTAACTTTGAGTTCAAGATACACTATGGTATCAAGATAGATAGATACACCAAAATACCAGTGTTGAAAATGTATATAGTATATCTTTTATAGTAAATGGTCCTGTTAAGATAGTTGATGAGTGGATGGCATTGAGATATTTCTTGGTTACAGCTGAAGAAAAATACGTGTAATGGGTAAGGGCAGAATGATAAATAAAACGAAATATAAAATTTAGGTATGTGAACTTCTAAGGACTCAAGTCTGATTGAATAGAAATGGACCTTATTTCAGATGTGCTTGTGGACAGTATATCCCCCTGAAAGTGAATCTGAACTAACTTAGTACTTTTGAGCTTTATTTCTGTTCTCAAACCTAATTACCAATGTAAGAGATTAACATTAGGCACTCAAATGTAGCAAACCTTTGATCAAAAGCTCCATTTCTGCTCTATTACTTTGGAGGGTGTCCAAATGTACAAAAGAGAGCAGTAATGATCTTGCAGTCTCAAATTTACAATGAAGATGGCAAGTCCTCCTCACAAACCTGCAAGCCATTGTGCTGTATGATGGCTTTTCTCTCCAGTGGCAGAAGTGATTGAGAAGCTTTCCCCCATTTGCGTTATTTCAACTGTTTGGCTACAGTATTCAATGGCCCTAATTTGCTCTAGTGGAAGAAAAAAAAGCAAACACTTTTTGGAATTAAAAATAATTATTTATTTATTTTTGAGTAAGCAGTTTTTCATGTGAACCACTGAAGCCTGGGTACCCAAAGAGCTGAACAGAAACAGTTTCTGAAAATTACCTGTGTCAGAGGAAGAAGAAGGAAGGGAGCATCTTCAGTCTGATACCTGTCATATAACTGAAATTTCAAAGGGAGAGAAATGTTCAATGAAATCCCATTTCAGGAGAAAAAGAAAGGGGATTCTTGGTAGAATACACATATGCTCTTTTTCTTACCAGGACAGGAACTTTGAACTTTTCTCCTCTGTATTATTATTAAAAGTTGAGCTATTCTGTCCAGGCAACTTGGTAAGGTGGTGGTTGATTGAGCAAAAAGAAAGATGATTACATTCATTTCCATCTCTTCTATTTCAAGAGTGAGATCATCAACACGTACAAGGCGGACTTTCCTGCTGTGTACTTCCAAAGTTAGACCTTAGCTCAATTACTTTTTTCTTAGTCTGCAGCACTTCTGAGGGAAAATCATGTGGAGCTTCTCTAGAGATCAAACTCTGCAGGTATATTTTCTGATCAGGTTTCATCAGTGATTTTCATCTAGTGGGTGAAACCTAGGAAATAATTTTCTTTAAGATATCTTTTCAATGGGTGTTCAGCTGAATGTTCAAGCCAATTTTGTAGAGCAAGGCTTTTCAGATGTCATTAACTGTTGTAATTATGGTTAGACTTGAGTATGAATATTAATATCTGACTGTTTCTTTAACAGTCAGGAAAAAGACAGTTGCTATCAGACACCTACTTGTAGCAAAGTTAATCTCAGATGAATTGTGTCTGAATACAAGGAAGAAAGAATCTTTTTGGACTGAGACTGTAAGTGCAACAATGGGAAGAACTGTTAGGGATCCCTTCAAAAAGGCTTCAAGTCAAAGGAGAGGTAGTGTTCTGTGACAATGATGGCCTAATCCACAGGAATGTACAGCTATCCCTGCATTCCAGACTTTTTGCAGAGAGTTTATGCTACTTCCCCTGAAAGTCTCATCAGTGATTAATTTTTTAGTTACTTTCAAATATCTCTGTTTTAAACCTCAATGTTTAAATATTTAAATATTTAAAATTTAAATTCTTAAAAAAACCCAAACCAGCAGGATTTTGAAACAGTAATGTGGTTGCTCTTCTATTAGAGACTCATCATTATAATATCTTTATGAAGACAATAGATACTTGTTTCCTGAATAGACAGGGGTTACTCTTCCTTCATCTGTGACATGGAAGATTTCTTTGAGTCATGGTTTGAAAAACCTGATATGGGGAAATAAGTATTGGTAATGATAGACAAGGAAAAACAGACTGAATCATGAACTGAGTGATACTAGGAGGTGGTTGCAAGTTACAGTAGCTTTAAATAAGTAATTCCAGCATTTTGAATTATGGCATAATGTTGTGAAATGGTAGACATGACTGATACTATACAAGAGTATTCTGAAATTTAAAATTTCAAGATACATGAATGCCCATTCTAAAACTTTAGGCTGTATTTCTAATGAGTAAAAGCCGTCTTATAGATAAATATCTTCATGCCTCTCCTTTGTCAAAAACATAATAAGATGTGAGCTTAGACTTTAGGATATGAAAACTAGTTTATTTAAATGTAAATGACAAATAGATGCTGTGAGCAAAATTATATGTTCCTATATGCACATTATATCTCTTTGTCTTGGTTTTCACTGCTTAATAAAGTAAGTTAAAGAAATCTGCAATTTGCCATTTCAAGGTACAGTGTCATTAGAGACCATAGGTTATAGGATGTAAGACTTTAATTCAACCTTTTCTTGTTGAAAAAATTCATTATATCTGTAATCATAATGAACACTCTTTCACTATATTAGGGAATCTTAGGGATCTTCTAAATGAGTTTTTTAAATTAATTTTTTTAATTTTACAATTTATTTGTAATGTTGTTTTTATTTGTTCCCTAAACTTGATATTGTAAACCAGATGTATGAGTTCCATATCACTCAGTTTTTATTTATCTGAGTGTCTCCTTTTTTTTTTTTAAAGTACTTTCCATCCACAATGGTGTCTAGGAAGCATATGATTTTGCAATAAAATCCATGATCCATTTTTTGCCAACCATCCAGTTCTTGACAATATCTGTAAAGGTTTATAAATTGCCTATAAAACATAGTCTTAATGTGACTTACTGTAGTCTGGTTTTCTACAAATAAGCAATACTGGCTTGTGTATAAAAGAACAAAAAAGGGAAAAATACCAATATGCTAATTGGGAACTAGACATAACTACTGGAGAAAAACCCCCTAGAAGTAGTTTTGTGAGACAGAAAGGTAAACACAATGAAATTACATAGACTATTAAACCTCAATGGCATCAAAGCCTATGTGTTTGTACTTTCACACCTATGGGGTTAACTGAGTAGCTACAAGAGTCCGAGGCTACAGCACTAATTGCTAGTGAAGGAAGAATTTGACACCTGTGTGGTTTTTGCAACTGGAATCTCATTTTAACACAGCTGTACTGAAGCTATTTTGAAGAGTATGTGAGAAGCAGCCTTATAAACTGTACTTACCTGTCCATAAAAACAGTAATTGGTTATCTGCTGGATATATGCTCTTTATTCTCAAGTATTCTTAAAAGGCAATTCAGAGTGTTTCTTTTATGTATTTCATCACTTCATTCTATTGTGTCCACTCTCTAGGTTGCGTCATATATCTTTATGGGTGCTATATTTCCCATTTGTTCAGTTAAGTGTTCTAAAATAAAAGCAATTTTTACTCTATTTTACCCCTTAAAGTATTGGTAGACTTCTTTGAACTTCAGTTTCAAAGTCCCCACATGCTCGTTTTGCTTCTCCACTACACACTGTAGGTATCTAAAAGAATAGTTTTGATTGGGAGACTTGTCTAAAATACTAGTCAAAGTTTATAATTAAGCCTGAATTTCTTGCATGATTTCAGTCTTTATGTCTATCCTCTTGATAGTTAAAATTACTGTTAGAACGTCTACAATTACAGAAACATGGCCTGATGAATCTTTCCATAATATGGCAAAGCTACTTTATAGCCTGATTTCATCTCATTTTCAGCCCTATTTTAAAAACCCCCAAGTATTTCCTTTACAGGCATCTTCTCAAAGATAGTGCAAGTCACTGTTTGAGCACAAGGCTGATTTCGCTGTTCATTGTTAACTTGTGAAGTGTGTATTTCTAAGTCTATCTCGCTATCTTACCTAATCTATTTATAAAGCAATTGTGTAGGGAGATGGTTTTAGTTATTTTTGAGGAGTGAGTTTTCCAGTTGATGAGTTCAGATAATCACTAAAATAATGGAATGCCTTGGGGTATTTGTATTTTTCCCTGCAAATTTTACAAGCTCCTTTTTTGCTTTGTGACCTAAGAGAACTCTTACGTACTGGATAAAATTTTAGTTTAAGTGGGTCTGTTTGTTTATGGAGGACTAAGATACTAATCATTCACTTAAACATTTTGCTGGATTGTGATCAAGTTACTGTTCTTGTTTCTGGAGCATATTTATATATGGTCATTAAGTTTGGATGTCTCATAAAAAAAAGGTATGCATTATAGAAAACTTTAAAGATGAATGGTTTTTTCTGATAAAATCACTTCACATACAGACTCATTCTTGTTGCCTTAAGCTCTGGCAGTCAGTGCTGCACTATGAAAATATTTCTGGGAGGTAGTAGTAATAAAATGAAGCATGAATCTATCTGTGGCTTCTGCTCAACCACTGATTTTGTGAGAGGCTCGTACAATCTCAAAAGTGAAACTGACTGGAAAAGAGGAAGCTGGTTGAGGGGAAAATGAACATGAACATTTCATGTTGGCAGCTTCTACATTTGGTCTTCTCTAGAGCTCCACTCTGTGTAACTAAAATAGGGCCTAGGAGGTAGAGACTTGGATAAAGGCCTTAGGCTGCTCTTGTTTGAGGTGCAATGGGATGGAGTAGAATAATGTTCATTTTTCTGCAATGAAGCTTATGTGCTGTGATGTATAGCAGTAAAATACATACTGCCATAATTTACTGCATTGGCAGGAAATGCAGTTTGCTTTTGGAGGAATGGTAGATTCTGTGACAAATGTTCAGTAATGGACTGATCTTCTGTCTGCCGCTCTGTCTTATCAGAATTCAAGCAGATTGCCAAATATGGATGCACTTTGCCTTAGTGTTGTCACAAAAGGTATATGACAAATGAGCAATTTAAGTTCAGTAAGATAGGAAAATTAAATGTCTCATCTGCTCAGTAGTAGGTATTAAAAAGATCTGAAGTGCAGCTAGGCTGAATGTTTTTTCCAAAGATAAACTGCGCGACAGTATCTAACAGGTACCTCCTCTTTGAGCTAATGTATTAGCCTTCATACAAGAAGTGGTGAGAAGCTCCCTCCCAGGCTAGTCACAGTTTTTAAAGCTTGATTTCTCCCACTTCAATAACCTGTTTCTTGGGCCTGCAGGCCTTAGGCTTTAGAATTAGTATACTCAGTATTACAGTTCCTTTAGAAAGCAGTAGTTGCCCTTCTTGCCTGTACAGCAATACATAGCTTCACATTCTTTATCGCCAACATTTGGGAAAGTTAGTTTAGAAAATCTATGGCTAAATCACTGTAGAGGGTATTGAATTACTTTAGGGTAAATTGACAATCTCTTGGCCTACATCAATTTCATTTTTGAGTGGTAAGTGTTTATCAACTTTGTTTTAGAGTTTGAGCTTGCCATGATTGCTCCATGAAAGAGTAATTACTTTTGTGTCGACCTGTTTATTGCATTATTTAATCCATTGAGTGATGGATTTATTCAGGAAGCAAATGGATGTTGCTGATCTGTTCTGTAAGTGATAGAGATATCCTAATGACAAGTTGTAGGACTTCATGGTATAACTTTCTGGGAATGTAGACCTAACCATCACAGCATCCATACAGCACTTCCAGTAGCATTATAAATGTGCTTGGTGGTTAGGAAGAAACAGCTGAATACAGTGTGACCCCCTATAAACTGCTATTGGGTCACAGAATCATCTTCAGTTTTCTGTAAGGTTTTTTTGTTGGTAAAGAATGAATACTATTCATCCTCATAATTTGAATATCAGAGCAATGATCGGCATTTTCCACACCATTATTGCAATGAACAAAACCCAGAAAGATCTCCCTACCTTATTTTTTTTCACAAGAGAGCTTGTCATCAGTCTAATTTGACATAATTTCCTTTTTTGTCAGATTGCTGAAAAATAAGGTTTAGAGAATTGTGTTACATTTCCCTTCAAGCTTTTTTAGGGAACATGGCGTCCCTTGACTCTCAAGAACTCTCATATATGCTTTTTCTAGTACAGACAAGGTATTTCTGCTGAATGACTACACAGGATTGAAGAATAATACAAATGCTTGGTTTCTGCAATTAAAAAAGCCTACAGCCTGCAGGGTTATATCTGTATCCCAGCACTTCCATGCTTCTGCTAACACCCTACACTTTCGTCTTTTTAAATCAAAGTAGTCCTAATTTATTGCTCTCTTGGTCTGGAAAAAGGGCTTTTATGTAGTCAAAAATAGTGATATTCTAGGTTCTTTATATGTTTTTGTAGCTTTCTTCCTCAAAGTTCTTTCCACCTCAGTCTTCTTTTGTGACTGCTTTTCATTAGACTTTTAAGATACAGGTGGTTCTGTTACATACTGTGTTGTATTGACAAAGGTGTTTTCCACACTTAAAACTTCTATCTCCTCGTGAAACTTTGTCTCTCTTTTCATACTTCTGCAAATTACATTTGCAGCCCTTAAATGCTGAAGAAATTTTGTGAGAGGAAGCTGTTCTGATAACTATTATTAACATTTGGCAAACTACACAGAAGCAGGTAATTTTGACCATAGAACTTTGGATGCGTTTTAGTTAAACATCTCAGGTATTAAATGGAGTCACTGCTTTAAAACCAGCAACAGGAATTTTAATGGTAATATAATAATTTTACTAAATGTTGTTTGTGGGGTTTTTAAAGTTATAAATGGCAAAGATACAAAAAGTATTAAGGGGTCTAAGAGGATAAATTTTCAAGGCTGTTGTGAGATTCGTAAACTAAAGAAACTGCTGTCTCCTTTCTGACTGTTTCCTGTGCTTACTCCATAATTTATCTAGGAAATTGCATTCCTTGGGAGACTTGGGAACAGGGATAACAAATTCTTGCTTTCTCTGAATTGCTTTGGCATATTTTTCAAGTAGAACAGAATTTTTAAAAGTCTTTCAGGAACTAAGGCCTCTTGGGAGGTATTAAATACCTAGCCTTCATACCTTCGTGAACATGGCCCTCTATTTGTCAGGTCATTTGTCATTTGTAGAATATTTGTCATTTATGAAAATTGCAACAGGTCTATAAAGGTATGAAGGTGTCAAGCTTTTTCTCTACAGTGCCTAGCTCAACATAAATGTCAATGGTTGTTAAATAGTTACATCAGCTCCACTGATATTTTTCCTTGCATAGATAGTGAATATTTGAATAAAGGGATATTAGAAATTCAGATGAAATCTATACGATTCTTGGCATACCAGAAGAAATCTGTTGTGATTTTGGTAAGTATTCTTCCTTGGGAATTCTGGTCTAAACAAAAAATCCTTCATAATAATAGGATTCTTGTACCTGTTTTGATTTGAGATTTAAAATAACAATATTTGAAGGAAGGAGTTTAGGCTAGCTCTTAGAAAGAAAAATGAAGAAGACACTTGGTCTTGCAGACTCTTCATCATGTTGACATAGAAACAATGATGATTTCAACGTCATGAAATCTACTTCTGTATTACTGTTCTTCTATGAAGCCAAAAGTTCCTGTGAAGACTGTATGCAAGAAACAGAACAAATGTGATACAGCACAGGGAACTGCCAGAGAGGAGGAAGGAAAAGAATGGTTGGATACTATTTTGAGAACATTTCATAAGACAGCCATGCTATTTCAGATCTCCTGGTCCTTCTCCTCAAGAAAGATTACTAAATCCTTCAAAAGAAGGATCCTGAAAACAAAATTTCGTAATACTGTTGAATACAGAAAAGCAAAAGCTCAAAAGTTATATTGGCATTGTGGCTCTGTACTTGTGCTCCTGGTAATCTCTTCAAGTAACTACTCATCACCTTTCCTGTCTATTGCATCTTTTTCTGTTTCAGTTGTATGTACTAACCTTTCACTTTGTTGTCTGTTGATTAATGAATCTTATTTTTACCCAGATCATGTTTATCTCAACAGCCTATAAGTTTGCAGTGGCTCTCTCAGATAAGAAAAAGCACATGTGTTCTCAAGATTTTGTGATTTTTTCTACCTGTGCTGTTTACCCAGTAAGAATAAGTTACCTCTGTTTTCAGACCTTGCCTCTCAAAATCATTCTTGGTAACAGCAGCTAGTGAACTCAAGGGATAGTGAGCTTTGGCTGATAGTTCATGTTTGGTAAAGTGTGTCGGCTAACAGAGACAAAGAAATAACTGCCATCTCCTTGCACACACTCCATATATCAGACTCTGACAGCTCTATGCTTTCAAATGGCTCTCCAGGTGGATATTTCCCTGAGGTATATTTGCTGCAGTGTGCACAGCGTGCGTTTTTCATTACCTAGAAGGCCTATAGATTGAGGTCAAATTACAAATCAGTCAAAATTCTGAATTACAGAAAGGTACGATCCTAGTCTTCCAATTTATACAGATTATTATATTTGCTTTTTTTTTTCTTTTTTTCTTTTTTTTTTTTTTTTTTCTTTTTTGTTGGTATATAAGTGGCAGTTGCTTAATCTTACTGCTCTTAGTAACTGAAGAATTGGGATCACCAAACTGCTTGCTGGTCTTCCCCACTGCAAATGGAAATAAAAAATTTCCTCCTGTATTACTTATCTGTCTCAGTCTTGATCTTCATTACTCCGGGTGAAATTGTCCCTTGAGCACATGCTCACTAAACATCTGGCCATCTTTAAGGCAAAGCAGTTTCAATTTTCCTAAATTGGATTCATGCATTATGCAAACGTTACTTCATTAGACACTGAGATGAGTTATCAAGCTATATTGTTTGGTCAGAATAATGTAGGCTCAATGCTGATTTGAAATCAGACTAACAATTTTGGATAAATTCAGTTCATGCAATCATTTTTGCTTGTGATTCAATTAGGCCATACATAGTGATTGAGGTAAATGCAGTCAATGATTTTGTCTGTTTCTGACTTTTTCTGATACCTATATGCAATGTGTGAAACAGCATAAACAATAAAAGAACTAAATTAATCTCTCAGAAAGTGAATGGAACTATGCCAGGCATAAATTTGAGCCATGTTCTCCTAAAATACTCCACACTGAGAGTCTAATTATAAGACCCAAAATTGCCCAAAGTTGATTTTGGCAGCAGAACATCTTGGATCTTCACTGCCTTCTGTCTTTTCTTTTAATTTGACTATATGGAGAGTGCGAAGTGAAACACCTGTAAATTGGGGAATTTCTTCTGTGCTGGATGGGGCCAAATAAATAGGCGATGTAATACAGTAGCAAAGGATCTGCCTGGTGCCGGATGTTATGGTCTGAATTCCAGCAGGGACCCAGTTTCTCACTAGATATAAACGGTTGACTGCATCAATATAAATGGAAATGTGCTGATCTGTGCTAGCCTGCTGCATGCATATTTCTTTTTTTCCTAAAATATTTTTCATTGTTTCCAGACTAAAAGGTTAAGTACTAGCAGTTTTTATTTTGCATACTATTATAATTTAGTATATAATTCTTTTGCAGAGTATATTAGAAAAAGAAAAGAAAAAAAAAAAGACTGCAAGATTGTTTGATTGCATTCACCTGAAATCTGTTTATCTTCGTTGTTTTCCCTGCAATGTGTTCTCTAACTCTCAGGTGTCTGAAACTGTATTTATGTAAATAGGTCTGAGCGTTTCTTTGCCATCTGGATAGTACTGTAAAAATGGTATAAAGAAAAGGAAAGTGAAAACAAATATAGGAAGCCTGGGAGAATGTCTTAAAAAGAGAAAATTGGACCCGTATTTTGAGAGCTGCCTAACTGGACTGGCACACAAAGCTCTTGACAGATTGTGGCACAGCTAGGTTATCTAAGTGAAAAAAGGCAGATTAAAAGAATTACTTGGGAGTTTCTTCTGGATTTCCAAGAAGTCTGGCTAAACTGGTATTGTGTGAGTGTTCTAGATAATGATAGCTGATACAATGAAGGGTCAACTTGTGTCAATTCTTTGGTTTAGCCCAGATTTATACGTGAAAGTTTTGCTGACATAGCGGTGTTTAGGAGTGTGGCTTCTTTCTAGATATCTCACCATCTCCTATATGGGGAGTTGTTTTTTTGTGTGCTGTTCCTAACATGTTTCAGCCTGCACAAATATATAGGCAGTGATAACATACTGGAATCTCCCAAATTTTAGACCTTTTGTAGGTCCAGAGTTAAAAGGATCTTTGTGAAATTCTTTGAATAAAATGACAAACAAACAAGCAGTCAAAATCATAATTAAATTAAAATGAGGAATGTGCCAAAAAATCTGTCAGCATCTAGATAAGTGATCTGATTTATGCCAAGTATCACGTGGAAGCTAAAGTCAAGGAACTGGATTTGAAAGTACTTTTTGATTATTTTGTTTCTGATGGAGTTTTACATGGTGCAGCTTCCATTTTCATTCAGAATTTGAAGCCCATCCATGGGCTAAATCCCCATTTGTGTGAACTGACCATTTTCCAGGATGAGATGGAGGACAGGGTCAGTTTTACATAGAAAACTGTAGGCAATTTTAGCTTTAGTAATTTGTTCCTGTGGAACTATCCTGGATTATAAAACAAAAATAAACATGGTGAAATAAGGGTTTGAGTACTTGGGGTTGTTGCCTTAATATAATTAAAAATCTCTGTAATATTTTTCTTTGTAAATACTGGATTTTAGATTGGTATTTTAAAGAACAGCAGGTATATATTACAAAACTTTTGTTTGCCAAAGGCAGTTCAGACAGTGGTTTGGCTCTGAAGCAAATATAGGAACATGTGTTTTTTTCACTTTCAAAAGCAAGCGACCTTCCACCTTTCACCAAATTTTGCTGCATTATCCTAGTTAGAAAGAACATTAAATTTTAAGGCTTTGGAGTGGGGGAAGCATTTCCTGTATGTCAGAAATGCCTTCTGTTGTCACTGAGAAAATCTGCCTGCAAGTCTGTTTGGACATGTTCTGCAGAGAAAAATGGTTTTAGCAACCTAAGTCTCTGATTCCACCTGTGTTGTTCATGTTTTAGTGTGAGTGTGGGCCAGATTTTCTGGAGAGCTTACATCTGAGCTATTGCAGCTGGTGTAAAAGAGCAATGTTCTGTGCTCCTAGTGATCTTGCTGTATTGCAGCAGCAAGGAGAAGGGAGTTGAAAAGTCTAAGTTATGGTTGATTATTTTTCTCACTTGTACTCAGGCATGATAAAACAGTTCTGCATTTCTTGATAGTCTACCATGATTTTGCAAAAATAGTTCCTCCTTCAGCATACACAGAGTTTCTCTGATCTGAGGTTCTTTGTTTAGTACAGGAGTTTCCGCCTTCTTGCTATTGTAGTACAAGCAGGTGCTTGTAGGGACTTAACAGGAGGGCCTTGAGGTTGGAGCAGCAGCATGCTGCTCCAGTAGAATTGGATTCTGCTTCTGTTAAAGAAAATGTGGTATGATGTGGGATAAGATGTTTAAAGCAAACTTCTAAAAATGGATATCAGTTGGATATTTATTACCTTTGTGAGCTAATTTGACACTCTGTGTCGGGATACACAGTAGTGTAATAGATACTGAGCTGATGAGTGTTGGAGGTAAATCACAGGACAATACATGTTACTTAATAGAAATTATTTGGGAATAAAACCCAACCAAAACCCAACAAAAAAAGCCTTGTTTCAAGCACCAAAAGAAAAGGTGGAGAGAGGGGACGTCTGCTTCCATGCTGGAGCAGCCTGTCCTTGGATAACTGCACCCCATGGATGACTGACCCACGCCACAGCAGTTTCAGGAGGACTATCTGCCCATGGGAGGAGCTTATATTGTAGCTGTTTTGGGAGAACTGCTGCTCGTGACATGGACTCACGTCTCAGAGGTTCAGAGAGAACTGTCTCCCCACGGCGCAGCAGGGAAATGACTTCTCTGCCTGACTAGTGGAAGAAGATCCCAGTGATGAGCTGACCAACCCCCCCACGCTCTGTTCCCTACACTGTCAGTGGGAAGGAGGGAGGAGTTGGGGGAAGAAAGGGTGTCTTTAAGGGCTAATTTACTTCTCATTATCTGCCTCTGTCTCTGTTAGTAATAAATTCACTTTGTAACTTTAAGTTGAGCCTGTTTTGCCCTTGGAGTGTTTCCTCACAGTCCTTATCTCAAGTCATGACCACTTAGTTAAATTTTTTTCTCTCCTCTGCCCAGCTGTGGTAGGGGAGAGTGAGTAAGCGACTGTCTTGGGTGGCTGGCGTTTGGCCAGTGTCCAAACCACGACAGATTGTAGCAGATACTCAGACACAAGAGGAACATAACCTATATTTTCTAAATGTAGGATGAGTACTTCACAGTGATCAGAAAACTGGATGAGGAAAATCACCCAGCTTATATTTTGAGGGGAGACACTCTGGTACATTCCAAATAATACCCCATAATCTATTTCCACATAATTTATGAGATGTTTTTACTGGGGGGGAATACAAAGGTTAACAAAAGTCTTTATTTCCTCCTAAATATTCTGATACAGTTCGGCAAGAAGCACTCCTTGAATAAAGAAGATAAATACTTAAGTGGAGGTTCAGTGTGATTTGCTTGAAGGCATATGACATATGGTAAATTCTACATCATGTTAGGAGAATGCAGTTGTTGGAAGTTAGGCTCTACAGCTTTTTTGGCATGTAAATTAAATCCCTGCTCACTCATTGATTTAAAATTAGTGCATTATGAAATCAGCCTGCAATTTTTAATGTCATTCACGTGAATGGTCAAATCTGCTAGTCTACAAACGCATTCTTCTATTTTCTATAGATTACAATTTGCAGAAATTAATTCTTATCAATGAGTTATTGATTCTCATACTTGCCAATAATGCTAAGTAGAAACTTTTCTATCCAAGATACCATTGTTTGGCTTTGTATTTTCTTTTGGATAACCGAAACTGATACACCAACACATAGCTTAAAGATAGAGCCTGAAAGTATGAAGTACAGTATGAAATCCTGCTTCTTTTCTGCTTGTTCTTCCAACAGATTCCCTGCAGGTCAGTCTTATTTTTCTTATAATCTGCATTTTCCTCAACCCATTTTCTCATCTAAAAAACTGTGTATTCTTTTAGAAAGCCTCTGAAGTAGGTATGATGATGTTGTTTTGGGGTATTTGTTTTCTCTAGAGGACAATTGTGTGGTAAAGTTGCTGTCCCCTTGCTTTTTCTTCCCTTGCCTTGTCTTGCCTGTGCTCACATCACCTCACTTCACCTCTCCTCACCTCTCTTTCCTTCTATTCTTTTAAGCTCTACCACAAAGTAAGTAACCAGCAGTTGCTCTCTCACTCCTTCTGCCCCTGTTAGGTGAGATGGGGAGGAGCATCAGAAACTTGTGAGTTAAGAACAGTTTAATAATTGAAAATAAAATATAATAGTAAGACTAATAATAATAAAAAAATGGAAAGAGAGAGAGAGAGAGTTTTGCTCTGAGTTGAAACATTTTCTGGAGTTCTCTGGTGGTTTTGAATCTTGAATGTGTTTTTCTGATCTAATTCAACTATGCAAGCCAGTGGCTGAGTTTCAGTTTTTGATGGATCACATGCATGGCAACATGGTCCTGTCTACTCCTATTATTCTGTAATTCTGTCGTTCTAAGAGACTCCAATATCCCTGCTAAGAGGTTTTGTTGATTTTCCTGTGGATGCTGGAAAGAAAAGATGGAATCACTTTTCTTCCATTTTTTGTGTTGTAATAAGAAATTCAGTGCTGCCAATTATACCTTCTATAGCCTGGGTCCATAAAATTTTGCTAGACCTTTGCTTTAGCAAGGAAAAACTAGTGGGAACATTGAGGCTATTCTTACGTCAGGTATGAAGGGCACAGTGCGATCTTTTTGTATCAGCCAAGTATGGATGTGTCGCTGCTGACTGAGAGAAGTCATGAATGGAAGAAGTGTTGGTTGTTATCCTGGATGTAATACAGGTATTGCTTCATGATGGAGGGAAGAAAAGAGTTGCTATAAAGAAAAGAACATTGTCATTAGTGTGGGATTTCCAGGTGTGTCTTCAAGCTGAAGGACATTTGGACTCTTGTAGTCTCAGCTGGTTTTGTGACCAGGACCTTTCTAAATCTTGCTCTTACAAAGACTGTAAACATGCAGCTACTCTGTGGTTCCCAATAGCTGTTCTGATCTGCTTTATAGAGCATGGAGTCCTATGTTTGTTAGGAACAGCTCATTATTTATTGGCTGGTCTAGTGGGGAACACTGAGTTGAAAACGCCTGTGTTTTCTCAGTGCTTTCCTCAGTGCTTTCATACACTGGGAGTGCAATCCTTGCCTGAGATGTGTCTGGAAACAATGATTTGGTACCTGAGAGGGAGTATTAAGTGTATAATGGCAGCAAACAAAGCTAAATTAGTTAAAGGGGAGGAGAAATCTTTGAATAATTAGTAACTGAAAGTATTGTGGGAAGGATAGATTGTACAGACAAGTGTACAGGTTGTACAGACAAATGTACAGGTTGCATATAGCCTTAGAGCCATGCTTGAAGACGCTATTTCTTTATGCAGGACAATAAAAGCAGAAGTAATCATCTAATGCACTGAGCTGATTCCATGGTGCTGTAGGAAGGCACTCTGTCTGTCTTGTCTTTCTTAAGAGTTCGTGCTTCAAGCTGTTAACACTACGTGGCTAAATGTAAATGTGGTTATATTTAACATAAGAGAAGCATGTAATCAGAATACCATGAGGAAAGAGTGAATGAAGAAGATGTTGAAATCTGTTACTGATGTATATTACCACGTAAGGGGTCTGCTCTGTGTTTCTTTCTCCATCTCCATAAAATAATTCATCTTCACTTTCATAATATTTTACTCTCATTTCCCTAATGAAGTCCTATTTCTGCCTTTGCTTTCCTTTACCTGTGGCTTATCCTGTCCTAAATTACACCATTCCCTATCTTTATAACATTTATTTGTCCCTTCCAGCAGAACTGTTGCGCAGTTGACTACAGTCTTGCCTAACTAATTCTGTATGTGGTTTTGTTCTGCTGTCGTTCTGTCATGCTTACTAATTCTTCAGCAAATGGGACATTTATAACAGTGCATACTGTTGCGGTTTAGAGGATGTTGCAGCAGACTTTACCCTAGAGCTTCTCTACCCGGCCCAGTTCAGCACCTCAGTGCTCCAAACCCCCTGTCCCAGGGCTGGACACTGCGCTCTCACCAGCCGGTGAGCCATAAGGCTAGCTCTGGTTCGTCTGCTTCCACAACCGGCGGTGATAAAGGAGGCGAGGAGGGTCTATGCATTGTGTTCATGGAAGATGTTTATTCGCATGGTGCAGCAGAGGCCAACGACCTCCCCGAGGCAGAGATGCCTCGAGGGCGAAGGCCTCACATGCTCAGCACATGTGGAGCATAAACACACGTGGAGCATAGACAGCAAGATGGCAGAGGGTAAGGGGTTTTATAGGGAAACAGAGAGGGGCAGGGACAGCACACAGGCCCAGTGACCTCTGGGTACAGGGGAGGTACAGGGGCGGAGTTAGGAGTACAGGAACCAATAGGGGAAACCCGAGGGAATGGCCAGGGCCACGTGGGGTTAGGGTATAGGAACCAATAGGGAAAACTGGGGGCGTGGCTAGGACTATATGGAGTAGGGAAGGCAGGACAATAGGTGACAAGTACAGTCGTTAAGAAAGGGGTGTGGGGAACTTGCAGCCATTATCCCAATATTTCCCCATTTTTTACTAAATTAAAGAGGGAAAGGCTTTTCCTAAAAACATTTATAGCAAATTTTTAAACAACAGGAAAATGGTAAAATAACATAATGTAAAGCAATAACAAAATTAGTTTTGCTGTGAGTATGGGGAAAACGATGATGCAGCTGGTTGATTTTGATGTTGGAGTTCAGTACAGGCTGAATTTTCGGACTGTAGTTATGTTTGTAGTTTGTTTTTCTTTTGCTGGGGTTGCTAAGATGAAGGCAGGGTTTGCAGCAGCAACGGGGTTGTCACTGAAGTCTTTCTCAGCTTAGGAGAGGGAGAAAACTTTGGACGTAGCACAGCTCTACTGGGTGACACACAGCTCCTCCCTGCTGTGGCTCTGCTGGGTCTGGAACAGTTTCACTAAGCCCCAGCACGGCCGGACGGCAGCACAGCTTCAGGGACTTCTCTGGCGCAGCTCTACTGGGCTCTGGGGGCAGTGTCTGCCGCGGGGAGCTAGAGGTGCGGCCCCACCGGCTCCTCCGAGCCTGCCGTGGGCAACTGGAGGTGCGGCTCCGCTCCCAGCCAGGCCATAGCTGCTTCTGGCTGAGAGGGAACACCTGAGAGGATGGGAGGAGAGGCCCGCACCGAAGAGAAACACTCAGATGGGGAAGGATCTGTAACCGAAGGGAGCACCCACCGACGCGGGGGGAGGGGCTACAACGGAACACGAGGGATGCAGGGGGCGGGGCTTCGGCAAGCCCGGGAAAATTTCAAGGGGAAGAAGACAACATGGCGTGCCTGACCATGCGGCCGGTGCCATATTGGAAAACACGTGGAGTCAGCTCGGCTGAGGTTTGGGGCACAGGAAAGGAGGTTAGCAGGGATCTCGAGTTAGAGTGGCCAGTTCTAACCCGGGAAAGGGACAGGAGAGGCTGAAAAGCGTACGATCAGCTCTCTCCTGAGGGACAGAGGGGGAGCACGAGCTGGTGGAGGAGGGGGTGCTACCAACACATGGCCGGCACCATGTTGGGGGATACATGCAGGGGAAGGTGCTTATTAGGGAGAGAACAAGGGTTTTTCACTGCCAGATAACTAAATAAAACACAGATTAGTTTACTTTATCTCTCGTGCGCAAAAACTTCCCACACAACAGCTGATTCCCCACTCCTTATAAAATATGTTTAATTTTATAAGAAAAACTTCTCCCAAAATGGGAGCACAAAACTTAGGTTTCCCCTTGTTAGAAATGGGTTTTTTCTTGTCGAGATTTCGCATGGAGCGCGACTCCCTTCACCTCGACAAGACGCCACCTCTAACCCTTCACCCACCCCGAGGCAAAAAGAACAAACTAAAAAGAAAAAAGGGACCCCCGTACCAAGCCGACCAGGCCTCCACCGGCTCCCCTCCCAAGGGGCTTACCAGAGCGCTTACCAAGCACGGAGCATTAAAAAAAAGCACTCGGGATGGTCTACCGCCGTTCGGCCGACCTCTTTGAAAAGTGCGACTTTTTTCCAGAGGCTACCGGCCGCCCCTTCGGTCTTCTCGCTGAATGCAAGCTTCTCGTCGGGGAAATGGCTTCTCAAATGCGACTACTCCCCTGCCTCAGTTGCGGCTGCAGGGGGACGCTTTCCAGGGTGGCTTCTGCCCCACGTTGGGCGCCATTTGTTGCGGTTTAGAGGATGTTGCAGCAGACTTTACCCTAGAGCTTCTCTACCCGGCCCAGTTCAGCACCTCAGTGCTCCAAACCCTCTGTCCCAGGGCTGGACACTGCGCTCTCACCGGCCGGGGAGCCATAAGGCTAGCTCTGGTTCGTCTGCTTCCACAACCGGCGGTGATAAAGGAGGCGAGGAGGGTCTATGCGTTGTGTCCATGGAAGATGTTTATTCGCATGGTGCAGCAGAGGCCAACGACCTCCCCGAGGCAGAGATGCCTCGAGGGCGAAGGCCTCACATGCACAGCCACATGTGGAGCATAGACACACGTGGAGCATAGACAGCAAGATGGCAGAGGGTAAGGGGTTTTATAGGGAAACAGAGAGGGGCAGGGACAGCACACAGGCCCAGTGACCTCTGGGCACAGGGGAGGTACAGGGGCGGAGTTAGGAGTACAGGAACCAATAGGGGAAACCCGAGGGAATGGCCAGGGCCACGTGGGGTTAGGGTATAGGAACCAATAGGGAAAACTGGGGGCGTGGCTAGGACTATATGGAGTAGGGAAGGCAGGACAATAGGTGACAAGTACAGTCGTTAAGAAAGGGGTGTAGGGAACTTGCAGCCATTATCCCAATAGCATACAACAGAACTATAGTGAATTTTTACCCTTCGTATAATCTCTTCCTAATAAATATGATTAATATTAAAGACCTACTACTACCCTAATATACAAACTGTGCTGATTCAAAATTTGAGGGATACTTGTATAAATGTCAACTCCTGAAGTTGTAACATTTTAACATTGAAAATGTCAATGTTTTTTAAGTAATGTTTCATCTGTCTGAAGTACATTATAATCACTGATGGATGAATCTTAAAATTTTCCAAAGTTCACAGAAGATAACCCAAACTTTGTATGCTCTTAAAAACTGCTGATTTTTTTTCCGGTTTGTTTTTGGTTTTTTGGTTTTTTTTTTTGTTTTGTTTTCTTTCTTCTTTTTTGTTTGTTTTTGTTTTGTTTTTGGTGTGTAAATAGAGTGGAAATCAAGGTGGCTCAGGATTAGCTAAAAAAATACCAAAGCAATCAAAATTAAAATCCAGATTCCAAGTAATTTGGGTAGTAAAGCATTGCTTAAGGTGCATCATTGAAGATTCTCATCAGTTTAGACATCGTTGTGTGGTCATGGAAAAATGTTAGCAGCAGAAGCCTCTCATTAATTATACATGCAATTACCAAAATTGTAAGTGAAAGAGAGCACAGGGGGGATGATTTGGACTCATCAGTGAACTCTTTGAAAAAGACTGATAAAATTCAGGTTTGCCATATTTATCTGCTCAATTTCTTTCTTCTTACACGAAAATCTTTAAAGTGTGATTACAAGAGCAGGACCAGTCCTTTCCACAGGCAGTGTTTCTCAGTTTTCAATATTGGGCTTTCCAAGTGGTAGACCAAATATGGGAAAAATATCTTTCAAAATCATGCTTAAAGCAGAGTGTATATCTACTAATTCCTTTAGATTTGAACAGCTTCTTTGTAATCACAAGAACACTGACTTGAGTCACCAAAGGTGGACACCTCTGTGGTATTCCAGTGTAGCATAAAAGTTGTTTCAGTTGCAGGGCCGGAATCAGTATCTTGTTTGTTATCATTTGCCACTCTGTCCATTTTGTTGGACATCTGATTCAATCAATGCTTGAATATATTTTTATGTGTGTCCTTAGCATGAACAAAAATAGTGTTTTCAATCCTAAATTGACTAGGAATGTGTGAGTCAGCTAAACACAGGCTTATCTTGGATGTGAAAAAGTGGTAGTGAAGTCCAAATATTCATTACTAAAATAAATTGTTGGTATTGTTTTGCTTTTTAATTTACTGGCAAAAAAAATCTCTCCCAATGAAAAAGAAAGGAAAAAAGTAGGGAAAAATAATTCTGATTCATGCTAAAAATCATGGATTAATTTAGGTTGCAAGGGACTTCTGGAAATCTAGTCATCTGATTATTCAGAAATCCAGTCATCTAGTTCAACCCTCTGCTCAAAGCAGGTTCAGTTAGATCGGATTGCTTAGGGCCTTAGCCAGGGCAGTTTTGAGCATCTGCAAGAATGGAGATTCGAGAGCCTCTCTGGGCAGCCTGTTTCGTTCTGTTAGATCACTGCCATGGTTTAAGAAAATGTAATGTATATCTAACTGGAAATTCCTGTGTTCTGTCTTGTATTCATTACTTCTTATCCTGCTTCTGAAGAGTATGGCTCCATATTCTTCATCTACCCTCCCACTAAAGTAGCTGAGGAGGTCCCCTTAGGCTTCACTTTAAGTTGAATGAATCAAGTTTTCTGAATTTTTTTCATATTTTGTATTTTCCAGCCTCCTGAAGATCTTGATGATCTCCTGATAGGCTTCCTCCAGTGTGTCAATATCTTGTACTGAGAATCCCCAAACTGGCACAGCACTCTAGAGGCAGCCTCTCGAGGGCTAGACAGAGAGGAACAATCATGTCCTTCAACCCACTGGAAATGCTTTTGTTAAAGCAGCTCAGTGTGTGGCTGTCCCTTGTCTCCACAGCATCATACGATGGTTCATGGTCAACTTGTCCATAAGTCCTTAAGTCCTTTCCTGCAAAGCCATTGCATGGGGTTATTTCATTCTAGATGCAGAACTTTACATTTGTCTATGTTGAGTTTTTTGAGTTTTCTGTCAGTTCAATTCTCTAGCTTTTCAAGGTGTTTCTGAAAAGCATCCCAGTCCTTCAGCATGTTGATTATTGCCAGCAGTATGATGCACACTTTCTGGCAATACCACATTAATCACTGAGCTCCTTCATGAAGAGGTGACAAAATACCAGATTGAGTGGTTGATCCCCCAGGAATGGCCATAGTAACTTTGTACCACTGATGACACCCATGTGAGTCCAACTAACATTTCATATACTTTTCAGTCTGTTTATTGAGTCTCTACCCCGTCAATTTGGCTGTAAGCATATGGTGGGAAAACCATTCACATATTGTTTTTATCTCATGGTAACTTCTAGAATTCTGTTTTTTCCCTTTTCATTTATTCACAGTGGTATTAATGAGGGTATAACTATTCTTTTAATCTAAGCAATACTGATATTCTTTAGATATGTATAATGGATCAAGGACACATTTGTAATATGAACATTAACTATGCTGGCGTCAGGCAATACGTGATGAATTCTGTGGCAAAGTTTTAGACTGGCTGTATGTGATTATTTATTACAGGGTGAGACTGAGCAAGACATGAAAAACAGATATGAGGCCTCATGACTGGTTTATCTTTTTTGGACTCCATATAGAGGGACAAAAAATGGATGCATACTTCTTCCTTTTTTATATCCACAATAGTGGCTAATTACTGTCATGGAAGGATCCACATTTTAATTTATGTCCTTAATAAGTTAATTTCATGTTTGGGGAGAAGAGTGAGAAAGGGCTGCATGACAAACTGTCAAAATCTCTCCAGAGATTATTCAAAATTTTCTCTTCAATGGCCTCCTCATGCAGTAACTGATCTTGATAAGTTGATGTAGCAAAAATGAAATGTTAACTGTGGAATACTTCTTTATTGCATGAACTAATCTATAGATGAAAAAATCAAAAAGCTATAATCTATAATCTACAGATGAAAAACTTTTCCATTAGAAAAATATTGTTGTAGCAGCTACCTGTGATTGCAGTATTCTCGTAACCCCAATTGATTTAATTTAGCAATCAGATGAAACAGCAAGAAAGCTTCTTACCAGCCTTTCTTAGCTATGATTTATCTTCATTTGTCTGGCTCAAGGAATGCTGACTATCTAATCCACATGTAGAGACTGCTCTATTTTTAAGTCTGTGTCTCTCTGTGTCCAAGGCAACCGTTTGAAGCCAAGGAAATCCTAATATCTGCAGAACTTATTTCATGTATGTATGAGTCCAGCTACAGCAGACTGTCTCTCAGGGTCTGTCAGATTATCAACAGAAACATATAGCAATGCAGATACCATGAATTTGTCTCCATGACTAAAGGTAGCAACAGCTGTTGGGGATTTAATAACACTGCACATGTTTAAACATAGAAATCTGCTCCTTTCTTTTACATTCATTTTTCACTTCCTTAAAAAATAAGTTTTTTTATTTCCTGGGGCTTAGCTTTTATTAATAGATTTGCCATATTGATTACAGAGCCATTCCAGCTTTCACAAAGCATTATTATAGTTGAGCAAAGTACAAATGTTACATACATGTATTTGGTCTAATTAGGCAATTCAGTGCTTCATTCCTGGTGTTAACCAGGGCTTTGTGATCGGAAATAGTATCAGCAAAGTGTCCTAAAAGCATATTGAAGACCAGAAAAGTAGGGCAAAATACATTCCACAAACTTACTGACAAACTCACTAAAAACATTGTAAAGTACTTGCTTTGGCAACCTACAAGTGATTCACAGGCAAGGCAGTGTGGGTATGTGCTTCTCAATTTTTTTCCACTTTTCATTGAAAAAGGGAAAGTGCAGGTATAAACTGCACATATATTAAGGTTTACATCATCTTCCAAAAGATTATAACCTTCTTCCTCATGTTTTAGAGGTACATACACTAGAGCTCTGAAAGAGAGTTTAATGATAGTAGGCTGTCTCTTGATAGTGGTTTCATGATAGTAGATCTCTTTTGAGGAAACCGAGTTGTCCTAAGAAATTAATTCAGTAAACAATTAGAGGAAGGCAAGAGAGAGAAGGGCAAGAGAGATCATTACTCAGCCTGTTCTGAAATCTTGTTATTCACCTAGCAATTAATTGGAGTTGATTCTTATTTGGCTTTCTCTTTTGGATAATGTTTTATTTGTACTTGTACAAAAAGAAAGCCTTCTGATTTGGAATTGACCCTTGCATCCACTTAGCTTTTACTTTTTTTCACCATTATGAATAGTATAGTCAAAAGAGTAGGAAATAAATCCTGTTAATTACAATCTCTTGAATTAAAGTCATGAGGAAAACAGCAGTATGTGATATTATGGACCTTATACTTCCTGTAGTTTCTTGAAGCAGTTTGTCCACAGGTACTTTTGGTTTAGTTTTATAAATAAGTACTAAAAAGAATGTTTAATAAATTATTGTCTTACACTCTTTCTTACCAACTCCTAGCATTTTTATTTATCTATATACGTTTGTCAAAGTTAGTTGACTTTTGCCTGAAGTTTTGCCACTACATTCTGTTAAACTGTGAAGGTCATTATTTGGTTGAAAGTAATCAGAAGTAATAACCCAATATAAGCTTAAAACTGCATTTTACTTCTTAGAAGCTTTTCATGATCCTTTTCTTTCTGTTCCTCTATTAGCTGAGTCTTCAGCTGAATATAGCTATTTTCTTAATGGTACCTCAGTCTCAGAAAAGTTGTGGCAAGAGGGAGCTAATAGAGAAAGTCCTTGGAGTTTAACTACCAAGTATTAATAGCTTTATAAAGATTTTAGGATCAAGCTAGAAAAACGAATATATTTTTATAAAATCAGCTGTGACATTCAAGCCAACACCAGGCCAGAGTAACAGAGTAACAACATCCCTTATTTTTTGTTAATAAGGGATGTTGTATAGACTATTATTCAAATTAAAAATGGTTTAATTTGACAAAATTTTCTCCTATTTCTTTGTTCTGCACATGACCATCCTAATTTACCCTTGATAATTCTTGGATATATGACTTTTCTTACCATGCAATGACAGAAGAAATTTTTATAAGACAGTACATTAATTTAAGGGTGGGACATAATGAGGGGGGTTTGGGTTTACTAGTGTAGCATGAAAGGCTGATAAAGTCTTTCAGACTCTATCTAAAATTCTTGAAACAAGCTGAAAAAGAGGTTTTTAAAACTCACTGGAAATCTGCTGATGTTATTTTAAAGGTATGTTCAGCCAATTTATGTAGATATTTCTCAGCTATGTTTAATTTTTGTAATTTCCATCGCTTGAGTCTATTCTTGCTTAATATTGTTTTACTTTTCTTAAAGCAACTTATTTTACAGTTTCTTTATCCATCTTTATGTGGAAAAATTGAACTTGCTTCTTGCATGGCTTTAGAAAAATCTGCAATTCTAATGAATATTGCTATGAAGTATACAAGAGCAATTTCATTAAATTACCAAGATAGAAACAAGTTGGGTAGATAAAAGGCTGAAAGACACTAAAAGCTGAAATACTTTTTTTCTTTTTTTTTTTTTAATAGATTTCTGAGACTTCTAAACAGATTCTAAAGTTTTCAGGTTAGCTTACAAGTACAGCCATAATGTTTTAGAAGCCTAATTAGGTATCCTTTAATGTAGTAATATTGGCTTATGTTCGTCAGAGTTTCAAAAACTGACAGGTGCTTTATAAACATGAAACTGTCATGAAATAGCTAACACAAATTGGCTAAAGCTGTAGTATTTTTATGTTGATTGATATGTTTAATTTATGAAAGCTTTTCACTGTAATCTTGACCTGATGTTCAGTTTAGCTTGTAATTTATCACACTAGATATGTTGTGATGTGGAGTTGGGAAGAGAGCATTGGGAAGGGACTTGGGCCATTTTGATTGTACTTCAGACTCATCACTGAATTTTGATCAATTCATCGCTCTTCTCTCTGCTTTTCCTTACCATTTCTTATAGATGAGTACAGACAACAGAGTGCTGTTGTGGCAAAGTTGTTAGGTGGGTGCCTGGTTCTGGCAGGGTCAACCTACTATACCTGTAAATTTATACAAATGTCCAAACTAGCACATCCCTAAGAAGTTACGGAATCCTAGAACACTAGCGCCTGGTACTGTGCAGGCAACAGGGCTGTCCCAAGGACTTTATATAATTACTTTTCCACATATTTCTGTCTGGAAAATCCAGAGATAGTGTTACAGAAATTATTTTCTGTAGAAAAGTAGAACATTTATGGGTATTTTAATACTCTGCGTACTAACAGATCAGGATATTGTGTGTTTGGGCAGTTAAGCAGATTGATCCATTGTATGCCAAACCTTTATTCTAGCTAAATTAGTATGAACAGTATTGCAGTATGAATTTTCGATATCTAATCCTGATAAATACAAACTTAATGGGATCCTGTATATCCTGATTTGAAATAAAAAAGCATTTTCATACTCAGAATTCTGACAGGAATCTGTATAAGATTCCTTGGAATATTGTGGTAATTTGGCTTAAACTGAGATGCCAAAATGAGAGAAGGCAGCAGATGAAGGAATTTATTTTGGGTGTTTTGTTTGAAGAAGGTTGTCTTAAACTTTTGGATGCCAAAACTTGTTCTTATATCTGATGGAAGCTTTATGTTTTTTAGCAAGCTTTCCACACTCCCATCTCCCATCCTTTAAAAACAGAGGATGAAGGCCTAAAATGCAACTGAGATGCTGCTGGTGGTTTATAGGGTAAGATGAAAACAGAGTAAAGTTTTGACTACCTCTCAAATATTTGTAGCTGTCTACCATAGAAGAGATCATAAGATAGAGGTTTTGGATTGGGAGTGTAGTATGTGGAAATATGTGGCCATAATGACAAAGTTGAAGAAGAAACTGAGAACAGAGGAAGAGATTGACGTACTGGAAATGGAGGAGGAGGAGCTGTCAAAAAAGAAACGGAGGTAGGCAATAAAGACAAAAGAAAATGTCATGATTTTCCCTTCTGGAACAACAGTTAGGGCTGTCATAGACCTGGGACAGTTTACTTAGAAAACTGTTTTTTTAAAATGGAGGCTTGAGTGATATGTGGAACCTTCCAGTCCTAATGCTGTCAATGGGCTGCATGATTCAATGATGCTCATTCGACTTGTTATTCCAGTACTTTTGTGATGAAATCTCCCCACATTTTAATGGGAGTCATGCTTGACTGGTATCATCAGTGTCTTCCAAATAGCATCTGACAGTTCCAGAACTTGTGAAAACAAGGCATTTTTTGGGAGTAAGAGATAATAATTGTCCAGAGCATAAGTACTGGTTCTTTTGTTTCATAAAAGGAAAAGAGATCGTTTTGTAATATCTTTGTTGGTTGGGATAGTTCCTTAACAAATTCATGTTAGGAGTGGAACAGACTTGGTTTGAACTCCCTTTGATTTTTGTGTAGAGTTGGGTTTTAGGGTTTTGATTATTTTTTTCTTTTATTTTTAAGTGAAATCCATATATAGGATGTATAGGATATCCTATATATTCCAAGGACTAGGTTTTGTTATGAATTGAGACTTTCAGAAAGATGCTGTGAGAATTTTTTCTGCTAATGATATCAATATAAGATATTAAGGTTTCTCATAACTAAAATGAAAACCTTAGTGAGAAATACAGTATCCAGTACAAAATAAAATAAAAAATTGCTTGAAGAATCAGCTTGAGTAATGGAATATTTTTAATAGTATTTTACTTTATGTAAAGAGATGATGGTACAATCATATATGATTGCTTTCTTGAAACTTAGTTGTCAATTGAGATAAATTAGGTAAGATTTCTGCCTGTATAAGTAATTTTACTATCAGTGTTCTTTGACATAATCATTACTTTTAGTTTTAAAGATTTACTTTCTTTTTTAGACTCTTTGTTTCATTCTATCTTTATCAAACCATATTTTGCAATACCTTCTTACACGCCTTGCATGTCATACCTAATATGACTCTTGACTCTTGATGTCTGTACTGCATAATTATGTTGATAGCTTAAAAGAATTTTACTTTTTTACTGAAAAAGTCTGGTCACTTTGGGCTTGTAATTTTCTCTGCTAATGTGTGAAGGTCAGCAAAAAGTTCAGTTATTACTGGATGTGATAGCAGTCTGACTTTCTTACTAAATAATTACTGTGACAAAAACTGTAATGTTTGTTTTTGTAAGTACTGAAAAAATAATTTAAAAAAATCCAAGCCTGTTAAATTAAGAGGTTGCACATCAGTTCAACTTAACTTTCACTTCAGTTGATTTATTTAAAAAAGCAAACTTAGAGAGAAATTTAGGAGAATTATTTAATGAGGTCATGTTGATTGCACATCTTAAGAAATCTGATGTTTAACAGGCATGTACTTACTTCAAAGTTCTAAAACTGACTTTCATCCCAAGCAGAAGAAGGAGTGGGATGGAGGTGCAAGGGATAATGAAGGAGAGGGCTAGAGATCTAGGGAAAATGGAATTAAGAGTCAGCAAAGAGCTTGTTAAGAACAGAAAGTGGATTACTTACTGAAAACTCAGCCCATTTATCAAAGTCTGAGAATAAAGTAATTCAAAAGGTAAAACACTTTCCAAAGAACATTAAAACTTGTAGTACTTAATCTGCCAAGTACAAAGAGAATGTGTACAAATGCGGCTGTTGATCACTGGCAATGTGGTATGTTGTCAACACTGAATGAAAACCTGCTCAATTGAATTAGAAGGTTGTGCTGTAGAAAAATAGCTAAGAGAAATGAAAAAAAACCCAAAGACAGCAACTGTGAAGTACAAGCATACAGACAGCTCAAGGGACTAGCCACTCTTTACATGGCGCATAAAACTGCAAATTTTCCACCAGCAGGTAGGCCTACTGTACAAGGTGGAATGAGAATTCAGCTGGAATTCATTTAGAAAGGTGACTTGAAGATGGAAGAGATGCAAAAAAAGAGCTACGAAAAGTTATAAGGACAGTGGAGATTTTACTTTCTAGGGAAAAAAATCCAAACCAAAAGCTGTTGTTATACAAGCCATTTTGGCTGCAGTTGAGATGGATTCAGATCTGTGTGTATGATGCTTATTATCTAATCCACTTTTGTCAAAAACCCTCCAGCAGGAGAATGCTTAATATAATGTTGACAGAATCGGGAGAGGAAATAAACTGATACATGGTTATGCTAGCTCGCTTGAAGAGGCAGGGAAGGTGATTTGGAGATTTATATTCTGAAGGTGCAGCTTCACCAGAACAGTACAACTGAACAATTTAAACAAGTTTGATTTGTTCAATAAAATGACTTTTGGTTGCTGATTATGTATCCTCTTATGAGGCTAAACAGCAGGAATGAAGAAGTTCAAAGGACAAGGTTAATACAAACCGTATACGTAATTATAGATACACAATGGTTCATTGCTGGCTGAAAATAATATTTTTAACTCTCAGAACGGTGAAAACAAAATGGTCTTCTCCAAGGAGAGGTAAATGTGTTTCAAGAGGGAGCTTGTTAAAGGATTATACATTGTTGTGACAAGCCATAACATAGAGCTAAATTTGATTACCCAATTCCATCATTCCAGATGACAAAGCCAACCACAGAATCACCAAATTACTTACAATAATGCCTTCAATCAATTTTCTGTTCCACAGTCTTTGCTCGTACAGCTCCATTATTTATTTGTAGATTTACAATGTAATAATGTTCAGTATGATGTAAAGATTCTTTTAACTTCAGGTTGTATCCAGTTGAAAAATACAGCATTACTTTTTAATCCCTCAGCCTATCTAGTTTATTAAAGTAGGTCTACAGTCATCTGCTTGTAAAAGTCCTTTGAACAGAATCTTTAATCTTCTTTCAAGAAAGCCTACATTTTATTAAAGACTTGACAGATTCTTAAGAATGTTCATATGCCTTCAATAAGGTTATAGATAATATGGTTTTCTTTAGTACTTTTTTAGGAACTCTCTCTCTCTCTAAATCACAATAATAGATTATAAAAAAAGTTTTCCATTTAATGCTGATTTGTAAGGATTTTTAATGTTAAAAATTACAATGCAGCGCAAAAATGCCAGTTTGTTTCCCTTATATCTGAGGCCACTAGTTGTCCTTTGACAGAGACAGGACTTAAATAAGACTTACATAAATAAATAAATAAGACTTAAAAAAACCTATGCGTTACGTCTTACTGTTAAGTGTGAGCAATAGGGTTTAATTGAGAGATTGTAGGCAGAACTTTGAATTTTCCTGTGCTGTTTTAGGTTGAAATTGTGTATAAGGTATAAGGTTTTTTTTGTTGTGTGGAGCTAGATACTAATGAGACAGAGCAGCCTGAAATTTTGCTGCAAATAGGAATGGTGGGGTCACAGTGCATGCTTTTGGTGTTTTGTACCTGGATAACAAATTTAAAATTTCTGCCTCTTTTCACACTTTTTATCCGAACTAACTCTAAATAGCCAAAGTGGTGGATAGGCCAGTATGGCAAACTAGTGAATATATGGAAGTGCTGTTCTATGCAAATCTGTGTTGCTCCAGTGCGTGAGTATAAATCAAAATGTTTACCTTTTTCTTCATGCAGTTGTTGCAGAGAGAGACAGGGACAGTGCTTTTCAGAAAGACAAACTAATTTACTGAGAACTTAATAGAGACTAATGATCCCATGGGGAGTCAAACCTGTTGAGCAGTTGGTCACCAGGCAGATGGTAATGGGAAACTCCACTGCAGGTCCTTGCAGTAGCACTTTCGTATGGATGTGATGAGACTCCTGAGCCACTGCTCCACTCAGCTCTGGCTTTGGCCCTTGGTGACCACACAGCACAGGCTTAATTCACTCCTATTGATTATCTTTATTGCACACAAACGCCCTTTCTACTGACTATTTACAAATGCCTTGCCAATTTACAATGTAATCCATCTCACAGCACAAATTACTTAGAGGAGCCTTTGGAGGAAAAGGCCGAATTACCCACCTAGGATGTTAATCAACATATCCAAATTGTTGAGGCCAGGCACAGCAGGAGCTGCCTGAGGGAAATCTGTATGAAGGTCCCACCTGGAGAGGGCCTGCAACAATCTGCCAAATCATCCCTTTAAGCATCAGCCTTAACTCTGTGTCATCTGCATGGTCAAGGTAGCTGGACTGGCCTGAGGTGACAAACAAACTTGAAATCATGTAATTGTCTGAAATTTCAGTGGTGATAGGGCTGCACCAGGCCAGGTCAGGATACAAGCCTGCAGGTCAGGTAAAAATGCCAGGATCCCTGAGAATCATGGCCAGGTAGAAATATCACTTCAATACACCCAGAGACCAGCAGTCCTACAAGGTCGCTGGGGGCAGGCACACGTGGCCATGGCTGAAATCAGTTGGGGTGTAGATAGGAGGTCCCAGGTGAGGCTGGTCAGGGCAAGTAAGGTCAGTCAGTGCACTTGTGGCTCACAGACAGAGCTACCACAGACCACTTAGATGAGGCATTGATTGTATGCTGCAGGGGTTTGTGAAGTGCTGGAGAGACACTGAGAACTAAGGCCTGGTAATCCACACCAGTCTTGTACTGCAGTTAATGGTGACGTTTGTTATACCTGTGATTTATGGTCTCACTTTATATGCTGCAGCCTTTGTCATGGGTCTATTCTTAGACTTCTTGCAATGAAAGCAATAATATGATGTATAAAAGTTTAGTTCAGGATCTCAGACTGATAATAATGGCTTCTTGTGTTTGTTACATGCTACTCAGTTGTGCTTCAGCCCTTACCGTTTTTTAGCAGAGCTGGTAATTGTTGCTCTGATTATGCAACTGTCTTAATGCTGCATTGTGGGTTTCATAATGTCCTATTAGTGCTCTGGACAGCCAGCAGATCTGTCTTGCCACCAACTGTAGGAAAATACCTTCAGAAAAGTGCACTCCCAGTGGAAGTGATTGAGGTTTTAATGAGGAGGATGTTTTATGATCTTTGCTAATAAAAATGAAACTGGAAGAGAACAGTTTCTTGCCAGAATGTGGTGTCTGTATTGCCAGAAATTGCAGGCTATGCATAAACTGTTGTAATATTAAGCATATTCTGTCAGAATATGAATATGTGTTACTCAGTTAAGTGTTACAGTATGACCATATAAATAGTAATAATACTGTGTGCTGAGATGGGAAATCCCATCTTGTATAATGATACCATCAACAGAATAGAATACTAATGTGTCTTCTTAGACACTTGGTGAAAAGTTGTTAGTGACCTCCCTGCTCAGAAACCCACTTCAGGCAAAAGACCTAAACTGTTTCAGGTTCTCTACTTTTCCTCCTGAGCCCCTGAATTCCCAGGGGAATAGGATGTATTAAGAACTAGCTGCCTACAGCTTGTGGGCTTACAAAATACCACTTTGTAGTTTTTTTTTTTCTTCATGATGAAAGCTACTTGAAAGGCCTCTTTCACTTAGAAATAACCTGAACAGTTAATACTTCTTTTATAATATGTTCCTGAACTGAAACCTGAAACAATATTAATGCAAAATTTAGCCTGACTCTTGGAAACTATATCCAGCTATTAACTTAGAAAAGCATCGTTTGAGACAGGAATATATTTCCTTTCTGCCTTGCCTTTCCCAATCCCCCCAAAAAACCATAATTAAAACAATTATAATATATGTGCTGGGGTCCTACTCCCAGATTCTTTCTGAACAGAATTTGATTGATCTTGCTGTTGGAGTTGAGCCCTAAGTCTCAACTACTTACTGGGACAAGTTGCCGTCTTGCTACTTTGTCACAGTGTCTTAGGAAACAGCAAACTGGGGATATGCAAGAATAGAGGTCTCTAGTAAGATCTGCAGTTAGCCTAGTAAAATGCCTTACTGTCTTCTTAAATCTTTATTTACACTCATTTTATAAAACATAGTATGTTATCTCTGCTGGATAGAAGTTTGGACCTGCTAGCAATATTTTTCAGTAATATCTATTTATCATTCTTATTTGGATGAAGGATGACCTGTTATTATCTGGAGGAATTTTTAGACATTTTACCTGTGCCAAGATTTTCAGCATAAAAGATCTTACAACATCTTGTATATTGTATGTTCAGGTTAGGAGAATTATCTGTTTTAGCTCTCTACATTGTTGTCTGGTAGGTACCATGTGTTATCTAGTGAGTAAAATGTGTTGGATACGGAGGATGTAGGATAGGTACAATTATGGTGGGGCTGTTCAGACGGAGTCAGATTATGGCAAAGGTCTTTATAAATCTGTCGCTAGTGGAGGAACAAGAACAACAGTATTTGTAGGTAATGAGGCATACATGCTTTTACAGAGGAACTCTTTGAGTGTTCTATATCCATAAGTAACCTATTGTTAGCCTAATACTACTTTTTTCCTTCCCCCCCCCCAGTCTGTTAGCTCAACAGTGATAAAGAGAACCAGATTTTATCTAAACCATAACATTTAGCCGTAAGTAATTGATCGGTGTTTAAAATACAAAAATACACAAAGATTAGGAAGTAGCTGAAGGACTGGTGTGGCAACACTTGTGTTTGTTGTCTGGATGTATTTGTTAGAGTTTGATTTGGATTAGTTTTTCAGCATATGCATTTCTTAGTGATAGATTTTATTTTGATAATTTATATAGTTTGTTGGAGTACAGTAATCTGAATTGTGTTTTCTCTTTGTTTGTGAAGGCTGAACAATTTTCTGTCGTAGTGTGACACACGAGGAGCTGCATACTGTACAGCAGGACATAGTGCCTTCATGCTGAGGACACCAATGGTGTGGACTAAACGAGTTAGCCAAGAAATGCATTTCCTTATTAATATGCTTGAACATGGGAGTGAGACCTGAGGGATTCTAACTGTTTAGAAAACCATCATGATGTTTGGGTTTACCTCCAACAGCAGACCTAACCTAAAACTCGAATTTATTTCTGGTTTTACTGTAGGTTCTCAGCTTCAGAAATCCCCAGTAATATTTTTTCCCTAAAACTGCAGATGTATGCTGTGTTTTTTCAGAATTATATGAAAAAACCTTGTATTCCTACTACAAATTGCTTCCAAGAAACCAGACCTAAGGCAGTAGATTGGAGAATCTAGTGTTGGAATAAGATGACATGCACTGTCAAACTTTTTTCAGAATCACATCTAACAAAGTATACTTCAGCATGGTGGCTCTGGGAACTTAATTTCTTTCAGATGATTTATTACATCTTGGTTATAGCATTCAGTGTTGAATAAAACTTGCAGCCAAAATTGGACTAGAATTTTGCCTCATATTAATTTTTTCCTACAAGTGGAAAGAGTGAGACAGAACTTGGGAGAGGGTGATTTATTATTTCAAATCCTGCTTTGATCCTATGCAGCAGGACACTGCTCTGTGGGTGGAAGTTTAGCCAGGAACTTGCTTCTTTTGTTTAGAAATCTTCAGGTGATGTAAAGAGAATTCTGATTGATCACAAGTCTGTTTTCAGAAGCACTGTCTGTGCTTCTGGAATGGTATTTATCAAATTATCCCTTTCCAGGGAGCAAATTAATTCAGCTTTTGCAATCAAACTATTTGGAGTGTGGGAATGTGTATGTTTGAAGACCACTTTCTTTTACTGTCATGATCATGTATGAGAATGATCTAAAGAGTAAGGTGGTCAGACAGGTGGTTGTAGAATTGAATCCTTTAATGGCAATCTTCATGTTGATCATCTGTTAACATTTGTGGAGAGAAAAAGTGCAACATATTCCGCAGTGGTCCCTAGATTCCACAGGTGTCACATCTGTGTGATGTACTTGATGGTATCTGTCAGGACTCATCTGCTTGCAGTTATTGAGCAGCTGAAGGTAGAGGCATATTGATCACTTGCTTGAAACTGAAACTCTGTTCCTAGGGGAAGTCTTTTAACAGAGGGATCTCCTGTTCACAAGAAAACAAAGAGGACATCGGAAGGAAGAAGAGGGAAGGAGTACCGGTGTTTTTCTTCTCTATATAATTTTGAAGGTGATAATAATGAAATGTCCCAGGAAACTGAAGAGAGAAGACAGTGCTCTAGATAAAAAGTCGTGAAATGATGAAGGAACTGTTGGTCATGGGATTAGGGCAGGAGAGAGAAGCATGTTATGTAGAAGAAAAATCTAACTTATCAGGCTAAGTAAGGAGAAAGGAAATTAACTGAACAAGAAATGGCCTAATTTATAGAAATAACAGCTAGATGCTTCTCTGGAGAGGAAAAAATATATGAACAACAGATGTCTTAGACGATCTCTAAAGACCCAGTGCTCAAGAATTTTTTGTGAAATTATGTGTATGGTTTTCACTTTGCCTAGAGTTCCCTTTTAGCTGTGGTAATAAAACTGAGGAGCATATTGTATGGAAAACTTCAGTTTGATTTTATCTTATTGGAGTTCTGAGAGCTACATCTGAATTAGTAATGATATTAAAGAGTAGATAAATAAGTATTTCTGTGATTAGGCATCATTTGATCAAACACAGACATAATTTATGGTAAAATCAGATGCACCCTTCAAGCACGTATTTTTCTCTGCTGATTTTCAAGGAAGGGAACCTTTTAGTTCTGGGAGTCTATTTCCATTAAGCAATCCTACATCCCCAAATAGTCAACTGTAAGCCTTCAGTGAGGGTGGAGGGGGAAAATAAACTGCTGACCAATATGGAAGGAGCGAGAATACTGAGGAGGGAGGGGAATTAGATGCTGTCCTGGTGGTCTAAAGATCTCATGTTTGAGCAGCCTCATTCCCATCAAGGGAGAACAGGAGGTGTTTGTGTCCTGAAGAGGTACCAGAGAAGCCTGTGAAAGCAAGTGTGCTTTGAATTAGCTGGGTGTAACTGAAGGAGATATAAGACTCATTGCATTTCTGTTTTCAGGTTCACATTTGAAGGCTGTGCATGTGTGTATACATGAATGCATGTGCTCCTAGGAGAGCAGGAGTCTGCCAGGCATGTGATTGTTTAGAATGGATTGTGTTGTATCCTTTGAAGACCTACTGCCTTCCACAGCTGAATATTATCTGTACTTAGGAGGAGTGGCAGAAATATCTTGATTGTCCAAATCAAGGCTTTCTTCATGTAATTTTGTCGCTCCTATCCAGTTCAATTACCTTATCTCCTTTCTGAAGAAGCCAAGGCCAAGAGGCTGAAAATTGCACTTGAGTCCTGCCTTAATACAGAGTCAGAAGAAAAGAACCTGTGTGTGCACCTGCACATGAACCTAGTGGAGGGAGCCAGTGGCAACTTAGGCATAGCAACTGGAATGGTTAACTGGTGGACTAGGAACACCGTAAGAGACATGAGATTAAGGTGATGTCCAAATGTTCTTTATTGATTTTATTTTTCAGGTCTGAGTATCAAACTCATTGAAAGATTTTAGCAAAACTGCATGTTTACTGAAATTAAAGAAGGATAGAAAGGTTGACCAAGAGTTTTTTCACTTACCACTTCCAACTTCTTAACACTCCTTTAAAACATTGCAGGTTTTGTGAACACAATGCTTTCCCAAAAGGATAACAGTATGTTCTTCATCCTGCACAAGCAAGCTTGATATTTCAAGGTCAGGGCTGTTACTTAACAAGTCCTGCTGATCAAGGTGAGGGTCTCATCAAAGCAAAAACTGAATCAGTGGTTCAGGATCTAGCTCAACAGCAAAAGACCTGAGTCTTGAGCTGAAGACAGGAATGTGAACACAACAAAGGGATGTTGAAGGGAAGCAACTTTAGTTCTTTCAATTTAAACACTTATCATTAGTCTATTATTCTGCAGGTGTTCCCAGGTCATAAGCAGGCTATACAAATGCACCAGAGGCTCAAAATTAGCTTTAAGAAAGTTTTAGAAACAAGTAACAGAGAACCTGTGTCCTAGGTTGCAATATTGATGTAGTTAAGTATTCTATTACCACCAGCTGTGGGCCATCAGCTGCTATCACCCACTCCGGATGACAGGCAATGGGCCATCCGTTAGCTGTTATCATCTGCTAATGACCCACCCCGCATGACAGGCAATGGGCCATCAGGGACCCACCGTGTGACTCATGGACTTATCTCATCCCGTTGTGAGATGCTCTGCCGAGGAGGGAGGAGCCAGGTGTTCCCACCTGGATATAACCTGGCCTTGGAACTGCCTGAGGTAGCCCTGTCTACTGGGTTCCCAGAGGACCAGAGCTACTACTGGATCTTCAGCTGGAGACTGGACCTTCACAGGATCACCGCTTCAACTGGACTACTTCAGTTGGACTGCTACTACCACCCTAACAAGGTGTTAGGTTGTATCTGACTTTGTCAGTGCTTTTGCTTGTATTATTTCACTTATTTTTAATTTCAATCTTGACTTGTGATCTCCCACTGGTTTGTTTTCAAACCAACACATATTTTGGCGCCCAACGTGGGGCTCGACCTGGGGAAACTCAGAAAATCCTATCACCATGATGCTCAGCCTGTCTATGTGGGTAATGTATCTTACCCTTTATATTTTCCCTCAAATGGGAAACTATCTACCTGTTGCATTGCTCCTGTTGCGACCAGGGAATGGCATGAGAATTGCTGTATTGGTTTATTATGCCTATTGCATGGTAACCTGTGAGGCGATGAATACCATTCGGAATATATACTCGACTTTGTCTGCCTGGCCTAACCTGAGCTGCTTCGTCTGGGACCTCCTCAGCAATCGCACCCACCCTCTGGGGCTAGGAGGAGAGAGTGGTTTCTTCCAGCATTTCAGGCCAGGCACAGCCATCTTTGACAACATTGAGTTCTCTCTGGATGCTAGGGATGGCATAATGTTTTTGTCAGTTCTGTTCTCTTTGACCAGCACTGTGTACCTCATGCTGAGAAACAGAACAATACTTGGTGTTGTACAGCGTCTTCTCGAAGAGGAGGAGAAAAGAAACAAGTCAGCAGGCACCACATCCACGCAAACTGCTACCAAGAGGAAAGGAACCAAACAAGCAGTCAATGTCTCAACACAGACCATTGCCGAATCAGAACAGCCAAAGCCAGTAGCGGTTGCTCCCGTCCAGAAAAAGAAATCCAAGAGCAAATCAGTCCGCACAGCGACTGATGAGGATGCGGCAGGACCATCCCACCAAGCAGAAGAGACAGAGCCAGAGATCATCACTCGCTCTCTATCCCTGGGGGAGCTGCGTGACCTACGGAGGGAATTCACCCGGCAGGCGAATGAGTCCATCTTAACCTGGCTGCTCCGTATCTGGGACGCCGCAGCTAATGACACTATTCTGGATGGAAGTGAGGCCAGACAACTGGGATCCCTGTCTCAGGATGTGGTCATTGACCAGGGGATTGGGAAAACCCAGGAAACTCTCAGCCTCTGGCGGCGATTGCTGGCGAGTGTACGGGACAGATACCTATGTAAAGAAGACCTCCAGATGCACCAAAGGAAATGGAACACAATAGAACAAGGTATCCGATGCCTGAGGGAATTGGCCGTGCTAGAGATCATTTTCTCGGACAACGAGAGATTCCCCAAGAGCCCAGATAATGTCCGGTGCACTTCACAAATGTGGCTAAGATTCGCACGGCTCGGACCAGAGATATACTCTCGTTACCTGGCAACATTGCAGTGGAGGGAAGGTGAAGACCAGGTGGGCGTGTTAGCAAACAAACTGAGAATTTATGAGGACACTGTCACCGCTCCACTACGGACCCAGGTCTCATCGGTAGAAACAAACCTGGCCGAGCAAGTCCGGAGATTGATTGAAGAGAGCCATCAGAAACTAAGGAAAGAGCTCACAGAAAGATTTTTCCATGCCACACCAAAACCAACCCGAGTCTCTGCCATCAGGAGCAGACGTACTCCAGTCAGGGAAAGAAAACAAACTCCACGACGTGACCTCTGGTTTTTCCTTCAAGAGCATGGGGAAGACATGAGGAAGTGGGATAGGAAACCCACCTCCACCTTAGCAGCCCGGGGACGTGAATTGAAAACAGAAACATCCACTTCAGGAGGCTCATCTAGGTACAACACTGCCCCAGTCTCTTGTGGACAGAACCCCCGACAGAATGGAAAGGATAATATGACTGATCCTCTTGAAGGAACCTCAGGAACACATTTACGGGAGAAGAGCACCACGCACCAAAAACAGGATTAGAGGAACCCTGCCTCTAGCCAGGTAGAGGAAAGGGATAACCGGATCTATTGGACTGTGTGGATCCGATGGCCTGGCACGTCTGACCCACAAAGATATACGGCTTTGGTTGATACCGGCGCTCAGTGCACCCTGATGCCATCCAGGTATGTGGGGACCGAATCCATTTCCATTTCTGGGGTGACAGGAGGATCCCAGCAGCTGACTGTACTGGAAGCTGAAGTGAGTTTAACTGGGAACGAGTAGCAGAAACACCCCATTGTGACTGGTCCAGACGCCCCATGCATCCTCGGCATAGATTATCTCAGGAGTGGATATTTCAAGGACCCGAAGGGACATCGCTGGGCTTTTGGGATAGCAGCCGTAGAGACAGAAGACATAAGACAGCTGAATAGCCTGCCTGGTCTCTCAGATAACCCGTCTGCTGTAGGACTACTGAGAATTGAAGAATAGCAGGTACCAATTGCTACAGCAACAGTGCATTGCCGGCAATACCGCACTGACAGAGACTCTGTCGCCCCCATCCATAAGATGATTCGGGAACTGGAGAGCCAAGGGGTGGTCAGCAAGGCTCACTCACCCTTTAACAGCCCTATATGGCCGGTGCGTAAGTCCAGTGAAGAATGGAGACTGACGGTGGATTACCGTAGCCTGAATGAAGTCACACCACCACTGAGTGCTGCTGTACCGAACATGTTGGAACTTCAGTATGAGCTGGAATCCAAGGCAGCAAAGTGGTATGCGACCATTGATATTGCCAATGCCTTTTTCTCCATTCCTCTGGCAGCAGAGTGCAAGCCTCAGTTTGCTTTCACCTGGAGAGGTGTGCAGTACACGTGGAACCGACTGCCCCAGGGGTGGAAGCACAGTCCTACCATCTGCCATGGACTGATCCAGGCTGCACTGGAAAAGGGTGAGGCTCCAGAACATCTGCAGTATATTGATGACATCATTGTGTGGGGGGACACAGCAATGGAAGTATTTGGGAAAGGAGAGAAAATCATCAAAATTCTCCTGGAAGCCGGTTTCGCCATCAAGAAGAGCAAAGTCAAGGGACCTGCCCGAGAGATCCAGTTCCTGGGAGTAAAGTGGCAAGATGGACGGTGTCAGATTCCTTCTGAGGTCATCAATAAGATCACCGCGATGTCTCCACCAACCAACAAGAAGGAGACACAAGCCTTCCTAGGCGCCATAGGCTTTTGGAGAATGCACATCCCTGAGTACAGCCAGATCGTGAGTCCTCTCTACCTCATAACCCGCAAGAAGAACGATTTCCACTGGGGCCCTGAACAGCAGCAAGCCTTCACCCAGATCAAACAGGAGATCGCTCATGCAGTAGCCCTTGGCCCAGTCAGGACAGGACCAGAGGTAAAGAATGTGCTTTACTCTGCAGCCGGGAGCCATGGTCTGTCCTGGAGCCTTTGGCAGAAGGTGCCTGGTGAGACCCGAGGTCGACCACTGGGATTCTGGAGTCGAAGTTACAGAGGGTCTGAAGTCAACTACACTCCCACCGAGAAAGAAATCTTGGCAGCTTATGAAGGAGTCCAAGCTGCCTCAGAGGTGATTGGCACAGAAACACAACTTCTCCTTGCACCCCGACTGCCAGTGCTGGGGTGGATGTTCAAGGGAAGGGTTCCCTCCACCCACCATGCCACTGATGCCACGTGGAGCAAATGGATTGCCCTCATCACACAGCGCGCCCGTATTGGAAACCCGAATCGCCCTGGGATTCTGGAAATCATAACAAACTGGCCTGAAGGTGAGACTTTTAAATTATCTTCAGAAGAAGTAGAGGAGCAAGTAGCACGTGCCGAGGAAGCACCCCCGTATAACGAGCTGCCGGAGAGTGAAAGACGCTATGCCCTCTTCACCGATGGGTCCTGCCGAATTGTAGGCGCAGATCGGAAATGGAAAGCTGCAGTATGGAGCCCCACACGACAAGCTGTACAGGCTACTGAGGGACAAGGTGGATCGAGTCAGGTCGCAGAGCTTAAAGCCATCCAACTGGCTTTGGATATTGCCGAACGAGAGAAATGGCCAAGGCTCTATCTCTACACCGACTCCTGGATGGTAGCCAATGCACTCTGGGGATGGTTAGATCGCTGGAGAAAGGCTAACTGGCAGCGCAGAGGAAAACCCATCTGGGCTGCTGAGATTTGGCAGGACATCGCCGCCCAGGCAGAAAAGCTGACTGTGAAAGTTCGACACGTGGATGCACATATACCTAAGAGTCGGGCTAATGAAGAGCATCGTAACAACGAGCAGGTGGACCGAGCTGCCAAGGTGGAAGTGTCACAGGTGGATCTGGACTGGCAGCACAAAGGAGAATTATTTCTAGCTCGTTGGGCCCATGATGCCTCTGGTCATCAAGGGAGAGATGCGTCATACAGGTGGGCTCGTGACCGAGGGGTGGACTTGACCATGGACAACATCTCACAGGTCATCCACAGCTGTGAGACTTGCGCTGCAATCAAACAGGCCAAGCAGGTGAAGCCTCTGTGGTATGGTGGACGATGGTCAAAGTACAGGTATGGGGAAGTATGGCAAGTTGACTACATCACACTTCCCCAAACCCGCCAAGGAAAGCGCTACGTGTTGACCATGGTGGAAGCAACCACAGGATGGTTAGAGACCTACCCTGTGCCTCATGCTACTGCCCGGAACACCATCTTGGGTCTGGAAAAGCAAGTCCTGTGGAGACATGGTATCCCTGAGAGAATCGAGTCTGACAATGGAACCCATTTCAAGAATGGCCTCATAAGCACCTGGGCTAGAGAACACGGAATTGAATGGATATACCATATCCCCTATCATGCACCAGCTGCCGGGAAAGTTGAACGGTGCAACGGACTACTTAAGACAACTTTGAAGGCACTTGGCGGGGGAACCTTCAAAAATTGAGAACTGAACTTAGCAAAGGCCACCTGGATGGTTAACACAAGGGGTTCTATCAATCGAGCCGGTCCTGCCGAGTCCGAACCTTTGCACACAGTGGATGGAGATAAAGTCCCTGTGGTACACGTAAGAGGTTTTTTAGGAAAGACTGTTTGGATTAGTCCCACCTCAGAGAAAGGCAAACCCATCCATGGAGTGGTTTTTGCCCAAGGACCTGGTTATACTTGGTGGGTGATGCAGGCAGATGGAGAAACCCGTTGTGTCCCACAAGGAGACCTTATCTTAAGTGAGAACTGTGTAGATGGTAATAGAATAAGGGGTGGATAATGTCCTAGGTTGCAATATTGATGTAGTTAAGTATTCTATTACCACCAGCTGTGGGCCATTAGCTGCTATCACCCACTCCGGATGACAGACAATGGGCCATCCGTTAGCTATCATCACTTGCTAATGACCCACCCCGCATGACAGGCAATGGGCCATCAGGGACCCACCGGGTGACTCATGGACTTATCTCATCCCATTGTGAGATGCTCTGCCCAGGAGGGAGGAGCCAGGTGTTCCCACCTGGATATAACCTGGCCTTGGAACTGCCTGAGGTAGCCCTGTCTACTGGGTTCCCAGAGGACCAGAGCTACTACTGGATCTTCAGCTGGAGACTGGACCTTCACAGGATCACCGCTTCAACTGGACTACTTCAACCCTACAGGGTGTTAGGTTGTATCTGACTTTGTCAGTGCTTTTCCTTGTATTATTTCACTTATTTTTAATTTCAATCTTGACTTGTGATCTCCCACTGGTTTGTTTTCAAACCAACACAACCTGGCATCAGGTTCATCCTCAGTGTATCAATCTTTTTTTATGATCTTGGTCAAATAATTTCATTCATATAAATTAAGAAGTAATGGGTGTGCTTCTTCTTTTCAGAGCACTTTTTAGGTTTTTGAGGGTCTCTAAGAGATCAGAGGATATTTTGAGGAGTGCAGGTTATGACAATTTGTTGATCTTTTATTTTCTTCTTGGTAACTTAGTGATCAGAGAACAGTAAAATCCAGTAATATCACAGCTACAGTTAACAACTCAAAAAAAAAAAGGGAGCCTGAGATGGCAGAGGAAAGGTGTTAAGTCTGAACTAGTTCCTAGCCAGCAATATTTGCTTCTGGTGTGTTTTAAATCCAGATGAAGTTGTGCAACTGTTTCTCTGGTAAAAATAAGAGAGGAAAAGACACAATTATGTCCTTCCCCAAAAGCTTCAATGCCTTATCTTCCCCACCCACCCCCTCCCCCAACACAATATTCCGAATATTTTTTCTCCACTTTCTTCCCTCTTCTGCTTTTCTCTCTTCACTCTTTGCCAGATTTATATTTCAGTCTGTTCATGACAGCTCTTAAATAATCTGAAGCCCACCTTTCCAGTTCCTGAAGCAACAGTCTGACATCACTCTGGCACTGCAGTTAATGCAGTGAAGCAGAATGTGCAGTGCTCCCACAAGCCACCTTTCCTTGCTCTTTCACTTCATTGGAAAGATAATAATGGAATAATAGTCTGCTCTGGTAAGGTGTGAGGTCTGGATGACAAATGATTGACACCACAGAGAGTTTCGTTATGCATGCTACCTGGTCTAGCAGGGAAACCTCATAATGGTCAGCTAGTTTCCAGAGGGAAGGGTGGCAAAGCATTTAGCATTCATTACACATGTGCTAAAGGCAGCTAATTCTTCTTGCTTTGCAGGACATTACATGGTAGCTTTATTTAGCAATTGAAAGAGACATTTTGTACATTGTTGACTTTAATACCCCAAGGTCTGAAGTAGAAATGAACAAAAAATTTTATTTCTTTCTAATAGCTTAATGTTCTTATTTTTATAGATTGCAAGGTACTGTTCAGACTAATGAAGCTAAAATTTGAGGGGAGGAGTGGTGGCTGGTTTCTTTGCTCCTCCTGCCCCTTCCCACTGGGGGAATTGCTGGTTCTATTAATTCTGCCAAAGAAGTAGAGCTCCCTCACTGGAGACAAAGAAGCTAGGAAAAGTAGGTATATGTGTATAATTCTAGATTTTTCAGAAGAAAAGTATAGGTAAAAAGCTAATCTGCTTTCTACATGTTCGCAGTATTTGTGGTTTATCACTTGAGTTGATGCTCAAAATGAAGACAACAAACAGGTTTTTCCCAAAGTTATCTAAGATTTTGAGTTCAGTGCAGTTAGAAAGACCATCAATATTAAGCCCCTTTAAATCAACTTCTTGACTGTCTTCCTTAAGTCAAGAGTCCTCGTAGAATAAATCAATCAGTGGGAGATTGAGTAGCTTTCAGTGCAGATGTGTACATAAATATTTAAAGGCAAAATGAGTCCAATAAATAACAAAGAATTCCTAGAATGGATACATGTGCTTAAACCAAGAAACTCATAACAGAATAGATGATAAATACCTTTTTGGAAAGACTGTTAATAAGCTGCCTAAATAATTTTTTGAATCAAGTGATGTAAAGCACAATAGCAGTAACAAAATAGCTCAACCTGCACTATTGTGACATGAAGGATGCAGTACAAAAGATCCCAGGGTAAGGTTGTGCTGGTGCCATGACTTCTGCCTTACTACCAGCACGTCTCTGGAATCAGAGTCGTGATGAAATTGACATTGCTCTAGCGATGGGCCTTTTAACCTAAGGAAACAAAAATGCTAAAGGGGCCATGGGAGAACAGGTATTCCAGCACTACAAATCTGGGATGAATATGTAAGTTTACAAATCCTTTTAAATCAGGTTATCAGAAATTCAGAATTTACAGTCCAGACGAGTGTACAGTGTCAGACATCCAAAGGGCATTGGTCAACTAGCTGCCCATAATTATGCTTGTAGCTCCCGGATGTTGCTTGTTTATGCTACTTGAGTGCCTCTGGATAGCTGCTAGTGGTGTTAAGTTACCTTAACATCTCTCTGCAGTTTAATTATCCTGCAGACCTGCAGGCATTACTGTTATCATCGAAGAGGAAGCCCTTGGGCGGGATGCCTGTCATCAGATCCAAGCCATTTATAAGCCCTCTAAATGTTTGATCTGTGCAAATAATCTAGATTCTCAGTAGAGCCACTTGAGAGGAAAGATTAATTTTTCTCAAGGTATCCCCTTTAGACACCTGTTTAAATTATTTACAGGGAAATTTATATGCAAACCTCTCTTTTTTTTTAATTGACTAAGAGGCATATAGGTGCTAAAATTAGGCAACTGAAAGAAATTAATTCTTGCCTACTACTGTTGCTGCAGCATGCTGTGGAAATCAGGGAGAATTATTTTTATAAGCAGAACTTGCAACTACAAGCAGTCACTCAATATTCTCAGTAATCTCTTAGGAAAGAGCTTATTTCATTTTGAAAATACAGCCTAAATGTTTTAGGGCATAAAATATGAAAATCTTTGTATACTTTTTAAGGTTAAAAGGTACTTCAGGTGGATGTGATACTAAATATGTTACCATCTCTCAGTCTTGCTAGTAAGCATTTTAACTCATGCAGACTTGTTCATGTAAGCCAGAAGAAATGATGCTATGGTTTGAGATAAACAATAATACCTTCATGTTTGAATTAATATTTACTTGTAAGATTATGGACTAGAATTTGTTTAACCTTAAACATTTAGATGTCCTGTAAGAGACCAAGAATGAAAGCATCAGTAAATAATGAATTTATCTAATTGAAAACTAGAGTACAGTCAATGGCCATATAGGTAACTGGAAAACTGTAAATCTAGAAGAGCTGGAATGAAAACATGATGAGAAATTCAAGCCAAATTCCTGAAACTCCAAGGGAGACCATGTGAAATATGAGTAGTGTATCTTCCTTAAAATAGATTGTTCTATTAATAGACGCCTGAAGTGATGCATCCACGCTGAAATGCTTTGGCTTGACATCAAATGTAGTTTGCTCTCTGACATTTGGAAATACCTCTCAAAATGATGGTAATGTTTAGACTTAGGATGCGTTAGAAATGCTTTTCACTGTGACGCTCCTGATGCTTTTGCACTTGTTACCTAGGAATACAGAGAAGATAGTATTATGAATAATAAGTAAGGTTTTAGATTAGTCTCGGCATTGTTTTCTTCCTACAAGGGATATAAAAATGTATCCTGAGACAGCAGACTCCTACAGAACACATTTAATTAATTAATTTGTAAGATTACCTACTACTTTTATATTTAGGTGAATACAAGAATGCATCTGAAAGGTAAACACAGCTGTGTCTGGCTCTACCTAAGAATTTTGCAGTGCAAATGACTGATAGTTGCCTCCACAAAAAGAAGTATGTTTTCCCCTTTTTTCATTGATCTCTCCTAGAGGACTCTTGAAAATATTAGTTTCAGCTCTCACTGCTCTGTTTCTGTTACAGTGCTGCCAAATGCAAGAGCATTTTACTACATAACTTTGAACTCCTGAGCTTTGAGTGACGTGCGCTGCTTCTACATTACTTCCCTTTGCTCTCTGTCATCAGGGTATTTGTGCATATGTAATGTTTTTCTTTTTTTATTATACAACAGAGAGAAATACTCACTTTTTTTTTCCTTTCTTTTTGGGATATTGCAAACAAGTGTTCCAGCTGTGTGTTTTTTCATCTTAAGGATTTTTGACATGTGAACCCAACTTTTTGCATTCACCAGAATGTACTGCTATATCTTGAAGGCATGGACTGGTGAAGAGAGCATTCACAATGTTATGCTATGACTGTAAATGGTGCATTTTGATTTATTTATCAAGATAATGCAACTTTTTCACCATGAGGGACTTGATTAAATTGAATTAATGGTTGTTTGAGGTTTTTTCAGTGGCCTTAACAATCAGCAGTGAGATGAAACATGCAGAGCACTCCACCAAGTGCAGTGTTGAGAATGAAGATTAAATGAAGAATATAAATTCTGTGGCTTGTTTAATCTTTCTGCTTATAATGACAGTCATCATCTGGGTCTGCCAAACAAGAGACGTAGCATTCTGCTTTTCCTTCTCTCCTGTGCATGTGATACCACCATGTAGGGAGAATTTTTGGATCAACAATACTCATTGTATGGTTTTATTGCAACCTCAATGAAATTAATGGAAAGTGCCTGTTAAGCAGGCACTGCTCTTAGAGACATGAAAACTAGCATGCTAGAGAAGACTGTTCTTGTTGAAGTTTGATACAAATTCCGAACTACGTTAGGAGACACTGAAAACTCCAGGCTATACCATCTTGGTCCTGCTGGGAAAATAACATAGATAGAAGTCCAAGTGAGGTGACAGATTCTCTGCCATGATGCCCATAATCTCCTGTGTTGTATTATTTTTGTCCGTACAGCTGGAAGTACTCCCTCCGCTTTCTTCATTTTCTTCTTCTAGGAGCATGTAGCAGGATGCTGAGAGCAAATCTTCTCAAATGAGGGCCTTGCAAAGACTTACTGCTACAGTTTTGGGTTATCAGAAGATACTCCGAGACCTGTTTCTTTCAGAAGTACTGTTCTGTGTTTGTCAGGAACATTCCTCCTTTGTGATAGGCGCCTCTGCATCTGTATTAGACAATCCAGGTCACTCTACCTTGATGCTATATGAAATAAAATATTTACTGCTAACATAAAGAAAAAAAAAGCATTAATAACTACTTCTAGACATTCTGCTACAAAACTAGTACTAAATAATTAAGAGTAAAGAGAAAATAATCGAGGATCATGCTTCACACTGCCTTGTTTGTACTTTGTCCAGAAATCTTCACAGTCAAAAATCTCTAAGAGAAAGAATTAGGATTAAAGTTAGGCTATTTTCTCTTAGCACCCGTGGACATTGACTGTGACCATATTTAATGCTGTGTGTTTATTATACAATGCACTTAATTACACAGTCTGTAAAAGGCAGTGTTATCAGCCATTCTCTAAGCACTGGAATGGGTAATACCAGGTACAGTACCTATTAATTAAATACAGTTAAGTTTGACTGAGATGTTAATTTCTGTGTCAGTAAGAGTCTGTTTTTTCTGATCAGTTCTTTGATTTTATTTTTCTTTCAAGAGAATATAAATCTTATTAAACCTGGGACAATTATAAATGGACTCCCGGTATTTTCTCTACTTCCTGGCTGATGTGCCAGCTGTGAAAAAGGCTGTCCAAAAATGCAGTCTGTATTTTCTACTGATTGCAAGGATAAAACAGGATTATCTCACTCTTGTTTTGTCATCTCCATTTTTTACTTTTGTCTTTCATCTTTAATCTTCACATTCTGTTTTCCCTGTTTGGAATTTCCTCAATTTGAAATAATCTCTTTAGGAGTCAAATCAGAGACTAATGAGGCATTCTTTCATGCTTATTTCTATCTATTAAGCATTCACTTGGAGTTAAATGAAAAAGTATGGATCCCTTGAAAAATGCCCATACATGCAGTCAGTTTTCAGTCACTTATCATCCCATGTAACTCTCCCCATAGACCCCTGTGGTAATCACAAAACCTTAGAGAAACTGACAGTAGGAAAGTGATTGACAAATCTCATTTTGGTAAGCTCCTTATGCTGAATAACAACACCTGCTTGCTATTTTCAGGATTTATATTCACTTTATTGGTAGGATTGCTAGCAAAAATCTTCAGTGTCCAGGAATGTCAGAGTGGTTCTGAGCCATTCAGTTCCTGAGAAGACTGAAGAGAGATGTATTTGTTTTTAAAAAAATTGTTTCCTTTCCTGTTGCTTTTAGAGGTAGATGCATGTAAATGATGTCTGTTAAAAATAGATGTCTATGCCACAGGCTAGTAGTCTGCCAGCAGATTAATTACTCCTATTTGATTTTGAGGGTTGAGTACTGGTAATTATTGAAATGTAATGACCATAGTGTTCTCTTGCAGAAATGACCAATAGCCATGATTTGGCTCTGAAATACCTAGTTTATGCCTGTGACATCAAAGTGTCTGAACACTTCATTGATTAAAACCAGTGGTGCTCTAAAAGACTTAGACAAATAGCTCTGATTTATTTCCATTAAAAAATGCAAGCACAAAAGATTTTAATTAAATATTGATGTACTATTTTAACTTATTTTTGTGTTTGAATTTGAAATCATTGAAAAAGTTTGAACCTCCAAAATGAAATTCTGTGTATAAGAACCTGAACATATGTCAGAAATATAGGTATGTAATATAAAAAATTGAGCTGTTTTCAGAGTATTGTTTTCCTAGACAGTGTAGTTTTCTTTATCATATAACATTTCATGGAAATCCATTTATTAGATTAGGATGGGACTCATATTTATTTTTAATTCCTAGAGGATGATGTTCCTTTTTTTTAGGTATGGCAAATGCAATGTGAAAGAGCAGCTCTTGATTTGGGCTGCAACACACATATGACAGTGAGAATGTGAGTCTGGTCATGAAGTCTTTGGAGCCTGGAAGGACTGAAGGCTCTCACTTTTCTGATACTGTTAAGCACTGCCCCCTTCCCCAGGACTTAAGAGCAATTTACTTACGTAACATTAATGATGAGTCAATATCTTCCCAGGGGCAAAGAGGGAACAGATAAGGAGTAATAATGCACACAAGTAAAACTGTATTTCTCTCTGGTGCATGAATCAATAGATCAATTTCAGAATTGAAACTGTCTGAGGCAGGTTAAAATCTCAGCCAGTGTTCTAAAGCTACAGGAAACAATGTTCTTAGGGACAATTCGTAGGAAGAACTTACAATTTTATCCATCACTTGCAATTTTCTTCTTTTTATAATGGAAATAAATTCTGATAGGAACATCACGTAAAAAATACTGGCACTGACTAAGATTGCTTGAGCATTTCAAAGAAGGGAAAATATTAGACTTTATATATATTTGTTACATTTTTGCCTTCACTGAATGAAAATTAGTTTTTATACTTGATAGTGTGAGACTGCAGTTTCAGGTTAACTCTTCAAACACAAATTCTTTGTTACTGTGTATGAGGCATCTACTGAACAAGTTTCTGCTTTAACCACAAGTTTCAGAATAGGGCTTTTTTTTTTTTCTTAAATTCTGTTCCAATAATAAGGAATAAGAAGTATGACTAGTTCCCAGCCAAGCATTTGACTAAGTATTTAGCCACATATGTTAATATTTTTTGTGTAATGAGTAGTATAGTGCTTTTTTCCCCATACTTGAACAATTCTTCTAGCAACACATGACTCATGACTTTGTAGCACAGTAATGACACATACTGGTAAAATCTAAGAAATAAGAGAATCTGTCTAATTAGCCTAGTTATTATCAGCAGGCAAAAGAATCCTGTCAAAATAGAGCAATGAATTTTAAAATGGCAAAAAGATAAACTGAGGGCAATATATTATTGAAAAGAAAAAAACCAGGAACTTTACTGAGGGAAATTCGGGAAAGTTTGAAGGTGACTCTGTCACAGAGACACCACTGGAGAATCAGTAATTCACCCATAGTTAATAGTTTGCCTGCTATAAATAAAATTTTATAGACGGTTAATCCTCGTCTTTTCATGGTCTAGCAGCTATTTCCAATGGCTTTCAGCTGCACTTGAGTACAGACTTGGGAGAAGAAAATTTGCCAGTTAAGAGCATGTTTTCATTGTCGTAGCTGGGGATTTTGCTTAAAAGAGATCATATGATTCTGTGATGACTTGGGGGAGGGGATTCTGCCCAATTCATTCAGTGCAGTTAACTATGTGAAACTGTTGAATTTTTTAAATGTTCTGTTACTCACCCACCAGCCAACACAGAATTCATCACACACAATCCTCCCTGTCAGAAAGAAGATAGAGAACTTGTCAGAGAAGTTAATTCTTAACTACTTCAGTCTCTAAAGGCAATGAGAGTGTCTGAACTGGGGCACCATCTGTTCAGCCGAGGTGGTTTCTAAGTCGAGCTCTGACTCCGTGCTGTAAAGACCTGGTCAATGTGGGTTACAACTCTTACTCATCCAGTGGGGATGGGTTTCCTTTGAAAGACTCAGGATTTAGGCAAAAGACTTATTATTTGCTTAAGTCCTGCCCTACTTTGGATACAGGTAGGATATATGCTCAGACTTCGGAAGGGTGGAAACATTCCCAAGCTTCCAAATTTATATCCTGCTTTAAATAAGTATTGGGCAATCAAGTTTTCCTCTTGACAAAGAAGGAACTGACTGGTGACAAACACAAAGAAGAGCTGACTGGTGAAGAGGTTGCACAGCGTGTTTGGGTAGTTTTGACAGTGGTAGCAATAACTATTAAAGAAAATTGAGTGACAGTTTGGCTGAAATGGAGAGTAAAGAAGAATACTGAAAAATTCCAGAAAAGAAGCCTTTAGCAGGAAAGGGATAAAGACCTTGGCCAATGGAAATGTACCACCTTTGTCTCAGCATGTTCCAAAAGAACATGAGATAAACTGAGAGAAGGAATGAAACACATTCTGCACCTTTGACTAAATCAAAGCCATTCTTGTGCTGCTTGTAGGACAGAGGGATTGCTTTCACACTTCTGGCAAAGATTTTTAATTGTGTGTGCACCAAGTATGTGAAAGGCTGTATTTCATGGTGTCTGCCTGCAAATTTAAAGAGGGAAATATGGTAGCACATTGAAATTTCCACATTCATTTTGCAGGAATTCCCACTCATTTTACAGAAAATTCAGTGTAGTTCATTAAAATGCCTCATTTTCTTCCATTCCTCTTTCAACTTCAGTCTTTATTCTAAACCTCTTGGCAGGTTTGGAAGTCTACCTGGTCAAGACAGTCACTGAAAACCCTAGTGCTTTGATGAAAAATCACATCTTCAAATGTCAGTAGTGCTCCAGTATGCTCATCAGCACAAGTCTACATATGATATTTGGTAGAGTTTTTTGTAGGAAGTGTATTGGTTTTTATTTTGTTTTAGTTTTTTTGTATTTTTGGGTTTTTTTTGGGTTTGGTTTTTTTGTGTTTTTAAAGGCTAGGTGTTTGCCATATTCAGTGCAAATTTGGTACAGGGTAAGTGTATTAGCTCAAAAATTTATTGTGTGAAGGACATGCTATTGTTAATCTTTAGGTTTAACTGGTATTTTCTGTTCCATTTCTGCTGGGGTATATTTTAAGATTTGCTGTGTTTTAAGATAGCATGTAACAGACTACTATTCAAACAATAAAATTTCAAAAACTATGATATAGGAATTTAACAGTGCAATCCTGTGATAGTGGGAAACATACTCAGTGTATTGGGTTTTTGCAGTTGTGTGTCCAAGGGGATTGACAAGTTAACTTAAACCAGAGATTGAAAGCCTACCTTGCACAGTGATACTGCCAGCAACTCCCTGTCACTGAGAGAAACATCCTGAGCTTACAGTTTGAAGACATGCACTTATTTAAATACTTGTTTTATTTACTTTTGTTTGTTTACTTTAAATACCTATTCACAAAAGTGACATTTTTAATGTGGTCAATGGAAATATGTTTAGTAACTTTCTTTTATTTTTTTTCCTCTGTGTGTAAATCCTAGGCTCTTTATCTTCCTCTCTAAAAGATCTTCTTTCTGTAGATAGCAGAAATTGAGCTGGTAGAATATAGTAACTAAACTAATCCAAATAATTTCTGAAATATTATTTTCAGTTAAAAAAGCTTTCTCATTAAATTAGCGGTATTAGTTACCTTTGACTTTCCAGTATTAGCTGACAACAATCTGCAAAACACAATCCAAGGTAATAGCTATGACTTGTAAGAATGAATTATTTCCCTGTTTGGGATACTGTCTTCAAATTTTTCTTACATTCAGATTATAAATAGCTGAAAAGAAACTCAAAGGAAGAATTAAAAATAATTTTTAAAAACACCTATTAAGTTCTACAGCTGGTTTATCTAACCTCTCATATAAATAAAGAATATATTTTTCCACAGAGAAAAAATGTTGACCACCTAGTTCATCTGGCAAAAAAACCCCCAAAAATCAAATCCTCCAATTCCTATCCCAGCCCATTTATTATTAAATCATGAGTAATAGTCTTAACAAGGACTTTGTCCTTTCATTGCAGTTTCAGAACATCCTCTTTTTTCTGTTTGATAGTTCTTCAGACTTAATTTTCTTGCCACAAGTTCACATAAAATAAAAAGAAACAGTGTGTTTCAGATTGGCTGGAGAAGGGGTAGTGCTGCTTTTTCTCTCCCAGTATGAGAAGATGTTCTACTGTCACTCAAATATGTTTAATGGAGGTCAATTTTCCAACAATTTTTGCCACCTGCCATTCTTCATTGCTGAATTTTAAGTCCTATTTGGTTCATCAGGTGATTAATCTGAGTGTTTGTGACAAATGTCAGGAACAAGAACAATTGCTTTGACAGATAAAAAGCTGTGATACGCAAGAAGAAATCAGATCTGAAATAGTGTTGATTAAATGCTCAAAATGCAGATCTAGCATTGAAAACTACAGAAGCTTTGAAAACTGTTCAGCATATTTATTGTGAAAACTAAGAAAGTTTTGCTTCATTTTAGAAATATTCCTGCATTACACATTTAATTGTATTTTGATCAATGCTGACTTTTCACACTTGCTAGTTAAAAAGATTTTTTTTGAAACTTCAGCTTCTCACTGGATGTAATTGTAGCTCTGTAACATTTGCATTTAACGTTAGTAGACAATTTATCCAGCAGCATCAATGGTAGCTAAAACTGAAGGGAAATAGTTTATGATATAAACATGGGTTTAAGAGCTTTGGTAGTCAAACTCTTGAAATGGGATGATTTGGAATTCTTTGAGCTCTAGAGACTGTGCTTTGTTTATTTGTGTTTTCTTTCTCCCCAAGTGGATGCTTGCAGGAAGACAGTGTTCCAGAGCTACAGCTTTGACCATTAAACAAGACATTCAATGTCTGTGCCCTTATGATCCAGAATAAAACTTTTACATGCCCTCCTTTGTCACTTAGAGTCAGTACTGAATGTACCAATTGCAACAGGATTGCAGTGCTTTTGGTGTTTTTTGGTGGGTTTTTTTGATCCTCTAGCAGTTTTCTGGCAGACAGGAAAGTAATATGAGAGAGGTTTCTTTCATAATCTTTGTGTACATGTCTCTCCTCCATTCTAGTCTTTTTACAGTTTGTCTTTTTTCTGCATACGTTAGGCTTACATTCTTGGACATGTGCTTCAATGAAGTAATTCCTTGGCAAACATATGCTTATTTCTCAGTAGTTCATCATTTCAGATTAACTGGTCTTAGACACTATGAAATTCAAAGAAGAATCCTTCTGAATATTGTCATTTTAGCAGGAGAAAATATGCAAAAATGTAGTCATTGAACAGTGATTAAGAGATGAACACATGACTTCTAAGACATCATTATATCTGAAGTCACAGATCCCTGTTCTGATGGTAGAAAGGAGGGAATTTGTCACGGAGGGATCTAGGTTTTCCTCTTCAGGTCAGGAACAGTGCTTGTTCCTACTGATGAAAACTGTCTGGGCAGCTCACGTGGCCCAGCAGTAGGGCCTTTACTACTTGAAGAAAAAACTTGCGAAATCCCGTATGATGCTTGACCTGTAGGTTCTGTGCAAGTCTGTGGAGAGGTCCTATTTCTGGTGCATTAGAAAGGTTGTAGGGATACTTCTCCCTTTCTTGCCATGAAATGTGAAACAGGCTCCCAATGCCTATAGCAAATTAATATCTCCATCCATTGCTACAATAATCAAAAGATGCTCAAGCTGCATTCAGTACACAAAGAAATTTGTGAGGGAGGGAAGTTGGTTTCTTTCTGAATCTCCTGCTCTGCCAACTTGTCTGCAGCTGAACAGGATGACTTGCAGAGTGGTGCTAGTGTTTTTCACCACGGAGAGGCAAAGAGAGGCTCGTTTCTGCCTCAAAGAGCCCTCAATGTGAGATACTGCTCCTGGTAATCAACTCTCCACAGTAGGTGTTTTTTCATTGACTTTTACCCAGTCCTCTGCATAGGACAGCATGATTAGTTCAGTCAGAAAAGAAGCACACAAAGAAAATGACAAAACATGGCAAAAAATAGGAAAAGTATTGAGGTTATTAAAGATTAAAAAATTGTGTTATGAAAATAAAAGTATGTTTTATAAAACCAGTTAGTTAAAAACTGGCCATGGAAAAAAATGAGTAATGTTTTTGTGCTTTTTCTGTTATAGCTTGACTTATTTTAAAATTAATTTTTAGGGGTCTTTTTAGGAGGGATTAAAATAATCTATGGATCTAAGTGTATGAACCTCTTAAAAAAAGTCCTTTGTAGCTTCCTACTAGTTCTGATATTGTGTTAGATTGATAAAAGCGTAGACATACCATTCTGTAATTATAAAACTTCAAGAGCTTCTAATCCTCCCAGCATTATAATCAGGAGATGTTGCAATCAATTTCTGTTGTTCTTGTAATGATACATGGGATTTTAATTTAAATTGGTAACTCATTCCTCCAGTCACTTGAAAGGGGTGCGGGCAGCATGGTCAATTAATTTCAGACTTCTGTAAATTATTTTTATTGCTCATCATTCATGCAATAGCACCTTGATGTATGTAGGCAATATCCTACTAGGCTTTGGGGAGGTGGATTTTAATCACTGCAAGTAGCCAAGGAATTTAACGACTTAATGACAAGACCCCCCATTTTAATGGGAACTGTGTGCTAATTAATGAGTACAGATAGTTTGTCAAGAAACATTGATAACTAGGCTTCATTTGCCCTTTGGGAATGTGAATAATTGACTACGTTTGGCTTCCAAATCAGCTGAATTGAGAGAAGTGGAAGGATTGCTGCAGATTCAGAAAATTCTATGATTTTTCTCTTAGTAAAACAGAGCCTCAGAGCTTTATGTTCAGATAAACAACAACTTCATTTTAGGTATTAACTTCAAAACAGCAGTGCACTAATGGGAAACAAAAGTCAAAGTTTGCTGTACTTAGAGAGCAGGAAGGCACCTTTTTGCCTGTGTCCAGTAACTGAAGAGGTTGGAGAGGTGAGGTTGGAGGGAAGATTTGTGACAAGGCCCTTCCAGGGCTTGATGGCTTTTGCAGGAGACATGTGGGAAGATTAACTAACTGAAAAGATACATGAAAACTCTTGTCTCTGAACTTCTCTACCAGAAGACAGAAGGGTAATTTGCAGTAGACACAAAACAAATTCAAGTTGTAGCTTTTCCATGAAAATAAAATTAATACACATTTTCACTCCTACATACAGATGTATTCATATCTATAGTTTTATTATCAGAATACAGTAGATGCTGAAAATTTTCCTTTTATTCTGCTTAGTTTTTCTGTAATAGTCTGTTTTGAATGTTCTTTTGTCATGACCTTGATTCCAGCATATCCCAGAACTCCACTCTCCATCTTGACAAAAATGCCTTTTTCTTTTGGAAGTTTTTCTTTCTTTCATAGAATCACATAATGGTTTGGGTTGGAAGGGACCGTCAAAGATCATCTGGTCCCCCCCTGCTGCCATGGTTGCTCAAAGGCCATAGAAATGGGTCTCAAGTCTCTGCTCCTTAAAGACTTGAAGGAGGCTTCAAGTGTCCTTACCCTTTTTACTTTTTTTCATGAATCTATAAAAACTACTTCCTATAAGGATTTAATGTAATTTGTCTACTGATTACTGACTTCACTCCAGCTGAAGGCAGGTGAAAAGCCCTTAGAGAAATTTAGAAAGCCATTACAGGAACAATAATTGATTTTAGAGCAAAGTTTGGCAAGTCTGAAAAGCTGTAACCCAAAGTAATTTGTGCTGCTAGCTGATCCTCAGATTATTCTCTTTGTAGCTTATCTCACTGCTAAGAAGTTTGTTTACATTACTTCTAAGATGAGTTTGTTCTTCATGCAAATCACAGGCAAGCATAAATATTCAGCTCTTTAGGCTTGCTTTTACCATAGTTTGTCATTCAGCGCTGCAACCAATGAAGATATCCATTATGTAGGAAAATATAATCGGAAGTAATTACTCTTGGAATCTTCTCCTGCAGTATTTATTAAATATTTACAAGTGGCAGTTAGCTTGTGGGTTTTTTTTCTTGTTTTTAGAACAGAATGGGAAAGCAGAGGGGGAAAAAATTCCAAAGGCTTTTCCAGCACTGAGAGTGCGTAACATTTTTGAGGGGCAGATAAAGCCTTTGTTGTTGACAGAAATCTTCCTAATGATTAGAACAATGAAAAACTATTCTATAGTAGTGTTTTTATAAGAATGTGTATGGAATGAGCTAAAAAAGTGTTTAGAGTCTTTTATCCAAGTATCCAAGACAGAGAGCATGTGAGACTGGAGCAAGGCAAGAGCCTATGTTGATCCTGAAGCAGTCCTGCTTGATGACCTTGGATGTATAAAGATTTTGGTAGTGTGGAGTGAATTAGTCAGGAAAAAAAAATAGTCAGCAAGAGGGCTCAGGATTCTGGGGAATCTGGGGGAATCATCTTGAAGACCTGCAGAATATACATTACTGCTTCTTTGCAGATCATTTATTGAATGCTTCACTTTTAGATTTGTATCACTTCTTCACATTATAGAAATACAGTTGCCATTCACCCTCTCTGGTTCTTAGAGACTGGTGCTGCCATTATTTTATTTTATTTTATTTTAATTTATTTTATTTTATTTTCTAGGATGTTGTCCCCTAAATGTACTACCAAGGTGAGTAAATTGTTACAGCATTAAAATATAAAAAACCCAGGATATTATTTTAGGTAATGAACAAAGCAGTAGACAAATGTAGTCCTGGGCAACACATCAGCTGCTTTTTATGAAGCCCCTTAAAAACAAAATAGTCCTAGTCTTTTCAAAAAATGCACTTGGGAATATAATCTATAAAACAACAACAATAACAAGTAAACCCAGAAAGCAACCAACAGGACTATGAGATAGTTATTATTTCTCTCCTTTAGGTTTCTGCCTCTGTATGCAGTATTGGAGCAGTGCATCTACTTCAGACCAAGAGAGGTAGTAGATTTGGTTTGACAAGTAATGAAGGTTAAATTATTTAAGTGTAATTTGCATGCTTTGAATCCCTTAGTGTGCAAGAAAAATCTGACCTGATTACAGACAAAAATGGAAAATTTCAGTACATAAACTGGATTTGTATGGACTTCCGCAAAGCCTTTGACATGGTCCCCAGAGCAGCCCCTTCTCTCCAAATTGGAGAGTGAGTGGTGGATTTAATGGGTGGACTGTTACGTGGAATAGGAATTGGTTGGATGGTCACATCCACAGGGAAGTGATCAATGGCTCAGAGTCCCTGTAGGTACCAGTAACAAGTGGTGCCCCTTGAGGGTCTTTACTAGGCCAGTGTTATTTAATATCTTCATTAATAACATGGGATTGAGTGCATCCTCAGCAAGTCTGCAGTTGACACACCTAAAGGATGGGAGGCCATCCAGAGAGACATAAACAAGCTCAAGAAGTGAGGCCATGGGAATCTCATGCAGTTTTAACAAGACCATGTGCAAGGTGCTGCACCTGTGTCAGGGCAACCCCTGTTATCAGTGCAGGGACAGAGTTGAGAGCAGCAGTGCTGAGAAGAACTTGGGGGTGCTGGTGGATGAGAGGCTGGACATGACCCAGCCATGTGAGCTTGCAGCCCAGAAAGTCAATTGTGTCCTGGGCAGCATCCAAAGCAGCATAGCCAGCAGGGCAAGGGAGGGGATTCTGCCCCTCTGCTCTGCTCTGGTGTGACTCCAACTGCAGGGCTGCATCCAGCTCTGGGGTCCCCAGCACAGGAAGGACACAGGCCTGTTGGAGCAAGTCCAGAGGAGACACACCAAGCTGATCAGAGGGATGGAGCACCTCTCCTGTGAGTAAAGACTGAAAGAATTAGGATTGTTCAGCCTGGAGAAGAGAAAGCTTCAGAATCACCTAATTGCAGGGAACTGAAGGGAACTAGCAAGAATGATGGGGCAAGACTATTTACAAGAGCATGTACTGACAGAACATGTAGGAATGGCTTCAGATCGAAAGAGAGTAGATTTAGATCACATATTAGGAAAATATTTGTTTCTGTGAGATTGGTGAGGCACTGGAACAAGTTGCCCAGAGAAGTTGTGGATGCCCTGTACCTGGGAGGGTTCATGGCCAGTTTGGATGAGGCTCTGAGAAAAACCTGGTCTAGTGGAAGATGTCCCTGCCCACAGCAGCGGAGTTGGAACCAGATGATCTTCAAGGTGCCCTTTCAACCCAAGCCATTCTATGATTCTGTGGTAATTGTATGATTTAATAGGACATAATAGTAATTTTGAAGTGAGGCTGCTTCATGTTATTCCCATCTTTGAAACCGTCTCCCCATCTGCAGAAAAAGCTACTTTTCCCTGTTTTTCCAGTTTGTTGAAATTGTTGAAGTCTTATAGTGCCTTCTCATCCATCTCATAGGGCTGCAAGGAGCTATTAATGCTGCCTGGAAGCATCATAACAAGAATGAGTTGAGAAACTCAATGCTGTCATGCCTGTCCAAAATGAAGATGGGAAGAGTTGCCTCCATGTGGGAGAATTTTGCAGCAAGAACACCTGGGTTCTAGATCTTGCCCTTTACCTCAAAAAATCAAATGCATTTAGAAAATATGGCACATTTATGTGTAGTCTAAGTAGTGACTGATGTCCAGGAATCTTTTGGAAGATGTTTTTTAATGATTGTGGAATTCCATGCATGAAGACAGGGTCTTCATGCATGGAATGAAGAGTGAAGGCCACTGATGCAGTAGTGTGGAGTAGGAGCGTCTTTGTGAGAGCCATTTATTTCCCTATGGATTTCCTGTGTCCTTATGCTTGTTTTCCAAGCTCAACAGAGTGGTAAACCTCCCCTTCAGTGCTTGTCCATGCAGCAGCAAATCATAAGTCCAGTAAGGCAGGAAATCAGGGATCTATTTAATCTTCCTGCTCACCAAATGAATACTAGTCTTACCAGTTGCTAAACATACAAAGATTGCAATTCTCAAGCCCCTCTATGCTGCTTCACATTCCATACTCTTAGAAACTTGAATATTCCTTGCTGCCTTGGGCATTTCAAATATGGAGAACAGATGGCACCAACCTTTTATATATTTGAAGACTATAAGGTTTTGTCTGAACTATTATTCTTCAAGTTAACATATCTTCCTTCATTCCACAGCTCATTCAGTCTGTCCTAGTAAATTTTAGATCTCCTGTTTCTGTGATCCTACTCTGTGTCTTTACGTTCCCTTTGAACTTTCTGACAGTCTGTGCCTATCTTGGTACAATGCTTGAAAGCAGGTCTCAAAGTAAGTTTCTAGGTTTCTAAGTTTCATAGATGAGAAGGATTTATTTCATGTACCCTTCTTGTTTGTGTAGCTGAAGACAGTGACCTACATCTGGAAATGTACATATGTTCTAAGAAATTTAATTTTGTTTTCCTCTACCGCATTCTCCAATTTTCAAATTTATTATCCATTCTTATTATGTCCTTTAGCTGCTTAAAGCCACTTCCAGGTTGATGTCATGTGGTTATAAATTTTTTTCCTTGTGTGTGTGTGTTTATCTTTTTTATGGTTGATAAAACTATTAGATAATTCTGAATCAGGATTAGAATATCAATGGAACCTTGCCTGATTCAGCCTTTCATTTCTTGTTTTGGTATATTCTACTAAGAAGCAAATATAATGAAGTAGTTTTCCATTACTGCTTCATGTTACCATGTTCATGTGCATCAAAATCCACCTTAGTAAAAAAAGTAGGTATTTTAGGGAAGAGGGAATGATGTTCCCTATAACCACTCGATTTCCTTCTCAATTAAAACCTCCTTATCTCTGTTTTCTCCAGCTTCACCAACTTAATCGAGGATGTTTAACAGCAAAGCACATTTGTACAATCCTTTAAAAGACTGAAAATGTAAACTCAGGGAAAACGTTTTTTCATATTTCAACATGCTAAATCTAGCTTGGATTTTTTTTCTGTCATAATTTCTTACAGAGTTTAAAAAAATAAATGTGTATTTGTTTTGAGACTTACTGAAAGGAAGCTATTTAGCAAAAACATTTCAGTATGAAAGGATTTTCATTTGGCTAACACTTCTGCTTAAGTGGGGAAGTGAATACAGTTCGGCAAAAAGATTTCAACGCCTACTCAACCCATTAACTGTTGCTAACAGACGTGTCTGAAAGAATTCTTTCCGTGGGCAAATGCATAGCAGCCACTTGCATAATTCCCTAGACTGTGTATGGTTAAGTTCTATTCATATCATTGTAGTGTGCCTGTTGCCAAAAAATCTGAGATGCTTCCAGGAAAGTGACAGCAATATGATCTACCATCTGACACTTTTTTTGCTTTGTTGTTTTTTTTTTTCTTCACGAGGAGAAAAACTTGCATGTGACATTTTTTAAGGGAAAAAAAAAGGCATGGTTTGCTCAGTAAAAACACTTTGTGTCCACAGCAAGGAATCCTAATGCAGTCTCACACTGTTACTGCCCAACTCCACTTTGTGTTAGTCTGTGTGAGGTGCCAAGGGCAGTGTGGAACCTTCATTTATCAGAAGTAGAGCATTTGGCTTGGACCACTGGACATGGAACCTTACAAATTAATAAAATGTTTGCTTTTGTTCTTAATCAGAATTTCATATGTGCTTCTCCATTCCGATAACCAAAATCAGCCTTGTGGAAAATTCTCAGCAAGGATACTTGTTTCTAAGCTAGCCCCTAGGCATTTCCAACACTCAAATTCTTTTGCTTGTATTTCATCTGTCTCCTGCAGCCATACAGTCTGTTTAGTGGTTCTGTCAACATGCTGCTTCAGTTGATCTAACTACTTATTTTTATGCAAAGCTTTCAAATCTAGCAGTTTTCTGCAGAGAGAAGGAAGTAATACGTGAGATTTGCCTTCCATTAACAGTTTACAAAAGACAATCAGCCTTCTAATAGCCGCGTGTGATAAACCAATTAAGATAAACCTGGCAAACACAGATGTAAAAAATGTTTTTTCCTGATGCTTCTGTGGACAGATTTTTACCCAGCCTTATATTCTTCCTTCTCCTGAAGACTGAAATTCAAGTTCACCAAAATCTATTTTTGAAAAGTCCTCATTTACTGCCTCAATCAAAGCAGATTTGATCCCATGTATAAACCTTTGGTCTGGACACTTAGTTGTGTCCAGATTTATGTGTCAGTGTGAGGTTTTAAAAACCCTACAAAATTCCTGCCTGCCAACACCATAACAAACTATGACTTTGTCTTTAAAAATGGAAATATAATTATGGCATTTCTGTTGATCTTGCACATGTTAGAAAGAATAACTGAGTTGCTTACCTAACTTTCAGCACCACTGATGCTGAGGAAGATGTTCTCTATGTCATCTCAGCTTGTGGACTGGTCCTCAAAACTGGAGAGAATTTTTACTATTTTTCATTTTGGTGCTAGTAATGCTTCATTTACAGGCTTTGCATGGAGCTACTGCCAACACAACCCAAATTTGGATGTATTAATTTTAAATTGTTTTAGCTAAAACACAGCCACTGCTTGTATGAATGCAGTTCAGTTTAAGACGGCTATGAACTGGTATGAGAAAGTGAAAGTCATCTTAAACCTGCTCCTGCATTTTATGAATGTAAATGGTTCTTGAACTGAAGCAAGCTTGCTCTTTTTGTATCACTTATCCATCATTTCCAGATGGTTCACTTGAACTCCATGTGGGGTTGCTATGTTCTACAATGCAGGAAAAAATTGCTGGAGATTTTTCCACATCTTAGTGACAGTGAGAAGTCAACATAGGGCAGGCTATTCCTGTGCCAGTTTAGTAACAAGGAAACTCTGCCTGGAGGAGGCTTGCTATTAAAAAAACCAGTCATGTTTAGTGAATGGGGTCAGAATCTGTAGATAGCAAAGGGTTTTGTATCAGCAGGGAACTGAGGGTGGCTTGGAGAGTAAGTTGCAGTACATTTCTGAAATAAGGCCTCCACAGTGAGTCAGATGCAGTGAAGTGTGTGTATAGCAGGCTACTGTTTCTTGCTAATCTTTATTCCCATTTGTTGCCTTCTTGACAATCCACAAACTGTGACAGCAGCAGTCATCTTCCTGTCTGCTTTCTCAGTAATGCAAGAGTTCTGACCTCTCAAATATGTGCTCCCATCAACACAGATGTTGATGATGGTTTTTTTATTACTTCTCAGCATTTTGACTTAGAGTCTGATCAGAAATATAAAGTTCCTTTGTTAAAATTCAGGAGCCACTGTCATCTTTCCCACTGGAAATGGGGTGTGGCTGTGTGTGACTGCTGCATTTCTAGGCAAAGCATGAAAGATACTTTCAAAACTCTCCCTGCAACTGATTATAATTGCTCTCCTCATTACCATTCTCATCATATTGTGCTGCCTTTGCCCTTGCTTCCAACTAATAATCGATGCTTACTGATGGAGGTTAAATGTGATTGTTGAAAGAAGTAGGTTAAAAAGAGCAGCAGCCAGTTGGGTCCATACTGATATAATAAAAACAATTACACTTAAGAGATCAGAATCATTGAAATGGCAGCTGAAGCAGCTCCAGACTCTGGGTCTCAGTAGGAAGTTTAAAAGCCCTGTTTTGATTTTAGTTTTGGATGGATTGTTTCAGCAGAGTGGAGTGTAAGTGCCTTCTGCTGGGAGAGCAATTAAAATTGGCTGGTTGGTCAAATAAGTTGGAAGTAATAACATGAATAAAAAGATGACAAATTTTGTTGCAGAATGGTCAGATGGGAGATGAAGAGTGATTTACCATATTTAAGGATTTAAAAGCTACTGAAAATTAAAAGCTGAATTGTCATAACCGATTTTAGTTAGGTGAGTGGATTCAAATGGACCGTGCTTCCAGACTAAACGTAAATCAGTGGGGATGTGCAAAAAAATTTGAATCATAAACACATTGTTTCATAGTAGATAATTTGTGATTAGAGGTCAACTTTGCAAGGTCCATCAGTTCAGAAAGTAAAGAAGCACCAAGCTGGATGAAAATGTGAGTAGATTTCCTGTTCCCAGTGTTTCATTGACAGTTATGGGCTACATAGATTCTGGAAATATTAGTAGGAAGCTGGATCCCTTTTTTGAAGATCTAGGTGATAGAAATAGACATCAGATCAGGACCACTGTTGTGATCACTCTTAGGACAGTGTGTGCAGTATCAAAGTCATCCTGCCCTTACACAATGGAAAATATTAATGCTTTAGAAAAAGCTATAGATGTGATAATGGCACCGAAGAAGAATACCAGTTTGAATTTCCCTATTGGCTGTAATCTGGACAATGTTCCCAGTGCCTAGAACAGAGGAAGGGAGAAGTTATGAGACAGCATATCTTGACTCAGCTGCTTATCAGAGTGCTACTGGTAAGCGAATCTATGTAATTCTGTTGAGCTGAAGACAATTCCCAACTCAGCTGTCTGGCATTGCCCCAGCAAGAGTTCATTCCATTCACACACTTCTGCTTTTGCTGAGGTTTTCCAATCTGAAATTATGAAGTGGTGAAGAAAATTACTTTACAGTGAATGCAGTAAATAATCAAACCTAGGGCTTCACCTACAGGGCTTCACATGCCCTATACTGCTGCATTTGGCAAACTCCATTCCCAGTGTTTTACAGCTCTGATTGTGATATGCCCATTTCCAACCACTGTGGGGTCCCATAGGAATATTAGCTTTTCTTAGGCAATGGAGAAGAGAGTACTGTCAGAATTTGCTTCTCTTGTACTTTCACCTGAATGCTGCTAATGGGACCTTTAATCTCTCCACTCTTTCTGCAGTAAGTGTTACTCTCCCATCTTATCACTGTCTTAACTTTAATTTTTTTTTTGTGTCTCCCCCTAATCTTGGCCCAGGCTTAAACGGAATCTTTTTATCTTGTTTCTTCTACTGGCATTTGTAGTCCCTGTAGGGATTTCTAGCCAATTAGTCACTCAGAATACAGCTGTTAGGTAGAGCAAGAGAAGACTCTCCAATTTGCCTCCATGTGTCAAGACAAGCAGAGGCAACCTTGCAGAGGCAGTTTCTCACCAAGATCAGCACTGCTGTCACAGATGATAAGTAAAAGTGAATTCATACTTACTCCTCAAGGATCATTCCTAGATGCAATTTACTATAAAATTACCAGGTATAACTCCAATGATCTTTGTAAAATTCGATTTTGCTTCACTCCCAGTAGAAATATTTAGGTGTAATCTTTCGTAAAGTAGCTTTTTACTGCTTAGCACAACGATGTACAATTAGTTGATTGTATGTGTATCTTCTTTTTCACAATGAAAAAAAATAGTATGATCTAAAGAAGAGAGAAAATTCTTGTCAAACTGATCTTTAGGTCAAGATCTACAGAAGTGCAAGAGCAGAGGTTACTAGCAGAGGCTGTTTTTCTTTCTGGGGTAGGGATTAATTTTTTTGGCTTTTTTTCTGATGCACATTGCTAGATGAGGTTTATGCAGGAAAAACAAAAGCATTAAAACCTAAGCAGTATTGTTCTTGGTGATATTCATGTGCGATGCCTAACTCCCCAGAGATGCAGTATTGTTGTGAAAAACAAGCTTTTGATGAAAAGGTATTAAAGTTTGTAGGGGCCTAGAGTAAATTTTTTTTTTCCTACTGACAAGTGGATTAACCAGTCATTTAAATGTCTTTTGAGACTGCTAAGAATATTTTTGGTAAGGTTATTTACTCCAATTTTTTCCAAGTGTACACCAGACCTCACAAGTGAAAGCTCAGGATGATCCTATGGAACATTGGCCAGTGCAAAGGCACTCAAATCTGTGTCAGTGTGTGTTTGTTCTTTGAGATGGCATGGTGAAACATCCAGTCCTTTCCAGAGGTATTACCTGTGAATCTATGACTTTAAGAGGAGCAGCCACACTGAACTAAAATTAGGCCTATACTTTAACATGTACTGAATTAAAACTTAAAGCTGAAGTTCTATACAAGTAACAGTATCCCAGTTAAAAAATGTCTCTTTTCTTACAGATGCATTCACTCAGCTCAGTAGGAGTATCTACACCTTTATCTGAGGCAATCCATTTTTAGAATGACTTTATTTAGCAGTAGATTTTCATAATATTCTCATTGCCGGAGAATATGTACTGATTAGAAATCTTGACACTGCTTCTGGACTCTGTCCTAATACAGTTTCTGTGCTTTGCTACTGTGCAAACTAGCTGTGGTGGCAGAAGAACTGGTTGGTGTCTTGACATCCTCTTTTACAATTGTGTATTTCACACTCCTCACCTGTCCCGAACATGTTTCAGTGCCATACATGTCTTTCAATGATAAAACACAACAAAGTTTATCCTGTAAAGCACTGGTGTCTGTGTTCTAAATCAGTGACAGAGTCTGATTGCTATTAAGCTCCTGTTCCTCCTGTTATAGAGTTTCAGGCTGGGATGTCTAACTGGAGGCTCTTGCTCTGGATTGACATGGAAAAACAGAAACAGAAGGAAACAAGGAAGGGTTTTGTCTTTTCTGCTGCTCCAGAGCAGAATTTTCCATTCTTTGGTAGAGCTGAGCCAAATGAGAAAACCCTCTGAAAACACTGTTGTGAAAGCATTCTGGACCCCATTTAGGGAGATGTTGCCTAAACTGGGAGATCTGTGATAACCAATGAATAACATGGTGTATGGCGTGACAGTCTTTTTGTTCTGCCTTTGTGTCTGATTTTCTGTTGGGGGCAGGACAGATTTTGATAGGAGTAAGTGAAGCAAAGAGCCTGCAAGACAGCCAAAACTTACTTTAGTTTCTAGTGAAAACCTAGCAACTAACTGCTACTGTGCTTTCTGCACCTATACTGTCAGCACAGATGTGCTGCTAGAAGGTTATAATGATGTTGCTTGGCTATCCAGTGCTTTAGAAATAGGAAAAGATGTCAACAGAAAAAGCTTGAAGTATGAGCTCTACAAGGAAAAAACATTACATTAGTTTCTTCTTTGTCCTTTCTATCTTAACAATTCATTTGTTGTGTCCTTTATAGATAAAGTCTCTGGAGTTACCAAAAATCTGTCAAATCCTTGAGCTATTAGTATAAAAAGTTACTTTCAAAGATGGATGTTTGAAAATTCTTGCTGCTTCTTGTTTTGAAAATGTATTAGATATTTTATCACCTTATTTCTGGTGAACTACAAGTATGCTCTATTAACGGGCAATGCTGGAACTTATGCCAGGCTCAGAATCATGAAAGTGAGAGAAGAGGATGATTTCTGTTATAAAAAGCAGTGCCTTGCTTTCCAAAATGCCCTCCAAATTCCTTGTTTAATTACATATTTCTCATATGGATTTCAGTTTTGGAAAAAAACCCCATATGTAGTGTAATTATTAGTCATTCTAACTGAGGTAAAAATTCAAGGTCTTTTTGGATACTTTTTTCCCTCTGAAAATTGTAAACATAGTTTGGAACTGTTTTAAAACTCTGTTAGTCTCTGAATGAGACTAACAGAGCTCTGAATTCAAAGCCAGTGTAGTGTAGTCCATTAAACCTGGGAAAAATTACTCAACTGTTATGGGAGGCTGGAAAGGCAAACAAAGTTAAGGCAATAGAGTGCATTATGAGAGAAGCATTTGAAAATTAGTTTGAAGAGAGGACATGTTTTTGTCTGTGTCTTCTACAGCAAGCAGCAGAAAAATCCCTCATCCTCTTGTAGACAATATGAAATCCATTGATGTGGAAAGCAGCAAAGGCAGAAAATTGAATATGTCATAGATTGTAACAGAGTGAAGTTCAAACAGCCTGTTTGGATAATAGACTGCCATAAATACATCAATGGACAGCATGCCAGCCAAAATTACAGAGGATTTTCTTAGTCTGAGAAATGCATATTCCAAACATTATATTTGGTCTAATGTTTTCTATCCCAGGAAGACTTGGGTGGTGAATTCAAACTATATTTGCAGTTCCATCACAACTTTAGAATATTTAGAATATTAGTAGAATATTTAGAATGGGATATTCAGACAGATGCTTTCTCTCTTTACTTGTTATTCCTGTCATTTCCATCTTTCTGTCCTTTTTTTCTGTCTTTATTTTTAAACATTATCTATTTTTTATTTTTAATGTCCCCTTTCTTCTCTGACTTTTTTCCTTAATGCTTTGAAAAGATGAATTTGGGTAGGATCTGGAATGTGTGATAATATGGTGATAAGCAAAACTGGTGTTAGGTCTCTACATACTTCTAGAAAACATAAATATATTAAATTCATTGGTTTTTAAGGAATGATTGCTGGATTACTGTTTTTGTAGTTAGGTAGATACACCTATCACCATCCCCCAAAAATGCACACTCACACATGTGAGCCGAGTTCCTCTTATGGATGAAGATGACTTAATCCATGTAGTTGAAATCTTCAAGGAGGCTAGTGAAAATCAACAGAAACTCAGGGAATGAGATTCAGTGACTTAAAAACAAACCAAGAAACAAAGTTTGTCATGGTACGCATGAATTTAACAGAGACTGTGCATTTGGTTTTTTAGGGTATGAAATTACTTTCATGGATAAAATACTGGGCAGAAGGCCTGGGGAGGGTCTGACTGAGGTAGGTCTAGGCAGTTTCCCATTACAAGAAAGTGCTGCTGTGTGGCTAGCACAGACCTTTCCCGTGAGAATTCTTTTCTCTCTTCTTCCTGTGTTTTATAAACAAGATAAAGTTTGGATGTTATTAAAAACAGTTTCTTGGGATGTGGACAGTACAGGCCTGGCCAATCAGGCCTACGGGGAGGCTTCGAACTGACCAATCTGGGTGACCTTTGAAAAGTCTATATAAGATGGAATTAAATAATAAAACTCTCTTCTTGATGCCACACTTTGAACCTGGGTCTTCTTACTCTGCTAGCGGCTCAACAGCGACACTGCTGCTTGGATCAAGCAGGGCTCTGTGGAGCACCTCCATCACAGGAAGGTCACTATGCGCTTGCAGTGATGCCCTTTGGCAATGCTGCATTGCAGGGGTCTGCATGCCCAGCCTGAATCATGAGGAGGCACTAAAATACAGCTTTGGCTAACATGACCTTTTCCACATAATGTAGCAGAACAGGCTCTTTGGTTTAGGCTGTGACGAATTAAAGGCATTACTGAAATGGATGGCAATTCATTTCACTTTGTCTTCCAGCCTGCCATCAGCTAATAATGGCTTTGTCGCTAATGATTTGGTGGGAATGATTTCTTTTTTTATAATACCTGTCATTCAGAAGCATCCCAAAGTGATCTATAGCCTAATTTACTTATTACTCAGAAATTGCTTCTTTCGCTAGTAAAATGCAGCTTTGGATAAAAGGTGGCAAATGTGTGCTACAGCTTAAAATCTTGCTAGAGACAGATGGGAAACAGAAGTGGTTCTTAGGAAGGTCATAGTATCATAGAATAGTTGGGATTGGAAGGGACCTTTCAGCTGTATGTTGAAAAAAACACAGTGTAAATACTTAAACTTACAAACTTACTTTTAACTAAAGAGGAGTGGGAATTTGGATTTCTGTTCTTTAGACTGTGAGATCTGGATGTCAGTATGGAATGGTGTAACAGGAAGACCTTCTGCATGACTGTGAAAAGCTCCTTTATGGCCTGGGTTCCAAAGAGAAAGGGACTGCAAGTTTCTTGACCTGTTTCTTGTGAGGGCCTTTGGCACAGACAGAAATGTGATCTCATGGAGAATATAGGTAGATCTGTGAATGATTATATGCATTTCAACCTACAGTTAATCTTGGGGTAACAAACGATGACAGATGTTTCAAAGCCAGAAACTTAGTTGTTGTTAGTATAATAGTATGTATGTTTGTTTTGATTTAAATGCCCATTTTTATTTCAGAGTTTTTTTGAGACAAATATTCCAAGATTTTTATATAATGTCCCGAAGAATGAAGAACCTTAATGTTTCTATTTCACATGTAGTCACAGAATTGTGGGATGACTGAGTCTGTAAGGACCCTCTTAAGATCATTTCAGTGCCAGCCCTTGCACAGGGCATGGTAAACCAGAGCATGTTGTCCAGGGCTGTGTCATCCATGGATGGATGCTGCACTATCTTTTCAAGCAATCTGTTCTGATATTTGACAACTACTTCAGTAAAAATGTGTTTTCATGTATTCAGATGGAATTTCAACAGTAATCTCCAGCACAAGTTGAACAAATATATTCTTCAAGTGCAATATTGCTTTGAAAAGCTGAAATTATTTCTCCTATTAGAATAGGAGAGAGGTTAAACGAATTCAAGGGAATTCTTTTCATTTTTAGTCAAACTTGAAAGACTTTTTAAAGTGAATTGAAATAGTCATTTGAAGAAATAAGAATAAAAACTTCACAGGAAGTATTTTAGACAGGATTTCAGTTTTTCAAGTATTGAATTCAGACATGGGTACCTTAAAACACTGAAGGATAAGAGTGAATTCTGGTATTCTTGGGACATTATTCGCTCTGCAGGAGGATAATAAAAGATTTCAGCAGTGTTCATATGTGGAGTCTTCTCTGAGAAATGAACAGCAACACTGATAAAATCATAATTGTTTGGATACTGTCTACATTTATAAAGTTAGAAATGTGTTTGAAAGCCTGTGGAACTACTTTGAAAAGTACTAGGAAACAAATAGAAATTTTTTTCCTATGATGTGATCTCCCAGGAATGCAGAGCTTTTGCAAAGGAATCCACATATTCAGTTGTCTGAAAATACATTATGGGTGCTAACTGCAACGATCAAGTCTGTAAATACTGGTTTCTGTGAATTTTATTTTTCAACTACCCTTCATGCAGTGGTAGAAGTCTGTTTGGAGTATTGTGTCTCCTTGGAACATCTGTTTTTGGCACCAGTGAAAGTAATAATGAAAGCAGTTTTCAATGAGACCTTGATTTCACCCTGTGGCCAAGTGAAAGAGTGCATAGAAAGGTGTGTGATAGGAAATCATGTGTTACATTGGTTGATGGAGATTGAGAAACTATTTCATCGTAGATTTATTCAATATCCATGTCAAGGGAAAAACCACATCTGACAATCCTACATCTGAATAAATCTGGAGTTTTGGATTGATTCTACATCTTTTCTGTGTCTTTAGACAACATTCTTTCAAATTTAATCACCTGCAGTTAGGCTATCATAGTTGATCCCCAGCAGGCAATTAAGCCCCACACAGCCACTCCCTCACCTCAGTGAGGTGGGGAAAGAATGGGAAGGGTAAAAGTGGCAAAACCCATGCATTGAGGGCAAGACAGTCTAATTGGTAAAGCAAAAGCTATGCATGCAAGCAAAGCAAAACAAGAAATTCATTCATCAGTTCTCAGGGGCAGGCAGGTGTTCAGCCATGTCCAGGAAAGCAGGGCTCCATCACACCTACCGGACCCACTGACCAATGTTGACCTTCATCAGGTCCATAAACAGTTGCTACAACTCTCCAAACAAGATATATTAACAAAAAGTTTCAAATGTTTTATGTATTTATTTATTCAGTGTTTACCCAGGTTTTGAAATTATGAAATGGAAGATAGATTTACTTAAAGAAAAACTCAAACCTCCACACCATCTGGAGCGAATCCGGAATTTGTTGGTTTTACCCTTCTAGAACGTTGTTTTTTATTTTGCTCTTAAAGCTTGTTCAAAGAGAAACTGACCTTTTTTGAGAAACCAATTAAGTTTAGAAATCTGAGCCAATATTTGGATGCTCTAATAGTTCCTATTGTTAAAAAACATTTTGGAAATATTGACCCTTCTGTAACACAGTCAACTGTAGGAGCTGCAAGGCTTCATACTGACTTATAGCAGCTGAAGTTGCACAAAATTATGCATTATGCTGATTTTCATTATCATATTTTATTTAGGTGTTTTAGGTGTTTTCCCTACCAAGAAGTCCAAGTAAATTGCCAAAATAAGACAGTTTTGAAAACAATGTATGAAGGGCTTTGGAGTGGACATTTTATATTTATAAGTAAATAAAAACTCCTTCTGAACTGTTACGTAATATGAAAACCTCCTAAGAAAGCAAACCAGATTACACTTTTCTAATGTATTTTTCAGTAACATTTAAAAACTGGTTCCTGTTCCAAATGGTGCAATAAAGAATATCAAGCTACATCTTCTAGAACATGAATTTTTAATAGCTCTGAAAAGTTTTGAAGTTGCAGATTCAGATCATGCTTTGCTTTGGACACTGATTGTTTTTACTTAGTCCTGAAGGATGTTGTTACTCTTATGGGGACTTTTAACAGAAGTAACAGAGAGAAACAATGTAAGTATGGGAGCGGAAAAATGAGTTTTCAAAACAATTGTTTAGAAGAGTAGTTTGTGGTCTCAGCAGTGACTGTATTTAAAGTCATTTATAATTTATTCTCCTTGTTAAAATGTGTTTAATGAGACTGCAGGCCAGCATGATATACGTGAGTAAACTCTGGAAAAAAAAAATAGGAGAGCTCCCAACTAAACCTGCAGCTCTAAACCAATAAGTACAACATCCCCTCACAGTCAGTCTGCACCGAGGCTCTGGAATCTGTGTAGGACAATTCTAGAGTGAAATACTTTCAGTATTCATCATTAGGGTGTTTTTTATACAAAGATTTCCAAGGTCAGTGAGAGGAGTCAGTGGGAGGAGGGACAGGTGGGACTGCTGTTCGAAGGTCATAGAGAAGGTACCCTGCTAGTTTTGTCTTCACATGAGTACTTTACTTCCCCTACTTCCCCTGCTTTCTACCCCTAGCATAAGAGATGTGATTGAAATGAAAAAAAACAGCTTTGAAAATAAAACTTGTTTAAAATGATCTCGGAATGGCATTGAAAGCATATGCTGCACACCTACTATGTAGAAGTTGCAGTGTTTATGGGTTCCCAGGCTGCTCCCTTTGCTGTGCCATTGCTATGCCTTTAGTAATGACCAACATCTGTCGCATGTTTATTTTCGCTATACCCCAAGGGAACAACTGTGTGCAGTGAAATATATTTTTTGGTTTATTTTATTAAATTTATCCTCCCTACATTTACTCTAAGTTTGTTATATGAAGAAGGGTCAAAGAAACATTCTATGAAACTGAAAACTCAAATTGTTATTGCCTTTAGTCCTTTGAAAGATCTCCCCATGACCTTCAACTGTCCCTGAAGGAAGCTCATTTTTATCAAAAACAAATCTTTACCTTCAGGTAGACAGTTGAATTGAATGTTTAAGATAAAAAATACCTATTTGTATCAAATATTGTAATATTCAGTGAAATGACTGATAACAGCCCAAATACTCTAGCCAAGAGAAATGAAAAGACAGCATTGCATGATAAGTCAAATAAGGTTTATGTAATGTAAATACAATCCCTAATATAACTAAACTCCACATTACTCTAAAAAGAAACAGGTGAAAGAGGAAAAGAAAAACAATGTTGGAAAGGCAGTCCTAAAATATATATTTAAAATATTCCATTCAATTCAATATAAACTGAATTTTTTTTCTAAAGTTATGTTTTTTAACAGTATTTGGTGTTTAAAAGAAACATTCATGTATTCCACTGAAAAATTTTCAGTATACAAATACCTAAGTAAATTCATACACACAACTTTTAAGTACCTGTTTTCAAAGAGAAAGGAGATAAAAGCAAATAAATCATTGTAATGAGATTAAAAGGCAAAGCCCTCATGAAGGCTGTTTATTATGCATTCTGCAAAGAGCAGGACTTTCTTTAAAAGATTACCATATGCTGTAATTCAGGTGAAACTGAAAAATATTGCTGCTGAAAAACTAATGGGTAAAATTCTGTAAGAGATATACAAATTCTAACAAAGCAGTGAAAAGGACAGAAGCAGAGTAACATATTCGTTTCTCTAGGCTTCATTAAACAAGCATTAAAACCCTCTTAACACAGATTGGCAGAAGTAAAAAAATGGTTCCTGTTCAAATGAGTGAAATCACATCCTCATAAACCATTAAGGTAATACAAGGTATGATACAAAATTGAGGTTTTCTGGTTGTTTTTATGACAACTCACGATTTGGACAGCACTGATGATGGTTTGGAAAGTATGGAATAGAGAGAGATTATCCTTTTAAATGAATATGAATTAGGACCTATGCCTTGGGGAAGGAAGAAGAGTGGCAGGTGAACCACAGTAGTTGTGATGCTGAGTCTCACTGAAGTTGCAACTGAAACTTGATCAACAAGATATTAAAAATCAGTGTAACTCTCAAGAGTTGCATTACCTACGCTCAGTCTCTATGCTTTCTGGAAATTTCTTGGTGTGTTTAGTCTAGCCTTCAATAACTCTCAAATAAAAGACATTAGCAGAGGAGACAAAAGAAAACATTCAAGAAGCTCTAAAGTCCCCTCCAAACATTTTCTTTTGCTGTTCACACTGATTACCTTCAATGCTATTACGCTGGTGCAGAAAAAAAAGACAAACAAGATGAGTGATGTGTCTGAACCCAAGTAAGTCACCCTGCCCCAGGAATACCTCTTACTGTAGTAAATATTTACCCCAGAATCAACTGAAGCTTTTCCACTGTCTCTAAAGCTCTTTGCATGGGGCATAGAAAGAACAAAGGGCTACTAGAGCTACTAGATTTACAGCTTGTTTATCTATTGGAAACAACTGTATTCTGGCTTTAGTGCTGCTCAAAGACTACATGATCATATGTCAGCATGTATTTTTTAATGCAGATATGATTATACTTTGTGATCCCAGGCTTTCAGTAATCCTCAAGAAATGAGCCTGAAGATGTGTTTGGAACATCAGACAACATTAAATGGGTGTTCCTGTGCCACTGGGATCTGAGTGCTGAGCAACATGGGGCTTGCTGACATTGTTAATTGACCAGTGTTAGTTAGCTAAGAGGAAACATGATGTGGACTGAAATGGGCCAGAGCACAAGGTGACATCTTTAGTAAATACTTGATCAGCATGAGCATATTTACATGAGGTTACTGGTGTCTTGATCCCTTATCTGCATAGTAACATCACCATAATATCATTAGTTTTGCTTGGGATGTATTGTCATAGTCAGGCCTTGCATTCCCAGAGTTTTCCATTTCAGCTGGATGCAGTCCACATTGCATGCAATTTGCATGTGAGGCAATCCCTCTGCAGCTAATGGAGTAAAAGAGGCACTTCTAGAACATAAAGCACTTCATAGTCTCTGTTTTTTCTATCAATTCAGAGACTTATTCACGGTCTAATTTTTTTAAGTACATGCATTCATCCCTTGTTGCTAACATCAGTACACTACTACAGTCATATTTGAAGCTTGCCACCTATCTGGTTACGTTAATTAGTCCTTCTCCTGCCAGTACCAAATCTTTTTAATTTCTTACTTCTAATTTGCCAGGTGCATTAAGATGCACTTCAAAGAAAGCTTTTTTTTTTTTTTTCTTTTTCTTTGCTTTCAAAGGATTCTTTTGAATCTGTGTAAATGGGAAGCTTTTAAGTTGTAGATTTTGCACATAAAAACACATTTACAGAGTGCCTAATCTTTATCTTTGCACCCTTCAGACTACTTAGCTATCATTGTTGTAGCATGCACAAATAGACTGTCTTAGATGTGATATTTTCTCGGGTTATTAACCTCTGCTATTGAATCTCTCTCAATTGTTTCTCAGTAGATTGTTGCATAGCATAGGAAATAGAAAGCTGTGTAAAATATATTGATTGCCATAGGAAAAGAGCTGCACTTACCCTTCAAAATTTAGTTGGCTTATTTTTGGAAAGGAAAGATCTAAAGATTATTTTTGTCTGAAACTTTTCATCAGAGCTCTCTTCAGAGATCTCATTCTTCTATTAGAAACAAGAGAAATTTGTAATAATACATTGTATCACCTATTCTTATAGTGTTCTCATCCCGTAGGATTTTCATGAAGATGGACCCATGTTATTGGTTTTTTTTGGTTTTTTTTTTTTTGATATGTCATTGAAATGGGGCAACATTTTAAAACAGCAGTGGTCAAAGCAATGAGAGAACAAATAGTGAAGAATTGGTTGTTTTCTTCTGCCCCACTTCAACACTTTTCAGCTATGGAAGAGCTTAAGAAATGTACCTCAGTACTTCTTAATTTTCCATGTTTAAGATGGAAAGAAACACAAGGAAATAGAAAGGCTGGTCTGGATTGGTGATGCTATGTTTCACTATAATGATTCATTCAGTTCTAGATTAAAGAAAATCCAAGAATACCAGACTCCTGACACACTAGTGGTCTCCTCTGTTTTCATTTCATGGAGTAAAAGACATGTCCAGTTACTGGAAGAGCTGTTGATTTTCTCTCTCCCTCTCTTGTGATGTTGCGAACAGGAACACCAGATCCTGCTGAGTGATTTTACCACCTAAAGGGCTCTTCATTCTACATCCCTCCTGACACAAGGGCTTCATAACTAAAACATCCCATATTACTTAGAACAATGATGATAATGCTTTAAAAATAATTCCAGATTGTAAATAATACCAACCTTCATAGCTCCTGTGGCTATTTCAGTATCTACTGCACTAATCTTGTGCTTCTCCCTGCTGTGCACCTTCCTGGGGTTGGGCTGCCTACCTGGTCTCTGCTGTCCAGCAGGAAGAATGTGGAACAGATTTCTTGTCTCTCCTCTCCCCTCAGGGATGCTCTTTTATCAACACTTTAGGAAGAGCAAATACTCTTTAAAAGAAATACTTTTAAGAAGTACTCCTTAAAAGAATACTCCTTGGTAGAGATAGGAGCTCTCACAACTTCACCCAGAACTGCCCTTCTCAGCCTAGAGACTTACTAGTTTTGTGGATTTGGATGTGGTGCTCTGCTTTCATTGTTAAAAAAGACTATCATCTAGACTGCCCTATTTCAAGAGGGGCCTAACCTCACTTAAAGATTCTGTCCTGTGTGAGTTCTGCTGCTTTGTAATGTTGCAGACTAATGCGAAGATATGGCACTGCAAGAGAAATTAGGGATCTGTCTTTTCAAAGTACAGTGATTTTGGTAAAGGTACATCCAGCAAATATAACTCTGAATAGCATTTGTAGGTGGTATGTCCAGTCCAGATCACCAAACTCTTCACTCTGATTCCTTTCCAGGTGAATGCAGGGAGCTGGTGTACTTGCTATAGACAGAGGTACATATTCAAGTTAGATTTACTATTCAGTCAGAAGCATTGCACACTTTCTTTATAATCTGAGTTAGATTTGGCTTGAAGGTATTTATAACAGTAAAAAATCCCCAAAACTTAATGGAGAATAGTCTATGCCCACATCATGGTAGAATTCACATTGATTTAAATAATTGACAAACCATTACTTTATCATTTTTCAGTTAGTGAAAATTCAGTTTGTGCATTTTTACTTTTTTTCCCCTATATTTGTAACTTAGTTACAAGAATTGTAAAGGGGGCGTGTGTTGGGGCAGGTAGAATTGAGAGACAGAGCTTACGAAATAATGGAAACCCATTATTTTAAAAACAATTTCTACCAAGCCTAGAAGATATTAAAGAGAAATGAAGTTAACTGGTTATCTTTCAAAATTACTGTTGTGGAATAAAAATTAATGATAGATGAATACTGTTTGCACATAAAGGTCTTTATAAATAGATCAGAGATGCAGGAAGGAAAGGAAGGAAATTATAATAGCTCAAGGAAAAAAACCACAATGGTTTTTGCTGTTTTGCTCAGCAAGTGAAAGCACAGCCTTGGCAAATTTATTTGTGAATCTTTACGCACTTTGAAAGATATTTTAGCTCCCAAATTAGGCATTCAGTTATTTTTGAGTGATGCAACATGATTTAGACTAAGCAGAATGAAACAATGAAAAGTAGGGAAGACGTGCCATAAACTGGCATAAATTTTACTGTGAACTCTACATGCTGATGTATAATCCAGCTGGCACCCAAGAGCTTAGTTACCTCTGTGCTTTGATCTCCACAGCAGTGGAGATTCCAAGTAGAAGGATTTCAGACAGACTAAGGAGGTGTTCTGCACAGAGTTCATTATGGCTCTGGAGTCTTTTTATTAGTATTAGTATTAGTATTAGTATTAGTATTAGTATTAGTATTAGTATTAGTATTAGCATTAGTAAATACAGAATTTTAAAATTGTCCCAAGTCTAGTTTCTTTTAAAAGAACTAGAGGGAGAAAAAGAATCAACTTTTTAGGATGACAGGAAATAAAATACTAAACACTTGTTATGTTTATACTCAGGCACACATTGTTCAGGAATCAGGAAGAGGATGCATATACAAGTAGGACAAATCGCACCCCACGCTGTGCAACACAATTTTTCAAAGTGTGTTTTGCTTTCTTGTTTTTCTCAAATAAGTGCTGCCTTGCTGCACAATGCCAGAAGCCATCTGAGAGGAATGGGCAGAACTTGGCAGGATTTGACCCAGGGGAGGAGAGATTGCAGAACTGCTTTCAGTGCAAACCTTTGTACCGTAATGAGAAGAAAACTCTGTGATGTTAAAGGTTCCCAGCCAGAGAAATAGAAACTATTTCATGAGTTAAGACACTGTGTTTACAAACAGTGCATAAAAGGCAGGTGGTCTCACAGTACTTCTGGTGAGAAATCTGTGAGATTTCTCACAGATTTCTCACACAGTAGTTCTGGTGAGAAATAAAAAGGTTCAGTCTTGAAAGAACTTTCCATTTTTATTTTTTACTGTAGCCACCTGTGAGAGTCATAATGGGATCTCCTGTGCTAGATCTTTTGAAATTGTTTTTAGAATCATGTGGTAATTTAAAGAGAATAAAGCTGCCAAAATGTTCTGATTCTTTGGCTCCTGATTATTATCTGATCCAGAGTCCCCTGAAGTCTCTGGGCAGTCATAGGGACTTCTGATGTTGTTCCTCTATGTTTTTCTAGAAGTCATGCTGTTGCCAGGCTATGAACTGCACAGAAATATTCATGTCTCATAAAGCTGGTGATGGGACTGCACATGAGTGGGTGATTTACAATCTGAGTCTGTAAGGATTTGTGCATACTTTTAGACTTTGAACCACAGTGAGAGTGCTGCTTGTGACTGAGCTGTCTTTTAGTTGAAGTCAAGCATCATGTCATATTGGATATTACCTAGATAAGAGATGAACCCATTCTTGTTTTGCACTGTTAAATTGTTCTTGAGGTCAAAGAAGGTGTGAGGAAGTGGACTGAATGTTTCCATTCCTTTTACTGAAAATAGGTTTTTTAGCAGATTGACCTTGTTAGCCCAGTGTTAAGGTCCACAATCTGTGCTTTCCCAATGAATTCAGACCTGGCACTTATAAATTGCCTTGTGCTAATTGAAAGCAGAATGTTTGGTTTGTTTTTGTGACTTTTTGTTTGGTTTATTATTTTCTGGGAGCTGTTTAATGCAGCCCATATCAGTGCATTTGCAAGGAAAACACTAATGAATTGAGGAAATTGTAAAAAGCGAAAGAAAGGGATGAAGTTGCACTATCACATTAGCAAACAGCATGGCTTTCAACAGGCACTGAAGGAGGGAGCATTTGCTAATGTCAGGATAATTTTTAAGACAGCATGTAATTTTACAATTGACAATTCGAGGTGAAACAGTGAACACAAATAAGTCTGGTTCAGAAAACAAAACTACAACGACCTAGTGGGGTTTCAGTGCCTCTTGACAAAAACAACTGTGACAGGACTTGTCAGCTCTGGAAAAAAACCAATTCAAAAATGACTACTTGAGTGTTTTAGCAAAGAAGAGAAACTGTTGGAAACACATCTGTATTCCAAAAATGTTAAAAGGCTTTCTATTGTGGTAATAGCTGCAAGTTCCCCACACCCCTTTCTTAACGACCGTACTTGTCACCTATTGTCCTACCTTCCCTACTCCACATAGCCCTAGCCACACCCCCCGTTTTCCCTATTGGTTCCTGTACCCTAACCCCACGTGGCCCTGGCCACTCCCTCGGGTTTCCCCTATTGGTTCCTGTACTCCTAACTCCACCCCTGTACCTTCCCTGTACCCAGAGGTCACTGGGCCTGTGTGCTGTCCCTGCCCCTCTCTGTTGCCCTATAAAACCCCTTACCCTCCGCCATCTTGCTGTCTATGCTCCACGTGTGTCTATGCACCACATGTGGCTGAGCATGTGAGGCCTTCGCCCTCGAGGCATCTCTGCCTCGGGGAGGTTGTTGGCCTCTGCTACACCATGCGAATAAACATCTTCCATGGACACAACGCATAAACCCTCCTCGCCTCCTTTATCACCGCCGGTTGTGGAAGCAGACGAACCAAAGCTAGCCTTATAGCTCCCCGGCCAGTGAAAGCGCAGTGTCCGGCCCTAAGACAGAAAGTTTAGAGCACTGAGGCGCTGAACCGAGCTAGGTAGAGAAGCTCTAGGGTAAAGTGTGCTGTAACATCCTCCAAAACTGCAACAAATGGCGCCCAACGTGGGGCGGAAGCCACCCTGGAAAGCGTCCCCCTGCAGCCGCAACTGCGGCAGGGGAGTAGTCGCATTTGGGAAGCCATTTCCCCAACGAGAAGCTTGCATTCAGCGAAAAGACCGAAGGGGCGGCCGATAGCCTCTGGAAAAAAGTCGCGCTTTTCAAGGAGGTCGGCCGAACAGCGGTGGACCATCCCGAGTGCTTTTTTTTTGATTCTCCGTGCTTGGTAAGCCCTCTGGAAAGCCCCTTGGGAGGGGAGCCAGTAAAGGCCTGATCGGCTTGGTACGGGGGTCCCTTTTTTCTTTTGAGTTAGTTCTTTTTGCCTCGGGGTGGGTGGAGGGTTAGAGGTGGTGTCTTGTCGAGGTGAAGGGAGTCGCGCTCCATGCGAAATCTCGACAAGAAAAAACCCATTTCTAACAAGGGGAGACCTAAGTTTTGTGCCCCCATTTTGGGAGAAGTTTTTCTTATAAAATTAGACATATTTTATAAGGAATGGGGAATCAGCTGTTGTGTGGGAAGTTTTTGCGCGCGAGAGATAAAGTAAACTAATCTGTGTTTTGTTTTATTTATTTATCTGGCAGTGAAAAACCCTTGTTCTCTCCCTAATAAGCACCTTCCCCTGCATGTATCCCCCAACATGGTGCCGGCCATGTGTTGGTAGCACCCCCTCCTCCACCAGCTCGTGCTCCCCCTCTGTCCCTCAGGAGAGAGCTGATCGTACGCTTTTCAGCCTCTCTTGTCCCTTTCCCGGGTTAGAACTGGCCACTCTAACTCGAGATCCCTGCTAACCTCCTTTCCTGTGCCCCAAACCTCAGCCGAGCTGACTCCACGTGTTTTCCAATATGGCGCCGGCCGCATGGTCAGGCACGCCATGTTGTCTTCTTCCCCTTAAAATTTTCCCGAGCTTACCGAAGCTCCACCCCCTGCATCCCTCGTGTTCTGTTGTAGCCCCTCCCCCCACGTCGGTGGGTGCTCCCTTCGGTTACAGATCCTTCCCCATCTGAGTGTTTCTCTTCGGTGCGGGCCCCTCCTCCCATCCTCCCAGGTGTTCCCTCTCAGCCAGAAGCAGCTATAGCCTGGCTGGGAGCGGAGCCGCACCTCCAGTTGCCCGCGGCAGGCTCGGAGGAGCCAGTGGAGCTGCACCTCTAGCTCCCCGCAACAGACACTGCCCCCGGAGCCCGGTAGAGCTGCGCCAGAACAGTCCCTGAAGCTGTGCTGCCGTCTGGCCGTGCTGGGGCCTAGTGGAACTGTTCCAGACCCGGCAGAGTCACAGCAGAGAAGAGCTGTGTGTCACCCAGTGGAGCTGCACTGCATCCAAAGTTTTCTCCCTCTCCTAAGCTGAGAAAGACTTCAGTAACAACGCCGTTGCTGCTGCAAACCCTGCCTTCATCTTAGCAGCCCCAGCAAAAGAAAAACAGACTACAAACATGACTGCAGTCCGAAAATTCAGCCTGTACTGAATTCCAACATCAAAATCAGCCAGCTGCACCATCGTTTTCCCCATACTCACAGCAAAACTAATTTTATTATTGCTTTACATTATGTTATTTTACCATTTTCCTGTTGTTTAAAAGTTTGCTATGAAAGTTTTTAGGAAAAGCCTTTCCCTCTTTAATTTAGTAAAAAATGAGGAAATATTGTGGTAATAGCTGCAAGTTCCCCACACCCCTTTCTTAACGACCGTACTTGTCACCTATTGTCCTACCTTCCCTACTCCACATAGCCCTAGCCACACCCCCCGTTTTCCCTATTGGTTCCTGTACCCTAACCCCACGTGGCCCTGGCCACTCCCTCGGGTTTCCCCTATTGGTTCCTGTACTCCTAACTCCGCCCCTGTACCTCCCCTGTACCCAGAGGTCACTGGGCCTGTGTGCTGTCCCTGCCCCTCTCTGTTTCCCTATAAAACCCCTTACCCTCCGCCATCTTGCTGTCTATGCTCCACGTGTGTCTATGCACCACATGTGGCTGTGCATGTGAGGCCTTCGCCCTCGAGGCATCTCTGCCTCGGGGAGGTTGTTGGCCTCTGCTACACCATGCGAATAAACATCTTCCATGGACACAACGCATAAACCCTCCTCGCCTCCTTTATCACCGCCGGTTGTGGAAGCAGACGAACCAAAGCTAGCCTTATAGCTCCCCGGCCAGTGAAAGCGCAGTGTCCGGCCCTAAGACAGAAAGTTTAGAGCACTGAGGCGCTGAACCGAGCTAGGTAGAGAAGCTCTAGGGTAAAGTGTGCTGTAACATCCTCCAAAACTGCAACAGCTTTCCAGTTGCCAGGAATTATAATTAAATTAAGCCATGAAGGAATATCTTCTGCTTTTAATGACCCCATTCAGAGGTAATTGCGACTGGACTGTCTTGTTTTGCGGTATGATTCTGTTGAGTAAAGACAGCTGGAAAAAAGCCTACTTTTCATCTTGACATCAGTTTTTCTGTTGTTTTCCTTCCCTGTTTTTTATAGAAATAGGGTGTGTGTTTCAATTTGGCTATCTATTTTGCTGGCAGCAGCTTTTTATGAATGTGATACAATGTCAGGCATTTCACGCTAAATGTGCTTTGCATATGCTATGCCCTTGAATTGAGGTTCCTATCCTTCCCCTAAGAAACAGGAGAACCTCATGTTCTGAAACAATCTTTTCAGGAAACTTGAAAGGCTTTTAATTTTGCATGGACTCTTTCCTCCCCCCTTTCTTTTATTTCCTTTCCATAGCCATCAATGCCACAGTGCTCCAATGAGTATTTCTAAAAATAAAACCTGTAAATTACAGGCCTTGGTTTACCACAGTGTTGCAAACTATCATTAACAAACAGTCTCTAAAAAGCCACTGGCTCTGCAAGTCATGAGGTAGCTTAAGTCCACAGAACTGGATTGTTCTTTTCCAGTGCTCCCATCACCATATATTTTTATATAGTTTCTTTAATATACTTACTTGCTGCTTGAAAACACTGGGGCTTGTTTTCAGCAATGAATTAAGGCCCTGTGCATCTTTCCAATGACTTTCCAAAGAATATATGACTTACAGGATGAGTAACCCCCAGGACATGCTCCTGTTAGAACATGAGTGGAGTTTCAGAAACATGTGCCTGCTGAGGTTTAGTGCCAATCCTCTTTGTTAGAGAACCTGGTAAACTAGCCAAGTGCTGGGACTGCTTGGAAGAGTTTCAGAGCCGTAGGAGCCATGCAGTTTCAATTCAAGAATCCCAAGATTTAAACGCCTGTGTCCATACCCTGTTTTATATACATCTCACACACACCTAGAGATCTTGTTGCTTTCATATCCCATCTACCATCAGCTGTGAAGGACTACCAGAGCCTTTTTAAGAGGGTAGGTAGTTAAAGACTGCTGACATTGATTGTACTGACCAGCAAAAGTGTGCAGAACATTGAAACTCCTGCCTTGGGAACTGTTATTCTCTACTTACATTAAGTCTCATGGCCTGCATGCCTAAACCCTCTTTCAGTATTAGATTTGTATGTTGTCTTTTTAATCTAAAACTTTATTTTCTTCTTTGTCAAAATTTGCACTTCTGCAGCCATGGTTATTTCTGTCATGCCATGACCCTTGCATCTGTCTCGCTAGCTTTTTTTTTAGTGTGTTTTTCAAATGAATGGCTTTTTAAATTTTTTTTTCAGGAGAAACTTTGGATCTGTGAGTCCTCAACACATATACTTGTGCAATTATAATGGTATGAAGTACTTTTTATTTTGGTAAGAGCCAGGTTTATAAACTAGTCTTTCTTCTAAGCTTTTCCATAGACAATGCTCAGTCAGCTGATGAGACTTGTCCTTCATTATGGTAAATGTGGGTGTCTAACACAAGGTCATTCAGTCCCCAGTCTGGCCAGGTTCTGGCCAGGTTGCTTCAAGACTTAGTATTTTGGTGTAAAAGTCCCTTTGTAAATCTAAGATTCATTCTTGATTAGACAGAGACTGTAGAAAACAAAACGTAAATAGGGATTGATTTGGAAAACCAAACTGAATTGTAGTCTTTTTTTAAACTAGCTTTTATTGAATCACAAATTTATTATGTAATGAGTTGCTTTTATTATTGTTATTATTATTATTATTATTATTATTATTAATCCTTACTAGTAAGAAAAAATGAGAAGTGGGTGATGAAACGTTGCAATATAGCAAACATTAGGCAATCCCTTGAGAGCTTTTCAAGTAGCCTTATTCCAAGAGGGCACTGTGAAATATGCCTTTGTATTTTATCATTGTGTTATTCTACAATTCCTAGAATGTATTTCCTTAAAAATAGAACCTAATGATGACAACTGCAGAGCAGAAGCATCCACTGCTATTGCTTCTTGAACTGTGCCTGTATTTTTTGTTTCAATGCAGAAGAAAATGGTTTCTCTTTGAAATGTCTGCATTAGTAATCAGTGGTAGTATTAGCTATGAAACACTTCATGAAATTTCAGAATTTGACTTAAGAACATGTTGGGGTTTTTTAATTAGACATATTACAAATACTATATTCTGATTGTAATTTTTTGCTGGTTTGTGTAGCAGTAGATTCATATCTACCTCCACATATACATACACTTCTGTATAGTTACTCTGTAGCCACATAGGGTTGTGATGAAGTAATAAAATTGATACAAGTGGAACAACCTTTTCTATACTTAATAATGAAATTAATTATTAAATAAAATATATCAATTTATGATAATTGTGTATATATTATGTATTAATATATTAAATTAATCTATTAATTATTAAATGAAAGTAGTGGTTATGTGATTCAATTAGTTATGTGCCTGTTGGTGAGTGTCTAAAGCAAAGAGATAATTCCTAATTCTGTGATTTGAGTACCAAAATGTTTAAGTTATAATGGGTGTTAGAGTACAGGATGCAATTTGGTTCGCATGAATATCTCTTAATATCATGTTTTTATTCCATTGAATCAATAAATTGACTACTTACTTCCCTTTAGTATGAATGATTCTTGGCAGACCATAGTAAAATTACCAGTATGAAATAATTAGCAAAACTCTACATGGTAATAGCAAAGATGACTTGATCACAATTGTGATTAGACTAAAAAAAGATATCTGAACGAAGTAGTATTTTCATAGAAGGGAGATGAGAGATTGGGAAAGTCCTTTGTGCTTGCCATTACTGACTAATCATACTTATTATTTGCAATACCACCGAAGAGGAAATAATATTTCTCTTTATTTGATTTGGTTACATTATTATGATTTCTGTCGTTCTCCATCTGTTCTGCTTTCTCTTGTGGTCTCCTCCATTCTGCTGCCTGTTTTTACCATTGATAAAGAAAGAAATAGTAATTTTCAACTTGTGTGAGTTCCTCTCTCTTACCTGGTCTTTTAAAAGGATTATGGCAGCACTGAGTGTAAAAGCAGAGATTTGACATTTCCTCACAGTATGTATTGGATACCAGATGTGGTGTGCTAGACCTGGTGATGATTTCAAAACCTTTTTTGTCTTGTCCATAGAAAAGAGTGCAGTATCTACTCACCTTAAGTATACACTTGAGTAAATGGAGATAAAAATCATACCCAAAAGCTTCAGTGTTTACATGTATAATTGTGTGATCGCTACTGGGTCAAAATTTTTAATGACTGTTCTCCAGCAAATGTGTATTCTTCAGTTTATCTGGAACACTGTGCAGTCATGGCCACTGAAATATAGGAGATCTTTGTTTTCATTATGATTGTACTTGTACTTTTCTAGCAGGGTAGATTGTGTCAGTAATTTGAGGAGGTGGGAATGTCTTACCAGTCCATGTATTCATTCGTAGCTTCCTCATGTGCCTGTGGAGGAGCATTTCACTCTGTGCCACTCTGAAATTAACTCAGTTCTGTTCCTACCTTTCTCCTTTCTCTATCCTGTTGTAATTCATCTCTGCTTGGACAATAAGTGAGCCAGGCCTTTCTGTAGGCAAGAACCCGGAAAAGCTGTCTGAATACCTTTGAATGCAATGGGATATTTTTTCAAGGGCTTAGGGTAAGTTCTAGAAATGTAAGTGGATGTACTCATATACATGAATAAATGCTTTATTGTATTTTAATTATATGAATGTTTGACCCAAAGATTTATGTATTGATGTGCAAAAATATTCAGTGGTGTGAATTTCTGAAAAAATTGACAGATTCCTTTCTTGCTCAGTGATGTTCATTTTCTGAACATTTTTTTTGGTTGACGTCTCTCCCCCCTTCCCCCCCCCCCCCAATTGTTTTTGCAAACCAGTAAGTAGCTAGGAAAAAAGTTATGTTAGGCTGAGTTTAGTCACCGCACAATATCTCCTACTGCTGACGTTCTGGAGAATGTAAAATTATAAGCAGTTTTCAGAGCTCATAGATTTAATTTTCTAGAACTGATAGTTTTAAAAGGATAGTTTATATCAGTCCACCTTTAACCAAGGTTGCTTACTTAGTTACAGAGATAAATTTATCAGTGGCTGTGTTAGTCCTCTCAAGGAGAACATTGTTGCAGTGACTGTGCTTTCTTATTTTGTATTTTCTCCATTTTTATGTCTGACCTTTCAAATTTCTGGTTATGAGAGAGGGAACTGTTCAATAATATTTACAGTGCAATGCATCCTTATGCCTTTTATTGCTTACATGTCAGGAGAGAAATATCAAGCATACTTACTTTAGTTTTATGCGTAATTTTAAACTGATATTACCCCGATGCCATTGGTAATATCATCAGATGGTCTATTCCCTCTACTATCTTTCAGTTGTTTCTTTCTGAAGACTGTCAGAAAAATCGAGATTTTGAGTGAAAGGCAATTAGAGCAAGGCAAGGAGTTAGCTCATTTCCCTTTCCTTTTCTTTGCAGTTGCTTCTAGTTCTGAGACCTCAGTTGACAGGATCACACCATGGGACAGGTGCATCTTCACAGTCCTTATCTCCAGGTTATCTATATCAGAAGATCTGGGCCTACAGATGCAATTATACTTACTTTTACAGACTTCTTGGGGGTATCCTTTTTTTCGTTTTGTCTGATGTATAGTCAGGACATGCCTGCAGGTTACATTGGGAGGCCAGGTCCATGTAGTGATTCTTAAGTCATCCCTAAGCTCTCCAAGGATATCAAAGATCATATACCTCCTTCCCAACATCTCAGATCTGTGTCCATCAGCAGAGGTTCTAAAATCTTGAGAAGTATTTACATTTCTGTAGTACTTTTCCCCCATTCATTTCTCCTTTATATTCAGACTAGTCAGGATACTGATGCAGTGGAAGTGTTGCTGATGGTGAGGAATGCTTAAGATAGAAACAGGTATAGTGGAAGGAAGGAAAATAATAGAATGTTTGCTGTTATAATCTTTCAGAACCAAGATAAGAGAAAGTTCAAGACAAGCAATGTTCCTATAGTAGTATATTCCTGTGTTAGCATTTTTATGTACGATTATCTGGATAAAAGAAGAAAATAAGAAAAAGAGTAACAAGGCACTTAAATGTGAAGGCTCTTGATGTTGTGTGTCTGGACAGCTCTCAGCATAGCTGTGCTTGATTCATGGTTTTTCAGATCTGTATATGGATACTTTCTTTTTTTAATCAGAAATCCAAAATTATTGATGTTACCACAATGATCCTAATCCCACAAATGTCTGTATGCTTCTGAAGTTGAAAATTTGAATATCTCAATTTAAGTCCACTGAATTACTCATGACCATGAAATTAACTATAGGTATGTACAAGTGGAGGCAGGCGAAAGTCTGAGTTTCCAGAAAGAAAAGCTGTTGGTATAATATTTTGACTGAGTAGAGACCAAAGACAAGTTCATTTGAGAGGCACAGACTGTCATTAACATGTCAGTGTGGGAAGAACTTCATCCACAGTGATCCCTTATACATCTTTTATGAGCCAGAGACATTGAACACTTGTGAATAAAGGAGACACATTGTGGCTACTGCTCCTAGATGTAGTTTTATTTTTGAGATGAATGGTAGACACAAAATGCTCCTCCACATATGAACACTTAGATCACTGGGGACCCCTTTTCGAGGTCAGGACCTTGTGCACAATGGGAAGGACGGGTGTTCTTCATGGGCAAATTAGTGGACATTGCAGATACTTCCTGGGACTGCAGTCTGTAATTTAGTGCACCAACTTGGTTTTGCAGGAAGTTATATATAAATATATAGGTCTGCATATGCTCCCACTGTGCATGTATAAACATCATAGACATTCTTTTGCCTTTCCTTTCCTTTTCCCTTCCCTTTTATTTTTGCTTTTTGCTTTTTACCCTTGTTTTACAGAAGTGGTGCTTTCAAGATGTACAAAGGGCTTCGGAAATGCTAATTGCAATTATTGTTTCTGCCATTATGTAATTTAGTAATTTTGTCCACTACAGCTGTTGAGGGATTTATGCTGGGATTTTGTTTGCAGAATCCAAATTATTCATAGTCTTTAATAAACATTGTTTCATTCAATGTTCTGTAATAAATATTTTGTATCTCTTAAAAATCAATTACAAAAGCAGGTAAACTTGAGCTATGTTAGTCTATCTTCACTACAAACAAAAGAAAATAGGTATCTTCTGCTTCCTTTATAATTAAGCATCACCTTTTTTTAAAAGCATTTGCACATTTTCTAAAAATTTTTATATTAATTGTGAAATGCATGCTTCGGTTTCAACCAGTTCAGCTAATATTTAAAAGAATAAGCATAACCACATCAGTTATACCTACAATTAGAGTGTTATTTGTTCAGGCAGTGGGAACAAAAATTGAAGGCTTCCTTTTGATGCAGTAGAGTTTTGTGTTTGTGCTAGAACAAGTTTTCTGAAAGTCCTGCAATATTTAGATACTCAAGAGGTCTGGCTTTCTGTTGTTTACTTTTTATCTTTATTTTCTTCCAGGCTGTAAAGTTGCTCCTTTAATATTTTGGCAATCAACACAAATGAAAGTGGTGTAAGTACCTCAAGGAGCTCTTTTCAACCTTGGATTTTTTTAAGATTCAAGCATCTTTAATAATTCAACTCTGTGGAGCTTTTATATAGCTTGGTATGAGTCTGACAATCCTGAAGTGTTTAGAAACTTTGTCAATTACTTTTTAAAAACGCCCAAGTGCAGGAGGGGTGCTCCTCTTTTTCCCGTCTGTAAACACAAGTTTTGTCCATAGCCTGAACAGCAGCTGCATTCATGCCTCCCAGCTTCTTTTTGTGTCAGCCACTCTGACCACCCTGGGCATGTCGTAAGCCTTTATCTGATGGCTGGATTTCCTTCTAATTTTTTTAGCTATAGAAGTTCAGAGCATGAGATTCTCTTGCCAGGCTTTCAGTGCCTACTGTGCTGTACAGCCTGGAATAGGCAAATCTGAGGCTGTGGAAGGAGTAACTCCACATATTCCTTGTGTTCTCTCACAAACTGTTACTGAGGGAAGGGAGATAAATTAGCTTTTTTACAGATTAAAAACAAGTATTTCTCAGGCTGCCTCAGGCTGGGGGTGTGTAGCACTGCACATTTTGTTGTAGGTTACATGGTATGAATAGATTAGTGTCTACAAGCCTTCTGCCAAGTGACTGCTAACCTTATGTTTCCTAACTGTGGGAATGTTTTTGGTGCTGCAATCTGATAACAATTTCCAAAGTCAGAACTGCATTGATTTATATTGCCTTCTGGATGCGCTTTTGTCTTGTATATGTTTTTCCTTTTTACAGAAATGGATTGACAGCTCTCAAGTAAGCACCAACATAATTTCTCACTTGCAATATTGACCAAAGGATTAGTTTGTGTTGAATATGGATCTCTGCTACCTGGTGCTAATAGAAGAAAATCCCAAATGCAAAATATATGCCTGTAGCTAATTTCTTGTAATTTAATTCTGATCAGCTTCTTTTTTTTTTTTTTTTTCCCTGTGGAAACTGTTCCTGTTGCATGATTGAGTGGTACTGTATTTTCAGTAGTCAGATGGAAGTCTTGGGGGTGAATGGAGTTTTCTCCTTTTTCTTACCTCTACACACACATACCTTTCTTCTGAGAATGCCCTCAAAGTGCAAACCCATCTCAATCTAGTTATCCATGGCAAAGGCATACTGGCTTTCTCAACATTGTGCTGGTCTCTCCACTGCAATGGTAGATGCTTACAAATCTTATGCTTTATGGTACAGATATAGGACCTATTCTGCCTAAAACATTTTTTCTGCATAGGTCAGCAGTCCTACAGCCACTTAATCTCTTTCATGCCAGAACAACAATCCTTCGTATCAAAATGCTCTTTTTCGCCTGTGGTTTTAGCTTCTGATCAAGAGCAAAACATTAAAAAACCCCCAAACAGTGCTGTGTTATAGCACATTATATTACGTTGCAAGTGCCAGAAAAGGGAATTTGTCCCAAATTCTTCATTAATATAAAAGTGTACTCTGGTTTTCCTTTTACATGATATCATTATATTTTTTATGGTAGTCATTTTATTTAAGTTTTGTACCAACAAGAATCAACTGAACACAGATTTTTAGGGTCAATTTGTTTAAATCAATTCAAGTAAGAGCAACAAAGTATTTCTGTCTTAGTGGTTTGTTAGACAGCAAAGAAAAGCTACTTAGCTTTCACACTTCCACACAAATTCCATGTCAAAAAAGTAGATTATGCAGCTCTTAGGTTATTTCACCCTTTGGCAGAGGATGGAATAGCATCTGCTACTTTAGTCCCCCAGCATGCCTTGTATAAACCTTTCCTACCTACTCTCATAAATGTAAATTTTATGCTATTATTCTCTGCTTCTACCACAATTCTTCTATTTGGAATATGAAATAAGTTCCTACTGACTGTACTCTTAGCTAAATCTAGGTAGAAATTAGCTGGGAACAAAGTCCCAGGAAGTATACAAATGAATATGAAGGAATAGAAGATGACTTTTCCTTCTCTGAATTTATGTTTGGGTAATATTCAAGTGTTACAAATAGAACTAGTCAGGTTCCAGTGTAGCCATGATCATTAATATATACTGCTCTTTTAAACATTGCAGTCTTTTTTTTTTTTTTTTTTTTCAAAGAATAGTGAAAAAAATCTCAGAATTATGTCAAATCTAACAGTTTGGAGGGAACAGAGAAGATACACATTCTTTCTCAAAGACACACAAACTGATAGTAAGAGACTGCAAATCTATCCTTAAAATGTAAATATATAGCTTTCCTCAGAAATGCTGTAATGCAAAAATGTCATTATTTAAAGAGCATGAATAGTCAAAACTAAATAGAATCTATCTTTAGGGGAAATAAAGTGTATCTGCTCTATCAGCTACAATTGAGTTGAGAAATTTATCAGCACTATGGGCACTTGCTGTCCAACTTAAAGAAGTTGATGAATTTATGGAGCACATCAGAGTTATGGTAAAATAATGTTTGAAAAACCAGTGCACATGCATGGTGTATGAGATAGATAACATTAGGAACTATTAACTACAGTAATAAAACTGGAAGAAACAGATAAATGTATTTCAATACTTATTGTATTACTAGTATGTAACAGCTTTGTCTTACAGAAAGAGAGGAACCTGATGCAAACACTCTGTGCACCATGGGAATGGTTCAGTCTAACTTTCAGCCATATTTTTGCATCCTTCATGCTGTAAAAACTTTACTGCTGGGTTGTTTTTTTTTTAATCTAGAAACCGCATTGGCAAAAAAGTAGATGTGTGCATATTTTCCCCTCTCTTTTCCTCCCTGATAAAAGTTTACTTTCTCACTGATTCCTTCCTCCATTTCCCCCCACAGATATTTTAGAAGGAAGGGGGGAAGATGTCTCATGGTATCCATAATATCTGGAAGTTTTGCACCTGATACTTGTCCATTTCACATGGCAGATGGCTGGATGACCTCCTTTATAAATTTACTTAAGGAAAAAACTTTTTTTTCTGAGATAAAATTCTGATCTCAACATATTGATAAGAATATGACCCTGGAGGGTAATATTTACCACTGTTAAATGTTGCAAGGGTAGACCATCTTATTAGGCAAAGGTTGTTCCACTTTCCTCTAGTTAAATTGGCAGAAGGTTAAATCTCTGCAAGTGTAGAATGACCTTAAAAAAACATGTCCGTATATCAAATGCTTGACAATCAATTGGCTACTGCAGTATGTAGGTTACCTTGAATATAGCAGAAAATGCTACCCTGAAGTTTGCTGCCCTATCCCCTAAAGGATAAAAGAGTAAAATAGCTGAAAAGATTAAAAAATACAGCAAAGGGAAATGGCTTATTTGGAATGTGGACATGACCAAACCAATTACCACTGTCTGAAATCCAGATACAGCAAAATTTATTGGTTATTCTAGTTGTTTATTAAAAACAAACAAACAAAAAAACCAATATGAATGCCTCCTTAGCTTCAGTATCCAGAGCTTTTAGGACATATTTTGATGTTGAGACATATTATTATTTCTCAAAATATGCAGCATGCTTGCACATCCCAGAAAATACTTATGTGGGAAATGAAATGCCCTCCTCAAAAAAAACCCTCAGAAACCAACCAAACAAAAAACAACAGCAACTTCCTGTGATAAATTCAAGAGTATAAAAACATATGGATAAAGCTGTGCACAAATTCAAAGCAGTTCTTTGTATAATCCTTTATTTTTCCTCTCTTCAATAACACTATATGCATTCTAGCCACTTATGAGTCTGATTCCTTCCCAAAGGTCACAAGTGTGGATGTCAAATTCTGACAAAGGAATCTTTACTCTCTGAATGTTCAAGGGAGGAAAAAAAACCCAGATGCTTCTAGAGTGTAAATGGTTTAAAGCACCTATTTTTTTCGAGGGTAGCCTAGGGTGAGTAGTTGACATGTGGACAGGTACTTTGTAAACATCTAAGTTGAATAAGACTAATCCTACCTGAGAAATTTACCTTTAGAGAAGCCACTCTGTTCTTAGTCTTGCTTCTGCTTTAAAACTACCACTCACTGTATACTGATGGTTTTTAGTGTTTTCTTTCTTTTGTAACTTTCTTCAGCCTTGATTTCTTTGTCCTTTCCAATTCACCCTTCCCTTGGTTTTCTCTGGTTACTTGACTTTTCTTAGGGGGCAAAAGTAGCCTTTTCTTCACGTTCTCCCCCTTTAGTTGGAAGGTACCCACTGAACTAAATTGTTATTTCTGCAGGCATCTGGCCCACTGTCAGCCAAAGGAGGAGAGGAACAGCAAGTTAGTTGGTTAAGTTGGATGGCATCACAGGTGTGGCATGGTAAATTGTGACATGATCTATCCAGCAGCCACGTTTGGAATTCTACACCTACACTATCTTTGCCAACAAACCATGTGCTATTTTGATGTTTACCTGTCTTGTGTAAGAAAGTGTATGGCTAAACCAGAGGCCAATTCAGAAATTCTGGTGCAGTATTTTCAAGGTATACCTCACAGTAGAGTCTGACACATGGAATATCTTTCAAATAACTGGATTTACATGGATGCTTGGCAGTGTGTCTTCTTGAGACATTAATTTATCTGGGGTAATATTTTGTCCTGCTTGTGCCAGGGGTTTATCTGGAGGGAGTTTTAAACTGTTCTCAGTGTGTTTTCTCACCAATCATGGCTTTTTGCTGTCATCTGTGATTAACTGCTACTTTGACTGCAAATGTGCTTTAAACTGCAATTACAGATATCTGCCTTCATCACGGAGAGAAGAAAAAGGGGAGTTGCTCAAGGGGCTTTCCAGGGAGCAGCTAATAGCTTATGGACCACTGGTGACTAACCAAATATATTGTCCCAGGATAAAATTCCTTGCTGAGGGGATTTTCTAGATTGTCTTTTAAAGGCACATCTCTCCCTTTGAGGTTTTCAAGAGTACAAGCTTTTCCACTCTGAATCTAAATCAGCCAACTGCTTAGCATTGTCAGGGATAGACGAGACCTCCTGAATTCCGTCTAAACATATCGCTGCACTAGAAAGGAATTTTGATCAGGGCCTCTTCTGTTGTTTGGTTTACCTTTATGCCCAGCAGTTCTGTGGATTACATGTTTTGTCACTGTTACATGCAAATGATGAAATCACTTACTCTGTATTACAATGTCAGAAATTGCATCTTACTTTCATAAAGGTTTTGGGTGTGAAGGGAATGCCTACTTTGGAGATTATTAGTCATTCTTCTGGAAGTGAATGATTGTATTCTAAGAGACTTTTATTTTTCCTCCCAAAAAATTGGCTAGCTGTGATTTGGGTGGCTTCAGCAATTCAAGATTATTGCTTGACAGATATGGTGACATGGTAGAGCCTGCCATTCAGCATAGTTCTATGCCAACTCTTCAATTAGAAACCTCTCTTCCCTTTCGTTAGCAAATCTTTGATAAAGCATTATGTATGCCAGCAAACATTTTGCTGCCTTACTTTGCCAAGTTTTTTCTATTTCTCATATCAAATATCTAGTTACAAATTGCATGTCCTTTTGTAACATTATAAAATTAACAACTCTTCACTTCTTACTTTGAATTCATTATGGATTGCAATGGAGCCCATTTATGTATGTAGGATATTTTGCAAATTAACAAAATGGATTGTATTTTATTGTCAACCATTTCTACAGTGACTTTTAAGCCAGACACAAATACTTTTGCTTTAGATACACTTTTAAAATTTGTTTATTTTTTTAAGGTTCTTAGCACTATTACCTCTGGAATACTCTTCAATTTGCCTTACTACAGTATCCCTATTTGAGATGCTCAAATTGGTATTCACTGTGTAGGTATTGACACCAAGGAAATAATTTGCACGTGAAAATTGGTGCTTCAGCACCTTCTGCTTCTGCATCAACTGACATACTGTAGCAAGCTAAACAATGAATATATATTTGCACTTCATTATGTATTCCTCATTTTCCTTTCCAGTTGTAGAAATGTGGATTTGTATCTGCCTGTGTCATGAAGATGTTTGCTTAATTGGTGACATGTTGGTAATTTAGACTTTGGAAGTACTTGGACACTCAACTGCTGTTCATTGGAGTGCACAGGCAAAATGCTGTAGAAGCTAAGGATAAGCATAATTTAAGGGCAAAATAGCTCAGAATATTTATAACTTTTTATTTTAAATAGTTTTACATGGCTATATATTGCCATAGACATGGTATTAAAATAACAAGTACTGGACATGGTATTAAAATGAATACTGCAAACTATTTTCAGTTAGCCTTGGGATCATTGCATGCTTGGATGTAAGATTGTGTAAGAGACTGAGATGTTAGATCAGGCTTCTCATGGACATGACTTCTATGTTCCTAGAAAAGAGTTAAGAAGTCAGCAGACATTACATGCATTTTTTTAAAGAAGTTTTGCATTGCTTTAATAAATTTAATAAAATCTTAGTAGGAGTCTGAGCTTTCTTAGTGTACTAAAGTGACACTAATATATATTACCAGGCTTTTCAGTTAATTGGGTTATGATAAATCATCACATCTTTAATATAATAGTAGTGATTTGATTGTACAGTAAATTTTAAATGTAAATCACCTACTGCTAATGTTTTGAAACTGTTCCATCAGAAGCTTTGCTGAATTACAGCTATCAACCAATTCATAATTGCTAATGAAGGTTATATTAAGGTTTGGGTAAGCATATTCAAAATCATTCTGATTTTGAATATGCCCATGCTATCAGCTCTTCATTTTGTAGCTATATGACTTAATGGCTTAGAAAGTTTCCTCTGAAGGTGAAGGAAATGGTTGGGTACGGGTCAGGATCTGGAATCTGGCTAGCACAGCTTCACATCTCTCTTCTGTCTTCCAGTTTCTGAGATACCAGTAAACCATTTCTTTAAGTTCTGTACATTGCAAATGTTGTGTAAATAGCTTTGTGATCAGACTTTGGAAAGGCTCTGAATAAGAAAAGGCTTAATGGCAATACGGGACTTAAGAAAGAATACTTACAGGAGGTTTTGTGCTGTGCTAATAGCCTTACTTTAGCCTGTTCTCATTTTTATAACTAATATTTGGGAGGTACTCTTGGCTCCCTGAGCTACTTTTGTATTCTGATTACTATATGTATTGTACTTGTTGTCTTGGTTGGACACTCAATCAAACAGCCACGTTTACATTTATAGATTAAAAGGAGAGAAGGATCTTGAGATCATCCAGCTGGCCTCCGGTATCACAGTGATCACCGAAACAATGCTTCTTCCAGCATTTAATTAAGGGAATTAATGCAGAACCTACTGTGTCCAACTTACATGACATACCCCACCACTGGGAATCTGAAAACAGATTTCTTCTCTTCGTTTCTAGGTTCTCAAACCAACTTACCTGAAATACTTGTGGTATATAAAGCCACACTTTAACCCCCAGGAATAGAGATGGAGTTGGTTAGCAGAGTGGATGCTCATAAAATTTTTAAATGTAACATTAAAAAGTGCATAAAATATTAGTGCCTGGGGTACTGTAACTTTGCATCATTTTGCTGTACTTCCATCTGTATATACTTATTTTTACAGCAACTGGCTGTGAGGAAACATTCAGAGACATCTGTAGTGCTAAAAGCACAGTGATAGCCCAGGAGACTCTCCCTCAAAATACGACATATTTTCCCATAAATATTAATCCCTTGATAGTAAAGATTGCAAAACTATTTCCAGTTCAACAGCAGCTATTTGGGGAATTTATTTTGTCTTGTAGCAGACAAAAATGAAAAAAATGCAAGATAATATTGTTTATCTGCTTGTCATAGAATGGCTTGGGTTAGAAAGGAACTTAAAGATATTTAGTTCCATCTCCTGTGCCATGGGCAGGGGCACATTCAACTACACTGGGCTGATCAGAGCTCCATCCAACCTGCCCTTGAACCCATTCAGGGACGGGGCATCCACAACTTCTCTGGGCAACCTGTTCCACCACCCTCACAGTAAAGTATTTCTTCCTAATATTCATCTTCCTAATATTGATCAAAACCTACTCTCTTTCAGTTTAAAGTCATTCCCCTTTGTACTGTAGATGCTCTTGTAAAGAGTATCACTCCATCTTTCTTGTGGGCTAGGTCACCCTGAAGCCTTCTCTTTTCCAGTCTGAACAATCCTAATTCTCTCAGCCTTTCCTCATAGGAAAGGTGCTCCATCCTCTAATCATCTTGGTGGTCCTCTTCTCCAGCAGGCCTGTGTCCTTCCTGTACTGGGGACTGTAGTGCTGGATGCAGCACTGCAGATGGGGTCTCCCCAGATTGGAGCAGAGGGGCAGAATCCTCTCCCTCACCCTGCTGCCCACACTGCTTTTGATGCAGCCCAGGACACCATTGGCTTTTTGGGCTGTGAGAGCACGTGGCTGGGTCATGTCCAGCCTCTCATGCACCAGCACCCCCAATGCCTTCCCAGCACAACTGCTCTGGATCTGTTCATTGCCCAGGCTGTGCTGATACCAGGGGTTGCCCTGAGCCAGATGTGGGACCCTGCACTTGGACTTTTTAAACCTCACAAGTTTCCCAGAGGCCCACTACTTGAGCCTGTTCAGGTCCCTCTGGGTGGCATCCTGTCCTTCAGAGCAGCAACCACACCACTCATCTTGGTGTCACCTGCAGCTTTGCTGAGGGTGCACTCAATCCCTTCTTCTGTGCCTTTAACGAAGATATTAAATCACACTGGTCCTAATATGGACCCCAAGGGACAGCACATGTCACTGATGTCCACTGGGACTTGGAGACATCAGCCGCTACCCTCTGCATGTTACATCCAGCCACTTGTCCACCTAACAGTCCATCCATTAAATCCATCTGTCTCAACTTACAGAGAAGGACGTTGTGGGGGATTGTGTCAAAGGCTTTACAAAAATCCAGATAGATGACATTTGTAACCCTTCTGTCGTCCACTGATGAAATCACTCCATCATAGGAAACCACTAGTTTGGTCAGGTAGCACTGTCCCTTGGTGAAGCCATGCTGGCTGTCTCAAATCACCTCCCTGTTCTCCATGTGCCTTAGCATAACATTTAGAAGGATCTATTCCATGATCTTCCCAAGCACAGAGGTGAGACTGATAGGTCGGTAGTTCCCAGGGTTCTCCTTTTTATCCCATGTAAAGATAGGTAAAATGTTTCCCTTTTTTCAGTCAGCTGGGACTTCACCTGACTGCCATGACTTATTCAATACCATGGAGAGTGGCTTGGCAAATACATCAGCCAATTCCTTGAAGACTCTGACACCCATTGGTAGGGGGCACGATGTAGGTTTTAAATTCTTGTCAGGCTGAACAAAAATACCAGTCCATATGTCAGGGAACTCTTATGCTTTTATTAAACAGGTGCCTTAACTGTAGCAATTAGCCCACTATTTATTCTCAGGAATGTTGGTTAACAAGCCCTTAATCTTACAGTACTATTCAATAAACTCCCAACTCCCACAATAAACCTCTCAAAAGTGCTGGTTACTGAGCCACAGCACACTGATTCTCAAAGGTGCTGGCTTCCACAAGCTCCCCACTCCGACAACAGACTTCAGTATGGAGTGCAGGAAGTGCAGGAAGTCCCATAGTGTTATGTTCCCTGCATGTTCAGGTTCTTCAGGTGGTAATAAATCTGATCTTTACTTACTGTGGGAGACACTTTGTTCCCCCAGTCCCCATCCAGCTGTCCATCCACTCAAGATGTGTGGGAAGAGAGTTTTCGTTCAAGACTGAGGTAAGAACTTTGTTGAGTACCTCAGCCTTCTCCTCAACCTTTTTTCCAGTTCACCAGTGCTGTTCTCAGGGACTGGGGCACACACCTTCTTTGACCTTCCTTTTCTGTTTTTATACTGATTTTAATTATGCTTTAATACTATGACATTTGGAATAACCTTTTAAAAATATAATTTTTTACTTTTCTGAGCAGCAGGTAATGGCTTTATTGTTATTAATAACAAAACTGTAATTTAGTAATTTCCTTTCCTTACTATGTTATTTAAGTATTTTCATTTCCTTCACATTACGAAAGGTGAAGTAAAATATTTTACTGAATGGAGAAGTGGGGATTTACAATTTATTTTCACTCACTAAGGCAGTCAATATTAAACTTAGTTCTCAAATCGATAGTTTTAGCTGTCTGATTTTTGCATATTAATGCAATCAGTTCAGTGTTCTACTCAGAAAGTTTTAAGAATGAAATTATGTACATATTGGGAACTTGAAAGTTTTCTCCTATGTTTTTCATTTTGTGAATAAAGACTACATATAAATTTCTACCCATTTAAATTTCTGTCTACCTAACGTAAATCAGAACAAAATGTTACCTATTCTCAAACTTGTTTGTGTGATTTTAAGTGGCCTTGTCTTCCTCTGTGTTGGTCTAGTACATTGAACAGGCTGAGATGAACTATATATTTATAGTGCAGATTTCTTAAATACCATCAAAATCCTTCTTAATTGTTGTTGTGGAAAAATGCAGGTCTGAAAGAAACGAGTCATATGAAATGCTGTCCTTGGAAAGCCTGTACTCTTCTCCTTTGAAAGGTCTTGGTAATTCCTGCTCAGTTGCATGATTTTTAGTGTATGTCTTAAAAGTCTTAAAAGTCACCTGTCTTTATATGCATGGCACTCTGAATAATTTCAAATAGTAATGCCCAATCTTCTCCTCCCCAACACCAGATTCAATATTTAATCTTTTGTATCTAACTTGTGTATGCTTATGTTTAGCTTTTTGCTCTATATATGTGTATATTTAAGATCATACAATAATTTATATTGGAAGGGAATTCCTGAGATCATCTAGTCTGACCCTGTGCTCAAAGGTAAATCAGATCAGGTTGCTCAGGGCCATGTCCATCAGGTCTTTAACATCTCCACAGATTGTGAATCCACAACCTCTCTGGCCCCTTTCCCGGTATTTGACCACTCTCAGGGTTATTTTTTTTCCTTCTTTTGTATCTAGTCATAATTCATAATTCTCCACATTCCAGCTTCAGTCCTTTGCCTCTTACCCTGTTGCTGTGTAGCATCAGGAGGAATCTGGTTCTGCCTTCTTACCAGGTAGTTGTAAAAATCTTGGCTTTTGAGCCTTCTCTTAAGGGTGAAGAGACCCAGCTGTCTCAGCCTCTTGTTTTATCTCATGTACTCCTGCCTCGGAACATCCTGGGATCTTCTGCTGGATTTTCTCCAGTCTTCCAACACCTTTCTTGCAGTGGGGAGCCCCAAAGTGAGCACAGTTATTCAAATGTGACCCCACAAGAGTTAAATAGAGGGGAAGAAACGCATCCTTACTCCTGCTAGCTGTAGTCTTACTAATACTGTTCCACATTTTTTTATGTCTGTTTATGGAGCTTACTGATTTTGTAGCAGTTTTGGACAATGCTGCAGTTGTACCTCAAACTAGCAGAACAGCAAAAGACCAGCTCATCAGAAACAAAGTATTGAATCTAGTTTTATTTTCCGTGTGTGAGTAGTCTACAGTTAAACTGTTTTCTGCATGAAGTTGTTGATTATGTTGAATTTTTCAGTATACGCTTTTACATGAGCCTTTTCACCCTACAGATTACTCACAAACTACTTTATGTGACTGTTCTTGATTTGTTATTCACGCTGGGATTGCTCAGCTAAGTCATATAGTTTTAGTTTGTTTTGTAACTGGATGACTCCTAAATATAACAAGAACTTCTAAGTTAACAATGTGAATAATTTTTCCTGAATACTAATGTGAAGTTTTGCATAAGCCTTCACAGTCACTTAATGCTTTCCCTGATCTTTTGTACATATCTGAGCACTCCTGGGAAACTGACTGCTGGTTGCAAATGGCTGAGCAGCATTTCTGTGCTTTCTCAAGGGCTGGATGCAGCCAGGGTGGGACTGGAGTGACGACAGTAATGGTGGCAGAGCAGCTGGCTTGTCGTCCCTCCTGGAAGATGTGGCACACAGGCAGTGTGGATGGTGAGGATACTGCCATGGCTCCTTGTAAAATTTCTTCTGTGTCATCCTGAAAAGTGCCAAGGATGATCTTTTTAATATTCCATTATTGCCTTACTTCTAAGTGGGAGTCTTTCTTCCCATTCAGCCTTCAGATCCCTAAGGCTCTTGTCAGTCTGGATACTGTGTAATTTGGGTTAGAGTGTACCTAATTATTATGCTGTTCTTTTCATAATTCTATCAATTTTCCTGTACAGCTTCAGTGAATTTACACAATTTAAAACAGAGAATTATTTTTTAGTCTTTGAAATATTCTATATGTGAAGAGTGTGATTGGTAGTTCGTATGCATCATGTGAATGTTTTCTCATATATTTGCATAGTCTACTTTCAAATGTTTCTGTTAAATTATAATGCCGTATAAAATAGTATATATCTATTATGATGGGCTCTTAGTTGCCATTTTATGTTACTCTTCAGCTATAGCTGTAGAAAAAAAAAATGAAAAGCTGCATGGAAATGTCTTTCATGTGCATATAAATGTATCTACTTTTGAACAACATAAATAAATTTACAACTATGAGTGGGTGTATCCTGCAAGTGAAAAAAAAATACACCACATTCTTCTCAGCTGTAGATTATTTAACCATAAGAGATGAAATCTTTATACTAAATTACAATCTGTACTGACTTAAAAGATGACTTAATAAAGCTCTGTCCAAGAAGTTTTTCTTAAAACTAATTTATGTAAGTTGAGTTGCTGGCATATTTTATAATCAGGGCTAATTCTGACTGAAAAAATAAACTGATGCAGTTAGCATTAATAGCAGTGTTGGTGAGTTCTGCTTATTTAAAGCTTAGCTCTTCTTTTTTCTTACTTATTATAGATATGTCTGGTGTCTTGATTAATTTAGAAGTAGAAGCATTTCCTACTATCCAGCCATGTGGCCTAATCCACTTCATAAATTTGTAAAGCTCAAGCTCAAGCTTAAAATCTGTGGAATGCTTTTCTCCTGTAAGTCCTGATGGTACTGTGGTTCATAACCTTCTCTGGTCAGCAAGTTTGTGGACACAGAAACATTTTCATACCAGTTGAAAAATAAAAGAATATATTAAAGTTACCTTCCAGGCTGATGATTGTGGACAATTTTAAAAACATAGAACTATGGAATAGTTTGGGCTGGAAGGGATCTTTAAAGGTCATCTAATCCAACCAGCTTGCAGTGATCAGGGGCCTTTTCAACAAGACCAGGTTGCGCAGAGACCCCCCCGATCCAATCTTAAATGTTTGGGGCATCCATAACTTCTCTGGGCAACATGTTCCAGTGTTTCAGCACACTCATGGTAAAAATATTCTTCCTTGTTCTTACCTAAATCAACCCTTGTCCTATTGGAATAAGCCCTGCTTAAAACCAGTGATGTAACTGCCTGGGGCTACAGCTATTCAATGAGTTATCCAAGACATCTCATAACTGTGGAATATTTGCAAGAAGATACCACTGCTTTTATATATATAGTCCTTCTTGATAGTGGAATTATAATACTCCAAGTAGTGGGTTCAGTTCTCGCTACTTAACATATCTCATACACTTGGAGATTAAATCATATGCTCAAAAACTGGACTAGATGCTGTAACTTCTGTGCTTTTGAAAGCATGATGTTTAATTTTTTATCTGTTCTTCAGCAGTATCCACTGCTGTCTGACTTGCTGAATATATATAATTTGGCTTTCCATGTGTTGGAAATTTTGCTGAATTTACCCCTTTTGTCTGACCCCTTTTTATGGTATTTTCCCTACCGAAGAAAAATGCTGTTCCAATTATTTTTGGAGTGAACATACAGGACAGACCAGTGTCTTTTATTTCTGCCATGTTTCCCTCTGCCATAAGATGAGGCAGGATAGCTGAAGGCCCCTCTCCTTTTCAGAGATACTGCAGCCATGAACACCTGATGAGACTGGATGTAAAGCTGTATTGGCATTCTTGTAGAAAGTAGGAAAAAATTTCATTTTTTAGATCTAAAATAAAATGTTGCTGATCAACCTCCCCACATACTTTATTAGTCTAAGTTGCTTGACTACCACCAAACCTCAGTCTCAGTCTGACTGAGAACCAATAATGTGATCTTTGGCTTCCAGAAGTTCAAAGCTGCCTCTGCATCAAAGTCCTTAAGGTGTCCAGTTCAACTGAGTCACTCTTTTCAAGATCTTGAAGCTCAGTTATGTCTTTGCACTAATATTAAATTGAATTGCTTACATGTACAGATCCACATCTGCTTGGTAACTCCAGTGACTATGGAGGTAAACAATGTGCTTACCTTGGGCTAGACATGCAGTTTTTCATTCAAGCTGTACTTCAGTCTACTGGTATGATCAATTTCTTTGTGACTAGTACATCCATCATTATGCAAAGTCCAGCAGTCTACTCACTGAAAATATTTTGTGCATTGTTGTCCCTACATTTGTGCTATTTTCCATTACCTTGTGTATTACAAGCAGGAGGTGAATGTCATGTGTTCTTTCCAGCCTCCTGCTCCAACATATAACACATGAAATCCAAGTGAATACAGAAGGTTCTCAGAAGATGACACAGAGGAGAAGAAATTAAACGTAGACTTTGCATATTGCTTCCATTAATGCAGATACTATGCTTCCTGCAACCATTTCCACCAAAACCAAATTTCATTGTGTTAAATTGAGGTGAGCAAGTAGATGAAAGGTGATCCTTTTCATTTAAAAAACATATGAAACATATAAGAAAAAAAAACTACATAGTGAGCAGATATGTTCTTTCTTTTCCAGTGTACGTGTGTAAGACTTAGACATCTGAAGATGCTGTGTGCTTTACTTTGTGCCTGGTTGTCTCTGCAGAACTAACAGTGAATACTAGCAATGCCTTGTCACTGTTGAGCCGCTAGCAGAGAAGAAAAACCCGAATTCTTAGCGTAGCATAGAAAAAGAGAGATTTATTATTTTGAATCCAACCTATATAGGCTTTTCAGAAGTCACCCAGATTGGTCAGTCAGAAACCTCCCCCTAGGCCTGATTGGCCAGGCCTGAACTGTCCAAATCTCAAGACACTGTTCTAACAACATCCAAACTTTATCTTTGTTTATAAAACACAGGAGAAGTTCTCGTGGGAAAGACCTGTGCTAGCCACAATGCCTCTAAACTATTCCATGAATAAATTCAGGATGTTTAATATTTTGCATAATTCACATCTCAATGAAATGACATGAATTGCCTATCCAAAATGGACTAATAAATTTGCTTTAATTCACTCTACACTAAATTCCCATCTTTAAATATTTCCCTCCCCCCCAAAAAAAGAAAGTTTTCAACAGCATTTTCCATATTTTAAGTAGAAAGTCAGTATCATTACAGGATGTCTGCAATATCCTCTGATTTCTGAGATATTTTCACCCCAATCAAACTTAATGAGAAGTCTTGATATTACATTTGTATCAAGGTATAAGAAGTGTTAGCCAAGATCAAATTTATAAGGGGCTTGTACATAGAAATGAACTTCTCACACATGAATGAAGCTAAGGATGTATTAAATACTGAAACTATCAGGAGTAACGGATACCTTTTGTAAAAATTGTAGATCTACAGGATGTTACGTTAGTGAGTTTCCTAGATTGGGAATTATCCATCTAGCTGCTCTTCTAGAATACTTTTCTAATCTTCAGCATGAATGTGCATTGATGTTCTTTCAATTCATATAGACAGGATGTCCTCCAGCATCCCCTTTAAAAGGCTGGTTAGAGAGCTGTAGTTGAATGCTTCTCCAGTCCCTGGTTCCCAGAGTTAAAACCATCGTGTTGCAGCTTGCATAACTGCACTCACAGATGAGTAGTGTCCTGTGGAGCTGCATGGGGCTGGGGAACTGATCACTGCTGGTGTGTCCTGCTCTCTGAAGGAAAGGGTTAGAAAGCATTTGAGCATAATTATCATAACAATGATGTATTTTAAGTCAGTGCTAAAAAAATGCAATTCTAGGTGAAGGTATATAATGGCTTATAAGGAAGCTAAAGATGTCACTTAACTTTCTTTTATTACAGAAAATAGGGTATAGCGTTACTCAGAAGTAATTTGCATTTTACTGGGCATAGAAGTGTAGAATCATAAAATGGTGTGGGTTGGACAGGACCTTAAAGACCATCTAGTTCCAACCAACCCCCCTGCCATGGTTGGAATCAGGTTTCTCAAAACCCCATCTAACTCAGCCTTGAACGCTTCCAGAGATGAGGCATCAATAACTTCCCTGGGCAATGTGTTCCAGTGCCTCACCACTCTCATAGCAAAGTCTGTATATCCAACCTAAATTTCTCCTCTTTCAGTTTGAAGCCTTTTTACTCCTGAGCCTGTCACTACAGTTCCTGACAAAAATGCCCTCACAGGCTTTCCTGTTTTCCCCCTTCAGGTACTGGAAGGTTGCTATGAGGTCTCCATGCAACCCTCTCTTCTCCAGGCTGAACAGCCCCAAATTTCTCGGCCTTTCTTCATAGGGGAGGTGCTCTAGTGCATAACACCAGATGAATGGAGCCACTAAAGGACTTCAGTAGCAGCCAGGATATCAGTGAGGAGCAACACTTTGTAACAAAATAAACCCAAAACATCTTGAAAGAAAACATCTATATCTAGTCCAAAGCCTTTAAATATCATAAATCAAACTTTATCTCACAGAACTCATATAAAATATTGTCTAAAGTGACTACTAACTAGCACCAGAGTGTTTAAACATTGTCTAGTGGCTATTTTTCTTCCGCACCCATGATCAAATGGCTTGGTAACAGGAATTTTCTCCCTTTCCCACCTGACATCTGTCCAATTCCTTTTCTTGTTTCACATGCTTCTAATAATGATGCTTTTCTGCTATTTTTGAAATATTCACACATTTTCCCCCTTCTTTAACTTCCAGATATTGTTCTTTTCAATTCCCTTCTGCAGGAAATTTCTTTGTCCCTTGCACTACCTGTCATATCTCTTTTGACATGTCAGATTTAAAAAATAAAACCCCATATTAAATCCTGTGATGAGCAAGTAGAGCTTAAAACTAATTTTTCTAATGCACTGCTAGGAGATAGAGCTTTCACATTATCAGATGCAGTTTATAATAGAGTCTGAAATATATGTTGAAGGATTTTCATCATTCCCTATGAAGAGAGAACTTTCCCAGTGTTCCACTTAGACATTTCTTCCTGGCATCAAAAATAGCATTCAAACAGTAAATGAACTGATTAGGATACACATGAAAATGCATTCAGGTAGCAAGGCAGCAGTAATGTGAATGAGAGCATGCTCTGAACCCCTAAGGCTCCAAATAGTTATTATAAAACTCCATTTCTTTCACAGCAGACTTTCGGCAGGAGACACAAAATAGATTTTAAGGTACAGTGAGTGCTGTCTTTTGGATCAATGGGACTAAACAAAGCTGCTTTGTTATTTTAAGTTTTTCCTTTAATCCTTCAGCTGCTCATGGCGGGGGATCATTCTGGTGCATAACATTGGTTTATATCCTGTTGAGGTTTTCTTTGGTTTCCTAAGTGTTTTTTGGTCACAGGAGTCAGTGACACATTATCCAAAGGAAAGGCAGCCATTAAAAGATTTAAGTCTGAGAAGAGTCAACCTTACCTAGAAAACCTTCTCTTCTGGAAAGACACAGGTCCTGAGTAGTTCCCATGTTTCACTTCCTAAGAAGTCTACAACCAAAGAGCAACACTCATAGCAAGAAGTCTTGGCCATACATTCTCTCCCTCACTAACTTGTATGTTAAAATAGGATATTTTATTAGTGGTGTCATAACATTTGGAAAACATAGTCTAACTATGTTGTGAGGGAGGTATACTCTGCACTAGACTCCTTCTGCCATGAAGTGTGAGGCTTACAGAAGTTTATCATAGCTGTCAACCTGGCATGCACCTGGATTTCCTTCCAAAGAAACTGGGAGGTGTGAAGGTATGATGCGCAACGAGATCTCAACTCATCTTGTTGTGCAACAATAGTATGGCCAGTGTGAGCTGCTGCAGATCAGATGGTGGAGGGCACTGTACCAACCTCTCATGCATTCACCTTTGCTGAGGTTTGCTCACTTATTTTTATTTCATGCTGTGTTTAGTGAAGTATCTGTCATAACATGGCAGAGGTTGCTTAGGAGCCTCGTGAATACATACATGCTCTGCCATGATATTTAGGCAGTTCTTTAATACAGTCCAGTTGGCAAGCAAATATTCTTACTGGCCAGCAAAGAAGAGCTCTGGAGAGTTGAGGAATATAAGCTCCATTAGTATTTGACATCATCCTGGAATTTACTCACCCTGGATATAATTTCATCTGGTATGTAATAATTCACTAGTTAATTTTGTATAATCAGCCCAGGCTCAATTTAAAAGAAAGTTCCCTCTTCCATTTTTGGTATCCCAGATTGGCACAAGGAATAGGAATCCATAAATAGTGTGAGCCAGATCAGGAACTGCTTTTAGACTGTACCAAGTATACCTTTTCATGTCTTCATCAGGAATGTTGCAGTAATCTCTCTGCCAAAACCAAACTTGTTATCTTTTTGCCAGCAGCAATGGAGATGTATCTATTGCCAACTAAAAGCCATTTTCTCAGATGATTTAGAAAGCTCTCATTCAAAATACTGATAACATAGCAGATGGGTGGTATTCATGGATAATTCCAGACTTAGACCTGTTGTCATACAGAAATGTAGCTACCTCTCATGTTTAGTCAAGACTGCATAACTTCCTTCACTCAAGGTATCTTTTAGGTACCTAGAAATGATGTTATATCAAGAGTAGCTGAAATTCCTCTTCAGGTAGCTGATCCTTTTCTCCTCTGTTTCATTGTTGCCCTCGTTCTGCTGCAGTGGACAAATGCTGCAAGATCATGTCTTCTATGGACTTCTATGCTGGAGAGGTGTTATGTGCTTTTCCCAAAACAATCGCTCACAATAATCAGGAATACAGTACATTGCACTTCTGTTGGTTCAGAAAAATAATTTTCAAACTACAATCACTGTGAGCTAAAAAAGATATTTCAATAGGACTGCATGCAAAGCACTGGCAGAATTTGAATGCTAGACTCCTGAGCCTATATTTTTTGTTCATTGTGAGAGGCTTCTCGTGTTTATGTTGCAAAATGTTGGTAAAAATGCATATCCTGCAAAATGCAGTCCTCAAGAGAATAGAACTGGGATACTCATTCACTGCTATGAAAGCAATGATTTGAACTGAAGTCTGATCATTGAGGCAAGTTTCTTTCAGAACATCTGATTTGTTAGTCTTCTAAACACGGATTGCAGGGGGCCACTTGAGTCTTAGGCTTGTAGCTCATTGGTTTGGGTATGACTTTTGGGTTTTTTTCACATGATGTTTCTCTAACCTCTCAAAGCTGATGCAAAGCAGGCAGAAGAAAAGGAGTGTGTGTGTTTGGACATGTGTGTGAGTGCACAAGTAGGTCTTCTAAATTTCTTTCTCTGTAAAGAACTCCTAAAAAGAAACACAAGGATTTACATATTAGAACATTAAAAGCTTTCTGATAATAACCTGACTGATTTAGAGCTAATAATGTTGGTTTAGATAACTGCGTAGAATAAACTTGATTCATGTCCTATTTCAAGAGTGAACACAGTGTACTACTGTCACATAAAAGAGGAGGCTTTCTCAAATCCTTTGTGTTTGATTAGTCTTTGTGATCTTTAATTGCAAAGTCAGTAGCCAACATCTGCTCCTTGCCGAAAAGCTATAAATTAGCTGTAGCAGCAGATAACACTTGCTCTGTTTACTGCAGTGATTTTTACTTTTTGCCATTGAGGCTGTACATGCAGCTTCTTGGCATCTTGCTGTGTTTATATTGAAGGTTGTGCTCCCCTATCTATTAGAAATGTTATTAATTGTTGACAAGAACCTACCAGAATACAAATGTATGGGTTATTATGTATACACTGAGAAGATTCAACTTGCTGGTTTTCAGTCTTGCCAGGCTTATGGCCATAATGCCTTTGCAAATCAGCCACTTGAATCAGATTGAATTGTTTTTCAGGTATGCTTCCCCTATCCATCCTGTACTAGACTTGCCTTCATGCACAGACAAATTTGAAGGAGATAAAGAATAATTTCTCTCTAGTTTGTAATCACAGGGATCACCCTCTATATTTCCATTAATGTCAGGGGAATCAGTAGTCTGTACAAACATCATTTCAACTTCAGAGTTTTCTGGTTTCCTTGAATATTTCTTGTGAAATTTTGTCAACTCTCTCAGAGACCAGAGAATACAGTGCAAAGTAGTGCAGATCTCATTGTTTCCCTCATCAGACTTGGAGACAGGCTTCTCTGAGGTCTCATCATCATCATCACTATCATACTAAATATCCCTGTCCCAAGCCTGAGGGTCTGTATAATGTACTGAGTCGCAAAGTCACCTAAACAACAGGAGGTTGTCCCTCCAGCAACAACTTTTCTCTGTGCTCAGCTGCAGTAAGCAGAGTTTTAGGTGGTCAGCCTCAGTTTTAAGGTGCTTTTTCCCAATGTTAAAATGATAATTTTCAATCAGAAGTTTATCAGCTCATATTCCCAGTTTTTCTCCTCTGTCACTCTCAAAGGCTAATAATGACATCAACACCTCATTTTCTGATTTCAAAGCAGTACACTCTACATCAGAAATCCATTCAGAATCTGCTAAAAGATACCACCAGGCCCCCTCCTCTGCAAGGATTTGAGCAGAGCCTGGTCAAGGTGTCCCCACTCTGCTCCACCTTCCATTGAGTCCCCTTAGATTGTATTGTGTATGGGAAGTCAGACATGCATTCAACTGTGTCATCCAGTGAGTAGCAACCACATTCCCCCCTATAATTTCCAAACTGTTCCCCACTTTTCTTTAATTTTACCCCCAGTCTTTTTTCTGGTTCTCCCTGACAACTGCTGTTCCTAATTTCCTTTGGTAGAACACATTAATCGGTATTCCACAGAAAGCAGAACAGTCCTGGTCCCAAAAAGCTTTTTCCAAATTCACTGTCAAATACTGAAATTCTGCTGCCTAGGAACCATGTGTTGGAAATCTTCACCAATATCCAAAGATCTCATAGTATACTCTGTAGTATACTCAGTAGTAAACTCTGGCATATTCCTTTTCCTTTCCCTTCATTATCCTCTCTGTAGTAAAAGAAGCATTGCTGTTTATGTTTCATTGTTCATCTTTATCACAAGACAATAGCACACAGTTTCACTTTAAAAACTCCAAAACCTAAAGCACTACAAATAAGTCCATGTACAGAAGAATAAAACCAAATAACCTGAGAAATTTCAAACTGCAGCAGCTTTAAATGGAACAAATATTTCAGCAGAGTTTAGAAAGATGATCTCAGTTCTAGACAGCCTGGACAACCCAGTGGCTCCAGCAAGCTGTTCTGAGTCAGTACAAGGTTTTAGTATTGACACTACTAAAAATAAAGAATGAGGAACATGACTGTGAATCACTGTTTTGAGTGAAGCAACCTAGATTTAGCAAATCTAGATAGCATGCCTGTAAACCCAGCTCATTTGGTAACAGCTGGGATAACACTCTCTGTATTGTATTGTGATTTGAAAAACCATATTCACACGAAATACTCCAACTTTTGCATTTCTGGGTTTGGTTTTGGGTTGTTTGTTTGTTTGTTTTTTCCTCCTGGGTTAACATCTATTGTTTTGTTTTACCTTTCACCATCCTTTACCTTGGAATTGTTATTTGATTTTTCATTGTAGCTATTGGACTTTTTCCTAGAAGTCTGAAAACAGTTAAAACCAAGCTGGGAAAACAAAGTGCCTGTGGCCTTAATGAAGAGCATGTTAGAAGTGTAAATTTCTCTTCACCTTAGCTACTCTTTACTCAAACTAAAAAAAAAAAGCACCCAAACTATAAAGCTGCCATTACCAATATTAATTATAGAGATATTCATCACTCAAGGCATTCAAGGCATTCACTTGATGAGAGAAACTTTGAATTGCAAAATGTGAAAAGCCCTGGAAAGAAAATCTAATAAAATAAAGACAAAGAGCTTGTCTAACATTGTGACAGAATAGGAAAGGTCAGGCTTAAATTCAAAGATAAGGAAAAGAGCAAACCTCACAGGTAAATGAGAGAGACGAAAAAAGACAGATTTAAAGTCAGGGAGAAAAAATCATAGTGAGTGCATACCTAGGAAGCTCAACAAACACTGGACAGAATAAGAAGTATCCCCTAGTAGACTCAAGGTACTGATAATTACTGCTTTCATCAAAATGATGGGCTTATTAGTTGGTGTATGCTGTGACAAAAGCTGCCAGCCACCAGAATAAGTGAATAATTGGAACCAAAAATCCTTCCTGAAACTCTGATGCTTATCTCCATGTTAAGTTAGCAAGGAAGATGTGGCTGTGTGTCTGAAGGAGTGTCTCTGAATATGGAACAGATGGGATCTTGTACTTTCCAAGATGAATAACAATAACTGCTGGACTGAACCCTTCTCTGGGGCATTCCTGCATGTTGTACGGTATGGTTATCTCTGCTTAAAATGTCTGATGTGCCCCTAGAAGTGTGTGTAAATTACACAGAGATGTGTGTAAATTGCTGCAATTGCCTTCTGCTGTAGCATCTGATGTATTCACTGCTGTGTCAGCAGAACCATAGTACTGCTGAGAGTAAATTTACAGTAATCCAAACCCCTGATGAAAAATTGGGTATGGCTCTTTGGAAATTGGGAGAAAAAGAAATCAGAATGTCAAGTCTTTGTGAGCAGCAAATATCCAAATCTCTATCTTTTTTCTCAAAAACAGCAGTAATCTCAAGGGAGTCCTGTACGCTGCAGTGGGCTTTGTTTTGCCTTTCATTCTTTTCGTAATGCAGTGTCAATATTTCTGTCAATGATAATAATAGAGTGAAGGATACTCATGCTATCCCAAAGCAAGATGTGTCTGTTTGTCAGGACAAATGATAGAGGCAACACACTTCCAGCTTTGTGTGTTGATGGAAAGCCATGAATTCTGCTTTTCAGTTTGTGTCTGAGGAAATAAAATGGAGTCGGGATTTAGAAACAAAGCTTATTGAACAATTAACTATCCTCATGCTTATTTCCAGCATTTGCATTTAAACTTGTTTTATTCTTTACCTGTACAAGCAACTACCCAAATCACTTGTTACATATTTTCATCTTCTCTAGTAATTTTCTTCTCAACAGCAGTAGTTGGTGCAGGTCTGACATATCTGTAAATTAGAGTTGTCTACTGACAACCTGAGCAGAGGAAAATTACCTGAGAAATTTTAAAATCTGTTTCAGAGAGGTGTCCTCTGACTACAGAAAAATATTTCAGTGTTTCTCTGACGTACTTAACACAGCTCAATCTGCTAATGGGAGGGATTGATTAGCTTGCACAAGTTAAAATGTCTTCCCACACACTACAGGAGTATATTGGTGAATGTTCTGTAATTTGTAATTCTGTAATCTGCAATATACACAGTCATACAAAACTGTGTATAGGTATCTTTTTTAAACCCTTGCTCAGATAAGAGAGCAGACTAGAAGCTGAGTAGATGTTTTGTTTATCATGTTCTTTGGTATATTTAATGAAACCGTATCTATTTGCTAAGCAATTGCTAAACGTTCGCTTTTCCTTTTATGAGAGGTTTCTTTTCTTACCATATCTGATTGGAGAGGCAGCAAAGGTGCGGGAGAGTTTTGTGGTTTGGTTTGTTTTGTGTTTTTTTTTTTTCCTAATTTTTGAGTGTTCTGTTGTTTGGTTTTTCTTTTTTTAATATGACTTTTTTTCCTCACTATCATAAAACTGAAAGCATCAAATGACCCTGCATCATACCAAAATCCTTGGCAGCTGCAGTCCAGTAGCAGAGCTCCTGTCCTGTGTGGCAATGAAAGCCCTCACACCTTGTAACCTACCACAATCCTAAACTCTGAGCTGTGTAGATGGGCACCTTACATGATAAAGAGAGAGCTCAAGCTGAGGGGGACTTGCCTAAAATTAGGAAGCAACAAATACAAAGGAAAAAGTTGAAAAGAACCAAGAACTGGCCTTTGCACAGAGGTCACTGTAGTATTGGGGTGATAGATAAGAAATCTTTCCATTAGGCATTCATAGTTAAGTCGGTGCTGTGCTGCTACACTTCAGTTTGGAGAACGACTGTCCAAGGTCAATTGTCGAATAACCAAAAATACAGAATTTGGGCTCTGCCCTGGAGCAGGGGGAGACTTGGGCTCTCTTCACATAGTCTACCTAATCTTTTTAGTTTCCTGAAGCTTTTCAACATTCTGGTGCTGTTTGCTCATAGTAAGCATCCAGATCTCAAAATTCCAGCCAGACTGTCTTGTAATGATAAATTGCAGCCACATTTCTGTCATTGAACTATTCCACCCACAGTCTTCTCTTCACCTTCTGTGTCCTCATAAGTGATCCAAATTCCTAGCTTTGCTTCCCAGTATTTTTCTAAGCTCTGCTGAAGTTGTGCCCTGACTGTCACTAGCTTTAGACGATAAGAAAATACTTTTTTATAGATTTGGCTACTCAAAGTAGATTTCCATAAGGCAAAGGTGATATTTTTCTTAATTATTTCTATTGATGAGCACATGTAAACTTTGAAAGCTAACAGCAGTCTGTTCTTTATTGGCATTACCCTCACAGGTCCATGCAGGTCCATGGATTACTTGGACATTTGGGACCTTGCTGCTTGGAAAACTTCCCATCTTGGGTTTTGAAGACAGCCCATGTGCTTTCATATTCACATGTCCTACAGGAGGGAGAGTAATAATATTGAGAATATTTCCCAGAAGCTTGATTGATGGAGATATCAGTGACCAACTGGGCTCGACAGAGGTTGTTCACAAGGGAGCAGACCAGACCTCACATTCGGCACCAGCTGTTCTTAATGGCACTTCCATGCACAATATATTTAGATGATTCAGATTTAAACACAGAGTATTTGAAAATTGATCTAAAGCTCAAGAAATGCATCGTATGTTCACACATACAAAGCCTTCATCTCATTCGGGGGAAGACATAGTTGTCTTAGGCAAATGTCTGAAGTTCAAGCAATCATGTATTCTGAAGTATTTCTAAATATTTTATTCCAGACCTGTCTTAGTTTCATTTTGCTTATGGCAGTGTTATAGGTGGATTCAAGGGAGATCTGCATGTATTATATACCAGTCAGATGTGAGCTGGTTTTGCATCAGAAACCCTTCAAACACATAGCTTGTCTTACAGTGTTTTGGTTAAAAATCTCAGCATTGAGTTCAGATAGAGTGTGCTATCATTTCCTGAAAAGTCTGTGTAGATGTGCTGAAAATATAAAAGCTACAATGGAACTGTATATTATTTGGGATCTTTGCAGTGAGAACTTAATTCTGCTTTTATTCAAAGCAGAACTCTTCAAGAGAGATGAAAGAAAGAAGGGACACCATAATATAGAAATGTCCTAAGGATGAGAGTACTTTTTGTGTTGAGTTTTGAATCTAGTTCTCCCATATTCTGGAGTGGTACTCTTACAGGCCAATATATGTACAAGTTGTGCCTTTCCTTTACACTGGATATAAGGCAGACTCTGAAACTGTTTATTGGGTCTGCAGGTTTAGAAACAGGGAAATAAAATTATTCTTTTGCTTGGCTTTTATTGAGATACATTAGTTTTATTCCTAAAGTGGAAGTAACAAGATAAAGGACTTAATAGTCAGAGTTCAAATGCTGATTTTGATTCAGACTTTTTGGGGTCCTCCTTCTAAAGTTTGTGTTAACGTAGGGCACAGGCTGATTTTTGAACTCAGACTTCACATCCTGATCATATGTCTTGTCTCTGTCTTGGCTTTTGCATTTCTACTCACTCTAATTAAAGTCTGTTTTCAGCCACCTGTCACACAGGCAAGGAGACTGGTTCCATTTTTAGTGGTGCTCTGAAAGCATTTGAGATGCAACTGGTGCTCCTGAAAGGAGACAGGAAGAAGTAGGATAAGTTATACTGTAATAAATAAATAAATAAATAAATATTCCCTGTTCCTCCTCTTGGCAGTTCATTAGTGAGGAGGTTAAATTCTTATCTCTTTAACATTTTATCTCATAACTCAATTATACTCTTACTGTGTTGTCTAGAGGCCTTCAGGAAGCCCTCTAGTGTTCTGTGATCCATAATAATTACAAAGATGTGGATGAAGAAATAGGCCAAAAGGTTCAACAGGCCAAACTAGCTTGCAGTGTTTCACAGGCTGTAGTTTCTATTTATCAAATGTCTGTATGTCAAATTCCTGCTGGTGTGAAAGATCAAAAGGTCTAGGTCACAAGTTGCAGGGGACTGATTACTCTTTGGGCTGGAGAACCTTGTATAAGAGAGCAACACATTAACAGGGAAAAAAACCAAAAGATGGAAAATTTGCCATCTTATAGAAAAGAGAAGCAAAACAGCTCCTCACCAGAAGTGATACAACAAATTAAAAATATTATTTGTTATTCTCATTTAAAGGTGCGAGAAACATCAGAAGAGCAACTGAATGGAAAGATATCTGCAATCATTCTCAGTAAGCTTACCAGAGCACTTGAAAAAGAGAAGTTTTAAAAATCCTTTTCCATAATCTACTTTTATTAACTAAACAAGTGAACCAGAATTATCTTCAGCCACTTTAATTATTTTGTTATGAGTTCTGTAATTGTCTTAATACAGAAGAGAGAAACAAATAATAGATTTTATGTAAACACTGGTTGCTAATGATGGTATCAAGGGACTGAAAAGCAGGAAATGGGAGGAGTTGATAAACAGGAGAGGTTAATTGGAAGTGCTGTGCAAAGATGGCTTCACACATGGCTCCTTGGTGAGGAGCCTGTTGTGTTCCTGCAGTTTATCCAGGCAATTAATATATCTTTTTGTTTGATTAAAGTCTAGTGAACTGCAATCAAATGTGGCAAATTATGAGCCAAAGAGATGGTGAGGAAGTACACCAAGGATTTCTATCAGCTGGGATCAATTAAATTCATGGCCAAGGAAAACACACCTGCAGACGTAAGCTGCACCCTTTGGGTTAACTAGAGGGTGTCAAGAATTCACTGTCAGATACAGGAGGTTTGTGGTGTACCTTGCCTTGCTCTCCTTCCACAGGAGTTCCTTCAAGCCCTACCCTTATACAACATTTTATAATTTTCTGCATGTATTTTTTCACTTCACATGAATGTGGCTTATCAATTGTGCTGAGTTTCTCGGGGGCCACAAACTAGAATAACTCTGAAACAGAAAAGCATCTCTACAGAGCATAGGATACTGGGAAATCTTACCAAGACACGTGTTTAGACACATAGACATTCTCCAAACTGAGAAGTGAAGCTATGGAGTTACAGAATATTTCAGAGATTGTTGACATGCTGTATAAAAGCTGAAGTAGTATTTGGGAATTGTTATATGTTGTACTTCACTGGTAATAGATGCACAAAATTACTCAGAATTAAAATTACCCAAACTTTCATACTCTGAAACAGGGCTTTTCTATCTACCAAAAATAAGGCTTTCATAAATATTTATATGGAGGACAAATTGTGAGAAATGAGGAAGTGAGAGAGATTGAAAGGGTTCTATTCCTAGACAGATATTTCTGTATTGATACAGAGAAGCTTATTGAAACCTAGCTTCTGCAGAGTACATGGATTATCTGGAAATAGAAAGATTTTTTTTTCCTGGTTCATAGAATTGTTAATATTTAAAGAAAAAAGACACTTAGCTCAGATTGAAACAACCCCAATGGCTGCTCCAGTGGGACTGGTTATTTTCACGTATCAGTTGTCAGTAGCGCACGTTGGCATGAACCTTGAAGGAATGGAATGAATGGCCAGCTCTGAAAGTATGGAGTTAAAGCACAATGTATTAAGGGAGAGAAAAACCTCAATGAAAATCCTACATTAATAAAATGGGAGGGTAGAGTACATATTTTTCTGGACATTGAATAAAGTATTATCTACTAAATAACTGCCATGTCTGAGCTAATTAGAAATAACTCTGCTGAGTCTGAGTAAATTCATAATGGAATTAAGTAAGTAGAGGAGTACTAATGACATCAAAACCCAGTCCTTGTTGAAAAATTTAGAGGCTGAATTTCTAGAAAAAGTCGTGCTGTTATCAGAAAGAGAAAGGTAAAAAACCCCAGTGTTTGTGCTTGGGTGATTTTCTTTTTTCACTTGCTCTTGGCTGTCACTTCCTTGTAAGTATACCCAGCAGGTTCTGTTAGTTCAAGATGTCTTGAAAAATGGTTTAAACAAAGGCTTTGGACTATATCAGATACAGCATTATTTTCTCCATGATTATTTTTGGTCATTCCAACAACCTTGCTGTGTTTCTAAGTGATGGATAGAGTGACTCAAAGAAGAGAAGCTGGTCGTATCTGGTTTTGTTGCTTTGTAAATCTGATTCACACATACACCAGTTCTGAAATTAGATAATCGGACAGAATTAATGTAAATTTTCTCTAGCTTGTATCTGGTTTCCAGGAATTAATTGACCTTCCAGGACAGATTCTGCTAATGTATATGAACCGTGTTCCCAAGAAAAGCTTCACCTATTTGCCTCAACAAGCTGCTGGGTTCTTTGTTCAAGATAGTGCAAAGCTGGGTCCTGCTATTTAGCAGGATGGTAATGACTGGTGTTTTCATCTAATCTGATTGCCCTTCCTCTGAAACAGAAAGAAAGAAATGTGCTTGCTGTTGGTTACAGTGGAGAGGGGGTGTGAGGAACTGCTCTTTACCAAACCCAAAGTGTCTCACCTCAAGTTTTTTGTGTTGCATGTTAACCTTCTTACTCACCACTAGGTATCCAGTTTGTACTTTGCTCCATCAACTGTGATCCTTTCTCAGTGTTGTGTCACACGAGATTTGTCACAGCCTGCAGGCTGCAATAGGAACAGGCCCCCCGTGGGGAATTGTCAGTATATGACTCTGGTGACATGAGAACTTCACCCTTGAGGCTTCTACACCTAAACCCACCCAACCATAGAGGGTATTGCCAAAGCCCAGTTTTATCTGCATAATAATATAGGTTTTGAGGCTATGTGAACAGTGACACTTAGTGGCAACTGCCAGAACTATAGCTTCAGGAGAGGAGGCTGTTTGATACAAGAGGTAAATTGTGAAGTTGTAATATAGCTAACTGGCTGAAATACCTAATTAATCAGAAAGGTCAGCAGTAGCCATTCAGCTTAACTTCCATTAGATTAATTTTTGTGCCAGTTAAAGTCTGTCAGAAATGGGAAAAAATGAAGGAAAAGAGAATGTTGACTTCTGAGTCGGAGTAACATTAATTAGTGCAGGTGATGGTGTTGGCCTGTCTAAATTCTGTTCTCTCTATGCTGTACATTCAAATTATTTAGCCTTGGTATATGAAAAAATCCTGGAGCCATGGTACATGGACCATGGTCAGTTACTTCTAAATATTTTTAAGTTCTGTCTGCCCTTTTGTGGGAGAGAGATAGGAAAGGTTACAGCTGGACTAACCTGCTTTTAGGAAATGGAAGGATGAACTTCCCACATCTTGCTGTCTTCCATTATTTATTCTTCTGAATGTGTTGCCTCTTGTATTTTTTCCCCTTTTCTTCTTTATTTTTTCCTATGAATCTTGCTTAGTGTTGCTGGTTTTCTGCATGTCTTAAAGCAGTGCCACAGCTGAACAATTGTTCTCCTTTTGTAAGAAAACGACTCACTAAAATTGATGTCAGTGACTTATCTCAGAAAAGAGGTGCAGCCAGTTGCCTGTGGCTGTGATTTTTTTCTTGCATAATGGAAACATCCTCACTGTTGAGTGCAGATCAGCTACAGAAAGTGGGGAGTTGCCTTGGACATTACATTGTATGCAATGTGATCTGTGCTGTCATGTTCACTACAGAGTATTGTGTCTTGCTACATGACTTCACAGACACTTGATAGCCTGAAGGGTATCATGAAGGCACGAACAAGAACACTGATGACAATACAGAGACCTTCTATTTTGCTGGCTGCCTATGTCCATTATTATTTTTGGTCTCTGCCATGTGTTAGGCAGAGTGCAAAACATCCCAGAGAGGATCTGGATACTGGGAATTATTTAAAAACCAGCAAGATTATATTTGTTTATCTCACGCAATCACTTTCACTCCCCTCAATGCTATATTCCACAAGTTTGAGCTTCCCTTCCCAGTGGAGAGATGGCTGCTGCTCTGGAAAGGTGGGACAGAAAGTTGTCAGTTCCTGCTGTGCAGCTACCCCAGCTGTTGGTGACCTGTCTCAGCTGTTGCTGATCGGGTCCCTGATGATCTCTGCCATTTGTTTCCATGCACCTCCCTGATCTCCAGGATCCTCCTATCTCAGGATCTTTTCTCCACTGAAAATACTCACCTTTTAGCCCTTTCAGCTGCAGGTCCCCAGTTTTCCCAGAATCAGAAGGTATGGTCAGCCTCCTAATTGGCAGTACTCTCTCCTTAATTGGAGGATTCAGGATACATCACTTCCATTCAGACCTGGTGGTCTGAATCCCAAAATCATGGTAATTCATTCACATTGTATTATCCTGAAGATTCAGACATGGTTGGAGAAAATTCTTAGCTTGGACCTGAAGAAAGCCAGTCAAGTCTTATATTGGGTGCTTGAATTTTATGACTTGTAGTGATCCTAACAGGAAATAGGGAATTTATACAAATTACTCATTATCCGAGTAGACATTTCTACAACTAGAACTCCAGATAACACATTTAATAGCACAGACAAGGAATACTGCACTGTAGGAGGCAGGATAATCATGTTGTTTCATAGTCTTCTTGGCCAGCATTACTAAAAAAAAAGAACCTCTGAATTCAAAACAGAAACACTATAAATGGAGCTAATCTTCATCTTTTTGGAAAATCTTCTGGTGTATCTAATGGAAACTACCACATGGACATAGTTCTTACTCCTTAGAAATTCAATGGCTACTTCGAAAAAACTGTGTCTTACAAATAAAATTAATTGTTATTTCAAAGGAATAACAATCAAAACAGCAGAGCTAATGAAATGAATTTTGAAGGAACAGTATTTTGTGGAGTTGCATGTTTTTGTTGTAGTCACAAATGGTAAATTTATTCAGAATTTGATATCAAAGGAAATTAGGAAACAAGTTGTGAGCTGTGTAGAAATGTTCTTGCTGTTTCCTTTAAAGAATTTCTTTCTTCTGAAGCCAGCTTCAGTTATAGCTGTGTCTAGCTTGTATCTGATAACCACATTTTGTAGGATTATTTTATGGAGTGGAAAGGACCTTTGGAGGTCATCAGGTTCAACCTGCCATTAAAAGCAAGTGCACCTTGCATCAGATTGATCAAACTGTTGTCCACTAAAATTTTTAGTATCTCCAGTAACCACTCTTTTCAGACTTTTCCTGTGCTTGACAGTCAAGTTTTTTCCAACATCTAACCAGAAACTTCCTTGCTGTAACTTCTACCTGTTTCTTCTTGTTCTTCCACTGTAGCCCCCTGAAAAGGATCAGGCTTCATTTTCTCTAAACCCTGCCAGTCATTGAAGACATTAAAACAACTCACTTTGCCTAAAAAAAATATTTCCATCAATAAAAACAGAAATGAAAATATTTCTGCTGACTTTCTATGAGACCATTTTCTTTTTGGATGCCTCTGGACAAAAAGAACCATTCTTTATTTTTTATGTGTGTTGGATAATCCCAATGACTGGAGGGAAACCTCATTGCAGTCTACAATTTCCTCATGAGGGGAAGTGCAGGAGCAGGCACTGATCTCTTCTCTGTGGTGGCTGGTGACAGGACCTGAGGGAATGGCATGGAACGGTGTCAGAGAAGGTTTAAGTTGGATATTAGGAAAAGGTTCTTCGCCCAGAGGGTGTTAGGGCACTGGAACAGACTCCCCAGGGAAGTGGTCACAGCACCAGCCTGACAGAGTTCAAGAAGTGTTTGGACAACACTCTCAGGCCCATGGTGTGACTCTTGGGGTGTCCTGGGTGGAGTAAGGCATTGAATGCAATGATCCTGATGGGTGCCTTCCAATTCAGGATATTCTATGATTATTCTATGATATTCTATGATAATTAACACAAATCCTGAAACGAAAATAAGCTTCTGAACCTGTTAAAAGAGTACAAAATCAGTAGTAAAAATCCATATTTGAAAGAAGAGGTTAAATGTAAATATTTTCATCCTGAATAGTAAGTTTTGATTTCAGAATATTTTAAAAATACTCTGATTTGGGAGAGCTGGAATTGTAATAATATGAAAATCTTCCTTATATATTTTTTTGTGTTGATGCTTTATATATTTTAACAGAAGATTTGGTACAGTTAAGTGATTCATCATCTCCCATTCTTTTGATTCTGAGCTCTTTTACAAGTACAGATTCTTAATAAATTTTATAAGGTAAAACCAGAGATACAGTATATGTTTTGAGTTTCTGACTATAGAAGGATCAGCTTTAGATTCCTGTTGTTCAACAAAACAGCTCTACTTTTCAGTTTTGAACCCAGTATGTGTGTTTTCTCTGTTCAGTCTTTTACTGAACACCACACTGCTTTCATTTCCAGGTATTCCAGTAGTTGTACCTTCCAAGTGATGCACCCTGGCTTGACATGATTGCCTGTTATGATCCCTGATTATGATGGAAGTGTATTTCCACATCCCGCCGTTGCCCCTTGGTCAAATACAGTTTTGGTTGGAGGGAGCTTTCCTCCAACCATCCTTTGCCATCCTTTGGCCGTCATTTGCTTTTGTCTTCTTTCATTGAGTTCAACCTGTTGATGTTCTGATTGCCAAAGGCATATCATTTGATTTTGAAAAGCTTCTCCTCGGTGAACGCCTAGGGGTGTTTTCAGCTCTATTTAGATTTGTGCATTACGGTTTTAAATTGCTACTTTGGGCTCTATTAAAACAAATTTCAGAAAGAAAATGTCAGTGTGCACAAACAGGTAATTGAAAATAGTACTGCTTAGGAACAAATATGGTTTTCCTGCAGATTTCCTTAGCCTTTGTTTAAAAGCACAGCATTAGTGTTATGCTAGTGGGGATTTTTTTATTTGCTACAAGTGCTAATCATGATAAAATGTCATTGGTTTGGGCAACATATTCATTTGTTAACATATTCATTTGTGCAAGAACAAATGGCCTGTAGGAGCTGTGGTGCACAAAAGTAGGAAATCTCAGGTTGTAGTCCATTAACTACAGGAGTCCAGTTCCCATTAATTTAGGAATGTTTGTTACCATTTTACAGCCTAAAATACTTTATTCATGACATGCACATTCAGCTTCTATTAGTCTAGTGTTGTCTATGAGTGGTAAAAGACTCTATATTCAGCATCCTATAATTATAAAATATTTTTATTCTGGAGTCACAACAACAAATCTTTCAACTCTGGCCAGCTGTATAGACTGCATAGCTAGTATCTTGATGTCTTGTGCCTTCTAAAATCATTCATACCACTGCAAATAATTATGCATACTTTTACTAACTCAGCCTCGCTTTTTTTTCCACTTGTGTAAATTGTATACCATGATATTCATTTAGCTTCAGTGGGAGCAGTAGAAGGTCATATAGGGAGCTTGGAGCATTGCCAGTGAAATTGTGTATGAAATTTTCCTTAGCAAATTCTTTACTGAAGCATTGCTACTTTCAGGTTCAAACATTATTAAAAAATATTCCGAAACATTAAAAAAAAAACATTAGGAACAAATTGTTGTGTTTCATTACTAATTTTATCCTAGAGCTAAGAAGGCTCTGTAGTTCTCAGGATAGCATTTTTTTTTTTTTATTCTGCATGTGTTAATGACAGGATATTGGCAGTGAATAAAAAACAGATTTCTATTGAATTTCAGTAGGCCATTTAATTTCTTGTATGAATGGATTCAGGTCTACCATAAAGTACTGCAGCTGCTTTTGTCACTCTTCTATATATCAACCAGTGCAATGCAGTTTTCTGTATTATATAAAATAATAGTACTGCATGATTTCACAACCTAATCTCTTCTTTTCTCCTGGTCAGGTCAACTCTGACTCCTTCACTCAGTGCAGATATATGTGGAAGCAGCATCTTTGGGAGCAAGTGTTCTGCACTATTTCTTTGTGTTGTGTTAGTCCTCTATGACATGAAAATTCTGTGTAAAGGAAAAGAAACCTGTAAAATAAAAAATAAAAAAAAGAAAAAAGCATAATTAAGTTGTAAGTGCTGTAGATGCTCTTGGGAACACTTAAAGAAGATTGAGGGACTTTTATTGACCTAAGCATTTTGGAAACCAAAGTCAAACTGAGTACATCAGCCTGTGGCATTAAACGGATCAGTTCTGAACTCTCCTGATAATATTACCCAGGACTGTCTGTTGGAAGGAGGCAAGAACATTCCGTGCTGTTCATCAGCTCCTTCTTATTGCCTTAGACATTTTTTGATGTTTGTACAGTGCTAGAGTGGCTCTACATTTGTTGAACTTCTTGGTCTGAAAAGATATACTGTTGGTATAAAAAGTGGAGAGCCTGGTCTTTGGAAGTCTGAGTTATTGAAATTGTGTTTGCTTCCAATCAGTCTTCATTCATTCACAGCTGTCTCCCAAAGAAGGTAAATATGCTTTTTCAGTGAGTGTCTCCTTGACAAATGCTTGTGAAGTAAAATCCTTGCAGCTCAAAGCTGCCCACATGTCCACACAGGAGCCATATACTCTGTTACACAGTTGTTCCTGTGCCAAACCTTAGGCTGGAAGTTTGACTCCCTCTGCAGGGCTGGAATCTTGCCGTCTGTGGCTCTTGGATGCTGAGTTCAGAGCACCTGTGGGTTACACTCCGCTGGGCTTTGCTGCAAAGTGAGGCAGCAGCACTTGTTTGAACAGGCAGAGCTTGGAGGCAATTGAAGTGGTGGTTTCCTTTCGGCTGTGACAGTCAGCCTTCTCAGGGGGCTGACAACCCAGGTGGCAACCAGAGCTGTCATGCAAACTTCTTGGCACCACTGCTGGCCCTCACACCTTCCTGACCATTCACATACATCTTAGAGAGCTGCAGCATCAGGAGCAGCCAACAAGGTGCTCAGGTCTGTGTGTAAATGATTCAAAATGCCTTCTTCACAAAACACACCAGCTTTCCTGCAAGGAGATACAGTGTCTGTGCTCACATTATAGGTAGTATGGAATACCCAAATTGTGGGATTGTTCCAAAGTCCTTGTATACTGAAACAAAATTGTTTTAGAAGCCAAAGATACATTTATAATGTATCCATAAAGATTCTAGCACAACTGGGGCACAAAACAGTGTTGGGGGAAGTGGCTTGGAGCATCTAGGTTTTACTATACTATGGATAGTAATATCATATTTTAAGATGTGATAGCCTCAGTTTTATTCTTCTCCTAAGCTATTACTCATCTTGACTGCATTTGTATATTATGCATGAAGACAAACTTGAGCTTTGTGGAAGGAAAATTATCTAGGGAATTCCTGTGTCCAAAAGGGCATGTTATTTAGCGATGTGTTTAGACAACATCAGCTTCAATCTAAAAGGATTTTTGTTGGTTTTTCTTTATGGTGTTTATTACTTGGGACACACACCAACACAGTTATAGCCAAGCCTACCAGCACAACAACCTACAGGGTGAAAAGGGGAAACTCCATACTTAAATGAAGGTAATGGAAGCTTTTTTTGAAGGTAGTGTTGTTAAATATGAAAGTGGTTAAAGAGGAGCATGAGGAAAATATTTAAATGTAACTACATCCATTTCTACCAGCTAATAATGAGAATTTTCTTTGCTTTCTCTAGGGGGAAAATAGAGCAGAACTTCCTTTAGCACCAGTTTCTATAGTGACAGTATCCTCAAAATCTTTATGAACTCAAAAATAACTTGATATTACAGTGTAGAAATGGAGCTTAATCAGAGTTTTCTGTCCTCTAGAAAACGGTTAATGATCTGAGGAACAGGAATTTAAATTGCATGGAAGATTAAATTCTTCTAATTTAGTAACTGAACTTTTGTTTGCATCTGCTGATGAGGTGAGAGATGCCAAATGCCATCCTCCCCAGCCTCACATCCCGTTTGATATCCATGATGTCTACTGTGCTTTTGTGTTTGAGCCCACAGGTGCTACATCTACCCATTCTTTAATTTTTCCTTGGTCTAGGTGCAGCCGAGCTCTCTGGTTTTCCTTGTGGTCTGTGGCAGCTTTTCTCAGCTCAGATACCTGTGAGCTGAACATGGCACTGGGGTGGACAGGTTGTGGCACAGCTCCCTGCTGAGCCCACAAATCTGCCTTCACAGCTAGATACAAACCCGCTGCCCTCTGTCCTCTCCTACCTTCACAACATCCTTTTCTTCAAATGGCATCTCCTGCTGGTCATCACCCCTTTCTTCCACCTCCCTGCAGTCATTTTCCTCAGCTGCTCCCACAGCCAAACCACCAGTGAAAGCCTGTGCCTTTTCTTACTCTCTTGCCCTGAAATTCCTTTTGTTTCTGTCAGCCCCTGTGCTATACACTCTGCTCTCCTCTTTGGGAATTTTTCAAACATCTACCACTCCTATCTCCAGATAGGGACCAAAGTGCTATTATTCTTTTGGTCTGACTGGAGAGCTCATCCAAACCCTAAATATTTCAGTTAACTTCTGTCTTTCATTATCTATGGCCTCATCTTCCAGACAGAGTGGGCAGTAAATTACAAAGGACTTAGGTAGTTCGTGGCTGATTCATTACACACTGAGGCATTAAATATTGAGTAATTTTACATAATTAACAGTATGCCTAAATTCATGCAAGCAGATTCCTCAGCCAGTCACAGCTGATTATCCTTCAGTTACTGATGAACAGTAGCACTAAAAAAAAAAAAAAAAAAGATTAGCATCTTCCCAGGATTGCACTTCCAGGCGAACCTGTCTGTCATGATGCAGCCATTCAACAGCATGCTTATTTAGCTATTTAACTGATTCTGTACTCACAGATGCAATAAAGTTGTTAGAAAAAGACTGCTTCTTTCACATGTGTTGAATTAAAGTGAACGATAAATTTCATTTTGTTTGCATTTATTAAGTGTAGCTATTTTAATGTCTTCTTGCAAATCAGATTCATTACTCTTCACGGTTTCTGTTATTTGTTTTGCAAACACTCAAATAAATAAATAATTATGACTAACAGAGCTCACCTATGATGGATGATGGGGAGAAAGGCTCATCAAGTTGTTGTGTTTCTGGAAAATCAGAGAGAAATATTTGAGTTGTGAAAGCATCTAAGGTAAAATATGCCCTCTGTTTAAAATTTCTGACATGCCACCAGCTGTTCAGGGCAGAGAGATCTTTAAGGTGCAGCCAGTTCTGAAAGGTCTGTCGTCCAGGTTGTCCTCTGTGGCTGGAGCCCATAAGTGCTTGTGCAGCCCTGCTGAGGAGCCAGGAGTGATGCTTCCTCCCTGTGTCCCTCTGCTTCATGTTCAGAGCTGCTCCTGGAGGCCATGGACCGTCTCAAGGAGCAGCTACTGGCAGCTGTGCGTGGGGAAAACCAGAGCCTTACTAAAGCTATGCCTCCCTCCTCTCTGACAGTGCTGCAGATGGTCTCACAGGACTGGCTTGAAGAATATAATTCCTGAGCGAAAGCTTTAAAAAAAAATCAATCACTCTGATAAATGCCTTGCTTGTGCTGTTTTGAAAGTGTTGTTTTACTTCCAGCAAGCTGCTGCAGGAGGTTTCCCTACAGGATGAGGCTTCCCTGCATTTTGCCAAGTGCCAGTCCCCAGGTTTGCCTGCCCTTCCTGCTGTCAGTCAGTGCCAGCCTGGTGCCATTCACAGGAACTGCATGTACTGCATTGTCGTTTGACTCATGGCATTTGCTGGGGGAGCCACTTTGATGTATGGGAAGCAACCTACGAAATTCTGATACTGAAGAAAATAGCCATAAAATCAATACTGATCCTACAAATAGACATGATATCTAACCACTTGCATTAAGACCTAAATTTGGATAAATAATTACTAATTTACTAGTAATGTTTACTCTAAAGACAGATAAGACCATTTCAGGTGTTGTTTCTGTTGAGCTTTGTCGACTTACTTAAGCTTTTTAGAGGTGTTGAACTTTAAAGTCTGCACTGGTGCTTAGTATTATATTGGCATATTTTCAAATAAGAGATAAGACAGGATAAAACTAAACCAGGCTGTTTTCTTGTCTTGAATATTGTAATCCATGTTATAATGTTATTACCTTTTCTCTGTTAGAGTTCTGAATTATCAATGGCCCAAAGGCTTTTTTATTCATTAAAATAATTTGTTTTACCTTTCTATTCTACTAAGGCCAGTGAATTTAAAATTCTTATAATTTTGCCTAAATGAAAACATATATTATGCAGCAGGGAAAAAGATGCATATGTGATTAGTCTATGATTATCTTGCTGTTAAAATAAATCTAAACAAATGGGATTTTTATTGTTCCAGTGCAGACTATCTGAACGGTAAATTATTCTAAATTGGTCATAAGCCACAACCCGTTCAAGTTTATTCAGAGAGTATAGGCAAAAGTGAAGCTTTTATTATTTTTAAATATAGTTAGTTTTTTCCTTCTTGATGGCTTTTCTGGTTATAGGCAATAAATGTAGCTGTATATTACCACTTTGTGTAGCTGATATGACTCCATGATATTCTTTAAAGCACCAATGATATGACTTGATTTGAATTTTTAATAACTGAATACCTTGCAGAAGCCACTATGAGTAAATGATGGTTAAAATTAGATAGACATATAAAGTGAACTCACTGTCAATTTGTGTTTGAGCTCCAGATGCCCACTGTGAGGGGCACCATAAGATGATTAAACAGTGTGTGCTACCCTAATGAAGGAGAAAGAGCCCTGCACATGTGTAGATAAAGAGAGGTTCATTGCTGTCTTGAGAAGTTGTGAGTACAGACATTCCTGAGGTGTCCTTGGAGCACCTTCTTTGAAGAAGGTGAAGCAAGGAAGCTGCAGAGGCATCCACTTCAGCCAGCTGAGCTGGATCTGCCACTGCTGCTGACTTTTCCCTCTAGCTGCTGTGTTCAGACCTAGCATAATCCCTGCATCGTGTCTGAGGCAGGAAATGTGTGGTGGCCTATAGTGAATGAGATCTACATTCCTCCTTTTTGCAGGCACATTACCTTGCAGAAGCAGCAACAGCCTCTTTCTTAAACAATATGAACTGACTGGATCCCCTCAATTCAGTTGCAAGTATAGCAGAAAATAGTGTTCTGCCTTGTTAAAAAGTTGTTTTAATGTGCTCTGCAGTTAAAAAAAAACCTCTGACCTTGCATGAGGATCACTCTGTCTGAGGAGATAAAGGTGAGAGAGGATGACTAAAGGGGACCATGTTCAGATCTTTTCAGGAGTTTAGTTACTTAACATATTGTTTAATCTAGCAGAAATTTAAATAACTGCTCATTACTAATTGGTTACTAATACTTACATTCTGTAGCACGTTATGATGGCATGTTCTATAGCCTAAAAAACAGTTGTATGTGTTTGGTTATCTTCCTATGTAAATTAAATTATTTTTTCAGGAGGAGATGAAAACATAGCACATAGCTCTATAGTAGTATTCAACTGGAGGGTGTAGTCTGGTGCATACTTAGAAGCTGGTAATTTAGTGCCTAAAAATGCTCCTCTGCTGTTAGAATGGTTAGAATGAAGGAAAATAATTTCCCCAGTGTGGACCAGTTTGCAAAATGTAATAACTCACATTTTGCTGTAGAAGTACAAAACTGGCTATTCAACACTAAGAACCAAGCTTTTGAATTATTGCTTTCTCTGCCAGGCTGTGGCTGGATGGCAGGGAAGTGTTGCCTACTGTAAAGTACTAGTGTTACCTGTACAAACTTTGTATGGTTTGACATGGCGATTGCAATTGCTTGGGTGGATAAATGGGTGGTATTTCTGTTTATATGGGAGATGTCAATTTCACCCAGTTCCCACTTTTACTGCAAGTGAACTTGCAAGTTTTCATGTAACAAACAAATAAGTTAATAATAATATGTTAATAAGTAACAGTGGACTCAAATGCTGACACATAAGGTGGTCTTAGGCATCAGCAATTTAGTATCCCTGGTACACCTTTTTATACTCTTTATTCACACACATAACAGGTGTTCCTTACTACATTACCATTGGTCAGTAAACTATCCACAGGTGCCTTTTCTAATTAGCCATACAAGTCTGCTTTCTCTGCTTCATTCGCTGACAAAGGTGTTTACCTCGCTCGTTTAGGGGCACAGCTGTAGCTTATTTAGGTTTAGGTTGCCCATTTAGGTTTAGGTTGCCCACAGCCTTTTCGTATCTTACCACAAATAAGTTCCTTCCTAAGGCCAAGGCTAAAGTTCTCACATGGAAATGTTCTACTGGAAAATGCTAATCCAACTAAATCAAATTTTTTTTAATGGAGTTTTGGCAAAATATCACCAAGGTTTTCAATGTACCTGAAAGATTTTTAATCTATCAAAATACTATTTTTATGAACTAAGTACTTCTAGAAAGTTGAAAAAACGTTTTGGAATATTTTGCTTTATGAACAATTTTGCTCTTTTGATTTTTTTCTTACTGATTCATAATGAATACAGTATTTAATACCTTAGAGCTTTGAAATTAATGGATAATGTAATTTTTGGCCTAGTCTGGCTAACTGTACAGTGATACTTTACAGCAGAGGCACTGACATATACACATGTGAAATATAGTTCTGAATTAGACCACTGAGGCTACCCTGATCTAATTTCCTAATTCAATGTGCTTTCTTCATGGAGATCAACAGTTCCAAGGTGTAAGTTTCAATGAAACTGTCCCATGAAGATGAGTCCTGTTCTGATAACAAGCTCCATGAAGTGCTGGCTTGTACTTAAAAATATACTCTTTCTATCATAACTCAGAATCAGATAAATCCTTAAGCTAATCAGACTTCAAAAATGAGAAAGAAATGTAGCTAAGGAATTTTAGACGGAGGAGGATACTGCTCTGGAGATGTCAGTGTTCGAATTGTGGCACAAAGCCTGAGTAACTCAGACCTGTATTGCTGCCCATTGCTGCAGCTTCATCAAATGCAGGGAAAAACTTGGTATTACACTCCAGTGAAAGACTTAATGTAAGATGCTTCTTCCTTGGTAGCCACATTGTGTCTGGAAAATTGCAGGGTACAACTGACCTCACTGGCTGGTGTTTTTTGTTCAGAAGGACTTACCGTGGGATATTGTGGTTTGCAGGTTTGCAGTCACAGATTTTCCATGAGGACCATTCTGTTCTCCTCTAACTGACAGTTCTGGGAACACAAATACAATCTTCAAACACTTTTCTCCCTGCTGTTGCACTGCAGCCAAGGAAGCTTTCGTGGGCTTTCTCCTGCAGGAAATGCTCCTACTGTGAACTCAGCTGTTCCCAATCATGAGTGAGAGTCATGGACTTTAACCCCACGGAGCAGGACTTAATCAGGCTTCTGGGATGTCGTAGTGCTTCACTGATTTCCCCACTTTTCCCACAGTGCTGCTATTCCTCGGTGAGCAGGGGAGCTGCTGGTTTATGATTTGCTTTTACTTTCCTTGGTGGGGTTCTCCCTAGCAATGTTCAGTGTTTTATTATCTGGCTCATTTCATGTAATACACTTGCCACCTTTAAGATGCATGGAGTTCTGTGCTATTTGCTAGTCCAGCTGAGAACTATAATGCAAATAGTAAAAAGCCTAGATACTTTCTAGGCTTCTCTTCATGTCTGTGTTCCAACTGGAGTGAAAAATTCAAGGAAATGCTATGAAATACCTGCTTCTTGTAGCAAGTTAAATTATTCCATATGTTATTTCCGTGTTAAATAAGCCAAAAGGTATAAAGTTAGGCACCCAAATTTTGGCAAATGACATCATATTTATGCAGCCAGATGCATATTCCAGTCCTCAAAGGTATGTATAAATTTTCTGTCAGCTATCAGCAATCACTTTTCATGGGGTGTGTTGATGACTCACAACTCTGAAAAGCAAAACTCTTACATGGTGTTGCACTGTTGCTGTACAACATACACACAGGCAGCAAAGCCTGGAAACACTGATCACAGATCTACACTTAAACATTTTCCAGGACGTTTATGGGGAAAATGATGCTTGCATCAAACACCAGTGTCTTATTTTACAAATATATTAAGAGAATATGAACAGGGACTTGGCAGCATTCAAATTGCAACTGCAGTAATCAGAACTCTGTTATAGTTTCAATGTGTTAATATGTAGCTCAACATCTCTTCCTGCAAGTTTCATGCTATTTCCAGCCAAAACAAAATATCGATTAGCTCTATGGTATGAATAGTTTCAGTAATCTTTCTATTCCTATCATATCAGCAAAATTTGTCCATCTTCATGGATAGAGATATAAATAAATATTCTGTGAGATTTTGAACACTCTGGACAGGAGATTTGTATCAAGAGCTTTTACTCAAGCAGTGCTTCCTTGTTAAGTCAGAATCTGGAGGGGTTTTTTTTGTGTTGGGCTGGGAGGGGTTAGTTTTTTTGATTTTTTAATTGAAAAATAGTCTTCTGCTAGAATTTTGGGGAAAAGGCAAATTGGTATAATTTGATGACAACCTAAGAGTGTAACTGGGTAGCTGATACACGTTTTTAATGGATGCTGCTCTGATGCTATTAATCGGTGTCATATTTGAATTTGTGTCTTCCTGTTACAATGGGGAAAGCAAGAACAAGGAGACCTTTGTTCTTGAAAATGTGAAAAGAGCTTGTGATGCTATAAGCAAAAATATTATTTCATGTGAAAAAAGGTCATGTATTGGAGTTTTGGTTGCAAAAATATTTTTGCAGTGTTTCTGGATGGTATTTTTGTTCCTCTGTTAGACAAAAAAAAAGTAATGATATAATGCTGTCATCCTGTAATTATTTCTTCTCAACTTTCATCTGGCATGCACGGTTGGCAACAGATGCTCAGGCACTCTGCAGTGAGGTGCTCTTCATCTACAGACTTTACAAGCATAGCAGTGCTGTTAAAAATGTAATCATGTGCAGGGCAGTATTTCAAAGCTCCTAACTGAAAAAAAACCAAAAACCTCATTTCCACTGGGTAAGTCACATCCATTGTGCAAAACATAGTTTGAAGGGAGTTTGTTACAATGTTGTCCCAAATCTTGCTGGAGAGGTGCATTATAAAATCTCTGCCCTTCTTTTAAACTGCAGAAGACCCATAAGTGATAATTTGGAAAGGCCTTCTGGACACTGCCTTTTACAGGATAAGCAGACCTTTTGTATAATTGATCAATCAGTCCAATAACAAAATTTTTGTCCCAGCTGGCACTTGTGCAACAGAGCAGTTCTAATTTGTAGCACTGAAGTGAATGTTTGGAGTAAACCTAACAAGGGACATCAGGAAAACGTATCAAACATTAACCATTTCAGATGTATCACTCTCTTTGCTTATGCAGATGTAAGCACTGCCTTAAGAATGTGGCAAATGTTTCACAAGGAAAAAAAAATCATGTTTGATTCTGAGATATGTATTTTGTATTTTATATAGATTTTTAATGCCTACCATAGCAATTTATTTTTTCTAAATGTACTGATTGATATGAAGATCTTAATGTCAGAAATCATTATGTAATTCTTCAAAATCATTGTACTTGTTACATCAAAAATACATATGGTGCATGTAGAAAACCAAAACACTTAGGCTGTCTCTCTCATCAGCTCTCCAAGCTGCCATCTCAGTAGAACTGACATTTTAAATCCTTTTTGGCAAGAGATAGAGGAAAAAATATCATATTCTGACACATGAAGTATTTCACTAAGCTGACATGCCTGTATCACCTGTATGTCCCAAAGCAAAGGGTTGCACTGAGCATATGCAGGGTGATGTTACACCTGAGATGTTTTGTTTGGGCTTGTTTGGTGTTTTGGTTGTTTCATTTTGTGTATTTTTTTTAGTTTTACAAAGCTGTACTGAAAAAAAAAAAAAAGATGTTTCAAACACATATTACTTATTATACTTACTATATCTGATCTTCATGAAATGAAATATTCTTGAGGTGGAAAAAACCCTTTTCTGTGATAGCATTTGAGAGAAAGGGAAACAATTAGTATGACAATGGCATTGTTTTTCAGGATGTGCTCACTGTTTAATCAGATTAACTGCAATCCTTCCTTTGCTTTCCACACACATGGAGAAATACAACCCTCTGGTATGGGCTTTAACCTTTAGGTATCTAAGACAATAAGAAATGAAACAGCAGCTCTGTAGTGGAAGATATGTTGTTGTTGCAAATATATAAACCCACCCTGTGGGCCCAACAGTTCAGCCAGTTTTCATCCCGTCTGCTCATCCAGCCCAACCATCAACAGCCCCTCTCCGCGGATCTCCCATGTCAAAGGCCTTACTGCAGTCCAGATGATGCTCTCCCTTCATCTACCAGGCCAGTCATGGCATCATGAGAGCTTATCAAGTTCATCAAGGATTACTTCCCTCTTTTGTTTCTCCATGCTGACTGCTCCTGGCAATTTTCCTGTCATTCCTATGCCTAGAGGTTGTTTCCAGGACTAGCAGCTACATTGCCTTTCCAGGGACAGGGTTGAGGCTAAATAGCCTGTAGTCTCCTTCTTCTTTCTTTTTGCTCATCCTGGTGGTAGGAAGGATGTTTGTTTTTCACCAGTCTTTGGACACTTCTGCCAGTCACCCTGATTGATCAAGGATTACCCAGAGGGGCTCTGCAATCACACCTGGCTGCTCCCTCGGCACTGTTGGGTCCTGCTGTTCCGCTGGCGTCTTCCTCTCACCCTGGCAATCTCTGCATCATTCATAACCAATTCAAGGTCTGAGTTTTTGCAAACTTTGGAGACATCTAAGGGCACTGCACTTCTGCAGATTTCACTGAGGTTTGAAAATGTGCACATGTTCTTCACAGCTCTGAAACAACGCTTTTGCTTGAGCCAGAGCTCGATTCTAGCATAGAAGTGCCACCGTGAAATATGCGAATTCAGATTATGTGATAGTATAAAATGTCATACTAGCTGTTTTATCTTCAACTGATGAAAATGAAAAGGAAGATCTTTAGTGAGAGACAAGCCTGGAATGCAGTATTGAGATAAATTTTGCAATTTTTCTAGCTCCTGTTTAGGTTATGGTGATCTTTACAACATCTAAAATCATGTAGAGGAAGAAACTGCAAAGGCAAAAATGGAAAAGCAGCACTATTTGAGAAATTACTTGTATTTGTACATTTTCTGATAGCAATTTTTGTCTGTCTAAATCCAAAACTGCTATAACTGTTCTAAGAAACCTCTTCATATCCTATCTTTGTCCTTTTCCTAACTTGTCAAAACCATGTGCTCATTGGTCAGTATTTTGTTCAGTTTGATGTATCAGATTTATTGGTTTCTTGCTTTAAAATTCAGTATTTGCCTTCAACAACACAGCAGTATACATGTATTTTGGAACACCTGCATGCACAGTCACAGTGATTTCCTCATGCCATATTCCACTGCAAATAGCAAAGGGTGAATATCCTCTGACATACTTATTGTGATGCAATGATCTCAGTGAAATTGTGTAACTCAAAAGTTAATAGAAATCTCCGGTCAAATTCTTTTTCTCATTTTCTCTTTCACCTGTTTGGGAATGTTGCAATGGAGTTTTGCTGAGTTCTGCTAAGGTTTAATCTGAAAGAACTGTCCTCCACCCAGTCTGCATGGCAATAAAAGAACGTGGAGGTAGAAAAAGACAGGACATTTTCTTTTTGCTCGGCCTCAGCACTACAGAACAATGATTACAAAAAGAGTCCTGTTTACTGTCAGCAGAAAAAATTGTCTATTTCAACAGATTCTTTGAGAAATTTAGCTACAAAAATCTAGAAAATGTTTACCAAGAATATACAGACTGTGACATGTGTTTGTTGTTTGATCATTATCTTTTCTTTTGGTCACAGTTTGGACAAATTTTCAGCATAGATAAAGGTATAATGTCTAAAGGCAAAATTATCCTTCCTGTAACTTTTATGTTCTTGATGCAAGAATTTCTTTCAGGACTTTGTAAAAACATTTTTTGTAACGTTAAATAGGATGGTGTTGCTATTATAACTTCATACTCAGAAATGGCTGTACTTTTTTGACTGGAATAAAAACAATAATTAAAAAACAATAGATTTCTATAATGAGACAAGTCAGATCCCATAATGTCTGTTGACATTAAGAACCTCACCTACAATACACTAAAATGATTTTGATATAGAAAATCTTAATCACGTAATAGAACTGCTTTTTCTAATAAATTTATCCAAAGAAAACCTTGTTTAATTCACAGATTTTAGACTTTTAGCATTATCCTTGTCAGGATATAATTTAGACTAGCCTTGTGCTGAGTTGTCCATGAAGTTACTAATGTTGATTTTAAATCTTATTTATCCATCAGTGTGTGGATTACCTGTCACTTGAGTGCCTATATGAAAATATTTCTGGCAGGAGTTGTAATTAATAAATTTAATATTTGAGTCCCTGATAGGAATGGATATGACGCTTTGGGTTATTAATATACTTCTTACATGGATGTTGTCTGTGGCAGCAAGTGTTACACTTTGATCATTGACTTCTCTTTGCCTGCGATTCATCTGGATCAGTTTAGGCCTTTGCCATTTGATTACATTATCTTTTATCTACTTCTGAATTCTCATCCACATAAATATATTTTAATCACACATCAGCTTTGTGCCCTTATTTCTTCAGTTTTCTCTGTAAAAATATGATTGAACACTATAAAATACAGTTTTATTCAACTGGCTTGACTGCCTTTTTTTTCTTTTTTCAGTTTTTTTTATGAGAAACAATTGACCGGTAAACTATTATGGAAATTTTCGAGGTGTGGTGCACACGTGCCTTTTTCCTGCTCCATTTCCTGATCCACTGCAATGCCTGTCAAATTGAAATGTGAGGCCTAAGGAGCTGTGGCACTCACCCCAGGCTTGCGGGTGAATCACACCTCTCTGGGAACATAATTCATACACTTGACTGACACACAAACACCAGGAGAATTCTGAGATTCATTCCCATTTCAGTACTTATAATGGGCACAATTCTGAGTTCTGGGATGACTAAATCAACAAAAAGTACATTTGATGGAAAAGGACATGCTTTGGAGCGCTGACTTTTGGATAGCCCTAAATGCCTTTGGAAAAATGAAAGTTAGAGGTTGACTTAGACAGGATTGGAAAACTAAGATAGAAGGACAAAGCTTTAGCAGTCTGTTTTTCCTTTTTTTCCAGTAATTGTCTAATGTGAGGTGCATAAACTCTTGCTCTTCTTCCACTGTTTGGCTAACCTTGCAAAAAGCAACATATTGCAGTCAAAGGATTTTTTTTCCTTGATCTTCTGGGTGTGTGGAACTAATCTTTCTGGTGACACAATGATATATCTTCCACAGAAGGTGTTCAATGTGCTGCCACACAACAGCAAACTCGGCTGAGTTTGCTCCGTAACCTATCTTTAGGCATTTAGGATTTCTGAAAAACCTCAGCATTTTTGGTCAGAGCTTTGCTGAGTTTCTCTCCTGATTTTATGGTTCATATGATTTGGGTACAGAAATGCTTTGAGGAATGTCTACCTGCCTTTGCTGACCCTTATCAAGATAAAGATTGTCATGCTTGGGAAAAAGCATCAGTTGTATGTTTAGCATTCATTCTTTACAATATAATCATGATAAGTTTTCTTTAATTTTGGACTAATTGACCAGAGGCAACAGTCCAGAGTTTTCCCATGTGTGTTGGTTTGAAAACAAACCAGTGGGACTTTGCAAGTTAGGGCTATAAATTTAATAGGAAAATTAAAAAGTAAGTGCAATAATACAAGGAAAAACACTGACAGAGTCAGATACAGCCTGACACCCTGTTAGTCAGGGTGGTGGTAGCAGTCCAAGTGAAGCAGTTAGGTTGAAGCAGTGATCTTGCAGAAGGTCTAGTCTCCACCTGAAGGTGCAGTGGTAACTCTTGTCCTCTGGGAATCCAGTACAGGACTGCCTTATGTAGTTCCAAGGCCAGGTTATGTCCAGGTGGGAGTGCTTGGCTCCTCCCTCCTGGGTGGAGCATCTCACAATAGGATGAGATAATTCCATGAGTCATGTGGTGGGTCCTTGATGGCCCATTGACTGTTATCAGGGGTGAGTCGTAGCAGGAGATAACAGCTAATGCCCCACAGCTGGTGGTAATAAAATGCTAAATACATCTTTATTGTAACCTAGGACACCCTGGAAGCCTTTGTTTTCCTCAGTTGAAGAGTAATTAGTGTCAGCTTCTTATCAAAGAACATAACATCGGGTAGAACAGTTCCTATGGTTGCTGTTGTGCACTCCTAAGTTTCTGTATTGTAATAAGAACAAGATGATAAGAAACTCAAATGAAAGTTGAGATGAGAAAATGCTTTGGTTTAATATTTGATCACTTTTTTCTCCCAGGTTGGTAATGCCACTTAATTATGAAGGTCACTGAACTCAAATGAGCAAAGTTGCAGCAGGTGGCCAGTTTCCAACTCCGATGAGTGTTCATCTTTATGGTTTTGGAGAAAGACATAAACTATGTTAGGCTTGCTCCTTGAGCTTTTTTTCAGTATAACGGCAGCTGACACCTGAATGCATTTACCAACTAGGACTGATGTTCGCCTTTTTAAAAATGACTAATTAAAAATTCAGTTGTTCAATAGCTGCTTTCAAGAACTCTCACATTCCTTAGTTCATTTTTCACTCAATTATTTTCTCCAGAACAATTTCAACAATCTTTCTTATGTCTTTTATTCCACATTTTGAGAATGAGAAGATACCTGCTTCTAACAGTTTGTACTTTGGGTCCTTTGTTTTAATTTTTACTGTTATGCTAGAAAATTAAAAAGTAAGGATTTCCATGGGGTTCCATTACCAAAAAAGCATGTCCACCTCTTTCATGTTGTTCACAATAGACTAGTTTTTGGTATTGAATCTAAAATAATAACTTTTCCCTTTCATAGGCAGTTGAAATGTATATTATGAATTTTTACATGAAATACCTCACAGCTGGGCATTAGGAAATATGTTTTAGAGAAATACAGTAAAATAGAAAATTGCCATGGAAAAGGGATCTCTTTTTTCCTTTATTGGCATAAGTTGTTGTTGAATTAGATCTTAGTTTTTCACTATTGCTGAGTTTGGAGATGCTGAAGTGAAGAAGATAGTGCAAATGTGTATTGATATCAGGTAAAAATGGAAACCACTGTTAGCCCTTAGACTTCCACATGTTTTCTTGCTGGATTTCCAGTTGTCTGCTACAATTCAGCAATAGGATAGACCATGAAAGACTTGTCCTATTCTTCTGGTGAGAGAAGCTTTACTAAACTGGGACAGTTTAAAGTGGTCAAGAAAAGTTCAGAAAACTTATGCTGGAATGCTTACCATATTTATATATTTGCAGTGGAAAATGTTCAAGGCAGGAGAACTTTTAGCAGGATTCAGAAAGAAATACTGCAGGATTCTAAGCAAAACATTTCTTTCCATCTTGCTTAAATTGAAATTGGGAAAAACAAAATAGAAGTAATAATAAAACCTCTCCCAGTTTAAGAACAGTATTCAGAAGGGAAAAAAAAATACAGACTGAATAAGCCAAAAGACATTGAGTCAGGGAAATGTGGCTGGGTCAGTCTTATTATTTCTGTCATTAAATAATAAAAGGAAAAAATACCAGAAAAAAGACTGCTCCAGAGTTAATTACCAGTGACATACACTTCTGGTCAAAGGATCAGCCTGGGTCCGTGTACCGCAGAAAACGGCACACAAACATTATATTGACCCCATGACTTTCCACTATAGCATATCCTTGCATAAATCCATCCAAACAAAACAAGCAGAACCTCCACAACCTCTTCTGCCTGACAGAAACTGGTTCTTTCCCTAAGTCTCCCTGGTTAAATTTCCAGCTGCATAGTGCCAATGTCAGTGTGTATCCTGGGCTCATGGCTGAAGGAGGGATGGGTGTCCAGTTGGGACTGAGGGCCACAGGGGAGATGCAGGGCTGGGAGAAGCTGGACTGATGTCAAGTGGTTACCATGGTAACAGGGAGGGGACCAGCCGAGGGCCCGGGGAGCAAAGGGGTGGGAGTGTTTCCATGGCAACAGATGGAGTGCCTTCCTCCCTTGGGTCGGAGATGCAGCTGCCCTTATGTAAAATTACCTGCCTGGTGCTGGGGGGTTTAGGCACAGAAAATCAGGAGTGCTTATCACCTATTTATATTAACTATCTTGTTTCTAGTTAGAAAGTGAAGCTGCATGGGAGATAAAGTATTTTTCCCACACAAACTACCCCCATATTAATGTCTTCTCATTGATGACAGTATAACCAGTTCACAAATTGTAGCATAATTCCTTTTTATTCTTTCTGATATAGTGCAAAAACTATATGCCAATATCAGAAATTAATCATGAAGTGCTAGAATACATGCTGTTTTAGGGATACACATCATTTCAGGACTATATTTAATTTTCCCTAATTAGCTTTGCAAGATAGATCTTAAAATTTCTTGTTTAGGTTTTTAATTTTTTTCTTTTTTTCCCCTAAGGATATCAGATATATGAAATATATATGGAATATATATATGGATATATTCAGGATATGAAAATTTCTGATAGTCTCCTTTTGAATTTCCCCAACTCGTGAGTTATGTAGTTTGTGATTATGAGAGGAATTTGCTCATATAAAACTGATAGGAACAGCCTGGACTCCTGAAATTGATGTCATTGAATGGCCCAGCGAATGGCAATCAGCCATCTGCTGTTTCATCTGGTGTCCCTTGTCCCCCAACTAGGGACAATGAAGAATTACCAATGTCAATAGATGTTTTAATAAGTCTCACATAAAAAAGAATGGACCAATGTCAAGGAGGAACTGGAATTTGATGAACTTTGGCTTGAAAAGAAGGGTTTTACAGGGTTCAGAACTAATTCTGAGTGTCAAACCGCCCAAAACAAGAAGGCTTGGTAGGAAGTATGGCTTGGATCAATGGAGATCAGGGCCTTGCAATTGCTCACAAAACCAGATAAAAATTAAAAGAAAAATACACCAGGGGTGAAGAAACTGAGGCAAGGATTGGCCCCGAGATACTCATCCTATGAAAACATCTCTTGCTTCTGTTGTGAAGGCTAGATGAAGCATGAACGCATTTGCCTGCTGTGTTTTCCTCTGAAGAGGCAAGCTGTGATCTGGAGTGTTCTTAAGCTTGGAAATGTGGGAAGGTTAGACTCAGCCTACTATGGCAGCCAGCACAGTTTTATGTGCTATATATTTTGAATTTGAATTTGCAGGGCTGCCCTGGCTCCTTTGGAGTCCAAGAGCAAGAAAGATTTGCACACAGACTCATTACAGACCATCTTCTTGTGCCTGTGTGGCAAGTCATCTTATTTTTAGAGCGGTTAAACATTTGCATTTCCCTCATATGCAAATCAGGGCTTTTACAGATGAGCTTTCTCTACTACTTTGTGCACAGTTGGCTTTTTTGTGCATCATTTTGTTTAATGAGAGTAACACCTATTCACATCCTGGGGATATAGGATATAATTCCCCTGCTCACTGTGGCTTCCTTTATTTCCCCGATTTCTGTCATCCAGCATTTTAAACTCTGCTTTAGGAATCTATTTATGTTGTATTAAATTTAGAGTTTGTGACCTGGGTATGTCTGTTCTGCTAAATCAAAGATATCCAGGGACCAATACTTGTCCCCATTACTGAGTGGCACCAACTGGTGTGTGCCTACATTTCCTAGTTTTAGCTGCCTCTGTGGCAGATTTACCTTGGGAGGAACAGGGTAAGGAAGTCAGCTGGCAGTGAAGTAAGGTGAATGACTGGATGTGTGGTGCTTGAGCTATGTGTGTAGGCTCCCTTTATTCAGCTGTGGGGATGCAATTAAGGAGTTAGTGTTCAGTTTGAGAAGATGCAGGATTGTATGTGTTTGTTTATTCTGACGCTTGAAAATGTTCAGCGATGGGTGGCAGGGTGATTTGAAATGGGGAAACGTCCCTGGTGAGCTGCAGCTTTCCCGCATCTTGGAGAAGACATGAACGCCCTCAATATCTCAGCTTTTGAGAAACAGAAAGGTTATAATTTTTTGTTTTCCAACCATAGTGTTGTAAGAGTGCAAGTTTCTGCCACACTTGGGTACTCTAGCAGAGTGACATGTGGGTTCTTAAGATATAACATGACCTCAGGTGGTACCCTGACAGTGACACTGGAAAGGAAAAGCTGGAAGAGGACTTTTACCCATCTGATCTTCCCACTTGCCTCTTTACAAAGTGTTCCTTACCATCTTTTCTCTCACTCACAATTCTGTGTGAGACCATCACTGTAACTGATCCTTGACTCTGAGATGAATGTGTTTTTTTATCACTTCCCTGTCTCCCATTCCTCCCATTCCTTTACAACTGTTCTTGTCCTAAGAGTGACAGTATATGTAAAAACATCATGGTAACCTCTCCTTTTCTAGGTTGCTGATGGCATAAAAGATGTTTCAAAATATTCTTCCACTTCTTTGGTTAAAAGGTCCACCTTCCATCATTAAAAAACCTGTTCAGCACAGAGGTTTTGAGCATAACATCTTCTTGTGTGCAGTCTTTAAGAATGCATTTATTTTTTGTGAAAAGTAAAGCTTAGCTTCTGTTTTGAATAAGATAATGCCTCAAGAACTATGTTTATAGAGTCAGTACATCTTCTGTTGCAATATGTGAATACTATTGAGTATCTTTATAATTTTATAACTTTTCCAGATATCAAGTATTCTTAGGAGACCTTGATAATGCACTTTATTATATTAAGTTCAGTCATTATCATATATTCACAGACTTTTAATTTTCTCTTTCTTTGTTTCTTCTGATCAGGGATTATTCATTTTTATTTCTTTGCTATTTCCACAGGAACTAAACTTGTCCTTGAGCATTTATGTTACTAAATTTTTAAATTAACAACCTTGATTTCTTCAATTATGCATTTGGAATCTCTCTCTCTCTCACACACACTCTCACTCCCTTCATCCTGACTGCTGTCTTAATAAAGCCGTAAATTACAGGCCAGAGTGAGCACTGTCCTTTCTCTGTCAATCCCAAAACTGTTGTTCTTTCCAGCAGCAATCTTCTTAGGAGTGACTATTCTGATTAGCATTTCAAGTAACAATGCTCACCAGGTAACAGTGATGAAAAGTCTGCCCTCTGCCACGTGCATCTCTGTGGCAAGCACAGACCTTTCCCGTGAGAAATCTTTCTCGCTTCTTCCTGTGTTTTATAAACAAAGATAAAGTTTGGATGTTGTTGGAACAGTGTCTCAAGATATGAATGGTTCAAGCTGGCCAATCGGCCTGGGGGGAGGTTTTGAACTGACCAATCTGAGTGACTTTTGAAAGTCTATATAAGTTGAAATTAATTAATAAAAATAGACATTTTCTGCCCCACTGAAGACTGGTCTCCTTCTTTCTGCTAGCGGTTCAACAGCGACACATCTCCTGCTTTGGACGTCTCTTTCTCTAAAGCAGCCCAATTTAAAGCATATTTAGTTATGTGTCATCGAAGGCAAAGCTTCTCATCAGGTGCAGGCTGCAAAAGGACATGAACCCTGACACACCGTCAGAAGAGGCTGTGGAAATACAACTGTGGCATGACCATAGCAATCAAGATGCCCTTGGGAAGGCTTTAAGAGCAACAGAAGCCAACATAAAACTCCAAAGAGAAATGGGAAGCTGTCGCTGTTGAGCTGCTAGCAGAGAAAGGAACCCATTTCTCAGTGGCAAGAAGGAAAAGACCATTATTGTTTTGATTTCATCACATATATAGAGTTTTCAAAGATCACCCAGATTGGTCAGTCAGAAACCTCCCTCTAGGCCAGATTGGCAAGGCCTGCACCATCCAATTCTTGGGACACTGTTTTTAATAACATCCAAACTTTATCTTTATAAAACACAAAAGGAATTCTCATGGGAAAGACCTGTGCTAGCCACAGGAAGCAGTGATTTTTAACAAGTCTTCCACCAACGGGGGGGAGAATAGAGCTACAGTTGGTTTTCTGAAATGCATTCTTTCTAATTTCATGTAGTATTTCTGATTATAAGATGATTGATTGAAGCAGAAGAGATAATCCATCAATGTGGAGTGAAGAGAAATCATGAAGAGATGTTAGGGGATGGGCCAAGACAAAAATCTCCAGCTCTTCCTTTAACTGAATGTAAGAATTTGTCTGGAATGCAGCAGGGCTGGAGCCAGCCTCAAAAGAGCCAAAATAGGCAGAGTGAGACAGACAAATATTTTCTCAGAGGAAGGAAATGCTACATTGGAATTGCATGCTTTGTTTCTAGTGTGAAGTTAGCTGTCTTTCCTTCCTTGTAATGGTCAGAAATCAGTGAAATAACTTTCTGAAGCAGGCAGGAGGCAATACTACAGTGAAGAAGGTTAGCTTCCATCCTCTTTGCGCCAAGATTCCTGCTGATGAGAGGAGCTTTTTTAAAATTTTATTTTATTTTTAATTTTTTTTTTTACTGAAAGCATTCAGCTATGGAGAGGATTGGTGCTGCTTGCTGAAATATTTTGACACTGCTAACCTATATTTTCTCCATGGAACCATGATGCTTGTAACATTATGAAAGTATCAAAGCAAATTCTCACATAAGAGCAAGTTGTTGTAAGTCTTTCTATACATAAAAGAGTTTGGAAAGTTTTCAAACATATATTTTACTACCACTGTAAACTTATCTTTCTTCATCTATTTATTTTGATGATCTTTTGAAGGTACAGCCTTAACCCTGATGGGAAAGATAAATTCAGATTAAGAAAAGAAAAAAATCCAAAAGTGGGATAGTGTTTCTAGCTCTTCCACTCTAAGCAGAGAATTCGGATCTGGAAAGGGAGCCGGAGCATAGAGAGTGGAAACAAAGAAAACTGGTGGAGAATGGAAGGTGATCCTTCTTGTGCTGTCTCTTAGGCAGCAAACACAGTGTTGTAGGTAGTGTGAAGTAAACACATCCCCATTTAGCTCCTGGGCAGCCTCTGAAAACAGGAAGCTCCAGCCTGTCAGAGATACTTCAGGAATAGTTGCATGCAGCTCTAATGGTGCTACTCTGCTCATCCCAAGCTCTGCTGAGAGCAAGGCAAACTTTCAGGACTCATGTGGGAATTGTTGTCCTCACAGAAGCCTTGTGTTAGTCTTGATACCACAAGAGTTTTGAATGTACGCTGCATATGAAATGCACTCTTTATTTTACTGGGTTTTGTCCACCGGATTTCATTTCTTTGATTTTGCATTATTTCCACAAAATGAAAGTGTAGGCTTCCATTGGTAGACTGTTCCAGTACTTTCAGCTCCTTTCCCCAGGATATCTGAGAGGTTTTTACCAATTTCTGAAGTTAGAACTCAAGTTGCACAATGGGTGCAAACCCAAGCAGTAGCTGTCAAGCAGTAGTACTACAGTTTACATTAAGACTTAACATTTTAAGCCTTCTAGAGTAGTCCTGAAATTGCCATAGTTCCTGACTTTTCATAATCTGTACACTTTGCAATCTGATGAACAATCAGCACACATCATGCAGCAGTTGATGTGGAGCTACTTATGTCCATCAATTCCAAAAAAAGGTATGACCAAAGTACCTCTTCAAATTATCAAAAGTGTGTTCATAAGATGTTGCACTGGACAGAGGACAATTGTCTCTTCCATCTAGCCCAGGGTAAGATGCAATAAATCAGGGAAGCTAAAGGTGGGCTATGCTCAAGAGAATTACTCTCAGTGTTGTGATATCCATCATTGAAATGTACTGGTTCAGGAAGAGGGAACCACTCATCCCATATTTCAGGGAGCATTTTCTTTCACCCATTTGTCACACAACTAAATAGGGAGCTGTATGAATTGGACAGCCCTTTGCAGGATAATTTTGACAATTCAGTTGCTGATTGAACTTTGCTTTTAGTGGTGAGCTGAGCTGGAAAAAATATACTCTTATTGAAAATGACCTTCAAATTCTAAAGAGACTACCCACTCTTAATGTTCTCTAGTGCATCAGATTGCAGACTAAATAAACAGACATAATGAGTGTCACTTTAATATTGGGGACATTTTCTACTAAAACAAAATATCTCAAACCCTGCTCTTTGTACTTCTAATCCAAGCATGACAAGGCCATACAGAAAGAACATTTCTGGGTGTGTTCACCTGTGATCTATGACTGAGTGCAGTAAGGGGGAGAGCCAGAGTCCTTAGAAATTTTGTTCCCATTTCTCTCCTGTTTCTCTGAACAGCCCCATCCCATATTCCCTTTTAAACCATAATGCTTAGCATTTCTGTGATACTGTTTGCATGTAACAGGTTCTACCATTATTAATTTTTAAGCATACTTCCCACTGAATGGTTTGGACTGAAATATAAAAGTAAAGTTTAATGCTTATTTCCTAAACAGTTTTAGACTTACAAATAGGATTTCCCACCTCAGTGAAGTCCAGCCTTTTGGTACCAAAAGGAGATTTTATCCCTTACACAGTTTATTAGACTAGATCCAAGATTATGCAGACAGTGTTTGTGGTGTGTTGTGGTGTGCTGGCATGTTACAGAAGGGGTGTGGGAGGGCACAGAATTATCATAATCTATACTAGACCCTAATTATGTAGCTATTTGCAGTTGATTGAGTACCAGCCTCACACAAATGCCAGGAACAGCTTTAATCAATTACAGTCTCACTCCATCTCCAATCCAGATATAGGTTCTACAATGCAAAAAAAAAAAAAAGGTCTGGATTGCAATGGTAAAAACCTGAAAAGTACCATGCAATAAATTCTTGCATTTTTTTTTTAAGGACAAGACCCTTGACATTGTTGTTATTGTTTCTGTGGAGAATTGTGAAAATGCACAAAATGAGAAGGCTGCAGCAGAAGCAACAAAAGAACACCATACTATTATCCACAGTTATTCACATCCATTACCTGACTGTGACAGCCAATTAAATAATATTTTTCAGGATTAACTAACAGCTAAAATGATACATTATGATAGGGGAAAAGCTCCATGCATTGCCAACAAGAGGTTAGGTACTCTCTTGGCTGAGAAAACAGTTAAATACTTGGTTGAAAAGCATGTATTTTTCTCTGTGACTAGAGATGACTTAGACAACGGCATTTTCAAGGTGTTCCCAATCATTAATCATTCCTACACAGCTGAAGAGCAAATAGTTCAGTGCTGACTCTTGATTATCTTCAAAGCACTAATGAAACTACATTAGGAATATTTGAAAATGTAAAAAAGAAAGCTAAAATCAAGTAGTTGGAACCTTGACTATGTGCAGCTATTTGCAGGTAATACTGTTGCTAAATCTGGGCATCATCTCCCATCCACAAATCAATGGAAATTTAGCAATTAAAATTGTCTTTAGCTTCTTACTCTCTATATAACCATATAACAGAAAAATACTATCTAATTTTCCTCATCTCATTCAGTCATTTCTCTCAGTCAATGTTTAAGATTTAAAGGAGAACTTATAAAATTTGAATGGGAAGAAGTGTTTTACATGAGACAATTACTTGCATATTGTGCAGGTAAAAGGACCATAATATGTGTTCTTGGTTTTGGGAGTTACTTTTGGAAGCTAAGTGAGCATTGTCAGATGTCAATTTTAAAATCCCATTTTCAAAGGTAACCTCATATGAGGTGATACAGAGGTTTTCAGTGACACAATGTCACTTTTAATTTTCAGATTATAATGAGTGTTTCTTGCAAGCAGAGCATTTTGTTTCTTTACATGATGAAATGTATAAGGTAATGCATTAATTTAAGGTTAAGTTGCAAAAAAGTACCAAGGAAAAATTCATTGATTATAAGTAGTGATTCATCATTGGAGGGAAAAAAGCCCCAGCAAAACATTTCACACAGAGATACACTGTGGCTGCCTGAAATGAGGCTTTATCTTTTCATGTGATCAAACAAAATACAAATAAACTGATTTAGTTTTACTGGAAAACATTACTGTATACAGATAGAGTAAAAAATATTGATAGTCTAGTATTTCCTAAAAGGCCTAATGTTGTGTGGTTGTAGATTCAGATGAGTATTTGTATATGTCAGGAATCTTCAGCAAAGAAACATTCTCGTATTTTTTGCAATTTCCTAAAATTATTTACTTTAAAATAAAAAATGTCCTTATGTAATCAGATTTGAACAGATTGTAGAATCCTCAAACAGTTTTCACTTCAGTGAAGTATTTAAAAGTGGGGTATTTAACATGGAGAATGGTTCATAAATTTACTTTTAAAACCAAACAAAATGAAATATATAAAAACTGATAATAAACTATACCTCTATCAATCCTTTCAAGTTTATAATGAATTTCCTGTCAGTAAAATCTAATATTGTTTCAGAAATATGTCTATGTACTAAAGGAAATAAGATTTCCCTAGAATTTCCCTTCATATGTAGACCTATTTCTCCTGTTAGAATTGTTCCTTCTTCTCAAGGAGAATGCCTTTTTCAAAGTTTGGCTGCTCTGGGGTGTAGCTTCAGTTAATGCACCCAGGGACTGTGTGAATATGTGGTAAAATTAGGAAAAATCTTGAGTCTGTTAGGGTAACATGGCAAACCAAGTGCCATGAAGACAAGAAAACTTAATGACAGAAGACTTTATTGTACATGACCTCAGCATTTCATGTAGAACCTTGTTGTACCTTTCTGCTGCTGGGAAGAAGTCCTGTTTAAAATTTTGCTGGTTTTCACTTCCTCCTGTGTTCATTGTAGTAGTCAATAGTTGCTGGCAAAAACTAATAAAAAGGAAAAGAAAGACTCTGAAGAAAGAATCTACCACTGGTGCAGTGGTTGAACAAAACATAAACCTGATCTCCTGCCTGCCTGAACTCTCTAAGTGCAATTGTTACATTTTGTAAAGATCTAAAATGGCAGGTATTAGCTAGCAAATGAAGAGCACTGCTTTCTTATATTATATGATATGGACCTGTATGTAAAACCAACACAGAAACATTTCTTCTAGCAGTTTCTTGTTGGGTGCTGTGTGTTGGAGATCACTGTACCAGCTTTGTGCAAAACAGCACATGGAAGCTGTTGACTTCACTGGGAATGGAGTATCTGTTGTCAGTGAAGATAGAGGTAATTTTCCTGAAATATGGACAGACTTAGAACCATTAGAAGTGAAGAACTGAATGCCAGTTTCGAAAGTGACCTCTGTACCTTCATGGTAGAGTGACTATATATATATCATACCCCATTATCTGCTTGGACTGAAGAAATTCCAAAGATTAGTGTAAAGGACGTACTGATACAACATTCACTTATAAAGGGATTAATGGTGAGAATTTAATTCAGATATTAAATGGAATTGTGTATTTATTTTTACTCGTAAGAATTTGGGTTTGTAGTTTGGGCATTCTGACTGAGCTGTAAATACTTTAAATAAAAAAATACGGGTAAAGTCTTTAAAAAGTCAATGCAACTAACTTTAATTAATTAATTAATTAAGTTAATCCAAACCAACTTTAATGACTTTTCTTCTAAAAATGTGGCTTTGCTTTTTATGACCTCAGTTTGCCAAAAGAAAAATGCAGTTTTTTACAGAACTAATTAACTGAAAATATTTGGGAACCATTTAATTGGAGTTGAAATTTTTTTATTAAGGCAAATAAAGTAGCCCATTGCACAGGTATTTTGAATAATGATCATTGGTGGCACATTCTAGTTGCACAAATACATGAAGAAGATGCAAAACGGGAGTTAGGCAGTGGTGTTACCATGATCCTGTTTCTATGCTAATGTAATCCACTTCTCAGCCAGAGTAGTTTACTGGAATAGACACCACAATGCTACATTTATACAGCTCCTTTGCTCAGATCTAGATGCAGTACCTTCTCAGGGTAGTGTATTAAAGAGCTCAGGCTCTTTCTTTTCTTTTGGCAGGGTAGAAATCCTGAATATCTTAAATCCTAAAAATCATTAAATATGCATTATATACTAGAAAGGAATTATAGTTACTCCTAAATTTAGTCAAAATGAAGCATTCATATAAAATAAGCTCAAATATGAATATCATGCAAAAACTTGTACTGTGAAAAGACAGCACTATCATTAGCCAGCTGTATACAAATGGTCTTTGGTTCTATAAATACATATTCTCACATGTGGGCTAGAAAAAGTAACTCTACTCATTCAGCATTTGGAGAAACCCATAGACATGTCTGGCATATTCCTCTCTACATGAGCTGAATGTGCCAAACACTTGTCACTAGACTTTCAAAGGCTAAAATGCAGTTGATAGTAAAGAAGATCAGTGCTCTGCCATCTAAAACCTGGTGCATTAAGGGTGTTCTTTCTGAACAACAGAGGTACACTGTGTACATTACATTGCCTCCAGATGTGTGAAGGTGTCACCTATATGAAAGACAAGTCTCTTCAGATTCAAATCTATCTTCTTCCCTGGGAAAATAAAGCTAACAGTACAATGACAAATGGTAGTGAGATAATCTATGAAGAAAAATGGACCTTAATGCCTTTGGTGGCTAGGCTTTAATTCCTGAGATGATCTATTACCTGGTGTTTGGATGCATGCTGGCACCACTTATGTACCTTTTGATCATTTACCGTCTAGAGATGAGAGGCCCAGAGTGTGTTTTGGACTTGGATTACAATGCCAGTGAATTAGGTTTCCTGGTGTTACAACATCAGTTTTGAAGGGCAGGCCCACCAAAAATGTAATAGCTCAGGAGAAACATGTGGCTGTTAGCAAAAACACTGTCCTCAGATCAGACTACAAGCTCTACTAACTGTCTTTAAAGAAAAAAAATCAAAACCTAAAACTACTGTATTGAAACAATAGACAGAAAAAAAAATGAAATGAAAACAAGTTCAGAGTTGTCAAAGACAAAGACATACCAGACTTCCCACATAGGCCTAAGTCTCCTTTGTTCAGATATACCAGGAGTGCATCTCCCAGGGGTCCTAAAGAGATATTTTCCTTTGGATTATTCCCAACCCCTGTATTAGCCTCTGTTGTAGAGCATACACGTTGTGCCACATCAGAAAAAAATCATCCCTTGTCATGGATGCAGCCAGCCTTGTGGTATTGAGAGGCTATTGCATGACAGCATCAGATGGCTGTTTCCATGAAGTTCAAAAACAGAGCAATCTGAAAAGAGGAACACAAGAAAATGAAACATGACCTTTTCCAGCCTTCGGTGTCTTGAATTCGTAGTTCAAGTACAAAATTAAAATACAGTTTTTTCCATGGGGTATTAAATGCATAAATCAGCACATTTATATGTTCACCTATATAATTTTGTCTGTTTGTCCATGTTTTAATTTTTGCGTTTATACCTACTATGATGGCCTACGTACAGAAACAGAGTAGTAAAATGTGGAGTAAAAGAAAGGACAAATTTCATGTAAATTAAGGTCTTGGCCTATTCAGGGATGACTGTTCAGCTCTTAGTATCAGGGGTACATGAGGTGTCTCTGAAGGAGCACAAACATGCCTTTTCATTCTGCTGCAGTGTGGCCTGAGAAAGAGTAGCTGAACAATTGGTAGCAAATGGAACAACTAATTTACTGAATTTACACAACCTCCTCCCTAAAAAGCATTTGTATAATCAGGGAGATTTACCATTCTCTAGCTTATGTGTGTTGGTCCTGTCCAGCTTTCATGTCTCTTATCTGTTCTTTGACAAAGAAGCCTCTCTAAATTATTTCTTGTAGCTGTGACTTTTTAGAGACTATGAGAAAGGGAGTGCTAATGATGAAATTGTTATGGCACAGGGCGAGTGGAAGTCAGATGTTTGGCATGTTTCATTAAGCAGCTAGAGATTTTTTAAAAAGGATGAAAAAAATGGAAAAAAAATTTCCTAAGGCAGTAAAAAAAGGAAAACATAGCTCCATTGGCCAGAACATTTCCTGTTGCTCTACACCAGAATAGACCTAATCAAACACCAAACAGCGGGAAGTGTGGAAGTGATTTCAACTGATGTATCATGCTTTCTTTGCAGGAATATCAAATTGATATATTTTTTGCCCAGACGTGGACAGATAGCCGTCTTCGCTTCAACAGCACCATGAAAATACTGACTCTGAACAGCAACATGGTTGGCTTGATCTGGATCCCAGACACAATATTTCGTAACTCCAAGACAGCAGAGGCTCACTGGATCACCACCCCCAACCAGCTCCTCCGCATATGGAATGATGGCAAGATCTTGTACACCCTCAGGTGAGCACTTGGCGAGGAGCAGGGCTGAAAGCTTCTCCCACCTCTGGTGGAGTAGTAGGAATTTTCAGCATTATCTTTGCTCTCCTCTGCTGTTTTCTTCCTCATGCTTACATGGCCATGCTTTACAAATACTTAATTATTCAGGCTTAAGCATGCCAACCTTATAAAACAGAGTCTTGCCTTTCTGAGAAAGAAACCTTGAGAAACCGGAAATAGGTCTGTCTAAATTGTAAAAGCTGGGCTTTTTAGTGCTTGTAATAAAATCGGGAATATGTAGTCCCATAAAACCTGTAGTCCCATTCACACTAATGCCAATACTCGATTCTTCAAATAAGTCGTGCTGAAAGATAGTCTGTCACATCTCATCACAAGGGTAAATGGCTGGAGGAAAGGCTTTTACAGTTTTCTAATCTTCGTGATAAAATCAACTATATGGTATTAGAAATACTGTATATATTTGCATTTTAAAAAGCCTGTGGAAATCGAAATATGTGTTTTCTTGTGGAAGAGATGAGTTTTTCAGAAGGGAGTTTTGCCATAAGCCATGTTCCACAAGCGAAACTGTTTCGGAAACATCCCTTTCATGCTACATTTTCTTCTGTGATTGTGTTCAGCCTTGGTGCAACTGCATGTTCTGATCATGCTTGCAACTGCACTTGGGCTCCAATACAAAGTCTTTGGCAAACAATAGGAAAGAAAATAAGCAGCTGGGAAAGCTACTGATAGTTTTAGTGCCCTTTCTTTCTTAGGCTTGCTCTACTGTGAAGAGCTCTTGCTTATTTCAGTCGCCTTTAGCTAAAGAGTTTGGGGATTAAGATGTCAGCTCCAATATTCTCTTGGTTAGGTTATTGGGTTTTTTGCTGAAGAGATTTTGATTAGGTGTTTTGTTGGTTTTTTTTTTTTTCTATTAAGCTCTGTTTCAGTATTTCAGGCCAAGTTAAGTATCTACCTTATGGTAGTTACACTTACATATTCCCAATAAAGAAACTATTTATTGAATTTTCTTCAATGTCCAAAATTTGTCTAAAACAGCTAAAAGTAAGTTAATACTTGACCCACTGGAATGAGCATTTCTAGTTTGTGAAGATGTTTTGAGTCCTTTTTCATCACTCAGGTCAGCCTCCTTTTTGCACAAGAAAAGCTGTTAGAATGGTCATTGCTCATTTTTAACACTGTAATTCAAAACCAGTTTATCTGACCTAAGTGTCAGAATTTGTATGATGTGGAAGAGATAACTACCATATGCCTGGGTGCTGTCAGGTGTTGATGGGTGATAGGTGTTGATGTGTCCAGGAGAAAGTATACAAGGTTCAGTCATGCTCCATACCTCTCCATCTTCTTCCTTGTCCCCTTTTGGGTGTGAATGTTCTCCTGCTGTAACACTGCAAAGACTCTTCTAGTGTCAGTGCAATAAGACTATCAAATTTCTTATAGGTGACCTTTTCCAAGACAGAGTTTTTTTCTCTGTGTCATCTTGTATCTGAGATGCAAACCTTTTCCCATTGAGTTTTTTATCTTCTTATTTAGTTTCCAGAAGGAAAACCCACATAATCCACATGCATGAATTCCATCATTAAAATATGTAGTGTTTCTTTAAAAAGACTGTACTATGAACTAGCACTTAATTCAGTTTGACTGAGTATATGCATTAGTTTTGTAAGCTATTAGAATGAAGATTATTGATTTTTATTAGTCATTTTAAAATTGGCTCTGTACAAAGTATACTTTGTTTTAGGGATGTCATGCAAAACCAGCTTTCAAGCAGGGATGAAGATGTTTCTGCTGATCTCTTTGTTTTATCTGCACAATATAGAGATTTATCAATTTTTGGATAGGCAGCCTGAAGTGATTGAAAGAATTTTAAGTTCACACTATAAGTACCTGTAGAGAATATTTCTTATAAGATTCCTTCTGAGGTTTTAGTTTTGTGGAATTATATACCACAAGAGCCATATTTCATGTTATTTTTGTAATGAATAGTTGTTTACATCCCAGAACCATCAATGAGGAGTTGTCTAGAGAAAAACATGCACAGTTTTCCTGGGATCAAGGAACTCTTGATGATGTGTCTGAAATTATTTTAGATTATTATCATTGCTTTGGATCAGGCTTAAATAGCCAAAGAACAATCTGTAAATATGGTTCTTTCCTTTCAGTATGTCAAAGCATTCTTGCATGACACTTAAGTTACCCTGCCCCTCCTCTGGCTGTGTCTTGTACTGGCACATGGTAACAGACACTTGGTTTCTTTGCAGGCTTACCATCAATGCTGAGTGCCAGCTGCAGCTGCACAACTTCCCCATGGATGAACACTCATGTCCTCTGATATTCTCTAGCTGTAAGTGCTGCTTTGATGCCTTATTTTTGTCTGTGACTCATATGCAGAGGCATAAGTTTAATTCTGATTTCTATCAGGTTGTTCAGTTGCTCCATAACTCGTACAAGACGTTTAGGTTTGCTCAAATATTTAGGGAATTTTTGTTTTCCTCTCTTGCACTCCTGATCAATGGATTTCTGGCATGTAGTCTTCTGCAGATTTACTCTGTTGTTTTGTCAGAATCAGCCTTTTAAACTGAATCCTATAGTCACAAACTCAGCAGATATTCATACGAGTCTGTACAATGTTAATTTATGCAATCACTTGACATTGCAAATGAGAATCAAAAATACAGTTTTCTGCTACAGTTTTCTGGTGGAGGTGCACAGCATGGGGACATGCCCAGCAATCTCTGAACATCTGACTTCATAGCAAGTAGCCTGGTAATGCTTCTCTGTTTCATAATAAAAGCAAATGGTTCAGCTACTGTAAATCTCATTTTCCTTTTATTGTTCAGCTTGTCCAGCAGTCCCAATGTTAAAACTTTAAACCTTCCTAACAGACAAAACAAATATGTGGGGAAGTATATGGAAAACAAGTCAGGTGAGTTAATTTTGAGGTCCAATATTACTGTGAGAAATTATCTTCATGCTGATTCATTTGAAAAAACTTGAGAGCTGTCTGCTCATGGGAACACCTGCACAGTTTTGTAATCCAAAGCCACATAATGCAAATGTTTTAAAAACATTTTTAAAAGGATTTCCAGTAAAGATTTTAATCTTGACAATCTTTAAGACTCCGGATATGTGTTCTTTAGAAGTGAAAGGAAAATGTATCATTTTGTCTATCTATTTAGAAACAAGATTATCTCCCTAATCCCTTTTAAAGTGATAGAAGAATAACACTATTGAATATCTTCATAATAAATATGCTGTTGTGGTGGTATTGATTCCTATTTATGAATACTATACAAACAGTGATCCACAATTGCAAAAAAGATTTGAATTTCAACTGATCCAGGGTATATTTTTCTTTTTACCCAGCGAAAAAGTTTTTAAAAAATCTGTTATGTAAATATCTCCCTTTCCTCCAAAATTCTATCATTATGCTGCCATTTTTTTATTTTTTATGTGTATAAGTGAACCAGGGCAGAAATATACAGTTGTGTGTTTAATTTGGGTGTGTGGAATAATAATAATATTCAACTGAGCAAGAGGCAGATAGCTCCTGAATGAGCTTTCCTGCTATTGAACACTTCTCGCTGAACTCTATGCACCTCAGCTATCTTTAGTTTCTGCATAAAACTCCTCTTGTGGCAATCTGCTGTTATTTTGTTGAAGTGCCAGGAAAGGTGTATGATCTTAAAAATTCCAGAGATTTAAGGACACCAACTAAAATTTTGTTTGAAGTCCAAAGATACTATTTAAACCTACCACATAAATTTGATTGGTCGTGTGATAGCAATATCCAAAGAAAATGAACTCTAATAAACAGGGAAGTCACTTCCAACATTGCATTCCGTAATAGCTAGACAGGTGCTAAATGCAAATAAGTTGTGCTCTGTGGTTTTTATTTGAGGAGAGAGGATATCAGTAGGTACTTCAGCAGGCTCTACTCCATGGCAACATTCCAAATACATTTTGATTTGCAAATATTCCTCCAAATTTTGATCTGTTACCTCAGAACCTTTCTGACCTTGAAATGTGCGAGTATTGCCATCAGATGTACTACTGTCTATGGAGATGGAGATTACATAGGATAAATCAGAATGTGAATGTATTGCAGTTTCTGTGTGTGTTCTTTGAAGTTTCTTGCCAGATGGAAAATCCCATAGAGGAATGTTAAAATAATGTTTTATAGTTTTCTCAGCCTTTTTGGTCATGTTGAGAACAAGGGTTTATTTCTTTTGATTCATAGTGAATTACATTCTTTTCCTTGAACAGTTTTAGTGCCACTATTACATCATACAGGACATCTCCTGTATTATTAGTTTGTTACATAACTCAGTTGTATTTTCAGTCCTGTGTACATTCATAGAAGTCTCTAGATACATGGCATTCAGTGGGACTTATGAAGTGAATGACTGACTGAATGCCTGAATAATTTATTACTGCCTGCTATGACAAGTTTCTGAAAGGACAAGCTGCTTAGGGATTCCAAGATGTATGTCTTTGAATAAAATAAAAACTTTTGTAGAATTCACAGCACAGCTCTGCTTCCCTCTGCATCCCTTCTGTTTCTTCCTCAGCACACAGACAAATCTTTGTAGTTTCCACTGTAGGCAGGCACAAAGAAGCACAAGTTTCAGGAAATCTTCCCTGCACCTCTACACAGAGATGAAGTTTAATATTTGAAATGTCTGATGTTTTTAGATAATTTTCCCTTGATATTTGAGAAATATGAAACTCATCTTAAATTTTGTCTAGAATATCTAGCTAATTTGCACCCTAATCCTGTTACTCTGGGGACAGTTGATGTTCCCTCAGTGGGAATACTGGTTGCCAGGATGAATAAGGAGAAAACAATGGCTTATAGAAAGGACCCATCTCAGTGTGCTAACAGTAGTTACCAAATCATACCTACCCCTTCCTGTGGAAAATCTTGTTCAAGAACAAGTTCCTGGAGCTCTCTAGTCTCTTTTATAGTAAAAAAGTATTGAAATAATCTGAAGCTGTTTACTCTCTGTGCAGGTTTTGTGTGTGGGGTGACATGATGTGATAAACCATCTGGCATATTAGTGCATGTGGTCAGTGTGTGTCTGTAGTTGCTGTTCTTATGTAGATGTGCACTTGGCGCACTGCTGATGTGAAAAGTTGATCCCAAACACATAATGCAGGGCAGCTGTGCCATGGGACAGCTTGTGCCTGTTCCATGCACCAGATTGGTTTTGTCAACTGCATGTGCCAAGCAGGATTTCTTACCAAAGAGCTACGATAAGGCATGGTATGAATGTGCATTTCCCTGTAAATGTGAAGAAAGAATCTAAACTGTGACTTGATTCCAGTGTAGCAGTCTTGGATAGATCTTGCTCTATATGATCATTCTTACTTCATATGGTTTTAAAGTACTATATGCAGCTACATAAAAATATTCTGTCACTGTCATTCTTGATTTGGGTTAATTTATCCTCCTGAGCCAAGGGAGTCTACAGTGCTGCTTTTGGCACTCAAATAGCACATTAAACTGTCTTGGTTATCTGTATTCAGCACTGATTTGAGCATTTTGGAAATACTCTCAGGATTCTGCTATAAAATTTAGTTTATTGAGGTAGTAAGGATTCACATAAACTTCAGGAAGGAAGAGGAGGTGTTCTGTCTGAAAGATGATGTCAGCACAAGAACAAACAAATAAGACACAGGCAATAAATGGGAGACTGGGAATGAAAAGTTAAGCCCATTAATTGTGGAACTCCTGCTATAGGGAACTGTGGATGCTCAAGTGTTATAACGATTCAAAGGTGTTTGAACAAAGCACTAGGAGAAAAATACATTGGGAGCTATCAAACATAATAACAATCACTCTGTACTAATGGCCACTACTTTTTTTATTCTGAGGGATAAGATAATTTCAGAATAAAGAGTAGGCAAAAAGGGCTGTATGGCTAAGCTACTTGGAAGAACTCTTTTGCATTAGAGTATTCACATGACTGTTTTCTAGCTAGCGTACATGGTTTTAGTTTTCCTTTCTCAGTCACTGGTGAGACTGTTGAATGTTCTCAGTTTTCTTAATTTGGGAGGACTAAGCATGCTGCAAAATAATGTGAGAATGTTTGCACCCAAAGCTGTGTAATATTTAATTTTTTGAGGTGTTTGGTTTTTTCAGACCAGCAGAAACCTTCACCTCTTCTCCCCATACATGTGCTCAAGATTAACTTGACACTCCTTCAGGTGACAGCAAATGGCAGCCATGCCAAAATGAAGGTGACAAAACCCCTTACACCTTGTTTTGAGCATCTGGTCAACTAACTTTTTAAGTATGTCCAAGAAGCTTTATGATGGGAATCTGTGCTAGCTGCACACCTGAGGTCTGAAACAGTCTGTGAGGCCATGCCTGGGGTTTCCCAGATGCAGTAATACTGAACTGCAGTGCAAGATGCCAGAAAAAAAGTGACTGAATTGATTAATGGGTTTTCATTGTTTTATTTTTCTTGCTGCTGTTCTGATCAAACTGCAGATACAGTTGTTCATTTTTAAAAACACCTTTGATTTAGACAACAGGAATTGTGTCATGTTTTGTAGGCAATAACTGATCTTCTCCCTAGTGAGAATGTCTGCAGTGTCCTGAATTTCCCATTATTGGGGCATTGCTGCAAGACAGGACAAGATGGGCATGCTGAGAATGCTGTTCTTACTGGAAACATCAAAATACATAGACAGGAGTTCACGAGGAATTCAAGTTTTCAGTTCAGTTTAAAATAGAGGAAAGCAAGATTTCCAACTACTGGTCCAGTTTGCAAAGTCAGTACTTAAACCAAATATTTTTTGCCTTTTAAATATTAGAGTTCTTTTGTTGTTTTCTTTTTAAGTGATGTAAAAAAACATTCTAAGTATTGCAAAAAAAAAAAAAGGAGAAAATTTGCAATGCTTTTGAAAGAAATTAATCCAAATCTAACATAGTGCCTCAAAGGAATAGATCCTGTCTTTCTAAATATAAACTCAGTTCAATCAGATGTTCCCCCTTTGAACATGAAACCTCTTATGGATATGCAATCAGTACTTTGAGCCTTGTATCATTAATTTTCTAACACAACTAGCTGTCATCGCCCATTTTAATATGTTTCTCCTAGACTAGAAAAGTAAATGCTGGAATGAGCTGTGCTTTGTTTCATCTCATGTGTCATCAGCAGAGTCATTAATACAGTCTGAGGGCAGAAATTTACTTCTGATGAAGAACAGGCCAGAAGGAACATAGCTTAATGTTCATATCTCAAGAGGAGTTTCATTAAGATGCTGGGAAACCATTGTAATGTGCAGAAAGAGCTTTTTCCCCACATCTGAACTTCCATCTGTGCTCTCTTTAATGGGCTGAGCCAGATCATGGGGCAGCAATGGAATTCTTGAATCACTTCTTTTGATGAGCATATTTTAGCTATTGTAATTTTTCCTCTTCTAGGAAGGTAGAAATATTGGTGTGCATCCATCCTTTTCTTCAGAAGACTGTCTTTTTCAGAGAATAGTCAATACAGAGACATCTTATAAAGAGGGAAAAAGAAATATATTTATGGAAAAATTGTCCTTTGAAGTTTCCTCCCAAGCTCTGTATTTAGCATATGACTTTTGTCATATATGCCAATTAATGAACACAATATGTGAGGCATATTGGTGACACATCCCTCCTCCTATTCATCTGCTGATCCCTCTCATACACACACATTTCCATATCTTCTTATTTTGGTTCCCCTCTGTCTTCATTACACATTTTTTCAAATACCTTGGCTAGTGTGCAAGGCAGTCTTCAAAGAAAATTTGACCATCCCAAAGATTTATGAGGTGTGCATGACTCAGTAGGGATCTTCCTTGCATTTGTTAACCTGTGAGCATTAATGTTTCTATGCATTTTTTCCTGAGGTACCCACAATGACACCAGGATACAGTGAATTTAAAAGATGTGATAATCTTACGCAATTTCATTTCGCCATTCCAACAGCTTTTCTGAATATATTCTGCTAATGCATTTGCTCACTTTTAACTCTCCTTAGGTTTCCCTACAATTCCCTGAGGGTGTTTCTTTTTTTATCTAACATAAGTTAGATTCCTAGGGAGTATTGTACTGTTTCCTAGGGAGTCAAATATTTATCCAATTCCTTGACTACTCACTGCTGACTAATTCATTACTACTTTTCTGTGTGTGACTCAATAAATTTCTCAATATGTAAGAGACACTGCATTAAGTATCTTTAGATTTTTACAACTCTTTTATAGCCAAGACAAGACTCATAATAATTATTACAAGTTAATTTTTATTGCAAGTTCTGCTAATTTTTATCTAATTTCTCAAATCTGATGTGGTTTTATGAAAGTGTTCAAATTCATCCATGATGTAAGTACACTCAGTGTAAAATTATACTTTCTACATGAAATTTATGATAGATTTGTCCAAACTAGTGCATATTGTAAATATTGTGTTGGTACTACTCTTTCTGTTAGAGTCATGTATCATTGCTCAAGGTGTATTAGTGACACCTTTTTAAGCATTTGTAGCTATATGGTTCAATGCTGGTTCCAAATTTATGCAACATGTTGTAATGCAAGAGTAATATTGGTTAATCTGATATTACCTCTGGTAACCACCAGTACATAAATGATATTTTTTTCATAAAAAAGCAGTGAAACCTCCCCAGGGTCAGGGGTTGACTGTTGCCTCCTTGATGATCAGGGAGCACTGATGGCTGTCATTAATTCATGTAATATCCCACATTCCAGTTCCTCACAAAGAGCTAAGGCTTTGTACTGGTAGCAGACCAAATGTCTCTCTCTTTTTATAGTGACTCCTGAAATTTTTCTCCATAAGATTGAAGGCTCCTCTGGAGAGGGAGCAGCTGCCATTACTTCCAGCGAAAATGAGACCCTAGAGTAAAATTACAGCAAGTGCTAATTAGTGAAGCCTAAAATGCTTAACTCATGATATCTTGGGGCCAGCACAGTCTTTGAGAGACTGTTTGGATTGATGACAGGCAATTCCAGGAACCTGGCATCTACCCCAGTTTTGCAGTGGTCTTCCTAGGATCTTAGGTATCTCCATTTACCCTACACAATTGTCTGAGGAAAATGGGATGCCCGTATTATGACACAAACTCTCTAGGCATCCTTCTTCAGTGAAAAAAAAAAAAAAAAAAAAGAAACTATTATTCCTGGATTTGAAGTTTAATATAGGTGATTGTATTTCAGGGATAGAACCCTCCCCCCCAGCTCTTACTTAGGTTTATACAAGGAGACTGGAAGTTTAAAAAATCCTGGGTGTAGTCTAGCCTTTCAAAGCAACCAGTCTTATTTTTCCATATTTTCCATTAGTAACATTTTTCATAAAAAACAATCAGACTAAAAAAAAATTTAGAAAAGAAAAAACCTGCCTGAAAGACAGTTATTTTTGGCAAGAATATATGTAGCTAAGTTATGCTTATGGTGTCAGTAGAAGATAAGAGAAAGTGCTGAAGCAAGACATGGCTGATTGCACATCTGAAAGCTGAATGTAGCAGCAACAGGTGCTGGAGTCTCTGCCATGTGACAATCATTGTTTGTTCCCATGATTTCATCACAGATCTCAAGATATTCAGTGTTTATTTGAAGCTAAAACCCCTTTAAGCATGTTATCATATGCCAGTGGGAGCTTGTTCTATTTTGTTTTTTTTTTTAACCAAACATTTGACAGTGTGACACAAATGCACCATAAGCAGAAAGAAAATAGTTTTCTCCTTCAAGTATAACACCTATTATATACTACATATTTCTGTTATTGTTAGCTGCTTATTTAGGTCTTTGATAATTGTTTTACAAATGAATCTGATCATTATGGAGGGTCTGGTCCATAAGCTATGAAGTCCGGGCAACCCTGCACTTGTAAAATCTGACATACAGAGCTCATATCTGTGATGTTCAGAGCACATGAGGAGACAGTCCCAGTCTTTTGCACAGTATTTTTTAATAAAAGGAATGACTGGTTTTGACACACTTTAATGATTGCATTGCTGGAAAATGCAGCCATGTTGTACCAGCCTGTAGAGTTCCATGACTGGAGCCCAGCCATCAGTGGCTACAGGCTGTTCAGCAGGGACAGGGTGTATCTGGAACTGAACTTGGCAAGGGATGCAAAGAATAACAAGAAGGGCCTCTAAAGGTATGCCAGGGAGAAAAAGAAGGTAAAAGAAGGTGTACATCCCTCAGCATGACTGGCAAACTGGTAACAACAGACAAGGAGAATGCTGAGGTGTTTTCTCTTGCAGTCAAGTCAGAGATGGATCAAGAGTCAACAGTGCCCTAACTCTTCACAGTTTTGTGCACAGCTCACTACTCTTTGGGTCTTTTGTGGTTATCTTAATTTTTGAAGAAATTTCCAAAGGCACCTTCCAAAATTCATGCTCTGCTGTGTATGCACAGATGTTACATATTCCTTTTATTTGGAATATATTCCTATATATTCCTTTTTTTGGAGTGTTACATTTCCTCAACTGCTGATAAAATTACCTGTGTTTATTCCTTGTAGTCTCCCTTGATGTAACTGAAATGTATCTCATAAAATATAATGCAAAACATCAAAGTACAAGTCTAGATAGACCACTGCTGAGCAACATAAAAGTTGCAACATTTCACTTCTCCTACTCTGGTTTGCACATTTCCAAAGGCAGGAGACAAGCTTGCTTGAATCCAGAATTTTTGAGCTATTTTTGATCTCTAGTAGAATACATTTCATATTTTTAAAGAAAGAAAGAGCATGTGGTTTTCTAATTGCTTTAGTTGTTTTAAAGAGTGGATTAAAAAAAAAATCAATAAGAAAAGAACCCCAAAAAGCCACAACCAAAAAAACCCAAAGAAGAAAAATTGATTGTGTTATTGTCTTCCATGGTCACCTCAGTGGCCACACTAAAAATTACACTAATGCATCTCCAAACCAGGACAACAGTATGTGTGAACTTACTAGTCTCTTACAAGAAATGAAGAATTGCTGCAGAATTTCATCAAAGTATACAGAAACTTTTGGGGACTTTGAGGACCAAGAAGAACCAAACCACTGTCAGATCCAGAACAAATACCAAGAAATTGAGAAAAGGAGAATGAAGAGAGACCAGAGTTGCAAAGGTCACCCAGATAACCTGCAGTACTCCACAGAAGTTTAACAAAAACTGTGACTATTGACTCTCAAATTAAACTCATCTTGGCTAGAGCCCAGTCAATGCTTGTTACTTTTGCTAGGCTTAGCTGTCCAATGACAGTGAAGTTAGTAGAAGCCATTAAACATTTACTTGTAACAGACTCAAAATGTAACATGAAAACATCAAGTCCTCAACTCATTAGCCTTGTCTTTTCAATTTTATTTACTTTTGACACCACCTGGAAAAAACACAGCAGCCTGGAAACATGAACTAAAAGGCTCCATCTTCTTCTTGCTTCTGGTCCTGAAAAATTAATGGCAAAACAAAAGCACATCCTAAATGCTTATGGAGCTAAGAAAGGGAAGTGAGGCAGTCATGCAGCTTTGAATGTTGTTTTGTTCACAGTGCTAGAGGACAACCAGGGAAATGCCCTGTTCATCTGTTTCTCTAAGAGGGATGTTGCTGAAATTTGCCTGGCTGCACCTCTTGCTTCGAAGTGCAGTTAATCCTTAAAAGTGATTAACTTTGTGTAAAGGGCATGCTGTATGACGGATAATAACATTTTAATTCTTTTTCATAGTAAAGTAGCATATTTTTCTCTCAAAACAATATATTATGGGATTATGTCTCTTCCTATTAAATAACCCCTCAGACAGGCAAACAAACAACTGATAAGTTTTAAGTGGAGAAAGCAGGAGCACACATCAAGACATGGAATTTAAATTAATTTTTCAAAAAGTATTTTTATATTCTCCCATAGGACTTAGATTTTCTATTGGTACTTTAAGCTTAAACACTGTGTTTTTTATATCTAAATACAAAGATTATTTCTGTGGAATGGAAATTATGTTATGATTTAATGTTTGGGTTGGCCATGCATATTAAAAAGTAATTTATTTTTCCCTAATTTTTTTATAATGTGACTTCTGGCAATTTTGCTACTAATCTATTAAAGCTCAGGAAGAGCTGATTTTTCCATAAAATCTTTCCATCAGTTTTAAGAAAGTAAATATAGGAAGGCATGTAAATTGAAGAAGAGGTACATGATGTTCTGAGGCGATTTGCCAAATCAACAGCTTGTGCAGAAGACACTGATTTTCCTTTCTAACACTTTCTGCCCAAGCTTCTTTCAAAGGAAAGCCAAGGGGAGAGCTGGTGTGTGACTTTATTATGTCCTGATGCAATAGGAGAATCTAGGAGCTCAGTTCTCCCAGCTCCACCAGTGGCCATGTCACCTTAATCAGACTCCTTATTTCATGTAGTCTGTTGTTTTTGCTCCACGTGCATTGGTGGCTTTTGATGAGCACTGGGAGGCAAAGCCAGCTGTACCTGTCTCTCCTGCTTGGCCAGCCCTGAGTGCATCAGTTCAGGGAAGGTCCAAGTTAATGTCTTTTTTTTTTTTTTTTTTTTTTAACTCTGGAAGCCTCATTTGACATCGGTGTTTCTTCTCTGGAAAACAACCATCAGTGAAAAACCAAGACACTTATTAAAACAAATCTGATTATCAGGAAGTGGAATGAATTGCAGTTCACAGTTTTAGGTCCTTCATCAATAACTTTCTATTTTCATCCTTAGCAACACAGTGTACTAGAAAAACACATCAGAGCTGTTCCATACTTGACATGGCCTCTTATGCAACAAAAAGATGAATAAAGTTCCTAGTCTTGGCCCCTAAGATCAAGGTAATCCATACCATGTCTCAGGATATATTAAAGCCATCTAAATTCCTAAATGAAACTGTTTGACTAGAAAAGGATAAAATAATGTGTGTGAAAGGCTAATATGAAATCAGTCCTTGATTTGTAAACGAACATATTAGATAAAAGATCCATTCTAATGTCACCATCTTCTGCTCCAGTTTTGTCCTTGAAAAGAAAACAAGCAGCATAACAAGAATAAACCTGCAAAAAGAATCTGTGTTCTTCTCTTTCTCTCACAGACATCTATCCTTCTGCACATACTCACAGACACAACTGGAAGAATCAGATCAGATGAGAAAAAGATATTTGATAGCTATTAATCTTTTCATTACTTGCATGTGCTCAGACAACGAATATGCTTGAAGCTGTGTAGAATTAAACAGGATGAAGGAAAGAAAAAAATCATACTGTGAATCCTCTAAAATGGACAAATTGACTGTCCTTTAACTTTTATTAATGGAATATATGTCAAATATTTAGTCATGGCAATGAGGTACTCTGATACTCCTATGCCTATTAGTCTTCCCTTTATCTACATTAACTGATTTGACTTTTGAGTGCACATTTCCAATAATTGTGCTTTTAAAAATACTGTCTTCAGGGTTGCAGTGGTATAATCTGCATATCTCATGCCTTTTGAACTGAAGAAGGCTGAATGGCTGAATGTCAGAGCTCATGAAAAAATTTCAAGGGAATTTTTTTTCCCATATGAAATATAACCTTTTCTTTTTGAGGTACATACATTTTAACTTTGTGGGTTTTTTGATAATCAAAAGAAAGAAGTATCCACTCTGTCACTACCTGAAGTACCTGAATCCTAAATATGTAATGTTTAGTTTCAAATCTCATCTTAAAAGGGCAACTTAGGGATTCTCAATATATCTTTTTCATTTTGCTTGTAAGTGACCTGTTCACACAGAAGCTATTTTACAGTTTATAAATTTTTGTCTGACTCTCTGATTTTTTTGCTGGAGAAGGTACAATCAATATGCTTGTTTCAAAATTTACACCTACAGGAAGAATAGTAGCTATTTTGCAATTACAGTAGTTCCCATGTGTCTATATAAAAAGGGGCAAAAATACCACCTTCTTTAGGAAAAGAAGGTGACCATTTAGGGCACTCTGTTGTTGACATGTAATTCTGGAAAGTTGCTCTTTTTAAGTTAAAAGGAAGAAAAAGCAGCAAGAGATGCATATTTGCACCTTATAGCTATTTCATTCCTCTATTGCTTGATTTCAAATGAAGCTACTAGACCAAATGAACATGGAGAAGTTTGTCTGCAAGTGATAACTTTCAACAGAAGGGAACTTTGAGGTCTGAATGGTGCATTTGTTCACAGCAGTTTTCTGAAAATCAACATTTCAATAAGACAACACTGCTTGCCTCTGGCAGTCAGAGAAGACAACCACAAACTCTTGGATAAATGCCTCTTATGATTAAATGAAAACTGAGCTATCCAAGTAGTTTATAACATTGTATTTCCTTTCTTTTTGTCCCCAACAAAAAAGACTGTGGACTTTCTCCACAGGCCGTACTTGAAATCTTTAAAGCTCTTTTTGTCTAACCAACACAAGACTGCAGAGAGAAAGATAAAAGGCTGTTCCCAGAAACTTGCAAATCTCCAAGTTGTCCAGGAGATATGTACTGCAGGTTTCTATTGATTTATGTGCAAAATATAGCAACATTTCTTATGTAAAGGCTTAGCAGAAATGACAGTCAAAAATCCTGGTCAGTGGTATGATCAGATTTCAAAATTAAGCAAGCTGAGACTGGTCACTACTTGTATGGAAGTTTCAGCAGGAAAACTGAGGTGTTACTGTGATTCCAGAGTAACAGTCTCACTTTTATCTACAGTCGTGTTCACTGTGATTCGTCACAGCCACCACAGGGTGTCTTCCCTCCAGTATCTTACATAAGAGCATAATGTTCCAAAGCAAAGCACATTAATGGCCAGTGCATGATTGTATTCTTTAATATGCAGATACTGTACTGACATGCATGGTGAACTGATCTGGCAAGGGTCATTACCTGAAGTGGGAAAGGTTCTGGCTTGATAGGAAGAAACAAAAAATCACCAAGGAGCAATCAAGCATTGGAAAAACTTTTCCATTCAAAACATGGTGTATATTAAAATGCACATACTTTCTCATAGAGCAATGTGTTCACAATCAGAAATAAAAATGTCTGTTTGTGAAAACCCTTGTTCCTTTAAAACTTTTTAGGAGAATCAATTTTCAGTGTTGGCTTTCTTAAGGAACTCCCAGAAAGGAGGGGAGGAGTTGGGAAAGTGTTGAAAATTGTTGCTGCTTCCTATTTCTTTCTTTCTTGCTTTTTTTTTTTTTTTAAGTAGTTGAATATCTATCCTGTTGGAAATGGTAATGCTTTTTCTTTATTTTTTTATTGTACAGTGCTTATTACCACCAGCAATCACTGGTATATTTTACTCAAACAAGGTAAACTTTAGTTGATCAATATTTTGGGATTCTTCCAAATACTGATACAAACAAACAACATTTTCAAAAGCCAAGCAGAATGTAGAATTTATCCTTTTATTTCCCAAGAGGTCTCCCCACTGTGCGTATTCCAGGAATTGATTTTCAGGTCCCTGGCATATAAGGTATCACAGGTTCCCGTGACAGCTAATTCTTCCACGTGTTGGCCACTGGCGTTCACATCACAACAGTGACAAGTGTCAAGTGACATTCAGCTAGACATCAACATACAATTAAGGAGGCAGAATTAAAAAGCTGAGAGAAGAAGCCTGAAAAAAACCAATAAAATATCTAAGGAGTAGAAAATCATTCTGTGATGCAGATGTTCATAGAGGAGAAAAATTGATAGCCATTTCTATGTTTGAAAAGACAGATCCAAAAATTAATGGTATAAGGTAGAACCTCCAGATAGGGAACACAATAACTGTGACTGAATTTAAGGGTATCCACAGGAAACTTTCATTTAGGAAGTACTGAGAACATAGAGAACTAGTATAGAAGGTAGACCAAGACCAAAAAACAAACAAAGAAAATGTGTCATTATTTTACTGTTCAGGATTCAAGCATAAAAAGACATACACTAGTGCCATATACATACCTATCACAAAATTTAAAAAATTTCTGTGAATTTGTTTTTCTAAATTCTTTTCATAACCATCAGTTCAAATAATTCAATAGTGATCTGAAATTTTAGTGTTTTGCTGAAATCTGACCAGCTTTCCCTAAAAATCCCTCAGTATTTATACTTCCAGTAGTTTTATTATCATATACTTTTGTTGCTTTTTTCACTTTAATCAGAACTTGGAGCAGAAGAGCTGAAATATTGTAAAATATATTTTCATGGTGTTCCTTCAATAAAGAAAGGCAGGGTATGGCAGAAATCTTTCTCTGGAGGTTTTACCTCTGTAGAATTTCTGGACAACTGTAATAACTGAATGTAAGACTGAAATATTGTTCAGACAGATCTACACACTTCTCAGTGATGGTCAGAAGGATATCTTTTGAAATTCTGGGAAGTAATCACCATACAAATAGTATCTTGAATGACAGACTGCAATTGCAAATCTGCTTCATTTTAATAAAAACTACAGTTTAAAATCATTATCTATAGCGGGCATAAAACACTTCTGAAACCATAGGAAAAGCTAGTACCTGTAATAGTCAGAACTTAATGGAAAATTCATAATGGCAGTTAAATCTCTTAAGGAGATTAATGCATGTTCTTTGAAATAGTATTTAATTTCTTCTCACCTCTTAACTCAGGTATATAAATGACTGCTTTTCCAACTATATAAGGTCTTGAGAAAGTGAAGAGACCTTTGTTAAATAACCTAAAATACTTTTGTACTTTTTTAAAGTGTCGGTATTTTCAAGGCCTTTTTATTTAAGCTATTTTCTCTGTAGGATATTACTTTCCTTTCCAGCCTTTGAGTATCTTAGATATTTCTGTAATAACTTACTAAAAGTTTTCACCTATTAAGATTATTAAAATTTGAATAATTATTTCATATGACTATTAGTGTGATATATATTTATCACAATCACATTTCTAGGATAGTAACATATGAAATGAATATTGCTGAACTATCTGGATCAAGTGAAAAACAAAAGGGTTTTTTTCACAATTACTGAACCTCAATTTTTAATGAAAAGTCCATTTAAAGATAGTTTTGACTGGCATGTTTTTAAATATAAAACTAGAAATTTAACAGTTGAAGTGACTTTCCTCATATAAATTACAACTCCATGAGGAGAGTTTTTACACAGCCTGTGATTGGAGTTGCCAGATAGTCACAGAAAAACATGGCACTTCTTCAGTCACTGGCTTTGGTATTTATATTTCCCTAATGTATTGAGTTTTCTAGTCATTAGGAAGGGGAATCTAATTTTTCATTGGGAGAAAAACATCTCACCCAATTACCATTTTTCTTCTATGTTGTCCAAGACTGGATTTCTCTGTTTTGCCTTTGTGCATGTGTGGCAGAATATCAAATGATTCATAACATTGAGAAATTACATTTTCAAGTTCATCCTTAAATATTTAAAGGCCTGAAATAAATCAGGGGATCTGGCTTTTGTCAAAACTTTTGTGTACTCTCAGGGTAGAATAACTTATAAATAGGTACCAGAATCAGTACAAAGCATGAGTTCCAAAGCACTGAGGCTGTATCTGTACCAGGAAACTAAACAAAAAGGGACTTTATACAGAGGTGGAAATGGGATAATAGGAACCTTAAAAGAAGTTTACTACAAGGAAAAGCAAATTTCTGTAGCTAGGGTGGAATAAACCCTTTTAACAGGAGGCTACTGGCTGGGTGTTGACTGCCTAGAGAGCAGCTTTGCAAACAAAAAGGACCTGGATGTTCTGGATAACTTTCTGTAGTTGAGGAATCATCTGTAAAAGATACCATGTGTCCATGGGAACATAGAGATGAAATAATTTGAAAAATATCTCAGCGTGGGAAAGAAGTCATAAATCTCTGAATTTGTTAAAGAAAGCATTTATTAGAAAGCTAAAATCAAGAAAAGTTCTTTTTAAATGTCAGCATATGAATGAAATATTTGGTAAGTACTAATAGTGAAACAGAAAGTACTAGGCAATGCAATTTTTTTTTTGAAAAGTGGCAAAAGTAAGTGTAATCTTGCTATCTAGATTTACATTCATTTTCAAATGAAGTAGTTCCCATGAAAGAACACAGTATTCAAAGGAGGATCTGAAAACTAGAAATTGCTTTTTTGTTTCTTTTTGGCTAGCATGAATAATGCATATCAAAAAGTTACATCAACTATTATTTTTATTCTTTGTATTGAAATTAGATTCCCTATATCTATTCAACAAATTCATTCAGCTATTCAGTCTTTATCAGTTGTGTTATCTTCCACCTCATTAACTAAACAAGAGAGTAAAGGAGGGAATCAGGAAGGACAATCTTCAAAATTTATTCTGTTATTGCTATACCAAAAAATATTATTCAGTTTTTCACAAGTTCAATAATGATAGCATTGAAAGAGAAATTGAGAGAAATACCTGGTGTTTAGTAAGTACAATATGTCAGGATTCACAGAAGTCTTTGCTTGAAGTTTAGAGAAGATTCTGCATAACACATTTTTTCCTCATTCCTGAGAAAAAAAATTCTCTAAAGTGATACAAGCCATAGAATTGCTGACAAGGCAAAAAGGACAAGAGTTTTAGGAGAAAAACAAATGAACAAGTAAGCAAACAAAACAAGCTTGCGAAGACTTAATGCCCCTCAAAAAGACCACGCAAATTTTTTTCCCAGTTCTTTCCCTGGGGAAGGTAGTCTGTCTCTCAAGATCCCATTTTTGTGCTCTCATTAGGACTCCAGCAACACCAGTTTTTCCTTCTCATTTTCCATGGGTCTTCTGTCATACGTTTACTGTCAGCTCTTGTTTATTTTTCTTCTTTGCATCTGCTTACTCCTTGTTTTCTCAGTTATCCTGGGGTCACTTTGGTATTACCATGTGGTACTTTCAGGTTCCTGCCTGGATGGTTCTGGCTTTGCCTTCCCTTCTCTGTTTCTCTATGGACTTGATGTTTGTCACAGGTGAAACATTCTGCCTACAAATGTTGCAGTTTAGAGGATGTTAAAGCAGACCTTACCCTAGAGCTTCTCTACCCAGCCCGGTTCAGCGCCTCAGTGCTCCAAACCCTCTGTCCCAGGGCTGGACACTGCGCTCTCACCGGCCGGGGAGCTATAAGGCTAGCTCTGGTTCGTCTGCTTCCACAACCAGCAGTGATAAAGGAGGCGAGGAGGGTCTATGCGTTGTGTCCATGGAAGATGTTTATTCGCATGGTGCAGCAGAGGCCAACGAGCTCCCCGAGGCAGAGATGCCTCGAGGGCGAAGGCCTCACATGCACAGCCACATGTGGAGCATAGACACACGTGGAGCATAGACAGCAAGATAGCAGAGGGTGAGGGGTTTTATAGGGAAACAGAGGGGCAGGGACAGCACACAGGCCCAGTGACCTCTGGGCACAGGGGAGGTACAGGGGCGGAGTAAGGAGTACAGGAACCAATAGGGGAAACCCGAGGGAGTGGCCAGGGCCACGTGGGGTGGGGAAGGCAGGACAATAGGTGACACCTACAGTCATCAAGAAAGGGGTGTGGGGAACTTGCAGCCATTATCACAATATACAAAAGTCAAAATCAGTATAGCAAGCAAATCAGAGAGCATGGAACCATCAGTCTCCATAATAATTACCACCTGTTACCATAGAGGAAGCACTGACTGCCTTTCCGTTCTGAATACGGTGTTTTTCTGTGATGAGGTGGGCATCAGAGAGTTGGTGTTGTCTGTGTGTATGTTAAATGTACACTTAAAGTGCTTGACAGCTGTTACTTGGCTTCCCTGTAAAGAAATTCTTGGATGTATTGAATGGGTTTCTCTCTAAGGTGTAGTTATTTCCCACTCCTTTTCTTTTTCCCTGCTATTGTTGTTGGAAGGTTTTTTGTTTGTTTTTTGTGGGGTTTGTAGTATTTTTGGGGTTTTTTTCCCCACATCAGTCTGTGTGTCTGAATTGCTTTTAGAAAGAGAATGCACAGACTTCTAACATAGCGTTCATAGAATCATAAATATGTTAAAGTTGGAAAAGACACCTAAGATCAAATCTAACCATTTACCCAGATGAACCAAGTTCATCACTAAACCATGTCCCCAAGTACCACATCTGTATGTCTTGTAAATACCTGCAGGGATGGTGACTCAACCACTTTCCTGAGCAGCCTGCTCCAGTGCTTGACAACCCTTTCAGTGAAGAAATTTTTCTTAATATGCAATATTAGGAATATCAATATTAGGAAATCTTCCTAATTGCATTCATCACTGGCACAACTGTAGACCATTTCCTCTCATGCTGTAGCTTGTTACTCAGGAAAAGAGACCAACCCCTGCCTGGCTACAATCTCCTTTCAGGTAGTTGTAGAGAGCAATAAGGTCCTCCCCATTCCTTCTTATTTCCAGGCTAAACAGCCCCCAGCTGCTACTCATAAGAACTGAGCTCCAGACTCTTCCCCAGCTCCATTGCTCTTCTCTGGACACACTGCAGCACCTCAATGTCTTTTTGGCAGTGGAGGCCCAGAATTGGACACGGGATTCAAGGTGTGTCCTTCCCAGTGCTGAATACAGGGGGCAATCACTGACCTGGTCCTGCTGGCCACACTATTGCTGATGTGAACCATTGGCCTTCTTGGCCACCTGGGCACATGCTGGATCATTTTCAGCCACTGTTGACTCTCAAGTCCTTTTCTACCAGGCACCTTTCCCGACATCTTCCTGAAGCCAGCAGCACTGCATGGGGTTGTGTGGCTAGCACAGGTTTTTCCCATGAGAATTTTTCTTGTGTTTTATAAATAAAGATAAAGTTTGGATGTTATTGGAACAGTGTCCCAGAACTTGGACAGTGCAAGCCTGGCCAATCAGGCCTGGGGGAAGGCTTCTGACCGACCAATCTGGGTGACTTTTGAATACTCTATATATATGATGAAATCAAAACAATAAAGGTCATTCCTTCTTGCCACTGAGAACTGGTGCCTTCATTACTCTGCTAGCTGCTCAACAGCGACAGGGTTGTTGTTACCCAAGTGCCCGTGCTTCTACTTTTCCAGAAGCCAAATAACATTGAAAGTTACTTCATTTTTTCCAAACCAAAACTCAACATAGCAAGAAGCAGCTGGCCAGGCAGTACTGATCACTCAAACATCATATAGTCATATTTAATCCTTGTACTTATGATATATGTCAGTGTTCAATATCACTTTCTTTTTGTCATCTCCTGTGTGAGTGGCAGAAAAAGTATTTTTATCCCATCAATAAGTTTTCTGTCTCAAATTCAATCACGAACAATGAATAAGAGCTGATAAGCAATATATCACTGTGGCAGATATGCACTTCCATTTAGATATTATTCTTCTGAATAGCAAGTAGAGGCAAATCTCATTTCAAAATACAGTCCAGAGGACAGAAAACAGAACAAAAGCTGTCTATGCATGTATGTTCAGAGTGAAAAGACACTCTTCTGTCCCCAAGTCAGGGAAGTACTGTCTGGCACCTCTTACTTCACTGAGCTTTTAGACGTTTTTCTCATTGTGTTCCATCTTGAGGGGACCTTCAGCTATGGAATCCATGAAGTAAGAGATTTTTCAGTCATCTTCCTCCTTCAAATCACTGTTGCCTGCCTAGTAAAGTTTCTCCTTCTGCTTTAAAGAAGCCTAAAGATTTAAGTAAAATTTTGTGTAGGGACCAGGTATTTGACTTACCAAGCACACACCTGGAGTTTCACTTATATTCTATATAGCCTGAAATAATTGCTCACTTAATTTTCATTTTTTTCAATGAGAGTCTTTTATGCATTACATTATTTAAAACAAAATACAAAATGAATGCATAACAAGATAAAAATAAATCTATGTCTATTCCTTTGACTGTTATAAGGAAGCATGATCTGGACAAATGCCAATGACCTGATCTTAAATACCACTATTTCAACTATTCTTCAACCTTTAGAGTCAACACAGCCTGTGATAAAATGGGTGGCTGCTCTGAAGGGTGTTCACTGTGATTCCTTGGGATCAGTCATACAGTTGATGAACTCAACACATTGGATTAACTTTACAAGGATCCATTGTGGCTACACTGTCTTAACACAGAAACCATTTTTTACAGTGTCCTCAACATGGATTCTGAACTAGTTATACTCAAGGTCAATCACAATCACTGCATTGAGTGGAGCTGTAGAAGAAAAAGCCTACTTTGATCACAGAGTCACATATTCACAGGAGGTGTTTTAATTTTGTCAAATCCTTTTTAAGTGAACTCAACTCTTTGGTTTAATTTAATGACTATTTAGTTTTCTTTAGGTGTCTCATAGCTGGCATTTTATTTAGCTTAATGGGATGTAGTCATTGAAACACTTGAATAGAAGTGCTTTGTTCACATTGTTTTATGTCAACTGAATGCTGGGGCTTAATGTAGCCTTGGAGAATACTGTGTTCTGGTCTGCTGTTGAGGTGTTGCTTTTTGAAGAGCACCTTCCCACACATGTGCACATGCCAGCAAGCATAAAAAGGTAATGTGGTTCTTCAGGGACCTGTGGGAAGGAGTGAAAAGTACTGCATTTTTGTCTACATGTAGAAGTGACGTGGTGATAACCACCTGTGACTAACAGGGACAACTAAGACCAAGCCTCTTAAATATTACCTGTGGTGGTTTGCAGATGAAGAAACTAAAGTAAGGAAGTCTTTTATAAGGCTATGTGAATGTCAGGAAACTGGACATGCATTAGTCCTAGAATCATAGAATATGCTTGGTTGGAAGGGACCCATCAGGATCATTGAGTCCTATTCCTGCCCCAAGAGTCACACCATGTGCCTGAGAGGATTGTCCAAATGCTTCTTGAACTCTGTCAGGCTGGTGCTGTGACCACTTCCTTGGGGAGCCTGTTCTAGTGCCCAAAAACCCTCTGGGTAGAACACTGTCTTCTGATATCCAACCTAAACTTCCCCCGACTCAGCTTCAGGCCATTGTCTTGGGTTCTGTCACTGGTCACCACAGAGAGAGATCACTGTCTACACCTCCTCTTCCTCTAGTGAGGATTTTGGAGTCAACAGTGAGGTCTCCCCTCAGTCTCCTCCAGGCTGAAAAAAACAAGTGTCCTCAGCAGCTCGTCATAAGGTTTCCCTTCCAGAGTCTTCACCATCCTTGTGGCCTTCCCTTGGATGCTTTCTAATGGCTTAATGCCTTTTTTATAGAAAATACTTTCCCTATAAATTAGTATTTTGTATTAGAAAAGCTTAATGTGGATTCCATTAGAGTTGTTTGAACAGTATTCAATTGTGTATTAATTATGCTGTCTCAAAAGACTTCTGACTTTTCTCAGCTAAAAATAGACAAGGATTCCTATTACATCTTTCTAGACATTAGCTAGCTAGTCACAGCCCGAAATTGCACTATCCAGAATGACAGTGAGAATGGGGTAGGTGTTTAAAACTAGGTGAAATCTAGTCTAAACTAGTCAGTTTAGACTAGCTGTTTCCAGCTCATCAAGAAAGTGAAGTATTTTGTATAAATTTTGGAAAATCTGTATGCGGAAAATGTATTTTTTAAATATCCTGGTGGGCAGAGGATATTCTCAAACTCTATAATGTCATCTTAATCAGCACTAATCAACTCAGATTTCTAGACAGGGACAACTGGCAAACCTTTTGTCTTTCTGTGCTCTAATTCAGAGAGAATTCATTAGACAGTGAATGTGATTCTACTTAATGCAAAGAAAATGTTATACTGGTCTGAAAAATACATCACAAAGTCATCAAGATTCTTTGCTTATTCTTTGAACTCTACCTTTTACAGATTTAGTAACTTAGATAATGAGGCAGGTGGTGTTTAGATTATTTTTAACTTTCTCTATGTCTCTTACTGCAATACCCTAACTGTCCCTTGCCATCAGCAAATGTCAGGTTTTCTCTATGCTGCATCCATAGAGAGGCTGGAGAAATCCTTACCTTCATCAGCAACAGAAAGAAATCTCGGGAGCAAGCACAGCTGCTAAACCTTTGTTCTACTTAGTTTGACTATTGAATTTTCTGGAGTGAACTGGGATTTTTGTTCCCTATTCCATACCTAACTGATATCCACATGCCTCAGACTGGGAACTTCACTTTTTGCCTGAGTGAGCTACTTTCTCATGTGTGACCTTCGGTGTGCTGAATGACCCTGGCTGTGCTCAATTTAGAGGCCAGGCAGATTTGCAGAATGGAAGAAGAATGGAAAGGGATTTGAAGCTCTGTTCTGTCCTGACTTCTGTGTCTCTGGACATTTTATGCCACTCTGATGAAACAGCCTGAGTAGGTCAAATTTTTCTAGGCACAAGGTCACCTTCTTCTCTAAAAGGTTATTTCAATGCATCAGCATGTGGATTTTAATAACCCAGTAGATAAGGTAAAAGTAGTCTTGCTACAAATCAGAACACTGTCAGCCTGTTCCCATTCAGCCACTTATCAAGGGGCTTTTTTTGCCTGTGGCTGTCTGTGTAATATAATCTCTGGATAGCACAGTGTTAAGTGGCCTTTTTGTTACTAAGGCACATAAATTAAAGTTTTTAGGATTTAGAACTTTACAGTAAAATAACAAAATTAGAGGAAAATGAAAATAGTATTGGCTACATCTAGAGCAAATTTTAATCAATAGAATCTTGTGATTATTTTTTCCATTTTTTGGTGTTTCTTCTTCATGTTATATAAATAGATGACTTGTAATTTCAGATTAGGAGTAGAAAAATGTAATTTAAGTATTTATGACTGAATTTTACAATTTTCAGGGGAAAAGAAAAAGGCGCGTATGTGGAAGAAACCATTTGTGAGCTTTCTTTAGGACAATACCTGTTTTCCAGACTTTTCCCCAATATGTACCTGGCTTCTTTTCCAGAGCTGCTTCCTACTTTCAGTTTCATTTAAATGAAACCCTCAAGATCGTTGCTATTGTTATTTTTAAAACATGTATTTTCTAATGACTTTATCCCTGTAACTTCATTTTGCTCAATTTACACCCTGTATGTGAGAACAAAGAAGTCTTTGCTTTGTGTCAAGTCAGGCCCAACCCATGACAGGTCTTAAAATTAGTGATTTCTCAAATGACCCACAGAGAACAAAATGTTTCCCAACAACATACAAAGAAAAAAAAGATATTAACTCCTCCTTTATATTCTGAGCATGGATATCCATGGTATCATGCTGTGCCTCATATATAAATACATGTCTCTCTTTTGATGATTTTACTATTGGTAGGAATGTCTTTATGTTTTGAATTGAGAGAGATTTCTTTCCAAACCCATCTCACATCTAGAATTTCTAGAAGAAAAGTGAGTGGTTAGTTAAAATGGGTTATCAGGGTATTTACCAGGGTATGGAATTACCAGTCTATGAAAAGATTTTTTTTTGTGGAGATTCTTCACAAAAAAAAAAAAAAAAAAAGCATTCTCCTTTACAATGTCCTATATAGTTATTAAAGTCATTACACTAATATAAGTATGCCTAACAATTTCTCTTTTTTAAGCCCAGATAAATGATGGATAGACTGATTTTTTTCAAATCACAAGTGTGAGGGAACAGTAATATGTCAGTCAAAATGCTGTAGCAATTCTTTAATTAAATTATACGTTTCTTCCTGTCCTCCAGTGTTGTACTGAATGTAATATTTTATCTAATCACTGCATGATATCTGGAAAGAAAGGAGAAATGGAAAGTAGGTAAGTTCGTTGGCTTCCTGGAGGATGTAATCTGAGGTAAAATGGGGAAAATCCCACTGCAAAGTAGATCAGAGAGTGTAGTGCAATGAAAACACAAATTGTATGTATCTGAGAAACATAAAGCACATTCAGCAGTACCTAGAGCTCATAATGAATATTACTACTAGTAATAGGAAGTAATCAATTCTGAATGCAAACAAACAATTCTCTTATCTCTAATAAAACTACATTTCTCATTTATTTATTTTCATTTCTGCATCCACTAACATATTGTTACTAGGGCATTTTATATCTCCTCTTAGGCTGTGTGGTGATAGTAGGTGAGAGGAATCACAGTATGGTTTACTCTGGAAAGAACCTCAGAGGATCATGTGCTCCTATCCCCCACTCAGCACGGGGTCAAGTACAGCATGTTGACAGCACTTTGTCCGGTTGTGCCTTAAATACCTGTTCAGACAGAGACTCCACAGCATCTCTGGACAACATGTTCCACTAGCAGTGAAACATGGCCACAGCAAAGTAAATGTTTTTGTTTTATTGAAGTGAAATTTCTTGTATTTCAGTTTGTGCCTGTGTCTTGTGATAACATCACAAGAACAAAAGATTGGCTAAGATGCTGTTCAACAGGCAAAGTCCTCTGACGTAGCCATTATTTTTTCCTTTGAAGGAAATTCATGACTGACTTTTCAGTTTGTGTTGCTGTGGAAATCAGTGTGCTCCTGCAGGGAAGTTTGGTTAACTGATACTATCTTTTCTGATGGAAAAATGGTCAGGTAGAAAATTTTCAGTTGTTCAGGTATTACCAATTGGAGAGAGTATCTTTATGAGCAAGTTCCAAATCTTTTTTTAGCCTGAATCAGAATCTTAGGTGAGTCAAATTTCAGGGTAAGTGCTTTCAGTAATTTGACCCCTAATGGGATCCCACCTGAGGGCACTGATTTCCCTCATTAGCTGTGTCCCCAAGCACATTGCTTCCTTCTGATGGGTGCAGGCAGAGGCAGGTGTCATTACTGTGCCTAGCCGGTGCAGCAGAGTGAGGAAAGACAGAAATGTAAGTGGCTCCCCCGTTTACTTTTTACACAGACATATATTTGAAATTTTGTACTGCATTTCAGCCTCTCCAGGAATAACCTGTGGTGTAGTTTGTCTTTCCAGCTTCTGCTTACTAAGGAAAGAAAGTGTTGTTCACTGGAATTAGAGGCATCATGTAACAATATATAACTTTTTCTACATTTGAAATTGCTTGAAGAATAACAGAGGTCTAACAAACCATTTTCAACTTGGTATTTTCAATCTCATTCAGTGATGTGCTTGAAATGCTGCTTTCCTCTGGAAGCTGGTATTTAAAGCAGTGGCATTCAGTGTGTAAGGACATCATTGACTTAAATTCTTTGGGAAACCAATAATGAAGTTAGGATAATGTGGGTTTGTAGTGTGGATTATTTACAAAGATAGGTTATAAAAAGGAAAATTATTAGAATGGATTATTTGGCAATCACAAATATTGTCATATATGGCAATGTTTTAAAGGCTAAATTTTGGTTCATAGGTCTTTGAAGAAAAGATCTTTTTCCAATGTTGGGCATTGAAATTGGATAATAAAAAAATATGAAAATGTACACTCTCCAATTAATTTGACATTCGTGCTCTCTTTTGTAGAGGTTTTTTTTAAAGGTAATTTTCTAATTCTGCAGAATTGCTTGCCTAATTTATGTACACCTCTTTCTTTCAGAAAGTATTTTAAAGACTGTTCTGCCTATCCTTAACGCAGTGAGTTGAGGAGGGGTGGAACAGGCCTCTGCATTCACCGAAAGTGTCTCTGAGGCTGTTGAGAGATCACTCCAGCCAGCACTGCTCTGGTGCTGTACAGAAAGACCCTTCTCACACCCATGCCGGTGTAAGGCACAGATTCTCACTCACCCAGAGAGCTGGATAGCTCACACATTACCAGAGACAAAGAATCCAGAGGCTCAATCAGCTGGATGTTCCAGATGTTTATTCCGAAGGGGTCCAACGTGAAAGAAAAGCCCCAGGTGTCCCTACATATAGGGATCACCTGGGGTCAGGGGAGAGGAGGCGGGGGAACACCACAACCAATAGGGAGAGGGGAGGGATGGAGTCAGGGGTTAGGTTACAGCCAGGGGGATTTACATAATTTGGGGAGGGACTTATCATGTTAATTGGACAGGGATGTTTTGCCACCAGTGAAACCCTGCTGTACTGGGACTACTTGGCTCCCCAGCAGTTCCTGAGGTGGTATCACCCACCACCACATATCCTGGTATTGTATCTCTCACCCTTATGGTATTCAGCTCTAGGTCCTACACTTTCATGCATAGGAGTAAAAAGGCACAAGTGAAGGGTACCTTAAGTATTCTGCTCCAAATACTGTCTTTATTCATTTCACACTTCTGATTTCTGAGTGAATTTAGATTCCTTTCAGCTATTAAACTGTATTGTGCCTTTTAGTAGCAATGACAGCGTAGATAAAGCAGTAAACATGGAGGTGTCCTGTGGGCTCTATGCAGCATTAGTCTGCTCTTCTCCCATTACTGCATCCTCTCTGAAAGATCTTAGGTGTGAGCTGTATGCTTAGATGTGTGTGGGGGACAGATGGAGGATGAGAATGGGGAGATTTGCATAATCTGATTGAACTACCAAACATGTGAGACAAGACTCTCAAGGCAGTCAATGGAGAGAATTTGGCTCTTCAACAGGGTGATTCAGAGCACCTGAGCTATGTAGGCTGCTTGGAGGGACTACAAATCAGACATTTTAAGCAAGATGGTATAAATAATCATTCCTCCACCCTCCATGTGTTAAATTTACCATATGATCAAATGTAGATTCATGTCTGGATAGTTGTAAGCTAAACTTCTATCATAATCTTAATGTATTTCAGCTGATTAAGTACTGTTGAGGTAGCAGCTCCAGTAGTTGTCAGCCATCTGTTAATCTCCACCCATATTTATTTATTCCTTTGTCTTGCAGAATGAAAAAAAAAAAAAAAGCAGAGCTATTGCTAAAACCAAAATAAATTTTAATAGAATTTGCATCAATTTACCTAAAAAGTGACATATTCCCTTGGGATATCATGGAACAAAACTGATTCTTGTGGAATGCTGTGGCAAACATGGTTGTACCAAATTTATGGTCATGTCATGCACTCTTTTCAGCATTTTTCATGTGCAATTCTCAACAGAACTAGATAATTTGGTGGAATTTATCTCCATCTCCTCTTTACTACTTTAATGAACAAAAAAATCTGCTGGTACTGAAGAAACTTCATTTCTCTGCTAAGTTTCTTTTCCTGGATGTTATGGGGTATGTAATCTCTGACTGAAGGAGCAGAAAGTACTTCTACTACTACATTCATCAGAACTTAGAATTTATTTTCAAAAGAGAGTATGTGGGCCATTATAAAACTCTGAGTCAAATAAATTACTTATATTGCCTAACAACCATACTTCAGCCTAAGTATTTTTTTTTTTGGTTGGCTCAAATATGTTGCTCATATTACCACAATATGCTCATGGGTTTGGACAGCAGTCTCAAACAACTGAAGATTGACTAATAAGCACACATTGCTGAAGAGTTAGATGGCTCTGCTATGAAACTGTCTTTATTTCAATAACTTGTTTAGCAAGCAGCACTGGGATCCTTCTTAAATAATTTTCAGCAGAAAGCCATATTAAATGAATTCAGAACCTATCACTTTTTAACATAATTTCATATAGACTAATACAATGGAGCATGATAACTAAAATAATGTTGCACTTGATGGACCTAGGTCTGCTATAGGTGTATGGAAAGCTTTAGCAAAGGACAAATTATTCTTTGAGTAACATAATTATAAGAATTCAGATACTGTTCTTATTACCTTAAAAGCTTGGCTGAATTGAACATTTAATAACAGTGAGAGGACACAAAATTACTGTCAATTTTCTGTGTGTATAAATAGTCTCAATTTTCTAGTATGTTTGCTTGCTTTAACATCAGAATATGTCGAAGTTTGTGCAAAAGTATTCTATCTTATAAAATAAGTATGTGAGACATTTCATTACATTGTTTCAAATAGGTAGCAAAATAATTGTGATTCAATTTTGGACATGCTCCAGTTTTTTCCATTTATAAAACTGTCACTGGCGTATGTTGAATGTGATCTAAAAATATATGTATATTTTGTTACACTGAATTGCAAGTTTCTTTTGAACTGTTGTAAAAATATAGACCTGTACTGTGCCCAAGATTTTAATATTTACTCTACATATCCTGTAATATTTTGAAAAGGAAGTTCAGATTGGAGGAAACCACCTGATCACTTAAATCCCAAGGTATTACTTTCAAAATGACAAAACAAAGTATTCCTTATAGCTCAGTATGACATAGTAATTGACTTTTACACTGTTATGTTACATCCAAGGGACCTTGGCTTATGTCCTGAAATGTTTATGAGGAAATTTCAGGTATGACACATGATGGTCCTGACGTGGCTGAAAAAAAAGACAGAGGCAAGAACAACGAGTTGCAAGGTAATTTAGAGAGGGATATTTCACTGTATGTCTAAGGAATCAGTATGTATGTAAATGTAATACACTAAGCAGTTTCAAAGGGAAAAAAAGTGATTATTTTGGAAAGCTAAATATTTAAAGAATGTTTAAGTGATAATAATGTATTTTATTTACTGTTGGGTTATATTATTATAACCTCCAATGAAAATAAATTCCAGTATTTGCAAGCAAAGCACATAAAATGTAAAACTTCATTAATAGTGATGTGTTAGATAAACTAACCACAATGATTACACAGTGGTTATAACCTCCTTTTTAGATCAACTTTGCTGCATTGTGTGATGCTTGTTACAGGGGGAAATGCTTAGGAAGAATTCCTATATGAGTTAAAATGAATCAGGCATAGATTTCTTGTCTTGATTTCTGCCTTGGGAGTTTGATCATGACTGTCTTAGCTGTAACAATGTCCCATCATGATTTGCCATCAATTCTTATTAGCAATGGGGCAGAAGTAAACCTAGATTACATGTGTTATAAAATAATTTCTAATTCTCTGTTAAAAAGTGTGCGTATTTACAAATGTTTAGAGAACAAAATAGAAGTGCTCTTTTTCATGTGCAAGCATTATGCTTTGCCAGGAGTTAGAGATAATCTATTTAGATTTAGAAAATTTTCAGTATCTTTGAAGCAATATATTTTTTTCCAGGAAAGCTTCTGGTAAATGCTGTGGAAATTGGATTTTAAGTGGTGATTTTGTGAACAAAGAATATTTTATAAGAAAAAATTTGTGAACATCATTCATTCATTTGGCCACAGATCATAAACGATTAAACAAATTTCGTGACAATTGAAGCATGTATATTTACAGAAAGCCAAAATAATTACTTTTCCTGAGTTGTAAAAATTCCATTGAAATTGTGCCAACTCATGAATTAATATTTTAAAGATTAGGAGAAGTAGAATAGGCATAAGTACATAAAGTAAACAAGGATAAATCCAACTGGTTTTCTACATAACTGAGCATTATGTAGGATCAGGTGGTATAATTTGGAGCGTATTTGTTATGGCTAATACAATTAGACTTACATACTAGGTTTATGTAAAACACTTTGTATTTAATTCCTACATGATCTTCAAAAAATATACAAACATAGAAGACTATTCCAAGCATGATTTTAATCTGGCTATGAAATGCAATCAACATGCTTGGATAAGGGTTTGTGCAAAATTTAAACCAATCTAAACTAGAAACCTACTTTCTCCATGAGGCTTAATATTTCAAGGAAGGTAAACAGTGTATCGTTTCTTCAACTTTGCAAACAGAGGTTTAAAAACTACGTGTTTCAGTCAAATTATTTGTAGTTAACCCTTAAATTTTTATCTTTTGTGAATTCAGTAGCTTTATCACGCCCATGGAATTGCATTAGCAACTAGTGCTGTCACTGGGTTCCTGAAGCTATAGAATTATATCATCACTGAGCTCAGGATTCAGTCTTACTGTGGAACTATTCTGAGCATATCTAGTCTTGGGACAAAAGAACACAATAGGATTTGTGTTCTTTGTGCATGAAATAGAAACTTAAATTTATCCATCTGATTCCTGGGCTAACTCTCCTCACACTTCACTTCAAGCCCTTCCATCCTCAATGAGCTAAGGAGGTGAAGGAGCAAGAAAACCAGATCACAACTGATCACAACTTAAATTTTCCCACATAATTTAATCTATACAGCCAAGTTAGTGCTTACTTGAATTAAAATAATTCTGATTGAAAGAACAAAGCTTTTTACTTCTCCATCATATGGTATATATCCCTAGATTTATCTTTTTTCCCCCTGCATTTCTAGTGTTATCTAATAGGAATGTAGTAACCACTGTAGTGGATTCTCCTACTAAATACAATGCTTGTGCAATTCAACCCCTCTTTGGTATTTCATCAGCTGCCTCACAGAAAGATCTTTCAAACAACTAGAATGTCAATTCTAGTGTGTGTTTATTAAAGGAAGCTTTTTGAGCTTTGCATGTATTGCTAGCGAAATTGAAAGTTTCCTAACCAAGCACATTGGTACAGTAAAATGCATTAATGACAGCTTTTGAGTGTTCTAATCATCAATCCATGCTTAATATACAAATTTGCAGAAAGACAATTAGGTAACTAATTTCAGTTCCTCTGCCAAAGGATGAACTATAATAAGCTTTAAGTATATTTTAAGTGGAAAATATTAACGTTGCATGAAGCTGTGTCTTGAGCAATTAAAACTCAGTGAAAGATGGTTGAATTTTTAAAAGTAGTCTAATCACAGTAGTCACAAAAATATGTCTTCCCTGCAGAACAAGGATGGGATCAGTTTTTTTTCTGCTGCCTTGGTTTATCTCATGTCATGAAGTGACAGTGTGTCTCCTGCTGTACATGGGCTGGAAGTTCACTAATGCAAGTGGTGGTGTCAAGGAGCTTGAACAGTAGTACATCACTGTGTCACAACACAGTAGCGTGTTTTGAGCTGAAAACAAAGCTTCTTGGTGCACAAATGTTACAAAAAGAACAGTATAACATGTTATCCCAGTGTCAGAAAGGTTATAAGTGCATTTACTAAATTAATTTTGTAATGTTCAGGAGCAATAAGCACAACATAATGCTGTTTTCATTATTCTAATTGAGATCTCACTTGCATTTTTCTGCTTCATGATTTAAATGTTAGTTTGCTATTGGGATGGGGGTATATTCCTTACTTTATATAGAGATGTCTTATAATTGAAAAACCAACCTTCTTTGGACAACTGAAAAAGTTAAGCTGCAATGGGTGGGAAGCAAACTAAAAAAAATCCACTGAAAAACCCACAAATTTTTGTACATATGTAAAGAAAATCTGGAAATCAGAAAAGTGAACGTTTCTGGAAAACTGAAAAGTGTGTGTCAAGTTTTCATGAACCGTAATTCAAGCATAACTTATGACAGGAGATGAAAGAATTTTAGATCTTAGTACAGGATTGCTTATATTGAATTTTGGAGATTCATATAAAAGAAAAGTTTCTGGATTCAGCTGTCACAGTGCTGTCAGAATGGCTACCTGCTGGTTAAGGAAGAGTGACAGGTGGCATCTCATCAAAAGGGCCTTTATTCACTCCAAATAATGAAAAACATCACACCACTTCACCAGAACCTTCCAGCTGACAAAGGTGACTTGTGCTTTATTCATGCATTTATAAGAAAAGATGTTCTGAACAGACAGTGTCCTTTCTACCCACTTTCTCAGGGACCTTCTCTTTTGGAGAACTTTGACAAAGGAAAAGCCTTAGAAAGACTGGAGTAGTCAAATAAAAAGCAAAGATATTGAAGAAGTGCAGTCCTGTAATATAACTCTTTCTTCTACTGTGTTGGAATGCCAGTTGTTGCTGTCTCCCAAGAAAATGAAGAACTGGATGGCTCAAATTCTGCACTCTTGTGTTCATATGGCTCCTTCTGACCTCAGTAAGAGAGGTTATCACACAATTGCTTTATCTTAGGCTAATAACTTGGTGAATGATTCCCTGTCTTACCCCTTTCAGAGGCCTTTCAATGTCTTCCAGTGAGAATCAGATGTGGACAAAGTGTGTGAGTGTGCATATGTGTGGCAGAGGTAGTTCTGCTGGTGGAGTAAAGCATCTGACTGCTTCATGTAATAGTGTGGTAAGATACTTTGTGAAATGCTGTTAATAAAATATTAAGCCTTTTACCAGTGTATATAGTATGGTGATGGAAGTTAAATGTTAAGGTTCCCAAGGTGGAATGCCTCCAGACAGATATAAATCTGTTACTGCCTCTCTGACTTCATCTGGGGGATGACTTTTGGCAGTACCTGAGGGCCTGTTGCTTTCAGCTTGTTTTATCCCACATTTCTAGTTAGAACTGAGATTTTAAAAAATATATATAAATAAGCAAATGAAGGTAGTCACTTTGCCAAGGTACCTTGGCAGCTTATAGAGAGGATAGAAGACAGTTTGGAGCAGACACCTCATGGTTGCACTTCACGATGTGCAATGCTGAGAGTGTGAACAGCCAGTCCTTTGAAAAGGGGTGTAATAACTAACTGAGAATCAGGTCTGGTTTTGTGTAATGCCACAGTGCCTGCACTGCAGATGTCAATGCCAGCTGCTCATGTACCTGCATGTATGTTCTGTAGTGACATAGATGATGCTTTCATGTGATGATGAGACCTTAAGCAGACTAAATCATGCTAAGAATTTCCAGCCCCTCAATCTCCTGAGCTGCATGTCACAGACCCTACTGCTGGCGCATGGATATGGGCTCACCTCACTGATCAGGTCAGAGTGCTGGTGCAGATGCACTTGGCCAGGGAGGTGTAAATCAGGAGAAGGCTGTGAGAGCAGGTGGAAAAAAGGCTTTTTTATGAGGGAGAAATTGGAGCATACCCATAGTCATAGACATTTTCTACGACTGTCTCCCTGATAACATTCCACTGCAGATAAATATATGTAAGCAGACTAAGTAAATAGCATTTGCTTTATTTAAATAATGCTTGCTTTATTTGTTTGTTTGTTTGTTTGTTATTTCAGGTAACATTCTCTTTATTTCTGTTTTTGAAGCTATTTAAATAGTGGTTATGCCAGTCAGTGCTTGTTATGTGTACTGAAAGGCAGGAAAATGCTTTGGCAGTTAAGCAGCAAGGATGAATTTTAAGGTTGAATCATTCTGGCATTAGTTCCACCAATGGGGAACATTTAGTTTTAGAAGGTTGAAACTTAACCCTTGTCAGGTATAACTGCTCCCATAACTTCAGAGAAAAACCTCTCTTTTGAGTTACCTATCTTTCGCAATTAATTTCTAGTCAAACTGAATAGCACCTGAAAAAAAGAGAATGTTTATTTTAACCTAGTGATGCAGTATTTTAATTTGTGATACAAGGAGATCTGAATTCGTTGACCTAAAATCTTGGCTAGAGTGGTCTGATATAAATTGGCAGATTAGCTAAGTACAAATAATGTTTAATTTCTTTAGCAATTATGTTTAAATTTCTTTAAGAATTATGTTTCATTTTAGAACACATATTAGAACAGCTTTTTCCTATGTACAATGTATTTGAGGCAGTTTTATTTAAACAATTATAAATGCTGGCTTGTTTACTTAAAAATCAATTTCCTTTAAATACAGCTCAATGCAAATTATAAGTTAAATATGAAGTGTTCCCAGTAAATTGTTTACACAAGGTTTATGTATAGTGCATGGCATTATAGCACACAGCTAAAGGGAATCCCTGCCAATGTGTCTGGACCCTTAAAGTCAGCAGCCTGGAGTCAGATTTGGTCTGACCTTTTGTCCAGGTTTCAGGTAGGATAGATTAAATTTCTTCTCAGTAGCCATTACTGTGCTGTGTTTTGGATTTGGAATAAGAATGGTGCTGATAACACTGACATTTTAGTTTTTTGCTAAGTTGCATTTATCTTAAATCTTTTCCTTGTGTCATGCTCTGCCAGTGAAAAGGTGCAAAGGAAAAACAAACTGGGAGGGAGCATAACCAGGACAGGTGACACAAACTGGCCAAAGGGATATTCCACACCACAGAATGTCATGCCAAGTATATAAACTGGGAGGAGTTACCCAGAGTGGGAGCTGATCTGTGTTCAGGAAGGGGCAACTGGCATCAGTCAGTGAGTGGTGAGCAATTGTGATGTACATCACTTGTTTTTTCTGTTATTATTTTTATTAGCCATTATTATTCTATTTTTATTAATTTTCAGTTATTAAACTGTTCTTATCTCAACATACAAGTTTTATTTCAATTCTCCTCCCCATTCCACTGGGGTGGTGGGTGGAGGAGAAGTGGGGTTGAGCAAGTGGCTTCGTATTGTTTAATTTCCAACTGGGCTTAAAGCCACAGCACTTTTATTTTCATCTAGTAATGCAGAAATACTGCATTACTAGATGAAAATAAATTAACAGTGTAAGGAAGGATTTTTCCTTCTTTGGCTCATTTCTGCTGAACAAAAGCCCCCACAAATCTGGACTTCATGCATGCTGTAGGGTGGTTGCTGCTTGGTCTCTGCTGGTTTAAAGTGCTCTTACGTTGCAGCTTCTCCAGGTGTGGATACAAGAACAGCCAAGAAATAATCATAATGAGATTATTTGAATTTTTATTGAGTAACATCTGGAAATTCCAGAAGATTTCTTGTCTCTGAACCATGGCCTCTTGGTGTCATTTATTTCATGGATATTGGGGCACTTTACAAATTAAATTTCCATGGCAACGATTTTCATCTTATCCTAAACTTAAATACCCTCACCAAACATAAAATATGCAAAAATGAAATATTGAATACTCAAGGTTTCCTACTTTAAAGTTATTAGTTTTCATATTCATTTGACAAGCTATATTCAGTCTCTCAAGTGTTGATCTAAAACTGATGTCAGCACTACATCAGAGTGGTGTGTAAGCTCTAATTTCAGCATGTGGGCAAGTGTCAAGTATTCACTTCAAGTGTGCTTCTCATGTCTGGAAAAGGGTTTTGGTCTCCCTGGTGTGCAGGAAAGATGAGGTTCATAACACGATAAGTGTTTGTACTTTACATGCTGGTGTGTTCCTCCATTCTGAGTTGAGGTTTACAAGTAAATTGGTGACAGTAGAGAGGCTGGCCCTGGTCACCTTATTGTGATCACCTCATTGTCATCCTGTTCCTTCAAGATGCAGAAAGGAAAACTAAATTAAATTTTGTTTAGTCATGGTTTTGAAGGATGGAAAGCCAGATGTTGGTACTGGAGAGATGTGGTGGTTTTGATTGGCCCAAAACATCAGTAAAGTATTTTTAACATCTAGGAGAAATTTGGACTCCTCAGAAGCTGTTGTGGTAGGCCTGGGGAGGTGTCTGAGGGGTGGGGAGTGGCACAAGGATAGCTCCTATGTGTCCTGAGTGAAAGTTCTGGAAGTTTTTACATCAAGTCCAGCAGAGCCAATCTCTGATGGCTTTGAAAGTGATGAACATGCTGTCGGCCAAGTTTGAGCCAATTAGAGGTGCTGGTTACGCCTCTGTGAAAACATATTTAAGAAGAAATCAAAACAAAGGAGGCATGCACTTCTTTCACTTCTTTGTAGCTGGAGGAAGAGGAGGTGGAGGTAAAAATATGTAGAGGGAAAACAGCATAGAGACGGCCAAAATCAGTGAAGAAGGTGAGGGAGGAGGTGCTCCAGGTGCCAGAGATGAAAACTCTCTGCTAGCTGTGGTGGCCATGGGGCGGCAGGAGGTCCCCTGCAGCCCATGGAGTCCATAAGGATGCAGAAATCCACCCACAGCCCACTCCAGAGGAGCAGGTGGATGCCTGGAAAAGACTGTGAACCAGTAGGAGTCTCATCTAAGAGTTAAAACTGCAAAGGCCTTGGAAGGGAGAGAAAGGCCTTTTCCTTGCTCCTGGCATGGGAGCAGCCTGGCCTCGGCTTGGGAGAGTCTGCACAGCAACCCACGGACAGAAAGACTCATGTTGCAGCAGAATTCAGGCAGGATGTTGCTCGTGAGATTGGACCCAGGCCAAAGAAGTTCCCAGAGGACTGTCTCTCGTGGGAAAGGCCCCGTGGCTAAGTAGAGAGCCCCTCTCCCTGATTGGGCTGACCAGAGAACCCCTCTCACTCTGCCCCGTGTCTGTGTTGCTTGTTTGGAAAGAGGGAAGGGGGGGGTGAGGGCAGAGACTGCTTCTTAAGAGGGTGGGGTGAGAGCAGAAAAACTGTCTGAAGGGAAAGAGAGAAACAAGTAGAGATAAAGAGTATTTGTAGTAGAAGAATTGTGGTGATGAATAGATTTATGAATCTGCTCTGTGGACTGAGAAAAGACCCCACACCCTGCAATCCTACCCAGGCTTGTTGATTATAAAGGAGGAAAGGGGGTGAATACTATAAGTTCGTAAGAAGGAGGGGGGAGTGAACAAAAACTGTATGAAAAGTTTATTTTTGCCTTGCATTTATCCTCCAACTCTGTTAGGTAATTAAATCACCTTTTTGCAACTTTAAGTGAAGCCTGCTTACCTTTTTTTCTTTTTCGGTGTGTCCTCCTACCAACCAGTGTCCGATCTCATTTGATTAATGAGATTGGTGTGTATTTTTATAGTTTTTTTTCTGTAGCAAGAAAGAGTCGAAGTGCCTAGCATTTAGTCAGGGTCAAACCCCGACAGGAGAGGAGCCATTTCATGTCTCAGTGGGTCTGCACATCCAGAGGATGGGAACCCACCCAATGCTCTCTTACAGCAATCTTTATCAGTGCTCTCTCCAGGATTCAGCACTCATGTAGGCCTCAGAAACGGGATGTTTATCTCCAATGGGAATGGTCTTAGTGGCAATATCAGAAGAACAAAAATAGCACTCACGAGGCTTCACAGTATATTGGAGAGTGAAGTGCCAATTCATTTTCTGTTACTGTAGCTGTCTTAAACTTATGCCTTTCAGCAAAGAGCTGACAAGAGCAATCCATCAGTTTGTTCCCCCCTTTATATTATAATGGATTTGTAATTTTTTTCTGTTTTGTTTGTTTTGTTCAAAGTTAATTTGTTTTTTGAGTGCTTATTTCTCAGACTCATGGAAGAGGCAAAGCAGCAGCTTCCTCCCTGTAAATGAGGCATACCAGTACTGAGTAGGGAACCACCATGTAAGTTAAAGGCGTTGTTCAAGAGCTCCTTTGTGGTGGATGTATTTCATTCTTCTAGACAAAAGCCAAAATAAGTATAAACTTACAGCAGCTTCTGGTTATTGATGAAAATGGAGAGGTCCAAAGTCAAGCCCAGCCAGGGCTGTGATGACCCCAGGAACACACCCCAAACTTGTTCTTTTACAGTTTTCACCAGTGCAGGCTGGAACCCACATACCCAGGAAGGCTGTACTCATTTCTCACTGTCCTCACCATTAGGTTTTCTTTTGACTTTTCTTGATAACTTACCGAATTCTTCCAGTACAATTTAAAGTCATTATGTTTAGTTTTGCCCATACAGGAGGTGGACTTACTAGCCCTATACCTGTTTTTTTACAAATTTGTACTTACCTAGCTTTCTTATGCCTTCCATGTTCTTCTCTAAACAGCCAGTTCCAGTTCACATACTTCTGACTGTTCTTGTTATTCCCATCTCAAATTACTTTACAGATTTTATGTTCAAGTAAAAATGCGGTTTTTCCATTCAGCTCAGAGCTGAATATCACAGGTTCAGCATCTGTGTTGCTTCCTATTGATTTATTTTCTGTTTTCCTCAAACCATTTCCTCTTTGTTCAGTTTTCTTTGAATTTTATTTCATGTGAAAGTTTCATTTAGGCTTATTTCTTTTCTCCTGGTAAAAGTACTGAGTAACACTGAAATCTAGGATGATAGATTTGTGTGGAACACAACCTCCTGTTTTGGCAGCAAAACACTGATAAGTGCCATCGAAAGATGAAGTCTGTACTGCCCTTGCACTTTTTCTCTTGTTGGAGGACCAGCACATTGGCACATTTCTTATCCTAAAACTATTTTAATTCCTGAGCTTTGCACAGGTGGGCATCTTGCCATATTGCAGTGGCTGCTATGTGATTAAACCAGCTGAAACTTCTGATCCTTTAGGGTGCTGGAGCATAGGGTTTTTTAAAGGGAAGTAGATCCAAAAAAAATAGGAAAATTACTTTAAAAAGCTCTTCTAGCAAAAATTCTGTACTAGGACTCAAACATTTTTTCATGACTGTTACAATAAATGAGTACATGCATGAGCCTAGAATTAATGTAGTTTTAATTAAGCTGCTCTCAAAGTCATTAGATATTTTAAGCTGTTGAGCCATTTTCCAGCCCATTAACTTTATTTAGACATAATTATATTTTTTAACACGTTGGTCCAGAGAATGCCTTGATCATGATTATACATATGCCACAGCGCAGTAGACATGCTGCACAATGATGTATCTTATTCTGGGTTATTTGTATGACCCCAGATATCTGATGATGAGTTGTAGGGGATTTTTTGTGGGGGAGGATGGAGGCACAGAGATGCTTTGAGGTGGTGATAAGTTTTTGGTTTGTTTACTATTTGCATTTTTCTCTGGAGTTTTTACACTCTTTGTCAGGGCTGTTATTGCTTCTTCGCCTGTCATGATTACTGTGTAATTACACCCCAGCTCTCATTTCACAGTTGGCATCTTGCTAGCAAAAAATGATGGTATTACATGGAATCATTCCAGAATTAAGAGAATTTCCTATTTTGCAAAGTTTGTGAATCTGTTGTGTAATTTAAAGCTTCATTTATCCCTTGAGTTCTGGTGGTCTGACAAATATAAAACAAGAACTGGCCAAGAATTTCTTCCTACCCAGAGGTAACCCTCAAACTTTCGACCAGGACTACCCTTGTTTGTTGGATAGAGATTGAATTGGGACTTTAAAATACATGTGTCACAGTTTAAGTAAAAGCATCACATTTTGCCTTTCAGGAAGATGCTAAGAAATCTCTGCTTATGACCCGAAGTCTCTGAGAAAGGTTAAGGTGCTTTGCTTGGAGAATTTCAGGGAGATAGGAATTCAGGGACAGTTTCATTAATTCCCTTTTTCTTCAAGAGTATTTTTAGGAGAGAGGAGTGTTTCCAGTTCTTACTGACACCATGCTCTGTTACATAGGTACCTACGTGTTAGTTAAAAAGGCATCTCAAATCTGTGTTATATTGAATGATGTGCTTTTGAGTTTAAAATGAGTCAGCTTATCCAGAGCATGTCCAGGCAGTCTGATTCCCCATGGAGGTAGTTTGGTACAGATTGATAGGATCCCCACAGGCTGGTACTCAGAGCTGGAAACTGCTAGACGAAGTAAGGAGAGGGATGTTTGAAGAGTGCTTTTCTTTTGAGTCCTTAGGCATCTTACTCAGGGCTTCAGAAAACTGATACCGTTGCCCTGGAGTGTCTTTTGAATTAGGTCTGAAAAACTTAACACAGGGTTTGTGCAAGTGGTACAGACCAAAAATATTTTCATTCCTTGAATGTAACAGCTTTTGCCCTAGAGATGAGAGGTTTGATTCTGTCTTCAGTTTCAAGGACTTTAAATCCTCCCACACAATAGAATGCTGACGGTGGAAAAATACAAAAGAAATGTAGGAACAAAGATCAAGACAATCCTTACCACAGGCCATGATAACAGCTCTTGATTGATCTAGTGAATCCTGTGTTATATTTGACCTGTCCTTACTGGAGGGCATTGCAGAACTGATCTATCCAACTTTGCAACACAGGTCAATCCTGCAGTTAGTGAATCATGGGAATTTGGATACCTAGAGACAGAGGGAGGAATTTTCTCCCAGTTTTTCTTATCTTGTAAACTAACATTATTGAATATAACCTCCCTCTACTCTTCACCTAGATGCCGTGTGAATCTCATAGCTGTAGCTTGTATTGTTTTGGTGTGATCTGAATATGCCCACCAAAATGATGAGACGGAAGGTATTGTCTTGCAGAGGTTTTGGGCTCTAATCTAGGTGTTCTTAGTCCAACCCACCTTTTGGACACAGTTAGCTTCCTAATGAGGATTAAAGTCGAACAAAGAGGCACCTTATGAATTCTGGTATTTCTTGCAGCACACAGGGACAAGAAAAGGCTTTGGGGAGTTACAAGTGGAACTGATGCACTTCCATTCTTAGCTCTTTGGTGAATTTCACTCTATGACTAAAGTGAAACAAATAATTTCAATTATAATGATTTTATGAAGGAATGAAACTCACAAATGAAAAGTGGGTAAGCTACAATATTTAATTAATGGATTTAATTCCTGCATCTAATCACTGTGTTTAATTAATCACTGTGTCTGACTAAGATAACATTAGCTATGAATAAGCTATGTTGGCTTGGATGGAAAACCATCTCTCCACAACAGGTCTCAGAGGTAGAATCTGCCATTACACATTGAATTGCCATGTTCTCTGGATATTGGACCCTTCCTCCCATGTGAGGCAAGGAGATATGCTTGGAGGGGTGAGCTGAAGCTTCAGCTGCAGTTGCACAGTGCTTGTGCTGCTTTAAGTCTTTGTAGCTCTCTTGTTTGTGGATTATAACTTTACTTGGCTGTGCCAATTTCACTGCTGGGCAGAGTTGGTAGTCACGTAACTCTTCCAGGAGTCGGGAGTCTGGATTAAGTACCTGAGAGCAAGGTGTTATACACGTGAAAGGTGCCTACAAACCTCAGTAGTGCACTCTATTTTGAATTTCTTTCTGATCTTTCTAATTTCCTACATTGTTGTGCTGCTCCTGTAAATACAAGTAATATTTTCTGGAAGTTTTTTGTCATATCAGCATACGAAATGCATGCCCATGTTGCAGTTGTTTTCAAACATTATACAGACTATGCTAGAGGGTTTGTGTTGCATGCACTTCACTCTCAAGAGATTAGCAACAACATATTCCATTGATATAAGCCAGTGAGTTAACCAAGTTCAGTGGAAAATGTGACAGTGGTTTAACAGGATTTGATGGCAAGGTACACTGGAGTATTTACTGCATAGAGGACAGGGTCAGACAAAACTGTCAGGGATACCCCCCTGTTGAATCATGACGTTCAAAAAGTGCTTGATGAAAGCACCTTTTATAAATGCATTCTATACCCCTCCTCAGAAGGGGATTTAGGTGCAGCTGGATTCAGGCTCAGTCCCAGACTTGCTCAATGGTTTATGTCTAAAGGATTATGTACATGCAATCAATGCTTTATTTCATGTAGCTAAAATAGCAAAGTGTAAATGCTCTTATTCAAATTCACTTCCTGAATATGCATTCTCTCAACCTCAAGGACTAAACTTGAGAGGAATCCTTATTCAAGGGGAGATCCTGGTGTGCAGTCTGGTGCTGTGAAGGAAAGCACAATGGTCTTAGGGCTGTCTGCTGTTTATGGAGTAACATGATTTTACTCAAATGTTCCCAGGTAAATACCATGCTTTAAAAAAACTAGGTATTAAGAATGCTGAAAAGACTATGGTTCATTACTTCTGACTTACATTTGAACAAACTAAAAAAAAAGGGGAAAAAATGCCAGTGATCCAGCCTAATAATTGGAACTAATAAAATTGGTTTGTCACTCATTTTTAGAGTATTACTTGTATTTTTCACTTACAGCCCTGCAAGTATGATGTCAATAGTTTGGTGCATAATATTGTTTATAGTAGTTTGTTTCTTTTTTAAAATACCTAAAGGATTTCTTATATTGAATTCTTAGGGAAATAAATGAACACTTCCAATTATATTGTACGTCTCAGCTTTTTTTTTTTTCTCTGATTTGTAGCCCAAACAAATGCAAAACTTCTTTTTGAAAGCAATTTGCAGGAACGTCATGCACAAAACATCCGTTAAGAGTCACAGTATTGACATGAACCAAATTGGAAGAAGAGCACTGCTGTAACTATGCATGTCCAAACCTGATGCATGATGAGAATAAACAAACACACATACAATTTCAGTGAATGTCTTTACTTGCAGAGAAATAGTCAAAGCACTAAAATCACATTTCATTCCCTTGTATTTACAGCTGGGAGAGAACAAACGTTGTTTCTCAGCCTTTATAGTCAACTGGACTTAAAGAACCACTACTGATATTGATTGCAACATAAGGTTGGAAACACAACCAAGCCTATTTCCCTTTTAAGTAGAGATAAGGGATTAAAAAATTGCCTCAGCAGTACAAGCATTTTCTAGCTCTTGGTGGTGAGGGAGGCAGAGGGCAGGCTGAGAACATAACCATACAGTCAGTACCAACACAGATATATTGAATACTGACAGCTGTATATTTGGGTCTTGTGTTTCTGTGTTTCTCAAATTAACTTTAAATTTCCAGCTGAAGGCTTAGTTCTCTACTGCTGCCCTGAAGATGCATAGATATCAGAGGATCTGGTCAATCAAGTTTCAGGAGGTTGAGGGAGAAATGTTGTTGGCACTGAAATGATGTCTGAATTCCTCAATAATTTCTTTTTATGTTATTTCCATAATTTATCCCTAGGTACTTGCACCAGGTCTTCCTCAGCGGGGAAAGCTACAGTGTCCCCAGCATTTTGGGTGTTCAGTAACCCAGAATACTTGCTCAACAGCATGTTGGAGGCCTGTCTATGGCCATGGGTATTCTCTCTCTGAAAACCTGAGTGTAAGGGAGGCTGGTGAGCGCACAGACCTTGCCCTAGTAGGAGGATGTCACCCAGTGGGAGCACAAATATAGACTGGAAACCTGAAGGCATCCCATGATCAAGGACATAAATAATGTCATGGGGGTGAGGAACTCAGCTGTTACCCCATGAGATTGCACAGAGACAAGACAGCTAGAAGCCTTCAGGGGTTAGTCCCTTCGGCCATAGGACCTTGTGAGAGAATCATTGTTCCTCACTGTCAGAAGACACTGACACAATCCTGCTGCTTGCAGTGCTGTGCCTTCCCACTGGCAGAGTGTAACTCCTTTTGGACAGGCAGCAACTGCAGGAAATCACCTCAAGCCTGCTTTGAGAATCCCCCACCAGCATCTTTATGGGATCTGTCTCCTAGGTTAACAATTATATATTTCAATTGAAAGACAGAATAAGTGAGTGCAGCTTTTTTTTCTCTTATATACTGTTAGTAAATAAGGCTAATAGGTTTTTGTTGTTTGGATTTCTCACTCCCCCAGATTCAGCCACTCAGACTCAGCTAAAAATTGCATTTTAATTTATTTTAAATAGAGAAGTTCTGTTTTCAATTATTTTCTATTACTTCCCACAGGACTCCTATCTGGGTATTTACTTTTCAGTTGGAGATTACTGTTACTATCCTTGGATCATTTATTAGTTGGTGATGGTTCTTGCTGACTTGGTGGAGAGATTGCTGAGGAAAACTAATATACTCACCTTCCTACAATATTAAGGACTTCATGTTAGTTTTAATGGAAGTAAGGGAAAGAGGTTTTTCCTATCACATTTCATCAGAGATCAAAACTGAATCATTTATTTCACCCTGAAATTGAAAGCAACATCTCTTAGAGAAAGTTTACATGGGAAAAAAAAAAGCTGTACTGTGTTTTGTGTTTGTACTCTAAAACCGAACACACTAAAGTCTTCATTTTGTATCTATTACCTAAGGAATGTTATCTGAATATATCTGACTGACTTTTTTTTTCTGTCACATTTCATTATTGGAGATACTGTTTAGATTCAGTAAAGACAGTCAAATACCGCAGTGATCATGTAATTATTGTGTCAGTCTGGTGAATGAATATGTTGCTTATTTGTTGAGGTATGTACTGAAGGAAATGTAATAAAATACCTGAGCCACTCTGGGCTCAAAAGAAATTGAGAAGATAATTCTGATTGTTTTAGCAAGTTTACATTTTATTTTTTCTGGACCTTAAGTACTTTATAGCAGAGTAATACATAGAGCAAACTATTGCTTCCAGAATCAGCAGCTGTTGCTCTCTTTATCAGCATGTCATATATGTACATTGGGATATTACCTTATTGTTTGATGGACCTACTTGTATTTCAGCTAAAAGCTGAAAGCTCTGCCTCACAAAGGAAGAGATCCTTTAGTTTTCATTCAGTCCCACCTTCTTCCATTTTCCCCATTTTCCTTTTTGTGTTAGTGTGTAAATTGAAAAAAAGAAAAACAACAGCCAGACAAGTAACTACTAAGAAAGAGAGTTTTAAGAGAACTTTTTCCCCATGCTTTTTGGCCATACGTTCTCTGTATTTCCTCTAATAACTTTTATGTAGATAGACCTATGGACTCTGATACAGAGTCTTATGTTCTGTCCTTTTAATAGAATTTATGTTGGGAAAATCCAGAATTTGTGTTGGGAGAGTGTTACTACTGTCTAGCACAGATTTTTCAATACAGCCCTGCAGCCTGACTGGTCTCGAATTCAGAGTCACAAGAGGAGCTGCTTGACAAATATTGAGTGTTGTAAATGGGCTGTAAAAGGAAATACTAATTTTCTCTCTCCCTCAGTGATGTGCAAGCATAATTAATAACTGTAAAGCCTTCTCAGTAGGGATTTCTTTGGTAAGAAGTCCTCAGCAATCACACATTCTGACGTTCACAGAATGCAGCAATAGAATTTCTGGATTAGAGTAGTTTTAATATTAAAGCTGTTTGTGAAAACAAATATTAAAGCATATGTGCTTACATATGTCTTCTTTGGGGTTAACATCTGCCCATGGCATGTACATGATAGCTGGCATTTTTTGGGAAAAGCTGAATAATCTTATTTTTGAAATAACATATATCATAAAGTACATACTTCAGCTCAACAGGCATCCTGTGACAGATTATGAAGATAGTGAATGTGTGTAGCTTGTCTCCTTCATGATACATTAATCTTTCAGGTGTAATTTAATGACAGGAAATTGTTCAAATGCTGTTTGTCTCTATAGAATCCCTCAAGGATGTTGATCTGATGTGTGATAATGAACAAATATTTTGAATGCCTGATATTAGTGTTCCACAAGGTAATACCACGGGAGTTGATTTCCAAGTGGGAAACTCTTGCTGAATAACCAGTGAAGACAGAAAAGTAGAATTTGCTAAAAAGCTACATTGCACAGGGGTTTTGGGGTTTTTTTGTTGCTTTTGGTGTTTGTTTTTTTCCTGAGCTACAACTATGAGCTGTTGCACTTGCTTTCAGACAAAATATGCATAGTTGTTATGCATGTCTGTTATATAGAATAGCTGCAAATGACTGCACTGGAAGCAGAGAGCACTTACTACTAGACTAGATAACGCATTAGAAAGCACTGATACATGACCAACCTAGACTAGACCATATAATGTTACTGCTCCATCTTTCTCCACAGAGAATCACAGAGAACCAGGAGAGATACAGGATACTTTCCACTGGGTATGGCTGAGAAGGAGTTACTTTTGTTCAAAGCAAATCTTGCAGTGTTGTACAGTTAGATAGGAAGGTGTTTGTAACACACCAGTGTTTTGGCTACTGCTGAGCAGTGCTTGCACAGCATCAATGATCTCTTCCAACATTTCCTCCTCACAAGTAGGCTGGGGGTGGGAGGGAACATAGCCAGGACAGCTGACCAAAACTGGCCAAAGGGATATTCCATGCCATGTAATGTCTCCTCAGCAGTAAAAGCTAAAGAGAAAGGAGGAGGAGGATGGGGAGCATTCGTTGTTATGATGTTTATCTTCTGGAGTAACCACTACAGGTATTGAAGCCCTGCTTCCCGGGAAGTAGCTGGACATCACCTGCTGATGGGAAGCAGAGAATAAATATTTTGTTTATCTTTGCTTCTGCATCTGGCTTTTGCTTTTGCTTTATTAAACTGTCTTTATCTCGACCCATCAGCTTTTTGCATTTTATTTTCCTCTCCCCCGGTCCTGCTGAGGAGGAAAGTGATAAAAGAGGTTGGTGGGCACCTGGCATCCTGCCTTATCTTTAACTTTCTCTTCTAGCATGAATAACTTCCAAAAGGGACTGAATGCTAGGTTTCTTTCAGCCAGAATAGAAAAATGTGTGTCTAAAACCCTGAAGTAGCATCTACTCAGAGAAATCGTATTGCTATCGCTAAAGTGCTGTGATGAATTAGGGAAAATAGTAATGAAAAAGCAAGGGATTTAAATAGTGTTCTATCCCTCCCTATAACAAAATGTTAAAATATTGCTAGCAAGCCAACTACTGTACAACTGTCCGTGCTGTTTAAGTGCAGCCTGTTCTGACAGCTGTGGTAACAAACTGTTCAAATGACACATGGAACTAAAAAAAACCCATATTCAACACAGTTTTTCCATTTCCCCCAACACCTACATGAACTTCAGGTTGTGCCCCAAAACCTAGGAACACTCACAGTGGGACACACAGCCTTACTTTGTCTGAGCATGCAGGACTCAGCCAGTCATGGACCTGTAGATTCTACTGGCTCATGAAACTTGTCAAAATTTCATATGTTTGAGCTTCTTTCTTGATTTTCTACATTTGATTGAAACTGATCTATAAGTCCATAAATCAGTTGGAAAGGCGATCACAGAACCTTGGAAAACCCAACACTAGCCCCATAAATTTCTCACCTATTCTATGTCTCAGTAATGATGTATTCCTTTTTTGTAGTTTCAAAGGAAAAAGTCCTAGTTCTCCAGTGTTTTCTTCTGCATTTGTACATCTTTGTAACACAGATGAGAACTGCTTAATCTGTTCCGAGCTTAATCAAAGATCTGACCTTATATAGATTGTTTATCCACAAATTCGGAGTTCATCAAGGTGCTTAAGTATGTGCTTGTATTAAGAAGCTAAGTAGCCCTGCTGACTCAAACTGTGCATACTTAAGGACCTTGATGAGGAAGTTTCAGAATATGTGGATAAAGATCTGGTGATTTCCCAAAGCAAATGAAGGGATGAGCTGAGAAATATAAAGAATTGAAACAAAAAAAAAGGCGGGGGGACGGAAATCTGGGTGTACTGAAAAGACGAATTTTGCAGTGAAGGTAGCTGGGAATAATTAGCTGCCTCTTCTAAGTTCATTAACAGAGCTCAGATGAATGCTGAGGGCTTTGGCAAAAGTGTGGTGGCAAGCTAAAATCAGATGGCTGAAACTTTTAGTCCCCCTTATCAGCTGCCCTGAATCTTTGATGTCCAGAGTTAAGGCAATCTGATCCACCTCTGAATCAGCTCCACACCAATTAACTTTTGATCCCAGTATATTAAGTTGAATGTAAATCAGGGACAGAAGCAGTAATAGGAGCATCAAAATGATTCAAAACTGGTAGCAGGCTTTATTTTCTATTTTATAACAAATTATTGCCATTCTAGGACTGTCTAGGATTGATTGTACTTTGACTGCTAAACATATAATCCCATTGCCTTTTGATTAAGTGCCTTGCAAACCTCCTTGTCTTCAGTGGGGCTTCATTTTTGAAACTAATGGCAACATTAATCTTAGAGAGATGATTCGCAGAGCAAGATACTGCTCAGCATGAACAAGGTTGTGCATTAAGGGAAAGCTGGTTCTACAGGGGGGTTAGGCTTAGCTCCCTCTGTGATTAATCATCTTCTTCCCAGCTGCTGCTCTGATTTTTTTTCTTTAATACACTCCAAATGCAAACAAGGGCACAAACGTACCTGTGGCTAAAACTAGCTCACAGCTGTCAAAGTTGTTTTTCAAGCACAAAATCAGACACAATTTTTAATCAGAGATATTTCTACTTTTGCTTGTCTCAGTATTGTTCAATCCTTGCCCTGTTAGTTAGGTAACCAACTCTTTAACAGGCCAAATCCATTCCTGGTTCACATAATCAGAGAGATAGAGTAATAGGGTGTTTTCCTTACCTCAGTGAACATTGTCAGCACAACACTTATACAACTGCCATTAGGAAAAAAGAGATTTAGGTAAATGAAACATAAAATACTATTCCACTGCAAGTTCCCACTCTCATTTTCTCTTACAGTCAGTCACAATGCCTAATAGCAGAAAATAAGATTGATGTTGTCAAGTAAAATATTCTAGAAGGGTATACTGGAAATCATTCTGAAACAAAACTAAAGGATGGAGGACAAGCCAAACATAGCCAGAAATGCGGCTGTTGTTGAGGTTAAGAAGTAAGAAACAAAGGAAAACATATTGCAAAGTCTTACAAGAGGAGAGGTTAGCAGTGGGGTCTCACAGGGATATCTCCTGTTTAACAGATCCATAAATGACCTGGAAAGAGAGATGAATGATGAAGTTAGACAATTTGTGGATGATACAAAATTATTCAGGCTTATTAAAAAAAGAGATCACAGAAAGTTATGGAAAGCTGTCATGACAGTTTTGCATGGATAATGTATAGCTATTAAATTATCAGTGGCCCAGAGAAAAGAAATTATTACTCTGTGTTTCTTTTAATGTAGGAACTCAAAAGCATTAAGTGAAACATTTGGGAGGCAAGTTTTCAACAGATAGATTGACTTTCTTTTCTAAAATTTGATTTTTAAACATTGTCACAGGTGTTCTGGAGGCTAAAAATATGAATGGTTCAAAGAGCACTTAGCCATGCATCTAGACATTGGGGAAATACTATCAAGAATTACTAAACATCAAAACAACTGTATAAAAATAGCTAGCTCTAGGGAATTGCTCCCTCAGCAGAAGACATTCCTTGAAAATACAGAAGAGTTGCAGTCTAATAGAAAGAAGAAACCATTTGTTAGGAAAAAGAAAAAAGGAGCTTGCTACCCTTTTTCACATGTTATTCTTCTTTCTCCATAGTAGCTTTTGCCAGTTTCAGGTCCAAATTGGAACTCCATTACTGATAAAGCCCCAATGCTTTACATTTCCTTTCTTCATGGTTATTCCAAGGGAAGACAGGGAAATGCAAGTCTGCCATCAGAACTGTATTCCCTTTAGTGCCTGCTGTAAACCAAATGTCTTGGTATCATAAAAATTGAAATAGCCACAGCAAATGTCGTTCAATCTTGTTCCCATTTACTTTATTATGATGATCATCCCACCAACAGCCACGCCAGAGAAGCCAGACTCAAGATGTGTCTTACACCTGCACATGGAGAACCATTAGCCGTGTCTCTTCACTGATCTCTGCATCATCAATGAAGTATCCAAACTTCATGTTTGAGGAGCACAGTTGCATAATATTAATGTGTCTAAAGGACAAAGACTGGTTTTTAATCTGCAAACTACTAAAATTTCGTGATAAAATGTCCAGCCTAACCTTCAGGTATTTTGTATCAGAGGTCAGCTGTGGTGAAAATGTTTTGTTTTTTTTTTTTTTAAAAAGGCAAATGCGCTATAACACCAAAACTGGTCACTGAGTTTGGTGTGATAGGAAGAAATCCAGTTGAGTAAGACATAAATTTTGATGTGTGCAACCAAGAAAATCTACACTCTGTTTATGTTGCAGTGACGTCTCTCAGACTCACTGAGTTAGACGTTCCTGATGACTTATTGCAGGTGCCTGGAGACAGACTGCTCCTCCTTTCCTCATCAAGAAGCGTTTCTATTGTGCATGTGGTTATCCAGTCTATCATACAGCTTTTGTAACCTCTGCTGATGCCTAGAGTTGTTGATTTTGATGGGCTGCTGCTCTTAAGATACTGCATGTTCTTTGTTTAATCACTGTAGTAAGCAGTTTTATCATTCAGCTAAATTGCTGTCTTAGCTTTAAAAAACATTGATTACAGGGTATGCAGTGACAGCACTCTTTTTTTAGACTTTAAAGCTGCAGATGAGCCCCCTCAAGTATCTGGCTTCTTCTTTAACCTTTTCCTGCTAAAATGCGCAATGAACAAATGTATCACATCCTGCGGCCTACTGTATTTCATACAAAACTTTCAGAAGTACCCGGTGCATTCTTAGCCATTTTTTATGATGAGTTCTCATCCTTCAGGTGTGTTTGATGAGCTGTGACACTCTACCATTGGTGCAGCATGTGTGCTGCTGCTGACTTGTGTTTCCAGTGCCAGGAGAGATGAGGGAGCATGGCAGGCCACAAGTGCTGTGGGGTCTGTCAATGTGATGCCAGGAGATGGACCAGCTCAAACACTGCACAAGAAGAAAGCACTAGGAAACAAGCAAGACAATGACTTCAAAACAACCTTGAGAGTAGAGTGACTTGCTGAAAGAGCTTGTAACTACAAAGGAAAGGTGAAATTCATTCAATCATTTGGTATTAATTATTCACTGAGCCCTCATCTCCACTTAGTGGGGAATTGAACTAAACCTAGTGACCTTTGGAAGAGTTTCATTAATGCCTAACTGCTTTGCAAAACAGTTTCAAACCTGATTTACTGGAGTAATATTCTCTGTTCTTGTTTAAGAAGTGTCTCTGAGGTCTGTTTTTAATAAAGTGTTACAGAGCTCTTGGAGATAAAACTGGAACACACAGTATGTGAAGAACTTTCACAGGGAACATTTGGAGTAATTGTGTCATGAAGTTGCATTTATAGGAAGTTGTCAGTTGATTGCAGTGGTTGTCACTAGACTTCTGTTTATATTCTTTCTTGGGAAAGATGAAAATGTTGCTTTCAAGTAGGGATATTCTGCATGATTTGCAGCAAGGGTACCTCTCCAAGGGGTGTATGTGTCATAGTGGGTGAGTTCTCTAGGTTTGCTTCCTAGGTTTTAGGTACGAGGTGTGTTTTGAAATAAATATGCCCCACAAATTCAAACAGGAGGTAACAAACCAACCTGGTACCTAAATAAACAAATCAAATTAAAGGTGTACTCTGTCATTTCCATAGCCAAACTGTGAAATTAAGTAGACAGTGCAAATTAACACTGTTTTCAGGAACCAGCAAAATGACAGACTAAAGAATTTTGTCTTGTTTAGGATGGTCTGCTCTATATTCTTTAGTTTTATGCTCCTGTAAAGTGATTACAATTGGCAGGGTTAAACTGGTTTCAAAATCAAATTATCACAATAAACGTATGCATGAGACTCAAAACTGCATAAAACTTCTATACTGATATATTTTTTTTAAAACTGTACCAGTTAAATCTGCTTAACAAGGACAATAAAGCTCAAGAAGAGAGCTTGCAGGCCAACTAATATCAACAGTAGTTTATGAGACACAAAATAGTTAACAAATGAGCTTGCAACACTACTGAATACTGGAGATAAAAAGGTAAAGAATTCCTAAAGTATTATTAGATCTTTGTTTATGTTTTGCCACCATTATTCCAGTTACCATGGCAACTCTGCCTGATTGCCAGAGCCCTGTAAGGCATTTTTCACTTTGGCAAACACAAAGCCTGGTAAGCTGGCTGCAGGGATGCTGGCAGACTGGGACATGCTGTTTAATAGCCTGAATGTCCCTCCGGAGCTTAGGAACTAGAGTGGCACCAAAGTCAGTCATCCTTGTCTTGACTGTGATTACTTCACATCTCTTATGAAACAGGAGTTATCCCTAAGATGTTTGGTCCAGGAAGAAAAGGCTTCACTGCTGGGGTACAGAGGAAAAAAATACTTTCTTTAAAAAGTTATAACTTTCCTGACATTCTCCATTGCAAATTCCTAGTATTTTAATACTCAAACAGTAAATGCTAGATAAGAATAAAGATTCCAAGAAAAAAATAGGAATAAAATTTTTTCTCTGGCTGTGTATGAGAGAATACTTACCTGTAACTACAAAAATGTAGTTGATTCAAATGACAAAGATCTGCTGGTAGAAGACCTCTGTTAGCCACCCTTCAAACATATATTCTCCTCTGATTCAGTATCTTACAAATTGTGTTACAAATTACAAATCTTGTGTTCTCCCTGGAAAAGCCTGTATCAGCTAATACTAGCACTAACAAAAAGTGCATTTGAAAAGAATTTTTTTTTTCTTTCACCATTTCTGTGAGTGAACTTCCTTCTGAGGAGGAGTAAAAAACTGATATCTATCTAATGACTACTGCTACAGGCACTCCAGTAGCTCCAGGTATTTATGCACTGGGAATGTCACCTTTTCACAGCTGAACATGAGTGCATCTGATGGCTTGGAGACCTTGAGAGTCCCCAGGTCACCATTCTTTATAAAGGCAGTGGTACTTCATAATACTAAAGCAGAGAAATGTAAAGATGCAGAAAATTTCAAGAGGCAATCCAGTACCTTTTGCACTGAAATGGATTCAAGGACACTTACATAAACCTTAACAGAAGTTTATTTGATCAGCTGTAAAAAACCTTCAAGGGGAAATTCTACCATCTAAGCAACTTTTAGTAGAACTTTACTGTTTTAGGGTTTTTTTTTTTTTCAGAACTAAAAAAATTGAATATATCCATAATTTACTCATGCCTCTTGAACCTGTTTTCTCTCTACTTTTCTGAAGGACTCTCTTCAGCTTGTTGGTATTTTTCAGAAAGGGTGGTACTGTGAATAAATAAACATAGGCCTTGAATGGTCATGTCTTTTTCAACACAGTTAATGCATTTATTTTTAGCAAGTTTCATCACATTGATTTTGGACTCTGTTGACCCTATCTCCAGTTTATCCATATAATTTGAACTGTGATCTAATCCAGAGTGTTTGCAGCTCTATTGAAAGCTGACATCATTTACAGAATTTGAAAGTATTTTTAATGCCATGATTCAAGTAATTGTTGAAAAAATTGGAAACAGAACTAGAATACAATTGTATGAGCTCCTGCTGCAGATTTTTCCCGGCGATTGTTGTAAGCATGCAGTAGAATAAATCCTTTTCTTACCAAAACATTTTAATAGGCTTTGTTGGGACAGATAGTCACAGGAAACCACTGGCAAATCAGGGCATTTCAAAGTCCCAAGAATGTGTGTAAGTCTAAGTCTCACTCCCTGAAATTCCTGCTAAAAGTACATTCAAAGGAGCCAAGCAAATCAGAGCAAAGACTCTCTGAGGCACACAGAGCACATGGATGTAGTGGGAGCAGAAAGAGCCAAGCTGCCTTTCCCAGTTGTCCAAGGTGGCCACCTGTCATATGCAAACTGGATACCTGAGCAAGGCAACACACACTCTCCAGCACCTCCTGCTTTCCTGCTTAGGTGCTCTGCTATGGGACGTCTGTGGCTGTATTACATCAGTCTTTTGGTCCAGGCCTGCAGAGCTTTCCCTTTAGCCTTCCCTTACTGTGCTTTGGACACACCATGGAGTGTTCTCAGGGCTCACAAATGGGATTCCTTCTAGATGAGCTGGGAGCTGTGTTCCAGCACTACACCAGAGACACACACCAACTGTGAAAGGGCATTTAGACCTTAGGCCAGACTAAAATCAACGTAAAGGGAAAAATTGTGAAAATGGTCAGAAAACACCAATTGCTTCTAGTCCTGTTTTTTTTTCTAGTAAAGGGGAAATCTTACTTTATTTAAAGGCTTTCTGCAGCAAACTGCATTATCAGAGAGAGAACTGCCAGGTAGAGGAAAATAGAGTTGAGGATTCTAGCTGGTTATGAAAAAGTCTTTTGGTTTTTTTTTCTCTGAATTGTCTGTCATAAAAAGGATCAACTTACACAAGAAATTCCTAAATTGGGTATAGTCAAGTCATCCTCTTGTCACAAGAGCAGCTAAACCCCAGCATGAGTGTAAAGCTCAGAAATACTTTAGCAGGCTACTGTTGAATCCACTGGATTGAGATTCTTGATCCTGCATAATATAGGCACTCAAATCACTGAACTATAGTTTTTTTTCAGCAAGTAGACCTTTACTTTTCATGAAACAGAAAAATACAGCAGAAATGCCAATGCCTCATGAAGCACTTACACCCACAAAGGTAGGATGTTGAAGCTAGCATGTAATAAGGATGTAAATAATAAATAATGCATTAGTGTCTAGTCCATCAGCAGTTATGTATTAAATAGGGATTTCCAAAGCCGGGAGAAGGCTTTTTGAAAGCAAAGTTTTGAAAGAAATGGAGGGAAAAACAAAATAAAATTGACCTGAAACAAGTCTACCACTGCAGATTTCAAAGACATAATCCCCAGGAGCACAGCAAAGCTATCTTGCTCTTGTAAAGTAAGATGGATTTGAAGTGAAAGACTGACCCAGAGTCAAGAAATGTGTTATTCCATAGTACACATGTAAGGAATTATTGCCACTTGCAAGCACATAACTTAGGGATTTTTTAGGAAATCCTTGTTATTTCCAGCCCACACTCCCCATAACCAAAGGAATTAATTCATTTTTCTAAATTGACTGTGCCTTTCTTTTATAATTCTTAATTGTGGATGCTACTAGTAATAGTAATCTCAGAATAATTCCTTAAGAATCTTTTCTTTTTAGACCTTCATAAGTAAAATAAGCACACAATAATTGCACTATGTGCTGACACTGCTCAAAAATTAGAGTTACTGTAGGGCTCTTAGGTTTTACCCATATCACCCAGCAACACAAATGGTCCCTTGATGGAGGGATGTAAAGATGAAAGCAGATTCAGAATAAAAGATTCTGTGCAGGAATTTAAATTTCACTGATTTTCTGTTCATGACACACAGATGATGTGGATGTGATTTGTCGTAAAATAGGACACGCACAGGGATTTGAATAGCTTTCCAAATATTTTGAGTTCTAGAAATATAACTTTGTTGTTCCTGGTTTTGGTGGTGTATTGTATTTAGCAGCTGACATAAGAACATAAAAAAGGCCATGTAGCACCAGCCCAGCTCTGTATCCTGTTTCTAAACTGTAGCCAAGAGCAAACGCTCAGGGTATAAAAATGGAAAAGTTATAGTATTTCCTCTTCTGTGCATTCTCCTGTCCCTTCCATATCTTTAGCCCAAGGACAGCTTGAGCTAAAGATGATATCTTTCTATTTGATAGCTTTTATGTGTTTTCCTTTCAGACTTTTTCTTGTGGCTTTTTAAACTTTATGAAACCTTTTAGTATCTACAACATCCTGTACCTGGTTTAACCATGTTTTCAGGGAGAAATACCACCTTCAGTTTGTTCTGGAACTGTCATCTGTTTAATTTAAAGTCTCCTTATATATAAGTCTAAGATCTAAATGTTGGATGGCAATCAGATGAACAATCAGCAAACGGTTGCTCCAGATGCTCTTAGAAAATAATTAGAATCCTTGCTGAATCTCATTGACAGCTGAGTAATTGAAGATGTTGTTTAAAAAGTGCATCTAGTCTTTCAGAATATAGAGGAGGTATATAAAGGAGGTTTTACCTACCACTTAAGAAAAATGAGTCTTGGTGCAAAAACAACACAGCTCTGGCTCTTCCTGAAAAAGACTTAAAACATGGTTATAGCAGCACAGACAAATAACAACTAAAGGTACCAGGATTCAGACAGCCCAAAATTACAGGGGCTTAGATAATATCTTCTTGTAAATATTGCTGAGATTGTTTTTATCTCAATGTCTGCTTCTCTAATAGCAGTTTAAGTGAATACTCTGCATACTTAAATAGGTGCAGGGAAATCTTGCCTCCTTCTACTTCCCTGTTTCAGGTGTGGCCGTCTGGAAAGAGGTGATAGGGGCAGGTGTGGGGTGAAATATCTTCAGCTCCCTTACTGTTATTCTCCAGTAGATATATCTAAATATCTTTGGAGACTAGAGTTACAGGGTGGCAAGGAATCTTGCACTGTCAGGAAGTCACCAAGAAATTTCAGGAAGAGCCCTGTGTCTCCTGTGGTCTTGTTTATCCATGACTTTGCAGACTGTAAATGCAGCCACTTTTCTTACAGGGTTTGCTTCAATTTAACTCCATCACTGCCTTGCAGGGATTAGTGCAGCCAGCAGTTTCCTGAGACAGTGGCTTGGTTGGTCTTCCCCACAGCTTATGGAGTGGTTTTTCCTTTCTCTTCCCCACTGGTGAGGCCAATTCTGGACTCCTCAAAACAAGGCACATGTCAGCAAACTGGACAAAGTCCAATGAAGGTGAAGGCCACTGAGGTGTTTGGGGAGAAGATGAGAAAGATGGATCATTCAGCTTGGAAAAGGGAAGGCTAAGGGGAAGGACAACCTCTTCTCAGAAACACAAAAGAGAAAGGACCAAAGCAACAATTATAAGTTTCAGAAAAGAAAACCCCAGCTAGGTGTAAGGGGAAAAACACTCCTGTCAGAGTTGCTAAATATAGGAACAGGTGCTATGGGAGAGGCTGTGTAATCTCACTTCTTGGAGATCTTCTAAACTCAGCTGGACCTGATCTTGCCTGATCTAACTTTGAAGCTAACCATGCTTTGAACAAGGAACTTGAACTGAAGAACACCCTGAGATCCCTTCCAATATTAATGTTTCCATGACTCTATGACTTTGAAGTCCCAGTTTCTTCTCTTCACTTTATGGCCTGCAGTCAGATTGCTCTAATAATATTTAAACAAATGAAATAAACAGATAATTGTCTTCGTTCTTACCACCAAGAATTCCACTGCAGTTAATGTGAGAAAATTTCAGAATATTCTAATTAAGAAATCCCAACCACCAATATCAAAGATTTTCCATATAAGAATAAAACTTTTTTATTTAGCAAAAGGGGATTTTTTGTACTTCAGTATGATATAATATACGCCATATATGTCATTATGTATGACAAAGGAGAAAAGTATTTGCATGCATAACTCACAGACCAAAAGACACATGGCATTGGCTCTGAAACTCCAGGGCAGTTTCATAACCAGATAAGGCCCTACCATCTCCTAAAGGTTCGGTGTGGTTTTTTTTTCTCATCAACCATTTGGAAGTTTGGGGCTTTTTTAATAAAAGAAAAGAGAAAATAACGTCTCATCACAAACGGTGCCTCTTCGCTATTGCATTCTATTATGTAAAGCAACACAGTAGTTATTGTAGAAATTATTTCTGTGTTGTCAAAGAGATGTTAGGAATGTGACATAACTTCTCAAATACAGAAAGCTGAAAAAAACCCCTCGTTTTCTTGTTCCTAGTGCAACTTAAATGGAGTTATTAACTGTACGAGTATGAATGCCTCCAAAAGTGTTGAGCAGACTGATAAACCTCCTCACTGGGAATGTATTGAGTTCCTCAGGCCACTGAGATCATAGATATAGACAGAAATAAATATAAAGGATTATCATAGATAAAAGATTTAAAACAGGATGTTTGTTGAAGAAAAATCCAGACAAAAATAACGAAAGAGGCTATCAAGTAAAGAACAGTCCTACTAATAGTACACAACTTTGGAATTAGGGTATATTTTCTTACAATTTCAAATCCTGCAATTCTTCTTGGCATCATATCCAAAATATTTCTGTCCTGCCTTGCTTGATCTCTCCAGAAATGGAAACTTCAAAAATTCTGTTTTTCAGTATGATTGAGGAACAGAGGTGGAAAGTGCTAAATTATTCTGTTGCTCATGATAAAAAGTCCAGCTCTATATTTCCTTTCTGTGTAAGCTTCACTGTCCTATAGGGACATGCATTATTAAAACATTATTTGTCAGTGAAGCCAATGGAAATTAGCTGGATTCTCATGAGGGCTCTACCTGTTAAGTAATAAAGGCCTTTTCCTATCTGGTCTTTTTGCACAGTAGCATCACACTCTGAAACCAGTGAAAAGTGCTGCTCGCTGTTTTTTAACCTAGTGAGTGCTGTCTGTCAGAGCTAGCTGTGTACTTTGTGCAAGGAGAGGCTCAGATCTACCCTTAGACAAAGGAAGGCACTCTGGAACTTGTTATACAGTAAGTTCAGATGCTTCAAAGAGAAAATAGTCCTATAAACAAGTGTACCAACCCACATCCAAACCTCTGCAGTCTCTGGAGTGGCTGCTCAACCTTCTATTTTCACTTTGTATTCACATGTTCACTGAAGAACCTCAGTTTGTATGAAAGAGCAAACTTTTCTTTCAACTCCCATATTCTCAGAATACAGCTGAAGGAGTATGTTTTCTATCAAAAAATACTGCTATGACAACGTCTCTGCACTCTGCACCTTCCTCTTCCCCACCAAACATCCACAGATCAGTGAATATCTGAGTGTTCTCTAAAAATGGTGTCATTTCCCTGAAACATCGCAAAACTGGTATTTAAGTCATTAATGAAGGTGACTTTTTAGCTTAAAACAGTTACCAAGAGATGACAGACAATAACTGAAAAATGCTGTAACTTTATTAATGGACTGACCAAGAAAGTGGCCAGAAGAAGAACAGTTCAAGAGAAATTTCTGTATGAATTTTGTGAAGGAAATGTGACTTGTGGTTTAGGATTAGATGTAGAAAGTTTTACCTGAAACATGTTTTCCCCTTGGTATAAGATCCTAAAACAAGTAATAAAGAAACAATGCAATCACAGGTCTTACAGAATATTTTGTGTAGCATACTGGTAGATTAAATTTCTTAATCTTTTTTTTCATGCTATTAAAAAATGTGTGTATAGACACACTGGCAGTGATAGCACTCTTTATGTCTCTATATATTTGTAGTATTTCATGTATTAAAAGACAGTTTATTGCAGACACATACATTTAGGCATTTTCATCAAATGTAAATATGAAATCTGTAACAGATTTTAAAAGCCAAAATTCACAAAACTTGGGGTTTAGATTTAGTTTGGAGTTTGATATCCTTAAGTGTATAATATAGCACTATCACATTTAACTTCGCATATCTTTATGTTTTGTAAGTGGTTTTGTGTTTTTCCATCCTTTAAGATTATTTAAAAAATGAGAAAATTATTATACAATTTGCTTGATATTTCAAATAGAAACAATTTGCTTGATATTTCATCACATTCATGTTCACCAAGAAATGCAATGCAAGAAGGAAATTACTACTTTTAATCTTTCTTTGAAATCTTGTATATCAAATATATACAGGATTGTGACTGATATCTTAGATTAGGCTCTATTAATTCTAGTGCTAAATTTGGCTGAATATTTATTCTGATCAAAGATCAACTAATCAGATCAGTTGAACTTTCCTAGATATTAGTAATTTCCAATAAAATGGGATCTGTGGAGTCAGCTTCATCAGAAACATATCGTAAATTGGCATATTTTTAATATCCGACAATTTTAAGCTCCAGCTCCTTGATAGTATTCAATGGTTTTAAGTGTTAAAACCCATGTCTTTTGCATATGTGGGTTAAGAGATTTTGTACCATTCACAACAGGCAGGTTTATTGGTGACTCTCCCTTCTTTGAATACCTTCTAGAATAGTATGTCTGCAGTGTGACAGAAAGCCATATTGTCTTATTGATCTGATACAGAGTGGAAAAAAATGAAGATTTCAGTTGGTGAACAAGAAGCTGTCCCCCTCCACCAAACAGTCCTTCTTGGTACTGTACATAGTTTAACTTAAAATCAAATTGCCTTTCACCAGTTTGAACCTCTGCAACTATTCTTCCTTTCCAACCATTCTTTATCTTCTCCTTTGCAGTCTGAAAATCTCACGTCGTTTAATCATAACATATTAGGTACTGTGCAAATGTCAGCTAATCAGCAGTGTGAGAAATTACATGTATTTCTTACAAAAAGGTAGACTAGTTAGCTTAAAGAAAGCAATGTAAAGCAGTACTGATGCAGGTATCTGAATCTACATAACAGTGTATCTATGTATCAGTAGAGACGCAGATGGGTGGTTGGAATATGATGGAATGGATGCATGGACATGTCACCCAAACAAAGTAAAGCCATCCACACTGCAAAAGCCATTTTATCCTACCATTACACAGTGCCACTATTACTGCCATTACAATGACTATGATGCATGAAAAGTGACTTGAAATAGAGCATTGAATGCTGTATTGCAGAGCTGAATATAGAAGGGATTTATTATACATACAGATCATTCTTCTTTGGCTTTTCTACTAAAATCAGACATAATAGTAATTTAAAAAGCTCCGAGTTGCAGACAGACTGTTTGTTAACAAAATAAATAGCCAGGGAGTAAGGGCAGCAGGAAAAAAGAGATAACAGAAAACTCACTGCAAAAGGTGACACAAAACATGCACCTTCTGTCCCTCCACTCTCCCTTTAATTAAAAACAGAAGCAGGAAACAAATTAAACATACCAAGCTTCTGCTTTGTGCAATTCTCAGACCAGACACAGCATGCACACCCCCTGCAAAAAAGTATGTGTGATAGGTGGCACATGATAGGGCTTTAGGTCCTTTTTAATCCCACTGCTGTAGGGACTAGGAGGCAATGTCATATGGAACTGGTAGATGTGACTATACCATCAGCTTGGTTTGCTTCCTGTTTTGCTATTAGCTCTGATTTTCCCCAGACTATTTACATACATCATAGTCTGGAGTACACAAAATTGCTGCAAAAGTACATCCAAATCGCTTTGTATTCAGCACTGTCTCATGTTTTGAGAGTGTACAGAACAGGTAGACCTAGAATGAAAATAAAATAACAACTGTAATTTAAACATACAATTTTTTTGCCATCTTTGAATTTTTGGGCTGTGAGGATGAGATCCATCACCCTTACTTGTAAATAGAGGAAAATATACACCTCCAGAATGTGATTCATGTAATGCATATTAGAAAACTCTTAGAATATGCCAAATCCTGTTGTAAAAGCACACACAGAAATATTGTCTGGGTAATCTCTGATGATAAAATGAGATGATACTTTCCATTTTGGATATCTAAATTGAGGCAAGTGAATCAGAATAACATATAATTGGGAGATCCTAGAATTTACAGTATCATATATTTTCTTTCATATTTTTAAAATTTAAAAGTTACAAATTCCTTTCTGAAGATCATATTCTGAAATCAGAAACGTTGACCCATGTCAAAGTTGTTTTCTATCCTTTTGGTAATAGATATGGGAACTAAAGGTGTCTTAGGTAATCTGCACTTGTATTTATTTCTGAAAAGAAAAGCTTACAATGAAGGGATGCCACAACATGGTTAAAGTGCCTCCATGTAAATGCAAGAAGTGTGGAGAAGTTATTAAAAGTTAATCTTCCATCATATAGATGAGCTCAGGATCCACTTTAATCTTTCCTGCTTGCTTGTAGTTAGAATCTCTACAGATCTTCCTGGGGTTTTCCAGTCAGAAGGCCTGAACTATTCATACCCTTCACCAACACAGTGTAGCACACACACAGAGTTTTCTCCTGCCTTGTAGTAAGGTCAAAAGGTGGAATCCTTAATCCCAAAATACTAAATGCTCCTCTGTTGTTTTCACTGTTTCTTGGCTTTAAAATGTTAGCACATTTAAAAGAGTAAAAGCTGAGATTTCTCTTCAATTTTCACTCAGTAGGTAATTTCCAGGGAAAAGATAGGTCACTTAATGAAAAGCAAAAAGCTTTGTTAGATAATGAAGGCCAGATCAAGGTAAACCTGTAGCTCTGGCTTTTCAAGACAAGGTGGGAATAGCTGCCTCTCTGCTTCCACAAACCTAATGAGAGGAGGAGGAAGGACGAGGAATTAATTATAATTTCCTCTGTAGAAGAAAGTTATTGAAAGAGAGGTTCTGATACAATTGAGGAAGAGACATCACACCTCTAAGTGATGTGCAGAAGCACATTCATTCCTTTGCGTGCTTGGAAAACCCTTTCTGTAGCTTCAGGAGTGCCTTACTACAGGCCAGGCATTTGCAGCATAATTGAATCATAGGCTAAAGACTTTAGTACATAGCCTGTAATACCACAGTATTTGCAATTAAGTATGGAGCATGGTAATCCATACAGTATTTCTTCTCTGACTTTCCAGATGTTCTTCCAAATTGAAAATGCAAATAATCATTCTCTGAATGCCTGTAGTTATGATAATCTTGTCGTCTAGTGGTGTGCATATTTTTCTCCGTCAGTTGAAGCCAGGAGTAAACAAACAATTCATGGGTTGGTGTCATGGTTCAAGCTCAGCTGGAAGTTAGGCCCATGCAGTCACCTCTCTCCCCCCACCCCCTCCAGTGAAAGAGAGAGACAAAAGGCAGACTTTACAGGTTGAGACAATTTTCTGGGAACAGCAAGGAGATAGGACAATGAACTTGTTGTCTGTTGAACAGCAACAATAGTAATAACAGCAGCATATCAAAGAGGGTGATTACACGCATAATGTCCACTGAGTCCATGACATGACCTCACCCAGCACCACACCACTGCTTCCTCCATAATGTTTTTTTCGCTCAAGCCCGAGACAATAAAAGAAACAATGGCAGGAAAACGTTCTGTTTGGGATCAACACCACCCCACTGCTCCTCTCACCACCCTTTCCCCTGCAAAAGGGCAAAACTGACTTCAGACCCCACTGCATGTCACTTTTGTCCTCCATACGAAGTCGTGCCCCCTTCTTCTTGGAAGTGAGAATCCTTATTTCCATCCCCCAGCAACGATGGGGTAATAGAATAATGACCTAGATACGAATGCCCTGCTTCAGGCTCCACCCCTCATGTCCTTGGCTGGATCTAGGACAGTTGGCCACCATCATTATCACTGTGCCACTGATGCAGTTTCTGCAGCATTCTGGAGAGCAGAAGCTTTTCCTCTGTAATAAAGTAAACAGAGGAACTGCATCCTCAGGAGGGTGTTAATGTCCAGGATGTGCACATTCTGGGGGTGATCCAAAGAACTAGTAAAACTGAAAGTTGTAGAAAACTCAGTGTGCCTGGAATGCATAGTGAGAAAGTACCTCTGTCCTAGGTTAAAGAAAGAGTAAAATATGAAGCCAGAGGCAGTCCCAGTTTGAAAGAATCCATTTCATAGCTTTACAATATGTGGCAGCTTCCATTTTTTACTGTGCTGTTTTCAGACTTCTCTAAGGCATGTTGCTGCAGATCAGAAGAGTATTAGAGTGTAAGTCCTCAGGTATTTCACTCTGTGGTGGCATGGGTTATATTCAGTCTTCAGAATATTTGGCCCGGGAAATTACTGGAAGTGGTCTAGATGGGCTGCTGCTGTCTGGGAGCATTCATATTTAGGTAAGAAATTGGAAGATACAGACACTTTTAGCATATGCTGGAAGCTAATCCTCAATTAATTGTTTTCACAATAATAAAAGTTCACAGCTGCAAAAATAATGTAGGAATATTTGGGGATGGGGACTGGAAGTTTATGCAATTCTTTAGTCCCCTTTCAAGCGCAGTGTTAACTGTGCTGCAAAAATGATTTTTGTGATTTGGTAAGACCAAATTACATATAAAAATGTATTTAAATAAGAAGATGTTATATATGTCTCTGTATGGGATATGGGGCACTCCTGTCACTGAATTGCTCCAAAGATGAGGCATATATTCCCAAATTCATGGAGTTGCTGAGCTCTCCCATTCAGACTGTATTTACATCTGCCCCAAATATTGCCTTCTGGGATGTTACTTTTGGAGTTCAACTCCAGTTCAGATCCAGAGCACACTTTTCAGTTCTAAGCTGGAACTTTGAAAAGGACATTCCATAAAGTACAAATAATTGTTTTTGTATTGCTGTTTTTCTCTTTGTATGAAGTCCTCTGCATCTCAGTTTCTCGAGCCACCTAAAACCAACCCAACACGGATTCTGGAGTATCAGTTCAGAACTACGCTTTCTTAATTTCATTTTACAAACTAACAGTTGATTCCTGGCTATTTAATTTTTTTTTTCTCCTGCAGCAGGTGTCATCTTACAAAAGTCTCTGCAGCAGTTAATGAAAAAGTGGAATATTCTGGGAGTTGTAGTCTTTCAAACAGAGCTTCACAAGGACATACCTGTATTGGAACACTACAGCTCCCTGAACTTCCTCGCATCACTGCCTATGAAACGTCCTGCAACATCAGTAGTTTCAGTGGGGGTGGTGCTCATGGACTTCCAGCACTGCAAATCACACTGCACCTTACATCTGTGTGTGGGAGCAATGGGGAGCCAGAATGGACACCTATGAACCAGTGCATGTTTAGGGTGGGGAATGACTGAAGAAGTCTAGTGTGAAACAACATTGTTATTTGAAGTATTTCACTTTAGAAAAATATTCAGCCCAATTCATGCCTTTACCACAGAAGCCCAGCCACTTGGACACTCTCCAGACATGGAGATTTTGGTCAGATCATGTTGCACTTGGTTGATTTTAGAATTTTCTTGGAACTAAATTACTTCTAGCGCTGGCCATTACTGTCACCTCTGGCTTGTGCCCTGGGGACAGTTTGTCTGTCTGTGGTCCCTGAAGAAAGGCTCTGTGGCTATTGCTGCTTTTCCATGCCCAAGTCCTTCATTATTAAAAACTTTCTAACTTTCTCACAGCTTAATTCTCCATGCCAGCTCATTCAGACAGACATAGGCTTTGGAGGACTACAGAAGAAATCTCTCTAACTAGCTGGAGATACATAAAGATCTAAATAAAAATATTAAAAACTTTGGCATATTTCTTACTGCTGTTTCTTTTGGCAATTCCTTGGCCTTACCTCAATCTTGCCTAATAAACCAAGATTAAATTCAGAACAAATTATTCCTGATTTGAGAAGTTTCATATTCCCTGACATATGGCTGGCTCCAGATGTAGACTGTATTCCTTGCCACAGAAACTGGAGAGCTTTACTATAATTTCCAAGTTATTTTAGAATGAGAGTCCCCCAAACCTGATGCCCATCAATTTGTAAACCTGTGCTGAAACTCTTACAGCAGCAGCTGTGCTTGTGCTGTGAGCATTGTTGGTTTCTGCTGCTGAGCAGGTGGTGTTAGAACAGCTTTTTTCACTGCATTTTTGCATTCATGATCCAAGCTGGAGACCAGAAGGCAGGAAGAAGCATAAAGCCATAAAATAAAGAGATAGACATAATGATTTTTTCTTCCCAAGGTTCAAATATTAGATTAACTTCTGAACAATTCTTTTGGGAAATCTTATTTTAGATAACAAGCCTGATTCTTCATCTAAGTCACAGTTTTGTTTATCTGAATTAACACAACCTTCTAGTGGCTCTGATACACAAAATCTAATTTTCAAGTCACAATATTCATTCAAACTACTATATCATTGAAAGTAAATGGAATAAATATATGCATGTATTTGTATAAGCACCTACATATTTTGAAGAAAAAGGGGATTTTAATATGCAAAAGAAGTATACAAGCCCTGAAGATAGAGGAAAGAAAAATGGATAGTGAAGGAATCGGATTCCATAGAGATCATTCCCTTCATAAGAAGGAACTTCAATTAATTGAAAAATGTTATGAAATGCATGAGAGAAGTATATGCTGCTCAAGTTAATGACTAGTTTTATACTTTACAGTCTTTGCCCTACATGCACAAGTAAATTTCATAAACATCCAATACTTAGATCTGGCAGACTATGTATTTATAATTAATGTTTCATTGGACTGAGTGATGCTTTGCAGATTTCACTAATAAATAGCATTTTAACATATTCCTAAAGAAGGCCAAGAAATTCATGTGGGGTAAAAATTTCACTGGATCTTGACTGTGTTGGGGGACTGCAAAGTGTTCTTGGATGATTTCTTACTCCAAATGAAAATACGGGTTTTTTTATTTTTGAACATATTGTACTCCCTGGTCCCTATTGCTGAAAAGAGACAAACTTTTCTGAGGTGTAGTCTTGCAAAGAAAAACAAATAAGCAAACAAAAACCAGGGAAAAGATAGTGGCAGAAAGCTTTTTTAGATTGTATGTCCCCACAGAGGACAAAGTTGTTTTATTATTTTTATTTGAATATAATTTCCTAATGTTATGTGGCTTCCTATTCTTCAAAAAGTAAGTCTTTGTTATTATAATCCCTGCTGACAAATAAAAAAGTACTGATGCATTTTGTCCTCAATCAAAACGTAGTTCTTTTGAAGTTTTCTGCAATGAGGAATATTTTCATGAGCCCAGATACTTTTGAAGATGAATATACATGTTGAATGAAAGATTATTAATTCAGTTAATTAATTCATTTATTCAATTATTCTATTAATTTATTCACTGAATAGTCAATTAGTTGTTTACTTTCAAAGGTTCAAGATGTCCTTGAGCAACTCATGGACCAATACATCAGTGTAATTAACCACAGGCTGCACTAGGAATGCAGTGAAATTTTTTCACCTGCTGCTGCCAATGGATGGAGATGCTGGTCCTTAATGGGCTGTAACAGACCAGGTAGTGCTGCCCTCACTCCATGCTGCTCACAGGCTAAACACACAGAGAACAAGCAAATGCATAATCTCCTTAACAGCTTCTTTCTTCCATTGCAGGGCAATGCTGAGCAATGGTCAATGAGTGCTAAGATTCAGTCAAAACACACTAGGCTGGATCTGCTCAATCTGTCCTAATCAAGGGAAATACTTCCAAGGTCAATTATTGCTCCCCAGGAACAGTGTGGGTTAATGATCAGTGTTCCAGAAGCACTAGGCTCCAGATTTGTTGTCCTGCTCTGTATCTTTGTGGCATGGATTAAGGACTCAGTGTACTGTTAGAGTGAAGGAAGGCATATATTTGCCTAGTGAAACTCAGTGTTAACCCACAGACATTAATTAGCGTGCATTAATATCACCACACATTACCCAATTGGCATCAGTTATAGCCTTTGAGTCTGCTGCTGTTCTTTAAGGTATCCTGCACTTATGCACCAAATTTGCCCCAGCATTTGTATCAATAGTGCAGAATTTACTTACATTCATTATAAGTTTGGATAGCTCAGCAAGAAAAACATCAGTAAGTGGTGCTGTTTGGGCAGCAGACCATGAAAATGGTATCTGTAAACAAAATTAGATTAAAGCATCTGATAGGTGATCTGGAACCATGAACTCAGGTATTAGCTGTTGAACTAAAGACTCATATTGTCATTCTTAAGTTTTAGGGTGAGGATTTTCTGTATGTTTTTGAGTACATCACTGAATAACTGGACACGTGGTAATTAATGTAAAAGAGGTTCCTTACATTTCAACATAGCTTTTGCTTGTAAAAATAATTTATTTGTTCATATATTTTCATTTTTATCAGTATGCTATTTGTAATAATTAATGAAACCTTTGTGCTAATCGTATATAAAAGAGAACTTTTACTTGGGGAAAAATAACTGCACACCTTGTTTTTGTACATAGCCAGCTAAGCACTCCTTTTTCTTTACAACTGGATGCCTGAAAATCAAATAAGGGAGAAATCTAACGTCTCAGCTGCAACCCTGCCAGTTTGCATGTACATTGACATTAAACTTTTATTGTTATATAAACTGTATTTGAATACAAAGATGTTCATCGTGTTTGTATCTCTGGGAAGCAAATAGATATTGTTTAAAAAATCATGGAAGAAAATCTTTGAAAGTGTATCTCCAAACCTGCTGTCTCCTTTATTGTGAAATGCTGATTAAATGTACTGGTTCATGTCATTAGGCTGACCGTTTTCTGATAATCAAGAATAATTTATTAATCATAACACATTAGAGTATGTTAAGATGTTTCTCAAATATTTATATCTATTTGCATAATTCATATTTATTCTTATAAGTGAACTTGCAGCTGTTTATATGTAGGAAGTGTCATGAGTGTGATCGGTTCAGTAATAACTGATCAGTGATTCCACTGAGATCTGTATTTTGGGAAAGACCACATCCTGTTGAAGTTGGTCTTACCTTTTCCAAGGAAAAATTCTAGCTTTAATTATTACACAGCTGAATCTTTGCAAAATCTCTTCCATCTGAATATTGCTTTGTTACCCCGAAAAATGTGTCACAAAGTCTTTTGGACTTCTGATTAACCTAGAGGTACTCCAGGGACCTCATCTACTGAAAATTAGGGATATACTGAAGTTTGTCTTTGCTGGGACCTATATACATGCATATACTTCACCATGTGACCACTTTGTTTCTATCTTTGTTTTTATCTTTGTTTTTAATTAATTTAGGACTTGTACTGATCGAAATTATTGGATTGAAAAGCAATCATGTTTACATGATTTTTACTTTCAAAAATGCTTTCAGTTAATTAAAAATTAAAAAAAAAGAAACTGAATATTTTAACAGGCTTTCTGAATATTTGCTTTGCATTCAAACTAAGAAACACCCTAAGCCTAAACGTAGTTGCTGTGGAAATTATTTTTATTTAACATATTCTGAAAAACAAGCATGAGTTCTCTATAAACAGTAGCAAGTTTCCAAGTATCTCTTATTTACTACAGCCTTTTCCTCCTGGAACTCCGTAGGACATTTGATCTCTCTAAAACCTCTGACATCCCTTCCAACTGTTCTTGTTAAATGTTTTGGTATTTCTATGTAATTTTAAGTTTATCTAAAGAAATATGAAATGCCTTTTATTTTTTTCTTCTAAACAGAGTAAGTGTTTTGTATCTGTAGACAGCGGGAAATGTAGAAAATCATGGCATTGCTGTGTTTCAGGCAATTTCAATTGCCAGAGCTATGGTTTTAATGATGTTGTTGTAGTTGATGTATCATGCTGATTAGATAACAGAAGCAGAATGATAGATGGGATCCAAAAGAAACAAAAAGCCAATCATTGATACAGCCAGTGTTATTGACAACTGTAAATTTAAGAGCACAACAATATGATTTTGACTTCATGTTTATCTATGCAAAATTGTAATACCACAGAGAGCTATAGTTTGGTGATCTTGTTAGTAGAAAGTGAAAAGCATGTAAGGTAGTAAGAACCTTCACCACCAAGGTGTTGTGCACTCAGGGAGATGGGAGCTGTGGGCAGCAGGCTCTGCAGGATGACAGGTTCAGCTCAAGGGGAGGGAGGGCTGATGAAGGTGAAGGGAGATGAGAATGTACGTCATCCTTTTTCTATATCTCCCTTTTAGAGTCAAATCTCATTTTGCCTCCTTAAGAAGACACATGCAAAGATATATTGCATTTTATTCTCCCTTTATGACTAGCAGTTCCAATACAGATTCTGCAATTCTCCTGCCTTTGATATGATACTGTTCCATGGCATAAAAATGTAAAATTATAGAATTTATGCAGGTCAGTTTTCTCCAGACTGATGGCAGCACAGTTGTAAAAAGCCTTTTTAACACCGTCTCTTCCGATTTTCAAAGAATAGACTTATATTTCCACTCCCATATCAGATCAGTGGAAAATAATCTGTAGTTCACTGAAATGATTGATAGTCTTTCAAAGACCAGTTTGATACAGGGAGGTGAAAGTATCTTTAGCCATGGTTTGGGTTGGGGATTTTAGTATGTGTGGAAATATACTGTGTATGGGGAGGAGGAAAGGGCATTGGTTTTAAATTTATTTTTAGGCTTACTGAAAACTGTTCAGCTGACAGCCATGGAGAGTTAAATTCTCTGCCAGCCATAGAAATAGTATAATATGAGCAGAGTAGTTCTGTTGTGCTGCCAAGTATATAACTTCCACCTTGGTCAGGTGGAAGAAGACCAAAAATCCAGCAATGACAAAGAAGTCATTGACCTCTTGATTGCCACCACTGTCCCCATAGCCGTGCAGTATCTGGCAAATAAAATAGCTGGGACTGTGCCAGCTGCAAGGATGCAGAAAGCAGCTGGGAAGGGCTGATTCATGTCACGGACCATATACCCAACCACCATCAGAGACGAGCAAAGTTCAGTCTCAGTTTGACCTCTATCTGAACCAGCGACTTACAAAGGCAAAAGGCTCTATATGCCATTTTCAATTCCCACAGTCATCCACTCCTCTCATGGAAATTAAATTTTATCTTCTATATGGCATTCCTAAGCCCTAGTTGAAAGGATAGCAGAAATCAAGGCTACACGAAAGCCTGTCTTTAAATTTATCTATCTCCTGGAATCTGAAGGAAGCCATTTATCACCAGGGTTGAAAGAAAAAACTAGAATTTGATTTTTTTTCTCCAGCTGCTTTATGTGTTTCAGTGTATGAAATATTTGATTGAAAAATAATTTAGTACTTTTGTAATAACCATGTGTCTCAAAAAATGCAATGTGGTTATGTCAGGCTCCTTGCTGTGTTCTGTAAACTTTTAATTCATTACTGAGGAAAAGCTATCAATATTTTTTCATTATTACAGTATCCTTTTGCTTTGAAGTTTTCACAGAGGGAGAAGCAGACCAGATGCCTGTTGCTTTCATAGGCATCCCATACATTCAAAAGTCTCACATGAAATTCCCAGAGTAGCCCTTACTTTTTGTCTGGTTTTGGTTCCTTCTGAACCCAAGTGTGGATTTTGCTTTGTCTTCCCAGGAAACAGGGAAAAGGAGCTCTGAGGGGAAATCTTACATTTAACCCTGCAAGAAGGTAGTAGCACTAATTGTTACTACTTTAATCTCTGGCAGGTGGAACCATGGTGTAAACCACCTGCCCTGACTGGTGAACAGCACCAGTGCTAGCAGTGCTTTCCAAACTTCAAGGGATGTCTCAAGGCACTTTCACATTGATGGGATTAGAAATTGGGCTGTTTCCTGAAGTATTTAGCCACTCTGGAATAAATAAGGTAATTTAGCTAGATGTCTGGGATGATACCCTAGATGGAGCTTGGAGGTTCCTGGGTCTACTCAAGTGCTGTAGTCCCCTTGTGCTCCAAGCACCAGCAAGGAGGAGGCTGTGAAACACTGGTTGTTTCATGCATGGCCCCACATCCAGGACAAGTGGAACATGAACTCTGGGTTTGGCTCTCTTGTTTCTTAATAACTTGGGTGGATTATTAAAGAAACAGCTAGAAAACTATCTGAAAAGGAAAAATTTGCCTTCATGTTTGCATGCTTAATTAGAAAAAAAAAAAGTCAGCAAGAAAGGCCAAATTGTAGAGGACTCTACATCTTCAGTTTAGCCAGATATGTTATTTGTCCTGTGTTATATGAGGAAAGATGATTGATAACATAATTATTTTTTAAATTTTTATTTGTTATAAGTGAAGTTCAATCAACTATGTACTACCATTATGTAAATTCCTCGCATTCAATAATTGAAAAGGCTGGCAAAAGCCTATGTTTCTGTGACTGAGATATTCATTGCATTTTGAGATATCCTAAGCACAAAATATTGCTGTTCTATATATAAAGAAGAATAAAAATATCACCAAGGAATGAAGCTGATGCTGTTGGCCTTTGCCTAGTAAGCTGATTTTCAGGTCATTTACAGACAGAACTGTTTGCAAATTTTACAATGGCCAAAGCAACCAATATATTCAAGGCTATGAGCTTTAATGTCTAGAGACTGGGATAATGTATGGACCTTAAAACAAGCTTACCCTAACAATACAAACATTTTGGAGGATCATCTCAAACATGCAGCAGTACATTCAGGAATCCTTTATGGTAAGCACTGCAATGTAGCAAATGAAGCTGAAGGCAGCAGAGGCCTCAGTACTTTTTCTGACTCTGTTTTTGGCCTTGTGGGATGATCTGCAGCCAGTCGTTTCTCCTCCTTGTTGCTTTACCTGCTAGTCTGTGTCCAAATGAGGACCAGGGTTGAAAGGCAGTTTTTGGTGGACATTACCAGAACAAGAGACAGTGTCACTCAAGAATTGCCCTTACCTTGCAGAATTTCAAAGCCTTGTTACTCTTTTTTGCAGCTTTATAGTTATAAAGCAGAAATTAGCCTCCATTCTTTCATACTAGATAAGGAATTCAGTCTTGGTTTCCAGCTGCAAATATGAAAATGTGTAGTAAGGAGATTTTTATTTGAATTATATAAGAAGAAATAAATGAATAAGCCAGGATCAACATTATGTCTGTGAAAGGTTTTGTTTTAAAGATCTTTTCTGGATATGTTCTTTTGTTTAATATTAATACCAGAGATGAAATCTCAGGACGGCTGTTCAGTTTTTTCCTCTCTGGGGCCATACCAGTGAACAGTACACTGGTTAACTATAGTTTTGTCTGGCACAGAAAATGGGATAGTAGCCACCTCCTACAGTCAATGCTCAAGGGCACTGTGATTGTCACCCTCTTTATGCATAGCAGCTGTAGAGTAATCATCATTTCAGCAGCAATTGACCTTGCAAATATAAGGTCCTGAGGCAGTGAAATGGTTTACAACATAGCTGCTGGAATGGCATCCAGGGCAGAGAGATCAGCAGTGGTGTAGCAGCATCTAAGACTGATGACAAAAGGGAGTATATTTGTTTCCCAGACATAAACAAGAAATGCATTATCAGCAAAGTGTGAAGAACACTAAGAACATGTCTCCAAGCTATTTGGGAAAAGGACTCACCTTTTAACTCATTTAATATTGTAAGGAAGGAAATTATTTTGGCTGACACCTGATGAGAGTGCAAGGACAGCAGAAATGGAACATTTTTTTAACAAAAGAGCTCCGTTGGTAAAAACATAAACACTGGTAGATCAAACTGAATATTAAATCTAGTCCAGCATGATCATACCTGAAGTTTCTGTGAAAGTCTGCAAATTATTTTGATAATTTGGGAAGGTGTCTGTGTGAGGTTTGTGGACCCTTGGCATCTGTGAATTGGACCAAAACTTCAGTCAGACCACAGGTTGATTTGTGCTGGCTCTTTGTCTTGCTTTTGTCTTAAATTACTGCTCCTTAAGTGTCCTGAAAGACAGCAAACATCAGTTGGTTGTTGCTGCTACTGATACACAGCAGAAATTGATGGCAGTCTTCTGCCTCTCAGAAGGTTTGGGCTGCCAGGCAGGACTGCTGTGACACTGCAATCCCTTCAGCACGGTTAAACACTGCAATTCTTCTGTGTCCCATTGCCCAGGGCTTCCCAAGGGCTCCTTGTGCCACTTTGCTCTGGGCTCCTAGGCTAAGGTGCCTCTAAACCAGGCTGTCCTGAGTTAGGGCACTCCTGCTCCTTGGCAGCTGGCCCAGGATCTGTGTAATTTCCAGAGCTAGTGAGCACTGCTAGATCCAGCAACTCTATCTTCCCCAGATTAATGATCCAGCAGCCAGAGACATATAAGAGGATAATTGAGTGATAAAAGGACAAGACTATTGATTTTTCCTATTTTATTCAACCTCAAGCTGAAGTGCACTGCCAAAACTGGCAATCTTAGTAGGAGAAGACCTTGCACCCATCAATGTTGGCAGATTTCCTTGCAACAGTTATGTAGCCCTTCTGCCTTTCTCTCTCCATAGCTGACCCCATTACTCCCCCTAAGATTCTAAGACCTTTCTTTCTAGACCTTTCCTGCAGACGTTGAGATGTTCTGAAAGGAGATAAGGGTTTCTTTCCCAATTCCTATTTACTTTTTAAACTTTTAATGTGTACATTCTGGTGTCTTAACTGTAGGCTTGTTTAATGTTTTGGGAGGGTTTTTTAATGATAATGTTGATAATAACCATCAATGGACCATAAATTTTGTTGTCCAATTGTGTACTTTATTGAAAAATAATTCTATCTTTTTTAATTTTCTGCCCTCTGAATTTAATAGCAAGCTCTTTCCTTTTTGTATTCTGTGGAGACATGTAGAACTATTCATGCTACCTCTTGATGTCATGCACTATTTTGAAAGCCTTTGTCAACACCTCTTTGTATTTTTTCCTAAAATAAACTGTCCCAAACTTTTCAATCTCTCTTCACACAAATGTAGTTTCTGAATCCAGCTATCACCATAATTTATCTCTCACCTCCCCGTGTTCTCAGGCTTTTTTAAAAAGGACAGCTGGAGATGAACACCTTCTTTTGGGTAACAATGCACTTTGTAATGGAATCATTACATTTTCAGGCTGATTTTCCTATTCTTGTTTATTCTAAAGTTTCATTTGATTACAGTTTATTTTCTGAATGCTGCAGCCCCTTGGATAGCAGGGTTTCCAGTGAACTCCTAGAGTTGTTGCAGCTTTAATTTAGACTGTGGGAAGCTGTTTTAATAACCTGTAGTCTTCCACCCAGTGCACATTACCCTGGTCAGCAGCAAAGAGGTGACAAAGTTCTACCAGCCAATTATTAGTTATTGCAAGGAATCACAGATACCAAATAAGCTCCTGGTAAAGTGAGATCCTTTAGATTATCATCACTGAGTTGTAAGGTAGGTGTGAGAGATAAAGGATTAGGACTCTTGACAACAAAGATTTCAAATACCTTCCATTTCTGCTGCACTCCTAAAGGAAAATAGTTGCATAACTCCCTGTGGCTGGACAGTAATAGTCACTTCAGTGAGATCTGTTCTTTGGGGAAGGAGCATAAGAATGTGAAAACTTGGAGAAACACACTGGAGCTGAATAGGATTTATGTTGTCTTGGAGAAAAGCCATTCTGTCCCATGGATAGTCATCTTTTGCCTTGCCTTAACATGCATTCTTGTCAAGAGGCTCCCAGGCTTTGCTATGTCTCATCAGTAACCAGGCGTGAGACATCTAGTCTTGTGAGACACCACATATCACTAGATATGAGAAAACTCAAGCAATATTAGTCCTTGAGTTATGTATGTTATATAGCCCCCAAAAATATCTACTTCTCCATTATAAATGTGTGCTTTCTTCTTAAAAGTGGTTAATCTAATGGCACATTGCAAGGGGGAAAAAGAATTCTCCTCAGATCACCTAGAAACTTTAATGTCTTGAATTATACCAAGCCATAGTGCCACATTATTTATCTCAAACAATATCTGACATCTCATTGTAACCAGCTGTTATGCGAGTAATGATAATCCCCTCAAATTTAATGGAGTTTCTGAATTTGGCACCATGTGTCTGCATTGCCTCCTCACGAGTTGTTCAAAGCAAGAGTGAAAAAAAGTACAGAAAGGAGCACCATTGTAACTCAGAATACTAATATAAGTGTTAATCTATTTTAGCAAAGCACTACATTTTGAAGACTTACTAAGATGGTACCTTATTTAAAACATATTAGGCCAGATTTATATCCAGTGAGATGCAAATTTAGGCAAAAAAATAAAGAATCATGTGTATTTGAAGGACATAAATATATAGAAAAAATATTAGAGAAGTCAGTCATTGTGGTTTATGGACTCTGCTTTTGCTATAGCGATTTGGTATGATGTAAATCTTCCATACTGCTTACTGCTGTTCTAGTAATTCCCTTTTCTTGGTAATGTTCATGTCTTAAAGCTATGGAAGGGAATTCAGAAGCCTCTGCTCATGCTGTGCTTGTTATAAATGTCAGCTACCACAGTGTTTGACTTCAGCTGCATTTTTTTTTATGCTCAGCAATAATCAGGATCATGATGGTGTAGTTTTGATGGGCATGTGGACTTCCTCTGCATCAAGCATCTGTACCTATGTAGGGAACATATTGCAGCCCCTGGAAATTGGAGGCTGAGTGATTTCCGTAGTCATTCAAATTGAGATTGATGTCAGGCTCCCTGGGCAAATTGTCTGCACAAGTAGGGAAGAAGGGATAGGGAGAGCAAGAGCAAACCCAGCATAGCCACATTTCTGCAGTCCACCCCAGGGACAGGGAACACCCACCAGCATACCCAGTGTGTCAGAAAACTGCAGATTTTAATCAGAAGTACATGGGGCTGCCTTCTCAGCCAAAAGGATGGGGGAGCTGGATCACTGTTTTAAATGGAGTTTTAATTGGAAACTAGCAGTATTTGGCTAAGTGAAAGAAATTTCTCCCTTCAGCCCTTATCTCTTCATGTTTTATACAAACTGTGCCGTGAGCAGTCGACATTAAGGGTTAGACTTTGAAGTCCATTTTGCAGTTAAAATGTACTTCATAATACACTTAAATACAGTACCTAGCTGAAGAAATCTGCTAGGCAGCCTATGTAGCAGCGTCAATATCTACCTTTCCATATGACATAAATCACTTTTGAAATGCATCCCATTTTGAAGAGCATTGCTTGTCTTCATTATAACATGGATGAGCAGCAGGTGCCAGCTCACTATAAGATGCTGGGTCTGAAGAAGTAAGTTTTCACCCTTAAAATTCTCTTGGATTCCGTGCAGTTGTAAAGGAAACATGCCTTATGAAATAATCTCTTCAGATCCTCTGTAGCATTTATAACCTCCTTTAAATGACTCTCACCAATATCTTAATCTCATAAAAAAAGAGAAATGTAAGCCCAAAGTAATTCTCCAGACACTGGATGACATTTTTAAAGAGAAGCAGATTAAGGAGTCTCCAGCCACCAGAAGAATCTGCGCCACCAGGAACAAAAAACAACTATGAGTGTCTTTTCATGTAGAGGGAGGACATTTTCACTGTGTCCTCTCATATGTGCCACCCTGCTCTGAAGTAAGGAGTACTGCAGCTGATTTAGCGTCTCTGGCATGCTAATTAGCATCTCTGGAAACATGAGAAGTATATACTTTTCTTTTAATAATACAATAGCTTTGAGGCTCAAAATAGTTAAATATCACAACAGGAAGCACTGCAGAGCAAATGGCACTGTATATAGAGTGATCCGGAAGAGAGGAAGAGACTGAAATTTTATAAAGGCAACACTAAACACTTAAAATACTGAGCACCACACTTATACTCTCAATCAGATAAATGAAGCATAGAGAGCACCCCACCTTCTCTCTACCACTGCACAGGGGAAGGCAGAAACAATTTCTCTCTCTCACCCAGTTCCCCAGCATGTTACTTTTCTGATCCTTGGCACCCAGACATGGGGGTGGTGAACTGAAGGGTGAGTCACTCTGAGTTATATATGTCTATTGATTAGAGAAAAAATAAGATAAATATAAAGTGGAGGTGGTGCTTTCAGGAGACAAATACTTTGTCATCCTAGCCTCCTGTGGAAAAGCTCCATTTTTCTGAGGTTGAGCAAATGGTTTCGTATGCCATTCAAATTTGCCTGTCTGTGCTGCTGGTAACAAGTGTGAACTTCAGCCCTCATTCACTGCTTACCTAACACACAACCTCATTCATGGAAATGCACTGAACAGTACTAACAAGAGGGTTACTCCAGTGCTGGAGGGCTGCCACCCCTCCAGTTTGCTTTGCTGTGTGACTGTTGTTTCCTTCCTTTGCAAGTTTCTTTTGCCAAGCCAGCTGAAAAGCCAGGACAGTTATTATTCTGTGCATGTGTTTATTTAGGCTGCCAAGTTAGCTGCTATGGGAGACTTTTTGCAGAAACAAGTGGGATTCGTCACAGATCATGTAATTTCTGTGTAAGGTGTGGGAACCTTTCTGTGAAAGGCATGGGAACCATGTGCAGGCAGCCCTGGGCTTTGCTAACCCCTTTCAAAGGATACAAGAAACTGGAAAATTTGGAGAGGGAGTTTTGTGCAACTAGATATGCTGCTGTGATGAGTGGATGGTGTAGCTGCTTCCTCTTTCTTCAGCTGAGAGAGGATATTTTTATTGTTACTAGAACTGAGACTGAAGAACAGCTTCGCCTATCATTCAAGAAAGAGAGCTCTTACTTTCCAAAAATTTAATAATTTTTTGATCCAGAAATTTTTGTAATAAGGTGCTCACAGGTTTTCAGCATATTTAGATTCCAACTGGAACTTTATATTGTTCCTTTCTTAAGAGTTCGCTTTCAAAGAGAAAAATGCTGCCCTCTGTGCCTGTACTCATGCATTAGCATAAGTCAAAGAGCAGACTTTGGGCCGTAGGACTCTCCTTGTTTTCCTCTTTCACTTGTTTTCCTCTTTCACTTGATTCTTGGCATCCTAATTTCCTTGCTTTGAAAGCCTGCTCCTGGAAAACAAGAAGAAGCACCACTAGGACAGACAAAGTCAGCACCAGTCTTCTGTTTGGGGCAGAAGAGTGCAAGTTCCTTCTGCCCCACTTGCCTATTCCAGAGCCTTGGAAAGCTCATGAAAGACTTAAAGACTTGGACCAACCATCTGATGCCCTTGCATCTGAAAGGCTTTACCCTGGGGTTCTGTGAGGGTTTTCTCCATGGGCTGCGTGTTTTGGAGCTGCACTTCCTGACCTGTGACATGTCAAACCATTGCTGCCTTTAGCATCTCCAACGACCTGTCCTCAGTAAACAGGCAAACAGAATGAAGATCACTTGCACTGAGGTTTTAACCCATCCAGAGATGGAGACAGATGGTGGAAAAGCAAATAATTAAAACATCCACCTCTTCAAGGAAATACTTTCAAGGAAAGGCAATGCTATAGGATAGAAAAAAAAATCTAGGACTGATATATAAAATAGAGATAGAAGGCCAGCAATCAAGGCAGAAGGGTTAAGGTAATGTGATTGGAGAAGACCTGGTGTCAGCAGTGATCTGGGGCACTTTATCAGTTGTCTTCAAAGGAATGTAATTGGCATGAAACAACAGCACACCATGGCAAAGACAGCCATTGCAACTGAAAAATCTATGCTGGTTGAGAAGCAGAAAGCCGTGTCCAGGAAGCCTCTGTGATGACAGATTTTTGTCTGCTGGTAGGCTGAAGGATGAAATCCTCCACTTGCCAGTGTCCTTGGGCAAAGCCATTCAAGCAGTCTAAAGCCCATTAAATATGGCATCTGCTAAATCAGTGGCTGGTAGTAAGGGAAAGATCTTTTGTGAGGAATGCTAAAATAAGTAGTGCTTCTGGAGAAATATGCAATGAAGACAACACAGAGGAAACAGTATATTACAGACAATGTCAGGAGACCTGTTGAGACTTAAAATAGAGACTTTGAGGTCCACAACACATGCATCATTAAGATTGGATGAGCCCTCATACCTTTTTAAAAGCAGGTGGTTTGCTCCCCTCCCTTTTTTTGTGGGAAAAGTCCTCTCAAGCCACTGGGGTAGTGGAGTGTCCAGAGGCACTTTTGGTTGCAGAACAGGAGCAGGTTGATACCCCAGGAGCATATGACTTGAGGATGAATGGCCTTTCTCTGATTCTTAATAAGAATGCAGCCTTTTCATCCTTGAGGGGCATTATAACAAAATGTCTCCTTTATTTGGAAGCTCCTTTTTAAACAGCTTCCAATATAATATCTGAGGCTTATTTTCTTCTGTCGAACTACAATAAAATCGGGGAATGGCTGCAAAAGTTATTGTAGCAAGGATAGATAACATGCATATAAACATAGACAATGAATGTAATTGCATAAGCCTCATTTCTTAAGCAAACCAAGCTAAAAGAGATTTAATTACTGTTACTTGGCCAAGAGACACATGAAGCAAAAGCTGCTGATGTTTTGATTTTCTGTCTGGGGACTTGTTTTTAATAGTTGTCAGTATGATTTATATAGGGCCTAGAATAGCTGTGCACTTTTCAGAACACTGTTCAGACTGGTGCTGGGATACAAGAAGTAACAAGAGTGCACGACAATGAGGAACTTGTGAAGAAACTGAAATTTGAGCTATCCCAAAAATTCTCCCCCAAAAATTTTCACGTACAGGAACTTGCACAAAGAGTGTCACTGTTTCATAATGGTGTTTTGGTTTTGTTTTCTCTTTTTTTCCCCTTCCTGAATATAAGCACACAAACCATGGGTGGATATACAGATAATATTTTCTTTCAGAAACAAGGGCACACATTTTGCAAAAACAAATGATTCTGACAGACCCTGGCAACTGCTTTGTGAACCTGGCATTGCTCTGTCATTTTCACTGCCACAGAACAGGCTGTTTCACTGTCAATCACCCAAGGGCCAGAAAGCACCTTTGTCTGGGACAGAGCCGCTAGGCACCCAGGTGCACCCAGGACCTCCTTGTTGCCATGATATTTTGAGTGATGACAGCTGCCTGATGCCCTGAAGGACTTGGGGGAGCCATTGGCTCTGGAGGATTCAGAGCTATTGCAGGCAGTTTTGTTGTGTGTTGTATATTGATACAAAATTCTAATGTCTTAAAGACTAATAGGAAAATGAAGCAGCATGTATGGTATGTGTGTAGACTTATTTCAGATAGTATCTATTTCTGAAACAAGGTGTTGAAGAACTTGATATTTATTGGTTAACTATAGGCAAAGCCATCCATGAACCTAAGGGCTAAGGAATAGTGCACCCCAAAGAAAATTGAAATGCATGAGAGAAGCGCAGCTGATATCAGTGAGCTGATATCAGTGAACTGGCTTGTTCAATTCCACCTCTATCACAACTCTTCAATTTTAGAGAATCAGGGAAGATTTAGATTATGATTAGTGTCTGGGACCAGAATTTGTGAAATAAACTCCTAGGAGACTCAGAATTTACCCTGTTGTGTACTGTAAGATGTACTGAAATTTACAGTCACTGGGCACCTGGGGAGAGCAGCAAAAGAGCATGACTTCTCAGAAGCTTTAGCAAGAATGCTTTAGCCAAGCTAAAGTAAAGTTAACTAAAATAAATTTCATGGGCTTGAAATAACATACCTGGATAAGAGATTAAGCCACTGAGATGCACAGACATGTCACAGAAAGATCAGCGTAACCAATACACACACCTCAAAAAGTGAGAAAAGGACATGAAGAATATTTGGAGTGGTGTTGTACAAAGGAGTATCAGCTAGTTTTCATCAGCAGTATCCTGAGAGTGAATGAGATGCAAATACTGTGGTGGGGAGGAGGCAATAATGAGGGAAGCAACAGTGCTGAGATGCTTGGAAAGTAAATGACAAACCAAGACATTGATAAATGTTTCCAGAGAAGTGGAAGGCCAGATTCAGTGAATGCAGTATGAATGTATTTACCAATTGATCATAACACTGTTGCTGATGTTTAAATGAAAAAAAGCACAGTGCTCTCACTAATTTGAGTGTGACTATAAATATGCCAAAATCAACAATGCATCCTGTTCATCTGAAACTTCGTTCCATCAGACAATTTTTGATGAGCTGTTATTATGATCAGGGAGACTACATCTTAGCCATTACCTTTTCAGGAACTGGGGGTTTTTTGTGAGCATGAGACACAAAAAAGTACTTTAACATTTATCTTTGGTTGCCAAGTCTTGCATGCTTTGCCAGTTAGGTGCAAACAAGTCCTACAGAGCTAAAACTGAAAACTAGCAAAATATTACAAAAAATCAAAATATCTTGAAGTTGTAGGGTCTGGAGGGGTCCGGCCGCCTTACCTCTACAATATCTTTGTTGCTTTACTTTGTAGAGCTATAAATCTTTTTTTTGTGTGAATTTTAGTGTGTGTGCAAATGACTATAAAGGTTTGTAAATGACAATAAATATACATACAGAATGATAATAACTTCATTAATAACCAGATAACACTAATTTCTTTGTAAATAGACTGAAAAAAACCTGGATATTTTTTAATGTCTGTTCATATGTTAAGTTACACTGTGATGCAAAGCAGAGATATTAGTCTTTCATAAAAAATGTTTGTATAGGCTTTTTTTTTAACAGTAACAACCCTATTCCACATATCATTTAAAAGCTCACCTTACTTAATCTCAGTCTTAATGAAATTTGCTGGTTAGTTTTGAATTTATGCTGCAAATTGCTTTATTCTGTGAAATGATAATACTCAAAAAAAAAACCCCTCTGTGTTTTCAGTTTGGAGTGTTCTGTTGTTTTACCTTTTACTATTCATTCCTGATATATTCTGAGAAGATCTATATAAAAGTCATAATAATCCTGCATGGAAGTCCAATTCATAACCTGCTTCCACTAATGCTGTTTGACTGAGAATAGTACATTTCTGATGGCTTTTGTAAAGCCATGGGCTTTGCTGATCCAGCTTCTGTGAAGCCTGTAATAGGTTTCATGCCAGTTCAGAAAAAACATTGTTGATAGCTGAATTTTCATTTTCATGGGTCTGAAAATGTGTGGTTCAGGCTACTCACAAACTCTATGGACTATGTAAGCTAAGTATCTAGCTACAATGATTTTTGTAGTTGAAATTGGGTAGAAAATTTCTAAATGTGGGAGAGTGTGGATAGATTGAAGAGTGTTTCTAACCCAAAAAGTTGAACACTGATAAATAGGTGGATGCCAATACTCCTGAAGATGCTACAACTATTTCATTTTAAGAGCTACCTTCAAGTTGTGAATACAAATTTTTCTATCTATATATTATTACTATTATTCTTGTACAAAGTCTTCCTATCCATCATTAGAAATGCTCCCAAGAGATATACCTCTTTTAACTGCAGTTAACATACATACACTGATTATTGAGTTACACTTGGAAGATAAGAATTAAGCATGTTTAGCGTTTTCGTTAAATACTCTCAGACCCACGTGAGAAACACAAAGTGACTTCTCAGTGTTAAAAAACCCTTCATATCAAGTGTTCCAGTAAAAAGACTAGATAGATTACTTGTCCATGAGAGGAAAAAACTGTAATTAAATTATATTCTCTCTATTCCTCCCCACCTGCACGGACTAAAAAACTTCACAGGTGTATTTTCTTTCATTTCCTGAGCTATTTAAGGCTGTGTTGTTTACTTTACTTGAGCTCTGAGTCTTCACCAGAAACCCTGCTTGTTCATTATATATTTTCAGATGAGCCAAAACACATTTTCTCAGTTCTTTGTTTAACAAAGCAATGCATGAAGTAAACAATGTTATTTTTCTCATCAGGAATATTATCTTTCTCTTAAAGGAAATCTTAATAATCCTACATGGAGGATACAGTTAATTACTGTAATTAAATGGATAAAGATAAGATTATTTTATCTTGTAATATCCAGTACAATTGAAGCTGACACTGAACATTTACAGGCTATTTTTAATCCAATACACATATATTTATGTTAAAGATGTTTGATGGAATTTACTTCATTTAACTTGCACAGTTATTTTGCCCCTAATTTTGAGGTGGCCTATATAGTCATTATGATAAAAAAAGATATTTTAAAGGCCTTTAGAGAATGGGTATTCAGCTGCCTCTGGGGTGTTTGAAATCAGGTGACTAGAATCTTTTGGCACCACTGCTGTCCATCCCAGTCATAAGAAATTTGAGTACTTGCTTTAGAAGGGCATTGTCAGTAAGCATCTTCAATAAAAATGCAGTTTAAACAAATGGAAAAGGAAGATTTTTTTCTGTCTATAGAGAATGTCAACTGATCAAAGAATTGTAGATTTGACAGATATGCCTTTAATAAACTGAGGTTCCTGTTCTACATTGATTATTTTATAGCTCCAATTTCTAAATTGTCCAAAGCAAGCCCTGATAGGTTTGGTTTTAAATTCTGGTGCTAGGAGCTTTGAATTTCTCTGGTTGATACAAATATTTTTCGTCTGCTCTATTGTAATAATGCTGTCTTCCTCTTTTACATAAGCCTGAATTAAGAGCCAACTGCTATACAGAAAATTGTGAATGATTGACATAACCTGCATCTGCCTGAGATGCTTACTTCAGTATACAGTCATTCAGGCTTTGCACATCTCAGCAAAAATTCTGGGAGGCATCTCAAAATTTGCCCTCAGTACATCCATCACAAAATTCAGGTTTAAATAGACATGAGAAAACCTTGCACACAGCTTGAGGTTCTTCAATAGTCAGTTATAAACTAAAAAGAAGTGATTTTTTTTTCCTCTTCTCACTTAGAGCTCATGCAGTCAGCCAAGCACAATATTTTAGCTGCTAAAATATACATTTTGAGCTGTTTGTTTTCTATTACAGAACTCAATATACATATTTAGAAGTACAATAATGAGTCTGATCTCTCAGCAGTAGTACATAGGTCTTGAATTCTCAGCATCATTCAGTCATCACTGTAGGGCACACATAAAAGAAGGGAGATGAGATGAAGCTGCCATCTCTTTGAATCTCACCCAAAATCCTATGGAGCACAGCAAGTGCTCAGGTGAAGCCTCCCATCTCTGTGCAGAGCTGGCTGTGGTATGTAAGATTTAGGGCAGGACAAAGCAGCAGCACAGGATTCCAGCAGAATTTCAAAGGCCACCTCTTTGCCATACATTTCTGAAAATTTCCTTTTACCAAGAATCATCATCTGCAGTCTTGCAGCCAATGAAAATGTGAGATTTGGAATACATTATCAAAAGTTTTCTGAACCACATTATGAATAAAGTCTATTCTTTGTAAAGACATGCATTTGTGAAGCATCATGAGTTCATTATCAAATTGCTATGTTAGCTATGAAAAATCAGTACAGGGAGCTAGAAAATTTAATTCTGTGTCTTACTTGCATCTTTATTTATAATAAGAAAATTTCTAAATACATGGAGAACAGAACAAGTACATATTCCAGAATCATTCAGATCAGAAAAGAACTTGAACTGGGAAAACTGCTTTCTGGACTTTCCTTCTTCCCGGCAAGGTATTGGTATTGCAGAAAACTGGTGGAAAAATCTTCGTGTTGTTCCATTCATAAAAGAACAGAAGGTTGAGGTGAAGTGTCCATTCCATAAAAAGCATGAAGAATACTGCATAAGGCTAAGCAAGCTTTCTCTGTCCTCTGATCTGTGCAAGAATTCTACTTTTAGGGAAGATACAATTTATATCCAACAAGCTAGAAGTGAGATCAGACCATTTACTGTTAATGATGTTAGGCATGGGGGTGGAATATGGCTAAATCAGAAGAATCTGAACATTTATCAGGTGTTCTAATTACCAGTGAATTAATTTGTGAAAGAAGCTGCTGGCCAGAACAATGCAAGCAATTGTTGCACATGAGGCTTCTGAAAATTACCTTCCAAATGAAACTGCTAGCAAGCAGTAAGAATAAGTACATAGATAAAAATGCATAGCAAAACATCAATAAAGGCTATAAGGTGAGGCTGGTTTTTCCGGTTTAGTTTTGGTGGAATTTTTTTTCAGAAAAGATGAAGGCATTTGAAAAACAATAGAAAGAGGGAATTATAGGGAGAGTATGTGAAAAAACCAACCATTTTGCAAAAGCAAATCACTCATGGTACCACTTGCAACATGAGTCAAAATGGAAATTGTTTGGTGGGCATAAGGATAGAGCACAAAGATATGATGATGCAACAGAATTGCCTTAGTTTCTTAAGGTAATTTCAAACTATTTCACCTATCCTTTAGGATCTGATATTTGGAACAGGGGTTTTTTTATTACTAGGGCTGTGTGTGACAAAATCTTAGCATCCCCTTGTGAGAAGCATCTGTTAGACTTTAAAAGGAAGTACATGGAAAAGCCACATCTCAAAATGTCATGAAGGGAAAACTTAAACCTGTTTAGTCCAATTCTCTTCAGTTCTCTCTGCCTTCTTTCCCTTCTCATTTTCACCTTTCTATTCTCTTCTCTGTTTTCTCTGAGCCAAAAATTTAATTTGTCTATGAGTAGCAGGAAAACTATTAGTTTCTACAAAAGTTGGTTCGCAGAAAACCCTTGTTTTGGGAACTGTTTCTTTGGCAACAACACTTCTCTTTTCCTTCTTTCTATTTTGAAGGCCCAAAAGAAGAATTTATGCCACAAGTTCTTCCCAAAAGCGAAGCTACCATGTAAGGTATCAGTAAATTGCATCAGCATTCTGCACTTCTATCAAATAGAGGATTAGTCCCAGGTAAAATATCAGTCCCAGGTAAAAGCATTACTGTTGACCATAGTGACTGGATCCTCTAGGTCTTCATCAGAGTGATATCACAGTTATATGAAAGCACATTTTTAGGTAGAAAACTTATTTTCATTGGGAGATGTATCCTTTAACTTCAGAGCAGTATTAGATCCATTAATCTGCAGTCATGGTGATGTGGGTTGGTTTGGTTTTTTTTTTTTCACGAGCTAATGTACTGTTAATAAGGTGTCAATTAGTGATGCAAGCAAACAGGACAAAGAATAACATTTCTAATTGCTGTAGTTATCACCTAAGTGCAATTATCTACTACTGCTGAAATAAATCACTTCAGGATTAAAAGCTATCTTTACAGCATTCACGTTTATATTTTTTTATTATTATTACCATAGCTGCGTTTTAAAGTACTTCATTTTTTTTCTATTTTATTTTCTCCAGTTTTTCTTCTTTTCTTTTCTTTTCTTTTTTCTTTTCTTTTCTTTTCTTTTCTTTTCTTTTCTTTTCTTTTCTTTTCTTTTCTTTTCTTTTCTTTTCTTTTCTTTTCTTTTCTTTCTTTTCTCTTCTCTTCTCTTCTCTTCTCTTCTCTTCTCTTCTCTTCTCTTCTCTTTTCTTTTTTTCTTTTCTTTTCTTTTCTTTTCTTTTCTTTTCTTTTCTTCTCTTTTCTGCTCTTTTCTTTTCTTCTCTTTTCTTTTCTTTTCTTCTCTTTTCTTTTCTTCTCTTTTCTTCTCTTTTCTTCTCTTTTCTTCTCTTTTCTTTTCCCTCTCCTCTCCTCTCCTCTCCTCTCCTCTCCTCTCCTCTCCTCTCCTCTCCTCTCCTCTCCTCTCCTCTCCTCTCCTCTCCTCTCCTTCTTTTGAAAAAACTCACCTTTATTAGTGGACAGAGAGAACTCAATATGCCTTAAATTATTAATATTGTTTTCCATAGATCTTTAGTAAACTACTAAAAGTCTCCATTCACTTTCCCTACTTCTGCTTCAGTCTACCCTGAAGGGTTCCTCCTGGAGAGACATAATGAGTTGTCTATATACCCTATTTTTTATTTTGTTTAAATTTGAACTAATTGAACTGAAACTCTTCTTTCTGCCATCTAGTTGTGCTTAATAAGTGTATACTATCACAAAATCTAAGGTAATACTAATATTAATAGGAGAACTTCCAGGATTCTCCTGCTTTAAAAGCCTTCTGAGAGCAGCATAAAGGTACAGGAATAGATCACTGAGAAACCTCTCCTCCAAACATTGAGAAGTTTGGATTAAAATTCAATTTTCTTGCCAACAAAGAAGCAATTATAAAGGCTGCTAACAAGAAAAAAAAGCCCAGGCAGATTTTGTGGAAGCATATGATTTGTCATTCACAACATAGAACCAGAGAAAGGTGCATTTGTGGACTTCATGATCCTCTTCTGACCTAGGCTGTGTTGACAGAGGTCTCCCAATTAGCCTGAAGAAGAGTTAACAAGGTAGCATTCAAGGATGCAGTGTGTTTCTGGCTGTAAGGTGTAAAGGGCTCCTTATTCCTTGCCTCTAATTGGAACAGAGCTTCTTCCTTCTGCTGACTACCTTTACCCGCAGCACTTGAATCTACAACACTCCCTCTGTGCCGTGATGGAAACTCCAACCACTGACTGATGGCAGCAGCTCATCTTTCAGATATTTTCCCCTGACTTTGAGTGTATATTTAACACCCATGGAAAAGCAAAAGCTTCCCAGAATCCAGCTCTGTCTTTGAAATACATACTCCTGTCACAAGCATCAGCTCCTGGCAGATACTTAACAGAACCAATCCTTTCTTTCCTGCTTCCCCCACATTTTCAGCTTTGCTTCTGCTTTCATTAACTCCTCATTACATACTCTGAGCACATAACTTTTGCTAGGCTAAGAAGGAGCCTGGTTGTATTATTCCTTCTGCTATAAACCATGTCTACCTGTATTATGTGTGAATGCAAAGTGTGGGGAATCAGCAGTAAAATAAACTTATTTCACAGAGTGGGGAAAGTATATTTGAAGAGATTAAAGAGGTTATTTTTTTTTTCTACACCTCTCTTGTCTTTTCATGTCTTGGATACTTTTCTATGGAAAATTTTTTCTCTCTTGAAGTGGTCTGTGTCCTTTTTGCCATGGGCTCTTTCTGGCTATCATTCCAGCTCTACTCACTTCCTAAAACAGACCCATTACCATGGAAAAGAAAGTGAAGCAGAGGTATCAGGCACTGATCTAAGCTGTCCCGACCAACAACAGCATTGGGGAAGTCAAGGTTAGAGGCAGTATGCACCAACAGGCATCAATGGTCATATTACAAAAGTAGGAGATTTTTCCATCAGTGTTGATTCCTTTAGCAAATATGCTTCGGGGCCACTTGATACCAATTCTCATAGCTAACTTATGGTTGCAAATGCCTCTTCTCCATCCTGGTGATGTTTCTGGTCTTGAATATTTTTTTAAGCACTTTAATAGAGCCTTCTGCACAAATCAGTCTCCCTAAAAACTGAAGCAGCATGAACACAGAGTTTAAATATTTTTATATTCTTCCAGTTCTAAATTATATAGTGGTGATGTGAGAAGATGTGGTAACATGATTTCAATTACTCCAATAATAAAGGCAAATAAAGCAAAATCCAGAGAATCTCATGAGTTGTCATGACAATTTGCCTTTCTGTTATAATAGTTTCATCATCAAAATGGCAAAAAGTGGAAAAGCAAAGTTATTATGTATATTTAGTGAAAGTAAAAAGGAGGCATTACATTGATATTTTCTCCTGGGCTCTTAAAGAAATAATCAAATTTGTTCTTGATCTGATTTTGCAAAAACATGTAGTACCATCTCACAAAAAGCCAGAGGATCAGGGTGATCTCTAGAAGTCATTGACATGGTATATAAAAGCTGTAGCACAGCCTACAAAACAACCTTTGGGCCAGAATGTAGGAGAATTTAATCAAGTAAAGTGATGGGAGGGGAAAATGAGGCTTTGTTAGAGAATATCCCGAGTTGCAGGTTGCCAGAACTCAGATGACTGTAACGCAGAATACACATTTGGTTGTCTCCTTCCCATGCCATCACCCTTGCCATCTTAGCAGCACCTGCTGGAAAGTCTCCAGGACCTCCTGGAGGCATGCCCTACTGCAGTATGAATATTTTTACACAACCTAAAGCAACTTGGCAGGGTAAATACATTTGACAGAAATTTGTTCAGTGTGGATGGCTTGAAGCCACAAGGCCAAAAATTTAAGGTAATTTACTGTCATTTGTCATGCTGTAAAGTGAAAGTAAGCAGACATTCATATGGGTAGCACACTTAGCTGTGTTGAGAGCTGAACAATCAAGGTTGCATCTTCTTGTGGAAGTACTGACATCTCCAGTTCTAAAATGAGATATTTTCTAAAATGAAATATTTAAAGGGCTAGAAACAATTAGACTGTGTACAAGAAATACTGAATATTACCAAAAAAAGAACCATCATGAACAGTCTATTCTGTACGTTAAATGAATCCCAGGAGTGACATAGTGTCCTAAGAGATGTGTTACTACTCCATAAAAGTTATTATTCTTTTAAATAATTGAAAAGTGAAGTCTGTCACCTGGCACCAGAGCAGAACATAGTAGCAGTTATGTAACAGATTGAAATAACTCCCATTGAATCTGTAGTACTTTTCTCTTCTCATGTAAGCAACCAAATCATTGTAAGAGCAGATGTCAGCGACTGTGGATTAAGGGACTATTGAAAGGTTCTGATGGCTTCCTGAGGTCTGGTGCTTATGATTTAATGATGATGAACAATACTGAAAGCAGATACTTTGAGATTGAATCTGACCCTTCTTAGGCAAAAGTACAGGAAAAGTCCTGAAGGATGAGCATCTCATGAACTTGTTCTTCTCAGGATAAACAGCTATGCCTTGGATAATATGACAGCAAGCTTTCAAGTGTACTGACAGTGTAATTGGTTTTTGGGGGGGGGTGGTCATGGGATGAAGAGAAAGCAAAACAAATCAGGAAGAAATCGAATTCAGGACTAACTGGCACAGCTTTTTCAGTCAAATTAGGGGGCAAAAAGTAAAAAGTTCATTTTGGATCAATTTAAAACAATGTATTAAAAAATAAAACCTTTGTTACTTGCAAGGTATTTGAAACATTTTTACTTGCAATGATTATAGTAAAATTTATATGAGAAAAGGGACTCCATTGACTGCCTGTGACAAAACCTGCAAATCAACACTTGGGGCCACAGGTTCTGCAGAGGGAGATGGTGTGACAGGACAAGGGTTTGCTTTCCTCCACATCAGGAGGAAAATCAGGAGGCATGATTAGGACCCAGACTGCCTGGCAGACCCCTGTATGGCACTGACACTGCCTTGTGGGGAAGGGATGGTTCTGCCATCACCACTTGGCCTGAGGGCAGGGCAGCTGCAGCACAGCAAGCACATTGATGCTCCTTTCTCCCTGAACTTCAGGGAAAAGATATCAGTCGCCGTGGATGAAGCAAACTTGAGAAGGCTACTGAGGAAAAGTGTATGGCTTTCCATTAGAGACATTATTTAGTCAGAAATGGAATCATTTAGGTTGGAAAAGATCTCTAAGAACATCCAGCCATTAACCTAGCTCTGTCAGGTCCACTCCTAAACCATGTTTCTAAGTGCCAGACCTACATATCTTCACGATTACTAAATACCATCAGGGATGGTGATTCAACCACTCCCCTGGGCAGCCTATTCCAGTGCTTGAAAATCTTTTCCATGAAAACATTTTCCCTAATACTCAATCTAACACCACCACCGCCCCTGGTGCAAATTGAGGCCATTTCCTCATGTCTTACTGTTTGTTACTTGGAAGAAGAAGAAGAAATGTGATCAGAAGGCTCAGTCAAATAAGAGCCAAGTTTAGAGAAGATTTCAGATCATGCAGGGCTATGGCTTGGAGGCCCTGCAAAACTTGTTTCACTGTGTCTCTGCATCCTCTGACATAATCTGCCAGCCAAAAAAAATTGACCTTTAGGTCAATCTCACAGACTTGCACAGCAGAAATGGCAGTGAAATCTATTTGGCAGCAAGAGTTCTCACAGAGAGCAGTGTTTGTTACTCAGTTGGGTCCTTGACGGGTTATTTCTTTATTTACATTGATGGGAAATATACAAATGTGACATTCTGAATTAACACATAGTTGTTTTTTAGTCATTCTTTTAGATTAGAACTAAGGGACTTGTGGGTATTTTTCTTGCTGTGTTAGTGAGAAGGATAAATGAGGCCATGCACACCTTACAGCAGTACCCCGGCAGGGTAGAACCTTAAACAAGATTAAAAAGACACTCATAGGAGGAAAACGTCAAGGAAATAGCACCATGACCAGAGAGGCTGTTTAGCAATGCAAGTATAAAAGTGTATCAGTTTTAAATGGCGAAAAAAAATTACTGATGAGGCAGTTATATTAACCATCTATTGTTGTTGTTAGGCTTTCAATTTGCCTTGTCATCTACAGGTACTATATTAATTAGATGAATAAAAATTGATTGGATTATGCATTAGAGAACAATCTAATTTTAACTAGAATGGGCGTGCTGTTGTTTTTTAGATGGTTTATTATTATTATGGTTTGGACTGGTTGAAGATTTGTTGTTGGATTTCTATTGGAAAATGCCATTCTCTAACAAAAGGGAAATTAAAAATTGGCATGAGGATTAATTATGACCACTGAGCGCTAAACTGATAAAGACTTTCAGAAGCTCTTTCAGCAGTAGAGATCAGGTGATGCCTCATTAATTACCCTGGACTTCAGAAGTAATACGGTAGCATAATCCCTTTAAAATTCCTATGCTAATTAAAATTTTGCTTTTTTTTTTGCATGGTAATATGTTTCCCTCAGAAGTACAGTAGTACACTTCGCATTAGAACTATTGCAGCTTTTAATACAATGTGTCCTTTTCAGTTGTTCATATCTTACACAGCTGCTCATATCTTGCACTCCTGCTTTTTTTGCGTTCTACTGGTCTGCACAGCTTCTTCAGGCCTTATGTAAAGCAGTATTCTTCTGTGTCTGGACCTCCAATTGGTATGATCAACTGCACCTCTGAAGAAATCTGCTTCTTATAGAACCAATTATATTTTTTCTATTGTTAAAAACCAATGGTTGCAAAAAATCACAGGTTTGCCAGTATTGTGACTCTATTTTTGTGTGCCATACCACTCTAGCTGAATTATACCACTTAACTCGCTGACAAAGCATCAGATCAGAAATTTAGGTGTTCCCAAACAGCACTGAAACAGTGAACAGAAAATATTTCAGAGAACCTTTTTTTATGAAATGCAAAATATTCATATGTATATATATGTATATTAATTTCTAGATGGCTATCCTAAAGAGGAAATGATTTACAGATGGAGGAAAAACTCAGTGGAGGCTGCTGACCAGAAATCTTGGAGACTCTATCAGTTTGACTTTATGGGTCTCAGAAATACTTCAGAAATTGTGAAAACCTCTGCAGGTAAGAATGATGCAAATGGTTTAACATGATCCAAAGTTCACATTAAAACCCATTAAGTTCATACTTTAAAAATATTGAATTTATACTGATTTTTGATAATCTCTGCTCTTCTAGTGACTTCACAAACTGAGGAATAAATGTTTGCTTGATATGGTTGCTTGTTATAGACTTGAAGTTTCTGTATCATTCTCATTCCTAATTTATTAGGCCACTCCTGCATTGACTCTGTCTTCACTGTAAATTAAAGAGAAAGATTTTGAGCACAATGGTAGGTTAGTGAAATTAGACACTTTCTGTACTTAATCATTCAGCCAATGGTTTAGTATTTTCTGAACATTTCAAAGGCACTCTGTTTCTTAGTTGAGAAATGCCTTTGCTAGTGACCTTACCAATTGATGGCAATTAAACTCTAATGATTCCTATTCTATAACTTCAGAAATATTGCTGGGTTTTATAATTTCAAAGTAATATAGAGAAAAAAAAGACATATAAATAGAATACATTATTTGAACTGGATAAATTGTGGTCACACCATGTCTAAACTTTACACATGACTGCAGTAAGCTCCATGATTATCATTTGGTAAGTCTTCTAACAGCTGCTGAGAGAATCTGCTAGAAGCAACCTTCTGCTTAACAGGTGATAAATTTTTGAAAAAAATCTAATTTTTTTTCCCCAAAAGGTAAGCAAAGCTAAGCTATTCTTTTGAAAGCACTATGAATAATATTAACATTAATGATAAAAAATTACAACTACTGCTGTTTAGCTCTGGCCCACTCACTATATCAGCAATGAATTATCAGAATTGGATAGCAACTTTTATAATGAAAAGTCACTAAAGCTTTACTGAATATTTTGAGTTGGTGGTTTAGCACAAGAAACACACGTGAAAGTTCTCTTTTGTTATGCATACAAAGCCTTTTAATTTGCAAGTATCTCAGGCATGCAACTTTCCCATAAATTGAATTAGGCACAAAATACCAAATCATTAAAGCATCTGTGTAAGTGGTTTAACCCCAGCTGGCAGCTTAACCACATGCAACCACTCACTCATTTTTCTTGGTGGGATGGGGGAGAGAACTGGAAGACTAAAAGCAAGGAAACTTATGAATTGAGATAAAGATATTTTAATAGGGAAAGCAAAAGCTGTGCACTCAGGCAAAGCAAAACAAGGAATTAATTCACTGTTTCCCATGGGCAGGCAGGTGTTCAGCCTTCTTCAGGAAAGCAGGAGGGCTGGAACTAGATGATCTTCAAGGTCCCTTTCCAACCCAAACAATTCTATGATTCTATGAAGAATAATTACCGAAATTATTATTAAGATATTGACAGTGTCTTGATAAAGAAATCTATTAAACTATTCCTCTGCATGGACAAAACCATATTTATAGAGGTTTTATTCAAATAAGTGAATGGATAATGTGGAGCAAAGAAAAATCTTATTTCCTATGTTCTTTTTAGTATGTGCCCAGTTCTTATTAAGATGAGTGAGTTGCACAATATTTTTTTGTATAATTGCTATTGCTGTTTCTGCTCACCCATGTTTGTGAGTGCAAAATTCAACAGCAGTTTTGAACTGAATTTCTGGAACCACATATTTCTATTCTCCTACAGGCACCAGAGTGACAGAAAGTTGTTGACAAACTGGAGCTTATTCAAATACGGAAAAAACAAAAAACCCCAACAAAACAACAACAACAACAAACCAAAACCAAACCAAACAAAAAAACCCAATAAAAACCAAAAATACCCCAAAACAAACAGAAAAAAAAAGCAAAACAAAAAACCCCTGCCAAACAAATAAAAAACCCAAACAAAACAAAACAAAACAAACCCCCTAAACCAAACAACCCCTCCCCCAAAAAAAACCACCAAAAACACCTTTCATGAGATTGTGGAAGCTAACTTGGAAGAGACAATGTCAAATTTATGTGAGACTGTCATGTGGTGTTATTAAGTTAGAAAAATGAGTTGTGCATTTCACCAGATACCTAAGTGTGTCAACAAACGTACAAGAAATGTGGAAAATAAACCCCTGAGTTTCCACCTGGACCTGAGTTTGAAGAAAATAGACTTTATTTTGTTACTCTCTAGTTAAAAGTAATTTCAAAGGCCAGATTTACTGAATGTCAGAAATACTTACTGTCAAGAGCAAACCCAGGGCCAGGACTTAAAAAAAAATAGGTACATTGGAAAACCTTGAGTATGCCCCACACTATAGCATGAGGAGTCCCAAAATAGAGGGAAGGGGGAAGGGCATAAAGCACCTGGGACAGCGCAATATGTCTCTGACAGAATTTGAGGTAATTCTGTGATTACCTGCTGTGTCTAAATACATGTGAACAAATAGGATAAAGAGGCATCTGTACTCTGGTACATGCCTATTTACTGAAGTAAAGCCCTAGCCAAGAAGTTTGAGAATTAGGGAATCCACAAAGCTGCTGTTTCCTACTGTTTGGGCAATCTGTGATAAAGGGAGGTGGCAGCTGCTTCTTACAGCTGTTACATCTCCTTTGCAGCCATGCCATGGAGGGCTGCAGGTGGTCAAAAAAGATGCCAGGTTCTGTCGTGGAAGATCTGTGGCACTTTTGCACTCAAGCTACCTGGACAGGGAGACTGCCCTGACTGCCCCTAGGACACTGTGATTATAGGGCACCTCTTGAATGTATGCTGCTGCCCAGAGAGGGCAGGTCCCACACCACCCTCTGGTCTGTCTGGGGTCTCTGAGCCATGGAGAAGCCCATGATGGTCCCAGCAGCCTCCACCCCTTTGCAGACTCAGGACAGAAAGGAAGAGCAGCATTGTTCAGAGTGCAGCACAGGGGATCATTTGGACTAACAAGGTGGAGTTAGGAAAAGGGAAGCAGGCAGAATACCAACAGCAGCTTTCTGACAAAAAAGTGCAAAACATCATCTCTTCCTCCCAATGGAAATTATGGAAACTACTATTACAGAGAGCATTTAAAAGCAGACTAGGCAAAGCATGAGAAAATCTACTGCAGGGACCAGTCCTGCACTAACAAGAGATGGATTCAAAACCCCAACTGCTCTTTTTGTCTCTGACATACACCCTTCTGCTTGTTTATGATGCTGTTACTTCTCACTAAATTACGTGTTCATCTATATAATGTGAGAGCTGCTGCAGTGCTACCTGCCTCTGTCCAGCTTGGGGATTTCTTTTTAGCTCCTCTTCAGCCATGTTCTGGGTATAATGAAGAGAAGTCACACTGACCACATGGCAACATGCTGCTGTTCTTCCAGCATTTGCATTAAGTCTTTTCTTGCTAGTCATTTTCGTGACAGAATTACTAGATTTAAGACTTGGCAGTCTTCTGCTTTTTGGTTTTTTTCCAGTCTTTCCAAACCTTTTCAGACATTTAAATAACCTTTATGCTAATGTATGACAATTTCAGAGGTACATGAGTAAGAAGCCAGCTGTCACAGAGTGTATTTCAGAAACCTAAGCAAGATGAGAAATGTTGTCATCTTTTGCACCGAACCAGCGGTGGCTTAAATTATTGACTCAGTGGTGTACTTTGCTCTTTTTTTACAATAATCTGACAGCTACATAAAGTCTTCATTGCCACCTGGAAGAAGAATATGGCTTTCCCTGGAGGATTTTTTAAAAATTTCATGCTAAGATACAAACACAAAAAAATAAATATCTACTGCAAGTGCTGATTGCATGGTATAAACAGCAGAAATCACTGTGCTGGTGGCATGGTCATGAGCCTTTATCTGAAACCCTAAGAAAGCTCTCACTGTCAGGTGATACCAAATTAATTCACAAACGTTGAAAAATTCCCCTGTTGCCATCTGGCAAGATACTCGGATACTATAGCAAGAACACTTCTCCTGCTACAATGTCAAATAAGGCTGACAAAGATAATTAAAGCAGAGGGAGCACCAAGCCACCTGTGAAAAAAAAGGACAAAGTGCAGATACTGGAAAAATTCACAGATTTTAAAACTGCAAGTCAGCCGATGGAAAGGTGACCAGGACAATAGGGGAGAGAAGAATGTCATTTTGAAAGGCACTCTGTGTGTGTTTGTAGTAAACCAGGTTTCTGAGACCTAGACATTCCAAATACACTTGCGGGGGGAGCAGGGGTGGTGGATAGGAGTGAAACAAAAACCAAGACCAAGAAAAGCCCATAACAGAATCATGGAGGACTCCACAATTAAAGCTTGTGAGTAAGTTGTAGTGTTGCTTGCACTTTTCTGCTGACATCTCCCTCAGGAAGTCTATTCATTATTTTTAAACCACTTCTTTTTTCACACTGTTAGATAAATACAAAGACCTTGTAGCTATTGAATCTTTTTTTCGTTTACTTAAAAGCATGTTTGCATGATTCAAGTACTGTTTGTGTTCTTCCTCAGGTGCTTTTAGCCTGAGAGCTTTTTGCAGTTCAAAGAGCCTTTGCATAAATAAGTTCAAGATCAGAAATAGAAAATACCAATAAAAGCATCCTATTTTAAAAAAGCTGATAGCTGATTATTGCAAATTAAATATATAGAACCACACAGAAAGCACCATTTCATATATTCTGAATTATCCCAAGTATCAAACTCAATAAACAGCCATGACAACTGCCATAAGAAATAACATACCATGGATGAGTGATGATTAGTGGAGTCTGTCCATCATACATCTTCTAAATCGTGCTTTTTCTTTTGAAATTGCTGTTTCATAAAGTACTATAGCTTAAATGATGCTCTCAGCCCTGTATCACAGGGCTGCAAATCAAGGCTGGTATCTGCTGTCACAGATTTAGATAAAGCTCTTTTGGGACATGCTAATAACAACACAAATGAAAGTAGGTATTCTGTTGCAGAGTATTCGGTAAATGACAAGTACAAAATACTATAGAAGAAAATAAACCAAATAGTTGTGTATATATATATACATATACATAAATATATACATATATACATATATAGCTGCTAGCAGAAGAAGGAAGGAACAGACCTGTTTTTATAGGGATGCCAAATTTCACTAGGAGAGCCCCCATCAAGTCAAATGTGTGCTTGCAGCACAGAACACCAACTGTACCCTGGGCTCCACCCAAAGCTGCATGACCAGCATGTCTCTGAGTGAGGCGATTCTGCCCCTCCACTCCACTCCAGTGAGACTCCATGTGGAATATTGTGTCCAGCGCTGGGGCCCTCAGCATAAAAAGGACATGGACCTGTTGGAACGAGTCCAGAGGAGGGTCAGGAAGATTATCAGAGGGCTGGAGCTTCTCTCCTGTGAAGACAGGCTTAGGGGGCTTAACCTGGAGAAGAGAAGGCTCCAGGGAGACCTTCTAGCAGCCATCCAGTGCCTAAAGGGGGATTATAAGAGAGCTGGAGAGGAACTTTATACAAAGGCCTGTAGTGACAGAACAAGGGTAGACAGCTTCAAACTGAGAGTAGGTTTAGATTAGATATTAGGAAGAAATTCTTTACTAGACAGACACTGGAACAAGTTGCCCAGAGAAACTGTGGATGTCTCATCACTGGGAGTGTTCAAGGTCAGACTGAATGGGACTTTGAATAATCTGGTCCAGTGGAAGGTGTCCATGTCCCTGGAGAGGGCAGGGTACTGGATAACCTTTAAGGTCCCTTCCAACCCAAACCATTCTGTGACTCTGATTCTGTGGGTGAATCTGAGACTGACATTAGTGGATGCTGCTTGACTTTGTCAGAGGTCAACACTCCCAGGCATTTCTCCAGAGGAAATGATGCTCATGTGCCTACCTCTTCTACTAGGTGAGCAAAGAACAGCTGAGAAAGCATTTCAAAATGGTCCCCTTTGCTTACTATTTACTGTCAAGTGCTTCTGGATCACTTAGCTGTGGGCACAGAGAGCCCATGAGAAGCACTCACACAAGGTAAGCCAGATTGACCAGTCCAGGGCTAACCAGCACTGCAGTCATCCCCGTGGAGGTCCATGTTGATAGGACAGGACCACTGCCCAGCCCAGCCATCAGACTGGCAAGGAAAGGCCAAGGTCAGCAGCAGGCAGCTGAGCTGCTCAGGTGGAGGAAGAGCTTGCAAGAGGGGTGTAAAGAAGGATGGTCAGAGGCTCATCAAAGCAACTGGAGCCTGTTGGTGCACTTGTGAGCTTGACAATGAATGGAAAAAAAATGCGCAAGATGCCACAGTGACTGAATGTGACTGCATCCGTGCATGTTTCTTTTTAATGATTTGATTCAGTCACATCCTCATGTGCCAGCTAACTCATCTGAAGATATTTATTTAATGAGTATCTGTAAAACTTACGGGTTTTAAAGTCACTGACATTTTTTAATATCCCACTGAGTTGTGATGACACATCAGAGACCTCTTGTCATCCCTGTTCTTCCCAGGACAAATGTGAATTTGAGGATTTTTTCCCTGAAATGCTAAATTCATTGGGATCAAGAACACGTTACCTCAGCTGACTGTGCTGCACAGACTGTGTTTAACCAGATGGCATCCTGAAGCAGACAGGTGGAAGCTCATAAAAATACAATGCACACTTGAAAATAGTGTCAATTTTCACTTACGTGGCATTGCAGGAGCTTTGCCTCTTTCACCATGGGTATTGCATTGTCCTCATTCCCTCCAGGACAGGGTTAATTTTTTGCAGTAGCCAGGAGGGGGCATGGCCAGGATGTGGAATTATTCTATACCACCTTCATTAGGAGTGGAGGGAAAGAGACTCCAACATTGTAAAATCCAGAATGTTTATACAGTTTAAGATTACTTTGTGTGTGGCACCAAACACACAGCATGGCTTTGAGCTGACTTTCTCATTCTTTGGCTGCTTTCAGAGGAACAGAATAATACTGTAAATCTTTTGCCTCGGCAGTCATCTCTGGAATGAGGGAATATTGTAGTACTTATTTCTGACAGTAAATACCCATTTATCTGAAAACAGAAAATTAGCCTGTTTATTAGAAGATTTAGCAATAATCTTTTTGTTGACACAGTTTTTATCTCTGCTACGGTATTTGGAATAAACCAAATCCCATTTTAGCAGGGAAATCGACAGTATTGACTTTTAAAAGATATTCATTCACATGTCCAACCTCAATCGATCAGAATGAATATTTGGAAAAAGTCAGTTTTTCTAAGAGATATCAATTTTGATTTTTAACAGTAATTCATATAATAGAGTTTCATAACTTTGTCATTAGCCACTTGGATTAGAAATGTAATAAATAAATAGACCATTACTAATAATACTTCCAGTCTATTAAAGCATTTACCTATGTTGCTTGCAAGTTTGACTAACACTTATGGGAATCAAAACTTTTATATTGCCCAGTACTTGACCAGCTTGTTACAAAACTGTCTCATAAAGCTCATAGTAAGACATCCTCTGGAAAGAGTGATTTATAACTTCATCCATTGCCTACTGAAGTTAATGGACCTTTTCCCTGGTGCTGGCCTGGGATCAGATCCTGGAATGTAGAAGCCTGAAACTGTATATTTAATGTGAGTTATTCTTTAGTCACTTGAAACTAGAGAAAGCTCAGCTTAATGATATATGAGTGAGATAAGTATAATGTGCTCTAAAAACACCTTCCTTCTTCTGTTCACAAATAATACACCAGGTAACAGAATAAGAGAAGTAGAGAGAACATGACTCCATACTTTGTAAGTTCAGCAGAACTGAATATATAACTGGTTTCATTCTTATGCTTTGCTGTGCAGAGACAAATGCTTAGTGTCCTTTGCATGGGTACTTATTGCTGCAAGCGGTGAGAGAGATAAGTAATAAGAAGTAATTTTACTTAGTAGTAAAGGCAAAAGTAGAACAAAAAATAGACGGTGGAAGACTTGGTGGCAAGTGTTCACCTCCATTTCTTCTGAAGGGAAAATTTCAGTAGGAAGCGATTTTTCCCTAAAAAAATATCCAGTTGTCCTCATTAAAGGACCTCAAGTTGTCCTTTTTAAAGACTCTCATACTGTATGGAAAAACCACAGTCTTTTTTCCTTTATGTTTCCCTTCAGCTGATGTTTTTATCTGATAGTTCCATATTTTGGAATGTTTTGTATGTGTCTGACATTAAGAGGTTCCTGAATTAGTGTCCTCATTCACTCATCAGGTGACAACACTGTGTTTATTTGTTGCTCTTTTTTGAACATGGAGTCCTGATCTCCTGCTCCCTTTTGCTGTCATTTTCCATTCTAGGATAGATCACCAGGACAGGTAGACAAGAAGGCTGATCTTTTCTCCAGTAACAATAACCCAGACCCTGGGATTTTAATCCGATCTCTCTTCTGAGCTTGAAAAAGTGCTTGAATATTTAACAGCATTGTGAAAAACTAAACAAACCTCTCTCAGAATTTAGCACAAAGGCTAGCCAATTCACTTGAGAGATAGGGACTTTGGTCTCACGTGTCCTGGTGCTGTTATCAGTAGATCATAAGGTAAAAAAACAAAATACTAGAATTGCTTCCATTTTTTGCTAGGAAAAAGATTTTGCATATTGATACAAGTTCTGTTATTAATATCACTGTGATGGGGGTGGAAATATTACATAAGAACTGTGAGCCTGTTTGCGTTTATTCAGTTGAGAACAACCTTCTAGGATTGCTGTTCCAGCACTTCTGGCTTTTATTCCTACTTCTCTGTCATCACACCACTGTATTGGTGATTTATGGTTGGATAAATCTAAAGCTTCATATTAATGCAAACTGTGAAGGTTTGGCCTTTGGCCAGGGTTGCACAGTCAGTGTAATGTTATCTAAAAGTCTTTCAGAAGCAGAGATTGTATTTAATTTAAAACTCACAGTATTGCACAGGATATTTTATATTTTGTTCACTTCTGAATCTACAATCTTAATGAAAATTTTAAGATAAAGAGAGTATGGAAGAGCTCTTCACATGCTGCAGAATGGTGCTAATTGTCTTTTTAGATTTTAATTTCCCATAAGCTAAGAAAAATTAAAGCCCAGACTAGTTACTTGCTAGCAAGATCTCTATAAATTCATCCTTCACATCAGTGTCATGTTTCCAGGTTTCTTTTTGGGGTTGTGGAAGCTTCTTCCTCTAGGATGCTTTTCTGCAGCTTATATTTGCAACATTCAGGTCTTGTTCATAATAACATCTTCATTTCAGTCAACACCTTCTGCTTCGTAGTTACACTGGCAAGAGCCAAAACCTCTTCTGTGATTAGTTGCCTGATGCTGGATTTATCCACTGTCTGCTGAAGCCAATATTCATCTTACCTTTATCTGCCAGAAAGTCTGGCACATATGAGCTATGCTGTCAGATAGCTAAGGAAATGGCACAGTACAAGAATAACCCTGCAGAAAGTTTCCAAACCTTCCAGCAAATACACCTAAAGTGGTGGTATGAGATAACCTGAGAGCATTCTGGAAATGTAAGTAAGCCTGCCATGACAAGGACTGCCACAGCATCCCACAGAAAACCAGAAGTGAATCCTTGGCACTTGCGTGTGGCCATTTGGCAGTGACAGAAACCTCATCTGGCAGCAGTCAGGATGCATTGCAGTGTTTACAAAATAATTTTGACAGAAGACACCAAAACCACTTTTGCTAATTACATCAAAAAACGTTAATCATAGTCAGCTTGAGACAAACTGAAGGTGTGGACCAGAGCTCCACTGCAGTAAAATATATAATCCCAAGAGTACAGGAAGGTGGCATTAGGACAAGGATCTCAAAATACTCAAGTGATTTGTATGTACTAAGTTCTGCCAATGTCCTTGTGCTTCTGAAAAGATAATTGCTCTTGAATACACTGCCTTCTCAAATGAGCCTTGTAAGTGAATCTGTTTAGTGTTTTAGACCTTATTTTATAAAACAGTGATGAACTATAACAGTAGACAACATACTTGCACGGGATAGTACTGCATGATAATGGGGTATTTCCTTCCTTTCTTTCAAAACCTATTGGTCTTTCTCAAGAATTACAATCTTGTATTTATCCTCAGTGGAGAGAAAAATTAAAATTTTTGTTCTGACATGACCCATAAAGACTGGCGTTTGAGGGACTACATTTAGCTATTCTGGAGATCTGTAGGTTGCTCCCCAATGCAAAACATTTAGAACATCTTTTTCTTTGCCAGAAACAATCCACAGCTACTCCTAAATGTTTTAAGTGTCTGCAACTGCACTAGGTACTCTTTGGGTTGTTCAAGTCTTTCAAGTCTCTCTTGGACATGGGGACACCCTGCTTCAGCTTGTCCTCCACACCCCAAACAAAACAGGGCATGGTGTTGTACCAAAGAACAATGGTTTATTTTTAGATAAGTGTAATATACAGATTTCCATCTGAGAAGCACAGAGCCACCACCAACATTCTAATTCAAGTCAGTATCACAGTTAAACTGCAAACTTCTTATAAATAGGAGCAGTTAGAGTGAAAAAAACATCTGAAGCTTTTTCTGCTCTTCATGTCCATAGCTTCAGGCATGTCCTTCACATGCTATGAACAGAGTGCCAAATTATTCCTTTAGTAATATTGGTTCAAAACAGAAATCATCTTAGAGTAGTGAAGTACGAGTATTATATAATTGCAAAGCAGTTTGAAGAGAAAAAGGAATATGTATCTAATATATTGTTCTCCAGATGCAGGTTGCTCTGAAACCTACAAAGATCTTAAAGGTTAAAGGAATTGAAATTCTCTTGCATCTTCCTACTGTAGTTGGACACTTGACAAAATAAAGCAAATCTTTAGGCAAAGATGAAGTAAAGCATGTAGACCATAGCACATGTCTTGGTCTACTTTGGTTTGAACTTTTCTCCATCTAGTTAACTTTTTTTTATAAAGATACATTCCAAGAAAAGACCCCAAACTGTTAAGTATATGTCTCTTAATATAAAACATTGATTAAAATGTCTGTTGTAGTAATACCAGTTCACTAGCTCCCATTCCAAACTCTCTATTTTATCCTTATTTTTCTGTTCCTCTACTGAGAGGGAACATGTCTGTCTGCTTTTCTAAATGCTTCATTCAAAAGGAAGGAAACATGGTAAATGTTCCTTATATTAACACAATAGATAAAGACAGAACCCCATTCAAATGTGAAAATAATCTTGTTGCAGCTTACTCTTATTTAAATGAATAGAGTTATTTCGAAGGACACATCCTAAACATCATGTCTGAAAAGGAACAAGTCCTTGAATAGGTTTCCACAGTGCCTGCAAGGATCCTCTCAGCAAACTCTGAACTTCAGGTCACCCCTGGCTAACACTCATGGAACTAATTATTGTTTCTTATAACTCAGGCTATCTCCAGAATGTGTCAGCTCATGGGACAGGCATCATCAAAAACTTTTAAGGAACAAACTTGGACTATCTTTACTGCTTGAAGTCACCAGAAACACTGAGGCAGGGAAACTGCATTGTGTGGTCGGATTATTCCCTTTGCAATGAAGCGTTTCCTTAAGGAGTACTGTCAATAATGGGCTGAAGGAAGCTCCCTCTGTCACCCTCAGGCAGCACTAGCAAGGGTGGAGAGCTGACCTTTAGCATCCTCCAGCAGCACATAAAGCAGCTAGAAGGAGTTTTCATCTTGATATTCTACACTGTCATTTACAGGTGTAGAAATTTTGGGTTTAGCCATGTCATCTGAAATAACAAAAGCCCTTTTAATTCAGCTGTAGCCTCAGAATTCATTTCAGGCCAAAGTCCATTGCAAATGGTGTTTAATCCCATTCTCTAACATCATTTGTTTAAAATCAGATGCATGGTGAGATGTGCAGAGAACAGGATTACAGGATGCTAATAAATATCCTCTCATCTAGGAAAGAATGATTCCTTAAAACATAATATAAAGTTTTCTCAGTGTCACAATCTTAAAACAAAACTGCACCTTAAATGGATTCAATTCTTTTTTTTTTCTTTTATTTTCAAAATCTGACATTTTTATGGCAAATAAATTGTCTTAGGACAGCCATAGAAGTACAAGAATTAGAGAAATCAATACATTTGTGATTGCTTCTGGTTTTGGTAAGTTCCAAATGCAGTTGATATGGAATTGCCAATATGCCCCTTTTTTAGCCTATGCTCAAAATAATTTATAAAATACGAGTATTGCTGATGTCTAATCTCAGTTGTCTGCAGCAACAAATTTACTCTTTTAGTTTTATCTGAAACTGAACCAGGAACAACATCCTGAAACTGTTTCAGTCCCATTAATACCTTATTAGGCATTGCATTATAAGGTAATGTGAACTTTTTTTTGCAGTTGCTAAATTTGTACATAAATGTGTGGCTAGCACAGGTTTTTCCCATGGGAACTCTTCTTGTATGTTTTGTAAATAAAGATAAAGTTTGGGTGTTGTTGGAGCAGTGTCCCAGAGCTTGGGCAGTGCAGGCCTGGCCAATCAGGCCTGGGGGAAGGCTTCTGACTGACCAATCTGGGTGACTTTTGAGAACTCTATATATGTGATGAAATCAAAACAATAAAGGTCATTCCTTCTTGCCACTGAGAACTGGTGCTTTCATTACTCTGTTAGCTGCTCAACAGCGACATAAATGCCTATTTTTCTCCACTTCTTCCCAAAGTTTTTAAGAAATTGACAAGCAAAAAAACCCTGATTTTAGGTGTTGCAAACTGTGGAAGTAATAATTTATAGAAGAATGCTGTAAACATAACTTTGAATACTTGAGGATGAATTGCTGTAAAAAAACTAGAATTTTGAAGACCACAGACCACAATTTTCTTGAGGTAATCTCTCTTTGACTGCAAGATTCCTGTACAACCCTATAATTGGTATTTGGAAGTGTTTTGTTAGTACTGATACTGGCTCAGGAAAAAAAATAGAAAATTTAGTTATTGTTTGCTTATTGTAAGCTTCAAGCTGATCCCATAGAGCAGCTGTGAGAAGCTGTTATTTTCAGCTTTTCTTCGGAAAGCTACTGTGAAAGGCAGAGAAAGTGAAGTAACTTTAGCATTATGTATTTCAAAAAATAGCTTCATCTTATCTTATTCGAATTTCTGTAACTAAAGAAGAACAGAAGCAATTCTGGAATTGAATTGAGTAAGAAAATGAAAATAATATTGTTGAAGGTTTTTTTTATTCAATGCATGCTTTTGATTCATAACATCATTCAGAGCATTAAAACCGGGGTTTATTATTTTTGTTACTTTGGTTTTGCTTTGTTCTGAAAGTAATTTTTTATTCTCCTATTTAGGAAAGCTGACAGTCAGTTAAAGCACAGACAGTGCCGTTGTGGTCAATACATTACAAAAGAATTTTTTATAATTGTATTGACAACTTGTTTATTGAAACTATTCAACACATACCAAACAAATAACAGCAAATCCATTTGGCAATACTCAAGGACATTTTTAGAACGTTGTATTAATCAAATAGGGGATGAAGTGTTCTTTAGTCCATCACATTTCTTAATTACAATTTAAAACTTTTAATCATGGCATGGGATTCAACAAAAATACAGTTTATGCCTCCAGGTATTGGATCAAAACAACCTAAGACACACTGTAAATAGAAGCAATCACTTATAATCTCACTACGATGATTAAGATTTGGTCAAATATCTCGGTTGTGACCACTTTTATGCCGATTTGACTCAAACATGTCAAATCCAGCTTGCCTTTCCACACCTAGCTGTCAGGCCTCTTTGCTTGTTTCTATTTTTCCTTCCCACGTCTTTTTCTCAAAGACTATTTTCTCTTAGCACTACTGTCCTTTCTTCCATGCCAGTTTAGGGCTTTGCTTTTACTATCCTTTAAACACATGCTTGAATAAGACTTTCTCTGACCTTTTGCCACAGCCCTCCTGCCCTGTTCTTGGCTATTGTGCTTTCTTTTCAGCACAGACATCGCCGTGCTTTCCCTACCCAGAGGCATGACACCATTACCTAACAAGGGTCATGCTGCATGAGAGCCATGCACATTCTCCTGCCTCAAATCTCTCCTGCCACCCTTCAAAATGGACCAGCACACAAGCAGCAGGTTTGACAGAGCTCTAGAGTATTCAATATCCCTCACTGGCAATATATCAGCATGGCTGTATTTCAACTTTTCTACACAGTCACACATGTAGATGGAGGGAGCTGCAGCAATGCAGGGCTCTGAGAAAGGTCTCAAATCAAGATCATTAGTAAACTTTTATTGAGCGATTGCCAACATTAGTGTTAGGAATGAGGAGTCGTAGGAGGGTGCAAAAATAGTTCTAGAATGCAACAAAAATAAATCAATAAAGTATCTAAGATTTCTGTTTATAAAAATCTAATGCTACTGTTCTAAGGAGCAAGATGGAATTACAGATATTTAGCAGATATCTCTGAGAACAATGACAGTTGGAGAGATTGGGTCAATTCCCAGGAATCATGACACTGTAAAAATTCACTTAGTTTAGCATTTCAGGATCAACAGGTTCAACAGACTGCTCTCTCCTTTATGTCCATCATGCACATGGTAATGCCAACCAAGAACCTCAGGAATAACAGATGTCACATTTTTAATCACATGGATGGCTGTTGTCTCTCCCAACATAGTCTGCTCCCACTCTGCAGTGAGCAGTGATGGTAGTCCAGCATTACCAGCTTCAAACTCAGAAACACAGATCTCTTTCCATACTTGGTAGTATATTTCCCTTGTCTATCTGCTACAATAAGCAGGGTTAAGGTCAGCACAGATCTTCACAAATGTTTCTCTCTCCTGCCTCAATTTCCTCTTGCTCTGATGGTTTTCTTCCCACATATTGCAGCATTGCATTTCACTTCCCTTCTATCTAGACTGACTTCCACCTCCACTGAATTCCCTGCCCTGTGCAACATCCATGGTGCATTGGACCATCATGCATTCTTGTGTCATATATGGGCCACGTAGAAACGTGAAACACTTTTATCAACACTTCAACTGTAAGCATGAATGGCATTGATTATGGTTGCATGACATGTATGTGCAGTGCAGGAAATAAAGGGTGTCACTCTGGCAATGGCAGCTTCATCTGGTAGTGGTCTGGCATAAGGCAGTCTATAAGACTGCTTCTGTTTTGAAGTCACAGTCTCAAGGCTGTCTCTCCTCTGCTTTCATCCCTCCAGCTTGGGTTGATTCTACAGGGCAGAAAGCTGTTCGTATAATGATTTGGCAAACCACAGCACCCAGAATGTCATAGGCCCATTTTAGATTCACAGCAATTTTTTGTGTTAAGAAAAACAGCTCAGTGGCCTTTGCACTAGAGGAAATGCAAAATTACAGGATTGTGTTAACTCTGAAAGGATTTACGGGCATGGACAAAGAAATTCAATAAGCCTGATTCGCTCTGCCTTAGAGTTTCTGCTGTAAAAGGAAAAGGGAGACAAAAGCAGAACAAAGTAAATTTTGCACAGGATGATGAAATGTTCAACAAAGTGAGAAGCAAAGGTGAAATGAGTTACCCATAAATGCAAGTATTCAACAAAGCTGGAAACTGACTCTAGCTTTATTGATCCCTTTTTTGTACCAGGTTTCTCCTGAAAGCAATCAGAAGACATCCTAATGAGGAGTTAAGATTTGGGGTGGTATTATGCATCATGAAAGGCTTTGTCTTATTTACTTTCCTTGTCCCTACTCATCTTCTGCTGGGGGACTGTGATCATGGGTTTACTGCTGAATAAGAACTACATGCAGTTAGACAATAGATAAAAGTAGCAATATTTCAACTTGATTCATTTTCCTCAGGGTACTTTGTTTTTGCTCTTGTCTTCCCTGTTCCCCACCACTTCATATTATTAGACCTTCAGTTAATAACATTGGGTATTTAAATCACTTTCTATCAAAAAGAAAAAATAAAAGAACTTTTAGAGGTTTTCTGTCCCCCTCTTTTTTTTTTTTTTTTTTTTTTGGTTGGTTGGTTGGGTAATTTTTTTGTTTTGTTCTTGTTTTTTTCTTCTGACACAACTACATGCTGTCAGTTCAGTCTGGCCAACTGCTCAAGACGTAGATTGTCTTCTATGTTCACACTACTCGTAGGGACCTCCATGGAATGTGATCTATGGGTTACATGTATGTTATAGTCGACCACTAGAATCAGGAAACCAAGAAGAAATAGATAAGATGTTTGGTCTTCCCTTGAATTTAGTGTGGTAACTTATATCAGTTTAAGTGGGTTGTAAAAATAACAGCCAGTCAGTATGTAATACTTAAAATAATTTTACCAAAGTTCACGACTTAATAACAAGGCAAGAGAACCTTCTAATTATATAAGATTTAAGAGTAATGATTTCCTACTATAGGTGCTTTTATGCAATTTTTTTATTGCAAAAATGGAACATGAAATTATCTGCAGAACTGGAGACTGAAGGAAGAAAAGGGAAAATAAACATTTAATTGTTCAGAAAAGGGAGAGGAAAGGTTGTTCCATTGCAATACAAAAACCTTGAGGTTTGCATTTAGTTCTAATTAAATATGCTTAAAGAAAAGAGACAAAAAAGTCAGAAAAACCTCTTTATCTCAGTGTCTGTGGAATTAAGCATGTGCTGTTTTTATTTATGGTGAAACACAGTTTTCTCCCTCTGCAGTTCTTTGTAAATGCAACCTCAAGCATTAGTATTACAGGATCTCTGATGATTTCCAGCATTAGTAATAAAAACCGGCAGCTTTATTAATCAAACATGTTCAGCCACCCAAACACCATTAATACTTGATATAATCTTATAGTGCAAATGCTTAAGCACCTGGAAACATTTCCATGAAAAATAGACTTAATTGTAAGTGTCAAGAAGATACCTAGTCCTCTACTTCTTTTTTCTTATATAATCCAACAATGTAAATCATCAACAAGCCTGCCCATTCATTTAATTCTTAGCAGTTTTGGTCAGTTAAGAACTTTGTTTAATGCTCCATTGCTTCTTGTTCTGAGCACATGAACGATGGAAGAAATTATGTTTACAAAAGACTTGAGTCCATAAGTAAACCAAGAAAGATTTGGAATAATACTAAATTGTGGAAATAGATTTACGTTGAAATAAATAATTTTGAGGAAGAGGGCTAGTTAAGTTAAAAGTGTTCTTGTTCCACCTGTGTGAGACCACCTGTAAGTTAAGGTGGATAATAAATCCAGAGCAACAGCTTTCTAGGCAAAATATCTTGTCTCATTCTGTGTTTGAAGAGTTTGTAGGCTCAGTCCAGGCTCCCCCTGCTCAGGAGATCACACTGAAGGAAAAATGTAAAAATGTCCTCTAAGTCCAGAAGGAAAGAAATCCTCTCTTCCAGGTCATGTTTTTTCTCCAGGCTCCATTAGCCTACAAGCATGCCTCCTTTGGTGATTCTGGCTCATTATTGTTCACAGTTCATTAATAAAATTATTTTAAAATCTTAAAGGTTTCCAAAAGATAGAGCTGGGAAGTGATGAGAAACTGGAAGCTCAGGTCAGGGGCCTGGGACTGGTTGGACAAGGACACTAATATCCATGGAGAGGCTAGCAGCTCATGAGAAAAGGAAAAATGAAAAATAGGGGAGTTTGTGGAAGGCTGGATAAGAAAGCTGCTGTCATAGGAAATGAAGCTATGCAGTGTAGGAAAGACTGGGACACAGGTGAGAAGGGAGAAGACAGGGATGAGTGGGTTGGGAATGGGATGAGAAGCTGGTGAACTAGTGCTGGAGCCATTCACACAAACAGCTAGAAAATTGGAGCTGTGAACGAGGAAAGGCTTTGGACAGAGGCAGAATATATTAAGCTTGGTGAAAAGACTACATTGCTGTTCAGAGCCTGGAAGGGAGTCCAAGACTCTCAGATCTCACCAATACTCCACTGTCAACAAAGTGTTTATGAATACATGGCAAAATGTCTGTTTTGTCCATTTCTGGAATTAGGTGCTAAACAGTCATAGACATTAACAAGTCACTGAGCTCAGGTATCAGCAGGGCTGCAGGATGATCTACAAATAAAGTAAGGAGAGAAAATATTCAGGGGAACCTTTTGTTCAATCAGGAAGTAGAGAGATTCAATAGATGCCATTGAATCTAGCAAAACATTGGATGAAAATCAAGACATGAAATGAACAAACAACCTCCTAAATGCAACAACCACAAAGATTTGACCATTCTGTCCTTTGTTATTCATTGGTATCTGGAAGGAACTGCTGAAAATGTAATATTCCCTGTTGGCAGGGCATCAAGCTTTGTGAGACTTGATAGGTTCCTGCAGGGAAAATCACAGCAATCTGCATTGAAAACATACTGCTCTGTACTGAAAGACCCTTGCAGAACACAGGGAACAAAAAAGAAGGTTTCGGCTCTTAATATTGTAGTCTGCTGGTTTTAACATGAACCTCTGTAAAGAACTACCCTTTACAATCACAGAGAGAGCCTGATAAGAGAATGACATTTTTCTTCAAGCAAAATCTTTCAAGGGAAAAGTCACACAGCCGACATCCGAAAAGACACCACTTCAGATTGAGTTTTAGATTTAGATTTATAGCTGTTCTTACTCACAGTTACTCAAGTCTTTTACTACATTAGAAATGTCACAGATAGATTAGAAGGTGGGCAAATTAGAAGCTCCAGATTCTGGACTGCCTAATGTCTGTAGTAAGGAATAATCCTGGCTATCCTGGCCTCCAACTCATCATTTTGGTTTCCTAAAAATCTGAATTATTATGGGGTTATATAGAAATCCATTCAAAGATGGAGTAGGCATATAATCATGAAGTAAAATTATAAATTGTTGTTGAAGTTCATTACTTTCAAGACTGAGAGGGTGAGAGGGCGAGGACCAATATATGTACACCAAGCTTAACCAAATTGTAATTTAACAGTCTTGAGCTACTAAATTCACATGTTGCTTCAGTCCTAATAGTTATCTTTTAAGTTTATATATTTTCACATCAATGGAATTGTATCAGAAATGTTTATATAATATTGTCTACTACATTAAATCATCCAGGCCTTGATTAAAACCATTCCAAATTACTAATTCATGGATAGTATCATAGAAGATATCACCAGAATAGGAATACATTTCTGAGTGCTCATGGGAACTAATTATGTTTGCCATTTCTGATTGAGATGTATATGTTAACTTACTAGAGTATCACTCTGTCTGGTGTTTAAATGACAACATTATTCATTGGTCCCATTGGCTTCTTTAAAAAGCTGTGTTTAATGATTATTTTAAAGAACAAATTGCATTTTCTAACATTAAAATTCACTGTACAGAAAACTTCTGAAGTGAAAATTTCCAAAGTAATTCATAAGCTAAGAGGGAGTATGATAGAGGTAAAAAAAAGTGTTTGATAGGTTGAGTTGGAGCAAAATTGCTTCTCTCTGCTCAAAGTAAGAAAATAATTATAATAAGGAAATAATGCAACAGAATTATGCCTGCCTGAGGGTAGGTAGCTCCAACTGAAATAAACCAGGTAGAAGGTTGATTCAAGGAGAAAATGAAGGAAGTGGTTAGAGGTTTAATAATTGAACTGTTTTGGAGGTATTTTCAGAATAAAAAGGGATTTTGTTTGGGGTTTTTTCTTTATTGTGGCTATTTCCAAAACAGCCAAAGCAATTAGTTTATGTCAAAAATGCCAGAAATAACAGTTTAAATTGAATCAGGTTAAAAATTGTACTAAGAAATCTCTAACCAAGGGAATAGATTTCTTTCATTTTTTAAGGTAATCTTTCTGAAATTTCTGTAAATAAAGAGCTCTTCAAGGCAGTAGTATTGTTGGACAAAATTCAGCTCTCTCACAGATGACCCATGCATTCCTTAAATCTCAGGGAAATGCTGACAAAATGCAGCTACACATAAGAAATAACAAAAACGTCAGGCAGTGCTCACAGGTGAACTGCCATTTTCAGTTTGGTATGTATCAATATTATGGTCCTTGTCCTAAAAATACACTTGAATATTAATGGAAAAGCAGCCTACTTGCATCACAAGTGCTTTTTCAGGCTCTTCCAGGCACTTCAGTTTTAGCAGTGTCTCCTATTCATTTCCTGACAGTTTAAGGAGGTTACACCTGTCATTTGCAACTCATAAACATTTTATTTATGTTCAAAGACTCAAAGTTTGCCATAAATGATTAGTAGTGCCAGAGAAACCTAATTTCAGGGACTAAACCACATAGGGACTTAGCACACTAGCCTTTTACCCAAGTAGAGTTAAAAGTAAAAAAAGAAGGAAAGGATAAAAAGGGAGAGGCCCAATGGTTTGGCCCTGCTCCAGCTTTTTTCTTCAAAATGCTTTTTGTGGGAACAAATGTACACAGGAACTTTACTCCTTGTTGACAGATCCCGCTTGAGGATCTATTTACACAGTTCCAATCACAACCCTGGGCTAATCTAATGCCCTTTTTAAATATTTCATACGTTGCAAATCACTGAAATGTCAAGAACTAGGGTTCAGTAAGCAAGTGCTGTCAGCACAGATTCAGCCATAAAGCTTGGTTACTGCACCCTTCCAAGACAAAAACTTAAAACAATTCTTCCTCCTTGTGCTGACTCTTCCCCTCAGGTTGATGCATACAAAGCATCATGACTATTAATTGTCTTGCTGAGAGCTGTGAGCAACTTGTACAAATAATGTACCTTGTTCTCCAGTCTGGTGGTTTCTAAAATAGCACTGTTACTGGGGAGTGTCATGGTTTAGGAGAGGCACTCCCTAATTTAGAGCTCCTCCCTCCACCCCACTCACTCCCCTCCCCTGTCTGGTGGGAGATACAAAAGGTAGAGATTAACCCCAAAGGGTTAAGATAAAAACAGTTTACTGGAAACAGCAATGAGATAAGAAAAATTAGTAGTAAGAGCAACAATAGTAATAACAGAAGTGTGCAGAAGGAAGTGATTTACATGCAAAATGCTCACCAAGGCTGACACAACTTGACAGAACCGCAGATGGTGCCACCCCACTGCTCCTTCCAGCATGTTTTTTCTGACCAGAAAGGAACACCAATCTTCTCCGAAACAAAAGAGTCCAGTCCCATCCCATCCCATCGTGTCCTGTCCTTTCCTATTCCATCCCTTTCCCTCCTTGCCCTGCCCTCCCCCACCCCTGGCAATTACCTTCATTACTGTGGGATAATCTCTTATACACATCTACAGCTGTGCCCCCTCAACTACTGCAAAAATTAACTCTGTCCTGGCTGAAATCAGGACAGGGAGATATATGAAAAACTTATTTATGTTTTCTTCTCAAAGTAGACAGTTGCTCAGGTAGCCCTTAGGCAAAGTAGGTCCTAAATGTGATGGCTGTTGTGTGTGTGGTCAGTTTCAAAGATGTATATGCTATTTAACGGGGACCCCAACCTTTAAATTCCTGAGTGTACTCCTCGCAGGTCTGAATCATATCTTCCCAGATAGTTATTTCTATCCTGTTACCATTTTGTGCATGTGATATTTTCTCCCCACACTGCATTCAGATTCATCTGTGGAAGCAAAGCTCAGGGCAGACTGCTGGCTGTGAAAAAAATATATATATAAATCAGAGGCTTAAATTAGACTGCAAATGAAAATTTTTGGCTGCCCCTCAGGTACTGCATCAAACTCTTCATTTTTGCAGTCCTAAACCCTCCAAAAATTGAAACATTCCTACACTCTCTTCTTCAGAAGATGTAATTTGAGTGAAATATGGAATCTAGGTCCTGTACTCCTTTCATTAAATGACCAGTACCAACCAGTTTACATATTTAAAACTAATGTTAATAGGAGAAAACTCTCAGAAGAGTCTGTTGGTCAGTCTGTGGAGTACACAGAGTCATGGGGGACCTGCATGCTGCAGATGCACGGTAGCAGTGATCCCAAAGTGATCCCACTGAGATTGGAAATCTATCAGTGTTAACAAGGCCTTCCTACAGCTGCAATGTGGGCTGATGCCAGAACATGCTGTGCTTAAGCCATGCTTATCCAATTACCTGGTAAATACATGGCATCAGTGACTTAGAAATCTGTACCTCATTGATTTACAATAGATTGAAGAGCTTTTGAAAGTGCCACCAAATGTTTAGGCTGCCATCAGCACAAGATGTTCACCAGGCTGGAGTTCACATCCAGTTGTCTAATGAGGGCAAGGCATGGTTACAAGTCCCAGCCCTGCAAGGCACAGCAAGGAAGGCTGTTCATGCTGGAAGCAAGCAGTACAACCAGAGATACACAGCAATTATAAATTGCCAGCCTCCAGCCTTTCCATAGCCATTCCACCAGTGATGCTCTTCAAATTTTTAGCTCAGTCTTTGCACATGGATGAGCCAGACTTGGCGCTTTCAACAAAACATGCATGAAAATGTAATCTTTCACTGACTCCCTGAGGTGAGCAGCTCTGGTGCAGGCATGTTCTGCAGTGGAGCAGGGGATCTTGGCATTCGAGGGTATTTCCTGAGCTGAGGAAACCCCAGGGTATCCCTGCCACTGTCAAGGAGCTGGCAACTCTCAGAAGAGTGGCTGATGAGGCACAGGCAGGGCCAGGAGATATGGCAGGGGCTGCCCCAAAGGGTCTGCCTCGTCTGTCCTGGTGCTGGGCAGTGCCTCCACCCACACAGAGCTGCTGACCTCAGACTGCTGATCTCAGACTGTGGGTAGGGCCTGGGCAATTCTCCTGGGACAGGGACAGGCAGTAGACCTGTGTAACATCAGGGAGGCTGAGAAGGAGTTAGCTGGTTCCAAGGACAGTCTGCAGCCCCACAGACAAGCAGCCAAAACCTCCCCTGCAGCACAAATAGGAGGGAGACGGGAAATAACCCTAAAGAATGGATGCTTGCAAGGCAAGGACCAGCAACATGCACCAGTTAAGGTGCCCTTGCAGAACTACTCTGCAGACTGAAGAGTAAAGACCCATTACATTAGGAGAGGAAGAAAGATTTCAAAGTGTTTGGAGGGGCTGATGAGAGGACTGGAGCTTCTCTCCTATGAAGATAGGCTGAGAGTTGAGGTTCAGTCTGGAGAAGCCTCCAGGGAGATCTTATGACTCCTTCCAATACCTAAAGGATATAGGAAAGAGCTGAAGAACTTTGTACAAGGGCATATAGTGATAGGACAAAGGGCAATGGCTTCAAACTGAAAGAGGTTTAGAGTAGATATAAGGAAGAAAGTCCTCACTGTAAGGATGATGAGCACTGGAACAGGTTGTTCAGAGAAGCTGTGGATGCTCCATGCCTGGAAGTGTTCAAGGCCATGTTGGCTGGGTCTTTGTTCTAGTGGAATATGTCCCTGCCCATGGCAGGGGGGATGGAAATAGATGGTCTTTAAGATCACTTCCAATCCATACCCTTCTATGATTCCACATTTTGGGAAAAAAAGTGTCTTTAAATCATACAGTCTGTTTTTTGCTTCTCTCTGCAGGCTGAAACTTTAATGGCCATAGCAGCACAGGCATTAAATAGTTAAAAAAATAAATGCCATATTTAGCCATCCCAAATTCTTCTCCTCTCACAAACAGTTGGTTCAAGTTTCTGAATTTTCAAACTTTTCTAGTGTTAGAGTTCATTTTATGTTCTCTTTTAATTTGCATATATCTGACATACAGTCTCTTCAACCAGGCCCATGTGGATAAGCATCTAGTGGTGATTCATCCATTGAAGTACATAAGGCCACTCCACTCCCTCCCAAAACTCATACATTTTAAGGTAATTGCATGAGCTGAGTTGAGGAAAACTGGAACCTGTGAAGTAAGAATCAAGACATTACCATATGCTCTTCAAAAAGTTAGCAGAGTTGAAAAAAGAAATCCATAGTTTGGTCTGGCTTCACTACACAGAATAACTTCTGGTTTTGTTTGGCAAAAGCTAATTAACTTCTGGCATCAATGGATATTGATATCATCCTTCACTGCAGTTGCTCTATTCTGTAAGTAACTATGAATTGTGAATGAAACATCATTCATGTTACTGAACTATTTACCTTGCTCATGTCTTTCTTCAGAATTTTTAAGGAGTCCTTTCTCCTCTCTGCAGTTCTTTGTGGTCACTTGCCCTTTTTCAGGTCATGCAGAGATGATGTAAAAAGATGTGGGCTCTTGCCCAAGTGTGAGGAGAGCTATTTAAAGGTGTTATTGAATAGTACTTAGGGAAAACAGGTCTATTTCTTCTTTTGCCATTGGTAGTTTTTCTGACAGTATTTAATTTGACAGGATCCCCTTAAAAATCAGTGCATGTTATTGTTCTGTAAGTTAAATATTTTACACTGCAGAGTATTGGCTAAAGATAATTAATTAATACACACGAGAAATTCCCTGGAGACAGCAAGGGATATTTGGGCTAAATCTGTGATTTTGTGACTTTAACAATTATGATGTAACCTTATTGGCAGGTTAAGGCCAAGTTTGTTTCCAGCTGAACTAAAATAGGAGAAAACTTCTGATGAAAGCAAGTGAAAGTTTGAGCACAGAGTTCAGAAATGAAAAATATTATTCATAAATAGAGATGAGCAGATGAGAGGTAGTTGCATCTGGATGAGATTTAGTCTGGCTTTTTCATTCCTCACAAATGAACTCAGAAGTACCAGGCAGAATGACTAGACAATCCAGAAGGACAGTACAAGAATGAAAAAGGTCTAGTAGAAATGGGAAAAAAGGGAGTGTTTTTTAATCACAAAATTAATTTATTTATAGCCCATTGCAACAAAGGCACTAGGGAATGTGAAGGGAAAAAAAAGCCATTACATTATACCAGAGATGCAAGTTGAGGAAATTAATAAAGGCAATACTCATGACCTGATCATGAATATATATTTGAAAAAGTGGTATCAAGGAAATTTGAAGAGACAAAGCAGTCATTGGTTGGAATGCAAGAAAGAATGATAATAATCCAGTTAGAAAGCTTCAGTAGGCAGAGAAGGAGCTAAAATAACAGTCAGTAGTAGCATTACCTTTCTCCAGTTGTCAAATGTCTTGAAAGTGAATAAGTGACTGCATATGGATCAATATTTTTCTTTACCAGATAAAACAGCACACAGAATGCAAGCTTGCATCTGTTACAAGTTGCCAAATACCACTGTAGGAAAGAAAAACAAATCTACCTATAATGTAAAGTGGGAAATATCATTGTCAGATGGCTTTAATCTGAAAAACTATGCTAGAAAACTCCTTCTGCAACGACTAGCTTTCCTTGGAAATTCTCAACCATTGTCTCTACTATTTCTTAACTAAAATGACATTGACTCCAGCATGCAGGAATTTGATGTGAGTTAGAAAGTTAGAGTATTAAAGTTAAAACAACCCTTGCCATTTTTTTGAATGTGAATAATCAATTACTAGTGAAAAACAAAGACTGCAATGTAACAGGAATGTGAAAGTCCTTGAATGCATCTAGGGGAGGGTGACAAATCTGGTGACAGGATGGAGGGTGTGTTCTTTGAGGAGCAGCTGGGGACTTTGGGTTGGTCCAGTTTGGATACAGGAGATGAAGGGGTGATTTCATTGCCCTTTGCAGCTTCCTGGGGGGGGTGGAATGGGGAATGGAGATGGATGTCCTGAGCTCTTCTTCCAGGTGTTTAGTGACAGAACACATAGGAATGGTCCTAAGCAGTTCCAGTGGAGGTACAGATTTGATATTAGCATGCATTTCTTTACTGAGAGGGCCATAAAACACTGGAACAGGCTTCCTAAAGAGGTGGTTGGTGCCCCAAGCCTGTCAGTGTTTAGCAGTCATTTGAACAAGGCCCTTTTTGTAACAGGCTTTAGCTTCTGGTCAGCCCTGAAGTGGTCAAGTTGGACTAGATGATTCTCGTAGGTCCCTTCCAAATGAAGCAATCCTATTCTGTTCTATTCTATTCTATTCTATTCTATTCTATTCTATTCTATTCTATTCTATTCTATTCTGATGTTACTGGTCACTTGCCCAGCACAATCACTTCATTAATTCTTTTTCTGCTTAGCATATCCTTTGATAACCTGATAGCAATAGTTTAAAGAGCTGACAAAGGCTTAGGGGCTTGAGGGAAAATAAAAAACTCTTTTTTCCCACTCTCATCAGTTTGAGAAATCTAAATAAAATTACCAAAGTAATTACTGTTTTTTCATCTTTTTATTGGTCTTGAGTAAAGTTATGGAACAGCTGATCCTGGAATAGATTCATACAAATATATGGGGTAATATAATTAACACCAATAAACATTCATTCATAGAAAATAACTCCTGTCAAACTAGCTCAGTGTCATCTTCTGAGCTTATACATTTCAGGTGATATACATTTGTAAGACATCTCACATGATGCAGTATGACATTTTGATTAAGAAGCTACAATGATAAGAAAATCAGTGTCACATATCAAATTACTAAATTTTTACTACTTGGAAAGATTCATGACATAGCTAGAAAAAACATTGTTTACCAGGACTTTCTGTTGAGATACTATATCTTTCAGCTTGATGCTATTTAATACTTATTTTACTGATGGACAAGCATTATTAACATTGAGAGATAAGCTCATAAATGACGCAAAGGTTGAGGGACTGGTCAGTAGTAGCTACAAGTCAGGTAGCTCTGTAGCCAGGATGAAAGTGACAATAGGCATTTCTGTACTTCAGAACATGTATCCAAGTTGGAAGCAGCTATTTAGGATTTAAGCCTAATGTTTGAAGGTATGGCCAAAATACCAAGCACAGGTTTTGCATATGTGTTCGGAGAAAGATTATTCCTTGGAAGAAGGATCTTTATATTATCTGTATATGTTATATTTATGCAGCTGCTATTAAGTGAAGGCCTAATTCTGATGGCTGCACTTCAATAATTATTTTGAAGCATTGTGGAGTGCATGAAAGAGACAGAAGATTTATCAGAGACTGGAAATAATTCCTCTTGTTAAGAATGTAAATGTTTATCTTGAAGGATAAAGGGTAGTAGATTACCTTCTCTAAATATCTGCATGAGAAAAAGAAAACTGGCTAAAAATGGTCTAGCTAGATATACTAAGGCTCAAGGTCTGAGTTGATTCTAGATGACTGCAGACTCTCAGTAAAAATCCACTCAGTTAAAACAGACTCACCTGTTTTTCCCAGTGAGAATAACTAGGCATTGAAAGAACTTCAAGGCTTACAGTGCAATTCTATTGCTGGAATTTCTTAAAATAAAGAGAGGATGCCTTTCTAAAAGATGTTCTACTTTATTGAAAAGTTTGGGTTTTGCAGCTGTGCTTACTTCAGAACATGCAACCAAATAATCACCATAGTCTCTTTCTGAATGCGGCATGACCAACAGGGAAGGGCTTCCAACAGTGAGATACTATTTAAAGCTATCCACAAGAGCATATGTAAAGGACAATTGAGGTGGACTAGATGTCAGTATGGATAGAAGGAAACAAGCTACTGCCTTCCATGATTATATAAAAGATGTCATAGTAATATAATACAGTCACAATGATTGTGGATGAGGCCAAACTCATGAACATTTTACTTAAGCAAAAAGAATGTCAGGTCAAACACAATGTTGGTGTTTGTTTTTTTTTTTTTTTTTGTTTGGGGCTTTTTCTTTATTTAATGTGTAAAAATAAATTCTGAGGAAGAAAAAAGAAAGCATTTTATTTGAAAATGTTGACAGGGGATTTTTTGATGGCTAATTAAAAACTGTTTGAACTGGTTTGGGATTTACAAGCTCACCAAATCCACTCCTGTGGGACTTTGTAACAAACTGCAGCACAAATGGGCCTCCTCCCACAAACAACAGCTCTTGACAGTAAGAAGTTCAATTCTAGAAATAAATGAGAAGTGATCATCATTGACAAGTGTCATGAAACTGGGGGTTCTCAGTGCTTTTTAAGAGCAAAGTGAATGCAAGCGTCATTAATGTTGTGTATCCTCAGATGTCCTACAGTATTTGATGCTCTGTGGAGTGTGAAAAAATATTCAAAAAGCATTGCACAGCTCATCACTAAACCCTCTCAGGAAAAGATTCCTACATAAAAGACATTCATTTTCACTCTGATCCTTCATTTACTTTCACTGACATCGGCAGCTATGGTAATTTATTATTGTTTTTACTTCATCTGCTATTGTTCACTTCTATTCTTCAAACACAAAAGAAAACCTATATATTGAAAATAGCAGGACTTCTTAGGAATAGTGAGTAATGGATCATGCCATGCTGCACTGTATTTGTATATTGATTTTCTCTCAGATTGATACATGAATTCAAATGGAGATTATGTGTGTAACTTTTCTACTGATAAGGCAGAAATTGAACTGGACTGGTAATCATGGATCAAAGTCTGCTTGTGATATTATACATTTTTATTCCCATTGTCTGGCTGAATGAAACTGCATTTTTGGAAGGATTTTACAATATTTCTTGTGCCTTACAAAAGCAAAATTAAAATTCCATTGTTTTCAGTGGTTCCATATTTCAAAGAATTCATGAAATGATACTTCATGTTGCAAAATGAAAATGTCAGTACGTCTAAAGTTAATAGGCCTGAACGTCCTGAGAGCAATTCTGGTGCTTTTAATACCTCACAGATGAATAACATGCTACTGCTTTACATGGCTTAGTGGGAGGAGAGTTTAAATACAGTACTATGACTGGGAAGAAAGAATAGGTGTATTTGGCAGGACAGCTCACGTAATATATAAATGCATAAGTATACAAATAAACAAAATGGTCTTGATCATGCCACCAAATACTAAAATAGTAGTAATTTTTGTTTCAAACCTTCTATTCTTTTAATTTATTCTGGAGGTCAGTTATATTCATGGATCGTGGTTCATCTCCTGAGTACATTCAAGGTGTCACAGACAACAGAAAATATGGAGAGAGTGAAATGATTGCAGTTGAATCAAAAGAAGCTGTCTTTGTCAGTGTGGCATATAAGGAATTGTTTAGGGCACAAGAAATACTGACCAGTAGGTTTCAAATTACTGTGGGACGCAATTAATTTAAGTCTTAAAAAATTGCATCTTTTGCTTATTTAATTTCAGTTCTTCATGAAAAGTCTGAGTATACAATGGATGTATGCCAATGATTCTGAGGAAAAAAAGATCAATATAAAGAAGTTAGAACTCTGAACAAATTCAGTTATTTTCCAGATTCAATAATAAATGCCAAAATCAGAGGATCTAATAACTTTATTTGCTGGAAACATTGTCATTAACTTTTAAAAGCAGGCAATAGTTCATTTAACAAAACTGTCATTTTACAAAACTACTGTGAAAATGCTGCATGCATCAAAGAAAATGAAAGTTCATCCAAGGAAGAACAAACAGAATAAATGTGAGTTATTTTATAGTGATAAAAAAAAATTGATAGCCTTAAGGAAAAATATGTTTCTTGATATTATATTCTCGATATTACACCAGGCAACAAACCCAACTTAATATCTTGTGGTTCTTCCAGGCTAGGAAGACATCTGGATCTGACTTGACTATAAAAAATCTTTTGCCTTGAGATTGGGATCCTTGGGATCTGGTCTTTGCTTTTCACTTTCTATCTGACAATGATTATTCATGCTCCTGCATATGTGTACACTTATAATTGGACATGATTTCTACAGGCACAAACAGTGCTGGTTGGGTTACTTGGTGTTTTGGGGTTTTTCTCACTGTGTACTTATACAGTAATTTGTTTATGATAATGGGAAATTTTTACAATGATTTGGCACTCATGGGGTGAATACATTTCTGGAAAATCTGCTTTTCAAGTGTAAGAGCTGAAAGCCAAATCTGGGCTACACTGCTTTAGTACATGCACACACACACACAGAGACACACACAAACATCCTGATAATTCCAAAGGCAATTATTAACTCAAAACCAGAGATCTTTGTGACACAGCTTTTTTTATCTATTGATTAAGATCCTAGCCTGTAACTAGATATCTAGTCACATAGATACTATGGCAATACGTGTAAAAATGACGGCTCAATGTATCTTTTGTGAGGTTAAACATGCAGCTTAAGCAGAAATGTATGTAATTCCCACTCCAAGAACACTTATTTGAGATAAGATTCAGATATCTTTCTCTGCTGTACACGTGTTCCCATCCAAGTACAATATCCAGGGGTCACCATGAAATACCTAAATGCCAAAGCAGCATAGGGGAATCTAAGACTAGCCCTTAAGTGACAGCATGACCTTAGTAATTTTGTTCTTCCTTTTGTCTTGGAAGCATTTGTTCTAGACTGCTGTGGAGCAAAAATTGTTCCTGCAGATGAAAACTCATGTTGTTTGTTGACTGACCCATTTTGGAGAAGTCAGAATAAGCCTGCAATAAGTCCTCAGCATTTCTTCATTATTTATAATTATGCTGAAGAAAATAAAGGAACTTTTACTTATATTTTCATGAATCTCATTTGTCCTACATTTTTCTTCAAAAGAACTGCAAAAACCTGTTTTCACCCTTGTCTTTTTTGTCTTAATAATAGATAATTTTGGAGTCATAACTACCTATGAGTACATTAAGCTATTTCTTCTACTATTTTGTTGAGTTTTTGGATCTTCCAAAGTTGAAACTTCTTCCATTCCTGGTTGGAGATAAAGTCAGAATGGGATACCAGCTCTGAAGACAGACTGGCTGATGAAATATATATATATATATATATATATTTATATATATACATGTGTGTGTGTGTATATATATATTTATAATAGTAGGCAGTGTACTAAAAGTAATCACAATCCATCTTTTTTTTAATCTTAGCAGTTCTAGCAAGCAGATAGCTTGACCCTCCACAAGGCATATCTCTGTGGTATTGGGGTGAAGGCCTGGGACATGAAAAGAGCTAGTTCACATGAATCTTCCACCTGATTTAGAATCGTACAATCATAGACTCACAGAATGGCTTGTTGGATGGGACCTTAAAGACTATCTTATTCCAACCCCATTGCTATGGGCAGGGACACTTCACGCTAGACCAGATTGATCAGAGCTCCATCCAACCTGGCCTTGAACTCTCCCAGGGACAGGGCATCCACAATCTCTCTGGGCAACTTGTTTCAGTGTGTCTCATGGTAAGGAATTTTCCCCTAATATGTAATCTAAACCTGCTCACTTTCAGTTTGAATCAATTCCCACTTGTTCTGTCACTACATGCTCTTGAAGAGTCTCCATTTTTCTTGTAGGCTCCTTTCAGGTACTGGAAGGCTGCAATTAGGTCTTCTGAAGCCTTCTCTTTTCCAGGCTGAACAATCCCCATTATCTTAATTAGGCAGGGTTGGGTTTTGTAACACTATCTATGTTTCTGCCTGACTTTGAACTGAGATATTCTTTCCAGCCAGTGGAGAATCTGAAGCCATGTCCCATGTCTTGAATCTGAAGCTTTCACATTCCCAGCTGGCACGAGCACTGCCACAGTAGTGTGCATCACTTCCAATAAACCTCTCTTGCGAATATTTTGCAAAAACTTCTGTACACACTGACTAGAAAATTTTCAACTTACTAAGAAAAAAGAGAAACCTAGTTCAGGATATAAAAAATGGAGCTTTGGGAAGCAAAGATCAGAAAACAGGTTGAGGATGACATGAATAGGTAATGGCAAGATTAAATAAGGTCTTCTCTTGGGTTCCAAATTAAAAAAAAAAAGTACTGAATACTGGAAAGTTAGTTTGCTTGTTGTTAAGTAAATTTGATTTATTAAGATAATGAAGAAGATGTCTCAGTCTGTGTGATCTTGCTGATCAGCAAAGAAATACTTGTTACACACCGTGTGATTCCTCATTTTAATGACTAGGGCTTTCTTCTGTAATCAAAGTCTTGTAACAACATGGGTAAACTATGCCATTCTTCATTATTCTGCAGTTCTAGTGATGGACAATTGATGTGTAACCTTCATTCACATGCTGAAAGTGCTCTGTGTATGCATTGTACCTTCATATTTCAGCCTTTGTAAAGTCAATCATTGTTCAGCTTTTTTTGAAGTTAATTTTCAGCCTCAGAGTGTAATGGAAGGATGAATGAAAATGTGACATAAGATAGTATGTATAGTTTGAATAAATTAATTATTAACAGTATATAATTATATATTTTTAATTTATTTAGTTTTAATAAAATAACCAATTGCATCTGCTCAAACATTTTACCTTCAAGCAAGCTGTTCTTAGTGCAACATAGGCAAAATTCTGGCAATTCAGGCCAATACATCCTTAGCCTTCAAAAGACAAAAAAAATTGTAAATAGTTCAACATTGTTCATTAAAATCCACAGCAGTTATTACGCTGAAAATCATTATTGTTCTGAATAGTGTCCTGCTTTCAAACTAGAGACTTAGGCTCATGTAAATCCTGTGGGTCAGAGCCAGCAGTCATTTTGGTTTCATGGGAAGCACTGCTATACTCTTTGTATTACTCCAGATTTGTTGCCTAAAGGTGCACGTTTTGCTCCCTTTATAGAAAACTGATCACGCTCCATTTTGCCTCGAGATAGTTTTCATTATTTCAGTGAATTGATGGTCTGATCACTCAGTTAAAAGTTAGTTTGCCTTCCTGGGAATATTATTCAAGTAATTAAAAGGTAGAATTCCTCTCTGGGTTTAAAAATTAAGTTTTTTGTTATTAGCTATTCCCGTGATCCTTTGCTAGGCAACTGCTGTGTGCTTACTTTCAAACCAAGAGCACTGGTGTGATGGCAGTTTGGAAGGAGATTTTTCCCATCTTGCCTGCACTGCAGAACTTTGTCACACAATAAGCCCCAGCTCCCCTTCTACCAGTGGCAGTAATAGCAGGTGGAGCCCTGAAGACTCCCAAAGGTGCAAGGAGGCACTGAGCAGAGCTCTTGAAAGTGTATTTCCCTCCTTTGGGTTGCTCATGACTGCCGGATGTACAGAATGAGTACATTCTCTCTCCCAGAAGAGAGGAGAGTCTTTCAGAAGAGAGTTTCTTTGTATAGATTATTTTGTATATATAGAGAAAGAAATATAGGTACCATGGCTACTTTTCTTTAATGTGCATCCAAATGCTTTCAGATACATGGGCAATATTTACTTCTGGAAGGAATAATGTGAGGAATTATGTAATCATCATCATCATCATCATCATCATCCTGCAGTTTGGAGTAGTGCAATAAGGAAAGTAGCCACAGCACATACATGCTGGCTCTTTTGAATGTAGAGAGAATCCAGGAATTTCAATAGATGTTGACTTAGCTGAGGATAGAGCTTAAGTGGTAATTTGGTTGAACATTTTAATTTACCATAGATATTTAAAAAATTCATTCAGTATATGTTGTACAGAAACATGCTGGCCTCTGAGACCAGACACAACACTGGTGCTTTCAGCTGGCACTCTGAATTTCAAGAGTGGTGATTTCTTCCTCCCACAAACATTGTCAGCAGCATTCATTGTCTCTAAGCATAGTTTGAGTACTGTAGGAGAAGCAGCAAATTCTCTTCTTACTTCCTCTTTGCATCACTAGGTCCAGTGAAGCAAATTGCTTGGTATATTATCTGTCAGTGTGTTCCTATAAACACAGCAGCAGAGAGGGTACAGTACACAAGTCCTTATGCACAGCTGCTGCCTGTATGGCTGGATCTGTCTTCTTCCTAGTGAGAATGTCTCTGGACCTCAGACAAGAAAATAGGCCAGCAGAAATATATAAATGACAGTAGGATTTCATCTTCACTGGATGCTCCTAATACACCTATGGGTCCTTGTTGGATACCTGGGAATTAGCAGCTTGTAAAATTTTACAAAGTCGCAGTTCCTTTATTTAACAGGGGGGAGGGAGGGGGAGGAAGGAGGGGGAGGGGGGAGGGAGGGGGAGGGAGGGGAAGGGGGAGGGAGGGAGGGGGAGGAGGAAGGAAGGAAGGAAGGAAGGAAGGAAGGAAGGAAGGAAGGAAGGAAGGAAGGGAGGGAGGGAGGGAGGGAGGAAGGGAGGGAAGGAGGGAGGGAGAACACAGAAGCAGAGAAGGAGTTGTGCATATCCTAAAGGATGAAAACATCAACTTTAACTGGAAAAAGGGAGTAAAATAACTAAAATACCCTATAAATAACAAGAAGGTTATTTTATTTAAATAAACCTTAGCATACTCACAGAAGTAGCCCAATTTAGCTCTAACCATGGAATCAAGGGGTGTGATTAAATCCTTGTATAATCTGCAAGTATCTACAATGTTTTTGTCCACATCTCAGCCACTTGCTTTTGTTTTTTAATCACAGGAGAGAAATAGAAATGTTTTGAATCCATTCGCCTTCTAAAATGTGCCTCTAAAACAGATAAGACAAACCATATACTGAAAATACCAATTTCTTTTCATTAAGTGTAGAAAGGAGGCCACAGTGTGCAGGTCATCTGTAGAATTTGCCTTCTAGATGTCTAAAATCACAATAAATGAATCCTGCCTGAAAGACACTAAAACACTGAATGACTAATTGTGATGATGTACTCTCTATGTCATTTGATGTGCCATAATTTTCTCCCACTCTCATGTTTATCCAGTTCATTTCTGTCAAAGACTGTGGAAACAAGGACTCTTTATTACTTTCCCAGTATCTGACAGTTCAGTGTCTACTCCTACTCTTGGTTGCTGTTATGGGTATCAATACCAAGTATTGAGAGGAGCAGTGACCTGTGTGGGTACTGGAATTGTGTGTTTCATATACTGTTATGCACAATGAGAGGTGTGCAGATGGTGCTTAGCTTTATACCATTCTCAGGCAGCTTATCCATAAACACACAGTTCTAGACACAGTAACTAAGTAGAGTAAAGGGAAAGGCTTGACACATTTCCTATAGAATCTTTGATTTCATTTTTTGCTCATTCTTCTACCTTGACTGACAATGTTTGACTCCTTCACATTTTTTCCCTGCTTTTCAGTTGGTTCATATCAGTAGAAGCACTGGTTTGCACTCCTCCTTACTCTTTACACCTGTTTCTATGAAATTACCTTGATTGCTGTGGTCTAAGTCTTTCTTCAGTGAGGCAAACCGGTCTAACAGTAAGCCAGCAGAACCTGTGGTTCCTAACCCACATCAATTCCCTGGTGCTATTCCCTGCATGGAGAAAACTGCTGGGAATTAGTGGAATGACAATAACCCTTAGCCTGGAGAACAATCCACAAGGCTCGCTATGTCATGATGTACTGCAATACCTCCTAGTTGTAACAGCAATCAGTTCTATAAGCAAGGCTTCTGAAATGACTGCCCAGTTTCTTGGGGTCACACACTTTTCACTGGCACAATTCTTGTCAAAATGTACACTTTCGCCTAACAGAGACGTTATGGAAACACTCACAGGCTTGTCAACCTCTTCCAGATATATTTATCTCAAACTGATGTACTTTACACATAGGAACTTTTCCTTTTGATACATTCCCCAGTTCCCACCATCAGATTTTTATTTAACTTTTTAACTTATGACAATGCATTAATTTTACAGTGCCTTCAGAGATGCTTTGGTTGAAAGTTATTCTTACTGAATTAATTTTTTTTCTGTATAATATTTAGCTGTAGTCAAGTTATCCACTGTATTAAATGCATTTGTTTATATGCCTTCTGTTATGAGAGCATATAAACAAATGATTAAGTTTTAATTTGCCTCAACTAATAAACCCATTGTGCTTCTGCTTGGGTGAGTTGTATGTACATTCCTTGGGGGATTAATCTTTATATGCTTCCAATTTCTTCATTCTTCCAATGGTTTGCTATAACAGGACAGAGTTACTTAGCTATTGCAAATTATGCCTTCTGCAAATATCATACTCTAGAAAGTTAAATTTTGTAACAAGAAGCCATAAAAGCTATTAGGCCAAATCTGATATAGTTAGAAAAAACCCTATAAAAATACTCTGGCATATAAGCTCTCTTTTACATCTGAAATGGAAGCAACCTACTTCAAGTGAAGTAGAGAAATTGATCCCAGTTCAGTTTTATTACTGTTAATCACTGTGACTGTCTGAGAGAGAAAGATAGTTAACATCTGTGAGGCTGAGAGAGATGTTAGTAAGGACAGAGGCTATAAGGTCAGTAGCATCTACTGAGGAGAGAGGGAGGGACAGATTATTATCCCCTGTGGAATCACAAGGGTTAGCAGAAGAGATACAGTGAAAATAATCCTATAATGTGAGATAAACTAACCTAACTGCATTCTTGAATTTATGATTTTTACTATACAGCAGAATAATAAACTTTGTGTTCAGACTGACCTTCTGAAAATACCTCAAATGGCCAAAACTGCTTTAAAATGAAGAATGACAACAAAAAGAGAGTCTCTCCCCAGCACTGAGGTTCTAGTGTCTATTAATGACTTCTTGGCTAAGGGCATATTCATGTGCAAGCTACGTTTGCCATAAAGACCTCTATTTTCAGATTCATGTCTCAAAAGAAGATAACAAAAGTCACTCAAACCTGAAATTAGGGCACAGAAGACACAGCCTGACAAAGGAAGGATCTTGTGTGCCTTGGTTGCAGAATCTGGTGAATGATATTACCTTCAGGTTTTTGGCTATGAAGCCATCCAGAAATACCAAGTCTGGAAATTCAAAACTTTACTCATCCAGAATGATTGCTGAGAGTCACTGTCTGTCCAAATAGATAATTTCCACAGAGACCTAAAACTTAAGGATATTAGAAGGGAAGGTTTATTTAAATTTCACGTGAGTATTGCTGCACAGATGCTGTTGAAACTCTAAAAAATATTTCATATGCAGTCTTTTTATGAAGCTTAAAATATTAGCAGGTCAGTGAACAACTGTCTGTTTCCCATCACAGTGTGAATTTCCCTTCTGTGCTATTATTGCAGGTGATTATGTAGTCATGACTATATACTTCGACTTAAGTAGAAGAATGGGATACTTCACTATACAGACGTACATTCCCTGTATATTAACAGTTGTTCTTTCCTGGGTATCCTTTTGGATCAAAAAAGATGCCACACCAGCAAGAACAGCATTAGGTAAGTTGTTAATAATTCCCTTTTCTGCTGTCTTTCTCATGTTTCTACACTGTCGTTTGAAAATATCAGCTTCACTTCAAAGAGACCACTAGGTAAACACTTTGGATTATTACTACTATGTCTTGCAGACCCAAACCTACTTATTACTGAGACCTCTGGACTTTTCCTGTAACAGGGTAATTAAAAGTAAACTAGTCTGACCCTTTGGATAACACTGCCACCTATTTTGCATAAAAGTCTTGAATTAATGTCTGTCTCCATGTTCTCACTATGATATTTTAGTGACATTTTTTAAGAATTAATTAATTGCACTGCTGGCTTCCTTCCCTTCTGCAACTGTCCCCCACTGGGCATTATGTCTTATATATACAGAAAACTGTGGGATATAATAGTATTAACTCATGCAAAGTGTTGTAGCTTGCATACTTGAAGTTAAGCTCCACACTGGGTGTATTGATATTTTTCATAGATTGTGGAGATCTATGCTGTTGGGTTTTCCAGAAACTCATTTGTGTCAGGACCAGCATGAGCATTTTGGCAGTGTGTTTTAGCATACCCTTAGAAATATTGACTTAGACTTGGAATTTTTTCTAATATCTATAGGAAAACTTGCAGGTTTTGCTAGCATCAAGGGTTTAGGGCTATATAAGAGCCATTTTTTTGTAAGCATAAGAACCAAAGCAAAAGCAATTTCTTAGGTCAGATTGTGGTTGCCAGGTCTGCCAGTATGAACTGATTCTGAAATCTTCCAGTCTAGGAAAAAAGGGGAGGCTCTGTCAAAGTTTACATGTCTGTTTTCAAGCAGAGAGGTTACCATTCCCAGCTATTCATTGCATCCTCCTGCTGGAGTTGTCACCATGTAGGTCCATTTTTCTGAGGTTACTTTACAGGAAAGGAATATTCAGTCCTCATTCCCTCCATGTGAGTGCCAAAGGTCCATTACACCATGGCTCCAGCAACAGGATGGACACAAAAACTCAGAGTTTTTCTGTTATCCTGTTACACCTCCAGGACAGCAAAAGGAGCATACACAGGTGAGGACAGAGCAGCTAACAACTGCCTGTTCCTGGCTGTGTAGACTTGCCTCTGAGAGCAAGAAAACTGAGCAGTAGGTCTTAAGTGTACTTCTCTGCAGAGCTCTTAAATTGCACTCTTCTTAAATTGGGTGGCTCAGGGCAGATAAGGAAAGACTGTCTGTGCTCCATCTTTTTAAAAAGGGAGTCTGAAGCCCCATGCATGGGGAGAGTCCCACAGCATCCAGCTGTGTTATCCTTCTTAATGCATGAGAGAAAATACACTAAAGACATCTAACACTTTGCATTATCGATTTGCCTCATTTTTCCTATCCTGTACCTAACGAGTGGTTCCCCACACCACAGAGCTCAGTTTTCCAATTAATTAGAGACAGAAGTATGTTAGATTACTAATCACTAAAGTGTGACTCTCCACCTCACCCCCTCAGCCATCAGAAAGTTTAGACAAAAAATGCATTCAGTATTTAGATACTGAAGTCATCAATTTGGAGTCAGAACATAAAAATGAGTTGTTCCAAGGCTCCACTCAATGAATGTCATGACTGATTTCTCAAACTCCAATTGAGAATTAAATTTCTAGGCTAAAATATAAATTTTCTATAGATAAAATCAAATATGCACAGAGTCCTGTTGCTCCCAAATTGGCACTGGCCTGTTGACTCCTGGGATGCAGTAATCAGATGCTCCCATTTTGCTGTAGAGCTGCATAATGCAGCTCATAAATCTGTCTGAGCAGCAGCACACATCCACTTCTGGATAGTGGCACATGGTAAAATTGTGAGTAATGCAGCCAACAGCAAACTGCTGAAATATTCCTACTAATTAGTTGAAATTAATTGTAGACTCTGTGCAACAAACCTTCTCCAAGTATAGCTGCATTAATGTAAAGGACTAGCACCAGGGAAATATTTCACTCTCTGAAATTAATGACTAATTTCCAGAGTTACTGGCAACTACTCACAGTTACATGAAGGCCAGGTTTTATTCCTTTCTGAATAAAGCTAATTAGTAAACTGTTCCTGTGCTCGGAAAAAAAAAAAAAAGGGTAGTTTGGGCATGGGACCATAAACACTTTTTCAGCAGTCCTGTTCAGAGACATTAAAATTTTCTTTAAAAACTTGATATTATAGCCCCTTTTCACATGCACTTTGAAGTACTAAGGTCCAGAGTGGCAACAAGGCTAACTTCAGCCCACCTGAAGAGTCAGTGGGAAAATGGAAGTAAAATTTCAGTGCTGGATGAGAGCTGTGTTTTGTGATCATGAGTTATTTTGCTCTTCATTCAAAGAAAAAATAAAAAAGGCTCTCTGCAGTTTCTGCTTGTCTCTAATAATCAAAATTATCTTAAAATGTTCTTAGTCAAGAGGACCCAGCAAGTCCCTGAAGAAAAGTTATGATCTGGAAAAGAATAGATTATTTTCCTTGAAGATGAAAGGAATTAAGTTAAACTGAAGCTTTCATCCCTGGTTCCCCATACTTTTTCAAAATGGATATAACATGTAATAGGACCAGGCAGTTACTACAGAGCAAGATCAAACTTCAGTTTAAAAAGATACAGTGGGTGTGAAGGCCAGCAATATTTTTGATGTAAAAGAAGATACAGATTATATTTAATAAAAAATGAACATTGCTTTCCTTGCCATTCCATCTTTATCTCATTCACTAGAAAGTCAAGAAAGTCCTCAAAACAGGTGCCACACCAGAAAGATGGAGAATTAACTTTATGAGCAAGTGATAGCATGCATGAAAGCAGATACTTCCTTTAGTATCCCAACATAACCTCAGGAAAATATGAAAAAATTAGCCTTGCTGACCAGAGTTTCTAACACTGAAACTCCTGCTGCCTCACTTTGCATATTGTAAAGCAGATTTCAAGTGGAAATAATTTTAAATAACTATTTAGACAAATAATCTAAAAGTTAAAGAGTTTTCATGCATTGTGTTTTCATGCATTTTGCATAATTTGATCTCCCAGTCAGTCGTTTTTGTTTTATCAAACAGCATCTTTGATATGGGATTTACTCAGAGAATGTAATGTCCCAGAATGGTATTTATACATAGACTTGTAAGCTTACACTTACATATTCTACCTGCAAATTTTGAAGTCAGGTTACTCCAGAGCTGTCCTTGGTTGATATTAAAATTCTGTTGAAATAGATAGTTCATTAGCACTGTGAATTTCAATAACAGATGCAAAGCTCACTTTGCTGTATGGAACTCCACAAAGTGAGAGACTTCACAATTTCATCTAGCAAGACATATAACATTTGAAACCACTCAACAAACTGAATTTTCTTAGCATGAGACATAAAATGAACTAAGGGTATGGAAACTAGATATTATATTTTTGAAATAATGGTGCTGTATTTTATTCATATATACATATATGTGTTCTGACTTGTGAATGTATAGAGATACAAAACTGTATCATCTGGTGCACCTTCTTTCTCTTTACTCTCTGTATGTATCCGCATAAGCTCACTTTAATATTTTAAAATTTTTGCCTGTGTTCTGTATGTAAAATTGATACACTAGATAGAATTTTCATCGTTTCAAAAACTCAGTGCTTGTTTATGGTGTCAGCTGGAATCCAGTCTCAAGCATGATTTAAGCTGGTGTTTTACATTTAGGCTTCAGGCATGGATATAGCATACAGGCTGAGTTGGGGACTTACATACTTTAGGAAAGAGATTAATTATTTCTTTTTAGCCTTTTAATAAAGAAACTGTCCTATCACAGGATGAGTGGGAAATACAAACTCTCATTTGAGTCCAGGTAAACAGGACTGTATATTATACTTGTAGAACTCTATAGGTTTTGAGGAATTTTTTAAAGGCAGTTAAAATGCCTGAAAGCATGTGGCTCTGAAAAGAACACATTTGTGTTAGAAGTCTAAATGTGGATTAGGAAGCGTTAAAGAACTTCATTTTATAGTGTAGAGTATGTCATAGTCTGGATGAGGTTCCTTTGAAATTAGTGACTTCCAAGGCCTGAGTACAAAAATACCAATTGACGTATGGTTAGTAAGGTCAAAGCAAAGCCAGTGAGTTCACACCTTGTGCAGCTGGGGCATCTCTGCAGTTGCCTACTGTGATGAATGGCTAAGCATGGCCTTTGTCTGTAGCTTTTTTAAAGCATCAGCTGGCTACAGAACTGATGTTGAGGGGTCTGGAGAGGTGGCTGGATCATGCCAGCCACATCTGCTTATATTGGGAAGTGGCGCAGATGTGAGGAAATGGAAGTATTTTCCCAGTAGCTTTTAGATATCCAAGGAACACACAAAGTCTTCCCACTTCCTATCAGCATTCCTTTCATCTTGGTTACTGATTTGTGATTTTTTTCAGAAAATTTTGTTTGTTTGTTTCTGGGTAATAGATATTTAAGGAATTCATTTAATCATTATTATTCAAGGTTGAGACCCAGGCAATAGCTTGTATAGCTTTCTGTTTGCTTAAGTGGAGAAGGTTATTCCTGTGAATGACTGTAGTTTCTATCAAATTTTACGAGTCAGAAATTGACAATCCTTCATAAAAAGAAAGTAGTCAAAAGTTATCCACAGAATGTCTTTCTCTCCAGAGTGCTTTTAGTGAGAAGTTATTTAACTATAAGGCATAATTTCAGTCATTCCTTGCCATTTCAAACACTGAGCACCATTGTGAAATATCATTTTAACTATACAAAAAGAAAGGTTACCTTTTGGTGATGTTATTTTTTGAGAAGTTCTATCTTGAGACTTATTTGTGGGAAAGCTTTGTTTTCTTTCCCAAGCTACAGAGAAGTTGTTTTTTTTCTATCAGAAGACATGCAGTGTGGCTAGCACAGGTCTTTCCCATGAGAACTTTCTCCTGTGTTTTATAAACAAAGATAAAGTTTGGATGTTATTAAAACAGTGTCTTGAGATTTGGACAGTTCAAGCCTGGCCAATCAGGCCTAGGGGGAGATTTCTGACTGACCAATCTGGGTGACCTCTGAAAAGTCTATATAGGTTGGAATCAAAATAATAAAGCTCTTTTTTTCTATGCCACACTGAGAATCCGGGTCTTCCTCTCTGCTAGCGGCTCAACAGCGACAATGCAGTTCATAACAAAATACTAAAAGCATCAGTCCAAGCTGGAAATGAAATTACTTCTATTCCTCAGGAATGAAGAGAAATTGTATGAATTACTAGGAGTCAAATAACTGATATGACATAGATTTCACACTAGCACTGGTTTTATTATTTTAGATGTTTCACACTAATTCCCATTAGATTCATTATTACTAAATCAGTCTAAGAAGTGATGCTTCATATGAATTAAAAAGGTTATTTCTGTTAATGTTGCATCTGAAGTTTCTATGAGAGTCGTACTCTGACTGAGCAAGTAACACTGACTTCGCTTACTCAGAAGGAGAATGGCAGTGGAGGACTCCCAAAGAAGCAGACATACTTTCAGAATTCATGGTCAGAACTTTTAGCAGAGAAGTTTCTTTTCTCCCTCCACCTCTTTTCCTTTTTTGAGCATAGAATTTTTCATGACAGCAATACTATTGTGGAATAAAATGTTTCCTTCCCTGCTTTCTAAGTTTCTTGGTTTTATTTCTCTGGATTTAGTATCTTTTCTGCTTTATACTTTTCTTCAAAGATTTCTTCATTCTCTCCTTCTCCCTCACCCCCATCTTCAACCTAACTGGGACCAGAAAAAGGAAGAGATGAAGAAAAACATACTGAGAGGCACAGGAATGTCACTTTTGCAAAGATGGAAATAAACAACTGAGCAAATCTTTATTTACAAAGTAACTTTGTCCCTATTGATGTTATTTTCCATTATTTTTTAATACTACCATATGAAATTAACTAATTGCTTGGGTACACTCTGGATTTCTGTTTTTCATATTTACTTCCAAAGATTCTTCTGTGATATGGAGCAGTGATGTTGCATACACTTAAATCAAGTTTCTCTCTGCAGGCATCACCACAGTATTGACCATGACAACTTTGAGTACCATCGCAAGAAAGTCCTTGCCCCGTGTCTCCTATGTCACCGCTATGGATTTGTTTGTGACTGTATGCTTTCTATTTGTCTTCGCTGCTCTGATGGAGTATGCCACCCTCAACTACTACTCAAGTTGCAGGAAACCAAACTGTACTAAGAAGAAAAAGTCGGTAAGATGGGAGCACTTAAATTTCTTTTAATGTGCAACTCAGAGCCTGTAATCACATGGCACTTCACTCCTCCAAGATTTTCCCAGTGCTGTGATCTGCCCTGAAAGCTGGTGGCAAAGTCACCTGCAGTAGCAGTAGGAGCAGTTATGTGCCTGCTGGGTGAGGTCTGTTCCTGACAGGAGCAGCCTGCTCACCATGGAGCAGCAGCCCTGCCTACGCTGCTTTTGTCCTCCAATTACTGTGCTGGTAGTTGGAAAAGGCTCCCACTGAAGCAGACTGCATAGCTTGTTATACAAATAAATGCACATCAATGTATATTCAAATGCAATGCTATTTCATGGCTTAACAGGTCTAGAAATATTTATGAACTTCACAAGTGGAATTTCAATGTCTCTGCTGGGAACCAGCATTTGGTTTAAGCTCTGTGCACAAAGGTGCATGTTTCCAAAGACAAAAATGGAGGTCGCTTGAAAAAGGTTTTTATTCATGGCTCATTTTTGGCCAGAAAACAACTTCCAAGTGTAACACACAGAAAAACATAAAAGCTGTTTATTTAGAATCAATTAAAACCATCATGCAGGAAAAATTGCCTGGTTTATTTCATAACTGACTATGAGAATTAGAGGGGGCAGTTTAACAGAGAAAAAAACCTCAGTGTAAACACAGGAAAGGGGGTTGTCCCCTCATGATCAGTGATAAATCTTATGTGTTCAAGATCAGTAGTTGGAGATGCTGGATGCCATTGTGTGTAATGGAGGAAATAAGGACATTAGAAATCAGAAATCAAAGCCAAATAGGAAAAATGTGAAGAAGGAAATTGAAGAGAAAGAAGCCTAAATTTAGGGAATAATAGGTCATGATGTAAAAAGGGATTTAATGAAGAGCTATAGAAAATGATTGAATGAAGAACTAATGAAGGAAAAGCTGAAATAAACATGGGATTAGAGAAAGCCTAGAAAGTCATAGACTTAGTCAATGAAAACTCCATTAAACCTAAAATAGCTTCTTGCAAAAATGCATTTCTCATAAAAGGCAAAAGATTGTTACCAAAAGAAAAGTTTGAGACTGCAATGAACTTGCTAGTGATCAAATTAAAATTGCCATCCTATAGAAAGGCTGAATTAAAAAGCCATGAGTATCTTTGTTGGTAGGATGTAATTCCAGATATATGAATGAAGATGAGGGAAAGCATGCAACAGTGACAGGATTTAAATTAACACCAGAACAAATGCTCACTTACCTATTGTTTGATCAATAAATAAACATAATGGGTTGAATAACGATTTTAAGTCTATGGAAACTAGATGTGCATTGTGCTGAGGTTTTATGCAGTTTTCAAGTGTACAGAATATTATGCTGAATAGATAGACTGCACAGCATGAAGTGTTTTATGCATTTAAAGGTTTGGTCCAAGGAATACTATTGAATTTATATGCACGTGAAGCACTAATACATTTTCTTCTGAATAATTCTTTTGTTATCTTTATTTAAGCTACCTGATGTAAGTTTTGGTCATGTAATGGTAAGTAAGCTACTTTATTCAGTGAGAGAATTGGGGGCACGAATATGTGGTTGACATTTACTTGCACTAATTCCTAAGAGAGCTGTTTTGCTGTGTTATGCATCACCCTGACTTCTCTATAAATATTGGTTTGCTTTTTTGTTAAAAGGTCAGTTTGTTTTCGGTTGTGGCAGAGGAACATAGCTGCCTCTTTTTATAAGGACTTGTCAAGTGATGTGGGAGGGAGGAGGGTCAAGTATAGAATATTGTGTGGTTTTTACCTCAGAAATTTTGTGTATCTGCTTTATATAATACAGAAGTTTCTCACTACATTTTATGAGAAAGTAATAAGCACAAGTTATGTCATCAACTTCTATGGAGTTTTAACTAAGTTTCATAGAAGAAAGTTCATTTATTCATATGTAGAATCTTTAGCAAGCTGTCAGGTGGATTTTTGAATAATGTAGGCACATAAGTTGAACATGGGTAGTTGTACTATATCTAAAAATGGAATATGTACAGCAGCAGTGAAGTTGGAACAGAGCACAAAATTGTGTCTCTAAGTGGTATGAAGTCTGAAATCGGAATACCTGCTATAATATATGCAAATATAAAGCATCCAAAAAGCATAAAGCCAGTTAATCAGCTGGTAGAATGGTTTGTTATCAGATAAGAACAGGGACAGAATTAAAACATTGGGTTTTGCATTTCTTGTGTTGGATATGCTGAAGTTTCTAATTTACAACTGCTAGATCCATGTTATTGACCTATCTTTTTACAAATAACAATATATACTTTTTTTTCTCTTTTAACATTAGTTCTCTGTTGTATGTTAGGACCTCATATAGCTTAGAAAGTCTGCTCATTGACAGTTAATCGTTTACAGCAAGTATTACATCTATACATTTTCTACTGCTGTCACTCCCTGGACAGACTTTTCTTAAAGATGAAGTTAACAGAGCCTGTTGAATGGGTAGCAGCAACTTCCTTTTTCCAGTTAAAAGCTATAGGGAAAAGATAGTTAAAATTACATTAGGGTTATAAACCTTTGTCTAGAACTAGTCATTCTGATCTACTTGGAAAGCATCTGCAGCATTTTCAAGTCTTTTACTCTTTTTTTTTTTTTTCACCTTAAAACAGTTATTGAACAGGGCCTTTGTCTATACATAAAGGGCTTCAAATTATAGCTTAAATAAGCAGTGTCTCTGGCTCTCAAGGTATCATTTTGTCTTTTCCAGCTTTGTAGTGTTGCTCCCTAAAAGGTGAAATTTATTAATCTTAGCAAATCCATGTTCAGGTAAACCCACCCCTTTTCTTTTCCTCCTAGAAAACACACTTATACCTTGTCAGAAACAGTATTATTACTCATGTTAAGCACTGCAGCTGAGCTGCCTTGTCCAAGGCCCTGGAGAAATGCCTTGCCATGGCAAACCTGCTGGGTGGAACTGGGATGGTGCTCAGTGTGTGTGCACTGCTCTCCTCCCAGCTCCAGCTCAGCTGGACATGCAGAACAGAGCAGGGACCATCCTCCTTCTCCTGGTATCTTGTCACTTCAGGACACCTCCCACCTGACAGAGATTAAAACAACCAGATTAATCTCCCTGTATTATCAGGGCATTTATTTTATCTTCTGTCCTGAGCAGACAGTTGATATAACAAAACAACAACAAAATACCCCAGGCTGCTGAGAGGTGAGAGTTTCCTTTTGCAGAGCCAGGGCACTTTTTAATCTTCACTCACCGAAACCTATCTGAGCCTTTCTTCTTTTTAACATAAATGTTTTCGACAGGCATGGAAAATTTCAGTCCCTGAGTTGGAAATTTGCATAAAGACCTGCAATAAATGTACAATATATGACACAGTGGTATAGCAGAACTCCATGTATAATCTAGTCATAGCTTTTTCTCTCTAAAGTACTAGAGTCAGAAAAAGATTGCTTGTAAAATAATCTTAGACCTTTTTCACATGGCAACATGTAGGGCTCTGAAACAAGCCACCCAAAACTTTACAAAAGAGGGAGAAGACCGTATGGGCGTAATTTCTGTCATCTAATCTCAGAGATAAAGTCATTCACAACAAATAGATTTGCAATAATCTGTTTCTCAATTGCAGTCTGCTTGCAGTTCACAGCACAATGCACCTGAGACATTTTAGCATTTACTTATGATAAAATGAATTGTGTCCAGAAGTGGTTGACTGGATTGCATAAGGCAATTGTTCAGATGTAGTTATCATGCTAACATCTAAGATGAGGGATGCTGCATCAAGTTCTTAGCTCAGGGACCAGCATTTTTAATGAGATGGGTAATACTACAGCATGCCAAACCAAAAGATTTGTAGAAATGAAAATAAGTCAATATAAAAAGGAAAAATTTCCACTGAGGCATGTCAGCCATATCACTAGTGTTTTTCACTTCAGCAGCAAAGTTTTCAGATACCCCCTAACACCCTCAGCAGGAAATATTTAGTACTTTGTAGAGTATGGAAACAAGAGCCCAGAGCATCCTCTTGAATGCAAGCAGTCATGACCTGAATGCAAGCTCTGTGTTGGAGCACAGCCAGCACGCTCCTGCAGGCAAAGCCAATGCTCAGCACAATCCTAGTGAGAGGAAGGGCCTCTTAGGTAGAGAAAACCAGGCTGACAGAGCTGTGTCTGCTTTGTCAGGGTGGTGCAGACAGGCAGCAAAGCTGATGGGACCTTTTCTAGTGATGTCAGCAGAGGAAGTGACATTTGTGAAGATGGAATAGGTGGCTTAATGAGAGGGGAGGCTATTGTGAGAAGGCATCTTTCACAACAGGGAAATGATGTGACAGAGAAGCTGACAAAGTGTAAATAGAGAGTACATTGAAGAAGGAGAGATCTGTAAGTGCAAATGCTACTGTGAGGATGCATGACATCAAAGTGTCCTATTTCTGAGCATGGTTAGTGTGATAAGCACTAAGGGGACATGCCTGGGGATGGCATTTTGAAGTCCTGTACTGAAAAGATCACTGTCTATTGCTGACCATATCTGTTTTTATAAATTGTAGTGAAGTTAAGAGACAGTGAATGCACCTATGCTAAGTGGAGAATGGTATATAATTAAATGGAGAGGGAGGATATCGTCCTTATTTTTGAGAATCCATCTTAAATGTCCTAGCTGCAAGGGCTTAAAACAACTTGTAAATAATATTCTGACAGATAAGTGAACTCCTAAGTGTAAAAATGTGATTACTTTTTCCTGTGATTATTAATTTTGATCTGCATCAGCCAGGGAAACTTGTCAATGTGTTGCATTTTTTTTTCTCTCCTCAGAATTATTCTGTACTTGATATGAGACCACCAACTACAGTCATCACATTGAACAATGCCATGTATTGGCAAGAATTTGAAGATGCATGTGTCTATGAATGTCTGGATGGGAAAGACTGTCAGAGCTTTTTCTGTTGTTATGAAGAGTGCAAATCAGGCTCATGGAGGAGAGGACGGATTCACATAGACATCTTAGAACTGGACTCCTACTCTAGGGTCTTTTTTCCTACATCTTTCCTGCTGTTTAACCTGGTCTACTGGGTTGGATACCTCTATCTTTAAATGTTGCCTGTAGCAGTGAAGACTGCTGTGTTTTCTCACTGCGGACGGATGGTGAAAGTGCAGAAAAAGTGAAGGACACAGTCAGTTTCATTTCAAATTATAAAGACCACATTAACCTTCACCATCACAGAGCCCGATGAAGAATTTTCATATGTAATTTCCTGAAAAAGAAAAACATGGAAGATTGTCTCCTAACTGCTATTTGTTTTTAGAAAAAGGTTCCTACAAAATTCAGCTAAATTTGTAGCGTAAGCAGTGTTTATGAATAATTATTGTGTATTAGAATCCATACTATTGTCCCTTGGCATAGAAGCTATTCACAATTCAGGCAAAGATTAAATATGTAATTTTTATTTTTCATTCCCATACTTTCTTCAAAATGCTGTCATATCCCTAAGGCTCAGAGCAATGTACAATGTCACTAGTGAATAAGCCAAAGATGACAAAACCAATCATTTGTATTTAAATTTGCTTGAGCTAAATCCCATAGGTTTTGGGAAATTGATGATCTCCTTCATATAAAGTAACCACCCAAAGACAGTAAGAGATGTCTTTGGTGGGATCAAAACGTGGATGTTACTTTCTGCAGAGGTCTGGGATTCATGGAATTAGCCACTTCCCCACACATACTGGTTTTCCCTTAAAGGTGAAAAGGCAGACGGAGAAGAAAGCTATTATTTTGATGTAAGTAAGACTTACCTATCTCTGAGGCAGCTGTAGGCATAACTTCTACTACAGTTTTTCGAGCTTGTAAGTGTGTTTTTTATGACTCATTAAACACAGAATAGTCATTGATTTCTAAAGTACTATACTTGAAGCAGGACACGTTTCCTGCTTGTTTGTGTCATTGTAGCAGATCATAGTGCATAGCCCATGAGTAAAAATCATTATATAATAGCACCAGGAATATGTGACTTTCTTCGGATTTCAATTTGCTAAAAAATACACCCATGCATTCTTATTTTTTTCTCTCAAAGTTGTTTTACAAAATTGAAAAACGTGTGCCAAAGGACTTTTTTTGTTCTTTTCATAACATTTAACACTGCAGTATTTACTTGTTTGTTGTTCCCTGGGCCTGAGCTAAAGACTGAACACTTGTGGCTTCAATAGTGTATTACAGGAACTCAGTTGTGACAATTGGATTAAACATGAAGTAGTTGTATTAAACATGAAATAGTTTCCACACGTAGAAGAGGTTCTTTTCATTCTTTTCCAAAATTGCCAACTATATTTTACACTAAAAACCAATTTTGTATTTTTCAAGGTTTTGGCCATTCAACTCTAAACTACCCATTTTTTCAAAAACTAGTTTTACAGTATTAAATTAAATGTCTTTTACAGACTGTCTACATAATTGTTATTAAGCAAACAAAACACGTCCAGAATGAAATAGAAATAGCTTTTCACTACCCTTTGGATGACAAATTGTTACAGAAGATTGAAGTTAAAAGATACCTAAAACAACAATTCTATTTTTTTTATCTTCTGGAGATAATTTTTTATGAACTCATAAAATGTATGTCTCTTCCACACAGTATTTGATAAAAAAATGAATGGTGGATGTGAGTTCCTTTTTTCCTCATAAGAAAAACCCTGCAAGCAAGCAAAAACCAATGCAATGGTAATTCTAAAGGAACAGAAATGCTGTCATGTTCTTTGAAACATCACTGTCTGTCATTGCTGTTGCCCTGTTCTTACATTGAGTTTTTAATTGAAGAAAAAAAAACTTACACAAAAGTTAATTGCAGTTATTCAAAATCTTTCTTCTGTTTTTCACTTGTCTGAAATATCAGAAACATAGCTGGGTTTAGGTTGGGGAGGGGAATCACTTCTGTAGGGACTGACAAAATTCAAATTAGAAGCACAGAGAAGAAATACTTTGAGGCAGAATCTAAGCCTTATTTTTAGCAAAATCTGCCCAATCTGATTTCTTCTAAACCAATTATAACCTTCTGATTTCAAAATACATACTGAAAATTTTTCTAACTCTCATTAGTAAATTAACTGCTCTGTAAACCTGTGTCCTGCACTTGGAAATATGGATTTAATTTAAGGATGACAGTGGTATTTTAAGTAATGCAAGAAGGTGATTAAATTGGAGTTGAATATCCTGATTTGTAATTATGAATTAGTCTACTCTAATACTCACCTTCAGCCATATTTTGCAAGAATACTAGAAATATTCCAAGCCTAAATAAAATAATGGAAACCATTTTCCTTTCGGGGGCTGATCCTGCAAACCCTCTGCACAATCAGTTAATTTTGGTGGTAGTATTGAGACAAATGATGCACAATCAAGTGCCTTCCACCATTAGATCTTGAACAGGTAAAGTGAGGTTTATTTAACAATTGCATGCTGTGTGAATGTCCTGAGAAGTGGAACATTCCCACGTTAGATGATGAACATAAGCTTTTCTTACACTTCTGCTCATGGCTGCCCATGAGCCCTGCTGAAAGCAAGCAATCCCACCAGATCCTTCTTTGGAAGACTGATTCTGCTAAGTGCATTCACATTGCCCATTTTCTGAGTGTTTTCATAAACAGAAGTTGGAAGCATATAATTCCACTTTTTTCCACAGTCCTAATCAAGAAAGAAGCTGCAGACACTACTGGATTCTGCTCTTACAGTGAAAGCAGAGGACATATTCTACTGTGTAATTTATTCTACTCTGGGGTTATCAAAAATTTATTTTTATGCAAGGCAAGCGGCTGCAGGTTGGCAGGTTCCTGAGTGTGTTCCTCTGCTTATTCCTTGTAACTTGGCTTACTCTCACTGCTTTACTGCTCTGTGCTTTGGTAGCCACTGGAAAATCTTAGAGATCAGGGAAAATAAGCTTTCAACGATCTGAATCATTCAAAATATATTTTAGAGACCTAGGTAATATAGTCTGCATACATTTATGTGCCATATCCTTCTGTAGGAGTAAGAATATCCTCATTAACCTCTAGATATTCTTTTGCTTCTTTTGCAAAATGACAAAATTTAACATTTCTGTGCGCTGTCCCATGGGAAATGTAAGAACTGCATTTTAGCAATTTAGAACATTTTCTTTTCATATAATTTCATATTCAAGACTTGCATCTATTCAGCTACTTGTTATTTACTACTTCTTTTTACCCTCCCAAGGAAGGGAAGAGAGGAGGGCAAAACTAAATGAGCAGTGAAATGAGCACATTTGGCTATGTAAAACCTCAAAACCAAGTATCTAAATATTATGTTCCTTCCTTATTGAAGTTGCACAAACAATTGTGAGGGTTTTTTAAATAATCACCTTTTTTTTCCAGGAGGATCTAAAGTCAGTCAGTCTTCTTATTCTCCCCTTCAATTAAAAGTTCTTGGGCAGTGTTTTTCTTTATTGAAGGCAGCTTCTTCAAGGCAACTAGGAATGTATAAAAATATTGGTCTGCTTAAATCAATCTGCTCAGTTTTTCTGGCCCTGATGCCCAGCGTATTGACAGCCATTCTTCCAAGAACAAGGGTATAAAAACTTGTAGCCTGTTTATGCTCTCTAAATGTCCAGCAGTAATGTGGAACTGAAGTGCACCACACACCACACAATTTTAATGTAACTTTCTAATCAAAAAGTCCAGTGTAGTTTAAAACACCTCAGGCATTTTGATAAGCTTCTCTTTCTCACATTCTCCTTAATCAACTCCCAGCTGTCTATTGCTATATTGTGCATACCAATAAAAATGATAAAAATTACAAAAGCCAGAATTGTCTTCATAGAGAGAGTGATGAGTAGTGAAGCTAAAAGAAGAGAAAGAAATTATTTTTTATTGCTGTGCACTTCTTATCTGTTGCAGCCCTCTTATTCAACTGAACCCACAGCTAATTCCAAATCATCCACCTGGAGGTTTGCACATTCATCAGCTGGAACAGCAGTGACACATGAGACCCTTTAGCTGATAGAAAATTATTTCTAGAACTGGAGGCATCCTGCCAAATAACTCAGACAGATAGCTATCTTAAACACTTCTGCAGCTCTAATGTGTCTTGGTGTCTAGCATCTCATGTTGTTTCATGAATTTATCACAACTCACCTTACTTGGTCATTTCATGAAGGGAAGGCTGAAATTTATACAAAATTTCACCATATAGCTAACAAAATGGCTCTCATACATGATCAGATGCAAGGCAGCTCTGGAACTGCTGACTTTGTGGGAAGGGAGACTCAATATTATAAGACACAGATTTCACAGAATCACAGAATCAAACAGGTTGGAAAAGACATTGGAGATCAAATCCAGTCTGTAACCCAACATCACCTTATCAACTGAACCATGGCACTAAGTGCCACATCCAGTCTTTTTTTAAACACCTCCAGGGACTATTTCATTGGCCTTGCAATCTGGAGGGTTGATGTCACCTTCTAAGCTGTGAAACAAAGTGCCCACTGAAACTTGTAAAGGCTGTCCATAACAGAGTGTACTTTTTCCATTTCCCAGTTTCCATATAATGCAGTAAGAAAAGGCAAGCCATATCCCATAATCTTAGATGCCTACACAATCAGATGATTTTTTTTCAAGGTATCGTCTTTTTCTTCTTGTTCAAAGAGAAATGTTTGTGCCTGTTACATCAGTGCCTTTATCATTTATTAATATGAAAGGGTATTCCTTAACATTAAAGACTATTTCTCATCTAAAAGTTAGAAAGTGGGACAATGGCCTTCCTGGAGTTCTTCCTGAGCACCCCAGTGGGTGACCAATATTCTAGATGTCTTCAATCTACAGATGGAGCATTTCTCTGCTTTTTCTTTATTTTTCTAAACTGTCTGCACCTTCCTTATTTCCTAAATAGCAAGAAGACTGCAATGGAACAGTTTAGCAGCATCCTTGTTCACTCAGCAATTTCACTCCACCAAGTGATACAGAGCACAAATGCAAGGCTCATCCAGATCTCTTTCTAGGAGACTATTTAAAATAGGCAAAAAACAGACTATGGATTGGAAATGAAATTCCACAGCTGAAAGGTGAGGCTCTTTTTCCTTTAGAGGTTTCTTGGGTTTTTTTCCTCAGTTAATTTTAGATCCTCCCTCCCTCCACAAGCACAAAATCAGCTCAACTTACATACTGAAAACTTACGCTTACATATTGAGAAAGAAGTACCATTAGTCTTACACTATACTTGTATGCCTACCACCTTCTTATGGTTCATCCCACTGTCTTCTTGAAGTATATATGTGAAAAAATGAAGGCCTTCCTTCAAGACTCAGTAGCCTTAATAGTTTTACCTTTTCCCCAGGGGTCGAGAAGGAGTTCTTTCCACATAATTTAGGCCACTCATTTCGATACTAAAACCAAAGCTATGTTTTATATCTAAAGTGAAATTATGATTCAACAGAAAAAATTATCTCAGCTTGAACTGAATTGCTTTGACAAGTTAAGCAGTAAATTTTTGTATGCTGAACCTTTGGTGGATAATTCAAACAGATGCTGCCCTACAACCCTGTCTAGCTAGGACTAAGTCCTGAATTAGGTTTAAATATTGTTCTAATAATGTAGTTTACCTAGCAGCTATTTCTTTTAATGACTTTGAATCGTGACTGACTTCAAGCACTTGGTTAGTGACTGCTGACATTCCTCAAGTGAGATATCCAGTATCTGTGATGATGTATTACTGTCTACAGACTTTACTTTCTTTTATTTTTCCTCTTTTGTTGTGGGTCCTCAAGCCAGTGTCTGTATGCATCTGGACTCCTCAAGGGTTTTTCTAGAATATGTGTGAAATTAGAGAATAAAAATCATTATGAGGTTCAGTGCCTCAGAGCTGGACACCTGAGAATTCTCTGCTTTCTACAAAAACATTCGTTTTGATCTTCTAATCATTTGCTATTTGTAAAGGGCAAGCAGAAGATGTGGTTATGTTTATTCATAGGTCTAGGGGGAGGCTTTTCCAAGGACTGAACCAGGCAAACCAGGCACTGATATGCAGCCAGTAACTTGCTGGGTATTCCTTTGTCTAGGTAAGGAATGGCTCTACTCAGAGGAGACACAACAAGCCTCTGGTGTCATTGAAGCACCCACATAACTTTGCCGGGAGGCCTAAACCAAACTGTGGGACTTCTTATAGGGAAATGCAGGTGCTCCCTGTAGTGTTTAATAAAGCCCTTAATACTCTCCTAATGCCCCTTTAACTTGCAGCAGTGCTTGCAAGACATGAATTGAAATATCCACAGTGAAGCTGGTGATGGCTTGTTACTGGGACTGTATTAGGATTATGAGTTTTTTTAAAAAAGACTACTAGGTCTGAGTCAAAACTTTCCACATTAATCAAGACCAGTGACCAGAAGAGGGGTTTAAGTTCAAATGAGCAATCGGGAAGATCATCAGATGACATTCTGTAGGAGTTTATTATCCATTGTTTGGCTTCAAAACTTGTGAAAAGTAGATTTGTAACCTAAATACTTAATGTGAGATTTGTGATTTACATACTTAAAGTGAGGCCTAAAACAGGTTTTAAATGCTAAATTAAATTTTAAATGCTAAAATTTCTAAATTTTACATTAATATAAAATGGATGAAGAAAACAATACTGATGACATATTTTTAAAAAAACTACTGATGAATGTGGAACAGAGCATGCTATAGAGTCCATTCCATGCTTACAGACTGCATGGGATCCTTAAAATGAAAGCAACTGTGGAACTCATGGAAAGCTGGTAAAATAATTGCATTTGTCAGTATTACAAAGGCAGCCTAGGGAAGTATGCCACTGCCAGACAAAGTGCTGCAAAGGAAAAAAAAAAATCAGAATAAGCTTCCACAAAAAAATTTCTCTGAATAACAGTGGGAAACCTGGTGCAGAGAGATTACAGTATCACTCTCCCTTATTCCCTTTTGCAGCCATTCAGGAATCCTGTGACTTTTTTGTCATTCACAATCACGTGCAATACCAACCTTAAATCATGGACCAACCTGTGGCTGCCACAGGCCATCACAAAACTCCTCATATAATCCTAAACTGTCAGTATAGTGCTCTCAAAACTTTTTTTCCCACCATGACAACACATGGATTTTTAAGTGAGTGTAATTTTAGTAATTGAATAAATACTGCCAACTATGTGCCAAATTGAATTTTCTTATAGAACACAGACAAAATTTTAGATTTCTAATTATCCTTCCTTACTAAGTTTTTGTTAGGGGTGTGTGATTTCGTTGCTAGCAGTGCAGCTTGTGATGTCATAGTGAAATGAAAGTACAATTATGTGCCCAATGTGCCTTGAATAATACAGGTAGCACTAGTACCAGTATGTCATTCTAAGTTAGATAGCCATCCTAGTGATCCCCCAGACTGACCTAAAAAGAAAAGTCAAACACCCATGTGCTTCATGTCCTCAAGTTCTCAGACAATGACTTTCCCTTCTTGATCACATCCATTCCAGTTTACTTTGTGTTAAGGAGTAGGGCCGTGTGTCTAAAATACTATTTATATTCGTATTTTGATCCCAACATTTGTATTTCTGGATACAAATAAATACACATTATCAGAAAATGCAAGTATGGTGTGCATGTTTGGTGGTTGTATTTTCTTATAGCAGTTGAGAGCTTAAGAAAGTAGAAATAGATTTCTGAAAATTTGCTTAAGAGTAAAGGCACAGTGTGTTACCTTTCTAATATGGTGTTCTTGAAAGGAATTCCAAATGAGTCTTTAAAAATATTCTCAGCAGTAAGTATGAGCTGAATAAACTGCAAAAATTATTTGAGGCTGCAGTTTATCCACGGGACTAACACAAACTGGGAAGAATATGCTACAAAATTCAAAGAGAAATCAAGAAAGAGGCTGTGTCTTTTGCATAAACTGCTTGAATGTGAAAACTCTGCAATTTGAAAATTGTAATCAAATTCGGCTTCAAAACTTTCCCAATCCCATTTTTTTCAGTACTCAGTGAAATCTACCGGTAAAACTATACTCTGAATTTTCACAAGACTTATTTTTTGGCAGACACTTATTGTTAAGTAAGACTGTCTTCTTGATTTATGCTCTTCGAATGTAATTTAATTCCCTCCTCTGTACATTCATGACCACGGAATTGTCAGTCTCAACTCATTCCAACTGTGAAATGCCTACTTCATTTCAGGATTCCACTCCATAGTAATACTGGAGCTGACAGCTTGGCCACAGATAATGCATAAATTTTCCAGATCTCTCATGATCCCACAGATTTCCCTATCTGAGCTTGTTATAATTATACTTCCTGTATGTTCCTACCACTTAGGCATGTTTTTCCAAAAGACATTTTCTTTCACAAAAACCAATTACGCACAGAGTATTTCATTAAACTTTCACTAAGAGATCTCTTTTTCCTTGTTTTCACTTGTTAGTTTCCCATGCAATCTATGTTTTATCCCCATTTGTATTCTGATACAACAAGTAGTTACTATTACTGACCTGTCTACTCAAAAATAAACATAGATTCTGTACTACCCTAACAGCACCAGACCCTTGCTATTACAGTCAGGTACAGCAGTAACCAGGTGGATGTGGTTTGCCCCACTCCCCAGGATAACTGGCAAGCAGAATTGTTGTCGTGGCTATTTTCTTTCTCCCCATTAGTCATTAACACATGCCATTGTCCCAGTGTGAACACAATGCCAGCTCTTCTCCCTTGCAGAACTTAACCTGGAACACCAGCTGTGTTCTTGCAATTATCCAGGGAGCCTGAATGTGAGTTGAGCACATCGGCAGTTCCAGAGGTTTGAGGTGCTCATCCTGCCAAATTCAGCAGGCTCTGATACATCCTTCAATTTAATAACATTTCCTGCCCAGTGGGCTCGAGTGTGCAATAGAGTACGATGATGAATTGTGCCAATAAGTTCTGCCTTTTTATGTTACCCTCTGTCTCACCACCACAAATCTGGTTAAGAACTGAATTACTGCTTGGCAGTTTTAGTTAGAGTAAACTCAGTTTGTGAAATGGAAAATGAGCAAAGCTGAACATAAGGGAGTTATCTAGAAAATAAAGAATAAATGGAATAGACATTTTCCTACTGACTGGTATTAGATGACCACTGTCACTTATTATCCATAGTAGAAAACGTCACATTTTAAAAGTTGGTTTCTAAATGGAAAGCACCTGTGTTAGCAATGCAAAATAATTGGTGTATGCTAAAGTTTCACATGCAGCAATGTGTGCCAGGTTTAGGGGTTTTTTTATTGATTTGCATGTTTGCTCTTTTAAAATAATTTATATTCCTGTAGTGTGCAACAGAACTGGACTTAAACAATTTTTTCATGTAAGCAAATTCTGGGCAAATGGGAGTTTCATTAGCCCATCCTCTAATCTTGGGCAAGCAGTGCACACCATGAGCATATATTTTTACATACTGTAGTGGCTTTAGATTCTAGGTTGTGAGAAGATGGAATAAATTTACAGAGAAAGTCTTAGCCTAACTATTGTCATGTATTGTAGCAGAGCCAAAAAGATGCCCATTGATGAGGTGCAGTCTTCTGGTGTCTTGCTGTTGTCAGGCAGGAGTCAATAGTCCACCAGGTGACAAAAAGAAGGCAAATCAAGAAAAAAAGCAAACTTTCACCCTTCCTGTGTAAAAAAAGAAGTCCTTGCCATCCTATGTGGGTTTTTTCACCTCTAACATCCATTTTTTCCCTCCGCACATAAATAACATTTCTTGAGTCAGATAGGTTAGAGCATTGCTGTAAGGTATCCTCACAGCAGCGAGGGCACCATGGTCCTGCATGTCCAGGAGGTAAAACAGCACTGAGTCCTGTACAGCTTAGTGTAATGGTCACCTAAAATGCATGAAAGAGACCTTAAAATGCACTGGAGTGGAAGCTAGGACAGTTCATCTAAAAGGAATATTCACTGAAAGCAATCATGAATGCATTAATGAAAGATTCGATTTTATCAGAAAATATTAGATTTTAATGCACTTAACTGTAGGTCAAGCACTACAAAACCTATTAAAATCTGACTTGACAAACTTCACATTCAGCCAAAACCTTACTCCTCTCTAACCCCAAAAGATTCTGTTTCCAATATTTTTTACTATGAAATACTCTTGTTTTAAAGGTACTCATGAATGCCCTTTCTATTAGAGAAAAGTTGGTAAATATCAGGTCAAATGCTTTGACCATTATTTTTGATACAATTGTCCATTTGAAGCAATAACTATAAAAGTTAAATGCATAATCCCCATCGACTCCCCTATATTCTACTGTTTGTGCTAGCTGAAGCATAAATGAAAGCTGCAAGGCTTCTTAATTGATTCTATCTGAGAATCAGCCAAGGACTCACAGGATTCATACCACATGTGTACTGTCATTACTGCACATTGACAGTGCAATTGACAACTGAATATCTCCACATCCAGTGAACTATAAATCATGTCATGGTCCACTCCTGGCACTTCTGCTGAGGGGTAAACTGGAGTTCAATAAGAAAAAGTGTAACACTCTGTAGGAGAGCAGACAAATGCCACACATCAATATAGGCTGGTAATGAGCCAGCAGAGCAGCAAAAGGAGCCTGTGAGGAGTGCTGCAATCGCCAGGCTGAAAGCAAGGTAACAATGTGTTCTCATCACAGCTCACACAACTCTAAATTGGGTTGTGCTGTGGCTGTGTCTCACAGATCAAAGGAATTCATTACTGCCCCGTGCTCAGCTCTGGTGACTACAGGACAGTAATAACGGGTTTTGGCATGTCCTCCCTACCCACAGGGTCAAGAGGGGTGCTGACAAACCAGAGGGAACCTATTAGACGGTTGCTAAGATGATCAAAAGCCTGGAGCAGATGAACTATGAGAAGCTGAGGAACAGAGCTCATTTGGGACGTTCTACTTCCAAACTGCAACTACTTGAAACACAGAAACAAAAACATTGAAGCCAAACTCTCCATCTCCTCTCAGCATTGCTATAACATAGCAGGGCACAGGTGTTTCACCTTGGGAGGCTCAGATTGGAGATGAGGAACAGGTTTTCCACATTACAGTACTACAAGAAAGAGGCTGACCTAGTGTTGGTGGTTGTCCTCTTCAAGCATAAGGTTGAACTACACGACCTCAAAAAACTTCCCCCATTCTAATAAACAATTCTGTGATTCTATAAAAGGATTTTTTTCACCAGTTACTTCTTCCATAAATATTCAATTAGATACACAGTGAGCAATGACATAACTAAAACCAACATATAAATTATCTGTTTTGGCATTGCTGCTATTGTTCATTCTATGAAAAATTTGTCTTTTTATATAGCACATAAGCCATTATGGGAATCACATTGTGCTTTCCTAGTGAAATCTCTCAATGCCACCTGGAGAAACTGATTTTTTATGACTGCAAAGTCCCAGTTTGAACATGTCATTTATGTCAATGAATTTTTTTTATGTATCTTGCTGCCCCAGTTTTGTCAAACTGAAAAGCAATGTTTATTAGGCAACTTCTTAAAAGAAGCTTCTGAGAGCACCCCTATCTTATTTCCCCCTTGAAAACTGCTAAATTATACTATTTCCATGTTATATTGCATGAAGGAAAAACCCTAGCTGTTTTTAGTGGGTAACCTACAGGCTACATCTCTACACAAATCCAGGCTTCAAACAGGCAGAAGTATTAACCTTGAACATGCAAATGCATGAATAACAGGTTCATTGTTACAGAAGATCTAGGTGTAGTTCACTGAGTTTATAATGTGGGTAGATACTTCAGTGTATGAAAAAACAAACAAGCAAATAATCCCCCACACAAGAATTTAATTAAATTTCTAGCCCTTACTGTAATGTAGGGTGTACTAGATCTTCCAAAGTAATTTCAGCTACTGGTGGACAACAAATATATATTATAACCTTTTTTTATATGTTACATATACAAATAAAATTACCTCTATCTGCTTATGTTCTGCATACAATGTGCAGTTATATCCACAAGGGTAGAAAAATGAGTTCTCCACAAAGCCCTTGTAAATGTCTTCCCCTTCAGCCACTTACAAAGCCAGCAATTCACAAGTGGGAGGCTGCATGGATAGGCAAATACAGAAAGCTGAGCAGAAGGTTAAGGCCTTGAGTTAGTGAGCACATCTCTAGTGAGTACCTTTGGCTCAAAGGTTGTCACTCTGTCTCTATTATGTGTACATACATTTGCTTAATAGAGGCACTGAACTCATTAGTTCTGCACGTGTGAAATAAAGCCAGATTGAAACTGATGGTCACATGAAGATCGTTCCAGTATGAGTATTAACTTCTCACATCTATGGAGAAATCTACTGAAACAGAAACACTTAGCTTTGAGCAAATTAAATCACAGCACCATCTGCTCTGCAGCTGATTCTAGGAACGGGTTGATTCACATGGTTCACTCCAGAGGTATTGGAAATAACAGGGCAGAGGTCTTTGGGCAGCAGACCTCATCACATGGCACTGCATCTCAGATGAGGCAGCGAGAGGCTCCTGTGCAAAGAGGCTGATGCAGGATATATCCTAAGGAGAGCTGAATTCCCAGCATGGACTCACCTACACTGCACCTATGTGTGGTACTGAAATGCAACTTAGAGTCACAGAGTGCTCACATGAGACAACACTCCCACAAATGCAAAAGCCAGGAAGAACTCCAACTACAGGCAGTAGGCAGGTGGGTGATCTCTGAAGTACTGTCAGACTTTTCACATCATCATTTTGACAGGAGATTGCTGCCAGCTGCGGCTCTGTGTAGGCAACTGGGAGGGCATTTCTCCCATCCTTGCCATCTGCCAGGTACACAGCAATGCACCTGACAGAAAGAGGGGCTGCAGGTTTGGAAGTGCTGACTATGCAAGACGCTGATAGTTCTAGGAGGTAATCTGTATATTCATGTTTTATTCCCTGTTCTGTACACCAGAGGTATCACTGTCACTTCAAAAAATGAAACCCCATAACTATTACCATGAGAGAAGATCCATGAGAACAAAAAATGAAAGCACCCTTCCAAGTTATGTGCTGCTTGAGTTATTTTTACTGCAGGTGGATATCCAGCAAAAATAAATCACTATTTCTACAGAGCAAGAGCCCAGTCAAATAAAATTTCAGTGGAAAAAAACCCACAACAAAAAGCAAAGCTCATCTGTCCAAATACAGGTATAAATATTGTAGACTCTGTCATTGAAGTTAGCAATCTAAATTCTCTTTACAGTTGATGGAGAGGCACAGATACTTCTGATAAACTTAATTTCTTTTAAAGAAGACATCTGAAATTGAAATCATATAAACCATCCTCAAAAAGAGTTGACTTATTTTTCACCAGCTATAAAGGGAATCTAAAGGGAGTCTAGTCCAGACATAAACATTTACAATTCTGGAAGATTAATCCTCTGCTCTCTCTTAAACACCAGAAACATGGATGCTGCACTGAGGAACACAGAACAACAGCAGAAGAAAAATGTGTAAGCAATAGTGGAGTTACAAGGAACAGAGCTGGATGTAGGGATTTCCCTGTTCCTTCAAGAACTGAGGGAAAACACCAACACAAATATGTCTGCAGTATCTACTATATTTATTGAGCACATTGTGCTCTGGTGGTATCACTGTGCAGGCTGCTGCACTAGCACCAGTACAAGGAGACTTCCTGCTCTGATAATATGGGGTAGTACATGAGATCACTCACTTTGCAGGGACCTCTAGGCTCTCTCCAATTTAAGCTGTCTGAAAAAGAATTCACTCAAATATTTCTAGATTTCACCATAACATGCAGCAGTTTCATACCCAAAAGTACCTATACAAAGTATAAATAGCACCGTGGTCTTGAAAAGTCATGATCAGTTTTATGTAAAACAGCAATGAAGCACCCCAACTCATTTCCCATTACATTCTAGTTGATCTCAAGCCATTTCTACACAGAGTGAGGATCAAAAGACAACAGCTAGTAGGAAAAAAAGATGATGTGGAACAGGAAATACTTGTATTCTCGAGAATAAATATAGCCTTGTGCTTTTGATGTCACTCTTGTTGAACTTGTAATGAGCTCTTCTGCATAAGGAAAACAGAAGTAGGGTGAAGTGTTACATATTATACAGCACACCTAAGTACATCTGAGATCTCAGGGGAACAACTTTACAGTTTCTGTCATTTTTCTACTATCACTTGGGAGTTCTATCATCAGTAATTTTATATTGTGCTCTGCTAAATGCTGTCACAAAAGCTCTTCCTTCTATCAGGGGTACCCTGAGCTATACAGTCATGCTGAAATATTCCTGCCAAATATCTGCCCATGTTAAAGTAATTGCTGAAAATATAGACACAGTAGGCTATGATGCAGTGTGTTAAATGTCTCACTAACATATTTTTCTTTCACACAAACACTAGCAGAAATATGCTGAGAACCTTGTGTTTGGATATGCAGCAGCATCTCTCGTCTTTGTTCATGCCACTGAAGCTTTGCTTTTTTGACTGGTGTTACTGAAATAAAAGATCTTATTGCCACAACATAATGATTTACTGTCCTTGTGGGGTTAAACTGTGTGTATTTCTCAAATCCCTGCATACAGTCTTCCCTCCCATTGAACAACTAACCATCCCACTTTCCAGGAAGATATTCTCAATGCATAACAGAGTATGTCCACATGCTGTGATATACTGTCACATAAGAAAAACACTTGCCAAAGAATTGAGGCAAAGTGACCATCATGCACAGCCCCAAAGCATCTAGATTCTCGCATCCACATGGTCAGCAGCAAGAGGTAAGCTACTGTCCCTTCCTGAATTGCATTTCATGCTGTACTTGGCAAAGTCTGAAGAATAACTCCAAGGTGGCAGAGCCATATGAATATGAATCCTAGCTGGGATGGTTTTTTATACTTCTCTCACAGACCATCCACCAGTCTTTTGACAGAGTCTGACCTCTGTTCCCAAATGGGGATGTGTACATTGTTACCAGCACAACAGGAGTATGGCTGCACTTCTCTCTGGACATAATTGCTACAGAAATTCGTATGAAACAGACAATTGGTGTTGCTGCTAAAATGCTGGTTCAGTGTGACTCACCAGAGGCAACTTGCTGTTTTAATTTATCCTATTAAAGCTTGCTTGTCAAAAGGGTGGCCTTTTTCCATCTCCAGTGTAACTGTTTCCCAGCCAGGTTCGGCAGGGCTGTTTTCCACCTTCGTTTTCCCCTTTTTCATAATGTGAGAAGACCATAGCACTTATTTTGAGAGTCCTCTAGAATAAACAAAATAGGAGCTACATCCCTTTCTTTGGAAAACAGCAACACTCCTTGTTTAAGTAGCATTCCTCAAGGAGTAATAAAAATAGTTTTCATGCATTTCCTGGAGGCAGTGAATTTCATTTCTCTTCTCTTCTCTTCTCTTCTCTTCTCTTCTCTTCTCTTCTCTTCTCTTCTCTTCTCTTCTCTTCTCTTCTCTTCTCTTCTCTTTTCTCTTCCTACATGAAATTATTCTGATAGACACAGGTGAGTGTAATTACTTTTTGTCTGCAAGCTGACAGGTGGATAGCAGAATCAATCTCAGCTTGTTGGCTGAGACAACAAATATAACCAGAACTCCTACCCTTCTGTTTAGGTTCTTCAAGTCAAACTTGAAGCATGGGGTTAGAGCTTTATGGAGCATTTTCACTGCTGTTCTTCAACTCATGCCCTATAAATGGTAAGTAAATAAAAATCCAACACTTCAGTAATATCAAAATTCATTTGAAAAGAATATACTTAAAGGCACAGTAGTTACTTTTCACATAAATCCTACAAAAACTGTATGTACTTCAGCACTTGAGAACATTTTTCAAAGCAATACATTTGCATTTCAGTGAAAATGTTCCAATGCCAATTGTTGTAACAGTGTTAAAAGTGCTTCTCCTTTCTCCTTGATAATTTCAGATTTGTTAGTCAATACTGTAATTTCATTATTCTGTAAAGTATGGGACCAATTTTTCAAATTGAATGCTAAACTGAAAGGTGTTTTTACTTCCTTCTGTAACATCCTTGTTCTGGGACTTTGTGTTTTTTAAATGTTGCATTAAGACTAGAAAAATTATTCTAGCCCTGTCATTAATCCCACAGAACATTTAAATTATTGAAGTATTTCACATGTTAATAAGTATGTCAGGGTTTCTTAATGCTGCATACATTATTACAGATTTACTCACATGCTTTGTGAGCCTGCTCTTTTAAAATGTTAACAGAAAAAGAACAATATAAATAAAAAAGATGCATGTTACTTCTAAAAGCACATCACAGCTAATGATATAGCAATATTACATTATATCAGCAAACCTCCACAGGTCTTTGTTAATTTTAAACCTTTGAGTTTTTTCATAGTGATATACTGAAACTGACTTACAAAACATTTATGTGCTTCAGTATTCCCAGAGCAGGAAGCATTTAAAGAATGAATTATCTGATTTTTTTTTTTAATTGTTTCTGTTAACCTAACTTTACAATAAAACCTCTCATACCCAGGGTGGGATTAATCTCATTTTCAGGTGGCTAAATCTAATCTAGACATTTAACTCCCTTCAGAGTTAAAAAAAGTAATTAAATAAGCCTCTTTTAAAAGTTTTACTCTTTTGTACAGGTGCAGCATAGAAATCCTTTGCTCACACATAAGCACTCTATACCAATATGGGCTTTGCCTCCAGCTGCCTCCAGATTGGCACAGGTCTCCATCAGGACCTGTGTCACATCTGTGAGACCCAAGAAAACCCTAGATAACTCAGGGAGTCTCAAATGACATTAGCTACACATGTATGAGCAACTGAATCTAGCCTTGGACATTCGTGTTGTAGTGAAATGCCCTAGAAATACCTTCTTCTGTCACCTGATATAAATGGAAACAAGACAACTAGAGCAAGATTCAGCACCCAGAGAGCCCATGTCACTGACAAACATGGTGCAGGACATAGGGGATGGCTGTGTCTGCTGAAGTAAAAGCTGCAATGAGCCATGTTATTCTGTGGCATCTCCTATGCCTCAGAAAAAAATCTATTTAAAGCACTTGACTGCGACCAGCAAGAGGAGCCAGTGATTTGGGCACAGAAAAGGGTTTCAGTCAGAGCATTCCAGTTTCACAGGGTGGCCTGTGTCCCTGAATAACGAAGGTTAAGGTACAGACTTGTAGACTAGCCCACGTGTCATGGAGACCAGCTCAGGTGAATATCATATAAGGGCCTTGTAGCACAAGTCACTGTGTGAACAGCACTTCCAGAACTGCACTTCTAGACCTCTATTTTATTCAGTTATTTGTGGAATGATGGCCATGAGGGTGCAAACCAGTGTATGTAGCAAACAGCTTTAACCTATCCAGTGCAAAAGGAAAACAATGCCATTTCCTTAACTCAGAAGCACTGTGAGAAACAGTATAATAAATAGTGTGAGGAAATGTGGCAATAAGGCCCTTCTAAGTAGCACAGATTAAACTGGCTTTTGTTCCTTCTGGGTACTAGAGAAGTCGATAGCATCACACATTTCTTTTATCATGGTAACCACAGACTGCAATACAAAGAAGGTGAAATCTTAAACAAGAAGTTAAAAGTTAAATCTAGGACTGTTTCTTCAGGCCTAAAAAATCTGTGAACATAATAACATTCATTTGCAAAAAAAAAAGAAAAAAAGTAATTTATATGGAGGAATTGGTAGACAGCTATTTAGATGTAAATTATTTTCAGACTTGAGCTGCGTGGGTTTTGCTCTGTCATTCATTTAAACAGAAATGTCCTATGCTCTGAACAAATGCACTATAAAGTACCTTAAGACACATTTCAAACAATCTCACAGCACGTGCATCTCTTCCTCTAAAATGCTTGGATAACATGGAAATTAATACCAAAGAAACACCTATAAAAATAGCAGTCCAGCTTCTTAGACAAGCTGAATTTTAAACCTTTATTGTGATGTAAATTTGAGTAATGCTGTAAGTAGTTCTGAGATATGTTAGCCTTAGTGTATCAAAATTGTTCAAAAAGGAGCAGTCATTTTGCCTTTCATATTTCACCTATAATTGCCTCTAGAGCAGTTGCAAAGCTTCTGTTTAATGGCTCAGGGATCAAAATTTACCATTTACATGGTAAATGACATCAAAAGGCTAAAGGATCTTTGGATATTTTAGCAGGGGAGTGGCTGTAATGAAGCTACAGCAGTGTTACCTGTGTCAGAGGACAGTCTTTACTGGAATAAGCCACAGGGCAGGGAGACACCTTCTTGATCATGATCAGACTTATTAAAAACAACCACATCACCCTCATCTATCTCTGAAGGCTGTCATGATCCATCTTAAAATTAGGTATTTCCTCTTTTACACTGCTGGAAGCTGATTACAGAGTGTCACTGAATGGGTATTTTCTTCCAGTGCCCACTCCAAATTCACTGAAGATTACTTAATCTTTTGGTCTGAAAGTTCAGTATGAAATTCTATTACTCACAATTCAAGGTGATGTATAAAGAGTGCAGGAAAAGAAAGGGATATTGGCCAAATGATTTCAGTGTGTTTTACAGTGCCAAGGTGGGATGGCTGCAAAAAATATTTCACATTGCAAGGTTAATTTGAGACACAATTTTGTAGGCAACTAAGTTTCATTTGATAACCAGTGGAGATCAGTAATTTTAATTTATCAACAAGTGAGGAGAGGGCTGTGTGGGATGGTTTGACTGGGCAGGTTTTGTGTGCTATTCAGCATCAGCCAGCAAGTCAGGGACAGAGCAAACCCTTGAAAGGGGAACACTATTCCAGGCCACAGAAAGTGACCTCTGTGACATTTTCTCCAGATAGGCAGACATAGACATTCAAGGGCCAAAATGGGAAGGAAAATACAGTTTTCCTGCTCAGCTGTAGCCATGGGCCCCACAAGTCTCAGGAACGTCAGAGAGGGTGCACTGAGGCAGATCTGCAGGATGTGAGGCAGCTGTGCACAGATGCATAATCCTCTCCTGAAGCACATCCCTGAAGGAGCAGCCTGCTGTACTCCTGCCAGCACCACAATCCTCCTCCTGTCAGCACTGCTCCAGCACATGAGGAACCTGCTTGCTCTACCCTCCAGACACTCCTTCACAGGCTCTACCAGAGCCAGGTTCAGGATATGGGGGGCTCATTTATGTCCCCTTTTCCCTACTGGGGGTGCTGGAGAGGAGCCAGAGGCTCTGTCCACAAGGATACCCTGGGAAGATATTTTTCCCTGCCCCCAGGAGCTTGGGATACATTTCTGACTCACAGCTAGGAAAACACTGTGTTTGTCCTACTGCTTCTACTCACATGTACGAAATTAAACTGGGGAGCAGCAGTCAAACTAAGAGGTTGTTTGTAGGTCAGGTTTTTACATAATTTTTCCTTTTTCTTCTTTCGAACATCCGCTGTCCCCCTATGCCCATTCTGCTTTCTTTACCTGCTGCAAGTCCAAGCAGGAACAGGAAGAGATCAGGACACAACTTTCTGTCTTTCCTCTCCTCACATAGTCATACAAAGATTTCTGATGTATATACATATATATTTATACATATGATTGATTCCTGTTCCAAAGGAAATGGGCAGGCAATCAGAGGGTGCTCTGAGTTCATGTGGGTAAGATGTAGTCAAAAAATAGCAAAAACAAATTATTTCAAAGCAGTGTGGAAAGATGTGGGGAAGAATATCAATGGAACTGGCAGCCTGTGCCCATGCAGGCAGGGGCTTCTTCATCCTGGTAAATAGATGGCTGGGCCTGCCAGAAATCAAATATTATCATCTACAGCAAGGACAATATCAAGTCTGTTTCTTAAGGAATACTCTTTTTTAGTCTTCTTTTTTCTTTCTTTTGTCATGATAATTCTGCTTTATTCAACTCTGCTAACCTTGGATTCTCTTTTGTTACCATCAAAGATTTCCTATGACCACCAGACAAGGTGCTATATTTAAATACAAATAAATTAACCCACTGTGTTGCCTGTCTTGAAGAAATCTCTTATCAATAAAAACGCATTTAAGCAGAATGAGTGCTCTACCTTTGGTATTCATCTTCTTATTAGACTTCGTGTTGTTTTTCTTTAAAACCTCTTTCAAGAGTTTATAAAATGCTGGTTCAAAGTGAGGTGTCTCTACTTCCTTCAAGAACTGACTTTCTTTCACACTTCTACTTGCTACTGATCTCCAGGTATGAAATTAAAATGAATATAAAAGATTCCTGAAATAAAATATTAAGGAAGGAAAAAAAAAAGGAAGACCCACACATTGATTTTTCTAGCTTTGAAATTTCTTGTGCCAAATATCTTCACAGTCTATGACAGAGTTGAGAAAAACTATCCAGTATTATATGCTTTGTAATGCACCTAAAGTAATATTTGCTGATAATGTTAACAAGGTCATGTAAACTATTTTTCTATCCTACCTTTTTCTAAAATTTAAAAGTAGTTTGAAAAAGTCTACCCTATTTTTTCTCTCTAAGGAGGTTTTGCAAGGATTATTCTCATAAAGCTTGGAAAATAATGGACTTCCCCATGAGCCTGAATTCTAACATTTTGTTCATCCTCTTTTTCATAAATGTAGCTTTGCAACTCTGTCTTTAATTCTCGTAGAACAATAGACAGCTTTGGATTGGAAAGAATCTTAAAGACTGTCTAGTTTCAACCTCCTTGCCATGGACAGGGACACCTTCTGCTAGAGCAGCTTGCTCAAAGGTGCACCTCCCAAACCTGTCCAGGTCCCTCTGGATGGCATCCCTCCCTTCCCGTGCGTCGATCGCACTGCACAGCTTGGTGTTGTCAGCAAACTTGCTGAGGATGCACTCAGTCCCACAGCCCATGTCACTGACAAAGATGTTAAACAGCCCTGGTCTCAAAACCCACCCCTGAGGGCACCACTCATCACTGCTCTCCACTTGGACAGTGAACAGTTGACCCCAAGTCTTTAAATGTGACCATCCTGCCAAGTCCTTGTCCAGCAAGTAGTCTATTATCTGGCTCAGTCTTTCCTTTTTGATGCCTCCCTTGCAGAGTCAGTATATTTTCTCTCCAAACTTCTGGGCATATGTTGACAATACTTTTTAAATGGTCACAATCTGAGAGGAACTATTCTGAAATGCAATTCAGTTGATTGTTAATAGTAGTCATCAGAATACTTTGTAATTATTCCTGTGAGAATACTTTTATAGATTACATGAAAGGATGATTGCAGAGGAAAATAATGGCTGTCTTGAGCGCCTGTTATTTATCTGGAAAGCATTTTTTAATAAAGGAAAAGTTTCTGGCATATATTATGTAAATGTTGCATTGTTTCAAGTCCTCTTTCTTAGCTTCTCTCCAATTTTCTAAAATACTTGCCTTTGTTTTTGAGTGCCTCTACATCTAGAAATGCAGAACTATAGCAATTTGGGACGAATAGCTCTACTGTAGAAAGCATGACCATGTGATCTGGGAACTTGTCATACACATACTATTTGTCTTTTTTCTTGCCATAAATTAAATATAAATGAATTTCTTTCATGTTGCAGTCTGGCATATTGCCATGGTTTCACCCCAGCCAGCAACCAAGTCCCATGCAGCTGCTTGCTCACTCCCCCACCAGCAGGATCAGGGAGAGAATTGGAAGGGTAAAAGCTAGAAAATTCATGAGTTGAGATAAAGACAATTTAATAGGGAAAGTAAAAGCTATGTGCACAAGCAAAACAAGTAATTAATTCACTGCTTCCCATAGGCAGGCAGGTGTTCAGCCACCTCAGGAGAGCAGGGTCTCATCCCCTGTAATGATTACTTGGGCAGACAAATGGCATCATTCTGAAGATCCCCCCTTCTTCCCTCTTCCCTCCAGTTTATATACAGGGAAGGATGTTGTATGGTATGAAATATCCCTTTGGTCAGTTTGGGGCACCTGTCCATCTGGGGATTCTTCCAATCTCCCATGCCCACCCAACTTCCTTGCCAGAGGGGCAGTAGGAAAAGCAGGAAAGGCCTTAGCTCTGGGTAAGCCCTGCTCAGCAATAACAAAAATATCTCTGTATAATCAACTCTGTGTTCAGCCCAAATCCAAAAGCCCCATACCAGCCACTGGGAAGAAAGTTAACTCCAAACCAGCACATATATGAACATATATTTCCACACAATTCCCTAGCACTGATGTGAGTGTTGGGTGGCAAAATGAGTCAGTGAGCTAGTACAGAAAGTTTTCAAATTTTTTTGCTTACTGAACCTAAGGCTAAAAAATGAAAATATATATTGCCTATTTTGTTCTTGCAACATGATGTAATTATACTTTTTTTTTTTTTCAGGGAAGCTCTAGAATAATAACATAATCCTAATAGTGTTCCATAGTCCCTTATTGGCTGACTAAGAAGTGAGGTCTTGAATGACATGCTATGCATGTTAAGCCAGTAGGAAGTTCCCTGCAATATTCTGTGTTATTCTTCTACCTAGTTTTCATCTGCTTAAAGGAAGATCATCAATGAGTCTCTCCTTCTGAAAAGAAATATGTCTATTTCAGTCAAAATTTACCAGCTCTTCCTTACATAACTGATTGCATTTGGGTACTGGGATCCACTAGAATTAAAAATTATAAGGGAAATGTGATATTTCTCCTGATATGAAAGAATTGGCTTATATTCACCATTGCAACCCTGGAACATGTTATTACTGAATAAATCAGGTTTGCTGTTGCCAGCAAAGAACTCAGCCTTCCTCAGGGCTAAATACATTGCTCAGCAGAGCCTGACTTATCCTTAAAACATGGAGCTTTCCAACTGCAGGGAAATCTCCTTCAGCTTCTCCTCCTTAAGACCTCACTGTAAACTGAACAAAGAATAAAATCATAGACAGGTACTGGGAAGGAACCCAAAGCCAGATCTGTGTGTCTGTGTGCATGTGCCTGAAAGTGGGAGAAAGTGGACAAGGCTTATCCTTAGGAAAATGTGACCCTGCTCTGCTCCAGTGCAATTCCTCTGACTCCTGCAAGACTCCAGCTAAACACTAAGTCCTGCAGCCTTGGAGAAATGGTATCCCTGTGACCTAGTTTTGTCCAAGGACAGGGTTGATGTTTTTAAGTAGCCATGAGAGGGTGGAGCCTGGAGCTGTGTGGGCATGGCCAAGATATGGCACTATTCCATCCCATCTGATGTCATGGCCAGGGGACAGGGCAAAGAAGTTCTCACTTCCCAGAAGGGAGGCACAAGGTGGTGGGGTAATTCTGGTCCTGACTGGAGGGTCAGTCCGCCACTGTACCATCATAAACAGAGATCACTCCCTGACAAGCCTGATGCGGAACAGACCTTCCCCTACCTTCAAACAAAGATTGAATTCCCATCAGAATGGAGAAAAAGTCTAATTTAAATGAGTAAACTATGACTTCACTCTTTTTTCCACAGGGAGAACAAAAGTGTTTTCAAGCTCCCCAGAATGTGGCACTAACTATTAATTTTAACTTGGTTTATGAGCTTTTCAAAGATGTGCATAGCTGGGTGACAGAATTTACAGATGGCATTTATGTATACAGGATAGTAAAGTGTAGGTCTAGCTCCACAACATTGCTGGAAGACCTTGAGACCAAGTACCTGAGGGGTAGGAAACAAAAGGCAGATAAAATTTAACCTACCAAAGTCACAATAATGTAGAAAGGACAGATTAATTCCCTGGACTTAACAAATAAAATTATGGAATCTGAGCAGACCATTACCCTGTGGAGGATTAATCCAAATCTTTATTTAAATGTATGTATTATGTATTAAAAGTATGAATCATCCAGTTTGATGGAGTTTTTACCATTGGAGTCTGTGGATAATTATCCTCTGAAGTTTTTTATACTTGCTTTCTGGATATGTCTGCTTTCAGCTCCAGGTCATTAGATATTTTTTTCCTTTGTTTGCCTATGTTGCCAAATATTTCTTTCCCACTTAGCTGTATGAGCAGTGACCAAGTAACTGCTTTTTAAGGCCCTTGCTGAGGAGATAACAGGACCTGAGCCCATTAGCTGTGGGGCTTCTGCCTCTACCTCCTCTTGACACCACTTAGGGCACCTCATGGACCCCTGAAATGGCCCCATTTCCTGGCCACAGGAACCTGAGTAGCTCAAGTAGGAGCAGGGCAAAGAGCCACCTGAGCAGGGGCAGAGAGGAGAAGCAGGAGGAGGTGCAACTGCAAAGGGACTTTTGCTGGTGTAGAAACTCATGCTGCATCTTTTCCCTTCAAATTCCGCTTTCCCCCTATGCTCATTCTGCTTTCTTTGCCTGCTGCAAGCCCAGGCAGGAATGGGGAGAGATCGTGGTACCTTGTGTCTTCTCTTTCGTCCTTCAGGCACATGGGGATTTCTGACACTTTCCAGTAGGTTATCAATCGCCCAAGAGTAAGGAAACACATTCAGCCCCAGCTTGTTCCCTGTATAATATTGTGACAGACAGATGGAAGCTCTCCAGCAGCTGTGGGCAAAGGGAGTTCCTTTCCTCAACATCTGCATGAAACTTTCCTCAAAATACAGTTCCCAGTTCATGGGCCCTTTGGTCAGTCTTTTTGGTCCCTTCCAGAAACCCTTCTGGGAGTTTTTCTTATTGTTCCCAGGCAGATTTTTTCCCTGAAGTTTGGCATTTTGTTCAGGTTCTCTTTGTTGAAGTAATTCCTTGTGACTGGGAAGACGGCTTTAACCAAGAAAAGTCTTACAAACAGGAAGAAAAATATGACAGATTCTGAGAAATAGAATAAAACCTGATTATCACATTTTTAATTTTATTTGCTGTTTCCTTTTGCTATTTACCCAAATTAGTTATAGCTGAACCCATGAATCTGATAGTAGTACATACATACCGGCATGAAGAGAAAATCCCAAAGCAGAAGTCTGGTCATGAATCGCTTATTTAATATCAAGAACATTTCCTTAACAACAATTTAATTATTTGAGAGGCCTAGAATAAATGCATTAATGAATAGGAAGAAAAATTGTGGGACTGAGACCATTCTGAACTGGCAATATGTCATGTACCTCATGAAGGTTGTGATCTTCTTCCAGTTTGTATACAATACATGTTGCAACGTGGACTGTTGGGATTCCATGTGCTCCTTTGTCCCTCTACTTTGTAGACCATTGGTTCATTTTGAAATATGCTCTGCTGTACCTCAAAACCTATTGGTGTGTAACCCTCCTGCCAATCTTCCCTTCGTCCTCCTGGGACTCGTTCAGAGAGAGCCAGCCCCTGCCCCCTCTCCTTCCCCTTAAAAGGCAGAGCCTGGACCAGCTCGAGGTCTTTCCATCTCCAGGCTGCTAGCATCTCCTCCCTGCCTTGTCTCCCTTCCCCCTTCTCCTTCCCTGCACCCCTTTTCCCCGTTACCTCAAATAAACATCCCTAGCAGAACAGAGATGGAGTCCAGTTCTTCCTTAGTCTCACTATATTCCTGCTTGAATTGACGTGGTTGGAAGATTGCCGCCATGCCGCAGAACCTCGGGGGCCGCCCGCCCCGAATTCGGTGAGATTACATGAACCAGAGACCCGGTCCGCGGGGGCCGCCGGCCTGTGCCGCCCTCCTGGACCGTGCTACTACAAATAATACATAACATGAGGCATGTATATTCCTTCCCTTTCTGAACTAAAGCCTGAAAATCAGCCTGTAACAAGATCTAAAGAGATCACTGCTAAATATTTTTTTCTTTTGGATCAAAACCAGTTTTCCCAACTGTTCTATGCCTGAGATCTCAAAATAAGGAGACATTAATAGAAAATAGTAAATTTACCTTGAAACTCACAGAAACTTTTTTTAAGCAAAGTTTTCTTTTTCATTTTGAGTCATATATTTAATCTGTCTCAAAAAGTGGGGACTGCAATCAAACATCATTACACTGTACAGCATTACACTTTGAGAAGCTAAAGATCCAAATCCAGCTTGGCATCCCATGTCCGTTTCAGGGCTCTTATCGGTGACATTCAGATGTATTAAAATGCTGGCCTTGGTTGATCTTGGCAGTGAAACAGCACAGTTAAATACTTAGTCATTATGAAATGAATATGATGAGAAATTGTAATCCAAGCAAATCATACAACAGGAATAAACAGGAGAAGAGAAAATAAAAAAGGTGAAAGATACAAGGAGTTTTTTTTAATGATAATGGCCATGAATTGCTGATGTCCATCCAAAAGAGTGTATTGCAGTGCTGCAGAGTAGTTGGCAAGCCAGCAGAGGAAGACAAAAATAAATGAGATTTAAAATAGATAAAGTAGCATATTTATGGAGAAAAAGAAATAATTGGCAGAGATAGAAAACTGGAAATTACTGTTTAGAAAAGCAGTAATGGAGAAAACCAAGCCCAGAGCTATAATAAATACATTAAAAAAGAGATCACTGTGGATTGTCATTGCAATGTAAATAAATGCCAATCTGTGCTGCAAATAATTGAACAGGATCTCTCCTAAAACAAAAGATGCAATCATAATTCTGCTCAGTCCTCTCTGACTGGAAGCTACTTGTAATAGTTCCATTTTATATCTATTAGACCCTCAAGTGTAGCATATAAACTAATAGCGCTGTTGCTGTCTTTAAAAAGACAGACTAGTGTAATGTATATGTATATATTTATACATTTATATACTCAATAAGATGGCAGAAAAAAAAAAGGCAGTGGTACAATTGCAAGCATTCTTTGGCAACATATACAGCTGCCTGTGAGAGACTCATTTTGAGGGACAGTGACATTTCTTTGCTGCAAAAATTCCACCAGAACCACTGTTCTAAGTCCTTGTTTAACATAAAAACCTTTAGCAGACAGTCAAGGAACTAGTGATGTTTAGGCTTTCTAGGTAATAGCTCTGCTTCAGTGCCCTGATAAACTGAGCTGAATCAGTCAGTCAAAGACAGTTAGCAGAGTACTTTGCTGTTCAGTTTCCCAGGTGTGATTAGAAGGCAAAGATATTCACAGGAAGATCCTGAGCCTTCATGCATTCCCCGTGGTATCTAAGATGGGACTGACAAGCTGCATAATCATGATGAGCAATTCTGCCAAAAGCATTTGTGAGACACACTCCGAAAAGGTATCCTGAGGTCAAAAGATTACTTGACCTTGGACAGAGGATCAGTGTGAGTGCAGAGGTTCGCTGATGAGGGCCCAAGGTCTTTTCTCTTTGCTTTTTCTATACTAGACAGTCTGATCACAAAATGTGTTTGGGATCTGTTCCCAGGAGATTGTTTCCCAGGGAAAGTCCTTCTTGTTATGAGGATGCCATCCTCAATATCGACTTTTTCTGGAGTCCTATATGCACAGCTGTTCCTTGCTGGTGCTCTGTTTGAAAGAAAGAGGAACACTGTGACCAGAGAAGGGAGTAAGGATGAGTGCAAACTCTATTTTCCTTTGCCTTTGTAAGCAAAGTCCTTATGGAGGCAGCACCACCTGAAGGGATGGGCATGGGGGGAAGAGAAAGGGAGAGGTGCAGTGCATAGTGAAGCTTCATCAAGTGATATGGCACAAGTATGGGGATAGCAATGCTACCAGCAGTGTGAGATACATGAATCCCCATTATCATTCCATACATGTATAAATATCAGTGCAGAGACCCATTCAAAAATCAATATCAACCCCTCATACATTTTTAAATATATAAAAGCTTTGACAATATACATCGACAAACATAACTAAGCCCACCATCTCCCACTGAACCTGAAGTATATAAAGCCATGACAGCCCAGCTTTAATTCACCAGGTCTTGGTTGCATTTCTTCTCTAGTCTCAGGTGTTTGCACACTGATTCAGTTCATGCCACTCATAACTCTCCCATCTTAGATTAGAACATAAGCTATCTGCAACTATCACAGCAAATCTGTGGTGCTTTCTCCCCTCTGTAAGAAATTACAGTGGAATCTCATTAAAAGGCCTTTCCAAAAGCAACATTTAGGTAGCTACACCAAATGCTGAAACTGGAATCTTTTGGAGAAAGACATCTTAAAAAAAACCAAGCACACTGTAAAACGTCATCCAGGTAACTACGTGGCCATACCTCATCCCACTGAACTTCCTATTAAAAGCATAATTTCCATGCTTTGGTTGATCCAGTTGGTATCTGTAGATTAAAAAAAAAAACTTTTCATGGAGAGCAAATTAAATCTGCAGTTTAACAAAGATGAGGCATTAAACATAAGAAACTGGCATTTTCTCCATTGCTGTTAATATGTATATATATGGATATTTCTGGTTGATTTATCTAGCTCTCATCATATTGCTCTCCTGCTTGTTCTACCAAAAAAATCTATTCGATAAAACAGATATGGAATAAATATTCCACACCCCCGCCCTCGCTGTTTTAACTCTCTTTTCATTGCATTATTTTTTTTAACATAGTAGGTTTGCAATGACAAGCAGAAGCAGCACAGGAACAGTCTCTGTGAAATGAGGGGTTTTGCTCTTTTTGTATCTCCTCTTTTGTGAAGTGTATCCATCTGAACACAGGTGGTTGCATCTCCCCTTCCTTGCAAACATTTCCAGCAGTGTCTTGAAACACATAAGTAGGCAAAAAAACAGCACTCTTGCTATCAAGATGCCAAAGTGGCAATCAAACTCAGCTCAAAGAGAGGTGTAGACAAGGATTTAGCTGAGGTGCAGAGGTCTGACTCCCAAGTGGACAGACATAAGCACTTTTGTCCAAGGTCTCAGTCAAGTGCCTGAGCTCCAGAGAGAGCAGGAGTTCAAATGCATCTCAGCCACTTAGTGTGAGGATATTTCAGACTGTCTTTTCAAGATAGATGCCTGCTCCACATTGTACCCTTGGTGGGGAATCTCTGTTCATCTTGCTTTAAACTACAATTTTCATCCTGAATGCCAATCAGTCTGAAGTACTGCAGCATGTAACTCTCAAGCCTTTAAATGCCTGGGAAGATCCAGGCTCATAAAAATAACTGTTGTCATCACCATTATCAGTGGATCTTTATTACTTCATTTTTACAGATCTTGTTTCCAAAGTACCCTTTTAGGTTCATAAACTGTTTCTTTTCCTGCATTTGTTAGTGCTTGCTGTAGTTTTGACATTAAAGATGAGCTAATTGCAGAATGTCCACAGTGACAACATTTTCTCTAAGCCAGTCACCCTCACCTCTCTTTACAGTCAGTGGTATGAAAAAGGCCCTGCTGTAGCAGGATTTATGTGCCTTGTTTGCATGGATGCTTTAGAAAGGAAGGACTGGCAGACCAGAAACACTCATCTCCCTCCATTGCCTGTAACAAGAGCCTAACACCTAGTTTAGGTGGACACACACACACACATCAGGTCAGACGGATCTCACTTCACAGTGTGCTCCAGGTTACTTTGTACAGACATAAGCACAACACTATGACTGATACTTTATAAATTTAGACTCAGGAAACAAAACAAATTAACAATTGATTGCTTGTCCTAGGAGCGTGTGTGCTTAAGGTTAGCTCACAGGGCTCCATATGGCTGTGTTATGCTGCTTTGTGTAGGTGATGACATTTTCAGTGTCAGGAGAACATCCATATCAGATGAGAAATGATATGTTGTGAATCTGTAATAACTCAAGATGTGATTGTGTGAACTTACCCTTTGTTTAAAAGGACTTGCAGAACTGCTATAACAATGCCATATGTCATCTACTAAAATTAGGACTTGCATTTTATTTCTGCTGTTTTCCTTCTTTATTTTGTGTCCTCCCTGCAAAAGCATATGTAATGTGTATTCCTAGAGTGTATTTGATTTATTATTTTATCAGAGGCTGGTTTTTAATCTGTTTTCTTTTTTTCAAATGGTAATCCCCATGCTGGCTACAGTAGAATTGATATGAGCAAACTCTAATCTGTATGTGTAGGTTCCAGAAAGCTAAAACATTATATTTCACAGTAATGATTTTATGAATGAAAAATATATCTCTCACCTTCAGAACAGAGAGTCATTTTCAAAAGAATATGAACATGTGAAAAAGAAAGATGTGTGCATATTTCAGAATGAAGCTTTTTACTGTGCTCAAGAAAAATAGGCATTTTCTGTGTCAAACTTTGTATTAAGGCATAGATGTTCTGCATTCTAGATTCATAAGAAACTTTGGATAATTATTTTCAAAATGCCATTCACTTCTTCCAAATTTAAGTGTCTAGCTGTTATTTCTGTTATGTGTAGGATGAATATTCCACTTTGAAAATAACACTTGTAGCAGTGAATGGAATTTTAAGTGCAGTCATGTTGATTTTGATATTTCTGACTGTATTTACAAAATAGAGCAATACTGTGCTGTATCTTTTGTCCTTTCCTTTTTGAAACATAGAAATAATGGAAATGATGTTTTAATAGCAATTAACTCTGCATTGTATCTAATTATATTGGTATGTTTCTCATTATATTCTGGCCTAACTCTGAATTGTTCAGTTTTTAAAACCAGTAATACCTATCCCCTTTTACTACACAGAGGAGTCTGATTCTTCTGAGTAAATTGTCATTAATTAATGAAGAACTAATAATGTTTTTCTAGATATAGCAAAGAAGAAGTCTTTCCAAACATCTCCAGTACCCTGGTCAGCTTTTCTAGTTAGTCTGTAAATCATGTTTGTAATCTGAGAGGTGCTAGAGGTTCAACAGGGATGTATGAGTGGATGTCCTGGTGAGGTTAGGTGTTTCTCCTCATGTGCAAAAATCACAAAGCCAAGATGTGTCATAGAATGTAGTTGCTTTAAACTTCTATACTTTCAGAACTGTATGCTCCCCAAAGTGTGGATTTCCAAACATCTGGCCATCGAAATGCATTTGATGTGAATGTCAAAGAGATTAAGTGTATCAACTTCCTAAGAAAAATTATCTTCAGTGTTGCATGTAATTAAGATAATGCACAACCTTAGAAAGACACTAGCCCAGGATTTTTGTAATCACAAACCATTTTTCTGATATCAGCTCGGACCCATTTATATTACTCACTTCTTCACTCATGTCCTTGAAATTGTAAACTTTTTCTAGCAGTTCCTGTGACTGTGTTTATTTACATAGTGTGCAGCACTATCTCACCTTTTATATCCATTGACAATATTTAACATGAATACTTAATTTCAGTCATCTAAGAACTAGTTGCCCTCTTATTCTAGTGCTCAGAGCCTTTTTGCTCTAAATATCCTTAGATGTTTGTTAAATTTGTGAGACATTGCCCTCTGAAGGTGCCTTGGCTGACTGTGGAACGAGGCAAAGACTAAGTGAAACTATGCGGGGTGCACTGACCACTGAATTTCATGGGGATTTTGCAGAGAATATAGTCCACTCTTAGGAGTTTACTGCAAATTCAGATCCAGGCTTACTGGTGATTGAGAGCAAAGTCAGACAGCACAGATTTTCAATCACTAGAGTAACTTCCTTGATTTCCTGCTGGTCACATCTATACTGCAGATACAGGAGCACAGCCAGGACCCCAGGACCACCCTCTTCAGTAGTCAGACACTACAGATAGCATTCACATTCACTTTCAAAAAGGATAGGTCAGGAGTGAAATATTCCACAGTCCTGTGTTAAAGTTATTACTGAATGTTCGCTTGAGATGCTTTGCAGCAGGCTGAGTTTGCACAAATTGGCTCAAACTGGATGAAGGTCTTTGGACTCTCTTGGTTCAATTAGGTCTGAAGCCTGGTTGAAGTCCTGTTTTGGGTTTGCCGCTATTTGTAGAAATACTTAAGCATGAAGCTTAAGTATAAGCTTACAATGCTGAACTTCAAGAAAGTTTCCAATTAAATTTTTGAAGTACTCTCCCCTCTAGTAAGTCACTTCACAAGAAATTAAGATTCTTTTATTTCTGCTACTGTAAGACCAATACAATTCACATCAATGATTAATCTGTAGTTCCTTGCTCAAACGAGCCCAAGCAGTCTTCTCCTTACCTGGGATTCAGAGAAATTGCCTGTGCTTCTCTCTCCCAGAAGAGCACACTAAACAGAGCTCAAGTTTCACTACTGATGAGCATTAGTTCTCCACCTAACATTTCTGTCACCACTTCAGGAAAGTCTTATAATTGGCATGAGGAACAATTACTATATGCAAAGATGCCTAAACTAAGGAAGTGGTATTTGCTAGTGAGAACTGAACAGATGAGGGCAGGGGAAGCAGGAAAAGCAGCTACTGGGGTCGAAAGACCCATTATGAGACTCAGGGAAAGAACAGGAAAATTTTTGAGAGTTGACAAGAATGAAAAGCCTGTGGCCACAGTGAAATTTTAATCCTTTGAACTGAAAGAAGCAGAATCTGCAGGAGGCTTGATGTTCAGCAGGTACCTGAGAGCCCAAGGAAATCTGGTGAGGTTTTGTTTAGGACTACTAAAAATCACTGCTTTGTTCTGCACAGTAGTGTACATATCCAGTGGAGATTTTCTATTAGAGGACAGGCTGTCTTTGTCTCAGCTGCTGACTGCTCAACTGCGCTTGCTACCCAGATTTATCACTTTGGCAACAGTGTGCATGCTGAAGAGTTACCCAAGCATTGGTTATGTGCTTATGGTTCCCATTTTGCTTTCCCTCATTTCATTTAAAAAATCACTTGAAATAACTTAGCTCAGCTGGATAAAGGTGATTTTTTCTGTCTTTTGGTGAGATGTATGGGCCTAGTCTTTTAATAAAAGCTTCCATGACAAGCACTGGCAGTGACCCACATGCAATTTTGTGTTTAGCCCTTCAGTTCTCAGGGTCTGTTTTGCCATCCCCCAAAGCTTTCAGACCAGTCAGCCAAAGTCCATGAGTCATGGTTCAGGTATCTGCAGCTTGACTCTCTCCCAAGAAAGATGTACATCATGGAGAGAGAGTTTGCTGCACAAAGAATATATGAATTTTGTGATCAGCAGAAATTTTGAGAATCATAAAGCTCTCTTCACTCATTCTGTTAGACTTGTTCGCAGTGTTCTTTGATTAAACAAATAAGTTTGAACAAACAAGTGGGGCAATCACAATAGGCAATGTGGGTTTTGATAAGTTGGAAACCATTTTAGGTACTCTGAGAAGCTTCAAAGTGCTTGGAATGTACATACTTCGTAAGTAGTATCTTTTCCTAATAATTTTCCTATTTTTGTCATATGTCTGAATTAATAAACACACTTACTTCTTTACATTATATACCTGAGGTATATAATGATATAATATAAAGAGGTGCCACAAATGTGATACTCTGTATTTTAGCTTAAAAGGCGGATTTCAAATTCCAAGAGGATTTGTTGCTCTGGTCCCAGCCTATCACACTTCAAGTAGCTTGTTACCTGGGCTTCCAACTGCAATTAATTTTTTTTCACAGGGTTCAGAATTTGAGGTTAAACAAACTATGAGTTGCATAGTCTGGAAGTCACTAAGAGTTGGGTTACATTATGTTATCTTATGACATGACATATTGTTATGTTCTGCTGTGTTATGTTAGAGCTCCAGTTGGATAACATTTCTGCAAAGGTAATCTGTAGGGTTTTTCTAATCCATGAGAATGAATTGAAAATGAACAATAAAATTCATCCCAGGAGCTAGTACATTAGCATCCTATTAAAAAAATCTATGTTCTTACAAAATTAAGGTAGGTAAATTCATGGGAATCAATACAGTTTCTTGAGATGCATGCAGTTGTGTAATTAGTAACTAAAATACATCTTGTCATCTCTCAAATACTTTCTTTCATTATCCCAGTCAGATTGCACAATAGGAGGAAAATGCTAGTTTTATCCTAGAATGAATGAATTATTCTGAATGAAAATAGGAGTGACTCTATTTTGGCTGAGAATCATCTGAGGTATCCACTCTGGTCACTCTAAGTTCCCATACGAGACAGGGAGGAAAGCCTGTGGTGCTCAAGGGTGAACCTTTGAACTCAAGGGTGTGTCTCCATAACTGCTTGGGACATTTGTGCCTCTGAGTGTGCTGGTTTCACTCCACTGGGTATCAAGGATCTCAGATCTATATGTTTATAATTAATACATAGCTAAGAGGGATGAGCCCTACAGCATATTGGTGCCACATAGGTCAAACTCCATTGAGCTGTAACTCTGATAGTGTTTTCCTGCTCAGTTCTCCCGTGGGAAGATGTATCTTTGCCCAGCAATTTTAAATACAGTTGGTTTTGAAAACCCCATGTATGCTAAGCTAATTGCCATAAAAGCTACTTGTTTCTTGTACTTAATACTTACATTTTAGTCAGTTTTTAAATCTTCCTGACAAATGAATCCAAGGAATAAGCTCAGAAGAAAAGTAAGCAATGTTCCTGAAACAAATTACTATGAATAAGTAGCAAATAATACTCCACCATATCCTGCACATTTGTCTTTGCTGACTTACTGTGTGAGCAATAACCTGCTGAGCATTAGCAACATCTGCGACTCTTAAGACAAAAATATGAATTCTCCCTTGTCGTAGTGAGCCAAAAGGAGGAAGACAGAAATTTGATTTGTTTTAATTTAGACTGGTTTCTATTGTTATTTCCTATTTCAATTTTTTCTTGCATTTTTGGGAAGGAGAGCGAAATTTCACAGCTCAGCCAAAGATGAAATGTTCATTCCTTTTTCCCTTCAGTGTTTCTTCATTTCTCTCTTGATCTGGCCTTATGTAAACTTTCATTGAAAATATATTGCCACTGATCTTTTAGACTTCTGCTATTTAGGAAAAAGGAAATTGCAGGTCAATGTAAAAACTATTTAATAATGTCTCATTTGCCAAAATCTCACCCAGTCCTATGAGCTTGAAAATAGTCAAAAGTTGCATTTAAAAAGCCAATAATTCACTTCTGCATAGCATATGAAAAATAGCTTCACAGTCACAGAGTTATTTGCAGAACTGGTGTTACTCCTGCCTGTCTCATGGCAATGTGCTCAGCAAACAGAACCCACGGGGGAGCTTTTCCCTCATGGATGAATGTCAAATACAGTGGCAAATAATCTTCATCTGACCTTGTAATTGTCTCACCATTCTAAGTTTGTAGTCAATAAGACTCTTCTCAGAAACCTCCACTGGAGCCATAAGGACTCAGAGATCAGATTGTGGACCTATGTGACTATGACTGAGCTGAGAGAGTTTTGCTTTGTGCTTCCTAAAACCTTTTCCAGTCCTACCACATGGAAGTACTTCACAGAATAAGAAGATGTCAGAATTTGGAAGGTACATGGATCAGGAAATCATCTAGCCCCACATCCTGCCCAAGCAGATGGAATTGTTGCCAGTCCCTATCACGGTAGGGGTAAAGCTTTGCTTGGTGCGTTGAAACATTGCAACAAGGAAAGAAAGAAGTAAAAATATAAAAACCCAATTTAAATTCTGTAAATATGTAAAGCTTCAAGTTGAAATATGGAATAAAACTTTCAAAGCAGTTTTGACTAACCTCTGTGGAATAACACTGAGGGACTCAGAACTATCTTCCTCTTTAAAGTATCCTTTCAAGGCTTGATGAAACTTCTGTTTAGTTAAATACCAGCTCTACATTTCAGAGGGAAATCATGGAATCACAGAATGGGTAGGGTTGGAAGGGACCACAGTAGGTCATCTGGATCCACCTCCCTGCTCAAGCAGGGTCGTCCTAAGCTGCTTTTGGTGCAGCCCAGACACATCTGGCTTTCTGGGCTGGGAGGGTGCAGTGACAGATCATGTTGAGCTTCTCATTAAGCAACACCTCCAAGTCTTTCTCCTCGGGGCTGCTCTCAATCCCTTCTCTGCCCAGCCTGTTCTTGTGCTTGGGATTGTCCTCAGCCCCATGCAGGGCCTTGCACTTGGCTAATTGAACTTGGTGAGGTTTCACAGGCCCCCACCTCAAGCCTCTCAAGTGCAGTGCTTGTGTTACTCAGAAGTCTAACCTGGTGACCTTAATGATGCCCTCTGGCTTTAACCATTTATAGCTGACACTGAGCTCCTGCTGATTTGGAGTCATTAATACTGTCAATGCTCCAGAATTTCCCTAAAATACAAAGACCATCACTCACACCTTCTCTTATTCTCCTTCACCTTTATGAGAAAAAAAAAATTCTTCACATGTCTAAAAGAACAAAGAATTCAGTGGGGAATGGAAATAGCACGTAAGAATATCCACACATTGTTAAGTTCTCCCTTGATTGATTCAGAGGTAAAAACCTGATTCTATATCCATTGGAATCTCTGACACCAGATGAAAGAGAGATTTTCACCCTTTTCATCATGCATGTATAAGATGTGTTACAACAAGAAAGGGTAATAATGACATTGCTAGGGAGAAACAAAAAAGAAAAGCTGTTTGTTTTTTACTCTCAAGATTTGGTCTAAATTGTCTTCTTAGTTATTCTGTGGCGACTACTGATTAATTCCAACCAGCTGTTTTGCTTCTGTTTTAAGGCACTGGCATGAAATGCAAAATTTCTATATTCACTACATAACACATACAAATCTGGTCCACAGTGAGTTGCTAATGTTCATATTATATTTCTTAATATGCTTATTGAGCTTTAAAATTCTTATATTTTTTGTTTGTGAAAGATATGATCTATCCTATCCAGGCATTCAATTAAATATGTAAAAATTCACTAACAGAACTCATCTATTGCCAACTGCAATAAGACTGACAGCCTGCTGTTTTCACATCTACCAAATAAACCCAGTTTTTATTTAGCGGGGAGAACAGTTAAAATAGTGGAAGTTGTTTTGCTTCATTTTACAGTAGTGGAGTTGAATCTGAAATATTTAGTTGAGTTTGGTAAACTGGACCGCTTGAATGAATAATGTTTATTGTCATTCTTTGAATGAATGAGCAGTATTTGTATCAGATTTGTAACCTAATGCTGCAATACATAATTATATTCCCAGCCAAGTTTTTACTTCCAAAAGTAGAAATGCTGATAGAGGTGCTTGAAAAGCAGCAAGAGAGCAAGAGAGAGATACATCTTCTCCCATTGCAAATGTCCATATTCACCAGAAATGCCCTGTTCCAAGTTTGTTTCTAGTATAAAATCTGCTTGCCTGGAACATCCACCAAAAGCATATTATTTGCTGAAATTCACAATCTAAGCACATAATATTAAAGTGATACAAATTATTAATAAACAACCTGCAGTCAGATGCTGAAATTTTCACAAAATAATAAACTTCTGTGATAACAATCTAAGCTGATGGCAGTCCCATCTTTTGACAGATGCTGAAAGAGCACAATCAAGCTTCCAGGAAAGCCTCTCTTGACATTTAAGAAAAAATAACAGGTATTCTACAAAGCACGGTTTGACATCTATGGACAGTTTATTTAGTCCGAAAAGGGTTTGAACAGAGAGCTCCCCAAAATTGTGATGATAATAGCAGGAGCCTGCAGAGATTAACTGTTTAAAATAATGCATGCTTGCTATGACTAGAGTGTGACTCAACAGAAAATCAAGGGCTTGATAAAACCAGTGGTAACAACAGACTCTGTGTTTTTTCCTATTCCTTATTATTGCTGTTGCTGTTGTTGTTATTTATAATAGGTTTTCCAATAAGGACTGGGCATCAAAAAGCTGAATGTGAAAAGCTGCTCCCAGAAGCCAATTTGCCTGTCTGAGGGCACAGAGCACTGAGGTTTCCAGGAGGTGCAGCCTCCTGCCTGTGGCCTGGCAGGCAGTGTGGTGGGACTGGGGACCAAGCAAGCCCCGACTGGAGCCAGCTGAAATTCATGCAATTATTCTCATTCCCAGTGCTGCCCTACACTGAACTGGGTGGAAAGGAAGTCTGCTTTATTGCACAACTGGTACTGCAGTGTTGCTGAAGTGCCCATCTCAGTAACTCTTGGGTGATTTAGCTGAGCACAAACTCCTGAAAAGAACAAGTCTTTCCTCCAGGTAAGTTTGACTTCAAGTGTCAACAAATTCAAAACCCCCAAAAATAAATCTTTCACCCCACAAAATTTTTCACTTCATCTGCTCTTCACCAACCCACTGAAGTTGCCAGTCAAACAAAGCTTGAGGCAGCTTTGCAATACAGCTTCCTAGTGATGGAAATTAATGTCTTTTTGGGAAAAACCATCAGTCTGAAATGTTGATTGTAATATTTATTCTTTCACCAACGAAATAGATGCTGCAAGCTGCATAAAATTTTCCCTTAATTGTTTAATATGAATCAGCTCTACAGGGGTGAATAAAGGAGGCATCTGTTTTTTAATTTCTGATAGTCTTAGAAGGTGCTAACTGTCATGTGAATGGGTAGAAGTGTTTCATTACGAATATCAGCAGCATGTGACCTAATTTTAAATGGGTCATAAAGGAATTTTTTATTTTCCAAAGATGAATATGATAGCAATATATGTTGTCTTTCACAGCTAGAAATACCACAGAGGGATGCCCTCATGTTTTGATGCAGTCTGGTCTGAAGGATTTTTTCCTGTTCTGTTTAAAACATTGATCATAACCTTAAATAGTATTTCAACACTTTCTGGGAATAAAGAATCAGAGAGAAAAGGCACTTCCCATAATACAACATTTTTAATGGGAAAATGAGGCAACAAAACCCCTATCAACATAGAATTTTTTTTTCTAATTAAGGAATTTACCTAAATCAGAGTTTCCTGTTTGTCCCTCTCTCTAGCTTAACATTTCAGCTTCCTTTGCCTCTTAATAGATTTTATATGCTTCTGCTGCAGCTTAAGGAAACAGTATATGGTCCTTCCCCTTCCTCCAGTATGAATGTCTTGTGCCAAAACACAGAACCAAATAGGAATCATTCTCAGTGTACATCAAGACAGACAAAACAGTAAGTCCATTCGATTCACTTGTCCTGTGAAATGCCCAGAAATGCACAATTCCCTTTTGACTTGCCTTCCCTGTGGCAGGGCTGCTTTATGGAGGTGCCAAAGGTATGGAATTCACAGCACCATATACCTTGTGATAGTAAACAGCTGCATTATCTCAAGAGGCTAATTCAAAGCAAGATGTGCCACACAGTTAATCATAGAAACTTTGCGAGACAAAATGCAGAGTGAGCAACCTATTGCCATGACTGGCAAACTCTCAGGAAATTGGAATACTCAATTGGCTCTTGGAGTAGAATAATATGATTTTGCTGTTTTGACACAGTGTTGCTTGAAGGTAGTAAAAATATTTGAGTGATGTCACTCTGGTATGAGATCTGCCTGCCACCCCCTCTTGTTGCCAACAGTAAGAATATTTTTGTTTCCTCTAAGCAAGAGACAATTGAAACATTTCTATAATTATGTACTATTGTACGACCTTCCTTGCATATAGAGGAAGACTGCACAAGGTGCTGCAGATGGTTTGAGGATCTTAACAAAGCCCAGATGACCCTAAATTGCCCATTGATGTTTTTATTTTCTTTAAATCTATGTTATGCCTTCCTTTCCTGTGTTTCTTGGCCAAATGATTAAGGTCAGCCACTTTTCAGCCCCAAAGGCTCAAAGCAATATTTTTTGCTATTGTGCAGCTAATGTCTGGTGTTTATTTTTTTTGGTTCATTGACTTTGTTTTTTGGATTTGGTTGCACTATTAACACTCCCCCTGCCACAGTAGACCAGACATGCTAAGTAAGTCTATGCACAAAATCTATTTCTTCTGTCTCGGAGATAACAAAAAAGTGAAGACATCCTTTCTGTAAGCTTCTATCCAGACCAGATTTCTCTGAGCAGGTGCTGATTGTGAGTAATTTTAATCCAGATTCAGATATCTGAGTGACACCCTGCTTTCTGAAAGGTGATGTGAAGCATTTTCTCATGATGAGGAGTGTCAGATTCTCCCTTTAAGGAATCTTGTATTTTGCAACTGAAATTAACAGATCCATTGGGAGAAAAATAGCCTTCCTTGGTTTTGCTAAGATTTCTTTATTTTTATTCCTTAATCCCATGAAAAGGTTGAGTAACCACAAGAGCTTGCCTTGGATGGTCACCTGCAGTAATTTAAACTGTGTTTCTAAGTTTTGACAAGTAGTTACAGCAAACACTCCAGCAATGTTGGGAATCAGCCAGTTGGGCATTTCAAGTGTTCTTTACAACATATGAGATGTCCAAGAAGGGAGGCAATCACCAGAAGACAGGCATAGGTAACCAAGAAGAGCATATGCCATTTTGCCCTTCTAATTTTTAGTTAAATTACAAAAATAATACTGTTTACTTCAGGTGTGTTCTAAGTTTGCTTTTTTCCCTAAGAAAAGGGTATTTTTCTAGGAAGCCTGGCAGAAACATGCATCTTTTAAAGATTTGAAACAGAGAAAGCAGGACTATGAAGACAAAAATCAAAGTGAGGCAGATTAAAATTCAGCCGTACTCAGTGTGACAGTCTCCAACATATTACTCACACTTCAAGATTATTGTCTTAGCATAAAATAGCTTATAGGAAAAAAAGAGCTTTTACATGAGCTTTTACTAAAGTTAATGTGATGTTCTGTGGGACTGGTAGTGAAATGGACTGGTGCCTGTCGATTGTGCTATCACTTCTGCTTGCAAGCAGTCCATGTGTCATTAGCATTATAAGTGCTACAAGAAAATAATTAGCTCCTAGTGTACTCTATAGCTAAATCACTGGAGCAGAAATGATCAATAAAACAGTCAATAGCAAATCATTTTGTCCCATTTTATTAATGCTGCTAGAATTCATGCACTTTCCAATCTGGTTTATCTGCACATCATGAGACATTTCATGTCACGCTGCAACTTTAATCACAATGACACTGATCACACAGCTATGCAGTACAGTTGATAAAGGCCAGCTGTCTAAATCAGTAGGTGTCTGGGAAATCAGTAATTCTTTACATATGTAGAATTTACTCACAGAACATAATGGGGTGCTTAGCTAACAGATCTGATCAGACAGCAGTCAGAAGGAGGAAATGAGGGAGTTTAAAACCAGGTACCAGGGGTCTTATCACACATGACAGAATATTCACAGAATCACACAATGGTTTGGGTTGGAAGGTACCTTAAAGATTATCTAGTTCCAACCCAGCTGTTATGAGAGGGCCACCTTCCACTAAACCAGATTGCTCAAAGCACCATCCAACCTGGCCTTGAGCACTTCCAGGTATGGGGCATACATGACTTCTTTGGGCAAACTGTTCAAGTGCCTCACCACCCTCACAATAAAGAATTTCTTCTTAATATATAATCTAAACCTAGCCTTTTCTATTTGGAAGCCATTCCCACTTGTCTTATCACTATCTGCCCTTTTCAAAAGTCCCTCTCCAGCTTTCTTGCAGCCTCCCTTTAGGTGTTGGAAAGTGCTATAAGGTATTCCCAGAACTTTCTCTTCTCCAGGCTGAACAACCCCAGCTCTCAGCCTGTAGCAGTCCCCCACTATAAGGTCACCTGTCCTTGCCCTCCCTTTAATCCTGACCCATAAGGTCTTGGTCTGTTCCCCACCCATCCTCAGGCAGAGCTCCAGGCACTCCAGCTGGTCACTGACATAAAGGGTGACACCCTCTTCTCATCTCTCCTGCCTGCCCTTCCTAAAGAGCTGACATAGAGGGTGAAACCCTCTTCTCATCTCCCTTGCCTGTCCTTCCTGAAGAGCCTGTATCCTTCCATTCCAACTCTGCAGTCATAGGAGCCATCTCACCATGTCTCTGTGACGCCAGTAAGATCACAGCCCTGCATGCATATATGTCTATAACTCCTTTTGTTTATTCTCCGTATAGTATATTCCCCATGCCATTTGCATAGGGGCATTGAAATTGGGGCCCTGGTCTGACTTAGTGGCTGGAGCAGCTGGAATTCCTCTGTGCTGCAAAGGAATGGTGCATCTCAGGATTGTTGTGAGGCATGAGGGCTCAGCAATCAGCAATCCTGTGGCATCCAGAATTACTGCCATCACATTTCATTTTTGTTGGCACTGTGGAGGTCAGATTTGCTGGTGACCCTTTTTTTTATGTGTTCAATGGCTCCACTGTTCATGATTTTCATCTAACAGAATCACATTGATTGGAATCAGAGGAAATAAGATTGTACACAGAAGTCTGCACACGGCCTCTATTTGTATAAATTTGCATTTACATTATATTTGCATCTGGGGAGAGCCCACATACTATATTTTTCATAGTGCAGCTGCAATGTCTTTGGAGCCTGGGTGCAGTAGTTGAACATATGTTATTCAGTGCCAGACTAGTTTAGCTCTTTTAAAATCATCAGGAAATGAGTAGTAGATTAATTAAATACTGCAGTGTTTATTTGTAATTCTAGCACTTCCTCTTCTTCTTGTTGAGCCATCATTTCATATTAGGATTGAAATCCTAATTTTAGTTGCATTTACAGGCAAAGCACTAATTTGAGAAAACAGATTTGAAAAGTCTAAATATGACTGGCCAAAAGGGTGTCTGAATAGTTAGATAAAATGAGCAGATGATGCACCACATGAGTGTATGATGAGTATTTCAAGAGCTAGAAGAGACATAACAAGGTACCACAAGGTAAGGACATGACAGGGAATCACTTCTTCAGAGATGGAAAGATAGAACCAGTGAAAGGCAGATGAAATATAACCGAGAGCCATGCAAAAAAAGGCAGTGTGCTAAAGCAAGCTGAACACACATTTAAAGCATATATTGAATGATTCTACCAAACTTAAAGATGAGAAGAGCAGGTTTGTGAAAATAATTGTTTTGTGGAAATAAGAGGATTCAGGCAGTCACAACAGGGAGCTGCTGCAGCTTTTACCTTACCCTTAATCATCATCATATTTAGTCTAAATGTCAATGAAAATGTAGGCCAGAAAATCTCTTAGTATTAGATCTGTATTTTTCCAAAAACCCAAAACCCAAAAAAAACAACGACAACAAAAAAAAGCCCAAAACCACAAATGTCATTTTTGGTATCACTGGAAACTAATCAATTATAACACATCCTACTAGGGAACAAAGATTTTAATGGATAATCTCAAAGATTCTCTTCTCAGATGGAACTATGCAAGAAGAGATTTCCATAACATACTTTACAGATTACTAATTTTGTGCAAATAGGAGCAACCAGTTGTAGGAACTACATTTCTTGTTTCTGACGACTAAAATTAATTGAGAAAATCTAATAAGAAAGTGATATTGTCTGGGAAATATAGTGATATTTTCTGGGAAATATCTTGAAACTTTAACATGTCTTTACCAAGGGCTTTCTGAAGGTGATTATCTATAAGGAAGCAACGGAAGGAACAGGGTATGTTCCAAATGTTTAAAATTACTTCCAAATTCAGTGTAAAGGTGAATGTTAATCAACTTCTGTTATTAACTTCTTTACCCCTTCTCTGGCGTAAGAAAATACATATGCCTCTAAATAGCAGTCAGAGAGTAACTGTCCAAATGATAGCCAACATGGTGGCCCCAAAATTTGTTGGGGAACAGCTGCTCTAGCAATCCATTATCAAGATTGGATTTTATAGCTTTCTTATGTTTTATCTCCACAGGATATTCACTTAAAGACAATTTAAAGGTTTGATGCCTCCTTATACTTGTGCAGTTAAGAGCTAAATAGTGGTTTAAGGAAACTCACATTTAAAATGACTGAGCGATAGCAAATGGACATTTTCTCCCCCTCTTTCTGCAGAAAACTATGTCTGAATGTCACTATAAAATTGAATGATGAGCATTTCTAGCCATTCTAGTTATTAATAGCCATTAATAACTTCATAATATTTTTCTTGCAGCAAAATACTTTCAAAACCTCCCTGACTAGCAGTCCTTTCTTGTTGTTATCATTATTATAATAATAATTGTGTTTTCTTTCTAACCAATGGAGGAGGTTGAACTTCTTAGTTCTATTTCTACTCCTAAATATTCTGACTCAGTGTGGCACAGAACATGACTCCTAGCAATGATACCATTTACAGGCAATGGTAATATTAACAAAACAAACAGTGCTTAATGGCAATTGAGGTCTTTAATTAATAACATTTTAAATCCTAGGACAATCTGTTGATTAAACATTGCAGTAAAACTGCTCAAAATACATGCCTTTTATTCAGATGATACCCAGAGTCATTGCTGTTGTAACAGGTTTCACCAGTCTCTCAATTAAATCTGACAAATATAAACTGCTTTGCTGTATAGCTAGGGGGGAAAAAGCATGTTCATTTTAGAGCCTGTGGTAATCCTGGCTGCTGAATCTACATCTTGGTTCAGCTGGTAGCTGCATCACTATTAAGCCTCTATTCTGTTGCAGAATGGCACGAGAAAGAAATGACATGGCTGTAATTAGCGTCTGGGAGACTTGCCTCCAAGGCATCAAATATCACCCAGAAGGATTAACTGCACCTCCTTACCACCTAAAGCAAGCCCAACAACAGGAACATCTTCTGCATGTGGCCTTTTCTGACTGAAGAATCAGAAGCAGCACCTCAGTAAGAGTCTGCCACCAGGGGCTGCAGCTGCATTGGGAGCCCACAAGCATCCAGTGAGATGGGGCTTCACTCTGGTGACAGACCATGGCAGGAAAAACAAACTTGAGAGGTTAACCTGAAGCACCTCCAGTGAGGATTTCTGTCAGGTCCTGGTGCACCACTCTATCAGCTGAAAACTAGGAACTGTTATGCAACATTGGTAGCTGAAGAGCATCTTCTGGGGAAGTTGAAGACCTTCCAGCTGCTACTCTGTCCATCTGTGCTAGCACATGCTCCAGCTCACATGACAGGGAAAAAGCTGGTCTTTGGCAAAGCATTTCCATTTCTCCTCATTGCAGAGGTATCTGTCCCATCTGTCTTCTGCTTCAGACAACTGTAATTTGAGAATAGCACTCTGGCACTAAGGACTGAGAGCTGTGTGATTGGATAAGTACTAGAATCAAGTCTGAAATGATAGTCAAGTTAAATTAAGAAATGTTTGCAGTCAGAAAGGTCTGCCTCAGTCTGTTACTTTTTGTCAGTCATTTTCCATCAGAAGTCTTTCCCAGATAAGTACTTGCAGTTCACATTTAAGATGCATCTTAACCTTTCAGGTAAATGCTAAGTGAGCTTCTTTGCCTTATGATTGCTAATTCTTTCTAAAAAGTCAGGAACAAACCATCAGATGTGTTTAAATTAACACCTGTACAGTGCCAGATGTCATTCATCTAGGTTGGTACAGTAGGACTAAGGTTTTTTTTGTTTTCTGGTATTATTCACAAAGATGGCACACTTTGCATTTAGAGCATTCTACTCATGTGACAAAACTGCAATATAAATTTCCTGCCTGAATCCAGTCATTCTGTTCTCACTCCAAGTATTTCTTTCAAGGACTGTGGGTCTTGGGCAGTTTCAGTTGAAGTCTTTGTGAGAGAAATACGACTGAAATATCACAGAGAGAAAAATTCACTTTCATTTTGAGTGGTGCACCAGGACCTGATAAAAACCTATGCTAGACCTGCTTGGGTTTCTTTAAAATTATTTTTCACTTAAAATACAAGTAAGTGCAAGAGTTTAAATACTGCTTATACAGTTTTCTGTTGTCATCACGATGTTGATACTTTTGGTAAACTTTTCATTCATAACCACCTTGAGCCAGATACAGTAAAAGACTTTGAAGTCTAAAGTCACTGAGGGAAAAACCTGCAGCTAAATTCTAAATCCTGGAATAGGTCAGATTTTTTTTCTCCACTGCAGAGCTTGGGTGTATATATTGGGACTGCAAGGCAATTGTGCCATTCAAAACCCAGAGCTGAAAACCCCACTCCTCAGTGATCCTGAGCTGAATGGGGAGGTGCTGTTTACCCCACCTCCACAGTTATCCACCTCTTAAAGCAGGAAAGTTCAAAATCCCCAGTCCATGGAGTAATTCACATCAATCCCTACCGCTGTCAAACAGGAGTTTGATGAAGGAACCCCTGTGATGCCACCTCTTGGTCAAGTGCAAGTAAAAATAAGTCTTAAAATAAGGAATTCTGTGAATTCCCATAAGCAAAAAAAGAGACCTGTGTCCAGTGGTTATGGTACATGGCAATGGAAAGAGGAGGAAAAGGCTGATCTGTAACTTCTGGGCTTGTTTATATCCCTGATTGTATTCATCCCTTAATTAAAATTATGTAATGTCAGTAGCAGCATAGGAAAGCACCAAAGAATATTTCCATACTAAACTAGAACGCTCTTCCTTCTAAACAAGCACTGTGATTTTCCTAGGGTTTTGTCAGTGGTGGATCTGTGAAAGAACTAATAAAATATGTGCTCATCAAAACATGTTCTAACATTAATAATTCCTGGGAGAGAAGAGAGAATGAGCAAGCAGATTAGCATCTGAACTTCCAAGAAGAAAAAATTAATTGGTTTATGAGATAGTCATGTAGATTTATACTCATTTCCTTTTAAGCTAAAATATTTACTCAGTTGAAGATTTATGTTACAGCTGTGGTAGATTGTGTTTTGGAGCTCAGTGAATTATTATCTCCCTGAAAAACTTGCTTTAGGATGTAGGAGTGATTATTTGCAGTGTTCATTTGATGGTTTTAACTAATCTGCGGATTTACTGCAAGTGGTTCTGATAAATTTTTACATTATTTCATTTTGACCTTAATGTGGTATTTGTACATATTAAGTCTTAAGTGATTGAGAAGTACTTGCAGAAGGCTTAAGTATTGTGTCCTCTTTGAATTGATTCCTGCTTATTTATTACTATTAATAAAATCTGTGAAAAGCATATTAAGTCGCTTTTTCATCAATATATGGTTTTAGAAGTGCCATTGAGGCAGAACCAATCACTTTCCTTTACCTGTAGCTCACGCAGGAGACAAACAGGAGGGGATTATCCAGTATGAATGAGCAAATGCACACTGGTTCTAAGAGCTTGGTAACTGCAGACATGGCTTGGTAAAAGCAGAAGTATCATTCATTTCAATTGTAATCAGAGTGCCCTTTTCCAGTATGATTTCCTGTCACAGGATGGCCAATAAAACAGATGTTTCAGTGCACAAGAAAGTTTTTGGCATATGATCTTAATTCAAATCAGATTAAAAACAACTTCTGATAAAAATTTCTATGAAGCAGAAATTCCCGAGAGCCAGCAATTGTTCTGTGAAAATGACATTCTTGTCAGTTTGCCTAAAAATAGCTGTAACATTGATTTATGAGAGCATTTGCAGGGGGTTTCAGTATTCTCCTGCCCACAGCAGACCTGTTGGTGGCATGCCAAGAGACTGAGCCTAATGCTCAGAGGATCTATAGCTCTGGGATAGGCACAAATCTGTTTTGGCTCCATGGGAGCTATGCTGTGTCTGAGATGCTTTGAATGAAGTATTTCAGGCTTACTGATCTAGTGGTTCCAAGCAGAAGTTTTTCTCTTCACAAATTGTCAGAAACTCCTGAAGAAAATTACAGGTTTCTAAAATGTCCTAATATATCTTGCAATCAACTTAAACAGTGCCTTTTTTAATAACTCTCAGTTGCATATCTCACCCCTGGGCTGAACTGATTACACTGCAGTCTAGCCTTCATTTTGAAAATTAAGTTTCAAAATGTGCCCCAGATACTTTCAAAGACTTTTTTTTCTTTTTAGCTGAGCCTGCAAAGACACTGAAACAGCAGCTCCAAGTTACCCTTCTGATCTCCTTGGGAGGATTAACTGGAAATGTGGAAGTTTACCAAGTCACACCTTCAATGGACCACGTCACCATTACAGCAGAGAATTTTCTGCAGAGCCAGTGGGTTCCTCAGCTCCCAGTTGTCCTTGTACTTCAACAGGGAGGAAAACCCAAGCCATCAACTGCTGCCTCCTGTGTCCTATCAGCACATAATGTTTTCTGATGTACAGTCTATGCAAGGCCTATAGCAGTGGAAACTACCATTTGCCTGCAGCTAACTCTCTGCATCAGGAGAACATGGAGAGCAGAGAGAACAGCACTCCATTTCTTCAAAACAGAAAACTTTGTCTTCCAGAACAACCACCTGGATAGGGAGGATCAGAGATGGCAGCCAAACAGAAGTGGGGAGGGAGCAGTTCTGTTCAGAAAAGATCAGCACTGGTACTCCTGTCAGCCAGGTTTTACTGAAAAAAAAAAGAAAAGCTGCAGGTGGCATTGTGGGATTCAGATTGAAAATCAGACCCCCTATGTTTAGGTTTCTGCCACATCAGCCTACAGCATATGAACCAGGATTTTATAGGTGATAAAACATACAAAACTAGTGACATATGGTATATGTTACAGCATCTCAAAAATCGATGTGTGTGGGTGGTGGTGAAGGGATGGAGCCTTTGGGACAACATTTGGAGACCAGGGGGCTTTCCCATAGTCCCTAAAAAGATGCTAGTTGACTATCTAATAGTTTGCAGATGATTTATATCATGGCTATTTAAGCAATCATGGAAGCCAACAGGCAGCTTGAGTATTTACCCACATTTGGGGCTCTGGGATGAGCACCTGAAAGACAGGTATGACACAGGGCTGATGCATGTCCCACACATCCTGGAACATTATCTGGGGATAAGGCAGAATGCCCCAAAGCTGTCCAGAATGGCACTGGACATCTGCAAGTGAGAAACTAATTTCAACTCGGAAGTAAATCACACTTCATTGAAGTATAGAGACCTATTCACCTCATTAAATTTAAAGTCACATTTGCTCTCCATATGCATTACCTCTATCCCCACTTTCTGCAGACTTTAAAGGTCTTATTCAAAAGCTGAACATTGTAAGTTCACCTACATTTTTAGGTGTCTGGAGCTGGAATGTAATATGACACTTAACATTTTTTATTTTAAAAAATCGTGGCTATGTGTTAGATGCCAGGCATACTGTGGATATGAACAGGACTGTGGATCCAATTTAAAACAAAAAACCAAACAAACCTGGAATTCCTACAGAAAGTGCACATAGTCCCAGATAGGGGTGTTTTATTCGAGAACACCCAACACCCCTGTTTTACATATGAATCCTGAATACCTGGCATCTGAAGGTTAGATGCTGCACTGCATCAAGCACCCATAGTGGATCTGAATGTCTCCCTGTATTTAGGACCTTAAGCAGATTTGTAATGATGTAAATGTAAATCCATGATGGATTTAAAAGAATAGACAAATTGTAAGACTGAGATTAATTTGGCCCAAATTGTGTAAACCACAGATGCTTCATATTTAATAAAAGGTACCACTTGATGTTGACTTCCTGTGGTCCTTTTTATTAAGTGTTACTTTCCAATGCCCCCTGTGAGACAATAATAATAAGCTCTGCCACACTTGCTGCACAGAACCCATTAAAACATCATCTGTCCTTGCCCTGTGAAGATGTGCCCCCTGAGAGGTGGTATGAACATTGATTTTCAGAAAATAAAGAGGAAAATTACCTGCCAAAGAAAAAAATATAAATTTCAGAATTCACATGCACCACTGTGGTACTTCAGATAACACATTGCAGACTTTAATAATAATTGAAGAAATCTGAATGCTGCTTGTCAAAGGGAAAATTCAAATGCCTATTTGAATGCTCTCTGATTTAATAAAATTGTATCCAAAGGTGTCCTCCCTCATTTTTGGACCAGAAACTTCAAAGTCATCTCAGAAAATTTAGTCCACAGGACATCAAATGTCACCTGTTAGTGACTCTGAACTGGCTCAGGAGAACAATGAAAGTCTATGTTTCTTCCTAAAAACAATTTTCTGAATAACTTTGGGAAAATACTCGTCCTCATGTTGCTCTGTCCATGGCTACAGAGAGCTGTGTTTGGCAGCAAAGCACCTTGAGAGCTGCAGGTTGAGATCCAGGATTTGCAAGTGTTCTTAGACTACTCTATTTCTAGCAGAAGCCATGGGACCAGAGTCACAATGGACACAGCACGACAGCTAGATACAGCATGAAACAGGTAAAAAAAGGTGCAGGGTTTTGAACAGTGGTTTTGGTCTGTTTCATTCCACTGCAACAACTACCACTAAAAACTTAAAAAAGTCCTATTGGTGGCAGAGGAAATGAAGGAAATGAAAATGGTTAAGGCTTTGATGATATAAGGTATTAAGTACAGCTTTTACTTTAATGATATCCTTAATCCTATTGCTTTTCAGTTAGAAGTTTTATAAGAAAAGCTCTTGCATGACCACATTTGAAAAGACTAATTTCTTACTTTCAGGGGCTAAAAATAGTTGAGACAAGGTAGAGCTCATTGCTGCTGCTAAAACTGCTTCCTTTGGAGCCAAGTGAGATCAGGACATAGCATAAGAGAAGAGCAGAGGCACAGCTTTTGTCTCCAGTGCTGCCTGGTGCTTGCAAGCTGCAGGAGGCACCTGTGCTGCAGGCACTTCTCAGTCATTGTGCCAGTGCTGGTGCTGTCCTGGTACCAATGTCTCCTGCTGGCACTGCCACACTCCCTGACCCACAGCCATGCACTTGACCCTCATGGCACCATTGCCTGTGACCACATCACTCAGCAGGACTGGGTTGTCTGAGTGCAGATTGCTCTGGTGGCACTGAAGGAAGATTGAGGCTCTAGGCTGCTGAGTTTTGAAGGATGTCATTGTCAGGTTGAATGGTGCTCTGTGCAAAATCCTCAGAATGGATTCTGAATGATCTTTTTCTGGGACTTAGGGGCAAAAGCACCACTTGCTTGAGTTCAGTTTATGAGTCTGTTAATTAATTCATATGAGGCTAATTAGCACAGCACTACAGCACCATGACTATGCTCCTTGCAGGGCCAATAAGAATTTATGAACCTCACAGTTCTGCCTCCACATTAAGGCATGAGGATTTCTCCCTGTTTAGCAGGGACCAGGGCACCTTGAGCACCTTGGAGAGGCTGAGTTGGTGCTGCAGGCAGGTACCCACAGCACTCACCAGCCAAGAGCTCATGCTTCTCCCATTCTATACCCAGGCCAGTCATACCTACTGTGTGTTTTATCCAGTTTGATAAAGACCAAGATGGGTTTTGCTGTTTCAGGTTGAAAGAGTTAACTGCTTTTCAGCTGATTCTAGCATCTCCATTTATAGGTAGTGACTTATGTTTGCCTGAGTTGTTAGACAGTGTGTCATTCCTGTATTAGTCATAATTTAGTTATATGTTTCTGCATAATTTTAATGTATGTCAAATATGATTCATCTGGGATGCTATTTCTACCATCACAAAGAACTTACCCAACTGATATTCCTGGATAATGTAGATCTTGGGAGACTCTTACAATAGAAAATATATTTAAGCAACAGAAGAAAAATAAAAAACAAAAGGAAGAAAAAGTCCTACCAAGACTGTGAAGTTGAGGCTGTGGTAAAAAAAGGGCAAAAATTATTAAAAATGAGCAAGTGCTATGGGTGCCTGTGTCAAGAATTTTAGCTTGCAAAATCAGTCATCTGGCTTGCCGCAATATTAACCTCTGGATGCTTTCACAGAGAGAATCATTGCAACTCAGGACAGGCATCTAAGACAAATAAGAAAAAATGCCCTCTTCAGACACCCTTTCTGTTTTCTCTCTAGAGTCTAGATAACCAGCTCCATTTTCAGAAGTCAAGAGTTCAGCGGGTAAGTCCCACTTGGGCTAATTCAAAACTGAAATAACAAAGATTTAATTTAAATCCTTTTCCTTGCTTAGGCTTTCTTGAGTAATTAGAAGCTGTAAACAAATAACATACATGCTACTCAAACGTCCTTTGCTTCTTCCACTAGCTGTCACATCAGTTATGTGGAGCAGCCGCCAATAACACTACTACTGAGCAAACCAGGCCTGAGTCCTCCAGGAGATCCACCAGGTGAAAACCTCATGACTTTCAACAAGGCCAACTGCACTTGGGTCAGGATAATCCCTAGTATAGTCACAATTACTGAAATTTTCAATTATTTTTAAGGTTTTGTCTTCCTGCGCTGCTACGGGAATGAACTTTCTGTGGGAATGGCCAGAGCACGTCTTCGTCAGGAATATCCAAGCCATAGGCAGAAGGAGCTTATCCATGTAAATAAATGACAGAGAAGCAAAATAAATGTCTATCTTCACAGAGAAGTACATAGATGCAACTCTGTTCAAAAGCTTTCTCTTTGATTTGGTGGAGGGACTTTAACATTCCTGAGAGTGAGCAGAGCAGTATGATTACAGAGACCCCTCTCTCTTTCTGTCTGTCAACTTCCCTATGCCACATGTGCTGCTCCAGCAGGAGATCCTGAAAAATTCCCATACTAACTATTCAGTAACCGACTGACAGTATAAACACTGTGAATTCAAGTTCCCATTTTGACTCAGACAACACAGAGATCTTGAGCCCTCAAGCTGAAACTGCATCAGTGAAGGATAATGTAGTGTGTGAGGGCAAGAATGCAGTCCCAAATACCCAAAAGGGCTGGTAACACTTTTCTGTTTCTGTAGAAAGCTTTGGTGGGCAAATATATGTGGAAATGTCAACATTTTTAACTAATTTATTTCTTGGTCAATTAGCAACAAGATCTCTTTAAAAATGGACTGTCTATGACAGCTCTAATGAAAAATTGTACTATGACTAGAACCATTAATCACAGTGTGACTGTAACACCTTAGAATGAAATCAATCCAAAATAATTGAAGCCTTTCTAAAAATCTGACTCTGGTTCTTGCACTGAATCTGGTCATGTCGAGCTGATAAGATGAGGGAATGATGACTTAGTAAATTCATATACTTATTCTCTAAGACAGCTAAAAAAAAAAAGGTATGCATGTGGCAAATTGTCTATGCTTGAAAAGCCTGCTTTTAAATGGAAGTATTAAAGAATTGAACCCTCAACAATAAATAAAATATTGGTTTTACTTAATAAAGATATAGATACCGAGCTATAGTTCACACACTATGGGACTGGAAAGCACTTAGATCATCCATTCCCTGTCACTGCCCAAAGCAGGTTTAGCTATACTTATGCCAATCTTGACAGATGTTTAAAGACGTATGACATTTTGGCCTTTTTTCATAAAATACAGAGGAGACTTTATTCCCCTTTTCTTTGTAAGTAATTTCTTGAAAAGTTATCCCATGTGTGCCTCAAGTCATTTCTTTCCTTAACTGAAGAATTCCAAGACTTCCATTAGCTTTTCTTCAGTTGCTGTATTTTCTAAATCATGCTTGCTATGCATTTCTCTCCAGTTATACATATTTTGCTCAAAATAAGTGAAAATGACTGCTCACAAGTACACTCAGATGTTACCAGGACCAAATAGGAAGAGCCATTGTCTCTCACTAAAAGTAACCCTTCTTATCCATCGAAGGACATACCTTTTGTGGCAAGTGGCAAAACATTACTGCTTCATGCTTGCTTTATGTGCCCCTGTAATCCCTTGTGCCACTCACCAAGCTGCTGTCTGGCCAGTTTTTCTCTACCCTGTATGTGTGCAACCTACAGCTCCTGTCTTCAGGTCACACTTGGTTCTTGCTCTCAAGGAAATGTGCCCTGTTTGAGTTGCATCATTTCCCTTTGATGCATTCTTCACTCCTGACAATGAATATTCAATAGTTATTCTCCAAGAAGTTTTCCAGCAGCAGCCCATCCATTTAAGAGCTGTTGTGTATCATCCTAGTTTGTCTTCAAAAATTGCAAATGAGATATGTATGAATACCTTTGTAACACAGAGTTTGCCACTGGGTTGCATTAGACTGGTTTGCTTTATGTTAGACAAAGTACTTGCTAAAATTTTTCTTTCCCTCATCTTCTAGGTGTTTACACAATATACTTCATTATATTTTAATATATTAAAGAGTGTCCGCTTCGTGCGCCTTTGCCGCTACGGGCTTTTCGGAGCTCCTGCACGGTCAGGAAGGACCCCGCAGGCTCTCCGGGCAAGCGGTCCGGACCCTTCGAGCCGCAGCCGGGCGGCAGTGGGGAAAGCCTCAGGGTCGCCCAATTGGCAGAGGAGACCCTGGCGCAATGGCCAGTGCCAGCCGCGCGAGCACGACGAATTGGGCCGGATGCCCTCAGAGTAAAACAGTCCCAGGCAGGCGAAGGCGAGCAAGGCACCAGTTTATTGAGGAGAGCAGGCGGGGGAGGTGCGTCACTCGAGCCCTCGAGGCGGCTCAGCAGGGAATCCCGGTGCAGGGCACGAGAGGGGGTTCCCTAGCAACGCAGTTGCCACGCTGAGCAGCAGCGCGCTGAGCAGCCTCGAGCACGGGCAGGACACGACCTTTTAAGGGGGGCTACGGGGTTTCTCGGGGCGGAGATCAGGGGCGGGGCCAACCGGGGAAGGGAATACATCATAGGGAGCAAATCAGGTATAACTGGGAGGGGAGTACATAGAACCAATGGGAGCGGGGCAGCAACAGAACTTTCTGGGGGTAGGCGGCAACAGGGGAGGAGTTGGGGAGGGGACAGCAAACTTATAACCAATAAACTTAATACAAACTTTTGGAGGGAGGGAGAGTGCAGCCTACAGCTCGGCCTCCTCCGAGTCCCAGGAGATGTTGTCAGGAGAGGCATCCGCTTGTACGGGATGCAACTCGATATTTTGGGACTCGGGATCAGCAGCCTCGGGCTGCTGCACTACTACAATATTTCAATTTGTTTGTAGAAATGGAAGGTACCTCAGCTAATAATTCTGTGTCTTGGGATAGTGGAGGGGGGAGTTTTCCCTTTGAAAAAGACAGGCATTTTGCTGTCAATTTTTTTGGTCTTCTGGAAGCCTAACTCAGCCTAACTGAGCCCAACTCAACTCCAGCTCCTTCAGATTTTCAAAAGTACCTACCGGCAGGTTTGAAAGACCTTCTGTCACTCAGATGACATAGGGTAAATTTTTGGGTTATCTAGCTTGTGGCTTTAAGCTAGCCACTTAACTAAAATTAATCTTTTCAGTAAAGACTGCTGCTGCAAAAAAAAAAAACCTATGAAAACTCTGACCTTTTTACTGTCATTTGTTAATATTTTTCTGTTTCTATTGAACAGTAGTTAGACATTAAACTTGCTCTTTTCCTTATCAGCTAATTCACTTTCCCAAAATCTTTATTGTAATTCTTTGCTTATGTTTTGCATTTCTCCCCTTTTTCATATGGTCATCTATTCATATTTTTATTAAGTTTCATTTATTTAGCAGATAAGAGGGCAAAAGGAGAGAAAAGAGAGTTTCCTCCGGAGCCTGTGGGCAGTGAAGCATCAATGATTTAGTCAATCTTCTTTTTACACCATTTCCAGGCTGTGAACTAAACTGCTGTATGCTGATATCCTTGTTATGATCTTGCATCATATGTATAAAGTAGCTGATGTGGCCACTGCTGCATAACATGGACTGGATAATTTTGTTGGTTTTCCTTTCATCACTAGATAAAAGTACAGTTATCCAGCACACTGTACACACAACAAAAACCTGCACAGAGATCACCTATGGGATAAAGCAACACACAGATACTACCAACAATGGATACAAGGGAGCAAGGCCATTACAAACAGCATATGTGACTTCTGAAACAGGCAATGACATTTTACCATAGGTCTTACCCTGGAAGTAACAATAACCATGGAGACAATTAGATTTAAGGCACTCATAATTCCACCATCATTTGTACACTCAGAAATCACGCAGAAAAGCATACTTGATGTAATAAAAACCAACAAAACAACAAACCCCCCTCACCAAAACCTCAAGTTAAACTATTTAATTACCTAGTGTACAGATAGTGGTATCAGTACTCATTTAACTACCTAAGGTACTATCTAGAGAATCCAGAGGTTTACACTGAAGATGGATGTTGCATACGTCATACAAGTATGCTCCCAGATATTCTAGAACTGTTGCTCCAGAAGACGTCAACTCTGTGGCTTATTTGCCAGCCTGGATGCCCAGGATATCCAAGGGCATCTCCAGTCACACTAGATGCGTGCCTGTGTTTGGACAACCAAATCCCTCTTCTAAACCCCATCCTCATTTGAATTGCAGACAAAAATTAAAAGCTGGATGAATATTTGCACATGGATATTGAAAATGAAATAGACATTATTTAAACCTTAAAACATGTGAAAGTAAAAACTGTGTTTGAAGAAGAACTGCTCTTTTACTATTGTAAAATTCATCCAGAAATCCTTCCTTTGCAGCCAAAACAAGAATCAGGTCCTCACAAGATTCACAAGACTGCTGTGTGTTCCCATGAGGAGAGCAAAAAAGATTTTTGGAGTATCACTGCTGAGAACATAAAAGGCTATTCATCTTTGCAGGGATTTCATATTTGCATTTAGGGCTACACAGCAGGCAGATTTTTTGAACTCAATCTATACTTGAGAGTGGTTTTGTTTTGTCAGCTTATGGACAACATGTCTTTGAGATTGATGAGGTTCCAAATCTATATGCTAGGCAAGAATGAAGCTAATGAATGAAGAGGTCTCTGAGGGTGAAAGAGTGATGACAAGTGATATAGAGAAGTGGTGTCCCACAGGTATGCACTCCGTGGTTGTCAGCTGCTTTCCAAAGGCATTAATGAAGACAACTAAGGCCTGAGGGAGACTCCTATGGAGTCAGTCGTGCTCGGTACATCCACCCCATTTAACTGTGCTCTCCAGGGATTAATTTCACTGTAACAGGGCAATACATTTATATCCTTTCTCATATTTATGGAAGGATGTATATATATACATGTGGATAGTGTAGGCAGACATAGCTTCTCAGCCTGTGTCTGCCCCAAGCTGGCCAGACACAAGTTAGCTCTGACACAGGAGTCATGGGGGGTTATGCAGATCCATCTCAGCATGACTGATTGACTCTGAAATATCTAAAATCTGTACACAGCATCTAGATTCAATCTAGCTCCTTCCTAGATAGCTCAGAGAGTATCAGTTCAGGCTACAGTGACCTGTAGGTGTTCCCAGCACAACCCACAGGCTCCTGGAATCCCAAGGAATCCCAATGGAATCCCAGTGCAAGGATGGGCTCCTAATACTCTTCACACTGCATGAACAGCAAAGGTACAGCCCTCACATGAATGAACAGAAGCAATATTGTTCCTTTTCAAGACAATCCAGTTAACTTCTGTTGGTGCCATGCCCCCCTACCCACCTCTTTTAAATGAAGAGGCTAATTGATGGAAAATGAGCTTCCATTTTGGTGCCTGCTTCTTACATCTTTGTTTCCACATTCATCATTGTCACACAATAGATGCCAAGTTAAACAATTGCTGCTTCTATTTGTTCATTTGAGCATAAAGACACAGTTCTGTGGTCTTATACAGCTATTTAATTATTGTGAATAAACACAGTAAGAGTGAAAATAGCTGAAAAAAGTCAATCAAGGCATACAATCTTCACCCTTTTCATTGCTTAATTAGTAGTGTGCTAAGGCAGGGCATAGTGGTTATACCAGATAAGCTTCAGGCTTATCTTCTCAGTCTCACAGAGTAAGTAGTTTCTGGTGGCCTTCTGTACTGCCATTAACTCAGAGTCACCATGCTGGGTTTTTTTCACATAGGACAATTATTAAACTTCAAGATGTAAAGTCATAAAACACATTAAATCCTCTCAGGGGAAACCCCCAAACAAGCTATTGTCTTCCAGAAATGTATTTTGTAGGTTCATGTTACTTCTTAAGTGTGTTATTGGCTTTTATTAAGAAAACATATCTGGAATGACACAAAATCTGTTCAGCTCAAGATTGACTAAATTGTGTCACAGGCCCAGAGATTTAAGAATATGACTTTTTCTACCCAAACTTAATGTTGATGGGAGAATATATTTGACTTGAGTCAAAAAATCAAGCCAAATTTTATTTCTATTTCTAGTATATAACTTCAGCATTCGAAGATTTATGAAGCATCAGATGTTTGGGTTTTTGGTTTTGGGGTTTCTTGGTTGCTTAGTTGGTTGGTTGGTTGGTTGTTGTTGTGGGTTTTTTTGTTTGTTTTTGTTTTTTGCTGATACACATTCAAGGAATAATTCTTCAGTGCAAGACAACAAATAAAAAGCTGTTATCTGTCAAAGTAGTTTGATTTTACATTTTTAATATTCTTATTCTCCAGTGACTAAAGTTACATTAGAAATATCTTTTCAGGAGTTGTTTTCCTACCGTGTTTTCTTTGCCTCAATGTGAACCAGAGAAATCATCACCTGGAGAAAATTTAATGATTTGTGCTTCTGTGCTGTAGGATTTGAATTTTAAATGGATTGAGTTAACCTGTGAAGGCAATGGCTGCATTTATAGCTATATCTTTCATACAGTAGGTTCTGCTAATACACTGATAGTTTTGCTGATCAATGTTCTTAGTCTGCTATTTGCTACATAACCATTACTGTAGCCCTGGGAGAAGGAAGTTCAGTCAAATACTGAAAATGGGATTTTTAAGTGGACTACATGGCAATTTTTGTTTTCTTTGAGAAAATTCTTTACCTATGTAAGCATTCTTAAACTAGGGAAGAAACAAAAAACCTTGTATATTGAGTTTTGTTCTAGACTGTGTGTAATTGTCTTCTTTTCTTAAATGTTAGAAAAACAAAAGAATGTATTTATCAATTTTTAAAAGCTTCAAGATATTTCTAGGCATCCAGTGTGAAAGAAATAAACTACATATTCAGAAAGACTTTCCTTGCACAATCTACCTAAAATAGAGTCACTTTAAGGTAGCTCAAGTTGGGTCTCTAAAATAGAGGTACTCAACATTTTAGAAAGCTTGGACTAAATACACCTCTATCCATTAAGGAAAAGTAGGTTTGTACTCTTAGGAAAGATCTTATGCCTAACCTTGCAAAACTTTCCATGAATAACTGATGTTCATCCTTTCTACCAGATGTGTATAATTGAGATCAAAGTTTCATTTGTGTACAAACTAATTCAGAGACCTTTTTTCCCTTCCCATAACAAAGAACTGGTGTTACTCTGGAATTAGTGATGAGCAATGGGATAGTAAGTAGTGACTCATTTGCCCTTTGAGTAATCACACCAGAGCACTTGACCTGTACAGTTAACCAAACCATCCAATTCAACTTAACAGTGTTTAAGCTCAAGCACAATTTTCCTGAACCCTTTCTTTGAAAAATGTCAATTACAGAATGAGTCATCCAAAAGGAGAAAGAACTGCAGAAATATAAATATTTAACTACAGTGTACTTGCACAGGAAGATATATGTAAAAACGTTTTTCATGGGAACCTTAAGGACAGTAGGGATGCAGTGAGCTAGCACTTGAGCAGAGTCCACTAAGAATTAAGCCTTTAGTCCATGAGACACTTAGGCCCACAGCCAGCTGCAAGCATAAAACACAAGCCTGTGGAAAGCAATGTACATGTACACTTGAACTAAAGCCCCTCTATGTGCTTCCACATGATTATAGCCAAAAAAAGTCAAAACAAAAAAGTTTTGTTGTGAGGTTGTCTGTCTGAGAGTCCAAAGTCACAATTCACTTTCCAGCTTTGACACCAATTTATTTGTGAGTTTCCTTTCTATGAAATCTATAAAATCAGAGCAATGAAACTTCCCTAATACATTGTATTGCTGTGCTGAAACAAATTAATACTGTGAAGCAGCTACATAAAATAGTAAATATTAAAATGCATTTTAAAAGCAGCTGACAGAGTAAACTACTAATCATAAAGTAACTGAATTCTAGGTCATCCTACATTTCCTTTCTGATGACATAGTAGTCATCAAAACTGGATTTAAGTTTTCTACTTCACATAATTAAAGAAAATAGCTTTAATAACATATTTAATCTATTTTTACAAAGTAAGTATCATCTCAAAATACAGCTACAGAAAATTTCAAATAGAAAGATTTTGCTTTAAAAGCTGCAGTTCTGATCCTGCAGAACTTTTGTTGGCCCTTTCCCTATGCTATTTCACTGTAAGTATAAAAGCCCAGTTTTCTGGGCTTCAGACACACTCCTGTTTACTCCAGTGCCAACTAAAACCACCACTAATTAATCTACACCACGTGTTGCACAATGCTGTGTGACTGCATCTTGCACAGGCTTGCAGGACATTCAGCATGTCCCAGCATAGTCACCTTTCAAGGGAGCTGTAATCCCTCATTGAGTCATTTCTGGAATTTACAGGGTTTGCAAACTGCTCCCCATGGGTCTTCAGTTTTGTGCTGCTCCAACTTTCTCCTCTGAGCCCCAATAGCATGTGAGAAGCAGATGCAGGAAAATGGCCCCTGTAATGTTTTATTAGGCTTCTTACTCAAGGACTTCATCCCATCAGGAACAGTGTGGAATACACAGGGTAAATTTAAGGAAATTACACAACAATTCTTGGTCATACTAATGTTTGAAGCATTTTAATTTTTTTAACTTTCCTAATATTGCACCTATCTGCTGTGCAGCTCTGGTCATAAGAAGCCAGTTATAGCAGTCTCAATGTCTCCTCTCTGGTTGAGCAATTGTGCAAACCCTGAGAGATTTGCCATAAAAGTGCTAGTGTTGTTTGGCTCAGTGGTAGATTTTCTCCTTTGTATAGAAATGAAAATATGAAGAAAAGGACTCAGATCTTTGGGAGAAACCCGAGCAATTTTTTAACAAAATTAAGAATCACTAGAGTAAAAAAAAAGCCAAACCAACACAAAAAAGCTTTACAGGCTACCTATTCTGGTGGGAAATTACTACAGTGTATAAAAAATTCATTTACAAAGTCACTTTGCATAGCTTTTTGTATATCAATATGTTTCCCCTTTTCCCTGGGAGTTTCTTTAGTGGCTTGTTTATTTATTTTTCTTTTGACTACTAGTAGGAAGCTTTTCTGTTGTCTTTGCTTGATTTCCACTATATTGGTGACCCATGCTGATTGCTAGTCATTTATGAATGTGTAACACTGAATATTATACAAAGTTCGGTAACCTTCACTGCCAAGTAATTAATGTCAATGAGACAGAATACTTTTACATGCACATAATTAATGTAATTATAAATGGGGGAAGGAAGGGGGGAAAAAAACAGCAAGTAAAGTAAATAAATTCTGCAGAGGTCTAGGAGATTAAACGGTAACTTTTTATTGCTTGTTCAGGAATATGTGAAGCCTCCTTCAAGAGATCATGAACACAAAAATTAATGAAAGGGTAGGAGGGCTTGACAGACTCAAGAGGAAGTTGATGCACTTCAAAGCACTTTGCCCAGTAGAGAACCAAAAAGAAATACTTCTTCAGCTTTGAAGGAATGTAGAAAGCCGAGAAAAATGCAATCCTTTGCTGCATTCCTAATACAGCTTCTATCAGCAGTGAATCTGATTTTAAAACTGGAGAACATACTGAATTAGACTCTGTCCTTGCAATTTTCCTGGTGCTGGCCCAGCAAACTACAAAGGGTGGCTGCAGCACAAAGAGCAAAGGATTCTGAGGCAGAATTCCACGTAAGCATGGAGATAAACACAGCCCTGCTATGCCTTCCCCTCAGCCATCCTTGTATGCAGGAATTATCTGAGTAACAAAAGGCAAGGGTGTAAAATGTACACACAATAGATGATTGCTTTGAAAGAATTAGCATCCTGTTGCGGCAGCTAGATGACATTTTAAAACTGGTCTAGTCTAACCCTGGATGGAGAAAAGATTTAACTAAATCCCTTGTCCAAACACAGATTCTGCACACTTTTAAGATTATAATGATCTTGTGAGGAAATATTAATGTAGCATCAATCATCAATTGACTTTTAAACCAGAGTGCATGGTTGAAGAAAGGGATGCTGATTATAAATAGAAACACAGTTGACTGCAGAGTCCTGGATGTCTTTCCTTAGCACCTAAAAATAATTGTCCTGGAAGACGGAGTTCCTGAACCTATTGTGTCATACCCTTGTCTAGTCATCATTCATCACACAGGAAGTGATCAGAAGGACACTGCAGGGAGCAATGAAACACTTTGTGTGCTTTGAGAATCACATGGTATTAGCTGATCAAGACACATCTTGTGTGAGAGAAGAGTATGTTTCCAGTAGCTTGGTCTCACAGAGTCCAGACATGCTGACACTGTGACTTTGACTATTTAATTTTCTACCAAACTGTTTGCACCCCAAGCTCTTTCTTTGAAACAGAGTATTTTGAGAATTTCAGTAAATAATCTGTGCAAGAAAAAAGCTCCTGTTTCTTCAATGACACCTATCAAGTAAAGCAATGAAAAATAACTTAGAAGAACTGGAAACTTTAGTACATTTAAATGAAGATATAAACCACAGCAGTAGATCTCAAATAATGAACAATGTTACTGCAACACAAAAATGAATTATAAAGTATAATAGAAATTTTTCATTGCTAAAGTTTATGATTTTCTGCTCATAACACTAACCATCAATGATTTTAAGTACAACTTAAAAATAATTTTCATCAATCCATTTGACAGAGGTAGAATTTCTCATGGGAAAATTCCACTCTGCAGTATCGCCAAGACAAAGAGCTCAGAAGTAATAAAAAGGGTTTAAAAATTCTGAGTCCTTTAAAAAATAGCTTGTTACATTGAAATTCCGCTCCCTAAAACTTTTGTGTGACATTCAGGACATGATTTGAGGTTAGTTTTAAAGGCTGATCATTTCATTCAGCCCTGGAATTTCACCAGAAATATCTGAAGTTTTCTCTCTGTGAGCCTAAGATAAATGTCCTAGCTGCAGAGAAAGAAAAATGTATTCAGATATATACTTGTGTCAAAAGCTCTGTACAGCTCATTCCTAAAGTACCTGAACTAGAAATATCAATACACCCTGGCAGCACTGCCACATTCCACTGTCGTGAGCACACACAGAGAACAGAAAAAAAGTACAGCTTGGGTCAGATGATTTGCAATCTGATTAATAATTATTAATTAAATTTTGGTTATAATTATTTTGTCATTAAAATTGTTATACTGATCAATAACTTTGGCATTTTATTAACTATTAATGGTAAAATAAATTAAATACTGACTGTAAATAGAAATTTATAAAATATCTAAACCCACTTCCTGGAAGTGTTCAAAGCCAGGTTGAACAGGACCCTGGGCAAGCTGGACTAGTGAATGGTATCCCTGCCCATGGTAGGAGAGTCAGAACTTGATGGTCTTTAAGGTCCCTTCCTACCCAAAGAATTCTATGACTATATGATCTCAAGAAAAATACTGCAGAACTAATTTCAGGTGTTTTTTTGCCTTGGAGTCTCTGTGTCCACTTCTTCATTCTTAAAAACATATTTTCCTAATTCAGAAGTATTTTTTATTTGCTCTTTCCATGTGAAATGTAAAACTGGTGACTAAAATTTACTTCAGGCTCATTCCTGCAAACACTACAATGAGAACTAAGTATTGATAAATGCATAAACAAGATAAAACCCCCAAATGTTATTTCTGCAGTCTCAGATGCAAGAATATATAATATAATTCATCTTTGTCTATGTAAAGGACTTCAGAATTCAGATCTTGGAGCATTTACGGTGGACAGGTGTTCTTTCCAAAGAAGTTCTCTTTTCTTTGCTATTATCAGCTTTCATAAGGGCTGCAGATATACAGTTATATCTGCAATTTGTTTTTTTCAAGCATAGTGATATCAGGAAGTCCTAATATGCATCCTTCAGATAAGTGCTCTTTGCTCTCCTTTTCAGCTCCTCCTTTTACTGCTGTGCAAGAGCTGTGAATTGTGCTTTACCTTATCTTCTCATTTCCTACGCCTCACATTATCTAGCTTTTGCATGTTCCAGTTGAATACTTGCAGTCATTTCTGTGGTATCTCGTGAGGCAAAAATATACTTCATTGTGCATTAGTTGCTTGCAAAACGAGGCCTTTGTATAGTATTAAAAAAAACAGCACTTCTTTTCTCAGTGCTCATTCTTGTTTGGGCTTTTAATTATCTTCCAGCTTTCCCTTAATATTTGCAGATATTTATAATTAGGAAGGTGATTTTTTTTTGTCCCAGCTGTGCATAAATGATGCCATGGCCAAGTACAGAACAATGAGTAAATGTTGTTTGTTTCAGGTGATAATGAAGGGAGAATAAAAAATACTATCTTCGGTAGGACTGTGCATATAGTTAGTTTCTCTATTTAATGGTCAAAATGAAGAGAAATAAAAAACACACTTGGAATATTTAAAATTTCCCAATTTTCACTTGACCTAAGATTAAACATTTCATTAATAACTAATAATTGCCAATCATTAGATTTACAAAACAGTGAGAAAATCCTACCAGGCAACACAGCTTGTTGACATGATGCCAAAGCCTGCATCAATTTTAATGCCTAGAAAGATTGCTAACTGAATTATGTCATTTGCATGTTTCCAGGTAAACAATTATTCTTTGGAGAGAATCCCTCCAGATGAAGCAGGCAGCCCTCAAAGCACTTACTGCAGGACAGAGACCACAGCAACAGCTGGAAAGTGCAGCCAGCTCAGGAGGAGTCAGGGATGTTGGACGAGAGACCTTGGGAGAGAATCAGCAAAGCCGAGAGCAGCAGCAGGAGCAAGGAGGGTGACAAAAGCAGGGAGATGGAGAGCATATCAGCTGCTTGGGAGGACACAGAGAAAGCCAGCTGAATAAGAACTAGGTGAGGAGTTTTGTAAGAACAAATGCACTAATAATTATTACTCATCCTGTATCTGAAAATTTGGACAAGTATTCTGTGGCAAAAGCTAGGACAGAGCTACGTTCCTATAGTAAATGTCATTGATGAGCAGCACAGGGTGTGGTGGGTTAAATACTGAGTCTTTAGTGGCATAAAGCAAAGGGTCCCAGTCTTCACAGGCTGATGGGAAGAATTGCAGAGGAATAAACACACTGCACACAGCAACATGATCTACTTTCTTTGATATAAAGACTTGTTTTCCTCTGACTGTACACAGTACTGAGAGTGTCTCAGCAGTGTCTCTTCTCACAGAGGGAGACAGGAATGTCAGTGTAATTGGTTCTCTTCTAATGTCTTGCTCTCACTCAAACTTTGAGGGCACTGCTCCAGCAGACCTGCTCTAGAAAAGGCACGAAGAAGTCTAGAAAAGACTCCATGAAGGGTCCTGGCACACTGCAGTATGCAAACTGGTTGTGCCAGTGCAGTTACTGTGGTGCTCTTGGTCCATATGCAATAGATGTGAGTGCATAAAGAAGATCAAAGCCACAACTCTGTCTCATGTTCCTCCTCTCTGTCTTTCATCTCTTTACCTTCACTTGGCAGAGGCAGCTTCAGGAGTTTATTTTATGGTATCAATGCTTTATTTTGAAAAGGATGTTAAACCTCCCCTTTGCCATGCTGCTGGCAGGATTACTGATAAAACGGATCAGGAAAAAACAGGAATGCACCCTGGGACTTTTCAGAAAGCAGTGTGGAGTTGAGAGTGTTGTGGTTGCTAGGGGAAAGGTGTTCAAAAAGCCCTTTTTCCAAGTAGAACAATGGGTTCTTCAAGCCCACAACATTAATTATGCTTATTATTTCCAGCTTCCATGAAATATGTGTTTACCTAGAGGCAATTTAATTTCTTCTTATCTATCAGCCTAAGTAGTCGCAAATGTGTACAGCAGGATTTGGAAATGTCCAACAGTGTCAATGTGTCCTGCCAGTGGCCTCTAAACCGGTGGGTGTGGGGTAGGGGGAGGAAATCCAGTGCTGCTGGAGCTCTGCTTGTGGTGAGTAAATTTTTATATTTGTTAGACAGTACATTTCAATGGATGGATTTTGTGAAATACTAAAAACAAAGGCATGGAAGTCACTTGTACCCCCAGTACCCACTGATCCTTTATTTCTGACTCCAGGAGGGCCACAGCACTACAGACTAAATTAATCAGGAATCTGTGGAGGGATGTGTGTATTTAAATTAACAAATTAATGGGTTTCCTGCCTGTTTTAATCTTTCCATTCAACCTAAAAGGAAAACTTCTAATAATTACTGTATTTTTCTGTGCATATACAGTACTGTAATCATATAACTGAATGGTTTGATTATCTGAAAATATAATTTTGTTTAAAAAGTGAATCAATTACTAGGGGAGAAGTACAAAAATAACTCATGTAACTTTTAATTAAAAGTATCACTTACCTCAAGGGGAAAGAAACAGCTACTACTGAGTTCAATATATGAACAAATTTTCCCAGCTTTTTTTCCCCTAGGTTTTCGTAGGAAAAAAAGTTGTAATTATCACTGCCAAGATGGGTGCAATGTTCATCAATATAAAGCTGTGGTTGTTCCTTTACTGCTTTGGCTTTGTTTTGGAATGATGGAAAACTAAGATTTTGAATCATGGCATCTGGTTGCTTCAAAAAGCCGCCTGACTTTTCCTAAGCGAGTCAGACAGCTCTGCTTGTTGGGTCACAGGTGGAAGGGAGGGCAGAAGTAATTTCTGAGGAAGGTGCTGGATTCACAAGAGAGGATTTATCTGACCTCATTAAAGCTACTATATGGGAGCTGGTGACAACCAGCTTCTCCTAGTGAAGGGAAAAACTGTGCTGCTGAACTCCTCCTGGAGTTGCCTGAAATACCAGGAGTTACACTAAAATTGCCTGTTCCTCTTCATCAGCTGGAAGGTGAATAAATATTAGAGTGAATAGCTCAAAAGACACCTATCTAGGGTCAAAGCACAAGAATTTCCACAATCCCTGATACTCACACCTGACCATGATGAATCTAATATTCTCTGTCTTTTCGAGAACAATGCTTAGCTCTTTGTTATAAATTTCAGACTAATATTTTGACATGACTGGTCTCTACAGAGGTATTTGCTATCATCAGATAAAGGGATCAGATAAAATCATTGAAGAGTCTGACCAAAAAAAACCTGTGGAGACTTTTTTAAAAAGAAAAGAGGTGAAAACTCAGGACTCCAGTTCTGCTGAAGAAAATTTGGGTTTAATGATCTCTCAAATTAGGATAAAAGTGCAGTACAACTTTATTGTTACTTTTGGAAGTCTGAAGCTTGGTGCAGGCAGAGACAATTATTTCATTATTCAGGAGTGACTGTTGTAATGGAAGGAAAATGCCGAAACTTTCATCCCATCCAGTGATCTCTCCCAGTGCCAGCCTAGCACCCAAGAAGATCTATAGCTCTGCTCTCTACAGAACAGGCAAATACTAGGTAGTGGTAAACACTAGTTTTTACATAGGACAGTAGAGAGTAAAGACCTTTCTTTCCTTGTGTACCAAATTAATAGTTTGCAATCATGCCTTTGAACTCAGGTAGTTGTCATTATCTGCTGAATAAAATCATTCTGCTCAGAGCCCCAAACAATTTTTTTTTCTAGTGGAATTCCTATAAAACTCTAATAAATCTGCTGGGAAACACGTGCAAAATATACTGTGAGCATCCTCAGGGTGAGCCAAAATCTAAAGCAATCCATCTTTTCAATCTAAGAGAAAGGGGAACCACACAGAGCACATACAGATTAACCACAGAAGGAGCTGTGTGGAGTCAGACTGAAGTTCTATCTAGTCCAGTATCAAGCATATAGTGAAGAGTAGAAGGGAAGAACAATATATATATTTTTTATTTATATTTAGGAAGATAAGAGGTGTTTTTCAAGAACAGGATCACCATTTGTAGTTATTTGTAGCTTAGGAACATTCTGAATCAGAGCTAGTCACAATGGACTCTTACACCTAAAGTTTTTCAGTTGGTCTTTGAAACTGCCCTAAGTTAAGAACCCACTGCTCTGAGGCCAGGAGTTAATAGAATCATAGAAAAGTTTCATCTAGAACAAACCTTCCAATGCCATCCAGTCCAACCCCTCTGCCATGTACACATGAAGTTCTTCATCTTTCAATACATGAGGTGTCTCAGAGTCATATCCCATTTGACCTTGATGTTTCCAGGGATGGGGCATCTACCACCTTTCTGGGAAACTAATCTAAATCAACCTCTTGTAGTTTAAAACCATTAGCTCTTGTGCTATACAAATAAATCTTCAGCACTTTCAGAGTTATCATCAAATACCAATATGAGAAATGTGTCTTTTTTGCTGGTTTTGATCTTAAGTGCTCTCCCTCAATATATCCCTGAAAGCTTAGTTAGGAAGACACTGCATAGAAGGAAGAAGGACCTTTATTCTAGCATGAACAAACTTTCTGCTAACAGCAAGTTCCCCCAAAATAAACTTTTCAGTTTGTTTCCTTTTCAGATATTTTTAAGCAACCATGCCACCTCATTTAAGTATCAAGAAGCAATTTCTAAGAAAGATTTTCAATATCCTTCAATCTAAACAGAAGTGTTTCTTTTTCAGATACTTGCCATTGTGATCACAAGGCAAATAATTTCTTTTGGTATTTGCAGTTTAAGGAACAGCACACTCATCCCAGTTGTGTGCAGCTTTGAGAACCTGACACAACAACTGCATTTTACATCTTTTGCTCCTTAGGTTTAATTACCTTTCATCTGCTGACATAATTCTCTTCATTCTATTCCCCAAATTCATGAAAGTTTGTGTCTTGCATTAGAAGCATCAAAACCATCTCTGTTCAGTGTTCTACAATCTTCACTTTGCAAAATACCGTTTGGAATATTCCTTCGGAATCTGTTTCTACCTACGCAAAGCTGTATGAATAAATCATTTACTTTTTGTAAGATTCAGCACACTTAATTACACACACAAAATTAATTCAAACCCACAGGATATTTTTCCCTCCGCTGAGTGCTCCATGTGTATTCCTTTGGTTGCATTTGGAAAGTTTTAAAGACCTTATATAAAACCCTGATTTCATTGAAATCAATAACAAAAATCTTCCTTATCAACAGAATCAGAATGATGTCTTCTATTTTTATTATGTTCACATAAAATTATTTGATTGAATGTGATGAAAAATTACACTTGTGTTCCACTGATAATGAGCCAGAAACTTCATTTTTAGGCTCTTTTCCTTTCTCAACATGACTTTGACCAAGAAAATAAAAAGTTTTAAATTGCAAAAATCCTCACATATCCTCTTTATCAATCCCTAAACTTGTTCAATCTCTACCTGTTTCATATTCCTTGCTTACCTGCTGACATATTCAATAATTTTTTTCTCCCAGGTACACATCATACTGATTGTCATATGTTCATTCAATTAGAAAGAGGAAAAGCTCTATGCATTTTGGCCAGAACGAGTCTGATTTCAAAAGCTGTGGCTGCCACAAATCATTTACAAAAAACCACACAGCAGGGAGAGGGGATGAAATGACAGAAAAATATTATCAAGTAATAAAAAGTAAATTCATGAGTCATACATTACTTGCTGAAAGGAACATAAAGAGCAAAATTGTGGTTTTTTCCATTGACTGAATGGAAACAAGATGAAAAGTATTTATTTTTTTGCTCTGACTTACAGGATTGAGTCTTGTTATGAAAAGCTTCTAACCCCAAATGAAACTTGCATGGTTTTTAGCAAAGTCAAAATAAATTTTGTTCTTCTAAGCTACTGCTGTACTTGGGCAGTAAATTAACACAGTTTTAACATTGCAAAGTTGAGGCTTCTGTACAATATGACTTTGACAATTGACATCAATTGCCTAATTTGATCAGATTAATGTGCTGGTGCTTTGAGATGCAAGAGGTCCCTGCACATTAATCACCAGAACCATCAGACAGAGATAGTGTGTTTAATTTCCCATGACCCAGGTATCCTGCAGCCTTGTGTGTGTATCTGTGTATAAGAGATATAAAAGCTCATTCAGGCCTCATTCTTAAAATTGTCTTCCTCTTCCCCTCCTGAAATTTTGAAACCCTGGTCAGGCTCCCTAGTGTCCAGTTCTTTCATATACCAAAAGTACTCTGAGGAGCCACACACAAACCTAATAAATAGAAATGCGAGGCAGATCAGCTATGAGCTCCTTATCCTTTTGCAAGCAGAAAGAGTAATTTAGGATTATCATTCAACTGGTAGGATTAGGGTACATAATTGCAATACCAATTTCCTAGTATTTGTGCTGTCATCCACTGAATATAGAACAGTGGAAAGGCTAGACTATTTCTACCAGATTCACATCATGAAGACAGGCATGTTAGAATAGTGATTTTTGTTATCAAGATTAAAATTATCTGAAGTTCTGTCAGTCCTTTGTGGTTTCTGTACAATGAAAAAAGCCTTTTTTGGCCCCAGATTAATGCTACTCTTGAATTATTCCAACAGGGCTTCTCATGCGCCCACCTGCAAAGATGGAGAATCTCAGGAGATTGCTGGTCTCTGTCTGTCATACAGCTCTCAATGTAAAAAGCAGATAGGATGAGTGGTGTATAGTTGCAGGTATTTCAGATAGGAATGATCTCATTTAACTCTGTGGGTAACTTTATTACAGGCAGCTACAGCTCAGCTATTCACCTAAACTTCCAATGCGGTTAGTGGAGATAATTATACCCTATGCGTGATCCAGACAGTGTATTTTAGACATCTGCCTTCAGATGAGAGTAATGTCACCCCAAAAATGTCTCTTTCTCTCTACCGGTTGCAGTGTGAGTCTACACAAGTAGTTCAGATGTAGGGATATATGCTGTATATCCTAATAGTCAGGTGATTTTACTTTCCCATTTTCATCTTTGTCCAATGACAAGACACTTTTCTTCACAGAAAAGGACAGTGAGAAACCTGAATCAAAACTAATTCCCGTCTAAACCTTCTGGAAAGGCTCCAGCCTAGGAAATCTTGGTTAATAAACAGTCCAGAAACAGAAGCAGCTGAAAGAAGGTCATAACACTGATTGTAAAACTAGGGTTGGAAGGGACCTTGGGATGCCAGCTAGCTTAAAGTCCTGCCCAAAGCACAGTCAGCTATGAGATCAGATCAGGTTGCTAAGGACTTTGCACAACTGGGTCTTCCAGGAATGGTCACGATTCAGCCTCTTCGAGCAACCTCTCCACTTCCTGACTTTACTGTCAGAAAAAGGTTCCTCTTGTTTCAACTTATGCCTGTTGCTGTCCTTCTGCCTTGCACCATTTTGAGAATCATGGCTCCATCTCCTTGATGACTCCTTGTAGGTCCTGGGCAAACTGTTAAACATTCCCAAAAGCATGCTTTCTCCAGTCTGAATAAGACCAGCTCTCCATGCAAGACAAGCACTCCAGCCCCATGATGCTTGGGGTTCTACACTTAGCCTTCTCTAATGGTTTCTGTTGGCACATTCCTCCAACCAAGAAGACAGCCCTACCCTTTGAGCATATCGAGTGTTTCCCCCAGCTCAGTGTTATCTGCAAACTCAACTAGAATGTATTTTACCACCTCTGCCAAGTCATTGACAAAGACATTAAACAGAACAGACCTCTGTAGTACTCACCATGGGCATTGACACAGGGCACAACACATTAACCACTCATAATCCTTTATGTCCTAGCCTGGCTACAACTGAAATTTGTATTTCATCTCCTTCATGCTCCTAGCTAGAGCAGCACCATCTGATTAACCAGACAAGAAAAAAGCCTCATCCTAGAGTCCTGTTTAGATATTACCTCTGTCATCAGAATTTCTTCAGTGCTCTTCCTGTTAAAGATGTGAGACTGTGTGGGACAAGTCCCTGGATGAGTGAGTCAAGGTTCCTGCAATTGACTGTTCTGTGTGGAAGAGGAGATTTAGCTAATTTGTCTTCCATGGACCTACACAGTCTTTCTTCCAAAGCTGCTCTGCATAGCAATATGAGTTGCCAAGTGGCTCCTCCCCAGGTTTGGAGACACATTCAGAACTCCCAGGATCAAGACTGGATGTGATGTGGTCTTTGGAAAGGTCTGAAAAAATCCTTCATAACTTTTATGCCCCTGTAAATTATCCTGGAAGGTGGAATGCAGAGTCAATGCACATGCAGTATACATATGTATGGAACCTGTCAGTAAATGTCTGTCTAAAGCAGGCTTCAGTGGAGGCAGGAGGCTTTCTGGTTCCTGATCTCCTGCAAGAAGCAAAGGGGATCTGGTTAGATTGAGGAGCTAGAGGTCATGTCTCATACAAAACCAACGACTGTCTCTCTGCATCCTCACTTGTCAAGGACAGATGGTAAAACTTAGCTTTGGCCTGACTGGAGAGCCATGAAGCAGGAAGTTGAGCACAAAAACTGCAGTTATTCCACATGGTGTCCCCTAGAATCCTGCAAGTTTGCAGGGAGATATCAGTTTCTTCTGTATGTTTAAAACACAGGAGCAAAAGCTACAAAATGGCAATTAAGATTCTCACAGAAGACTATGTCTTTGCTCAGCTGTACCTCATGAATCACTTCTTCTGATTAACTAGCACCTTCTGTTAATCAGCAAAGCAAATGAAGCATCAGTTGTACTGTGGAAGTAACCACTTCCTTCAAGTAGATGACCAATTTCTCCAGGACTGATCCAAATCCCATGAAATCAGACAGAAGATTAAATTAGTTTTGTGAAAGACCTTTTCAAGCTAGTTTGTGGCAATCTCTGTCAGGAAATTCTATAATGTCCTTGTGCAGCAGAGAAAAAATACAAAAAAAAAGAGCAGTGCACAATAAAAAAATGAACAGGAAAATAATTTTTAAAAACCCATCACAATTTAGCAGAGTTATTATTTAACAAGCACTATAAGCAAATATTTTTCCCATTTTTCACTGATGCAAAAACCCATAACTTGAGATGATCCTAATTATATCAAATGTTGGAAACCATACCAGGCTTCCCAAGACTTTTAGCCAATTTCCCATGGAATAACAGAATGTTACCATATACATCAGAAAAATAGGCTCCATATGCATAAAAAGGAAACCATCCTACACAGACGTAAAAGAAAACATGAAGTTACAAAAACAATGCATAAGAACCTTTGCTAACCTGGGAAGACATTTTTTCACCTCCTGCTGGATAAGGAAACAGACAAAATTTCGATTCATACAGAGCTCACCAAACTCTTTATTCTGCAAGATTTCTTGTCAAGATTTTGTTTCAGCACAAATCTCCTGGTATAGCTGCCACATGACATGCAGAACACTGCATTTAATAAGAAAATTTTCATTAGAACCCAAGTTCACCAAAAAGGATGGAAAGCTGGGGTGTTTCCTTTGTTTGGGGTGATCGTGCGAACATTTACACCAAATGTGTACATTTTGTTAAATCAAGTGGTTACAAAAAAATGAAAGTTGTATATAACATAATAACCTTTCCCTAAATATAACCTTCTACGTTTACACAGTATTTTATACTAAATGTTTCAATTTTCCACCATTAAAAGTGAAAAAATGTTTATATATTTATATAAGCATTTGGATACTCACCTAAAAATTGTCAAAACCCCCACAGATAAAATGATAAGGAAAATCTTGAATGATATTGGTAGCCTATCCATAATGTTTTCCAGTATGTAGAGAAGATCACTCATATGCTTCTAGCTTTAGTGTAGATTAAATGCGTTCCCAGAATATATCAAAAATAACTTCTATTTAAAATGCTTCCTATGAATCCTATCCTAAATATGAAACATGATTAGCATGAAATTATTTTGGCCTTCTGTACTGTAAACATTATTTTGTTCACCTGTCACATGTTTATATCATATTTACAGATGAAGGTTTCTTCAAGAGCTATCTGTCCCTTTTCATTTTCACTACTGTAATCAATACATACAAATATTGGAGATGCCTAATTTTACACTCCAGTTAAAACAGTAATTGCTAGGGAAGAGCTTGACTCAAAAATCAGGAACCACATAATCCTTGGCACAGGAGCTAGGAAATCAAATTGAATTTTGGAGATTTTTAATATCCAAGCAAGTTTCTAATAGTTGGTTAGTTTCAAACTTTTTCTAACAGAACTTCAGATGTCTAGAACAAAATAAACATTGCATAGGTTTCTAACATAGCACTGTCCTTTATTAAAACCAGAGGAAGCAGGGTTTCTAATTTCCCTTCAGGTTTACAAAAAAAAAAAAAAAAAAAGACCAAGGATTTTAAGATAATGCTTAACAAAATTTCACCTCTGTGAAAGTTTTTCTTCATTAAAGATGTTCTTACTTCACAGGATGTTGCTAAAATAGAGTTACAGGCTGATGGACTTGCACTGTATTTTAATATTCAACTAAATTAGAACAAAGCTTACTGTAAGTTAAATCCAAAAGATGGTATTAATCTAATTCAATACAGACATTGCATCTCAGTGAATTACTCTATTCTCTCCTTATTTTCTGTGGAACTATTTCTGCAGTTCAGTTCACTTCATCCTAAATTAAGCACTTCCATTTACCGAAATGACTTTTGCTCTAAAAGCTCTCATTTTCTGACAAGGACTCCACAGAGAACTAGCTCAGGTTTTCTACAATCTCCCCAGATTGGAGCAGAGGGGCAGAATCCCCTCCCTCACCCTGCTGCCCACACTGCTTTTGATGCAGCCCAGGACACCATTGGCTTTCTGGGCTGCAGGCTCACATTGCTGGATCATGTCTAGCCTCTCATCCACCAGCACCTCCAAGTCTTTCCTGGCAGGGCTGCTCTCGATCTGTTCAGCCCCCAGCCTGTGTTCATACTGGTGGCTGTTCCAACCCAGGTGTAGGACCCTGCAGTTGGACTTTTTAAACCACATGACTTTCCCATGGACCCACTCCTTAAGCTTGTCCAGGTCTCTCTAGATGGCATCCCATCCTTCAGGTGTGTCAGCTTCACCCCTCAGCTTGGTGTTATCTGCAGCTTTGCTGAGGGTGAACTTCATTCTTTCATCTATGTCATTGATGAAGATACTAAACAGTACTGGTCCCAGTACAGATCCCTGAGAGACACCACATCATCAACCTCCATCCAGACATTGAGCCATCAACCATTATCCTCTGGATGTGACCATCCATACAAGTCCTCATGCACTAAACTGTCCATCCACCAAATCCAGCTCTTTCCCATTTAGAGAGAAGGATATTGTGGGGCATCACATCAAAGATCTTACAGAAGACCATATAGATGACATAAGTAACCCTTCCCTTGATCACTGTTTTTTTTCTCCACTTTGTCAGAGAAGGTCACTCTGTTGGTCAGACAAGCCTCTCCCTTGCTGATGCCATGCTGGTTGTTTTGAGTTATCTCCCAGTCCTCCACATGCCTAATTTTAGGAGGGTCTGTTCTGTGATCTTCCCAGGCACAGAGGTGAGGCTGACAGGTTGGTAGCTCCCGGGGCCCTCCTTCCTACCCTTTTTTTAAAATGGGTGCAGAGTTTGCCTTTTTCTGGTCACCAGGGACTTTACCTGATTGTCCTTATTTTTCAAATACCATGTAGAGTGGTTTGGCAATTACATCAGCCAGTCCCCTCAGGACTCTGGGATGCATCTCATTGTGTCCCATAGACTTATACACAATCAGGCTCTTCATATCATCATGAACCTAATCTTCTCTTACAGAGGGAGAGACTTTCCTCCCCCAGTCCCTGCCTTGCTGTCCGTTCACTTGAGGGGTGTGGGAAGAGAGGCTGTCATTAAAGACTGGGGCAAAAAAGTTGAGTACCTCAGCCTTCTCCTGATCCGTTGTTACTGGTTTGCAAGTCATGTTCATTGGAGGGGAGTACACTTTCTTTGCCCTTCTCTTTCTGGCTGACATAACTGCTATTCTTCACATCGTTGCCCTGTTCAGCTCCAGACATGCCTTGGCCTTCCTGACTCCATTTCTACACAAAGAGGCAGCATACCTATCCTCTTCCCAGCATGCCTGTCCCTGCTCCCACTGCTTGTGCACTTCCTTCTTGCCCTTAAATTTGATGAACAGGTCTTGACTTAGCCATGCCCAGCCTTCTTTGTATGATTTCTTACATATGGGGATCAAGAGCTCTTGTACTCTATGAGAAGGGTCTTTAAAGATCTGAAAACTCTAGCATGCTGCTGCCAGCTATCAGCTTGGCTATGTTTGATACCTGTATTATGCCACAGAGAATGTTAAGACTTTTTTTCCCCCAGATCTCAGAAAATAAGGTCTCAGGAAATAAAAAATCCTTTTTCATTTCCTGATTTCCTGTGAACAGTGAGGTAAGGTGGGCTCTTCTTTGAGATGAGCTGTGGGACAGCTTATTATTCACACAGGAAAATGGCCTGTTGCACTTCATATGTCTCTGAGATAACAGAGCCTGAGTACCAAGGAGAAAAAAGACAGATAAGTACACATCACTATGTCCCTCTCTACATGAATGCTGGATAAGGGGAGGTGTTTGTGGTTTGGCAGTTCTTTGACCTCAAACCTCAGCTGGAGTGATGCAAAATGCACCTCAATGCTTTAGAGTAATGCGGAGCTGATTCATCAAGAGTGACTCAGCCTGTTAAGGGTACTCTGTAGCTGTAGGCTAACCAGAAGTACCAGAGAAGCTGGAAAGTTTGTAAGCAATACAAATAAATGAAAACAAAGCTGTTGAGAAAATCATAATTTTGTCAAGATACTGCTCCTGATTTTTGTTGGCACATCTACTTTTGGGGTTCCCCACAACAGGCAAAATGATGTAGGATAGCACAGGCACTTTAACAGTGCTCCAGGAGGGGCAGGAGGGAGAACAGCAGATGCAGAGCACTTTGGCTGGATGGTATTAGGTAGACCTTGCCTATGTAATAAATATGTGAGAAATCTCCATTTTGGACATTCTTTCTAGTGCCAGCAGTGGAGAATAATGGGGGACACAATCTGTGAGGGTCACAACCTGTTAATCTCATTGGTTATCAGCAAAAACCACAGACACCTGCCCACAGGTTTGCCAAAGCAAGCACACAGAGCACCTCACTTGCCTTATGATTCATTCACAGAGAAAGCACCACATTGCACTAAAGGATAGCTTTATCATGTGACAATCTAATTTCCTTCAGAGTTAGGTGTTTTGGGGGTTGTTTTCCTCTTTAGTGTCATGGTTTTTACAACTTTTAAATGTCTCAATTCACTTTAATTAAACTCTAAGTGTAATAAATCAGAGACCCCTTGAACTTGCTAATTGTAACTTGCTTGTATTTTTTTTCTTGGACTTCACACTCTATATTCAAAGCCTACATTACAGAGATTTAGAGTGTGGTGGTTTTTTTTTTTTACTATTCAAGTCATATTTTTTGTAGATAAAACATTGTTCCACCTTCCCCCAGATCACAGCCAGTTTTCCATGGTAGGGAAGGATAACATATTATTTTATCCTGCTCTGTAACCTGAGCATAACCTTTAAGGTATCAGTAGGCTGAAGGTATAATCCAAAAAATAAGGAGTGAGCACCAAAATAATTTGGGTACAGATTTGATTTATAAAGTAAAAAACGGACCTTTTCACAAAGCCACTTCAGAAATAATGTTTGGTTTATCATTTTTAATCATATAAAGTCAAAGAGAAAAAAAATAACAGCTGGTCTAATGTGGTAATTTATTTGTGTATAAAAGGCTGGATGTGATTTTTGCCATATAAGAAACACATTGGTTTTCTACTGGTACCATATGTATTCTACAGTTTGCAGCACCAATGACATTAACAAAATCTTGAAAGTCATAAAACTTCTGTTCTGCCTGCTGTTGCTCACCTATTGTTCTGTCAGAGAGAAGAATATATTATCCACTTTCCCATGAAAGAACAGCAGTTGTTTGCACATGGAAGATTAGCGTTGCATGGGATGCTTCCCTGCTGGAGTGTAGAAGGTGTTAATAATCTAAAGAGTATGAACAGCTGTTATCTTTACAGTAATTAGCATAATATTTCCTGATTGACTACACTGTTCATTAGCTTTTCTTCTTTTTTTTTAACAGAAACTTCCATAATAGTAATCAATCTATTCTTTATTTGTTGTTGTTGAGATTAGTTCCAATTTATTAACTTAAAAAGTTCATAAAATGAATATAAAAATCAGAAAACAGATGCAATTACTCACAAGCACTCTTTTTTAAGATTTGGTGTATTTTTTCTTAATACAAACAACATGAACAATAGCATTAAAATATAAAGGGCTACCTCCACAGAAAACCTCAGAAAAGAATGAGAACTGAAAAAATTAAGTTTTTGAGCCTCTCCCTTATTTTTGGCAACCAAGTACCAAGTCTGTGTGCCCAGGTTCTCTAGACAAGAGCATTGAGCAACTTCAAGCTGCTCATATTACTTGGTCAAAAATACTGGAAAAACAAGTGAATTCTACATTAGACATCTCTGAATTTGCTAGATGTCAAGTTTCAAGCCTAAGGAGCCCATTTTTTCAGCTCTTGCTCTTACAAGAATTCTAATTTATTAAATTGCTCCATTGCTTCAAATAATGAATTTTAAAATAATTGGAGTAGGAAGAAAACTTCCAGTTAAAAGCTTTCTGTCATGGAATCATAGAATCATTAAGTTTGGAAAAGACCTTTAAGATCGTTGAGTCCAACTGTCAACCCAGCACCACCATGTTTCCCACTAAACTATCTGTTCAAGTGGCACATCCACACACCTGTTGAAACCTTCCAGGGATGGTGATTCCAGCACTTCCATGGGCAGTTTGCTTCCACATCTGACCACTTTTTCAGTGAATACTTTGTCCCTAATATCTTATCTAACCCTCTGCCCAGTTCAACAGGAGGCAATCTTCTCTATTCCTGGTTCTTTCTATGTATTTTTATAAAAAGTCTTCATAAAAGGTATTTCTATCAGAATGCTCCATCAGATAGATTTGTTAAAACCTGCTGTTCAGTTGGTGTTTTGAGGGACACTTGGGAGGATGTAGTAGACTCCACCTTTTACAGTGGACACTATAGGGTAGTTGACAATGCAGTGCAGAAATCACATGCATGCAGAAATTTTAGTGAATCATTTATATTTCCTACTCCAATTATCTTTACTCAAGGAATTAAAATTCAGTGCTAAATTAGCTTCATGTTGTCGCAATAGGTCAGAGAGTTGGAATCATTGTTCCTCCCCAAATTGGTTCATTTTGCTGCTTCTTAGTCTGTATAATTAGACTTCAGATGATAACTTGCAATATTCTATTTTTCTTCTTTGCAATCTGTTAGTCTTATTGTCTTGAAAATGTTTCTTTTTTAGTACATGATTCAACAAAAAACTATACATCAGGTTAGGTTTGCAAATCTGAGAATAAATGGATTTACTCCACCTGGAACTGATTGAACATATAGAGTATATTTTAAAGTGCTTGGGAACTTGCAAGGAGTAGTTTCTTTATATAAAGTTGAGCACATACTAACTGTGGCAGGATGCTCCCTCCCCCTTCTCTCTCTCCCTGATCGGTCCCAGGAGATGGATGGCTCAGATTAGGTTGATAGCTTAATCCGGGCTACCTAGTGGTGGCGACTGAATGTCTAGGTGAGATGAAGAGAGAATGTGAAAAATGTTTAGTGGCCACAAATCTACACTCTTTAAATCCTATAAAACACTCACGAAATCTCAGAAAAGGTAGAAGCTTTTGTACATGGACATTGGAGTGTGAAGTAAAGTCTTCTCCCCTGAGCTTGGACACAGGCTCTGTGGTAACTTCTCACGGGATTGAGGGAGGATTCTAATGCATCCCAGCTCCAAAATTGCATTTGGTAAGATCATTGGTTTCCGATATTGTATTATTCTGGCTAACTTATAGGTACCTTTCTTAACCTGCATTTCAGCTATTTTATGGCTCAAGCAAGCATTTCTTAACTTGCATTTTTAACTATTTTTATAGTTCAAGCAAGCATTTACCCCATAATTGCATTTTAGCTATTATAGTTTTGCAATTATGCATTTATTGTGTGTGTATGTACGTCAATCTGTTCTATGTTTGTATGTTTGTTATTTTCTGTGTCTAATAAATGGTATTTTTAGACTAATCAGCCAAATATCAAAGATCCTTGCTAACGGGACCGAGTCTTGGGGAGCTAGCTACCTTACTCTCTTGCTAGAAGCCTGGCAAACTGCAGAAACTCATAAGGCTCCTGTCTCCCATGCAAGACACTAACAAATTTTCTTTTTTTTCCTTATCCATCAGCAATGATCTATCCTAGGTCTGTTTTGGTTTTTTTTTTTTTTTTCCAATTAATCTCTTTAATGTCACAAAAAATGGACTTGCTACTCAGACCTACCCTCAGTTCACTCTGTCTCCTGCCTCCAGTTCTTCAAAGCTGTGCCTTGAATTACACTAAGAAGCACCATAAATCTTGTCCCATCCATTGTGTCCCCATCTGGCATTTTGCCCATAGCACCAATTTCACTCGAGATGTTGAGCTTGGATACTTTGCTTGGAGAGAGTACAAGTGCTTTGGTGATATTTTGGATTGCATGGCATGGAAGATGACAGAACTCAGCACTTACAAATCAGTCAGCTCTAAAGTAATGAGAGAGGAAGATTTATTCTATTTCAGAGACTCACAGGTATTACAAAGCTACAGTCTGCTCTCTCTGAAGCCAACAGGAGCCTTTCCTTTAATTGGAGCTGCATCAGTACAGAGAGTGAAAGGAGAGATGTAATTTCTCAAAGTAATAACATTCTTTCCCTTGCAAGGATAAACTATTCAGCTTTCAGTCTCTCAGTGCACTCTTGTAGGTCTCAGCATTTTTGCTAGCTTGAATAGCATCTGTTTCCATTAAGTGTTGTATACAATGTAGTGCCATTTGATTAGTCACACCGGTATCAATAATATAATTACTCTTTTGAAAATATAACCAACCTGCACAGAATTTAGGCTGGTTGCAGGCAGCCATACAAATGGAAAAAAAATTATTGAATTAAGCAATCATTTATGTAGGGACAATCTGAAGACAAAATTCATTAAAGTTGTAGCTTTAAGCTAATAAAAGGACATTTCCCAAATCATTATTCCTATAATCGATGTTAAAATATTTAATCTAATCTTAGAATTAATTTTACACTGCTAAATGTAAAGTTAAAAAAATAAATCATCTTCATACTGATTTATTGAAACTATCAACCTAATTCAACCTAGTTTAGAGTCTTGTTTCCACTACAGCTTTGGAATAGATTTAGGCAAACCCATCAGTAAAAGGACTCACATGATATCTTCTTTAAAAGCTAAATATGCAGTGCTGCAATATTAAAGAACCAGGTGAGACCAGAATAGGAAATGTCAGAGGACAAATTGCCACAGTTCTTTCACTGGAAAAGAATTGTTTTGCAGAAAACCAGCAAGAAAAATAAGCTTATACACCTTGCAAAGAAAATTGCTTTTTGTTTTTTTTTCACTAGTTTCATTATTATTCCTCTTAACATCTCAGCTGAAGATAAGTGGCACATTATAGGAAAGAAATGAGGTAGTTTATTCTTGGTGGTTCTGACTCTCTCCTTTGTCTTATTGTCGTGGTTTAGGAATTGTATTCAATTGAGTGTTCCCACTAGTCCAAACCACATGCGGTTTGCTCACGCCCCCATCTCCCTCTCCCTTCCCTTGCAGGTGGCAAGAGAGGAAAACTGGAGGTGCAAAAGGTGAAGGTCATGGGTTGAGATTAAAACAGTTTACTGGAATGAGCAATGAGATAAGTAAATTAACAGTAACAGCAGCAATATTAATAACTAAAGTGGGCAAGAGAGGCAAATGACCCACATGTAAGTGCTCACCACTATCCCATGTGGAGTCCGAGAATATCAGACCACACTACCCCAGCCCAGAAGGGACCCCCTCTCCCATCCCCAGGAAATGACCTGAGGTGGTATAAAATAAGCTCCAGGTCCTGGCCATGCCCCCTTCTGGCTCCTGGAAAAATTAACCTTGTCCTGGTGGGAACAGGACACCTATTAATTCACAGGTTGTTTACCCTGCAGCCATCCATGACTTTAAAAAGGACTAAATTGTTCAACAATCTCAGACACTTAATGATAAACATATATTGGCCTTGTTTTTAAACATTGTATTGTTTTTAAACATGTGAGAATATGTCCAGAAAATATTGAAAGCCACAGTGCTTGTGAACACAATTAGCAAAGACAGCAGGCCGTCAGAGCTCTCGTACTGAAGTGTTGTTTTAATACGAGTGTAACAATGGTGCAATTATTTTCTGGAATAACTAATGGTTAATGCAGACAAGCTTTTAAAAAAGAATGTACAAAAGGGAAGCAAAGGGATACCAGCAATCACTTACGTAAATTCATAGTCTTTATAGCAAATGAGGCAAATATTCAAATCAGTGACCATTCAGAAGTCCATAATCTCCTCAGCAAAAGACAGTCATTAAATGCCTTTCCTGTTTAAGCAAGTTGTGTGTATTGATGTTGTGCAATTTCACATAACACATTTGCCATGATTCAGTGTCCATCTACTCAGTAGGTACAGGACATGAACAGGAAAACTATGTATCCAGAGGGCAGCAAGTAATGACATAGTTCCCCAGGAGTCTCAGTTCAGTAAACTGTTTAAAGATGAGGTTAACTGTCAGGATGCAAATAAACTGCCTCCAGATTTACAGTCACTCATGCAAATGAAGGCATTTGCATCTGAAATTATGTAAATTATTTGTTTTGCCACTGAAAATTTGATAGACTACATAATGAAACATAATAAAAGACAAGGGGATCCCAGTACTCTTCTGCTGTGATTTCATCGGGCACATCAGAGTAGTATTTGATGTTTTACTTTAAGATCTGGCTAATAAATAATGTTCATATGAGTTACTCTAGGGCTGTTTCTGTACAAGTCCTCATGACCATCTGAACTCCAGGCAGCAAAACATTAAAGTAACACAGGCTTTTCAACCTACCAGATGGATGAGTTTATGTACACAGAGGCAGCACAAGTTCTGCATATGAATTTTACCTCATCAAAGCTCTATTTTTAAGAGCTGAAGGACTTTGTAAGTGTCAAGTTCTTAGCTGAGTAAAGGTGATTTTATCTGAGAACAAGAGTATATTGACAAAAGGGGATTATTCTAGAGTTCTGTATATCTTCAAGGATTTAGCCCCATGCCCATTGTCAGAATTAGATGTATTGATTATATTTATTTTTGCTTTTCTCCAGATAACTGCAGCAACCCAAACATATTAACATTTAGATAAGTGTTGTTTACATAGACCCAAATAGAAAAGACAACATTATTGGAAGATACACATATATATTGTAGTAATTAGAGAATCATACGTATCTTCAGTAAACTTATTTTTGGCACAACGAGAATGTGAACTTCAGGCTAAAAATGAAAGAAATATTAAACTTCACTGAGTTTGTCAGTCCAATGAAAGTCAAAAGATTTATTCTCTATAGCAGAGGAAAAAGTAGAAAAGGTAGATATATAAGTAGTGTTGAGTATGTTAAATGCTTTCAGCCGCTTATTTCTTCAACTACTTAGAGCAATAACTGACACATCAAATTAAAAAATATATAATTAAATGAGAACCATCAATCATTTAATCATTTTTTGTAAGTTAAATAAATTTTTCAAAGTTCATGGCTTCTTTCATATTACCTCACACAGTCCTAACATGTACTTATATTTCTCTCAGATCATAACACATTGACACGCACTAAATACAACTAGTTTCTGTTTCTACTTTCCAGTTTCATCTCATTTGTTTCGAAAAACTTGTTGAGGTTACATTTTCATGTCATGACCTTGCAAAGATGCGTCTTACATTTGTAGCCTGGAGAAATATTGGCCCAATGCTACTGCATGATGTCATTCTATTGTAATAAAATCCTTAAACATAGGTATACCCTTGATGTAATTCAGATAGCTTGTGTCAAGGCTAAGATCTTTTAAGATTTTTCTTCATTTTGGGTTTAGCTGTATGGCTGAATTAAAGACCAAAATAAATATTTTTTTCTATTCAAAAATGGGTAATTGCAAAGGTTTTATGTTTTCCATGTATTTCCCTTCTTTATCTCTAGCAAATACCCACAAGTCTTAAAACACTGGCAGCATTTAAATTCAGGTGTCTTATTCCTAGGTTCTCTGTAAATTTTTTGTGACAGCCTGCCCACTGCCAGTTATTTACTGATCTGAGTGTAAGCAACAGCATAAAAGGCAGGCAAATTCAGAGTCAACCATAAAAATGTGTCTAAAAAAAAAACCTCTAAGCTGCCCAAGTCTTGTAGGGCTGGCCTGTTTCAGGCAAATTTCATTGTCCAAGAAAATTTGTCTATAGCAATCAAGCCATGGCATCAAGAAGACATGCATACAGAGCGTAAATCTCTCTGCTCCCATGGCTGAAATAATTTTGCCCACACTAATGTAGCTTTGGAGCAAAGCCATTGCCAACATAAATTTCATGTCACTCAGAAACACAGAGGCCAATAGTCCCCTTCATTTGGTATATTCATTTTACACCTACATAATTCAAGATATTCTGCGTGTAAGACCTGGTGAACTCAGTGTAACCTAAGGAGAAGCTCATTGAGAAGATACTGAATTGTCAGGAGCAGCTGTTGACTCACTCAAGGGCAGAGAGGCCCTGCAGAGAGACCTCAACAAATTAGAGAGATGCACAATCACCAACCATATGGAGTTCAACAAGGGGAAGTGCAAGATTCTGCACCTGGGATGGAGAGCAGCACTGTGGAAAGGGACCTGGGGGTCCTGGTCAATGGAAAGTTGAACACAAGCCAGCAGTGCCCTGGCAGCCAGCAGGGCCAACCCTGTCCTGGGGGCATCAGGCACAATCAGCATTGCCAGCCAGGGAAGGGAAGGGATTGTCCTGCTCTGCTCTGACCTGGAGCAGCATCACCTTGAATATTGTGTGCAGCTTTGGGTGCCACAGTGTAAGAAAGACGTTAAACTACTGGAGAGTGTCCAAAGGAGGGTAATGAAGATGGTGAAGGGCCTTGAGGGGAAGCCATGTGAGGAGCATCTGAGGTCACCTGGTCTGTTCAGCCTGGAGAAGAGGGGCCTGAGGGGAGACCTCATTGTGATCTTCAACATCCTCCTGAGGGAAAGTGGAGAGGCAAGCACCAACCTCTTCCCACTCAAGACCAGTGAATGGCAGAGCCTGAGGAGACACCATGAAGGTGAGTCAGCGGAAGTTTAGATTATAGAATATCAGGTCAAATTTTTCACCCAGAGGGTGTTTGGGCACTGGAACAGGCTCCCCAGGGGAGGTAGTCATGGCACCAAGCCTAACAGAACTCAACAAGTGTTTGGACAATGCTCTCATGCACATGGTGTGATTCTTGGGGTGTCCTGTGCAGGGCCAGGAGCTGGACTTGATGATCCTGATGGGTCCTTTCATCATATTTTATGGTTCTATGATTCTGGATATTTATGTGTACCATTCAAAGGCTTAAACGCATAGAATAAACAAGACCTGGAAAAACCACACAGGAGTAAAATAGTGAACAAGTTATATAGCAAAGCATATACTGATTCTATGATGAGAAAACAGACCTGAGGTCTTATTTTGGCCTTTCTTCCATGAAAAAACAAAATATAGTACATCTGTTCTTTGCTTGAGCTCCTATTATGATCACTGTAGGAATATCAGCATGAAGGAGTTTGATCCAAAGTTCAAAAGTTGTCCAAATCACACACAGACAGCTACCCACCAGAATCTTGTAAGTCCCACATACTTATAAAATCAGGATAAAAACTGAAATGGTAATTACAGAAGAGTGATACATTAAATTATGTAAACTAAGCAGAATTTCTGCTTTGAGCAGGACAAAAAATCTCATTTCAGTACCATTCCTGCTCTTAGTGAAGTGAGTGGCAATATTCTCAGTATTTCAAATTTATCTTTAAATGTTACTTTGTTTTTTTTCAAATCTGAAGGGTAGAATGTGTCAGAAATAACTGAAACCAGGTTTTTTGAGGTAACTTAGCTCTGTCTCCTCCACTTAAATAGCAACATTAATTCTGGTGTATTTACATTATTAGGGTATTATAATCAGTTGATGCTAATGTGCTTCCAACAACAAAGCAATAGACAAGTGCTATCAAATTTTCCTCATGAAACCCTGAAGACGTCTCCCAGATGTGTATGAAAGAGTTAAAGGCAAAACTCTCCTCAGACTGATTTTCTTTCTGTTCTCCTATTTGTCCATAAAGATAGCTTTAATTAGTATTTGCCTGGAAACAACTTTGATATGTATTAACTAAAAAGTGTAATCAGTATGAAGAAAAGCTGATGAATAGTTATAAAAACAGCATCCAAACATCCAAGTTGCTTTCATAAGAAAAAATATTATTATATGAGATTGTAGAGAAGTGTCACCATGTCATAATGAAGTGCTCTTTTCTCATGTCACATTAACATAGCAAAGGGAGCACTGGTTTACTTTACTTTATAATCACAGAATATCAGAATCACTGGGGTTGACAGGGACTTCTGAAGAGTCCAATGCCCCTGCCAAGGCAGGGTCACCTAAAGTAAGTTACACAGGAACAGTTATTCAAGACACTTTTTCAAGATGCACACAGGCAATCAGAGCTAAGCCTTATGTCTCAGTTTAAATTTCTCCTAATTTAAAATTTATATTTCAATTACATTCATCCAATTTTCCTAAGAAAATTAAAAAAAATAAATAAAAGAACAAATTGTTACATTTGCTCAATACTCTAACTACATTGCCAGATTTCCAAATCTTAATAACAGTGGGCATTGTCTTAATGCCCTGCTCCTATAGCTAAGTGATCAAATGAGAATCTACTATTTTTTTTTACTGGCATGTTTCTTGCCTTTGGTTAGGAACATATTTAAATGCATGAAGCTGTATTCCAGAATGAAAAAAGGTAGAAAATAAGAGTGTGTATATGTAAAGAAAATCTTCAATGTATATAGGAATTTAGGGGGTGTGGAGTGTGGCAGTTTGCAGGACTAGGAAAACTGCAAATGTTGACAAACATTAGGCTCACAGTATCAAGGCATCACTTAAGGCAGTATCTAAGCCTACAGCTATTTCAACTTCCCCACAAACCCCCTTTTTCAGTAAGTGGGAAGGTATAGCAGATGACAAGGAGTGACAGCAAACAGGGAAGTGAACTGAGATGACCATGGAAAGCGAGCAGAGGAGTTGAGTAGAAGCAAAATGGAAAGGTATGGCAGTACAGAGAGGAGGAATGCGCTGGAAGAAGACATAGAAAACAGTGTGTCCTATTATCCAAAGGAAGGAGAAAGGCAAAGTAGGAGCAAAAGATGGGGTAGTGAGCATTTCAAGACTTTTTTATGAGAGCAGTGCATGAAAGGGTCTGTGGCAAAAAGGTGTAGACTACTAATCTGAGAGTTGATGCCAATAATCATAAGCAGTTGACAAGTACCAGAGTGCCAAAGCAAGTCCCCTGATCCTCTCCATAAGATAGAAAAATTCGAAGAGCTAATGCCTTTTATCTGAGCTCATAACATATTAAATATAAAATACTCACAAAAACAGTTTTTGAATTATTAGTGCTTTCTTTGGGAGACATGAAGAGGAAGTTGGAGGAAAATGAAATGGGACTTAGAAGATCAAGATACCATTGAATTATATCCAGTCTTTCTTTTGCACAATGGGAATTCAATACAAACTTACGTGGCTGTGAAGATGAAATGAAGAAAAGCACTTATATAGAGCTATAAAACAATGATTTTTGATTTTAGGTTTCTTACTAGAATTTTGGCACTGATGACAGGAAGAGGAATGCATAAGTCCTAGTGGGTAGAGATATCTGTTTATTTCCACAGAAGACCTACGTTCATTAATGGTTCAAACCGTGCCTTGAGAAGATGGCGGGGGGGGACAAAAATGAGCAATCTGTACCTACCTACTGCTTTTCCCAAAGAAAAGCCTTTCAGGGAGATGAAGTGAGAACTGGAACTTGTTCTAGTCTGACAGCTGCATCTCTGCATCAGTGTAGTTTTGTGCTTGAGCTAGCAGCCCACAGAGAGGGCATATCATTAATTCTTAACTGAGGTCCAGAGTTAAATAGTGCATTTATATCCACAAGATGCTGAAACTTGGAGGTTAGATCTGATTCTGTGTAGATCTGGCTTAGGCTCTTGTGCACCATACTCCCCCATGCCTAAAAGAGAGCTTGTGTTATCCAACAGTTGGAAACTCTAAAGGTTCTTCGTTTTTAAGCCTCGAGCAGTTATTTCTTATAAGCCATAATTCTGCTTTTTCTTGCTGCCCTGGGGAGTTTTCTGGATGCAAAACATATACTTTTGGGAGGATACCAGGGACACACCCAGGTTTCATTCCCCCCTTGAATTCCAGGGGAACCTCCTCTGCAGAGTTGTTCCTCTTCTTTTAAGTAAAAAAGCAGATGAACCTACTTTGCAGACAAATTCTTCTACTCTGTAAGATGCAGCTTATTGTACGAAAAACCCCATTCAAATTGGATGCAATTCAATTACCCAGGATTTTCAACTCATGAGCAGAATCATTACATTCATTCCAGAGGCAAAATAAAGCTGTTTGCTTTTCTAAAGAGAAATGCTGCAAAATTCTACAAAATATATGTGAATTAGTCTGCTCTATTACAGACTCTTCTGGTCTCCATGAGCTGATGGATTTTTTCTAATATGGATAACTTACAGAGTTCTGTGTTCCTGCTTTGTCTTTTCATCAATGAATATCACGAGGGAAATCCAAAGTTTACAACACAATGGAAACAGAATGGAAAGTAACTGTGTAACCAAATAAATAAAATTTAAAAATAAACCAAAACCCAAAAAAACCCAAAACCAAACCAAACCAAAACAAAAAAATCCCAACCAAACAATAAACTACAACCCTGCATCATCTAACATGGATGATAAATGAAGGCCAAAAGGAAGGCAGTTTGTAGATCACAGTCAGGAGTCTAAAATACAGATTTTGAATTCTGTCCCTGAATTTACTATTTGGACTCAGTATACTCACAGCAGGCTCCTGGAAATGATTGTTGTTTCCCAAAATTTGGTTTGCACCACAGGAGTGGTGTGCCAGACTTTCTTAAATACAGGATATTTGACATAATTAACATGATATAGCTTTTTTTTTTTAACAGGTATAATTTCTACATTTACCCTGAGCCCTTTTAGCAAAATTTATCCTGATTCCTATCAACACATATTCTCCTGAAAAAACATTTTTCTAGACACAGGGGGAAAATCACAACAGGTTTTTTGTCTGTGATGCCATTGACGTCAATAGCATTGAACTTGCTTGTTCCGAGATCCAGACCCACCTGGGAAGTTGAATGGTATAATGAAATTTTGTGCAGTTAACAGACAATGATTAACAAAAGAGCAAAAGCAAGGTCTGCATCTTCCTCTTGCGTCTTTGTTCTTCATTATCTAACTGATATATTCTCAAAAAGAGTGTTAGGTTTAACAGAAACACAGCTGTCAACAGGAAACTATGCAAAAAGAACATGAGTAGGCCTTCTAAAAGAGGCACTCAGTTGTTAAGAAATACCCATCACTGTCTCCAGCCCTCTTTTTTAATCTCCCTGGGGTTTTTTCAGATATAAGAGGGTGAGATCTGTTGGGAGCACAAGACTTACAAGCTATAGTCCTGTCTCCCCAGCCAATGTCCTCTGCTACTGTCCTGGGTCACATAACCTCTTAGCTCCATTTCTCTCTCAGTGAATTATAATAATAATAGTAATTTTTTTTTGCTTTTAAAGGATGCCAGAGATTTCATTAGAATAACATTTCTGCAGCAGCATGAAGGGGAATAATGTCTGAGATAATTCTTTCTTTTACTGAAACCTTTTTTTAAGCATTTTTTCCCTAAATCTGCTTCCTTTTCAGTGTTAGTTCTTACAATTTCTGTTACTCCCTTGTGCCAAGTGACAGGTTCCTTCATGTTCCTTCACATTTCTGCTCTCCTGTGTTCCATTCACATTTATTTCTCTACCAGCTGGCAGACATTCCTGAATGTTAAACTGCAAAAGCTAAGTTACCTCTCACATTCCCCTTCCAGCATTGCCAGCAACACTTTAGTATATCCATCAGAAGGAAGCCATGGAAATTCCTTTTCCCTCAACATTTCAACACTTTCTCTTTCCTCTCCAGGCGTTCAACAGCAACTCTTCTGTAAAAGGTCTTTGATTTGTAATATTACAACATGGTGTTTATGCTGTCATGTTTTACCATAGGAAGTTAGAATCACCTTTGCAGTCCAAGGAATGGCATTAATGTTCAGAGAGAGGCTAAGTCTCATTCTTAGAGCCTGAAGAAGTGGCTGTGCTGCTTACACTTACTCCCAAGCAGCCTAGGCTGGAGAAGTCAAATCTTGCTTTGGTGCATCAGGGAGATATGAGAAAAAATAAGGAAAAGGTAGGTTTAGAGGAAAAAAACCTGCAATTTTTAAAAATTAAAATAAACAAAAATAAATTAACAGCCAAAAAGATCCCAGAATTGAAAATTAACGTTTATGAAAGCCAAATGAAATAACCTACAGTACTTGGAAGAACTAACTGGAGAAGAAAGGTGAACTCTGTAAGATTAACCTACAATAGTTTTGGTGGAAAAGGAAACTGTCCAGCTAAGTAAGCTGTATTACCTGACAGTCAGGAGAATCGCAATAGCACATCTGCTGTTCCTCAGGTTATATCTGTTCATAGGCTCTAACTGGTAAAGAGCAGCTGCTTTTCATTCTTCTGATGTTCAGACAAACCAATGACAATTCCCAGGATCTCCAGAGATTTTTATTAAACTGGCATTTGCAAATGTCATACCCTTTATTATCTCTACTGGGCACCGAAGTGTTTCACTAGTCATGAAGACAAAATAGGACAATGAGCAAAAAGAGGAACATTTAAATAAAATACAAGGGAGCTTTATCCAGCCCCAGGATGTTTCTAAACAAGATGCACTGGCATTAATTAAGACTCAGGGTTCCAGCCCAACTCAGAGAATATGGTGCATTTTATAAATCAGACTGAGAACACATTTCAAATAAATTGTAAGAGAATCAATCACATTCATTGGTCTTTTTTTTCAGAGCACAAAAAAACAATGTCAAGAGAATTTTTCTTTTAATAGTGGATGGAGGTTTCCTTGGAAACTAATTTTACTATGTCCTGTATTAGCTGCATTGTAATGGTGTTTCTCAACTTTTATTACACTAACACCCCTTTCCCACTACCATTCCCTTTTAGGACCTTGTTCCCAGTTGTGTTGTATCTGTAATTTTCCTCTCACTCAGCTAGCTGGGAAACAAAATGCAATAAGGTTGCCCAGCTTGTAATCAGAGGAGGTCATGAAAGTCCCTTCCATACTTTAACAATTTCTGTCAGGGTAGAAATGTTCTGCTTAGCTTCTCAAATGAAAAGGGGTTAACCTCAGATTACTTTCTTTATGGCTCTGCAGAAAACAGACAGAGCTGAAAAACTGTTGTGGAAAACCATCCCAGATATGGCTGTGTTGTTTGTAAGAAAAAATTAGGGTGGTCTGTCACTGGAACAAGATGCCCAGGGAAGTGGTCACAGCATCAGAGTCAAAGAGTGTCTGGATGAAACTTTTACTAGCATGCTTTACTTTTAGGGAGCCCTGAAGGGAGCAGGGAGTAGTATTTGATGATCCTTTTCTGTCCCTTCCATCTTGAGCTATTCTATGATTGTATGACATGTGGGCAACCTAAGTCCTTCACACCTGGAAATTTTGCCATCTACTGTGCAAAAATACATTGCTCCACACTTATTCTTACCTCATGCCACACTAATGATGCTTGCTTAAACATCAGCACAGACACAAACTTTAGAGGAATGAGATCAGGAACAATTTTCACCTTTACCAACAGTGCAAGCAACACAGTGGCTCAGAGCTTGGCATAATGTCAGTATAAGAAATGTCACTCTGTCTTAGACTATTAAGCTTTATTAGCTCACTGTTTTAGAGGTTATTAACCTCTCCAGTGCATAATTGGCTGAACAGTAACATTTATATAGTCATGAAAACCATAGATGATTCTTACGTTATCACCTCTTCAGACATCTTTATTCCTCTTTACTGAAGTAAATAGACCTGAAGCTGCATTTGAAAACATCCTGTGCAAACTCTATGTTTTGCATGTTAAAAACCCATTGCACGAAGGTACACCTAGGTTTGAACAAGCTGTAGGTACTGGTGTTGTAAACATACACTTTATGTTTATATTTCTTAAGCAGTGTTTCCTCAGAAAACAGAATGCAGATATAATCTTACTTTCTAGTGACATCCTTGCTTTACAGTTAAGACAAAACTAAGTGGGAAACTCTAGCCACCCTAATTTTGCCTTGCTTTAGACAATTACAATGCATGTCTACATTCGAGCTGTGCAGAACATACATTTACGTGAAGATTTTATATTTTTATCATGTCTTTTGAGGCTCTGTTTCCCTCTGTAGTCTATAAAAGAAGTATGGGGTGGGTAGCCTAGATATAGACACCTAGGCTGAAATTCAGTTACCTAAACAAAGGTGCCTATTGTCATTTTAAATCTACCAAATTATCTCACCTTATTTTGAGACCCGTCCTTCTGTAGGTCCTGGAAAATATCTAATTGGCCTGTGCAGAAATTTCAGATAATACTGGATGTCTGAATGGTCCTAGAAAGCTCTGTCTGGCAACTGAAACCTTCTTCTACACTTTAAACCTCTGAAATATGATGAGATGAATCCAACCATTTGCTTTAAAATTGCACTGGTTGGACCTTTAGAGAATGGGTATGAGGGTATGCGTGGAGCAAAACACTGGGTGCCATGGAGACCTCAAAAACATCCAGCAACACTTCAGAAATCATGCAGGGTGTGAGATGTTTGGGTGATGCTTGTAGAAATGGCAGGGCTGTGGCTGTAGGGCTGTATCCTGGCATGTAGCAGCCAGATGGATACCTCCAAAGAGCTGAAACAGGAGCAAGTGCCAATATTTAGACAAGTGAATTATCACTTGTGGGGAGCGTTAGGCCTAAGCTTCAGACATCATCAAGCATCTGTGACATAGATATCAGACTGTACGCTATACATCTAAATTGTCATTATCAGCGGTGATCTATATCTTCATGTAGTTGTCTATGATGAGCCCACAGTAAAGACAGAGAAGCCTAAAGACATCTGTTCAGGTGACAAAACATTGTCATCTGCACCATCCTTTTGAGGATGAGATGGATATGTCCCTAGGGTATATCCATTGTACTGTCTCCATCCTGCGAGCTTAGAAAACTGTGTCACATATAGAAAACTACTGTTTCTGGAATTCAGTCTCAGTCAAGAGCTGAACCTGACCCCTGCATTTGAGCGGTTTTGGGGGCCTCTTTGTAGTTTTTGCATCTAGAAATGCATAAGACATCAACTTTCTACATCTAAACATTAATGTCAGCTCTCCCAAATCACCCAAACTTATTGTGGAAACTGGCATTCCTCTCAAGCCAAGAAAATGTCTCTCTTCAAGTTCTAGTGAAGTGTGTCATCCCTTATCCAGGGACTTCATTTGTTGATTTTTCTCATGTAGCTGTGGAGGAGCCAATCCTCTGGACAGCAGCTGGTGTCATGATGCTGATGAGGAGTGATCAGCTGTTCTTGCCTTTGCCTTGTTAGTCACTTGTTAACAGCAGTGTAAATCCCTTTCCAGCATGAGATACATGATAGGTAAGTATGCTAGCACAGAACAATTTGGTGATTACAAAAAATAACCCCAAAAACACCCCCCCCCCAAAAAAAAGCCCAAAAATATATTTTGAAATTCAGAACACTGGTGTGGTCCATCTGATACACACACCTGCTCACACATTACAGTTATGGCCACTATAAGTGAATCTTTGTGCTACGGAACAGGAATGCTCATGAGTTACTCAATCACACAGAGAATAAGTAACCACACAAAGTTCCATCTCCTTTTTCCACTTGAAGGCCTTATATACCCCCTCCCTTTCAACCCTATTGCACTGCAAAATGCAAGAGAAATAATTTTAGTTTTAAGAATGTAAGGAAGTGTTGCTTGGCAACACTGGATAATAGCTGGTCCATGTCTGGCTGGTAGCAAGCCTCTTCAGAAACACTTCATATAGAGATATCCTTTTATTATCAAGGATGGTTATTGAGATTTTTTTCGCCCTGGCCATTTTAATGTGTACGTCTTCTTTCAAAAGAACATAATCTTGCTTATCTTAGAATCTTCTGGCTTTATTTTAGGAAGAAAAGTGTTCATGTTTTGCATAGAACTGATAAGGGGGAAAATTTGTTAGGAACTTCTCAATGCACAATTAGCACAACTATCACAGAATACAGAACTTCCTGAGTTAGGAAGATTTGCACCATTATGTGCTCTTGACTTCTAAAAAATGGTGCTCTTGACTTCTAAAACCAGTAGGTATTCTTCATGCATTACCACCAATTGCTATAGTTTCTGTACAAAGCAGGGGACCCATCACGTCTCTACTGATAACAGGGCCATTGTTCCATTCTTCAACAATTTCTTTTAAAAAAGGTCACGATTTCTGAAAAAAAAATCACCACATTTATTTCAGTTATTAATTAAAGTCCAGTTGTAATTGAAGTACATGTGAATTCCAGAAAATATTTTGTGGGATCATTTTTTAAATTACTAACCAAGCAGAATTGCTCAACCTGAAAAAGATCAGAGAGAGTAACTTGTCTAGAGAAAATCTATCAAGAAAATTGACAAAACACAAAGATGCTTTCTTCCATCAATACTAAAGACATTTTTAGATTTAAGCTCAGCTAGGGAAGGTGAGTTCTCAGAGAGTGAATATTCACTCTTTCTAATGTGGCATGTGCACATATGCTAAGAAGCTGGTCTGGGAATTTAAACCTCCCATTTTAACATAAGTAGGTTACACTAAGCAATAAGGTCAGCAGACACTACAGGAAACACCTTGAGATGGAGAGATTGGTATGTCTGAAAACTACTATCACTGAACTCACAAACAGTATCAGAGTAAAGCACTGGGTTCAATAAATGGTTGCTCTGTAGACCCAGTCCTTAACCCATGAAATATCTTCTCACTGTTAGCCAGATCACAATTTTTCTGTCCTGAGTCTCTCCTTAGACGACTGAGAAGCCCTCAGCAAGTCCTGTCTGAGCGAGGAAGTTGCCAGAGCAGAGTGCTTGGCCAGAGGGTGCAGATACATTACCCTAGGGTTTACAGTCTGAAACAGATCAGGGCTAAGTTCCCATTCTTTTTGAAGAAGACAAATGTGGCCTAGAAATGCTTTGTAGTGTTCACATTATTCTCATTAAAGTTTCTCAATTCACAGACACAAAAAGAAAAACATACACTCCTAATGCAAAGCTCTATGTACATATTGATTCACCATTCAAAAGGAGTTATTGCTACTGGACTACAGCATTTTTCAAAAGTCCATTATGAAATATTTTTGCTGAATATATTTACACTATGCATTCTCCAGCTTACAAACTGCACACAGCTGGAAACTGTGGACTTTGAATAAATTAGAATATCATTCTAAAGTTGAGGGTGGATTTAAATATCACATTTGCACCAGTGTCTGCTGAAACATCCTTAATGAGTCTCCAGGGCACAATCAAATGCAGTTATTTTGCACAATTTTGAATGAAAAGCCACGACTATCAAAGCAAAATAGTCTTATTGAAAGACAGATATATGTTTTTCATTGTCCATCTATTTCACTCAGAATCTCTGATAATCTCCACATGGAACATAGCATTACTTGTAAGTATAAATCATAATATAACTAGCTAAGGTGGCATTATTTTCCTTATGCTACACACAGTTACCCAGGAAAGAAAAAAATATATATGTAAAACTCCTCTGACAGGAAGACATTTTACTGGTTTTCAAAGAATTCAGACATTACTCAGTAAAGCCTACTAAAACAGTAACATAAGAAAATTCTGGTATTCTAAGCTATTGTGACATACAATGCATGGTGATTAACACAGAGGAATATGCACAGGGTCAATGAGCCAATGGGATAAGTAACCAAAATTAGCAAGTGATCATTATACCATTTTCACTTGCAATTATTATTCAAGTTTCTTTCAAGTGTTTGTGAGATTTTTGGAAGGTATTAGGATACATTTTTCTGAACAGTTTTTTTTTATTACTTTTATCACCACAACTTTATATTTTCCAGGAAAACTATAAACTGCAGCTCTCCATAATCTATTATTTATTACCAGCTTGTGGAGAACAAGCTGTCCATGAGCCAGCAGTGTGTCCTGGGGGCAAGAAGGGCAATGCTGTCCTGGGGTGCATTAGGAAAAGCATTGCCAGCAGGTCAAAGGAGGCTATCCTGCCCCTCTGCTCAGCCCTGGAGAGGTCACCTCTGGAGTGCTGTGCCCAGTTCTGGGCTCCCTAGTACAGGAGAGACATGGAGCTCCCGGAGATATTCAAGAACTGTCTGGACACAATCCTGTGCCATGCTGTCTAGGACAACCCTGCTTGAGCAGGGAGGTTGGACCAGACGGCCCTTTGTGGTCCCTTCCAACCTTACCTGCTCTGTGATTCTGTGATTCTGTGACAAGCACTGCAAGATATGGGAGAGTTTCATACCTCCTTCACCCTCATCTCTGACAGAAAGATGGACTGTAGTAGGAAGAGAGCCAGGGACAAAGTTCTGGAAAGTCCAGTCTCTGACACCATAATTATATGCAATCAATGCAAGGTTACATATAATAAAGACAAATGGTGTCTTAAGAGGTTTGAAGAGACAGAGAAAAATAAGTTCTATTGTAGTGCTGGTTACACAATTCATGAAATACATACATTTCTTGTCAGCTATGATTAGAAAATATAGACTGAATTTGGAAAAGGTGCCAAAGGAGATGCTAAGATAGTAGGAGAATGAAGATTCTGTTATCCAAGAGCAGATTAAAATAATTATTTTCCTGGTTTGATTAAGTCTAGGCCAGAAGGAACAATGGTGAAAGCTTATCAGAGATGCAGAAGGACATCTAAGGAAGGCAGTAAGGCAGCACTGGCTCAAGAAACAGATGGGTTTCAACTGACCGTGAGCAGGGTGAGACTCTAAGTTGGGAGAATGGTCCCAAATATGGGAACAGCAATACTCTGGAGCAAATTGTCAGGAGAACGAGGTGAGGGGAAGGCCCTGAATAAATTTCAGATTGAGCAGAATAAGCTAATAAATGGGAGAAAGTGTCCTGGCTGTCTGTCCTGGCTCTGCACACCCATCTCATGGTGCCCCTTTCACACCCAGCACCAGGGCATCTAGCTAGCTCCTCAGGGGGACCACAGTGCAGGCTGGAACTTCCAAGGTTTACAGGAACTATATCATTAAACTTTTTCTGTAAATAATAAAGTTAAGCCAGTAAAATATTTTCATTGGAGCCACTGGGATGGGTTAAGTGAGTTTACACAAACCAACAAGTTTGTGTCAACTTGAAAAGAAAAAAGGCCCTTCCTCTTCAGCTGACCTCACTGGTGAGTGGCAAGTTCAGCCATCCAGAGTCCAAAGAGTTATTTAAACACAGAAAAGCTTTTTTACAGTTCTAAATACAAAAATAATAAATGCATACCAAAAATTAACCAGAGATTATGGTGCAGACTGCCATCAATGCAGATTGTTTCAGGTGTCTCAGTTTCATTCAAACCTCCTCAAAAGGCTAATGCCATTTTAAAAAAAATGCCTGTGTAAGTGACAAACCGATTTGCCCTAAAAGCCAAGAATACAGGCGAGCACTGCACTCTAAATTGTACATTATATGTTTAATCTAAACCCACTTTGGAGTACAGCATTCATCCAGATGCAGTTCTTGGATAATAATTGGCCTAATGTACTTGTACAGTCCAAACAAAACTGAGCTGTTAACTCTTGATCCGCAACATTAGGTATGATATGGATGGATGGGTTTTGTCTGTCTCTCCTTGGTTAATCTCTTTGGTCAAATGTCATGCTAAACGTCTATGGATATGGAGTGGGTTTTTTAATGAGAGGGTGCTAGGAGGGAGCAGAATCCACTGCAAAACACCCACAAGAAAGAGGATTAAAACCTTATGTAAGGTGTCATATATGTTTTACTGGATAGCTAAATTAAAATAAGCATTTAGCCTTGGCTACTGATATTACTCTTCCCCTAAGACACAATTATCTATTTAATTTTATAATCAAAGAAGCCAAACTTAGTTGAAACAAAATTTCTAAAATTTACTGTTTAAAACTTATTTTTCAGTTGTTTTAACAAAACTACAGCTGTGCTTAAAGAAAATCCTTCCTTTTGGAGGTCAAAGACCAGAACAAGGCCTGCACATCAGACCAGGTCTCCAAAGAAGGTACACATTTCAGAACAAGTGTCACACACCTGTTAGGGGAGCTTTGGCATAGAAATAGAGCATGCCATGTCCTTGAGAAGTTAAAATATATAACGTAATTATTTCCATAATTATAATTAATTCATGTCAGCCTTTTATCGATTATTAACCTCCACAAAAAACTGTCTAAGAGCATTTAAGAGCTTCTCATCAAAATTGTCTGAAGCATGTGACCATCCTTCTGTATGACTCCTCCTCACATGCCTTGTAGATGCACTGTGTGATCTGTCAGGATCCATCAGTCTTACTGTAAAGAAAAACTCACCGAGATTAAATCAGCTTGCCATCCCTGCCAGGGTTTAGAGAGACACACATTTGGCCCATTTTGCCTAAGCACACATGTAGTATCAAAACCACAGAGTTTTGTTTTGTTTGTTTATCACTGTCATTAAGCTCTTCTTTAACCATGGTCTCCTAATGTTGCCTCTTCACAAGTTACCAATAAATTTTTTCTGTAAATAAAAATCTACAGTGCAGACTTCTCAAATATTTAAACTCCCCACTGAACACATTTTCTGAAAGAGCTGATACATGATTTTAGTAAATCCTATCTTCCTACTGTAACTCTTGATAAATCTGTGTTAGAACTAACTTTTAAATTTAATGCCATCCATTAATACCATTCCCTGTTACAAATCAGACATAACCAGGTTGTCTGAGCACAGAGCAGGATGAACAGAAATTGCAAAATTCATCATGTACTGTGCATCTTCTCAAGCCTATGCAAGCATGTCCAGGTTAAAATGAAGACAAATACTTCTTGCTTTATCACACCTATCAATAGTTTCTGTAACAGATTTTGCTCAAGGTATGCCAAGAAAATATGCTTTTTACATTCTTTAATGAGTCAGTTTCTAAAAAATGAATCCATAAGCAATGTCTCCACAGATTCATTTGAAAATCCTGCTAATATCAGCAAATTTGTCAATGCAATAACAATCAAAGAGAAGGTATCAGCATGACTCAAAGTAGCTTCCAGAAGCGCATGTAAAAATTGATCATCAGTCCAGTGACACAACTTCTGTCCTTGACGTAACTGTCCATAACATCTTAAGAGTAAAGAAAGAAATAAATAATTTCTTTATTGGTATTTCACAGTTTTGTTCACTGGAATTAATTACTGCTTCAATTAGTTTTTCTCTGAGATTTCACCTCTTTCCACTTTCTATCAACAAGATGGAATGATTTGTTCATCTCTAACAGAGAAAATATCAAGAATCAGATTGTCCACTGCCTTGCATCTTCGACAGCAAAACAAATATAAACAACCTCACTTTCATTAAATAGCAATTTTTTCTTTTTCAAAGAGCATGAGTGAACATCTAGGGAACCTAGTGATATATTATTTACCTAAAGAGACTATTCTGTTCTCTGACATTTTATGTCACAAGCCAGAAATCAAGAGGCAAAGGTGTTAATTACACTCCTGTTTCAAATCCCACCAAAGTGGAGGCAGAATTCATTTAGCAGCCCACAGGAACACCTGACCTTCTAGAAATGTCATTTTGTCACTGCCTATGCCATAGGTCTTCCTTGTCAGAGATGAGTCAGAAAGCCCAAATTATTGTTTGTTTTCCAAATTTCCACCAAGCACATCTTTGCCAGAAATAGCTTTCCATAGTTATTGCTATTTCCAAATATTTGTAAGGTCTTTATCATTACAGTGATGGGGACAGTATATCCAGAAAGATGTTATAATGTATACTACTCTATAACATTAAAACATGTAGGGAAATTTAATTAGCTTGTTATTCACTGGTACTTCATGTGCAATTGTTTCACACATTTTCTTTATACAGCTGTGACCTGTTTTCCCTCTTTTTCTTTTTTGTTTTTTCCTCCTGGCCATCCACCAAAACACAGCACAAACAATGACAACAGACAGAAGGAACAAGCAGAGCTCATCCAAGCATGTTGAGAAAGGATTAGAGGCACAACCAGTGAGTACTGGCAACATTTTTTCTGAGTTTGTTGCCCTAATTTCAGCATTTTAATGAAGAAGATCAAGTAAATCTTAGCCATTAAATAATTATGGAAATTGCTGAAGCAAGCATAATGGGTACAAGGACATGCTTTTGACAATCTGTGGACAGCCTTGCACTATACTTTTGAAAAAATCAAAAGTGTCCCTTTTCTGTGAGATGCCAAATCTGTTGTCCTTATGTGGATAGTACTACTGTCAGTCTTGTAAAAAGTTAAATTAGTCTTGCAAGATGGAAGGGAACACAAAAATCTGTGTTGTATATTGGGATTTGTATCTTGTCTTAATGTCAGAACTCCAGTATTTGAAGAAAAAGAGTTAGGCACTTTTCTCTGCAGGGAAGCTCTGACTTGATGGTCCCTGAGCATCTTAAAGCCACTGCAAACAGAGCCACTAGGAAGGAAGTAGCCATCTCTACAGTGTCATCATTTTTAATATCTATGCAGTACTCCAAAGGTAGTATTTGATTCTGGTAAATTTGGCACAGCTTATTTTGTCCGCTTAAAACTTGTTGACTAACTAGAGCGCTCTTGCAAGTTTGTACTCTACAGATTTTCATACCAAAGAGGAAAAAAATTGGCTTTAGTCTTGTATCTCCCTTATGGATTTGAGGCTTTTTTTTTTAAATTTAACTCATACAAAACTTAAATAAGACAGACTTACAAAGGGACACCAAGAGATCATTCAGTTTCTTCTCACAGCTGGGCTTGCTGAACCTCTGATAATCCTAGCAGATGTTGCTAAGGATCTTCAGTAAAGAAGATTTAGTTATTCCCCTAAGTACTCTCTTCAAGTGTTTACCTGCAAAAAGTGTTCAGCAGTGGGTTTAGTCCCTATAAAAGTGGTAGACTAACATCCAAGGCTACAGTTACCCAGGAGTTAAAATATTGCTTGCAATAGATTGACAAATGTAATTTATTGGAGTGCAGTGAGCATGCCCCAAAGGAATACAGTCTGAATGAAAAATGAGAAGGGAGTAAAGTTGAGGCAGTTGGACCCTGTTTGTGCAGGTAATTAAAAGAAGTTTCCAGCATTCCGAGGATGCATCTCTACGTCCATTAGCAGGATATGGCTGTCATAAAGATGTTTCCCTCAGCTTTTTGTGAAAACTTGGTATCAAATGCTTTGAAAAGTGTGCAGAAAAAGAAACCTAAACAATTTTGCTCTGAAGTGCTGGCAGACAATGATTAATGAACAATATAACTGCAGAATTACCAGTGCCTTTAAATAGCCAGCAGGGACATATTCAATGAATCTCAGAAATGTGATTCTTGACACACAACATGGAGTTGTGAAAAAAAAAGAAAGGTCTGTGTGAGTCGGTCTGGGGTTTTTTTTAGGGGATTATACTTCAGTCTTTCCCACCATCCAATAAATCTGGCTCCAAGCTCACTAAAATAAATATGGCAGTCAATAAAACACATATGGTAATTGTTACCACCTGTTTTAGCTTTTAAACTGGGGAGTAAACATTGCCTATATGTGATCTCCCCTCTGAAAAGTGCAAGTCTTTATTTGGAGAGGAGAAAGGTTATAGTCTTTGGCTGATCTTCAAGTTCAGACACATGGAGGTGATTTTCCTGCAAAAATACAACAAAACTTCCTATTGTTAAATGTTTTTTGTCCATTTAAAAATGTATCCTTGCTGTAGAACAGGCTCCTTCAGTCCTTCTTTAAAAAAATGTAGAACTGCCCATAGCAAGAATAATTATATTTAGTATTAAGGTGATGAAGAATTTGAGTCACTCAGCTGGCAGGACTCTCCCTTCTGATTCAAGCTCTAATTCTTTTCATAGTGTGGTGAACTAAAAATATTTTAGTGTGGGTTTTTTCCCATGAAGAATCACAATCCTGAGCTGTAGCCACTTACAGTTGTTAAAGATCCCTGGTGGAGTGATCAGAGATTCCAGTGGTGAATGAGCCTCATTCTCACTATGCCTGTGAAGTTTTTTCTGAATGCACTACTCTTCATCTACTGCCCTGAGCAGCAAATGAGGGAAATATGGGCTACAGCTGACACTGAGATCATGCAGCTTCTCTCACCAGCTTGGGTCTGAGTCCACCTGGGACCTTCCCTGAGTGCTGAAGGTGGAAATTGTGCTTGGTGAGAGGACTGGGCCAGGGAAGGAAAAGCCTCTTCTCTGACCTCCAGATACAAAGCAGTATATTAGAGGACCCACGGACTGTGTTTCTGTTAGTATCCAAACATGCACAGGCAGCAGTTTGCAGGCCTGTTTGCTCTCTTGATATGTGGCTCTGCTGAGAGCCATGCTGTGCCTGTGGAGGAATGTAAGCAGATCCTAATTACCCTTAAATTAGCCAGCCTGCACACCAAATCAAAAACACTGAGGTTAACACAGACCACAAAGTTCACCCAGAAGCTCTTTACAGCCCCAAGCACCATATGTGACAGGCAGGTAGGCTGAAGGTGCTTCAGGTAGGACTGGACTATGATTTAAACTAAGAGCAGGTTGACAACAGGCATGTGAGCTCCTAACTCATATCCAGAGATCTGCTTATTTCACCATGGAATTCTGTGGCTGCCCTGGGTGTCAACAAAACGAGAGTCCAGCCTGAAGCAGGGTGAATCTGGACATAGTCCTGCAGGACCAGCTGCAAGCTGCAGCAGTGCTCCCCTGGCTGCCAGCCTGTGACAGGCACAGAGCAGCGTTGGCACAAGTTTGCCAAGTGTTTTGTGACCTTAACTCTGCTGACTTTCAGGAAGTTTAAGGCAGCTAAACACCCAAATGATTTTTTAAATGGAAATTAAATTCTAAGGAGCATATGGCCTGTCCACACCACAAAACAAATGTGGCAGATTTAATCTAGATAGCAGGGGCAGCAACAGCAGCAAGGATGGGATCATTTCAATGTCAGCATGTGCTGCTAGAAGGTCACATACAGAATCAGCTCCTGGAGTCAAAAGTTTGCACCTTGGCAGCTGCCTCAGAGAGAGCCTGAGTTGATGCATCTTCACTACTTTTCTTATGCCTCATATTTAAACTAGCAAACATATATGTGCCAACAGTACAGATGGATTTATACTAGTGGATTAAGCAACACAACCCTCTTTATGGTTAAATAGGTGAACTCGGGGATTGCTCTGGTCCAAACCAGTCAGTGTGACACAAATAAATCCCAGGCATGGTTCAGGAGTCAGCACATGGGAGGGACCATTCCCCACATATACATTTTGCAGACAGGCAAACTGCTTTGGGAGATGTCATGGTTTAACCCCAGCCAACATCAGCCAAAAAGAATAAACCTCATGGATTATGATAAGAACAGTTAGACACTTGAAAAATAAATATAATTCTACTGCTACTAATAATAATAATTGTATTGAAAAAGAAAGAGAGGAATGAAACCCAAGAAAGGCAAGTGATGCACAGAACAGTTGCTCAACACCTGCTGACAGAGATCCAGATTGTCCCCCAGCAGCCATAGGCCCCTCACAGACAATTCCCCAAGTTTATAAACTGAGTATGATGTTCTACTGTACGGAAGAGCCCCTTGGCTGGTTTGGGCCAGCTGTCCTGGTCATGATATCCCCCCAATCCACTATCTGAGGAGGATGGGAAACTGGCAAGTCCTTGACTTAGATGAAGCAGTACTAAGAGTTAGAAAATCAAGGTGTTAGCAACATTTTTCTCATACTAAATCCAAAACACGGCATTACACAAGAAGAACATTATCTATTCCAACTGAAACCAGGCCAGGAGAATAAGACAGTTTCTTTGCAGAGGTGGGCACCACTCAGTACCAATTAATGCCCATGATTGTTCCTAGGCATATTTTGTTTACTTCTATAAAAGCAGTCATTGAATACAGCATTTTCACTTTGTTCTGTGGTCATGCTAGACTTTTCAGGCATTTTTAAAATAATTTACTCCTTAATGTTTTCACAGCTTTCCCCACTTCAACTCTTACTGCAACTCTGTTCCACCCAGACCAGCTTTGTGACCAGCTTTGTCCAAATAACTCTGTTTAATTACTATTACATACTTCCAGCTGCAAAGACAATCCAGTAACTCACCTCATATACACACACAGTGCTTCACAGAAGGACTACCTGCATACTATGAAATTCGTGAATGCTTTCCAGGGGTTAAAATTCCTCAACATCCCCAGCAGTAGATTAAAGCAAGATCTATGCACATGGCCCACACAGGAACAACAGTGTACTCTTGCAATGTGCCAGCTCAAAACAGCTGCAGATTGGGATTTCAGGTCTTGGAGTAACTTGCAATAAAAGTAAAGAAGAGATCTAAAAAGATGATTGTTGTTCTTTTTTTTTTCTTTAATTTTATTTGGGGGCCAGAAGAACTGTTTCTTGGTGTGACCAGCTATACAGGAAAATTAGGACTGCAATATATTAATCATCTTAAAGCTCCTAGAGACTCATGAAAAGCAAATTACACTGCCTGAAAATGTTAAAATCATCTCCTTTTATTTTATGTGAGAGCATGGGCATAAAAATGGAAATAATCCCCTCAGGACACAATCCAGGGAGAAACAACGACATGACCCTGGGTTATAAACAGGAAGAGATTTTCAGTGTACTGCAGGGGATTTAGTGAAGGGATCCCCATTAATGTTAATAGGAGGCAGAGGGATGAATCTCACGCACTGAAGTGGAAATTCAGCCCTTCATGTCAAATGTTCTGACAACCAAGCAGCTTGCTACTGCCTATGCATCCAGCCAGGAGTAGGGATAAAAACAGGTAATTGCTTTCTGATGTTTGAGTTGAACTGAGGATACAATGTAAGCATGAGGCATCTGGAAATAATGCTCCTTTTAAGAAGTCTGGGAGGTAAGTGCCTGCTTTGCCGCACAGGCATGACATCCCTCACTCTGTAGCTCTCTGGCAAAGCCTAACGTGAGCGTCATTTAGATTATATGAGATTAACCTTAAACTTCATTGCCCATGCAAGCAAGACAATCTAAGTGCGCTAACATATTTGCTAACCGTTTTTATTAAAACATAAATGCTTCTCTCTGCAAAGCTTTTAAGCAAATTAGAAGCCAAAATGAACTTAAATGCAAAATGAACTATTCTGTTGTGAGGATCTTGTGGTTTTTATATAATTTCTGAAGCTTTTTATGCTTTATAATGTTTAGCAATGTCAACTATGAAATGTGCTGGTGTAGTCTTCATTCACTGCATTTTCTCAGCTGAAATTTGTCTTTTTATAACAGAAGACCTGAAATATTGACAAGAATCCACTGGACTAAATTACAGATTTCTCTCAATTTTGAAAGAAGTTCAGATTTCATTTGCATCCTCCTTGTGCATCCAAAAGTGCAGGGAGAAAAACAATGGAAAATAGAAATTAAAGCCAGTGAAGGAAATAATTGCAGTGCATAACAACTGGAGATCTCTACCTAGTTGTCTAAGTTGTGTAGAACCAGGAAGAATGTGTGGAGTTTTTCCCCTGAAGAGGAAGGCAGACACAAAGTGCAATGAACTGACCACAACTCTCATTCCCCATCCCCCAAGAGAGGAGAAGGTAGAGAAATTGTGCATACAGTTGAGCCAGAGAAGAAGGAAAGGTGGGAGAAAGGTGTTTTAAAATTTGGGTTTATTTCTCATCATCCTACTCTGACTTGATTAGTAATAAACTAGTTTCCCCAAGTCTGCGTTGCCCATGGTTTTAACTGGTGCATATTCTCTCCTTGGGAGGACAGGCTCTGCTACACTACAAATAACAAAAGACAACAGCAACAAGTTGCCACCAAATTTCTGACTGAAAATTAGGAAACCAGTGTTCATGGAGAGGATTGTCAAATACTGGGATATCCTGCCAGGAGATTTGGTGTGATCACCATCCTTGCAGATTTTCATAACTGAGTCAGAGCAATTTGATCTAGCTTTGAAGCCAGCACTCCTTTGAGCGGAGTGTGGACTAGAGATCTCCACAGTTTTCTTCCTACCTAACGTGAGGTTAAAAATTTTGCAAAATTCTGCAGAAACAATTCTGCAGAAGAGACATTACTGTAATCTTTGTGGAAAGATAGATGGAGGTAAAATTAGAGGAAACGGAGAACTTATGTTCATATGCTAACAGAAGTACAGGAATTATAGGGTGAAATGCAGCTACAACTCCCTGGATGGAAGGTGGTTGGCATGCTGGAAACCTATTCCAGGATGATTCCCCACACCACAATCTGTAACTGTAATCACCTGCTAAGGGAGACGGAATGGAGAGGGTGGAGCAGAGTGGAGACACCACAGCCAGGCTCCATGGAAACCCTTGCAGGGAAGGGAGCTCAATGGGAACTTATGGTTCTTTGCAGTTGATAAATCACAAAGCCACAAGGGAGATAGGAGAAGATGTCCTGCTGCTTAGCCAACATGCTCTCTTCAGATGAACTTGGTACATTATAATCTCATACTAATATTAACTCATACCTCCATCCCAAAGTTTCCTGCCTTCAAGGTAAAATTACCCCTCACTGTGCATGTGCTTATATTTTTTGACTCTACCTTTCAGAGTGAAGAGAGAGAATTTTACACCAATCAGTAACAAAGGTATGTTTGACTCAAGTCACTCAAGCTCTACCTAAACATAAGGAAATAGTACAAAAGTAAGCAGAGAAAGGAGGGAAGTCAGAGAAAACTCCATGATACTTCTGGGATCAGTTGATGGTCTGAACCTCTCTTCTGCCCCATCAGATGCCCGGTGGGTAAGAACCATACTCTATTCACACTGAATTGGGGATTAGATCTTGTCTGAATATTGCTTTAAATACATTTTTGGAGTCAGATGCTATCACTGGCAATCCTTGAACCTTAACCTCTCCCTATTTTCTATTCAAATTAAATTTTAAATGTTTAAAATTAAAGAGTGTTATTCCATAAACTGCTAGCGTGTCCTTCACAGCAGCTGACCCTCACAAGTAGCACATAACATACTCAAATAACGGAGAAGACCTGCTGAGGTCTGTCCCTTATGCTGTTGGTGTGTTCTCTGAACAAGTCATTTGAGCTGCCCTCTGATCCAGCAGGACTGCTCACTGAAGGGTGCTCCCAATGGGACACTGACAGACTGGTCGATCTCAAGGGTCTCAGCTTTCCTGAGCACTGACAGACAAATCAAACACTAAGGGTCAAAGAAATCTCCCCTTTTCCTATGATAATCTTTATAAAGGTCTAGCCTGAGCCCCAGGAGGGCACAAGAGGCCTGTGAGGCTCAAACTCACATGTGGGGATCATTCCTGATATTTTTAATTACTCTGCACTCATACCTCAAGATCACATTTCTAGTGCAAAGCAATATATGTAACACTCTATTTCGAAAGTGGTCAGGAAAATCAGAGAGGATTTACCTCAGAAGCTCTTTCAAATATCATTAGAAGCTGTGTTAAAGTGAAATTTCAGCATATAAGAAAGTCTTTGCTGTAGTTTCTTCTACTTGCTTCACTGTCCTTTTCCTGGTGGAGAATATGAAAGGCAAGGTGGTGTAGTTCTCCCTCTCTGCACCCCTCTTTAACTTGTCCCAGGCATGCCAGGAATGTGAAGCCCTATAATGATGTGGCTCAGTTACACAACCTTGGCTCTGACTTCTAATTACTCAGTTTGAAAAAGAACTGTGAAAAAAGTCTGTAGAGCAAAGATAAGGAAGATAAAGTTGCAGACAGGTAAGAATGCTGAGACAGGATCATTAGTAGCTCTAGAAGGAAAGCACTGTCAATGAAGGTTAGAAAACCAAAAAAAAAACCAAAACACAAAAAACCCCCCCAAAAAGTGTAGCAGCTCAGGAGCAGCATCTGTGCCATGAAACAAGGCAGTTCAACCCTCTTCCTGACTAATGCCTACCTGGCCTGCAAACACTCCTTCAGTGTATTGTTCAGGTGGGAAACATAAAAAACCATGTGGCTTCATAAACACAGCTAACATTTGCATGTGTTGGCTAAGACATAAATTTTTTATCCCTTAAAAGTGTATTTACATTGATTGCAGGATCTCATTAAAAGGTAAAACACACAAGATGAACAAGTGTCCCAAAGAGACATCGCCACAGGAGTGCAATTCTGAGCTCTGCAGCAATGTTTGGATTGCATTTTGGGGCAGAAGAAAAAACTTGTTAATCTGTCATTTTATTAGTCAACTTGATTAGATTTAAAAACATGCGGGTTGTGTGACAAAGCCCTTAGGAGCATTCATGCTATTGTCAGTGACAGCTTTCTATGTGGTTTCTCTGCCTGGGTATTTTGTAATTAATGTCATTCCCAAACAGGCAATTGAAGGCCAGCATTTCTCAAGGGTTTTCAATGCAGTGTCACTGTTCTTTTTGCAAACTTAGAGCACTGAACCATGAAACCAAGAGTATCAGCATGGGTTTAGAAAATTTATGCATTGTTTATTGCAGTTTTAAAATTATAACTCTTAAGTAAAACTGCCTGCCTTCAGTTCATAGTAGGAGAACTCATAGAACTTGAAAATATCTACAGGAAAGAAGTAGCAGCAATGTAGTTTCAATTACCAGACACTGAAAAACCCGCCAGTATCTACAAGGGACCACCACAGTCTGTGCCAAGGGCATCACACCATTCTCCAGAGAAACCACTCTCTATATCTTCTACCAAATTCCTCAAGTTAGAAATCTTTGCCAGGTGCTTGTTCTTTGTCAAGAAACAGCATTACAAACAGAGTCCTGCCTGTTAGCTCTTTTACTCTATCTTATTTAACTTTACAGATTTTTGGTTTCCATACCCATTAGAGCTGATGATGTTAAGCAACTAGACATGGATTTGCCTTCAGAGATATTTTTCACAGAACTTGAATAGGTCAAGGAAGGACGCTCTTCCTTAAGAAATACTCCAATAGTCCCCTTCTTTGGTGTGTCCTCAGAGGTCAAAAGGATGGAGGCTTCGCAAGAGCTGGCCTGAGGTTATCTACAAGTAAAGCTTTGGCTCACCAAGCTGGAAGGAGACACCTTTGCATGTCAGCAGATGATAGTCATGAAAGCATCACTAGGTCAGCAAGCCCCAGAAAGCACAGAATTATTCTTGTTCCAAATCTGCTCAAAGAGGCTCCATTTCCATATCCATCAACCACAGCTGTTGGCATATTTGCCATATACTTAACAATTCCCTCCTTTTCTGCAGTAGTATCTTGTCCATGGAGGGGCTCTAAGCTGAAATCTAAACTCCTCAGTTGAAGCTGTCAAGCTGGCTTCTTAGCAGTGACTTACAGAGCCAGGTATCATTATTTCTCTGAAAGATACAAAGGGAGGAAACTAAGCAATTAGAGGATCTTGTAAAATCCTGTCAAGCTGCAGAGTGGTCTATTTATTTTCCTATTGATCTTGCCTTCCTTTCTTTGAGGAATAATGACTGTCTCATCAAATGCCTCAAGTTCACAGTGTCGCACTGTGCCTTAACCTTTGTAATGTTAAAGATCTCAGATTTGCAATTCTGTAGCCTGTCTTTCACTCTGTAATCGTTCACCTAAACTGCTGCGGTGATATATTTTTACTGCGTGGTCCTCCTGCTGTTATTCTCAAGCCCGTGCACCTCTAAACTCGGATATCAGATTTTTCACTGGAGATGATTGCTCTGGCATGACAATTGCTCCTTTTTTTTCCTGTTTTTCCCTATATCGTGTTGTTTGAATTTTAGTCTAGCTATATATAAGATATGTATTATTCATTATTTTACATGGATAATGCTTAACCAATGACTTTCCCTTCTGAGAGGATATCCCAGAAACAAGCCTGAAGTCAATGTTCACTTTGCAGGCTACTACATAAAAGCCTGGTTTAAATTTATTTGGCAGTTTTAATTTTCAAGGAAGCTACAGGATATTGTAAAACATTTGAGATAGGAATGGTGTTTTCCCAAGAGCTAGTTGAACACTAGATATTATGGACACTGAATGTAACCATAATTTTCTAACTGCAACCACTCTATTTGTCTATTCTTCTTAAGTTAAGAGTATTATTTTACCTTCATGTCCTTGGGTTTACAAATGCTGAAAAAATATGAAGCATTTTAAATCTGAAAACCTTTCTTGCAGACATCACTTTCAGCACAAATAGCACCTTACTCTTGGCTGTGAGGACTCAGGCAGCTGAGATATTGCAGCTGCCTGTGCTGTGAGAAAACATTGTGCAGGCAAACCTCAGCCTTCCCAGGACAGCCATACTCAGTCAGCCATGTGGGGTGCTTACTTCTGCTATAAACTTTGTGAATCCTGCTGAGAACATTTTGTGATAGCAGATAAATCACAAACTGGTTAAATGAGACACCTAACCTGGTTGCTTTCAGTCCTCAAAAAAGCTCCAGGCCAGGTATTGATGCGCACAGTGTCAGTGGTGAGCACAGCCCCACAGCACACAACACCCTGCCTCTGGGATAATGGGCATTGAGCCAAAAGCATTTTCAGGAAGACTGTCCTGCAGACCTAAAGGTTCAGGGAACAACACTCCACAAACAGAAATGAGCTTCGCTGGGGGCCAGAGAGTCACAGAAGAGAGATCAGGAAGCCTGTCTAAGCCTTTCTGTACTTTTAATTTTTTTTTTCCATCACTCAGAAAGGAATTGTTTCATTCAACCTCAGCAGATCCAACAGAACAAGAAAAACAGGAAAATCTGAACATCTGTAGATTATTTGGGCTTGTTTTGGAAAAATGAGGTCTCATATATGGGTTGAATATGTTTAGCTGGCAGCATTTTAGATAACCTCAAGCCATGGCCTAATGCCAGACAGGTGAAGGTGTTAAAAAAACATCTAAATATAAGGGCAGTAAATAATTTCCTCCTGCAATTAATAATAAGTAACAAAAAATACCCAAACCACCACTTTGATTTGCAATGAAGTAAATGGTTCTGATTGGCTTGCAAATGTTCTTTTTCCTGCATAACTTGGGGGAAGGAGGAAACATGTCTAAGCATAATTTAAAGCAATAAATAAATAAATAAATAAATAAATAAATCCATATATTTTTTGAGTCTTGGACATCTCTTAAATTGTTTCTCAGTCACCAGAATGAAATGTCTAAGATTTGTCCAGTTAAATTTCTGAAAAAAAGACTTATATTCTAGGGAAAGAAATCTAGCATAGAGTGGCCAAATATTCCTCTAAAATTGTATCTATGATAAACAGAGTTTTTACTTGGAATCTTGTTTTCTTACCTGAACTTTTTTCATTAATGGAAGCCTTATTTTTCTTACTGTCATCCCTGGATCGAGAGAGCTACTGTACCACAGCCAATCTTTCTTTGCAATCATACATAATGAGCAAGAATAAAACCAAAAAAATCTTCTCTTTGTATGTATACATATATTAAATGAGAGATGCCCTGTGGCAACATGCAGAATTGTCATTCACCACCCAAAATGGGTCAGATTCTCTGATCTGGTATCATTGCTTTCCATCGCATTGCACTGCAAACATAATCCAGACCGAAAGCCTTGCTCAAGATGACATGGTGTGGATTATCCCATTGCTAAAATAATCCTTTTGAACAGAGACCAAGTCTGTTCTCCTGGGACTTCTTCCTTTGCCATTAACTATAGCAAGGTGTGAAGTGTGAGGTTCTTGCTAAAAGACCAGAAAAATTAATTAGCTCCTTACCACGTCACACTGAGTAAAGCCTTATGATGACTTGTAGCCTCTCTGTGATAGGATTGACAGAAGGACTTCCCCAGATGTAGCCACATGTGTGCAAGGAGGTGGAGAGCATTGAGCTAGGAGTGTAAGCCTAATTAGCTGCCTAATTAGTTTCATTGTCTGGGGCTTTCATGTTTAACCCAATTCAGCATCTTGCCTGAGTACCCACAGCCAGTCTGCAAAGTAACAGCATGGCAAAGTTTATGCTATGCAGGAAGGAATTCAGATTCCAGATGCTCTGAATGTTTTTCCGTATTTTTAAACTAGAAGCAGTGAGTATGTATTGTGGGATATTCAGAGATGAAATAAAGAGAGATCTATGTGTACTGAACAGCCTCCAAAAGATTTTGACAGCACATGTTCAGGACATTGTAAGAGAGATCAAGAAATGTTAGCCAAAAATTATTAGGTACAATAGATTGAAATAAGGAGGAAAAGAAGGGGTAATAGGATAATACCCAAAACCCAACGGAGTGTTCTCATATACAGTCAGGAGACAGCCAAACTTGGACGGAAAGGACAGTCACAGCTGGTTTGGCACTGCCACAGCTCCTTCTCCCTGTCAGCAGGGCTGGCCTGGGCTTACCACAGAAACCCCTGGAAAACAGCACTTTCTCTTCTCGAAATGCAGGAGAGGTGCTACCCCTGGGCTGCTAGAGGATTTTAGTAGCAGGAGGATTAGAGGTCTCTCCTATCTTTAGCTCTTTTGCTATGCAAGATAATGCTGAGCTCTTGGAGAACAGAGGATCATTAGCAGAGAAATGAGTGAGTCAGAGTTGGAAATTGGATTCCTGAGTTGCAAGTTCCTCTGAATTTTCTCTTTGGAGAGGGATGAACTTGTGGATAGCAGACCAGAATATTGTTCAAGGGAAAGGTTCAGCTCTCCCTGCCAATCCCATGTGAGCTCCAGCAAGCCACCCAGTCTGCCCATTTGCCAGTTCTTTTATCTGTGACACAGAAAGAGTAATGCTTTGTTTCCCACATCCTGAGAGTACGTGTCCTTCCCTTTTCTGAAACAAAGAGCATCCCAGCTGTGAGCTGCACTGAACACAAGAACATTTTGTTTTCATTTACTGACATCCAAGTAACAGCAATAACAACTGACCAGACACACCAGGATGAGTTTAAAGCAGAGCCCTTCAAAATAATAAAACCCTGTAAACAACCTGCCTGTTGAATGGAAACAAGAATGCCCCCTGTTCTAAGGGTAATTTTATTCATTAACTGAATTTTTAAGTAATAAAACTATGTTCTGTCCCCCATTTTCTCACATAACTACAGATCAAAGTAGTTGAACTAAAAAGTAGTTTTAACTAAACCTGAAAGTATCTCAACCAATATTTTCAGGGAGGCTGTGGAAATATGTTTGAGCTGCTGTATGCATAACAGCAAAAAAGAGGGGGGTTTTGGTATAGTATGGCTGAGCTAAAAAAAAAAGCGGTGAGGAATTGTTATATGAAACCCATGTACTACATGATCTGTGCTGACAGGCAAAATCCAGCAACCTCCCTAGATGTAGTTTCACACTAATACCAAGTGCCTGTATAGGAAAGCCCAGTGCAGCACAAACTGCAAAATCTTTGATGCTGCTGAATCACTCTGGTTGCCATAGACAGGTTTTTTCTCCATTTGTATTAGTTATTCATTGCTCTGTGCTACCACCTCATTTTCTTTAGACACAGAGCTTCATAAGGTCAGCACACCTGTGACATTTGAAGACTTTCTGCTCATTGGTTATCTCCTAGAGATGTATCTGTGAGTGAAATAGTAGATGGAAATATGGCTTTTGCTCTTTACAGCAGTGGTGTAAGACTGATCTTGGAAATTTGTTTTGCATTTTCACATGAGTAATTACCAGATGAAACCAGGTGATTACTGGGTAATGTGTTTTGTTTGATAAATATTTGACTTTGGCCAAATAATAATAAACATCTGCATGCCATTCCTGGTGTTTTGATTTCAAGGACCATGACTTTGATGCCATCCACAAAAATAAGGCAAACAAGGTGTCATTGTCTCTTTTCCCTCCCCAGCTGTCCCCAAATCCAGCTCAGTGAGTCAAGGCTCTGGTCAGACACATGAGAGATCCAGATTCAAACACCCATTCTGCATGATTCAGAGCAGAGATTGCAACCCTCCCCAAAGACACCTAATCTATCAGGTAAGTGCAGGGTATATCTCGTTATACTTTATGTAAAATGAATATTCATGCTGTGGAGGTTTTATCTCCGAGTTGCCAGCTAGAGGGCCGGCCGTGGGGGCAGGGACAGCCTGTGCTGTCTCACTCATGGTGACAGTGAGATCAGCCCATGAGCCCCTGCGGCAATGTATGCACCAGCTAAGAGGATCATTGGCCCAGACGCCTCCCCCGCCCCTTCTCCATATATGGCTTAGTTTCCAGACTGTTCTTCTTTGTTCCCCTCCTAAGTTGTACCCCATTGGTTGGTTTGGATTATGTATCCTCCCCTCCCCTGTAATGATTGGTTGTTACCCCTGTCCCTCTTCCCTATGGCTTTCCCGGTTGGCCTGCGTGCCAAACCACTCCCTCTTTCCCTCCCCTTAAGACCCTATTCCACTGTGTGCTCAACGGCCATTTTGTCCTGCTCACTGGGACACCTTGCCACCCGACACCAACTGCCGCTGACAGCTTGCAGCCTCTGGAGCTCCAGACCCCGCGCCCGTCCCTGCTTCTCCGCCCCGTCTCTCCTTCCCCGGACCTTCCCTACTGTGCCGCATAATAAACCACTGGAGAACCGCAGACTGCCTGCTGTGCGTCCTTCTGCTGCGCGCCCCCAGCCTACCCGCCTGCTTTCTTTTTATTTTCTACAACACATGCAAGCAGAGATTCAAACTGACATTTTGCAGCAAGGACCTTAATTAAATCATCTCAGAGATTTTCTTTCTCTTCTTAGAGTAAAGAATATTTAGCAATGTGACCTGTAACAGCTAAGTGAAGAAACTTATTCTGAGTTTGTAAATGTTTGTAAATGTTTCATTTTAGTGGCCAAATCACAAATTCAAACACTAGTAGAGCTCAGATGTTATTGTTCTCTCAGCTTCACTGTGGTCTGATAAGAAAAAGGCAGTAGCAATGGCTGATTCTCAAAAATCTTGGCACATTTTGTATGCAAAACATTCAGTGTGAAGCTCTTCTGTGAGGAAGTGCACTCAGTCCTTCATAAAATGATGAGGTGTGCATTAGGAAGGAAAACAATTTTCTGTATCTAAATATTTATTTTGTCTTAGTATTCTATTGCAAAAGAGAATTCAACAAACCCTTCTGCTCTTTTTTGGTCCTTTCCTGACTGATTTCAATTCTTTTGGCACGGTTGGCCTTACTACCCACTGCCAATGGAAGATGTCACCCTGAGGAAATACCTTACTATATTCAGTGGGTTTATGAAAGTCTGCATTCATCATTCTGAAAACTAAATAGAGGGCACGGAGTATCTGGAGAAAGGATGTTTAAGGGTTTGTGGAACACATATAACATGCAAATCACATGTGTCAGCTTTCCAGTCTAAGGTCTTCCAGGCTTCTCTGAGTGACTCCATCTTGGTGTTTAACTAGAAATACACTTTTGAAGCAGATTTCCCTGTTGTGCTTTGGTTCACATTGCTGAAGTCTCACCAACGTGCATTAACTACATTACTCATGGATTGAAGCAAACTAGAAGTGTTCCAGGAACACTCATGAATCACTCCAACTCTTAAATAGCACGTAGTCCATCAAGAAAACAAGAATTAGTCCAAAATAAACTCCCCTGAAAGTCATCTCTCAGGTCGTCACAAACATCTGCTTTGATCTGAAGACCTGCTGTGCTATTTAATTGTTTGTACAGAGCAATGTAGCCTTTGCATCTTACCTGTGAAACAACACACTCTCACTCTGGAGGGAGAAGGCAGTATGGGGGACAGAGAAGATGCACGCCTGGGCAAAGGACACTTGGTGTCACAGTGTGGGAAAAGGTGACAACTCCTCAATGGCCCTAGGAGGAAGGGTGGAACTGATTGCACACAGGATGGGTTCTTCCTTACCTGCCAAAACCCACTGGGCATTCAGGAGGCCTCCAGACACAGCTAGGTCAGGAGTTGGTCGCTCCTCACAGGACTCAAGAAAACCCGAGAGCAAGAAGGCACTGCCTGCCTCACTGGGAGGGACACAGATGGTTTTGAGAGCAGCAGGAAATGCTGCTGGACATGGGGTCAGGGTCAGGGTACAGCCCCCTGTGACAGCTCTGCAAGAGTGTCGTACACCAGACATGTCCTGAGAGGTTGTGCAGGTTGAGGGTGGATGGAGTGAATGTTGCAATGTTTGGTCAGAGGCTCTGCAAAAGCCCCTCAGAGCAGTGACATCCCTGAAGAACACACACCTGGATGACTTGCAGGAGCCATGCTGATGTTCTGCCTGGATGGCATGTGTCTCCTTCACAGCTTTACCACTGGCCTCCAGATTGCCCAGCCGAGCAGCTCAGTGGCAGCCCTGTGCCCGTCAACAAGTGCTCTCCTAGCCCTCGGCCAGCCCCTCACCCCCATGCCAAACACAGCACAACTCATAAAATCTGCAGATTAGGACTATGGCTTACAAACAGCATAAGAGCTGCAGTTATCCTATTTTGGGGCAAGTTTCAAAAATTTTTCTCTTTCAAACCACATTTCTGCTTTGCAGAATATAATTTTCTTTCTCAGGCTTTCGACTTGGCTGTCGCCAGCAGCAAGCCAAACACCTTCCTGCTCTTACAAGCCCAGTCTATCATCTTCTGTGCTTCTACTTTCTCAATATTTCTACTTTCCATATGTCTAAATAACTGCTAATTCCTTAATTTGAACCTAGATTGAAAGATTAGGTTTGCTTCCTTTGTCCTCCAAAAACATATGGCAGAGGGTACAGCTGGACTGCCAGTCACACCAGTCAGTAAGAGCTCCCTCCATCCATCCTGCTCCATCCCTTCTATCACCACTGCCCATCATGGTGCTGTGACCTCTGCAGGGTGCAGCTTGGAGTGTAGTCAGGCACAGGTGAATCCAGCTGACAAAATTAAATTCTGGGTTTTGGAGACATACATGTGCATGGCAGTAAAAGTAAAACTAGTTTTCTAAAAGCAACCTGTTCTACATAGAATCTCTTATGTGGGTCTCATGCTGAAGTAGGAGACAAAGTCCATTTAACACACTTTCCCCATTTGTTGTCTTATTCTGAAGGCAAATAAATGAAGCAGGAGAGCATTAACATGTGGCAGAATTAAGTTGCTTTTCTGGCTTTCCTCTTTGGTCTTCCATAAGAGGGAATGATGTCTGCAGCTTCTCAGATAAGGAAAATCATACATTATATTTATTTTATAGTATATATTTATTCTGAACAATAACCCTCATTGTTACTGGCAATGGAGAAAGTCAGATATCTTTATTGTATCTATTTATAAAAGTTCTTTTTATCAGTAGGAAGAGACATACCATCTACTATGCTTTTTTTTCTCCTGAAGTTAGTTGTCTGCCAAATAGCAAATGATCACTGATGGGCAGATTTAGGTGTAGGAGAACTTTGTTTAGACATAGGGAAGCCTCAAAGTAGGAGTACAGTAGACAACTTCCAAATGCTTTAGCTAAATAGAAGACTTCTGAAATAGCAAACATCCAATATTTTTAACTGTCAAGGGGAATTCAGCAGGTTGAAAAATGTGTGCAGTAATAAATTTCTTCTATAAACTAAAGAAGGACCTTGCAGGGAGGTACTGCAGGATTGAAATGAGTTATGTCTAATCACATTTAGCTACTCTTCTGGGAAATTACAGCAGACACCTACACAAAAACCTGAAAAAAGTTATGTATCCTAATTAAAGGTTATTTCAATGCAAACCAGGAAATTTCCATGCTCCTTTTTTTTCCCCCATTTAATGTATACATTAATTAATTAGCAAACAAAAGGAAAGGACTAAGCAGCAAAATCACTTGGCTCTTTCTAATCAGTCTCTGGCTGTATGGTGCCAATTGCATGGTGTTAGCTACAATCTGCCACTGACAGATGTACTCAGGTTTGGATGCTGTTACTTAACCTAGAGGCTCTGACAGTGTTGGGATAATTCTGATGTTATCCTGAGAGGATTAGGATTCAAAGACAAATTTAAACTCTTCTCCAATGCATATTTGAAGATGATGTACATTTGCAGGAGACTGGCTGTCACAAACCTAATTTGGCCTATGTTTTTATTTGAGCATATGTGGTTTCTCAAAGGAAGCAAATTGTAGGCAAAGATGAAAGCCATTCAGTGCCTCTGATCTTCACAATGGCACTTCCAAATGAGATCACCTTCTCTGCACATTTTCTTTTCCTGGCAACAATCTGGGGGAATTTAGAGAACTACAAACACAATATTTTATCTCCAGACTTTTAAAAAATTAGACTAGATATGTATTCATTGCTTTTTCTTCAACATATAATGCATGTTATGGAAACAATTTAGGGCTTTGTTGTTTTCAAGGTAATATAATTTCCTGAGAACTGAAGGAATATAGACATGACATCACTAAAATCTTGTTTTCTCCTCAGAATCACAACCCAAAATAATGCATCTAGAATCCTTTTGAGCTCCTCTTATTGTGCCTAAAGAAAAATAACAATGCAAGAAAACCATACTTTAAGAAGAGCATCACCACTTTTCAGAGGTCAAATGAAGAAGCTAGACTTGTAATTTTATACACAGTACATAAGGAATCCTTATACACAGGAAAGAGTGAACCTGATATCAAGTTTTACCATATCAGAAAAATCAGAAGACATACTGCTGCTCTTGCTAGACATATGACAAGATTGTCAGTTTCCACTTCATCTTCTTTTTGTTGGTACATTTTGATCAGAAGAACCACAGTAAGATCCACCTCTCAAGTGGCAAATTGAGATGGAAAATATCACTTCTATTGCTATATTGGCATTTCAGTATATACCCTAATTGTTCAGTGCTTGACTTCTTACATCTAGTAAATGTATTGTGATAGCTTCATGCATCTAGTCATCCTGGATCATTGAGAAAAAGGACAAAATATACCTCTACAAAGAAAATCAGGAAAAAAAGGTATGACGTTTCTTACCCCTTAGTGATTTCGCTTGTAAAAATTGCTCTCTATTACTTACAGACATATAGCACACTTGAAGTGTAAAACACCAACAAGCACTTCCACATTTCCAGGTTGTGGACAAAGTTTTAGAAAGCAGGGAGCTTACTGGATTGATAGATTTTCCTGGTGTGTTGCTTACAGATCCATTTGGTTTTAGACTTCATTTTTAGTTTGTTATTCCTTTTCGAAATAAAACAAAGAGACAGCATTTGTCACAAGAATTTGCTATGAAATACAGATTTGCTAAAAAGAAAGATCTTATCAAACAGCATGTACATTTTATGCCTTCAAGTCATCACCATTAAGCACCACTTGCCATTAGAAAAAAATAAGAATGTTCTTAAGTCTTTGTAGAAACATGAACAATAGCTTGAGTGTAAAGAGTTGTTTCGTATTTACTGAGCTTTGAAAATGCTCTGATTTTATGACTCTGTGTTCTGCTTTGAAATGCTATTTCTGTATGCTAAGCATAAATACTGATTATAGAGTTCCACTGAGGACCATAACTACTGAATAACAAAGTGGAAGGGAGAGACAATCTGGGTTTAGGATTAGGTGTTCTATAATTTATGAAAACAGCTACATTTTTTGTTCCTCAGCACTTTTTATTTCCAGCTGAAATAAACTGTTATTTTTTCAATCTCATTGTAAAGATGCTTTCATAGTTTTTTAATTGCTTGTCCTTGGAGCCTGCTGTAATTTCTAAAGAATAATTTACATTCAACACTTGTTATATTATCTCTCTACAACACTCTTGTTACTATACCAAAGAAAAACTGTGTGTTCTCATATGAGTGTTCTGTGTTTCTGCCTGTGATATGTGTGGCCAACATGTATGTCATGTATATCATGATGCATATATGTGCTGTGTGTAACTGTGCTAACTGGGAATGCATCTTTAGCCTCACTACTGCTTGGACTTGGGGCATGGAGCTGCTGTAGCCTCACCTCACACACTGTCAGATCCAGTGCATTAAGTTTTTCTCCTAAAATTTAGGAACCACCTCATACAGGCACAAAAGCGGTGATCATTTTCCCTGTATTATTAAACAGACGAAAAATAGGCTAATTCAAAAACAGGCACTACAGCTTAATTTTAATCCGAGGAACCGGTTGCATGAGTAGGTCCAGATGATGTTTGAGGTTCTTACGTGAAAATTAAATATGATACAATTGAAGGGAAATTAATGGTAAGGTTGCAGAAGAACACAATCATACAAAACATACACAGAACCCTAGGGGTTCTTGCCAGGGCTGTCTGCAGACCTGGTGTCACTCTTGCTGCTCTAATATTCGCACCATGAATCCTGTGTCCAGTTCTGGGTCCCTCACTCCAAGAAGGACATTGATGCACTGGAGCACATCCAGAGGAGGACAACAGAGCTGGTGAAGGGTCTGGGGCACAAGTCCTGTGAGGAACAGCTGAGGCAGCTGGGGTTATTTAGCCTGGAGGAAAAGAGGATCAGGGTCAATTTATCCCTCTCTATAACAACCTGAAAGGAGGTTGTAAGGGGGCAGAAAGAGTGGCATGAAAAGATCAGTCTTTTTTCCCAAGTAGCAAGTGACAGTACAAGAGGAAATGGCTTCAAACTGCACCAGGAGAGGTTTAGATTGGATATTTGTGAAAATTTCTTCACTGTCAGGGTGGTCAGGCATTGGAACAGGCTCTCCAGGGAAGTGCTTGAGTCACCATCCCTGAAGATATTTAAAATATGTGTGCTGTGGCACCTGGGGGGATGTTTTAGTAATGAACTGGGCAGTGCTGGGTTTATGATTGGACGCAGTGATCTTAAGGGTCTTTTCTGGCCTAAATGATTCTATGATCCCCTCCTCATCTATGTTGGCTGCTGGGTGACCAGATGGCATCACAAGGGTCCCCTGCTCACCAGATGGGGTTCAGGAGTGCAAGATTCCCTGTGTATCCAGCAAAATTTCTTGTCTTCTTCAGCTCAAGCCCTGCACATCTGCTCTGCCTTTTTTTCTACCTTTTTTTTCTCAGATCACTGCAGCAATGAAACAAAGAATCTTCCTCTACTACTCATACAGTGTCTGCCAACAAGCAGCCAAAAGAAACATTTTCTCAGGTTTGCCCTAGCAGCAGCAGGTTGTGCTCTAGGTGCCCAGCAAGGTTGTGTTTGCCAAAAGGGGAAGGGAATAGAAGAAAGGGAAAGGCAGAAACTTCTTCCACGAATGCTTAGGTGAGCAATGGCTGTATTACAGCAGAAGTTTCTCCCAGCAACAAATTTTCTCTTGAAAAACTCAGGAAAAAAGACCATATTCTCTATTCAAGAGCTACCAAAAGAAAAAGAAAACTTGTACAAGACTCATCATTCATCTGTACAAAAATGGATTAAGCATGGTAATAAACCCCTTATTTTACAGAAGTAGGAATTGAGGCAGTGATTAGGTGGCTCCCCTGCAACTGCAAATTGCTATGAGGCAAACAAAACAAAGAGAAAAAAAAGGAAAATCTATACAGAGTATTAATCACAGATAGTTGCCCAAAGGCCTAAGTCTCTTTATGATGCAAAATATTGTTTTATTATTATTTTGATTCAGGCCAAATGCAGACCTTTCCTAATTATATTTTTGACTTCATTTTTTCACATTCTTAGCCATTGCTTTCTGTTGTTTTGAATAGAAAAAAGGCAATTATTAATAATGGGGTTTCACAACAATGCTTTAAAATATTTTAAATAGCATGGAATAATTTTGTTATGAAATACCACACTACATATTGTCATTCAGTAGGTAATAGAGTAAGGAATGGAAAAGACTAGTAGGAAAAAAGTGTCCCAATACGTAACTACAAAAATCTCTTAATAAAGGCAAGGAAATTATATTTCTGTACAGCTGAGAAAGACTGCAAATATCTGTGAGCAACTTAAAGAAGCTTGAATCAGAAGAAACATGCAAAAGGTAAACTTCTCACATATTTCTTTGTGTTGTAAACATCCAAACTTTATATATAAATCCAAGTGAAGTTCTGTGCTAGTTTTGGCTGGGGTAGAGTTAATTTTCTTCACAAGGCCTAGTACAGGTGTGTGATTTGGATTTGTGCTGAACACAGGATTGATAATATAGAGACATTTTTAATTATTCCTGAGCAGGGCTTACACAGAGCCAAGGTCTTTCCTGCTTTTCCTACTGCCAGGCTGGTGTGGAGACTGGGAGTTCATGGGAGGTTGGGAGGAGACACAGCAGGGACAGGTGACCCCTACTGACCAAAGGGATATTCCAGACCATATGGCATCATGCTCAGTATGTAGGGAGAGGTGGGGAAGGAGGGAAAGAAGGATGTTTGGAGTGATGGCTTTTGTCTTCCCTATTAAACTGTCTTTGTCTAAACCCACAAGTTTTCTGCTTTTACCTTTTCCATTCTTTCCTCAGTAGTGCTGCTGGGGGAGTGAGTGAGTGGCTAAGTGGGGCTTGTTTGCCAGCTGGGGTTAAACCATGACGAGTTCCCACTTAGGTTCTGCTTGTTCTTCCTTTGTGTTAAGTCACTGAGCCAGTAAGCCAAAAAAACTCACTGCATTTGCAGAATGCCTATCCTTGAAATGTGTGATAAGAGGAGTCCTCTTTGTCCACGGAGCTGAAAAACAACTGGAAAAATACCAGTTTGGGAGTTTTAGTTTCATGGTGATAGCATGCTTGTGGCTTAGGGGGATAATAGCCCAGGAGGGTATCAGAACATATGTATTTCAAATCTTATTTGAAAAATTCCTTGACTGATTGAGAGATTTTATAACACTTTCAGATGGGTTTGGCTTTGCTTTTAACCACCTGCTAGTGTGACATAATCTGTTGTTTCATCTGCAATTGTGCGTGCCATCTCCCAGAAATCTGAGAAATACCACTTATTCATTTCCAGCATGAGTTTGTCCCTGCATTTTTTCAGCAACTTTGAAATATCAGAATCATAATCTGCTCTGAAATAAAAGCAGCTGAATAGATTTGCAACTAATCTTATGAATAATTTTGGGTTTATTTCTTGTAATTTTCTTATGTCAAAAGCCTGTTCAGGAAGATATCATCAGTTACTTAGCATTTAGATCAGGATCAGACTTCTTTCTTCTGGAGGTTATTGGAAATTTAAGAGGCCATTTGTATTCTTTGGATAAAGATCAGCCTCTTCAGAAGGAGTTTTAGCTTCTGTCTAAGCTTTTTTTCAGTTAGGGAAACCAGACTGTATGAAAACTTCCATATATCCCCAGTCAGATGCAGTTTGTACCTAAATGCCATCCAGCACTAAAACTGCTGGTATCAGCTGATGTCACTGATACCAGAATGACAGAGACATTGAAATTGCTGAATCTGAACAAGCACATCCACCTTCCAAAGTGATTTACACGGAAAGATATGACATGCTTGGGGAAACAGAAAAGTTAGCTTACTTGATGAAAACCAAGTTAAAAAAACAAAACAACAAACTTTCTTTTTCTTTGTCTTCAGTTAAGCAAGATTTAAACTGTTTTGCTTTGACACCTTGAAATTCTTTATCTTCTTTGCAATCCACCAAATCACTACTCTGTCAGCAAAACTTGTACTGGCTTGAAAGACAGAAATACAGCCAACACTCTCTGAAAAACGGAAATTTTTAGGTGGCCTCTGGGTTTTGCAGTGTCCTTTTTTTTTTTTTCTTTGAAGAACATAAAATTAAGGAATAGTTTAGATGCATTACTGGGAGGAGACAGATCAGCATAAACATAATGCAGTGATAGTTTGGATAACTGATTCTGCAAAATAAAAATCCTCTGTCATGAGGTGCTCTAACAAAGAAATTATTGAAGTTTGACTAACAGGCATGACATTCAGGTCAGAGACATCCCAGGCTTTGGGTCTCACACTGTGTCTGGCTTTTCTTTTCGAAGTGAAAGAACAGCCTGGAGTCAGACAGGGATCGGAAGAAGAAAGAGGGGATAAAAGTCAGTGAGGAGACTTGGCAAGTCTCAGAGAAATGGCAAGGAATTCTAAGATGTTCTCTGATATGAAAATACTGCCACACAGAGTGATGAAAACACATAGCAAATTTTACAGGTGAAGGAAAGAAAGTTTGCTGTGCTTCAGAAAGCTGGGGGATAGGGGCAGAACAAGATGAAGAAAATCCAAAAGCAAAAAATGGGCCTCCTGGGGAGTGATTTTGCAGCCAGGGAGGGAAGAAAACAGGTTCCCCAGCAGACCAGTCATCAGCCCTGTCAGCAGCAAGTGGATGGACATTTGTTCCTACAGATACCTCATAGGATGTCATTTCCTCCTCCAGTCAGGAAGTTAAACAAGTTTTTCCCTTTTCACATCTGTTCTCCTGTTTTCCTAAATTAGTTAAAAAATATATATAAATATGGAGGATATGTTTTTTGCACTACAGAGAGACCTTCCCTTACAACTGTTTCTTCTTTGTAACAGATGATTGCACTATACTACCTACAAAACTCTGCTCATGTCTGTGTTAAAAGTAACTGTGATGGTGTTCACATGACTTCTGGTTTTAACTGCCTCTTATTTCTTGCTTTACTATATTGTTTCAGATTCCTTTAAGTTTGTTGATAAGGCCCTGAAAGGCCCAGATAATGATGACCCCCACATTAATAAGTTTTTTCCAGTAAATGGAGGAAGTGGAGTAAGGGGGCCAGGTTGCTAGCTATGTGTTTGGATAGCATTATTGTTTCAGGTACCTGATTGAAAGGGTAGAATGAGGGAAGGGAAGGGAAGGGAAGGGAAGGGAAGGGAGGAGGAGGGGAGGGAGGGGAGGGAGGGAGGGAGGAGGGGAGGGGGAGGAGGGAGGGAGGGAGGGGAGAGGGAGGAGGGGAGGGGAGGGAGAGGGAAGGGAAGGGAGGGAGGGGAGGAGGGAGGGGGAGGAGGGAGGGAGGGGAGGGAGGGAAGGGAGAGGAGGGAGGGAGGGAGGGAGAGGGGAGGAGGGGAAGGAAGGGAAGGGAAGGGAAGGGAAGGGAAGGGAAGGGAAAGGAAGGGAAGGGAAGGGAAGGGAAGGGAAGGGAAGGGAAGGGAAGGGAAGGGAAGGGAAGGGAAGGGAAGGGAAGGGAAGGGAAGGGAAGGGAAGGGAAGGGAAGGGATTCACTGATCTTTAAAAGATCTTACACACCAAGGAAAGGAAAATGCAACAGACACATTTTTCTGTTTTCCAGTCCACCTTTTAAGTATTTCATCTACAAATTGAGCTTGATCTCCAGCTGCTTCTTAACATGTCATGGAACAGTTATTTCTCATTCAACTGTCCTTAGAGGCAATAATGATTTTTTCTCGAAAATTGCAGGTCTCCCTTCCTCACTGAATTTCTCTGCAGCATTCCCTACTGCATGACAGATCTGCAATTATCATTCTTGAAAACTATTCTTTAGAAAGCTCCAGCTTGGTCCTGAGGCTGTAAAAGGGTCTGAATTATAGGACCTGCAGCAAGAGAGCACCAAAGAACATTTATGCCGGTGTGCAGCCAATCGTGAATCATGTTTCAGCTTGATGGAAATGCTCATACATTGCACTGCATTCAAATGATGTGCTGGTCCCTTAATTTAAAATTTACTATCTCAGATTACATTTAGTTTCCCAATCATTTCTTTCTTTTAGAATTATGACCTGGCAGTACAAGAATTGTACTGACAGACTAGGTGGAAATACATTAGACTTTCTTTTTCTCTTTTAAGGGATACAGGAGAACTCATGAAAACTTAGTTCAAGGAAGGTGTTGCCAAAGAAGAAGAGATTGTTCTTTGAGATGAAAAAATGAATGGCAATTTCAGGTATGAAATAAATCTATAATATCCACTGTAGGACATAACTTTGCTGCAAACATAAAGAATTCTCTCAGGACAACTCCTGTTCTGCAGAAAAGAAAAACAAATGAGACAAAGGGACAAGAGCAATTACTCGGCACAAGGAAATATAGAAAACAATGTTGAAGAACGGTGATGTCAACAATGGCTCTGCACAATACAAAGTGAGCGTGAAATCCTGTCGATTTGAAGATGGATAGAAGTCATCAGAAAGTTCGCAGCACTTGAAGATATTATACAGATTCAAAAGTCTGGGTTTCCCACCACCTCTGTTCCTTTTGTTCCCTCTCCTAAGCTTATGAACCACATTGTTAACTCCAAAGGCTGCAGAATCTCCCATTAGGAAATACACAGATTCCCTGTTGCCAACAAGTAGCAGCACCCATAAGAAGCGGCAAGGACTCACATGCTCAAAACCCTTGCTTGATCCTTTGGAGCACATGTAGGATTATTTTAGAAATGCAGTGGAAAGCTTTCTGAGTGGGTTTGCTGATGACCCCTCCAACATTCCTACTCTTATCCCTAAAGAGCTCTCTAAAACTTAACTGAAGGTAAGGTTGGAACAGTGTATGACTAAAACATGCACAAGGAAAATGACTTTTCCTCTTGTAATGCCCAGTTACCCAAAGCATATAAATAACTAAAGAGCACTCAGGCAGATACATGGCTGTAAAGTAGGAGCTGAAAAGATCTATTGACCCCATCTGACATGCTTTGCAAAGCACAGCTACAGCTGAGCTGAGTGGTGCCTTTCAAAGGCAGCTGATAAGAGGTAGCACAGCAGTCCTGAGGGGACCACACTTTGTGAGCACAGACAGTGATTATGCTGAAATAATTAGCACCTCTAATCAAGCAGAGGATGCAAGGTTCAAAACACTGATTTTGCTCCTTTTATTGGAGAGAAAGAACCTGTTCTTTTATCCTAAACACTGTATCAGTCCTATGTTCACACTGCTACAAGTCACAAAGCTCTTATTTTTTCACAATCCACTCTGAACACAACATACTGTGCACAGTATGAGCTGATAAAGCTTGACTTGAACATTTTTTCTGAATGTAAATTGCTGGAGGCTTTAAAGGATTCCAGATCTCCCTGGGGTAGGTGCGAACTATTTTTAAAATGGATTTGATAACACATCTCTTTTAAAAGTCAGTTTGAAACAGAGTATGACTGTGTGCTAATGGGAGTAAATGGGATTGTGAAACATATGCTTTAGGCCTTTTTTTAAAAAATGCAAGAATGTAAGCAAACAAATAATAAAATAATAGCAATACTAATTCATTCCATATTCCAGTCATTCTCCATGCACATCCAAGCGTATGGACATCACAACAGATTCATACTCGGCTGCTGTCTGTAAGTAGCTGTGTGATGCAAACTGCAACTGCATCCCATGCTAACAGCAGCCAGTGGATAACATGGGGGCAGGGAGGGCTCCCATATGGAAAAGATTATAAAAACTCTTTTATATGTGGGTATACACATAAATACATATATCTGTACATACTTTTTACGGATGTACATACATATATGTATACATACACACTTTTTTGGACATGATCTCTGCAGAAGATTTTCTCTTACCAGCAGAGTGTCATACTACCAGCCCAGACACTTGTATATTCCCACCTTGAAATGTTTCTTCTCTCATCTGAGCTCTCAGAGGACATGAAGCATCCCCAGGGACACACAGATGCCTCTAAGAGTAAGGTAAGGCAGGGTGCTAGGGAGCTTTCCCATCTCCAAGGGAGACAGCAACTGTCTGAGGGAACTCACTACATACAGAGGGCAGGAGTGCAAGACCCCGAGGCTGCCAGTCCTGTGAGATTCTAGAATTATCTAAAAGAGAAGTCTTGGTTACGGGGAGGCAGGACAGTACAACCACAGAAATAAAGAGTAAACAGATCTGTGCACTTTAAAATACGGTGGCAAATCTTCCATTATTTTTATTATTAGAGCCAAGGATTTACCACCTTTATAAAAACAACATGTCCCAGGTATTTGCCCACTGGCTGTCTTAGCAGTGGGGGATGAAAGAGCAAGCAGCAGTCTCCCACAAGTATTACTTCTCTGCCCTTGAACAAGAACTGGGACATGTGGAAATTACCTTTCCTCAAATTAAAAAAAACAAATCTAAAGAACAAGGGGAAAAGAGAGAGAAAAGGGCATTTGGGAATATCTTAGAGCATTAAATTGTCACATTTAGTCTGAATCATTTATCTCATAGAAAATATCTACCTTTACTCATCACTTTGTTCTTTTTTTATGGCATTTCTACAAAACTATGCTACAAATCAGTGGGCTTAAAATGACTGTTTCAGTCAATGTTATATGGAACTGTATGAAACAATCAGGAAAAAAAAGACACTATACCATTTTGCCATTTTCTTGGAAGAGAAAGCAAAACAAAACTATGATTTTAGGGTTTTTTTTTTTTCAACTTAAATGCTTTAAATGTTTGAGGTAGGGGTAGAATTAACTTGTTGAAAATGTTATTTTTGTCCTCATGAGCTGGATTCTTGATAGGTCTATAAGCCTGGCAACTACATAGTCACTTTCCAACTTGGCTAGAAAATTCCCAGAGAGATTATTTTGACTTTTTTATAATTCCTTATAACTGCCCATTGCACAGAGAGGGATGTCTATTCTCTAGTCTAAGCCTTCCTTACAGTGTGGACTGAGAATAATAGGAAGCTGGGTGCCATCTATGTCCCTAAGGCATTAGAAGCCATCAAGAGCTATAGCTCTTGCAGTAGCAATGGCAGCATTTAAGTGGTAATAGGAACATTTCTGTAAAGAACCAAATTCTTCCTTTCTTCCCTGACACAGAATTTAAATAAGAACTGTGGTGCTAAAACTTTGGTGTCTCACTGCCTAAAAGAGTTTGTGCTCCACCACAGGGCATAGGGGGCAGGCAAGTAAAAATTCCCCAACTTCTGAAGTGTGAGAGGCTCAAGACTGGCAGGACCCCGAAGTGTGGGCTGTAGAAGTGTAGTACCATGAGTTACCTCAATATAGGAGAATTATTAAAGAACCTGATCTCAAGAGAACAGATGGGTTATGAAACCGTATGGAAAACCAGAAAAATATCCCTGTAGGCAAAGCTGGCAAGGATGCAAAAATCTGAAAGTAAAATTGGTATAAATAATTATCTGGAGCCAATGAGGCAAGAAAGACAAATACTGTCAAGAGAGAATAAGATACAAATTTAAAACCCAACCTGCAGGGAGACACATGAAAGCCAACCATTGTTATAAAGTACAAGATAAGAGAAACAGTGCTGTGGTGATTCTTTTTAGTAGAAAAACAGTAGTCTTAAAAGCAGTTAATCAAGCCCAGAATATTCATACATTGCTAGTTAATCTAACTTTTCTTCTCAAGTGTTCTTGCTTTCCATTTTGAATACAACTGAAGAAGATGAATATGTAGATTAATCTTATCCTGGAATTAATTTTCATCATAACTGCTGAGTATTTGTACACAAATACCATATTGCTGAAACACATCCTACACTATTAATTTAATACTAGGAATCCATGAATGCCTCTTTGGAATAAATTAGTGGAAACTTTTAAGAGGTTTGTACTCTGATGTCAAAAGCTGCACACAGGTGTTTCCAAAGGGAATGCAAGAACCACAAATGTGGAGTTATCTCTGCTTCTCACTCGATTTTTTTCTGGCTTGTAAAAGCCTTTCCACTGCACAAGTCTTTGGGACTGTGGTTAACCTTTACCTAATGGGGCCAAACCTTTCCTTGTTTTGTCATTCCTGCCCTTGTAAGCTGAAGAGACATCTTCCCTTCCTGACAAACTCAATAGTCACTCAGAACAAACTCCCACAATCACATTTTTTCTTTCCTCTCCTTCGTTCCTTCTCCTCCACCTGAGATGAAGCTTTTTTGCTTAACTCCTTAAGCCTTGCACAGGTCCCAGCTTGTTATTTCTGATAAGCTTCTTTTCCATTATGGGGCTTCTTCCCACCTCACTTCCAGACTGCTTTTACTGTGATCCCAACCACACGCAGGGTGCAGTGACCACCATCTCCCCACAGCTGCCAACAACCCTCAGGGGCCATGTCTTCCTTGTCCCCTCCTAACATTTGCTGTTCCTGTGCTGGAATGATTATAACCCCTGCCATCACCTGGATGTCAGACAGCAATACACTCTGGGATTTATTGCTACAATCAAAATTGCTCATACCAGTATCTATGGAAAGAAGATAATCATGGAGGTGGGGGCCAGGGCCTTTAGCACCCATTCACATGAAATTCAGGAGTTAGAGCAAATGGAACAAAGAGAAAAAAATCTCTTCCTCCTTGCTAAGACTTCAGGGGCTTCTCTTGAGTTTCATATTTCAATGCAATTACACAGAATTTGAGGCACCATGGGTATCAGCTGACTGAACCAGTGCTGGGGTGCCAAGGGCATCTTGGTTTTTCTGATAAGCCAGATAATTCATGCACAGATGGACAGCAGTAACTGTTACGCTCATCCCTTCCTACTAATAATATTTTTGCAGCTGGTTTGCCTTCTTAGATAGAGGATAATAAAGATTCACATGATAGAGAGCAGAGTCTCTATTATTAGTGTGCAAAAGCAAACTTCATTCATGTTTGCTGTCAGCACGACTACTTAAGTGATTCAGTCTGGTGTCCTTTAGTCACAGACTCTTGGGGGCTGAGGCTTTCCATATAGCAGCAGAGACCACTTCCACAATAAACACTGATGCTCAGTTAATCCAAGTTCTAATTAATTGGTTTTCTTCTACTGTGTATTCACATCTAAAAGGGATTTTTATATCAATTTATCACAATTAACAAACCAGCACAAAGCAGAATTAGAGCTGTTGTATTTATTGTATCCTTTTTCATACCAAGTGGATAGAGAGCATCAGGTTTTTTTCTAGTGTGAGCAGGTGCATTTCACAGAAACCAGTCTTGAGCCAGGGATGTGGAGCAAGGTCCTCAGTAGGTGAGTCTTAAAGGTGACAGGGCTACACTTCACTATATTATGTGTTAATGAACCCAGTCCAGCAGAGCCAGAGACGTCTCTATATTACAGAAATTTCCATAACAAAGCATAATCAGTGGAGTTAAGCTCATTAATAACAGAGCCAAGTGTATGTCAATGCAGTAGCAAGTAAACTATTAATTATTAGAGAAAAGATACTGATGGAAAGAAAGGTTTTTGTCTCCATCAGCTTACTAACCAGCTGTTTCCTCAGAGATGTGGATAGAAGGAGAGCTAAATCTCATTAGCTTTTTCTTGAAAACATGTGCTTTATAACACAGGCACAATAGATTTGCCAGCCAGGGTTTCTCTGAGCAGAAAATACAGGTTGATCTTTCTGCATTTTGGGTCACAGAAGTGTTACCATCATGTGTGACAAAAGTAACCTCTACATAGACCTTTATTTGTCAGCTTTCTCTGACCCCTATTGTGAGTCGTCTATAGATGTATGTGCCATCAGTCCGTTCATGTTACTATACTGGCTTGCATATTCCATCAAAAGAGCTTCTAGGTTTCTAGAAAATTAACTAAATTTCAATTTCAGTTCACATTTTAGGTTTTCAAGTGTAGTTTCATTTAACATTAGCACAAATCTACAACATTTCCAGTTACTAGCTTACAGGATCATTTATTTAGAAGATATTTAAGAGGTACCTATTTATTTTGTAAAGATAAGAAAGCTGCTGGAAGACTTGGGAGGGCTTCTCCTCCTCAGAAATAGACAAAAGGAATCAAAAAATCTTCCTACATCAGGAGAAAAAGAGCAGTTAGCAAAACTTTTCAACAGGACCATTTCGGATTTTCACCAAAAAACCCTGAACAAAACATTCTAGTTTGATCAGAAGAGCCAGAATTAGAATAAATAGAAACCACAGTATCACTGACGTATGGATTGCACTCAGTTCTCTGTGTGGAAACTACTGCCTCAAAACTATTTACCCAACTCAGTCATTTTTGCATATTACACTTGCTAGACTTATTTCCAGACTCGACATGGGCATAGGCTATGGACCATCCATATACCACAGGACTCTCTTTTTCTTTCACACCTCCTTGGTTTTATTAATTATTTACACTCACCCATTCCTAAATTCATGCACAGAAACAGACACAAATCTGAACAAGATTTAATGGGCAACAAGGGAATTCTTTGCACAACCACCAACGCTTGCACAAAATCAGTATTAAAGCCCACCTAATAGCATTTGCAATTACATAAACAACTGGAATAACTGCTGAGGTACCCTGCAGACTTTTTGGTTGTGGCTCAGTTACCCTTTCTGTTCCATATCGGTTGCAGCATGAGAGAAATTGCCTTATGAGACACTATTGCTGGCAGTTCCTTACAGCCATGAAGCCTCATCCCATTCCCACTGGCTTCTATGACTACACCAACAACAGAGAGCAGGTCCTTCCAGCAGGCAAAAGGATGCAAATAATTTCTTTCCAGGAAACAGAGATAGTTGTGCAGTCAGGAGTTTATTGGTGCTTCCCTTGCATCAGTCTTCTCCAGGGAGATTTTTTGTGTTGATTTTTTTTTTTGGTTTTGATCCTGCCATGGCCCCCATGGCTGCCCTGAGCAGATGTTTTCAGTTGTCATTGACGGCAATGACTAACTATAAAGTTCCAACAAAACAGAACAACTCACTGTGAAATCAAGCTACACTGGGATCTATGACCCACAGGATGGTTTAAGGAAGGTGTTATTTTCATGCTACCAGTCAGAATTGGTTCTTGAACAGCCCACCAATGACAAAGTCCTACTTCTTGCTCCACTTCACCCCAGGAGAATTCATTGCACAGACCCAAATGAGGTCTTCTTTGAGGAGGAGCCATCAAAACACAGGTGCAGACATGTCTCGTGCAAGAATCAATGGCTCCATCCTCAGGGGTTAGTTTGGCTCATGAGCAAGGCTGAAGAAATCCTCTCTCCTTTCCTTCCTTGAGCTTTGTCATCCTTCAGTTACCAAAGTAAATATCACTGCTGTGCTGTTTGAAGCATCTCTGATTAATTTATCTCTCCAAAACATAATGATGGTAATGGCAAGAGAAGTGAAAAGCTCACATCCAGCTGCCAGGCACCAAATACCCAGAAATGTAGAAAAGAGAGCAGGTCTGGTTCTGACTGCCCGGTTTAATGGCATGGAGATTGAAAACTGAGCATAAATTTTTCATCTGCTGCATAAAATCTCTTGCCATCCCTTTCCTCTATCATCCTCTGAATTGTAATATGAGATACAGCATCTTCAGTGCTGCTTACCTCCTGCCATTATGAGACGTTTTTCTATTAAGCATATTGAAGAGCTAAATGTGTATTTGTGGTACACAAGATGCTTTGCTTAGCCTTATAGAGGAGAAAACCCTATGAATCTTTTTATGTTCCATCTCTGAGATGGGTTTAGCATTCTACAATCAAGTGTAATGCAAGTTGGCATCAGTTTTGCTAAGAATAATGAGCTAAAACATAATGTGAATACATAAAATGTGTTGTCAACAGCCTGTTTACAAAATTGAAGACTTTAATGCAGATTTTGTTTTAGAACAAAACCTATTAACATAATAAGAGTACCATCTTCATCAGACAACCTGTTATTCTCAGATGCACATTTTTTGGAGAAGTCTAACTTTCTCAGACACCCAGAAACTTGACTCCCTCAATGTCCTCACTGCTGCTAATCCCATGGATTTCTGAAGATTTTATGAAAGCTTTTCTACAAATAAATATGGATGTTCTTCCCACTTCTCAGTGCAGATAGGTTTATATTATTAAGTGCTTGCCCTTTGGGGACACATCATTTTGTAAATCTCTAAATTCAGATTTGCATGTACAAACAGGGCAACCAGATAAACATTTTAGTAGTTCAGCACCTTTTCAGGGACCAACCCATTTCCCTTCTCCAACTTATGAAGGTCAGAGTAATAGCACCAAGATAAATAATCTTAAGTATTCAATCTAAGCCCAAGTACAGGAAAGCCATTAAGCAAGTATTTCACTATTCAAGAGCACAGATGCCTTTTTAGAAACAAATTATTATTTAAATATTTCTGTATAAAAATATTTTCCCAAATAAAGGACTTTCTCTGAAGAACATATGCTTAATACACCAAGTTGGGAGCAGCTGTTTCACATGAATCTACCTGAGCTTTGTATGAGGTCCAGTTTTCTGTGGTATCTTTATTAATTATTATAACAGAAAAAACCCATACATTTGAAATTAAAGGAGGACTTCTGCAGGCAACAGTGCACAAAGAGAATAAATGCAGCCACTTATCACAGAGGTGGTGAACAGGGCTCTTCTTCTTCTATAAAACACAAAGGAACAAACCTAAGCTTTATTATGTAACTTTTATTTTGGTGTTCTCCTTCTCCTGAGTGCTCACCTTGCAAACTCTTTCAATGTGTGTGTATTCAGCAAGTATAGGCATTGTCTCCATATATCTCTCTCATCAATAGAAAAATTTGTTGATGGGTAAATTCTTAATTTTTTTCCTGTGCAGAGATGTCAAGTTGCACAGATATTTTACAAGCCAAATAAAAGAGAAGAATAATCATGCCTAATTTGGACCACAGAAAATTAATGCAAATTTTAATTATATTAGGGGAAATTTACAGTAAAGGTTTCAAAAACTCATATAACAAATACTAAGTCTAAAAGATAAATATTTACAGATCTAAATATTTTAAAATCTCCTGTCTGTTTAGATGCAGTATAAATAACAGATGTTCTCTGGATTTGTTGCTATTGTTTATAGCAATTAAAATGCAAAAAATGTTTTGATTTTCTGTAAATATAGAACCTTTATATTAATTTGGAGTACTTATCTAGAAACAAATTTCCATTTCTAACCTGCTTTGGAGAAAATCTGACCACCTACTTATTTTTTCCAGTCTAACAGTGCAAATAAGAATACAGGAAGTGTTTTATTGTAAGAGAAAGGACAGTGTGATTATGTGTTTAATATTCATCTTCCCTTAATCTTTCTTGACAAATATCTGAAACTGTCAAGTGTCCGCATTTACTGGGAACACTGAAAACTGTGCCTATAATGACAATATTTATTATCTGGAATGTGTCTTGACAAGATTTTGCTGGCAGCCACCATGCGTGTTGTGCATGTGCACACCTTACATCATATGCAGTAGTTAACAGAGGTGTTTGAGCTCAAGCAAATTACATTTGGGCTCTTCACTGACTTCAGCTGGTGTGGTACAAAACCTCAGCATACATTATTCATATCCTTCTTCAGCCTGACAATATTTCTTCCCATTCTTACGCAGTCAAGACAGAAAAAATTATTCACATAAATTTTTGCTGGGCAAGTCACACTGCTTGGGCCTAGAGCTGGATCTAAAAACAAGCATTTTGCTTGGAGGTCAGAGTATTTGCCCACATTAATCCCCAAAGCTGTTTTTCCAACGAGATCTTAAAAATAAAGAGTCATGTATTTCCTGAGATCATGGACTGATCTTTCCCTGTGGATATGCACATACCTTTAAGGCAGAGAATGTATTAATTAGATTTTATTACTCACAGCTTTAACCACCACTAAAACTCTGAATCAAATTGGAATAATTTATGTGCTATAATCGAACTAGCAGCACAAAGTTTGATGTATTTCTCTCTAGCTGGTAAGTTTTTCCTTATTTATAAAACCTTAAAAAATATATATGTACTCCATGGCTTTCTTTTCTCAAGTTCTCTGGGTGCCTAAAAAACAAATTCACTGGCTATAATCTGTAGCCATCTGAGTTCAAAAGTGAATTCAGGAAAGATAAACAAAACATCCTGAACCATTAACACTTCTGAGTCAGTTAGAGGAGAATCTTACATTTTCAATTCATGTTCATGAGCCCCAGCACTGTCAGACTTGCTGTGATTTTTTTTTACTTCAATTCCATGTCTGTAATGGTCTTAATGACCAATGCTTGAAAACACACTCAAGAGGTTATAGGGTGGAAAGTACAATAGGTGGATATATTAAATAGAAGACTACGCACATCACTGACATTAGTAAGTTTAGGAAAAAATAACCCTTTTCCCTTTTTTCCTTAACACTGTTTATCAGTAAGAGGGGGTTTTTCTACCTCATAAACTATATCAAGGGTTATAGGTAGAGGCCCTCTGGAGAAAGGTGGGGAAGGGACATGTAAGTTAAGGTTTTGTTTGACAAAGAGAGTGTGAATGAACAAGGAACAAGGTTTAGAACAGCAGATGTTTATGAAGGGAAAAAGTCTGGTGGACAATAAATGCAAGAGGGAAAAAGGAGGCATGGAAGGAAGCAGGAAAGAAAGAAAAATCCACAACCCCCTGCTGGATTATGCCTCCTGCTGTAGCACTCTGCAGCAACCTTCCTCCTATTATCCTGTACAGTTAGGCAGCTCATACACCATGAAAAACCCAGTAAGTGTTGATTTTCTTAAAAATAGCAGCAAGTCTTTTATTCCAGCCAGGATAATAGTAATGATGGCCAAGACCACACCTTGAGAGGGCTTTTTTCCCATTATTGATACATTAGGCAAAGTACTAATTGAAACTACTGCTAATAAATCACTGCTGCCTATCAAAGTTACAGCAGCAACCTGAAAAGAGAAAATAACACTATGTGGTCAATTTTAAACATAATTCAAAACCCCTTTTGCTTTTTATTATTTTGAGTAGCTGTAGGATATTGCTAATCCTATAATACTCTCCCTAATAAGAAATGTGTGAAGAGAGGTTTCTTCTCTTATTCTCTCCCTTTAGAGGATCTATGGAAGAATATTTTAATCCTCCTCTCAATAAATCATCAACACTTGTTGATTTTCAGTTGTCCTTAATAAATTGCCTAGATCTTTACATGCTGACTTCATCCGAGCTGCTTAGCACTTATTCTGAAATGCTAGGATTTCCTATGATAAATTCACTTCAGAAATATTAATTTAATGCTTCAGCTACTTTATGATTTTTTTATTTGGTTCCCAATCATTTTCCTAGCATCCCATTGCAACAAACACAGAGGCTTGTGTTTAGCATATTTATTTTCTGTCTGTTTCAGGTGCCACTGATTTTCTGCTGCTTGGAACTTATGAATTTTTTAATGAGGGTTAATGTAGGGGGTAACCATCTGATAGCTGTTACACTGATATTGCAACATTTTTTATTAATATTTAAAATAATAAGTGGTGTTTGCATATAACTGCATATTTTGTTATGTGATCAATGGTATTTATTTCTTTCCCAAAACCCAAAGCATCCATATAGAAAAAGTACCTTTAGTAAGCACTCCAGAAAGCTGGATATATTCAGGAAACAAATATGTGAACAAATCCATTGACTATAAGAAGTTACACAGAAAGCCAGCAACACAGCAGGAAAGAGAAACCTTTTATTCCTGGACCTGTTCACATATACTAAATCTAAAATCATGCTGAATCACTGGAGGAGGTGTGCAGTGCCAGTTGTCTGAAGACAATTTTTGCAAATACATTTTAAATAATATTCAAATTTTTAGATGTGACCTTTCTCTTTCTGGGTGGTCAAGGAATTTTCATTTCTAACCATACCTTCTAAATTTCGGTTCTCAGGAATAATACATTTTATTCCAACTTTTATTAAGAGAACCAGACCTTTGTAGGACTAGACTTAGTGTTAATGAAAACATGGTACTAGAAGATTTAGCATTGTCTTAAATAAATTTCTATGAGTAGCTGTGAAACAATCCATTCAATTAGGCAAGTTTCCTTTTATAGATATGATAATCAGTTGGCTTATTCCTCAAAGAATAAATAATAATATATTTTTCAAGACTGTTGGCTGTTTCTAGATCCTACAGTTTAATTCAAATATTCTAATAGAATTGAGAAATAGTTTTTGAATCATACCTCAGTAACACCTTGCTAGCAAGGTGTTTCTAAACTCACTGTGCCCTACAGGAAAGCATTTCCAGTTTATAAATTCATTTTGATTTGACCTTTAGTTACTATAGAGATTAAATATATCCAGTCCACTAGCTCTTAAAAATATTAAACTACTACAGGATAAGGGGTGTGACCCTTTCATGAAGCTCTAGAGGGAAATAAGGCTGGCTCTACAATGGTCAACATATTTTTAAATGGTCTAGAGATTGAAGTAAAAGGTTAAATGTGGAAGTCTAAAGGTTATTCAGAAGAACACAGTTAATAGTAAAGATACTCAAAAAACCCCTTGCAATAGCAAATTGCTGGGGAAAATTGTTCTGTGATATTCACTGTTGACAGTTTTAAAGTAATGTGGATAGAGGGGCAAAACTGACCTTAATTTTACATAGTAAAAAACGTGAGCTAATAATTATCACTCAGGAAATGCTGCTTGTTTTTGTAAGATGTTATTCTATAAAAATATATTCCTCAGCTTCTTTGTCAATAACAGTCCAAGAACTGATGTTTACAATTATTAGAAATAAAATGGAAAATAAGAATAAATCAGCAGGCCGCTGTATAAATCCATGGTGTTTATACTTCTCACCTTTTCAGCTCAAAAAGGCCATAGTGAAACTTCAGAAGGTGGAATAGGGGATGAGCAAATATATGATGCATTTACTTACAGCAACTGAACAAATAGACTATGATGTCCAGACTGAAAATAGATCAATAAAATCATGAGTTAGAAAAAGGATGGCTATGCATTGCCCCTTCCCAACCAAAAGATTTGGGAAAGGTGTTGAGAGAGAGGTGTTATAAAAATAAATCGGCAAAGGACAGGTTCAAAGCAAACATCTGTAATAAGTTCCCCACAGTGCATAGTTTATCCATGAAGCTCCTTGAGACAGATGTGGAATTCACACAGGCTCAGCAAGGAGCTGGATAAGTTTGTGGAAGGACAGTCCATCGGGTGCCAGGATGCTGTCTATAAGTGAAGAGTCTTTGGGTCACAGAGAACACAATGTTATGTTTCCTCTACTCTTATTAAAAGGCAGCTGCTAAGCCCCATTGCCAGGGACAGATGCTGGGATGAGCAGACCCTTGGCCAATCTCAGTGCTGCTCTTTCTAGATAGCTCACTATTTGGTGAAACTCTAATATTTCCTGATTCTTTCCTTGCTTTCAGTAAATGCCTTATCTACTGGATGTGGTTTCTTTTATTGGGCATGGCTTGCATTGCCTGGCAGTGCTGTAATTCATATGTCACTGTCTTACTGCATTTTACACAGCTCAGAAAGGGCAAATAGGTCTCAGAGAATCATATATTTATATTTACTATGTCTTAAAACAGACATCACCAAATAGCCTAATGGGATGTCAACAAAAATGAGTATACCATTCTCTGAGGTCAGCCACAAGCATACTAAAGATGTTACACTTCTACATTTTTTATTACTTCGCTAATATTTTGTTCTGACATTTAGAGAGAATTTCACTGGAAAAATAAACTCCACCCACTCTTCACATTCAATCCATTGTTATGGAATTCTGCACACTAGTTTTGTCAAGGATGTAACCACTGTAATTTTTCCCTTTTGATGTGCAGATTGCATTGATAACTATAATGGAAGGCAATGAAAAGTGTACTTCATTACCTTGAAATTTTCTGAAGCACCTGGGTAATTTTCATTACACTCACATAAAGCTCTGTGTAAACAAACAACTTTATTTTATTTTTACAATTTGCTTTTTCATTTAAGTTCTTACTGAGCTCTTCTTGGCTGTGCAAAAGAAGAAAAAGGGTTGTTGAAGGAAGGAAGGTCAGTTTATATGAAGAAAATCCTCAGCAAAACAGTATGCCTTTAAAAGTAATTCCTCAAAGCAGAACAAACAAGTTTGGTTGGCTAAAAGTGTTATCAATATGATTTTGTACTCCCTCTGCATTTCTTGTCTTCTTCTGGCAAGACAAGGAACACAGCAGAAAGAAAATCCCCTTTGAGTTGTGTTGATGTAGCACTTCTGAAGCCTGTGAGATCTCTCTTGCACCAAAGTGTTCAGAAGTATTTGCTGACATCAGTAAGTGGATATCATTTGCTACATTTCTGTTTTCCTCCTTCCAGTAAACTGCAAATGCAGGCATGTATTTTTGTGCTAGCTAGTGTGATTGCATTATTAGCACAAGTTTGCTCAGAACTTGCAGGAAGGTCTCAGGGGTTCATAAGCAGGATATGGTTTTGGTTAATTTTTTTATTCCTTACAAAGCACAATTAAAAATAATTAGCACATTGTTTTGTGTGACCACAGTATCATTTTTATACTCCTGTGTGCCAAGGGTGTTGTAATGGAACAGAAATGAAAAAAAAATCTTAAAATGTCATGTTTTAGCAGAAGCTGATCTTGCATTTTCCAGAGCTTAATACAGCAGCTCTTGTGTAATCAATGACTGCACCAAGATTGCCCCATTGTGAGAAATGTTGAGGGCTGTAAAATACTGTGGACTATTTTTAACCTGAGATCAATGTTAAGCTGATTAAAATAAATGTTCCTTTAATTGAAACAGAATTCCAGTTATTACATAGTAAACTGCTCTTGACATTGAGAGTGAGACAGGCCAAATTTAATTTTCAGATAATTTGTCTGAAGGAGTGTCTTTCAGGGTCATCCTTTATTCTTTGTGGGGTTTTTGGATTTGTTTTGTTTTGTTTTGATCCAGGCTTTTTGCAGAAGTTTGGCTGTTTTTTTGGGTTGGTTTTGTAGGTTTTTTGTTTTGGTTTTTTTATATATAAATGAAAGTGGAAGTTTTGGTGGTTCTGGGAGATCTTCTGTTCTACAGATGGTCTCTGTTAGCACAACCTCAAGGTTTCGCAATGGTGTTGTAAAATTCAGCACCATCAGTGATCCAGGAGGCTGAGCACAGGATGGAAGTCTTCGTGAGAGGTCTGGGGTCAATGGAGAGAGCTCTTCCCCTCTGGCTCCACACACTTTCTCTGCTGTCACTGAATCTACCAGGAGGGGTGGCAGCCACCCTTGCTCAGAATGGGTGCTGTGCCTCATTTCCATTGGCCTCTTAACGTCTCATTTCACACACATCCCTCACAATCCTGGTGAGGGACACAACCTATACACGAGTGAGCTTGGATGTATAATTACGCTCACATCTCTTCACTTTTGTGGGAGAGATACTGCTTCTTTCTCACTTACCTGTTTATCTCAAAGACTAAGCAGAAGGGAAAGCTACATTTGCTCATCTCTACCAGCTTCCTGGTTATTCAGCCTCGTCCACTTGGGTTGCACTCACCAGGCTGCCAGCTTTTCTGACTCAAGATATAACATACCCACCATTAATTCAGGCCAAGCCCACAAAGGTTTCAGAAGATGGGGATTGAGCTCTTGAGTACCTCACAGGCCTTAATACTCCTAACGAGAATTTTGACCTGTTGTGGCAGCCAATTATACAAAACAATATTTGTTGTGTAAAACATTATTACCAGAGATAAGGAAATCAAATCCAAAGTCTGAGCTCATCCTTCCATATATATATTAACCTATTAAAAGATTTAAAGTACTCCTTCACAAAAGTGAATTAATAATTAAATGGAAGATGTCTGATGCTTTATCACTATTTATGTTTGTCCTTTTGTAAGAAGAGTGGCATTAGTTTATTTTAAGAAAAAATAAATAGAGGTAGCCTATCACTGTTTAGGAGCTTTAACATGAAAAACAAAGCCCCTGTGGAATGCAATCCTGCTTCCAAAATAAAAATTCCTTCCACAGCACATTTTCAGGTTATGTGTTTATTTGAAATGTAGATAATGGTATATCCTTCATAGTGTACAGACTTTCTGCTTAACTGTCCATTATTACAACTTGAATATTAGTTACTTTCAAACAAATAGCTAAATATATTGACAAAGAAAAATGAAGCCCTAAAAAGAAATTACTGAACATCTGCTATTGTGAATGAGTTTTTTATCTGTGACTATACTCGGATTTTGTCAATACAAACTTTCAGGCACAGCATATTCCCTTGAGACTGTTCCTTTTTATCTGCACAGTAGTTGCATTCATAATTAAATATGTGGATTCTTTTAATTTTGATTGTCTAGTTCTGCAAATTGTTCATAAAACAAAAGGCTAAGAATGACCATATCTGATGTTTATGCTGACAATCATTTTGATTGATAACATAATTTGAGGTTTTACACATCTTTTTCCTTTTATATGTGTTCTTAGCATTCTGATATAAACTAAATGAAAGAGAAAGGAGTTCCAACTCCTAGGAGTTCCAACCTACTACAACATGAGCAACAAGAAGGTAGCACATCCCGATGGTACAGGACACAATCATCATGGGGAAACCTAACCTGGAAAAACAATAAAACAAAGTAAAGATTAATAAGGATACTACAGTTTTTTCTCCAACCAATTTACAGAAAGGAAATTTGAATTGTCTTATACATTCCAAGTGAAAAATATGTTTATAGGAATATCAGAAGCATAAATGTACTGAGCATATAACAGTCTAATATTCAAGCTCACATTTCTACTTCCAACCTTTGAGATACAAGTTCAAAATTTACATTGTTTCATTGGTTTTAGCACATCTCTTCCAATTTACATTGTCTCAGAATCTTGCATACCTTGTTGTTTTGGTGTTTTGCGATTTTTTCCACACACTATGCATTTATTTACATAGGTAAAATAAAAATTCTTACAAATTATGCATAATTAGAAATGATTTTCAAGTGTGCATCCCTTCAGATTAGGTGTGTAATCCTTTTATGGCACTTTGTAACAAAATATATGAGTCAAACTCTTTAAATTGTTTCCCTGTCGATCTGAGTCACATAGAGCTAGCATTCCTCTTCCATACATCTCACCAGTTCTGACAGACTTGAGTATTAACAGACTGTTGGAAATAAACCCCAGGCATTTGTAAAAGTGCTAAAACTTTGCTGTTCTACCCAAACAGCTATTTATTTTTCACCCCAGAAAAAGATTTTCAGACAATACCCAGATTTAATAGGTTTCTTTAGACTGACAGAGACCAGAGACAGACAAGTGAAAAGGATGTTGTGGAGCTGGCCAAGTCCTGATGGCTAAATCTGTAGGTCTTTCAGATGTGTGAAAAGAAAGAAGTTTTCTGAAACTCAAAAGCATTATTAGATGATACAGGGAGTCTGTGAAAAAACACTGCTGTGATCACACTCATTTGTTTTATGTAACTAAAATCACAAGGAGAACTGAGATGAGAAATGATCATGCCACAAATGACCCTCCTTATACACTTTCTTTAGCCAAGTTCAGACAAGAGTTTCCATAAAACTCAGAAAAGCATGGCAATGTTCTCTGAAGTACAGCAATGCATTTATTCTTTTTCTTGAACTAAGAAAAACTTATTACTTGTGGGTATATTAATGGTGCCTTTTTGCCTTACTGTGCTCTTAGGAAGTTACTCAAGCCTTTTCCCCTCTCTCATTAATGACAGAGAGTACTCAGGAGATGACCATTTTGTAGGGGACAGGAGGACACCATTCTCTGAACTTGGCTGAATGAATAGCTCCTTCCTTTAGGAAGCTACAACTAGAAGAGACCTCTTGGGGCATTAAGTCTGACCCCCACTTCCTCAGGCTATGAAACCTCTTGCATAAAGTGAAAATTAAACTTCTTAATTGCTCACTGCTATCTGCTTTCCACCTGCAGCTGTGACACTACCCTAAACATGTGAGATCCTCAGGAGATGTTTCTTCCATTGCTGTTTTTCTGAAAAGCTGACTGGCAAGGCATAGATGTGACCAGCAGATCAGAAGTGCTATCACCTTTTACAGTCATTGGTTTGTGTTACTGAGAAGGAAATTTTACCACCAGTGAAGGTCACTGCAAACACAAAAATAATCAGCTCTAGCCTATAAAGTTTGCAGGATAACTAGGAAATTAACGAAACATAAGCACTCAAAAAAATATGTTGGAATTATTTAGGAAAGAATAAGTCTGTCCATAATGCCAGGTGGACCTGGTGTGCAAGTCTTTTCTGCCATTTTGGCATCAGGCATCATTATTGCTGTTCTAGCTCTGAAAGCATCAAGGTTAAGCTGCCATTGGGACTTGGGAAAAGGGAAAGTGAGAGTAGAGAGAAGGGCCAGCTGTGTCCCAGGTGAATGGTGAAAGGTGTGAAAAATTGTTAGAAAAGGTCAGAGAAGTGCCACAGTTGTCAAATATTTCCTGAAAAGTCTGAAATGTATTTGGAAGATTTATTTGGGGGCTTTTTTTGTCCTTATGAACATGCCTAAATATACTTAGTGTTATTTGTTTTCCAGTCTGACTGGTGAGATCCTTGCTTTTGAATTACTCATTTCTTGAAAAAGCTGAATCACTTTCCAGTCACTAAACTATGATCAAGCTGATAATATTGTAAAACAAAAGAGCCAAAGCATCTCCTGGAGTTATTTTAGGGGAAAAAGAAAAAAAAAAAAATTAAATTAGTTTCATGGCTAGCCAACTGTTCCTTAGGCCCTTTCCATCCTCCTCTCAGCCAAACTGATCTGTGGGCATTCCCCAATCCCACTTAGATTAAGTGTCCACTATCCCTAAGTGGGATAAAAGGACAAAAAACAAGCAAAATCAGCAATAGCTGTAGGAATAAAATAGGGTGGCTAAAACCTCCTACTACATCCATTAGTATGTCTGATGAATGGTCCCTGCAGCTGTAGCTACATGACAGTGTGGTGAGCCAGAGATTGCTACAACTCTCACAAGAGCAGTGGCTGCTGTTTGACAGAAAACATAGATCTCTTGACCTCTCAGTTGGCAAACAATGAGCTGGCACTGGAAGGAGTGAGGACAGAGCAGATCTTAGTCTGTATTTATGCAACCTAACTAATCTCCCTGGAGAATGTTCAGTAGCTCAGCAATGAATGGCAACATAATGCCTTTGTGAAGACTTGGCAAGGGGAAGAAAGGAAGAAAAGATTCAAGGGCTACTTGACCACTGAAAAGAGAACAAAATGCTTGCTCAAATTTGGAGGAGCCACAGGAAAGAAAACTGGCTAATTACACGGGGCCACATGCAGGAATTGGGATGATACCACCACTATCGTGGTGCCAGGCAAATGTGTATCTGGAGCCAGAAGCAGCCAGCCTGGGGAGGAACTGCACCACACGTCGTGTGGATGCTTGCATAGGGCACAACTGCAAAGCTGTTATTCTCATTGCATGGACAATTACCCCGCAACTTGAGGTCTGAATTTCAGGCTCGCTGGCCTGAGCACTAATGTAATTGGATCAAATTCAATGTGGAATTTGTCTACCAGAGCGAGAAGAGATAAACACAGCCAGTAAGTATTAGTTACTGCAGAGTTAATCGATTTCTTGGGTATCATGGGATCATGCTATTTGCACTACACATTGCTCTTTCCCAAGGAACATGAAGTTCCTGTCCCAGGCCACATACAACACAATGTATGGCTACAAATGTTTTCTCTAGTTATAATAAGTCCAAGAATGCATTTTAAACAGTGTAAAAATTACTTCCAGCAATTCCTATTTCCAGCATACTCCTTGGAGTCACAAAGTGCCACGTCATTCAGTTGCTTCTGTCCAGGGAAAGGGACCAGTGAAATTTAGAAGCTATCAAAACCTTCCATGTCCTAAGACTTCAGGTGCATAAGAAACACTAATGACTATATTTGGAATAAAAATATATTTTTTGCATCCTGCACTGCACTTTCCTTGTCTCTCCCTCTCTACAGACAGGGATATACACAGACCCTGCACAGTTCAAAAGGTGCATCTCGACTGTCCACAGCCAGCTGAGGGAGTTTTTACCACTGCAGAGAGGAAGCAAGGTCAGATACAAGGAAGTAAAGGATGGCAGGGTTTAGCGTTCACCCCATTTTCCCCTCCTCCTCTTCATATTAGAAGCTTACATGTGAAACTGCTATCAAAATGAAATCGCCCAGCTTAAAGATACATGGAAAGCAGATGTTAGCTCAGTGTGAGATAGTGAGAATATTTCAAGTGAGAGCCCCAGGGATTTGTCTTGGACAAAGTTTAACTTATTAATAACTTCACCGATCCAGTAACGAAAAGCTTGCAAATTGTCCCAGTGTGGGAGAGATGTCAGACTCTGTGGAGAACAGAATTCAGCATGTTCTTAACAAATCAAAATGAGAATTTGAAATGAACAAAATGAAACTCTGTGGTTGTAAGTGTGAAATATGTATTATAAGTCAACCGTGGGCATAAAACCAGCAAGAAAAGTGAACCTTTTCACCAGAAATGACCTAGATATTTCTAATTCTGTCTCACTGCAAGATTTCTGGCCTAGTATTTACATCAAGAAAAGCAAACCACTGTATGATTATTCTGGGAATAAATTCCATTTTTAATAACTTTCTACAGAAGTGAATACCACAGTTTTCTTAGATTCTAAGTGTATCCAATAATGTTTGCTAAATAATAATAATAGTGGAGCCTTTGGGGTCAGAATTGAGTTTTCTTGAACAAACTGATCTCCTACATTACCTTGCAGCTCTATTTTGTGATGCTTCAAGAGCCAGCAGGATCCAGTATGTATAAGACCCAGGTTCAACACCCTGTTCTGCCTGATTTGGGACACAAAATACAAGATGTTCTCACGCATGAAAACCTTGCCTACAGGCACTACCTTCATTGACAGCTCATAACTTGCACAGTCTGTGCATCTCTGGGGAAATCTGTGGAAAGAGCATGCCTCCAAAGAAATGGGGAACCTTCAGTGGATTCTCAGTGGAAAAGTAACAGCAGAAATCTCCCTAGACCAAAACACTGGCAGTAAAAGAAGCCTGGTGCTAGACAGGGGTAAGAGTCAAAAAAGAGTTAAAGCTAAATTCTGCTCCTACTTGTATTTGCCATTTAATGCACAATTTAAATTCAACTGGTGGAGTCCCATCAGGCATAAAATTTTGCTTTTTCTCAATTTGTATCAGTTTCATACTGCAAGTTCTACAGAAGGTATAACCTCAGCTTTGCAGAAACAGTCTTGGGGTCAATACATGGTGGACACTAACTGAACATTAACAGTAACATGTCTTTGCAACAAGGAAGGCTAATGGTATCTTGGCATGTGTTAGGAAAATATTGCCAGCAGGTCAAGAGAGGTGATCCTTTCCCTCTATTCAGCACTGGTGAGGCTACACCTGGAGTGCTGGATCCAGTTTTTGCCTTCCCAGTACAAGAGACATGGACATAGTGGAGAGAGACCAGTGAAGGTCTACAAAGATGATTAAGGGATTGGAGCATCAATCATACAAGGAAAGATGTGAGAGCTGGGACTGTGCAGCTTGGAGGAGAGAAGGCTCAGAGGGGAACTCACCAATGCAAGTTCTTGAAGAAATGGTATTAAGAATACAGCACTGTGCCTTTCTCAGTGATGCCCAGGGAAAGGACCAGAGACAGTCAGCACAAAACAAAACATGGGAGGTTCTGTCTGAACAGCAGGAAACACATTTTTACTGTGTTGGTGACCAAGCACTGACACAGGTTTCCCAGGGAGATTGTGGAGTCTCCACCCTTGGAGGTATTCAAAAGTCATATGGATGTGGGCCAGGGAAATGGGCTCTAGGTGATCCTGTTTGAGAGACCTCCACAGGTCCCTTCCAGCTTCAACCACTCTGTGATTCTCACCCATCTATTTATTTATTTCTTATTCAACAAAGAATAAGTAAGCATCATCTGCACACCTGAAGATTGACATCTCATCAGAAAATATTTAATGATGAACAGAAGACAGATAATTCTTCTCAACGTTGGACAGTCTCTCACTGTGTGCAGTGCTTTGCTCTGGAGTTTTGATAAACATGAACTTATTCTTAAAAGAACATCTAAAAGTCTCTGAAAGCAGCCTCAAAAAGAGACTCAGGTGTGGGCTTACTTAGGATGTATGTAAGGTTAGTTCTGAACAAAAGGAAAGTTACACATTTTAATGAAATGTCATAATTCAATTTGCAAAGTAATTTTCTTTTCAACAAAAGGAAATAAGCAGAATATTCATCCTATTTCTTTTTTCCTTTTCTTTCAATGCAGACTACCTTGTGAGTCTCCTATTGTTTCAGTTGTATCGACCTTTCCATCATTCTCAGTCTTTGACATACTGATCAAGTTTGTTTGGAAGGAAAATATGGACTTTACTAACAGCTTAAAGAAAACATATTCAGAATGTTTATCACATGCCCATGACCCCTTGAAATCCAGACACCTGCAGGTGCTCAGAAAACAGGTGGCTAAAACTGCAAGTGATCATTAATTTAGCATTAAATTACTATGAATTTCATATAGTCTGGAATTACATAAAAATTACAGTGTGGCTACCTACTAGTTACCATACACAGGAGTTTCTGTGAAATTTAAAACACAGAACAAAACCTATAATTCTATTTTCATCTGCTTGCTAAATTTACAATAATTTCTCATTATATTCTGTCTGTTTGAGTCTATGCCAAGATTTCCCGTAGAATTACTGCCAGAAGTAAACTCAAGATAGGAAAAATCAGATCATGAGCAAGAAAATATAAGGGCATTACAGTTTTCCTCCTACAGTCTACAATATTTTCCTAAAGGTGTTTGGTGATAACCTCAACATATTTATATGCAGAACAAGCAATGGGCCTTTCCTTGGCCATTCCAAAATTCTGATTACCTAAAGAAAAATTGTAGACTTTAATTCTGAGAGAATATTTGGTCTGCCAACTTCACCTGGCAGTTTCAAATGACTGTTAATACAATATTTGTTGCAGCAACTGAGATTAAATACAGGACTGTCAAAACAAGTGATTCTGATAATTATCCAAAACCTATTCATATATGGTTAACTAACAACCAGTAAGAAAAAAACCATTTAAATAATTGAAAACACATCAATTCTACAAAAAAAAAAATACTGTAATTGATCATTTCAAAATCAGCAAGACAATAGTTATTAGACGACAAGGGGTATCTGACCTTTCTTTTAAAAATAAACACACAATTCCAGTAGAAAATTGTGAATTCTTCCTGACAGACAGCCAGGAAGAACACAACTTCAACTACAGAAACAAACCTGAACACACAGAACCAGTGGTGATATTTTTCTGGGGAAGAAAAACCTAATACAGATAAATTCATGTATGTGGCCAGATGGATCCACCCAGATGCACATCCTGCACTTTGGTCAAAACAGCCCCATGCCATGCTATATGTTTGGGAAAGCGTGACTGGAAATCTCTCCTATGGAAAGCACCTGGGGGTGCTGGTCAATAGCAGCTGAACAAGAGACAGAGTGTGCCCAGGTGGCCAAGAAGGTCAATGGCATCCTGGCCTGTGTCAGCAATAGTGTGGCCAGCAGGACCAGGGCAGGGATTGTCCCACTGTACTCAGCACTGGTGAGACCAAACCTCAAATCTTGTGTTCAGTTCTGGGCCACTCATAAGAAGAAAGACACTGAGGTAATGAGGCTGAGTGTATCCTGAGAAGGGCAACAGAGCTGGTAAAGGGTCTGGAGCACAAGTCCTGTGAGAAGCAGCTGATGGAGCAGATGATGGAGGTGCTAGTCTAGCCGGGAGGAGGCTCAGGGGTGACCTTATCACTCTACTACTACCTGAAAGGAGGTTGTAGCAAGGTGTCAGTTGGTCTCTTCTGGTCAACCAGAGACAGGACAAGAGGAAATAGCCTCGAGTTTCACCAAGGAAGGTTTAGGTTTGGATGTTCAGAAAAATTGCTTCACTGAAACGATAGTTAAGCATTGGAACAGACTGCTTAGGGAAGGGTGGAGTCACCATCCCTGAAGGTGAGCTCTGCAGTGTTAGGGTAATGGTTGAACTTGATATTATTCAGGGTCTTTTACAACCTAAATAAGTAAAAAATTCTATGATTATTAGGGGAATATCTTCTCTATAAACCGACTAGTTCACTTCTTACCCCACTGAAGAAGTAGGACATGCCATGATAAAGTGAGGCATAAGGATTCAAGATGATTTTTTAGTGGTTTTTTTTGTTAGTGGCACTTCTTGTCACCCTTGGATCTATCATCACATATTAGCAATATATTTGCTCTCCACATCTTTCAGGCCGATCCCAAAACAAATTTTATCCTCAACTTGTGGCTTCTGGTTTTGTAATGAAACCTCCACACCGTTCTAAAGTCTAGGGAATGCAAATATTTGTAATTGGCTCAGCTTCTTGGGAAAGCCATACTTATTCCTCTCCCACACGTCTGTGTAATGAGGTGTGGTTCTGAGTCTGAGCTTAAGAAGATTAAAATCATCATGGCCAACTAGAATAGAAAATCAATGAAGTATGTCTTGTCTAACAGCACTTGTTCTCATGAATTGTTTGAATGGTTCTGGTACAAATATTCTACTAATGAGATAGATTTATACAAAACTAGTGAGGTTTACTGTGCAAAAATGAATGCATTAGGACTGCTCAAATAGGTTTGGCAATGTTTGCAGTTACAGTTTCTGTATTTTATGAAACATTTAACATATTGTAAACTCACTTCTGACAATTATATGCTTTTTTGCCTTGCAAAAGGCAAATTTTAGGCTTAAGGACATTTTTGTTAAAATACCTTTTTATAGCTCAAATCTCTCTGCTACAGAAATGTCACATAAAATAAAAAGTTTTGTATGTTTTTGAAACAAACTGTATCTACCCAGTTTTTAGACTACATTGCATTTGCATATGGTCTAAACAAATCAAAGATAATGGATATGGCAGAAATTAACTGCAATTTATTTTAGTTCCGAAATGTCTCAAATTAAATAACCTTTACTGACTCTGTATTATCTTGCTTTTTCTTAGGGAGGATTCAGGAAGGGAAGTCACTTGAATGTTATTTCCATTAATGTCCTTAATCCTAACCCTCAAAAATGGTATCTTGGGGCACTTTTCTTAGGTTTTATTTTCTTCCAAATGTACTCTTTTATTTTGATTACAGCACAAGATGGAAGGAAATGACATTTTATGGTAGAGATTAATTAGTCTATCCTATAATAATTTCATCAGAGCACACTCAACTATTTTAAAAGCCCTAGACTTTGCTAAAAAGCCAGATGTTGCATAGGAAAGAGCATGTTCCCCACTGTTCCCCTCTTTTTCTCTCCATTTTGAGATTTCCATTCATGTGCCACACAATGTGATGATAGAGAATTCATGTACAGAAGTTCACCAGGATAAAGGAGCAATGTAACTGCATTTTGAACAAAGAAGTCGAAGGATGTTTCCTGTGCGCTAATGATTATTTTTCATTATGAACACAGCAGATGCCTTCTGGTAAAAGGCTGTTGATGATGTAAGCCCAGTAAACTTTCCACTACAAACCTTATGCTACAGGCTGCACAGTCTTAGAGAACAGTAGAGAGTGGAAGTTTTCATTCCAGCAGAGTGCACTTGGAGGTTTCCCTCCCATTTCCCACCCACGATGAAATGTTAACCAAAGGCAAATGAGGGGGCAGATGGAGCCTCACAAGCCCTTGCTGCCATCATGGTGCACTACAGTGTTCAGGCCTTTCTACCCCAGAGAAAAGTTCTACCCACAGAGCTGAGTTCTTACATGCTCATTGCAAGGAGAACATTTATAAACAGGTCTAATTTTAAGTGCATTAGCAAACTAAGGTTAAATAAAATTGATCCTGTTCTAAGTGCATCCATTCCACAGCATGTTAAAATTCCTACATACAAAGCATTAGAAAAATAAATAATACATCAATATATCCCTCTGGATTGTCTCAGATATATACCAACATTTCTAATGAGATGAAAGGGAATCATAGAATCATAAAATGGCCTGGGCTGGAAGGGACTTTAAAAATCATTTAGCTCCACCCCCCCTGCAGTGGACAGGGACACTTCTCATTAGACCAGGTTGCTCAGAGCTCTGTCCAGCCTGGCTGTAAACACTTCCAGGGATGGGACATCCACAACTTCTCTGGGCAACCTGTTGCAGTGTCTCACCATCTTCACAGTAAAGATTTTTGTAATATCTAATCTAAGCCTGCTCTCTGTTTGGAGCCATTATGGTCTTGTAAATAGTCTTGCTCCATCTTTCTCACAGGCTCCCTTCAGGTATTGGAGGGCCACAACTAAGTCACCCTGAGGAGACCTAACTGACGGAGAAGATGGGGAAAGTGTAGCGTGGGGAGGCAGAGAAGTACCACTGGCAGGATGTTTAACCATGGCCTTAGCTCCATGACCAGTTCACAGATATTGGAAGTCAATCAGAAACATCACCATCTAATTGTTATGGATGGTGTTACACAGCCCTTAAGGCACTTCCAACTGAAAGGTCAGAGCCTGAGAAAGTCCAGTTCTCAATTCCTTAAAATGCACTACATTTTCAGAGATTTCTTTGAGTAAGACACTGGTGAGACTTTGAGAAAGTCCTGGTGTTGTCATCTCACCCACACCATCATGAGTGTTACTCAGGCCTGTGTTGGAAATAGGAATTAGAGTGACTGAAATGAGGGGAAAAACAAAAGTAAACTCACTGGATTTTTTTTTAAAATCATTAAGATAATTAATTAACTATGTTCATATTTTCAACAAGTGGGTGAAAGCTGAAACAGTTGCTACACTAATTTCTGCCTGCCTCCTACCATCTCCAGCTCTGCAGTGGAAGAGATGTATTGCTACTCCAGGAATGCAAGCAAGCAAATGGGTCTACACTTAGCTGATAACAGAGCACAGGAGGATCACAGAAGTTCACTAACAACCGAGTTATGCAGGAGATGGCCTGGGTCAGCCATTTGCACCCAGGCTACATGCACCCCCAGTCTTCATCCTTTATTTGTTTTAGTCTCTTGAGCAGCTTGGACAGTCAAACAGTTGGTTTAAGTGCCATCAAGTGATTCTGAGCCATTCCTAAGTCCTACCAGATAAATGTATCATTAACTTTCTGAAATATCAGGATTATTTTTTCAGGCATGTTAAAGATATTTTCCAAGTTAGTTGACTTCTCTGAATTTGGCCTCTCCTGCTAAGGTCAACAGAGTTTAGAATTTTGTCTTAGAAAGAGAAAGTTGTGCTTTAATGCATTTTTACTGTACCGTTATGAAACAAAATCTGGGGAAAAAAAAAAAAAGCTAGGTATTAACATCCTTACGGTGCCAGAGATAGAATACGTTTTGAACCTCTAATGGTTTTTTTTCAGCCTTTATTGTCAGCAAGCACTAAAGAAAATAACAAGTGGCTTAATAACAAAGACAAAAAAAGAAAAAAGAAACCCTAAAAATATTTTTTTATTGTTTAGTAATATTTAGTAATGTATGTCAAACAGTACCACAAAGGAGAAAAAAACAAACACAGAAATCCTCCAACCCAGCACTCCTTTTTGAACTTTTTTAGGATTAAGCTTTTTCTTGTTCTTTACTAGACTTTTTTAAGACATGTGTAGTAAAACTGACACCTCACAACAAAAACAAACAAACAAAAACCCTCAACAACCCAAACAAACACTTCACAAAGAAAGCCTCCCAAACCAACAAAACCTTATTAATTTTTCAGGAGCAAGTTTTGTACCTTCTCCCATAAAAGGAGTTCTTAGTCACTATCAATTTAAAACCACTTTCATTACCTAACCATTATTATTTTAGCCTATTGAGCTGCTATTTTTCTGTTTTAAACTTTAGAGTAGCCTTATTTAAGTAACCTTCATTGAAGCTGAAAAACTGCAAGTAATGATCAGGAAATTATAATTTAAGTGTTTTACTAGCGCTATTTATATTAATGCAGTACTGCTGAGTGTAAATATTATCAGAAAAATAATTATTTTTTAAGTTATCAAAATTCACTGCTAAGTTCAAGCAGCAAAAAAGCAAGGAATACAGTAAATACTACCACATCTTTTGTGTGAAAAATAGTGTCTAGTTTGCCCAAGAAAATAAAAATCTATTTCCTATTCCATAAAAAGCACTACTTCCTTTGAGTGGCTCTAAATTCAAATGCATTAAAATGAAAATAATGTAAACAGTAAATCCTTCTTTCTTCTGATTGTGTTGGGAGACACCAGGATAGTCTATTTGACACATTATCTAGTCACAAGGAAAACCACTTTTCTAGTTCCATGAAAAATATCAAATTATTTGAGAAAACGAAATGCCCTGTAAAACTATATTATGATATGACTCCAAATGTCTGTATCATGCATTGGTTGGCAAGCATGAAGCATGGGATAAATCAAGGTCTGGCTGAGGAAAATGAAAATTTTCTTGTAAGAAGTGTCATTAATCAGGGTACATATGGCAAAGGTATGTAAGTTTCATACTGACTGTGAGTCTGTTTTCCAGATTTCATATCTCTTTCTGCTATCTAAGCTATATTTTTGTTTGGATCTCTTGAATTGTTTTGTAAAACAGTGTTTAGAGATACAGAATTTCTCCAAACAAATATTCACAATCCAGCACTGAATAATTCTGTTAATTGCAAAAATACCCCATTTAATGAGAAAATCACTTTCTAATTTCAACAAGGTTTGAAAAAGACTCTTGTTCAGCAACTATAGTGACTGTCTAATCAAATAGAGCATGTTGTAATTAACTAGAAACTTGGCATTTGATGAATCTGAATGAAGCTGAAAAAAGTAGGAGTTTTTTGCAAAATGAAACCAATTTATGTCAGCACATAAGACATTACACCTGCGACAATTCAAATATGTGTTGCTCAATACAAACGACTGTGTATTAATTTTATATCATCTCCCAGGTGGAGCAGAAACAGAAACTGAGTTAAGGCAGTTGGGCTTTTTTCCTCTCCAAGTCAAATTGCAAAAAGCATGTAAATTAGCAAGCACTTCACTAATTCTTCTCTTCTTACAATCATCTCTCCTTGGCTGAACTTGTTCCCTTCTCAAGCTCCCCTTCCTCCCTTCTCCCACCGACACACTTATCCAGAACTCATGACATAGCTTGTCAGAACAGGACCATCTTCCACTCCTTTCTTTAGAGCTCAAACCCTGTTCCTGGGCATACAGCTCATACTCTGAAATTAATCATCTTCTAAGGGCTGTTTCTCTCCATTGACTACAATGAGAGCCAGTATGGAAATAAAGATATCAACACTGTAGAATGGAAAAGTGAGGCGAGATGAATCTTTACTGACAAGCAGCTCCATCAACACCAGAAAATAATGAAGCCTTATTTCCTACCTATTTGGGTCTTAAGTTTGATTGACTTTCTGTCTAGGCAGAAATCTTTCTTCTGTAACTTATAATGATGATCACCTACATGGATTTTTTTCAGGGTGTAAAGAAATATGGCCTCAGACTGCTCTTTCCCTCAGTGGGAATATTTATAGGGTTTCTTTTTCTCTTCCCTGCCACCAACTTTGATGACATTTCAAGGATTTTAATTATATTTGAGAAATCAAGCCTCCTTTCCCCACCATTCTCTCCCCAGACAAAAGTGTTTGAAGTTGACGAGCACATTCAGAAGTTAGTAGGTGAAAAACACAATGACACATTACCAGCAATATGATTGTACAGGAAAGCAGATGAAAAGTTAGGCTTTGATGGAAGGAAAGGAACAAAAATCTTTCCAAAAGCATTCCTTTTTTTTTTTTTTTAATGAAACATACTTATTACAAGTAGATAACTTGATGTGACTCGAGAAGGATTAGAGCAAGGGATCTAGCTTTGCATGTGCTTCCATTATATAGTTCTAGTCTTGAATGTATTATCAGAGTGGTTATAAGCACAGGATGGTGACAGAGAAGAAAAAGAAATGTGAAGACAAAATTTGGCCTGAATTAGCATGCATTTTGAAATTTCATGTAATTCTTGAGGAATTGAAAGTTAAACAGAAAAACTAAAATTCAGTTATTAAAAAAGAGAAATTACTATCACAATTTAATTTTAAATTTCAGTGTGATTTAATTAGTGTGCTGCTGTTGATACCTCCACAGTATATACTTCAGACTTTAATAGGCAGTGGAGAAGTGAAGTTCCATTCACTGAAATATTTTTAAAATATGTATTACTTAATGAAAAATCTCTAACAAAGTTCAAATACTTCAAGCTTTTTAATCAGTTTACTACTCAGATTTATACCTATTGAACATGAAAACATTACTAGAGTAGGGAATAATGTATAATTATGGCTCAAAGTGATAATACTTCTGCATGCAGTTTCAATTCTGAATAGTTACATATTCTGAATACTGTTCAGAAATCTCACAAAGCCAAAAATTTATATTCCATCAGTGTACCTCATACCTGAAAACTCCAATTATTCTTATGATGAAGAATAATATCTGTCAAAATATAAAGAACAAGTGAACTTTTTTATTGGTTGAAATTATTAAGGATGAAAAATGTATTTGAAGACTTTTTCTAAATGCAACCACTTTATTAGTTTCCACCAAATAAATCATGCTCTGCTAGTTACAATGGAAATAAACAACTTGCACGAGTGTCCCTGAAGTAATTTATTTAATAATAAGTTTCACCACATATTTAGCATTTCAAATTCTTCTATGCATTGACATACTAATTGTTAGCTCTTCAGAATATACACTGACTAAATATACTTTGTGTCAGAAGAATGTACTCAGATTTGAGGTACAATATTGAAAACATGGAATAATCTTAGTAACCATTTAACTAAGAGATATTTATTCGGCAGTCTGAATAGAAAAATGAGAGAACATTGAAGTCCATGTAAATACGAGAAATGATTGCAGATTTAACCAATGGCTTTTTGAGTGCCACTATACCAGATATAAAGCTTCTTTTCCTTGGTATGCATGTACATGCATTTGTGGCAGAGAAGGGAAATTAGTTCATGCCGTAAGTCAAAAAGCCCTGCAGGGGCAAGGAGACATTACCTTCTGCCTATTTCTCCTTGTAAAGAGCATAAATCTTTTGCAATATTCACAGCATCTGGTGGGGTCAGCTCCACAATCTAAAGCAGGTCACGTAGTTCTCCTACATTTTAGTGTATATATTCCACAAAATAGGATTTCCCTCAATAAGCTGTAATGTAAACTACTACAATCAAGAGGAAATTTCATTTCAAGCCTCAGCTTGGCCCTCAATCCATTTCTTTCTTTTTTTTTCCTTCCAGCAACAGAAACTTTAAAAATACTTGATAATAATAGAACATTTCATTTTACTGCCAACAAAATCACTCTCACTGGAGTCCCCTCCACAGACCTCTTAAGTGAAACTAGAAGCAATGCTCATTTCTCTTCCTTCCAGCAAGTCTCTGGTCTTGACTTGTCTGCCTGTACAATTATTGGCTTTGGAGGCCTCTTCCTCTTCCAGCTCTCCACTGATCTCTCTTCACATGTGTGTCATGTGTCCTCTAGCCAAAGAGATGCTGTGCTTGGTCCTGTTCTCACACTTCCCTTGCCTCTCACTCCACATAATTTCACCACAGACTACATATAATTCAGCAATGTCTCCTGTGCTGACAATTCACTGATCTTGTTCCCTCCAATTAATCTAACTTCACTCTCTTCAAATCAAAGTTCAGTGCAATCCTTTGCCAGGTCTTTACTGGTGTCTAGCTATCAGCTTACTCTACATGCCAGCAAGCTCCATCCTCTTTTTTTTTGCCCCTGAAAATATTTCCATTTATTTCCTTTCCTCATAGTACTATCTCTGTACTCCTTGTCCTCACATATCATTCTATTCAGTTTGGACTCACATTTCAAGTTATTTCTAAAGCTCTTGCAGATTAGCTCTGTTAGCATTTTAGTTATGTGAATAGTCAGGAAAGAGCACTGTTTAAGTGCTCTTTCCTGACTATTCACATAACTAAAATGCTAACTTACAGGTCTCCTACCTCAATTTCTCCATGTCGTTTTCTTTGACTTCAAGAAATACCAAGAATTATTCTCCGGCTCCAAAGTTGGATTGCAGGATTCTCTTTGTATCTCTTCATTAGTTCTCTTCTTACAAAAACAGAAGCATTGTCAACTTACATAGACTGGCACCTCACTGTTTATTCAGTGCAGTGTTTCCAGCTGCATCCTGGTGTTAGTCCTCATCACCATTTGTTATATTTCCAGTTAGCACCTCACTCCCAAAAAGCTTCCTAGCACTGGTAGGGATCCCCCAAACTGTCTGTAAAGTCACCTGATCAGTATTCTTCTACATTGTTTTGCCCTGGCAGAATTGATAGTACACAGACATCTTTGCAGCTCAGTATGACATTTCTTTTTGTTTCTCTCTCAGCTGGACTAACATCACCAAACTTTGGGGTATCCAAAACTGAGGCAGAAGTTTAGTTCAGGGCAGAAATCTGGGAAGCTATCAGAAAGTAAGCACATATATGCATACATGAGCACTGAGGTCCCCATCTACCAACAGATCAACTCACATATTTTTCCCCCCTATACTCAGTAAGTCATCTAATAAAAGAGCTTACTTCTTTCTACAAACGTTATGCTTGCTGTGTCCCTAAAACATGTGGCAACATCTCTGCCCTAAAGAGAACAAGCACAGGAGGACAATGGAGCTCTCATGCATACAGACACAAATCACAAAAGGTCAATTATTCCTGACTGAAGGGAAGCCACCTGCAGTGCCAGGCAGAACTGGTTTCAAAGCAAAATAAAGAGAGCAAAAGAGATTTCCAGATATCCACTGCATGTGAAACACTTTATGTATGGTTAAAATGCAAAGGAGGTAAGAAGAAGCTATAAAAAGAGCTAGAGCTGAATATGAATCACAGCAAATGAAAGGCAGAAAGAAAACTGCTCCAACACAGTATTTCCCATTTCTGATAAATGCCGCTACATATCTGTAACTGATTCTTCCTCAACTTCTTTAGAGAAAGAGATCTTTCTGTAAGGATTTTCTGTTTGCCATTCACAAATATTTTCTTGCACATCTCCATGATCATTTGTTGTGTATCATCTTTTACTACACAACTGGCTGTCATGGTTTAGGAATGGCAGTCCCCAGTCCAGTGCCTCCACTGAGACTTTCCACACCACAGGCCACTGACCTTACCCACACCATGGAAAGTACAGGGCAGGTTGAACATCTACCTTGGAGGACTAAATTAGCCTTCTCTTTGATTCATTAGTGCTGAACAATCTTATACCCAGACTGCAGTTGGCTGGACAGGTACCATGTTTTTGATCAGTGTTTTACTCTGCCTTGCCTTTTAACTGTGCTGGGCCTTGACAAGAACTTCCTCTGGCATCAGCAACTGCACAATTCAGCACAACAGCCCCGGGTAGAGTAGGCAGTTTGGGGTTGAGAACATGCACATTAATGCCATCCTTACAAAACTACCTGCACAGTAACTGTGCCTTGTACTAGCATGGAATAAGCCAGAACCACAGTATATTTCCAAATGAGGTGCTTACCAGAAGAAATACACCGGACTTCCCAAACTGAATTAGTATCTGAAGGACAACAAAATACTCTGCAATACTGAAAGATTTTGCCTTGACTGTTTCAGTTCACAGTCCTGGCAAGAGAGAGCAATTTAGGTACTAAACATAATGCTAGCCTCAGGAGCTAACAGGTAGTTCTCCTACAGCCTGGGGATATGACCTTCTGTTACATGAATTTATACACCTGCAACTTATATGGTAATGTGTGTTTCTGTGAATTCCATTTAAATTAAACAAGCATTGAAAGAAAAAAAAAATGTGGTATCAGCAACTAACAGATGCAAATGTTGCTAAATTAACCAGGTCATTTTGGTCCCAAAGCTAGACAAAAGGCCCAAGAGCCATTTGCTGTTCTGTAAGCAGTGTTGTAAACACCTATCAGCAAAGTACAGCTCCATCTGGCAGAAGACAATTTCTTGCATTAGAATTCTCGTATTACCTCCTGGCTTACACCACACTACTGAAGCATCTCACAAGCTCTGTACATAATCCAACAGTGCCTACAGTGACACTCTGAATGTTTGCATTAAGAAAAAAAAAGCATCTTTTCACAGGAAGAGATTAAAAATGTACAAGAGATTCTGGCAATATCATTAAAATGCATAGAATTTTTTTTCTTGTTCAACAGTATAATTAGCAGGACTCATATTTCCTCCATAAATGTCCAACCTTTAAAGAGGCATGAGCAATAGCAAAGTTAATCAAAATGGCATGGTCTGGCCTAGTTCTGCCCTCCCTCAAATTCTTTAAAGAATGCCCATTAGCTTCAACTGAGACATATTAGATGACCAAAGAACATGTTCAGCAACCACAATCCCCATCAGTTCAGTCTCTGTTATTCCCCTCTGACTCAGAGACAAGGTTAAGAGCAATGGTGTGGACCTCAGTATAATGAATGAAATGGTGCCCCCTCATCCAGAGCACATGTTCCATCTCTGTGCTTCAGCCAGCCCACTTCATGGGCCCTCATCTCCACCATTCATCAGTTTGCTTAGAGCCTGAGGCTTACTGGGAGTAGTAAAAGGTGTTACTCAAAAATACTGAACTCAGCCACCTCCCACATTGAGGGCTCATGAAAAAACCAGGTATTTTGCCAGTCTGATGGTCTGTTCTGTTTTCTCTGAAGATGCTTAGAGGGTGTAGACATGTACTTAGTTTTGGTTTCCCAGTCTTTGGAACACAGGCTTGCTGGTTTTCCATATTCTGCTGTGACTGCCATTAATGGTGGGATTTTGTTTTTTACAGCAAGATAGCTTTCCTGGAGTTACACCACAGATCATAGATTATCAGTGCAGATGGTGAGGCAGGTCTGAACCTGCCCTGTGCTCAGTGGAGCTCAGTGCATTCCTCTTCATTAGCCATGACATTGTGATCACACTGCTACAGCTCTTCAAGGTCAGGACCATCTGCATTACACCAAAGTTCCCTGATATGTCCTGGACTGATGGGATTCAGCTCCAGATTCATCCACCTAAACTCAGATGCCTGCTATGAAGACAACTCATGGGAGGTGGTTACTCTCTCACTGCCAATACAGCAAATGGAAACTGCAAAGTTGTCTCTTTCATCCTGCTCTGATATCTGTGTTTGCTAAAATAAGGAGTATTTTAGAGATAACAAAAATACTCCTGAGGAGAAATAAGAAAGAATTTTTTAATTGTTTAAATAGACTGCCAAAGTTAAACTTAGAGGTTCTTATGTTGATTTACCCAATTTTTTTATAGTTAAATTTTGCCATCCATCCACTATCAGTTTGGATAAAGATGCATAAAGCAGAGGCTGTCTCTTTGTAAAATGTCACCTTTTATAGCAGTGAAATTGAAAGATAAACAAGACCAGTGCATTCTCTCCCACTGTCACCACATCCACGTGCCCCCACTATTATCTAATACTTACTTGCAAAGCAGTCCCATTCATCACTCATCTCTAGAGTAGTAAACAACTCATTTAACCCTTTCAAACTCAGATATTTGGATTCCTCTTTATGCAAGGATGTCTTCATTTTACAACTCTACATACCAGGAATTTTCATGTGCTTACTGTGAAATGTGTACTCCCTGATCTTTTGTGATATACATATGAGGCCCTTGAATTGCATAAAGACCAAAGATTTTGGGGAATATTTTCCTTGGACTGCTAAATTATTTGAATTTTCATAGAAATTAGCAGGTTCTAGGGAAATTCAAATAAGCAGGGGTATGTTAAGACAGTTAAAAAAATCAGCTGTTAAATGGAAAGCTAATTCCAGTCTTAACCATTTTGTCATTACACTTCCTGAATCAAATGTTAATGAGAAATAAATCCTCTTCTGTACTAATAAAAATATTTCTAAAATATTTATTCATTTCTTGCTAGCAAAATAGTCCTGTTTTATTTCTAGCTAAGGAGCTATAAATAAGGACTTTGCTTTTAATTAGATATAATGTTTTAAGAAATGAGATGACAAACTGAAATAATAAAACAAAGTTGATTTATTAATATCTCTGTTGGATTCCCTAAGGATATTTTCTCCTTCAAAGCTCATAATGTAAACAGAAGTTATTGTCAAATTTTCTAGAAAGAACAGATATTTTCATTTCAGATTACTATTTTTGTAATCCAAAATAGCTCAGCACCTAGACAGTAAAAAATGCTTTGTGAACACTGGTATGTGGAAACCTTTCCAGCTGAAGCAAATGTTAGGAAAATTTAAAAGAAAAAAAAAAAACAACCAAAACTGGATAATTAGGCAAACATCATAAATTATATGTGCTAAACTGCAAATGTAAGATTTATTTTATTAAGAGTCAGCACTAGTAAGTGCAACAATGGCATACAAGGAAACTACTACATGAGGAAACAAATTTCTTCTCTTAGTGGAATGTCTCCTTTTTCTTGTAGACCATTTTAGGAGGCTATTTGAAGAGGTTGCAAAGCTAAAATACTCCTCCAATAATCATTAGACATATGCAAGCTTTATGCAAAACCCACCAAACAAAATATCTCACTGATGTGGCCAGCACACTGTGTAGGGAACAAAATTTTTAAATCCATTTTTTTATATTTTTTGATCCAGTTTAGCAAAATAATTAAACCGCCTGTCTCTTTTTTATTTTAATGGACTATTCTCATTCTTAAAATTAGGCATATTACTGGACAGCCATGGGACCTGGAACTTTTCTTATTTTTGTGCATTAGTATGAATTGGAGCTATGGAGACAAATGATATCATGTGATCTGTATGAGTAAGGTCATGAGAACTGAAGATAAGATTTTAGATTTACCTTTGACTTTCAGCACAGCTTGTGTTGAGTGGACTTCCTGTTAATTTCAAATTCTTCCAAGTTGAGCTTCAGACATTTATTTTTCATCAGTTTTGAATATTTATGGAAATATTTCTAGTTGTGCAGGGTTTAGTGAAAACAATTTTCATTATAGTCACAAGCTGGAATGTGATCCTGAACTATCTGTAACCAGTCTTGTCAACGGTAAAAGTACAGAAAGATCACACTTTACATCACAAAGATCCTGAGAACTAACCAGACAATATATGATTTTCTATTCTTGCACCAAGAAGGTTTTGATAATTTTAATGTTAAATGTCAATTAAATCCCTAGCTTCTTTCCTGCTGGAACACATAGCTCTGTGCATAGAGGCAGAATGTGTTCCTTTCTAACAAACATCACACTTCTATGAATTTTGTTATTTACTGAAAGTATAAGCATATACATAGCAATGAGAATACTTTCATTTCAAAATACTGTATCATTTTCAACAGGAATTTATTTCTACTAACCGAAAAATTTCAGTTGCTTTTGATCAAATAAGTTATACATAAATAGTCATATTTAAGGCTGAAGTCTGTGAACTGTGTGTTCATGTCTGACATTTAACTGACCAGATGATCCTCACCTAAGCAAAATTATAGACCACTTCTTTAGGAATTGAATAAAGGGCAAAGGAAGCCAGTCCCAGAACCATTAAAAAGGAAATTCAGGGTAAAACTTATAAGGTTATTATGGGGCTCATTCAGAAAAATTCCTCAGGACCACAGGTGTCTCCATGAGCTATAAACATAAACCGCTAATCTTGTATTTCCTGTGCAGCAAAAATTCCCCATAGTCAATAACACTTTGAGACTTCCATTTTATACATGATCAGACTTGAAGATTATGTCTATCAACAATGCATGATTCTTAAAAAAGTTATCCTCATCAAATTTGAAACTGTATGTATCCACCATGAGCTTTTAATTTTATTAAATAATAAATTTCAAACGCAGAACTTAAATGTAAATCTGTTATGTGACAACAGAAGTGTCAAAATATATTCAAAATTTTCCCTGGAATGAGAATTTTATGGTAAACCAAACATAACTTTTGCTATGGGTTATTTCCAACAGACTAAATGGCTGACAGGTAAAGAATTGTAGTTTATTAACCAAATATACTTTAGATCTGGAAACGTAAAAAACAAATCAGTGTCCTTCCACTTTTGTCTCCTAAATATACTGAACAAAGCATGCCTGTTTCCTGCACTTGCATTTTTAATGTAAACTGAAATGTAGTGGCTGAGGCTGGTCACCTAAGTGTCCATGCACAACAATGTACCAATCAGGCACAGTAGAAGAACCCCTTTCAAATCCCCGTATTCCCAGGGAATCAGATCCTATTCAGAATATGGCTACACTTCACTATGAACTGCCCTTTTGTGATCATTCCAGGGTTAGGAGGGAAAGTGAACATGGAGAGAAAGCAATACAAGGGAAGGAGAGCCACCCAGTCCTGCTGAAATCATGGTTCCATCTTGTCCCTGCATCCCTAAGGACAGAGCCCTCACCTCTGTCCTTTGCTCACCAGAGAATGGCCCCACAACAGTGTGTGGCTGGCTAAAGAATGAGGTTACCATTTAAAGTCTCTTTCATTTATATAGAAGGATCAATTACAGATTTGAACCTGGCTTAGCCAGATCCTGGTGAAAAGTCCTGACCATTGACCCCTCAGGAGCCTGGGTAGTGCTGTGCCATTGTCCCTGCCTTTCTCCTTGTTCTCACACGTCTGTGTGGGGGAGGAAAAGACTATGTGCCACTGGGCTGGAAATAACAAGGGAAGAGATTTGAATAGAGAGACAGAAAAGGACAAGAAAAGAAAGTAGAGACCAAAACAAAAGCAGATGAATGGGTTGCAATGTCTTAAATATTCAGTGCATATATTACTTCAGTGTCTATATTTTTTCAGTGTACAAAATTTCTATTAATATGTTTCTGTCCTAGTTATTCTGCCCTCTTTTGCATTTTCCTTTGAAGAATTTTTGATGAAAAACTTATTTTGGGATTCAGCTCCAGATTCAGGCACACATAGAAGAGAACTATATGTGAAAGAGGTTTTTTGTCTAACTTCCCACAGCAGAAGATGGAAAATTTAGGAAACATAGTAAGCAGTATGTAGGATAGATGTGTTCCCTGCAGGCTGAAAGAAATCACAGATCAGATTCCTTTCATTTTATTGTGGGTTGCTCCCATCAGTTGCCTAGAAGAAGGCATGCAGCACCATTTGAGATGTGAAGACTAACTCAATCAACTTCCACCTGCCATCTCAGGATGGCCTGGGTTAGGATTTTATGTCATATCTATAAGAAAAATAACATCCTGGATACAGCATTAGTTAAGTATGTGTGTTTAGGCAAGTGAATAAAGCCTTATATCCCCACCAGAAGCTCAGATGGGAGCTTAGAAAATCAGCTCTTCTCAAATCAGGTATTGTAATTCAAGGGGAAGCCCATCTTCTGGTAAAATGCTGTACTGAGAATCAAGATACTTCTTTTGCATAAAGATTGGCCAGAATAAAAATCATATTAAAACAGTGCATTCATTCACCTTTTGGTTCTACATTTTTCTGGAATAAAAAATACCAAGAAAATTTAGTGCTTTAGTTGGTCAATAATTGAAGATTGAAGAGTAGTTTGAAGACTAATTCATTTCAAAATCAACGTGGGTCTGATCTACTTGTTTTTCAATTGAAGTGTTAATTAAAAATTATAAATATTAACTTTTAATTAAATGCACTATAATAATGTAACATTATTCTCATTTACTGTGTCTTTCATAGACATGCCCACATTTGTGCATAAATATCATTAAAATTTGTCAATATAAATTGATAGTTTTAGCCTTTAACTCTCATGAATCAGGAAGTAGTAAATGTGTCATGTATCAGTAGTTCTTTTGTATATGTGTTACAGTGCAACATTTATTTATGAGCTGCTAAAAATTACCTATATCTATATATCTGCATTACCTAAACTACATTCTGCATTATTTGGCATTATGACACAACAGCATAGAGCTGGTTTTGGTCAGCCAAAAAAAAGGGACTTCAAGAAGCTAATTCTGCCCATCTCAGTATATCCCTTCAAAATGTCAGGACAACTCTTCCCTTTCCTCTCCACTGAATGCAGAAGGAATACAAATGAAAAGGCTGAATTAGATGGATGAACTCGGGTGTTATGAGTCACATTTCAAGTCAAGTATCCTATTTCTAACCGTTGTCTTGCTGTTTATGAAGAAAAAGCAGAAAGTTATGGAGAAACACCATCATAGGAAAAATCTGTAACTTCTGTGAGGTGAAGGTTTGCCACAAAAGTGACTTTAAAAGCCCATAATGGCTAAACTCCCTTGAAAATATTATAATTCACTTCTTGGAGCTCCCTTCCACTTGTGGCCCAGGATCCCATTTCACCCCTCTCCAGGGCTCCCCCAGCCAGACATTCTCAAGGTTAGAAAAACATGTTGCAAAATGAGGATGCAGCATGTTAATATGTAGCAGCATATTTTAGCAAAGGGTGGATTTTTTAAATCGTCATCTGCATTAAGAAAAAAAAAATCTTTCTTTTCTACCCTAAAATAGTTCAGAAATAGCTGAGTTTCTGAAAAGTACTTTTGAAATTTCCACATAATCAGAAAACTTAGAGATTTCAAAACCTGTAATTCTACCCCACCTGCAACAGTAATTATGACAAGCACTAGCTTACCACGCTTTTCTTAATTATTTCAGTAATGGTTGTTTACTGGATTATTAATAGAATCCTCTTCACTGTCTCAGAACTTATGGAAAAGTTGACCACTCATTTTGAACTTGCTTCTATCTCTTCCTATCAGAATAGTCATAGAAATTAATATTTTTACGGCAGTTTATTCTGTGCATGTAAAAGTGTCAATTATTTTTAACCTCTTAACTAAGAGAAGACACTTTATCTGTCACTGAACTTTTGAGTCTGACATCAATTAATGTTCTCCCATTAAAAAGGAGTTATTAGAGCAACATGAAGACTTACACAATCAATCTGTCAAAATGATATTACTGCAAACCTTCAAAAAGAAAACCTTTCTTGTCAAACAGGCACAATTTGTAGGTGGCAGGTTTTAACTTCAAAATGAAAGCCCAGAGATCCCAAAGACCCTACTTTACTCCCATATATGTCACAAATAAAAGCAATTAATAAAAATTACATTTAAGTAACAAAATGTGACAGATTATGTATACAAAAGAATACTGCAGTGTTTCTCATCACATTAGCCACTGAGCAAAATAATCCATATAGTGATAAGTCTAAAAATGAAACATAATCTAAACTGCTTGCTGTCTCATAAGGTTTATTTATGAAAATACAGAAAATTTTATGTTTTATTAATATATGAATGACCACATGCTGGTTGTAATAATCAGTGGAAAGTGCACATGGAAATATAGATATCAACAACAATCCAAAGTCTTCCAAATTTAAATAAAGGAGACCACTGGTTACAAAGAGATCTCACTGAAGCAGAAAAAGCAGAGTATTTGACAGTTCTCCCCAGTCACTGTAAATGGCCTCTACTACAAACAGTCTTCATTGAAATATTGTATTTAAGAAATACAAAATAATTTTTTTGTTGGGTTTTTTCATTATTGGGTTTTTTAAATCTTTCTGGGTTTTGACCTTTGCTGGTTTGGAATGGTCTCAATTTTCTCTTTTCTCTCCCTGGTCTGATTATTCATAGCTATATTGCCCACCTTCCTTCTTTTAACATTTCATTCATCACTATCATTACTGACAAATCTCTGTTCTTGCTGAGAAAAGCCCACTTTTTAGCCTTAAAAATCTCGTCACTACACTAGTAGGAAAAAAAAATTTAATTCAGAATATTTCAAAGTGAATCCCCTTCAAGACACATTTAGTCTCAGTCACAATCAAACAAATCAGTAAACAAGGTTCCCATGAACAGCAGGGACAGCAATCAAATTAACTTTTACAAAGAGTACAACCTGCACTTTGATAAGGCAAATTTCCGCAAAAATTTAACAAACTAAGCAACAGTGTTTCAATACAGCTTCTGCATTTGGTTTTCAAAAGGCAAGGATTTAGGCACAAGGTGTCAATTTAAAACCCCACCAAGAAGGCCCTGCAGGAATAAAACAAAAACAGTAAGATCAAGAGAAGCTTATGTAGTAGCCACTGTCTTTTGGACAGAGAAATCGGAACATAGATTTTAAAAAAACTTAAGCATGTAAAAGTCAATAAATACAAACAGCTGTGAAACTGGTATAAAAAGATTAAAAAAACCTTCCAGCAAATCCTGTCCCATGCACAAGTCTATATACTGAAAATTTGTAATATTTAGAAGGATTACTATTAGCTCATATTTTTCTTCTTTACAGGTAGGCTATTTGCACTGGCCTAAATGGGCATGTGGCCTGACAGCCTGAAGGACAGCAAACACAGCTCTCACACTTTGCAACCCCACAGCCAATCTCAATAGGATTAACTACTTTTGGACCAGACACCATTCAAGACCAAGTAACAAGACACCAGCAGCCAAATTGTTTAGTTGCCTTTGAGTACACCTTTTAACCTACAGGACAGTAGTGCTATAAGACCCCAACAAAGATGTATTTCCTCCCACAAAATCATAGGGAGAAAAAAGGGTTTTGTACATCTCTGAAGAGTTGCATCAAGCAGAGGAAATGGATGAGTCCTAGAATAACAAATACCATGGAAGCAAAAAAACTTGTACCCCAATTACAGGCAAACCAAGATTACCTCATGCCCAAAAGAGAGTTCTAGTTAAAAAGAAAGCCTAGGACTAGTTGAACCACAGCAAGAGGTGGATAGGGTACAACAGCTCATGTGATTTCAGAAGTAATTTGCATGTTTTAGAAAACTATACTTATAAAAGCTTGGACTTCTTTTATTTTTTTAAGTGTCTGTTCAATTTCTTATCATGTTTTACATCTGTAGTTTAAAATGTAACAGTAGCTTCCCACATTTGTGGCAAACATTTCCTTTTCATAAATATTTTCTAAAAAAATTAACTAAGATTCTGCATTATATTTTTCCCCCATTGTATAACATACAGCTACTACACAACACCTGGGTCAGTGGGGCACCACATCTATTAAAAGCCTTTCCTTTCCCATGTGCTGGATATACTGAGATGGTAACAAAAATAAATTCAACACAATTGTTAGCTCAAAGACATGGTGGAAGAAATCAGCAAAGACTATTTCAGTCCTACTTCTCTTCTTGCCAGAAATATACTTCTAATCTTAGCTAGCAAAACAAGGTGGCAATATCAGCCAGAATGATCATAAGAGTGGAGTCACTCAAGAGAGACTGTAGGCGCTCCTTTCTTCTCCCACAGATGTGCTTATGGTTCAGGTAAGGCACCATCAAACCTTTTATTTAACAATCTGCACTGAAACACGAGTGCTAGACCACAACGGTAGCAGAGACACGGACACAATAGCTCCTGACACATGGCCCACATTCTCGTTAGCACTGCTGACATTGATGAATTATCTTGGAGAATAATGCACTGACCTCTTTTAACTGCTTTCTGATTTAATAGGCTCCATTAAAAAAAAAATTTAAATCACAATCATGACAAGCCTAACTGCATAATGGTACATATGACCTTCAGTTTGTGACTTTTAGCATTTAACAAAAGCATATTTACCTCAACGCAAAAGCAGAAAGCCTACAAATTAACTCCTGCCTTCTACTGTAGAAGCTTATTCAACTACAAAGCCTCTTTATTTTCACTCCAGAAGCCCCTAAAACCAGATAACACCTATTTGAATTATATCTTTTATCTAACCATGAAATTTCATGCATTTAGATACAGTACCACTCAGACTTGTTTTAGAGGATCTGGTGGAAATTAAATGCAGTGAAATGAAAAATGAGGTAATTTACTTGCCTTTTAAAAGCTTACTAGAAAGGTGAATATTCTCAGCTATGATTTCAGCCCATATTAGTAGTGGTAAAATATGAATTCTCATGGCCAGACACGTCAGTAGAGTTTTTTATTTAAACTTCATCACCTCTCAGTGAAAAATTATTTTCTGCAGATTTTTCTAGTAATCCATTTTTCCAGTTTTTACATGACTACTATTTAAAGAGACACTGAAGAAGCACTGCACTGTTCTTTGGGGCACACATTCTGATTTTCAAATCCACCTTTCAGCATAAATCATATCTGCTATAAAATTCTGAGCTTTCAAGATACTTCAAGAAATTTTTCATACAAATATTATTCCGTTAATTAAAAAAAAAATTATCATGTGAAAGTTTCACAGAGCACTTCCCAAAACCTATCTATCTCACCCACCTACAACAGTAAAACTTCTCTTTACCCTTCTGTACAGATTATTAGAAAAAGAGCAAAAACATTTGAGCAGTCTAAACAAAAAAACCTCTACAAATAAATAATATCTTTCTTACTAAAATACTCACTTATGTAATGATCATCATAGCTCTACAACTTGAAAGAGGAATTTATTTCAGAAAACTTGTATATCCTCTTCACATGCTAAAAGTCACCTATGGGAACTAGAGTCTAAAGAAATACAACACTCAATTTTTTTTTTTAATTTCAAGCCAAGGCAAGAATTAACTTCTTCGCAGATACAGTTTAAATCTCCATTTTAGAAAAGATCTTTTATTAAGTCAGGACGATTCTAATAAAAAGAAATAAATACGAATTCTTATGTATGTTAAAACATAAACGCACAGAGCGAGCTAACTGTGGGGTAGCTACGGAACCATTTCAGCCTGATGCATGTCTGATCTATTTCATGTGTTTCAATATTCACCTCTGTGTAAAAAAATCATTGATTTTAACACCGTGGCAGTAGACTAGATGGTCAATACATATATGGGTGAAGGATAAGAAGCTGGGTGTTAAGCAGCACAAAAAGCCTTGCTCCAAGAGCATGAGAGCAGTGTGAGCCTCTAAACAAGCTAACCAAGTACCAGCTTCAATCTGAAATAAGCCCTGGATGCACAATGGCATCTCACATCCTTCCTTCTCTCTCTTCATCTCTTCTCCCTCCACCCCACCCAGTTCCTGTATGAAGGAAATGCAGGCAGGAATACCAGATTGGAAATATAGCACATACCAACTCATTTATCCAACAGGAAGTCTCAGGTTTGAGGACCTAGGAGTGATGTTACCTCACATCTGCACCATGGACCTTTAAGCCCCTTCTAGTAAAGTCAAGGTGTTTTTGTAGAACTCAAAAAATTACAATATTATTTTTCTTTCTAGTTTTGCAGTTGGCCAAACATTTCAAAAAAGGAAACAGAGAAGTTTATAGAGTTTTTTTGCAACCAATATAACATTTTTGTTTGCTATAAGCAGAAATAAACTAAATTTTGTGATAGGAATGCATTTTTTTCTATTTGCATAGAACCTGGTAATAAGTCCTGGCAACAGGAGTACCACAGAGTATTGGAGAAGACAGAAAAAGAAGGAAGTAGCCACTTACTCTGCTGGAACTTGAAGAAATCCTATACATATTTATAATTTGGTAATATGGGACAGAAGTTAGCTAAGAAATAAATATATTGCTTTATTATTAAAAATGTGATAACATTTCTTCAACATATTTTAGACTAGTGTCTGTTACAATGAGGCTGTTGTTATGTCCTTGCTTTTTCTACTCTCAGAAAAAAGGAAGGACTAGTGTTTCCAAGATAGGCTGCATGAAGGCTGTCCCTTCATGTTTCCAGAATGCTTCAGCATAGTTCCTAGTTTCTTTAATACAACTTTTCCCTTCCTACTCTCTAGCTTCCCCTTGCGATCTGTCCTGATTATGAAGTAAAATTAGAAAATGGTGGTTTGAACAGACAAGAAAGGGGTTCACCTTGCCAAACTTTACCTGCATAGGAGTTCCAGTCTCCCTCTGTACTCAGAATCACTATAAGTATGTACACAGAGAAAAATCCATCTGGTGTATTTTAAATACAAAGCTTGGAATAAAATGCTCTCCAGGTGTGCTTAGGCAAATTTGTACAGTGGAGATTAACACTGTAAAATAATATAGATTAATACAAAATCTTGAAAGACCGCTCCTATCCCAACAGGTTGTATTAGCTTAATGACATATCTGGTACAGATTAACTGGGGGAGATTTTTATGGCTTTTCTTTGCATAAAATAGTTTCTGTAGGAGTAGCATGGCACAAACACTGCAGAAAATCTATTTTTTGACACTGCCAATAACATCTAGAAATCATTACTCTTAAAATTATTTTCCTTCCAAGTGCTGTTGGGAAGTTATTAGGTATTGATTCAGTTGGTAGCCTGTACTTAGAAAAGGTGAGCAAGAATGGGTTATAGTCCCTGTTAGGAAAATATATATTACATTTACCACCCTCCTAGCTGTTCATTGATTTGTTTCAAAGTGTTAAATTGCTTTATACAGTTTGTGACTAACAACATCCATGGCATACAATTTCTAACGGTATACTCTATAAACATGATCACTCTTACAGCCTGTATATCTACTAGGAGCACTAGGTAATCATAAATTCTCAAGTAAAAGACTAATTCTTCCATCCATACTGGATGCAAATATGCTTTTCAGAATAAACCAGGATCAGTATCCTGCATTTCAGCTTAACTGGAAAAATTAAATTTGTATCTGGTTTCAGTGTAATCCAAAAGAGTTTTTCTTTCTATACTCTATTTTCATGTGTCTATTCCTTTTCCTTACTTAATTTAGTGATATGTAATGTCAGCAGACTAAAAATATCTGCAAGAGTTGGATGGATAATTTTATGCATATTATGTATACATATACTATTGCTAGGGAGAAAAAAAGGCATACCAGCAAATACACCAGAAATGTAAGTAATTGCCATCCATGCAACATTTAGGGAAGACCTTTTAGAATTACATTAATTACTCACTTGTGTAACAGAACAATATATTTTAAAACTTGTCCTGTAATACTACTGAGATTAACCTTTCAAATTTATTAATTTCTGCATATCTCCAAGATCCTAAGTTCCAAAGAACCAATGATTTGCAAAAAACACCCCAGCCTTCTTCACAGATCATCACTATCCCATTTAGGGCAGACTTTCCCCCCAGTTTACACCTTCCAGAAACCCACAAAAGCAAAGTTCAATACACAGGTTTTGGGGAGTTAGTACATATGCAAAATAGCAGATTTTCTACTGCCAGGTGTAGCTTCGAGTTTTCTCTTTATTTTTTCATAACCATTTATATCAGGAGATAGTCTGAATTTCATATCTAATATTTTGTATTCATAAGAGTCTAGAAACAGTACCTTTATGCTTGCAAAAGGGAAAGATACTCTGAAGTCCAAAAAGACAACTCAGAAATAATGAGATGTGCTAAATGGCATGCAACACTTCAGAATTTAAAAAAAGAATATTTTTTAGCATCGTAAAAGTTCATCTGACTCTTAGATGATATGTTTGTGTTTACTCTTCAGCTTGCTACCTTTTTTTCCCTCTAAAAATAGAATATTTCTATCTGATAGTAATTCCACAGTCAAGTATCTTGATGATGCAGGTCTCAGTTATTTTATTCACTTGAGGTACTAGCATTCATTCTTGACTCTTACTGATCCATACTCACAATTTATGTCAATAAAAATTTAATTCAATTTCTTTGTGTGTTTCATGGATTCATATGTGCGCACACTATACTATTTATAGTCACTTTTAAACCAGTCTGAAAATCTTCAGTATGAAGGACTCAAAACTGATGATTTTATGAGCCTTTCAATTAACAATGTTTTGAATGAGAAGCGTTATACAAATTGAGCATTGTATTTTATATATATATATATATATATATATACATATATACACATGTGTATACCTTAAGCTACATAAAGTTGTCGCATACATCACATATTATTATTATTTGTTTCCTTGCTCAAAACCTCACCCAATTAACTGGCGTCAATGTTTTGTAGTCAGATCTATTTTTTGAAAATTATTTGAGGTATATTTAGGGTTTGGGTTTATTTAATTTTCAATGAGGTCAACACAGAGGATCAAGTGAGAAGATTTACACATAAATTGAATCAAAATTGCCATTTCAACACAGATACTTGCAAACAGTTTTTTTCTTATGTTGGCACTATTTTGGATACTAATATTGGATATCACCAAACCAAAACAATTGTGCAAAGCTGAACTGGCATTACTATAGATTAGACTATAATCTCACATTGGTGGAAAAGGTAGAAGGTAATTCCACTACCCTGCAGGACTTGGATAAACAGAAGCATTGGAAAAAACAGAATTTTTAATCTTCAACAAGGACAAATGCCAAATCCTGCCCAGGAGTAGAAGAGCCCCTGCAACAACACCTGGGGACAGAGCAACCAGGGTACAGCTCAGCAAGGAAGGTTCTGGAGTGCTGATCTTCATGTGAGCCCAAAGGCAGCAACAGCCTCTGTGGCTCTGTGGAAAGGGGAATAGGCCTTGGATCTGGGGAAATGATTGTTTCCTTCTATGTAGCGTGTAGACACTGCTCAGTTTGGTCCTCTAACACAGGAAATACACAGACCAGCTGGAGTTCCCTCCCAGAGGGTCACCAGCAGCATTTTTCCCTCGAGGGGAGTCTGGGGGAGCAGGGCTGGGTCAGCCCAGAGCTGAGGCAGCTGCAGGGGCATTGCCAGTGAGCACAGCTCTTGCAGGGTGGGACAGAGGGGCTGGAGCTGTGCTCCTCACAGAGTGGTGTGGCAGGATGGGGAGAGAAAAAGGGCACAAGCTGAAACAGAGAAACATTTTCCCCACAGAGACAGCCAGGCAGGGCAGCAGGCTGTCCTATGAGGCTGTGCTGCTTCTATGCAGCCCATAGCTGACCCCGCTTTGAGCCCTAGCCTGGATGAAAGACCTCCTGAGCTCTCTTCCAGTCTGAATCTTTCTATGATTTTTTTTATGATCCTATGATTAAACACTAGTTCCATAACCTTAGGCCAGAATATTAAAGTGACACACGTCTAAAGGATCGCTGCATCCTACGGAGCCGAATGAAACACTGGATCATTGCAATTGCATTTTAAATGTCCTTTCCCAAAGTCTTAGAGGATGAAACACACACATTTAATAGAATTTAAAGGCTAAAACCATACTAAAATTTTAATACCTAAATCACATAGCCTTATTTTAAGATGACTGAGATGACAAGCATTTAAATCCCATCTTTCTTTACTGAAAACTAATTTGCTAATCCAAAAGACTTTGCGGCAATAAGAGAAGAAAAAAAATACTTGTATGTCCACAGGCCAAACAATTCAAAGTTATTAGTTCTACTTAGAAGACATAGGAACATTTTAAGCTCCATGAAAACTTCACAATACAGATAAATTGTGTTTTAAATTGGAAAATGAAATATATTCTTACTCAAAGGCTCAAAATACTTCTTTTCTCCCTTTTTTCTAAAAATAAAAAAGGTAGATCCATATTCATTCACATTTGCACTTACACTGTTTGCAGACCTTAAACAAAATCAGAAGAAACAAAAAAAAATACTCAGGAAAGCCATAACTCAGGAAATATTCTTAAAATGGTGTGCACTACTTTTGCAGGAATACTCACTTTCACAGGGTTTGATGCAAGCTATGCAAGTACTTAAAATAAGAAACATTTACTTTGTTAAACTGCCACATATGTCAATATAATGTTTGTTTGAGAGCAGTCATTAGATCAGCACTTTAAAATATTGCAATGATTGTTGTTGGATAGCTCAAAGAAAACTGGTATTTTTCTTAACAAAGCCAGCTTAGAACCTAATAATTTAAGATGAATACCTGCTGAACTACCTTTCTACTGAGTTGAGAGATCAGCTGGGGGTTGTCTATAGTTTTGACCTTTCTATTATAACAGTGAATAGGATGTTAAAATCACAATTACATTTGTTAAACTCAGTTCCCTAAGTCTGATAATTAGAGATTTCCATATAAAATTGCATTTGAAATTTTTGAATAAAATGAGCTACTAAAAAAACCCTTCTAATATTTCTCTTCCACAGGTAAGGAAATCAAAATAAGTGTAAAAATAAGCTTTTAGTAAACCTAAGAAATCCAGGTTTTAAGGATAGAAATTTTATGAAGGTGAAGTTGTGAAAAGCTCAAATTTGACCATGTGTTAATTCATTTTAGTGGAGAGTGCTTTACTCAAGGGCTGCATTTGCACTTATTTGAACAGAAGAAATCTGTTATTATGTCAATTATCAACATTTAACCCAAGACCACTTACTCCTTATTGATCAGAAGAGTAGTGGGAAGTGAGATTGAGATAATTCTTGCATCATAATTGTTAAAACTTTACCCAGCAATTCACTGAATCTTCTTTAGCCATTTTGAATATCCTCAAATTCCATCTTCTGGAGCTGCACAGTTGATCAGAAAGTCCACAGGTGACTTGAGTTTGGGTGCTTGGATACCACATTGCTCAACCAAAGTTCCCATCACCAAAATTCATACCCAAAATTGCAGGGTAGGTTTTACTCTGACTAGAATCAGCTTTAAAAGAGCAACAGCATATTTGTGGCATAGGGTGGTGTTAATAGCAAGAAAATAGGAGAAAACTACACTAAATTATCGGGAATGAAAAGGACTACAGCTGTCTAACACATAATCCAATAGAGACACTTACATGGCTTTACAGGGTCCAATGTTATTTAAAAGCGTTATTTTCAATAAATTGTGTAAATAGGATACACAGGAGGTAGTAAAGAACATCACATTTTTCCTCCCACATACATGAATTACAGTTCTCACAGGAAGTGCTGTTTCACAGTCTTTGCATCTGAGTACTCTCAAACACAGATAAACAGGATATCCTACTGAAAATATTTTTGCTGTGAATACCTCACAAAACAAATCCTGTGATAAAACCAAATTTTTTCCTAATCTATGATCAGAAACCAATATTTTTGACACTTCCAAATTATTCTTAGTTCCAGAGAAGACAGAGAATTTAAATGCAGCTCTGCAGATGGCATATGAAGGGAGGGCAATGACAGAAAAAATGCAAAACCTGAAAATATGCACAATGCCTTCAGGGTCATACCCAGCTAACCTTACCACTGTAATCTACATTAGGTTCTTAGGCTCATAACCTGTTCCTCTGGGCAGACTGATTTCCTCATGTATTAAGTAATTTCTCCCACATTCTTTTCCCATTGCATGGAGTTATCCAATACATTCTTCCCATAAACAGCACTATGATATAGGCACAGTCAGCCAAAATTTGCTTGAAATAAAATTGGAGTATTTCCCATAATACCCACTATATATTTTTGTCAAATAGGGTCATCATTTATCTCTGATTCTTTTTTTCTATTCACATCAGATATCATAGACACAGAGGGGTGATTGGTACTGAATTACAGTAGGATGAAGGAACATAAGTTTCTTGATATTTGAAATACTATGTATCCTTATAAAGTTATAAATGCTTTTCTTACAGAGAAAATTAAAGTCAAGTAGTAAATTGTATTAGCAAGTAGAAAAAGATAATTAAAGCACCTACAGCAATGAGAACTTCTTATGTTATGGAGCTGGAATAAAATTTTTCATTGGTAACAAAAAGATTTCTGTACATCATTTTCATGTTCCACAGGGTGGTCTGACCTAGCAGAATGCTAAATTGCAACAAACTCAGACATATGTTAGCAAAACTTAAAAAAACTATCATGAAATGAAGCATCTAGATTAAACGAGACATCTGAAATGTTATTTCTTTTATCTTATTCCTTGAGAAAAACAAAGCTCTTGATTATTTTACAGTCTGAATTGGTATGAAATCATTATATTAACCTCTAGAATTCATCCAGGCAACAAGACTACAAAGTCTTTATCTGACCATTTGCCAAGAGAAAAAGCACTGTCCTACATTTGGGGCTTTCCTTTATGTTAAGCTCTTATTTATGTTTAATCTTTCTTTGATAACTAGACTAAAATCATAATAGGAATATTATCTTTCCCTGCCTTTTGCTTACTCACAAATGGTGTCTCTGAGCAATTGCCCTCATATTAATAACATATCTGATGTTTTCTACAGGGTCAAGACTATGAAAATAGTTGCACTTCTGTCTGGAGGCATAATGATCATTTGTTCTCTCTGACGTTTGCTTGTTCTAGTAGTGTTTACTACTGACCACGAACAACAAATATCCCTCTGCCCTCTATCTCCTTTTCCAAGCCCCACAGACTCATGTTCCTTCTATTTCTACTATTTAAATACTTGTCTTTGTGTCGACAGTGTGGGAAAAGTCAAAGAATTTGACGGGAGAGCAGATATTATCACACTCATGTAAGTAACATGAAAACTAAAGGAGACTTGGATTTAACACTGAACAGCAAATTGAAAATTAATTTGATATTGCCTAGATTAGTAAAGAAAAGGCAAGTATCTCCATATTCTGTATTAAATCTTATCTTTTTAAAGTATGAAAAAAATAAGAGGACTGTGCCTGAAATATCACATTCAGCTCTGCCTTCTAAATTGCTAGAAGGGTAAGGAAATATTAGGGTGTATCCAACTGCCATTTGGGGTTTTTTTTAGGAGGAAAGATTAGAATGCATAAATACAGTTTGATGAGGAAGTTTTCAAGATAAAAAAAGAGAATAATTTGCCTGTACTGATCTGGGTAAGACACTTGGTGACACTTGCCAGCACATTCACAGCCAGGCATGCACGGATGTGACCTGGTATCTCCTCAACCAGCAGTGTACTCAGAACACCAGGCTGCTTTACGGTGCTTCAACACAGAGAGGGAACCCTATTCCTTTCTCCATTCTTTCCCAGTATAATCTTTCCCACCTAAATGCCATTCTACTGGAACCATCTTACAGGCATAGCACTACCAGCACATGGCCTGAGTTGCTTGGATGGTGAAAACAGGACACTAGACCTGTCTTCCCCTTACATCCATCTGTGGAGGACCAGGTCCTTGAGGCAGCAGAACTCTTGATCCAGGGAAAGAAGTAATAAGCTGTTGTTCTGAGGATGAGGTTTCCCCAGGAGTCTAGAGAGCTTTCTGAAAGTCTATAGCACTCATGATCATACAGTCATGCACCTCCCCAGCACAGGATTTCTTCTGATGAAGGCATTCCAGCCAGCAGCACATCAAGCTGGTAAAATCACAGCATTCTAGGCAAGTTATCTTGCCTCTGCTATGTTTTTAAAAAGAGAAGAGGAACCTTGAATCACACCAAGAGCCACTGCACAAAGACAGAGGAAAGGTCATGAGCCTGTCAGCCCTTGTGCAGAGCAAGGAACCTGCTTCTTGCCTTTTTCTTTCCCTGCACAGAGAGTCATCATGGTGTCTCTCGCCATGAGGAACCCACAGCTTCCACAGAATCTCCCCCCTGTTGTATCAAAGGTGTATAAGACATGATTCTCGACCCTGTCCATATTTCCTCTTACAGAACACCATGTCAAAACACAATTTTCAAAAAAAGCTGCTTCTAGTAAAGGCCCCCCATAAACACATTTGCATAATTCAGCTTAGCATGCAGCAAGGAAGGAAGTGTATTGGAGGTAGTGTACTCTGCTATAGGACCCCAGGAAGCACCTGAGACATTGCACAGGTATCCTGTACAGAGATGCTGAGGAGGACAGAGCACTACCAGTTCAGGCTCTGTAAAGACATCTTAACAAAGGTCAGTCAGCAGAGGGGTATCATCTCCCCACACATGGTATCCAGGATTTTTCCCAGGTTACTCACAAGGGTTTGCAAGATGGGAGAGTAACAATCAGTGTCTCTGCTGGGAGAAGCACTGCAAAGTCCCCTCAATGGGGATTTGAAATCTATTGAGTCATCCTGGGCAAACAGGGAAGAAATGTAGAAAATACATTTTATGCTTCGAGCCAACCTTCATAAATAAAAGCAAGCAAAATCAAAACCCTCAACAGATATATGTAATGCCTCCGGATGCCAGGAGAAGCCTTAAAATATATTGAATTTGTGAACTTTTGAAACAAATATTTTCCTAACACAAATTGTGAAGAAGCTCATGATCTGCCTGCTCAGTGATTAAAAGGCAGCCAGCAAAGGTGGGTTTTATGTTCTTTCTGCTAATTAATACCCATCACTATCTTCTTGAGGCCACTGTGGATTCAGTTCTCACATCTTTGTTCACAGCGACTGCAGCCTTTCCCAGTAATCACTTCCACTAGAAGCATATGTATAGAAGAGAATTTCAGAGCATCTGTGTACTGTCATCACTTACCAAAGAATACATTCCAGTAAACACTGCTGAAGAGACTAACCATGCTTTACATCTTTCTTCAGACAGTGTCATAGAAGCTTTAAGAACATTTCATTACACAATCTACCTAGAGGACACATTATTAATGCTACATACAAATTAAATCTCCAAATGACAAGGTGAAAATCTGTGAAAAATTAACAGAGCAATCCACAAGCCCATCTTTGCTGTATCATCATCTCTTTTGTACATGGGTTTGACTTCCAGGAAATCTGTTAGCTGTCACTGTGTACTGCATAAGACTGTTCTGCAGTCTCAAAGGTCCTGACAACCAAGACTTTGATTTTGTAAGCATCTGTCTTTCTAAAACATATCAGAAGACTATGGGTGAAGAGCTAAACTGTACTATGAGTAGCACATGCTCATAGCTTGAATTTCAGCAGCAGTACTTTGGACCACCTTTCTCTTTAGGGTTATCATTAGCTTGGCTCCAGAAAATCCTGCATAATTACTCATGTTCATAGCATAGGTTTGAGGTAAACAACACAGAAGAGAGCTGATAGAGCTGAGGAGCTAAGAAACAATGTAAAGAGAAAAAATAAATTGGTGTGAACTTAACAGTATCCTTTGCCCTAAATATACAGAAAAAAGAAGTGAGGAATTACGTTTTAGCTAAATCAACTACACTTTACACTTGCACTTGGTGTTTAGTTCTCTGTTTGCCAGTTTCCACTTACACCTTTCAACCAGAATCTCAAAAACTGGAAGTATTAGGAAAAATATTAAACTGTTGTATGCATTAAGTACACCTTGTCCCTTAAAAACCTGCTGATGAATGACCTGAAAATTCCATTATTAAAAAACAGCTATTCATTATTAATTAAACAATTGTTCAGCAACAACTTGAGTTACTACTGACTGCTCATCACACTTTCATCCACAGTTGCTAAGCAGCTGGTGAAAAGAAGGAATTGCATTTTAGGTAAATAGTTTGCTCATGGTTTGTTACTTTTTAGGTAAATAGTTTGCTCATGTTTGGTTACTATTTTCATGGTAAATAGTTTGATCATGGAGTAAAAATCAACTCAGTCTAAATTAGAACATTCTGGTTTTTCCTGACAATAAACATCCATGAAAATGTGCAGATGAGAAAATAGGTTTAAGCTGCATTTAAAAATAACAAGCAACAATTTAAAATTTCTACAAAGCTGAAGACTGAGGGTGATCAAAGTAGGAATTTCTGAGGCTTTGTTTCTCCTGGAGTTCCACTGTTCTCCCACCAGCTTCATACATTCTATCAACATTATACAAAAATAAAGTGATCTGCCCTCCACCTCCATTTCAGTTGCCAAAAACAAATTAGTAACACAAGTCTATTTTATAGACCCATTCTCTAGATTTTTCTCCTTAGAAGATTCACTGTTTGCCTAGAGAAAAGAAAAAATCAGATTTAATGTGGAAAGTTTAAAACTGTACCTGAAGAACTCCATGAAAGAGAAGCCATAACCATGCTGTTCAGCAATTCCAGCACAAACAACGTTTGCAGATGCTCCAATCAATGTTCCATTACCTGCAGTTCAGAAAACAAAGACAAGTTTATAGTTATGCTCTCTTAGTTAAGCTTCCTCCGTTTATCCTGTTTTAAAGTCCTAAGATGTACTCGTCACAAAAGAAAAATCAATTTCTGTTGTATAGGCTTGGAAAGAAACATACAGTCAATATCTCCACATCCTATGAATAACTTCGTCTTTGAAATATAAGCCTGGTATTATTTTCTGATTCTACATAATCCAGAAAAATAAGGAAGGAACTTAGCACCAACTGTTGTCAAAAAAACACCAGAGACCTGCATTCAGACAAACTTGTTGATTTTTAGTTCTAAGTATCTAGAAGGCATCATCAGATGAGGTGAAAAGATGAGATAGTTTGAGGATGCTAAAAGAAATGGATGCCTTTTTTCATTACACCAACTTTACACTGACAATGTGTTTCTCTATAGATAAACTAATTCATTTGTAATATTTTTTAAATAGATATTTAAAACATAGTAAGTGTGACAATGGAGGCCAATGGATCTGTTTCACATCTATGTCCTAAGGCAAAAGGATCAGAGACTTTGTTTACCTAATCACCATGGTTCTTCAATATATAAGGGAACAAAATTTCATTCAGTGAACTTTGCCAAATTACCTTATACAACCCCCCGCAGGAGAGGAACACACCAAAGAAAAATAATTTTCCATGTTTGTAATTTGCATCTATCCTCACTTCTCTTCTCCCAAGGTTTTTCCAGGAATTAATTTATTTCTTCCTTTTCTCTAAACTTTTAACAATCTGTCAATGTATAGAAGTCAGGTATTCAGAGCTCAGAAAGATCGACCCATTTTCTATATCTTTCCCATGAGTCATACCTAAGACTTACACATGCAGCATACTTGACTTCCACAAAGCAGATGGCTTCTGCAAATGTTTCTGATCTAAGGCACGACTCAGGAAGTGACAGTGACTCCTACATGCTGTTCTTCAGCTGAAGTTTTGAACAAAGGAGGTAACAATCCAAGAGAATTTTTTTTATACTTTGGTAAATCATCTCTTTTGCCATACATCACTACGTTAACAGTCCATTGTTCTAAGCACAGGTCTTCCTTTCCTCACATTGGCATGTAGTTACTCTTCTAAATTTGATTCTGTTAAAAATTTTAGCTCCATGGAAACTCTTCTAGTCTGACTTTAAGAGAAACACATCTGAAGGTAATTAATGCTCCAGTTATTTGTTTTGATTTAGCAAATGTTTCAGGTCACCCAGAGATCAGTTTATCAAAAAGTATCTAAGAATAAAGGCAGAAGAATTATTCCCTCAAGTATTCACACATGGTACAGTAATGGCCTTCTGCTCCTGAAAGTGGACACAAAATGAGCAAATGTCTAAAAATATTCTTAAAAGATAACAGAATACACTTAAATTGAAATAAAAAGAAGTGCTATAATTCAGATGCTTTTGACTTGTCATTCTAGTGACAGAGCAGCAACTTTGAGAAAAAAAACTAAACCCCAAAAGTCACCCAGGACTTTTTTAATTACTTTTCTTAGTTGATATCATGAAAGCCAAAGCTTTCCAATAAAAAACCCTGGGATGGTAAGATTTTTCCTATTGACTCCAAAGAAAATGCATGATTCTTATTTACTACAGTATGGTCAATTATTATCAACACACATTTGGCAGAAAACTGAGATTGGCATCCTGCAGTAAAGATCTGGACAAAGGTGTCTATTGTCTCAGGTGAGTGGCCTAAGCAACGCCTATTAAGAACAGTAGACTGGTTTTATTTTCTCATCAGCAGCCTTCAACAGCTCTTGAGCAGATGCCACTATGGAATAAGGAAAACGCAGATATCTTGGAGATTTATTGAGATGAGAAAAGCATTCCACTCCCACTCCCTCTAGTTCCAAATAGAAGTTTTATTTCCTATATTTGATTCTCCATCTATGGGTTTGTTTGTTTTTTTTTAATTCCCCCTTTTTTCTGTTCTCCTAGGAGCTATGCTAGGTGACCTGCTTCCTAATTGCTCTGTTTTTAAGGTTTTGACATTGTAATTGACCTGGAGCTCAGTGCAGAGGTCCTGCCTGTCCGTGAGGAGTTCTGCTGATGTTGGTGAAACTGCACATCAATGCAAGGGTGTATCCTTACTGATCATAAAACTATTGTCATCATTCTTGTGAGACACCAAGAATTATTTGTAACCTCAGCTTTGTGTCACACACAGAAAATCCCCCACACCCCCACACATGCTTCAGTTCTGGAGAAAAAAGGATTACTAACCTCACGAGAGGAACAGAAACCTTTAAAAAATAGTGTCTAGCTCTGGTCATCAGGAACATCACAATTCATTTCCTTTGCCCTCTATTTGCCTCAAAGTAAATCTTAATTACTTTAATGCGTGTTTAAAAATACAAAATTGAACTTGGAACAAACAGCATTCCTGGTAGGTACTGCCATGAGAAAGCCAAGACCCAAGGCATGTGGCTTAATGTGAAAACAGAACAAACGAATCCAGCTGATGTTATTAGAGGAGTCAGGCAGGAGCACTTTAGGAATTTTCAGTTCCAAACTAATCACTAATCTGCAGCATCCAAACATTTCATAAGAGATTTCTTCTCTATGTGTAGCACAACCAGTCATCACTCTCAGGATAACGTTACTGCAGGCAAGGAATATAACTCTGGTTTCAAATTAAAGAAATGAGACTGAAACTGTGCTTGTCCCATGGCTCTGACTAGATGCAGTTGAGATCTCCAAACAGCACGAGCTCTCCTATACTGTATATGGGCTATAGTAATGCCTTCACATAATGAACTATTATGGAAATAGTTTCTGCCTCAGCAGTGAATTGATTTCCCCAAGTAGATTTCACTTGAGAAGAAATTGTCACCTCAAATGTTATCTGAGAGGAGCAGCATTTCTTTTTCATTTGTTTGGAGCGTGTGTGCAGTTTAATTAGGCACTGTCTCAGCAGGCTTCAAAGAACTGCACTAAAATTAACAACAGAGACAAACTTTTGTTTCACCTCCCAGGAACATCTGTCTCCACAGCCCAGGTTTAACTCACTAGTGAAACAGCAACATTGTGACCTCTGAATCAAGACTAGGTCAATGTACATGGAAATCTATTCATTAAATTCATTCTGATTGACGCAAATTGAGAATAAACATTTTTTAGGACTTCACCCAGTCTTGACTTCATCTTCACATCATCTGGAATCTTAAGAACAATTCATCTTAAAAAGATTCCTGCTTGCTTGTGTGTATGCTCAAAACAAAATAACACATGGGTCAACTGTATCAAACAACAACATTGCAATAACCAATCTGTTTTGATGACTCCTATTGTAACTTTGTTGGTGACTCCTACTCACCCTTTATCACAAGGCAGATGGTTACTGAGAAACTGGATTCACTACAATGAATTAAATATTTCTAATATTAATAGTATGTGGCATCTATGATGTAAGCAATAAATTTTATTCTGAATATCTGTTCTTCCTTTTGTTCTTGACAGACTACATGCACTGTTGTTAATATTAACTATGCGTAATAGTTCATAAGCACGAAATCAAGAGAGACATTTTCCTTAAAGAAAACATAATAATTCTAATTAGTTGTCTATGCCACACAGAAGCAAAAGACAGAGGAATCCTCATAGATTATAATCATTTTTCCATAGATTTGCCCTAGCTTTGCACAATAATTTCAGAAACAAAATAGAAGGTCTTCTACTGCTTCCATCTAAAAAAGGTAATATAAAAGTTTCTTTCTGATATTTCTCAAGGCAAATAACTCTGAATATCTTGAGGAAATGTGAAATCAACTCCAAGTGTAAGACAGTATTTAAGAGTTTTAGTTCACAATAAATCTATCAAGAAATATCCAAGCCCCACACTTTAAAACACACCTTTGCATCCGCAGCTGAGAGCTACAAGCAGGAAGATGCTGACAAGGTTTGGTAAGCCTGATTTGATACCTCCACTATCCACCAACCTTGCTCCTTCCAGCCTTCTGCTTCCACTTGTAGCTGCTTCTCAACCCAGTGTTCAGCTATTGCCTTTTGCTACACCACTCCTTCAGAGACTGCCAAATCTGAGCCCAGAGCCTGCACACCACACACAGTGCAGCTCTCTTGGGCCCAGACAGACTGTTCCTAAGTAAACAGAGTTTGTCCAAGTCACTATAACCTGCAAAGCACTGAAAATCAGCGCTGGGAGAACCAATTAGTGTTACTGAAAGAAGGGGCTGGAAAATCAGATGAGAGTGATAGCAAAGAAAGGGAGAGAGTTTGAATCAATAAAGTGTGTCTTCTCACTTTAAGCCACATCCTCACCTGTTGATTTTTACTTGTCAGCAGCACATCTATTATATCTAAATACTCTTAGCTCTCAGGAGTCCTTTTGGTTCTGCCCCCTCAAGAGCAAGACTAACCCTTGTGTTTGCTGCATTAATATGTTTGCCTGGAGAATCACCTCAAAGTGCCTGGCAGGATTAGTGTTTATTACTCAAAGCACTGAGAAATCAAAGGGAAGGGATTATCACTAATAAAACTGTTTGGCCTAGCATGAGCAGCCTTCATAAACAGTAACTTCCTTGAATATAAAGGAGATAATACCTGGGGTAACAGCAAAGTGGAAGCCTTACAGAAAAGTTTGTTTTGCTGTGAGAATAAGAGACCATTTCCCTTCCACATGCTCTGATGGTGGAGAACAAGATACACCTGTGCTTAACCACGAGCCCTGCATGTTTTCTCCCCTGTATCTTTGGTCAGCTAATGCAGAAGGGAAAATACTACCCTATTTTCATGCCAACACACGCCTTGAGAACAGCTTTTCCCTGGCCTTTAATAAACATCTGTGACAGGCCCAGTTTTACACAGGACAACTGTTCTCACTGCTTTGTCCAGACAAGGATTCTCTTTCTGAAACAAGGAATTTTCTGCAGAGTCATGAATAATTTTAGGGTGATGATTCTCAGCCCTGCTTTTTGCTATAATGAAACCATTCTGTTACAGTATCAAGTAAAACTTACTGCAGGAAGCCAGCTCCTTGCTTCCAATCCATTTTTAAAGGAAACTCCTGTGCAGTCTCCCATATAATTTACATTGTTAGATAAAGGTAGACTGATGTGCCTGGCTTCCTTTCCATAGCATATTTCATTTCTCTACTGAAAGCACTGGCTAAGCAAATGTAACAAATCTGTCTGCCAAAGTGAACACTGACCAGTTCTGGTTTTGATTAGCCTTATGGAAGACAGCCTTCATAGCTTTCATAAATGTTCAGTTTCAAACAAAAAGTAATACAGATTTGCCTCATTTAACGCCCCCCCCCATTTAGATTCATCTGTTAAACGTCCATAAGTCTTGAATATCTTCTAATAATGGGCAAGATTTGAATATCTTAATTTTTTTTATGTGTAAAAATTAATAAGCCAGATAATCAAACTTTGCAGTCAATGAAGAACAGAATCAAGGCCAATTGAACTGTTAGCAGCCCTTAAAAGGAACATCAAATCATAGACATGCATGAGCTCATATAATGTTGTTATTTGTAATAAAATGCAGTCTTATGATACCAAAATTTTTTATTTTACTGATTTGGAAATATTTTGAATTGTATGTTTCTACATAAATGCATAAACATGGACATTATAGGAAAAATAATGAAAGAGCATGAATGACACCTTTGAGCTCACTTATCAAAAAGTTCGTTGAACTGCATTCAACCCCATGCTTTTAATCAGGTGAAATTTACTTTTTCTCATCACTTCAACACCAACAGCAGGAGAGTTGTATAAGCATTGCAGTAGTCAATGCTCATTGTTTCCTTTTTGCTGTGAGAGGAAAGGGTGAAATTTAAATTTGTCATTTTTCTGCCATAAGAGTGAAATAAACAAGGTGAATTGCTGAACATCCAACACTTGTTACTTTAATGACATAAAGAAATCCATAAACTTCTATCAAATCGAGACATCTGTAAAAGACACATAAAACCTGAGGTGACCACTAAAGCCACTTCTCTCCTCGAAGTCAACCTACCCATTACAAGTGTAAAATAAACTATTACAATGATGGATAGTGCCAGCAGTCTGTCAGAGCATTCCCCTATGCCCTGAGACACATATTCAGGTAGGTTTCCTTTAATGCTTTTAATGCTTCACATATTTCATATTTTTAAAGCTGCACATATTTCATCTCTGATTTTCAGATTCACAGACTAAAACTATGTCGACTCAGTTTCACAGCTTTGCCACACGTGATTTTAATGGGGAACAAATATTGAAAAACTGTTTCATATACAGAAAACTGGCAGGAGAGTACATTATTCTACTTCATTGTAATACACTTTGAAGCTAACTGTGCTAAATGGATTTATTAATGCCTATATAAATAATATCTAGGGTATGATTATAACTTTTCTGAGTGCCATACAGAATGTGTAATTTGTTAATATGTATCAGCATGAATATTGCAAACCAAGAGTTTTTCCTCCTCAAGGTGCAAAAGAGGGGGTATTGCCTGGAAAGTGTCTGCAGAGGAAGGAAAGTCAATAATCCAATATTATATTCTGCACTTGAGTGTTTCGAATCTTGCTGCCTTGTTTTGTCTGATAAGTCCAAGTGCTACCTTCCAACTGAATATGCCTCTTCTGCTGACAGCTGTTCAGAGTCTGTATCCTCATACTGCAGCAACTCACTGATACAACATAATCATTTTGCCTATTCCATATAAATCTGAAAACAGAAGTGACTAAGTCTTCTGGAAAGAACATTCTTTCATTTATGAGAAATAAATGCACAAAGCAAGTAAAGAAAATTAAACACATCTCCACAGATACTTTGTAGGAGCCTCTAATGCCTTCTCTGATTGATCATTATCCCATCTCTAATTTGCAGAACTTTATAGCTTGCAGTTATTTTACACAGATTGAAGGCCATTAATAGACACATTTCAAAGTTATCAGTAATGCTAGCACTACAATCAAGTGATTTTGGTGTTTGGTGTAAATTTATTTTCTAAATCAATACTACTTATTACACATAGCTCTCTTATTTCCATTTTTTAATCTAAGACTTGCCATCCAAAATACAAATCAGCAGCAGCAGCTGAAACAGCATCCTTTACCCCATATACTTTGTATTTCACCCTTACTGACATACAAACATCTATATATGCATGTCTGCCAAGGTAACTCTTTCATAGCTTAGAAAAATGTCCTTGCTGAGAACAATATACTAGTTTCATTAGGGGGGTTATTTTCTGTATTAACTCAGCATCTTAAAACCAAACTGATTTCTGATATTGCCTTCGTACAGACAAAGATATGTCTGTCAAATATTCACACTCAGTTTTGGCTGGTTTTACATTTTAGGCTCAAAACTTTCTTCTGTATGTCTTCCATACCACAGAAGACAATCTTTAGCAATCTGGAAGATTAGAGAATATCCTTTAGCTGCAGGGAGTCTGGAAATGAGCCTGGATCTCACACCAAGGACGTTTCAGCACTGCTGGGCTGTAAGAATTTCACACTGAAAAAGCATGAAGATAACCCAGAGCTTGAATGTCATGAAAGAGCTAAGGAAAACAGCAACTGGACTTTCATAGGAGGTTACAGATTCTGGCTGTTACAGCAAGAGGATAGTTTGCGCTCTCAAGTATCAACAGAGTGAAAAGAGTCCTTGTGCTGATATCCAGTTGTTTTTCACTCTACAGCAAAACCCAAAACCTTTCAGGTAACATCTGAATAAGCCCTTCATTAAGAACCAGAAAAAAATATTACCAATTAATGGACAGCAAGCACTGTTGAATTAAGTTCCATCACTGCAAAAATCATAGAGACAATGCAAAGTATACTCAATAAATTAGATATTAGTGGAAGACATATAAAAAGCATGCTTCTAGATAGGTACAGTTTAGAGGTAAAATGCTGCTAAAGACTATCCTGGGGTCTTTAAAGAAAAACTGTGAGATATTTCCTAAATTTCCCTATTTGATATGCCTGCCTTTCAAAGTTGAGAGCAGAAACATCCTTTACTTTTTGAAAGATTTCTCTCATTCCTTGCCATACCACCCTTTGATTTTGACTGAGTTTTATATCCATAAAAGAAAAAAGTCTATCTAAATGTGGACTGTCTCACCCATAAGATATAGAATTGAGCCCCTGGATTTCTTGTCATTAAAAGACTCTTTTAGATCCAACAGGACTTTTCAATATTCATGTCCTGGTTAAAATCAAGCTCAGGTTGGTATATTTTCTCTGCCAAAAAAAAATTTCCTACCATTTAAATTGCACATTTTTTAAAACGTAAAGCTGAATGGTGCTCCTCTTAAATAACAGTTATATTTTTACACCATGCATTCAATTTTTGGTAGACTTTTTTAATCTTTCAAATTGAAAAATATTATACAAATTTGATCTATTTTAATTATAAAAGAACTTCAAAGTAGCTGCAGTTTTTCATAATGTTAATTATCAGATATATTTAGTACATTTTATGCTTTCTGAAGGATATAACTTTTCCTCATGTTGCAGAGAAGGAGGGTTGGTTTATGAATATAAACAATATTTTTAGCTTTATACCTTCAACATGTCTGAAGCTTTAAAACTAGTTTAGGATTTTATTGAGCAGAATCAGCAGGAATAATAAATTGGTGATACTCCATTCTGCATGGCCCCATCTGCACCAGGGACCTAAGGAGGTGTGCTGAGATGCAGAATAGCTGCAGCACTGGACCATTGAGAGAATTCCCACTGTTTAGCTGCACTGTGGGATAGCTGTAATAGCTGTTATTAGCACAATGTCCTGTGGATAATGAATTTTATTCACACCTGGGTTTTGACCCGTAAGGTTAGAAGAAAGGCTCCAGCAATCCTCTTTTCATACCTCCTGTCTTGACGTAGAGCCTACAATTGAGTTGTGTGGCCAGAATACCACAACTGAATGCATCCTAGAGGCTGCCTATTTCTGCAGAATTGTAACACTGATGACTTTCAGGTCTTGTCCTTCAGCAAAATACTCAAGGAAAATAGTGCAAAACTATACATTGTATAAAATATACCCTCTGGACCACAGTAATAGTCACTGCAGCAGAGTTTTTGCACTTTTCTACACTAGCAACGGAGATCTCAGAAGTTAAAATTAAAATTAATATCAAAAATTAATTTGATATTTTTCTTTTTTTTTCCAAAGGCATACTGTTTATAAATCATGAAAAAAGGAAAATAAGATAAAGAGACAAAAAGGCAAATAAATGCCAGTTCTTTAAATGTCAAATGTAAAAAACCCCTTCAAATAATATCTTAGCTATAACCTCTTCAGCTCTGTAAATAGTCTAGTTCTAGCCAACTGAACGATTTTAACATGTGATTTTCTGACTGTACACTTATCCAATTTAAGTTGAATCCTTTTTTCATGCTCTTTTAAAAGTCACGAGCCAATATAAAAAGTGTAATTAAAGTTCCACTTGTTCTGAAATTGCTGTAGCTAGCAACCTTCATTTGATCTCCAGAATTTCAGGGCAGCATTCCCTAGACACTGTTGGAAGTTCTACATAAAACAGCCTCCAAAGGGCTATAATTTCATCGAGTACTAGAATACCAAATATTAATGAATGAAGCTTTATTCAGTGTCCTCTTGTGCAAAAGTAATACAGATACAGATTCATCAGAACACCTCAGAAGTTTCTTCCTTGTTTACTTCCTTTAGTACCTTTTATGTTTCCTGTTTTCTTTCCCTTCATTGTCAACATGTAATTGAAATATTGACAGATCACACATAAAAAAATCTCCATGAGCAACACAATTTTGCCAGATACTTAGTCAGACTGACCACTAATGCCCAGACAGATGTGAATTAATAGTTGTTCAGCATTCAGAAGATTTGACCAACCAAAAGGCCAAAAAGTCTGAATTCATTTGACCTGGTTTTGGGAACCCTCTCAGTCACCTGAGGGGCTCCAGTGTGCTCTGCAGAGATCATCCAGCAGATTCAGTGGGTGAATAAATATCTTGGACATTCCAGTATCCCCATCACCAAACATGGAGGCTGGGGCAGCCAGACTCCTAACTTACAACTTAAGTTCTTAAAGATAGCTGGGACAAATGTAGATCTAAATTTCCAGAATCAGATCCCCTGGAAAATTATCATGTTTATTTAACCTTAACAGTGTAAGACTGACATGACCTGAATAAGAAAATTTCTGCCAAAAAGATCAGAAACTCCAACTCTGAGAAATATCCAAAGAATTCAAAACTGTGACACTCTCACCAAGAACTGCAGATGGTCATCACTGTCCTTGGCTTTCTTGATTCAGAGATGGGATTTTTCATCGCTTCTCACCTTCAGAGACACATTTCACAGAACAAGGAGCATCTATGAGATATTCCTTTACTTCTTTTGTCTGAGCACAATGCCACGAAAGTCAGAAATTTAGCAGCAGTAGCTCTCTTTTGGGAGACAATGACAATAACGTGGCAGTTACACCGTCAAAGGTCTTTTCATCTTATTTGAGACTGACTCCATCCTTCTTTCACTTCCAGAACAACAGCTAAAGCAATGAAGGAAAATTACTGCCTTTTCTCATTCTATCATCTTCCAAACATGTATCTGCCTGTGCACTTTGTGGCAATAGGAAAAAACTAATTGCAACCACTGGAAATTTTTTAGGAGAAAATGAATGGCACTTCCCAAGACAGGCACAAATGCTGATGCTCCCTTTACAGACACATTAGCAGCGTTTACCATGAACTCCAGAAACACTATCAAATTACCAGAAAGGAAGTTCTGCATTATGTGGTTAAACAGCTAATCCTAAAATATTTAGTTATAATGTATTATTTCATAAGACTCTTCTACAAAATACCTTGTTTGCCAAGTTCCCTTGCTTGCATAAGCAGTGATAAGATCCAATCTTTTGCCCTAAGTGCCAGGTCGTAATGATATCATTGTCATCTACTCCTGCAATTGCATTAGCCTACCTTGAGGATTCCTTGACACACTTCAGGGATGATGACAATTCTCTTTTGGAAATAATCTTTCAGGACCATCAAGACTTCCTTTTTTAAAAACGGAAAAGCCCCTTTTTCCCCACTTTTCAAGGCTGCATCTTTTAAAACTAAAGCTTTTACACACTTCCCATTCTCCAACAATAAGCTCCTATCCATTCACTTTTTCACAATGGAAAATCAAAAGTATGATAAATTTCAAGCTAACACTGCTTATAAGACATTTGCCAGTATAACTCAGCATATGCTCAGCTTTATCCTAATAGAGAACAGTCGGGAGAGTTTAAGCTTTTGCTAATAATGATCTAACCTTTTATCCAAGTATTTGTATGGAGCATATCTGAATAGCTAGGCAGCTCCTATGGTACTCTAATCTCTTTAATCCAAATCATTGTCATGGTACTGTTTACATTTTTACTTTTGTCTCATACTGCATACACACAGAAGTCTCTTAATATCCAGGCAGCCCTTCAAAAAATCAAATTAAAGGAATTTGGGTTAAGATGATAACTGATAGTTTAGGAAAATCAGCTGAGACTTGTAAAGACTCCAAGGCTGGTAAAGTGTCTCCCACTCAGAATATATCAGCGTAATCTGACTAACTTCATATTTCTTATGATTTTTTTTAAATCTGAATATTTAATGAAATGAGAGTATGTTCAGTGATCAACAAATTCACAGAATGAGTGTCATTTAGATTGAAAAAGACCTCTAAGAACTCTGAGTCCTATCAAAATGTGAAGAAAGGCAATATTTTAATGGCACACATCTATATGAATATATGATGATTATTCCAATCACTGGTTTTAAAGAGGAATAGATTAAAGTCACAACATAATGATGAGTAATGATGATCACGAAGAGATATTCCTCAAATGAATAACTGTTGTGTGATATAAATTATCCTGCCTCTGCAATGTGCTCTTAAAATTTAATATGTATATTACCTCACTGTAATTGTTAGGTATTAGGGTCATTGGTACTATCAATCACTCAGCTAAATAAACAACCCTGAACTTTCATTGCACACAAAACTGGTTTTAGTTTTAGTCCCTGTAGAGTCAAGAAAACTGTTTGGAGGTGCGTGGAGTGGAAGAAGTGGTGAATATATGGTAAAACAATGTGTTAATAATTTTAACTTTATATAACATAACTACCTAAATATTTAGGTATTAAAACACAGCCCATACAACATAATTAGCATAAAAATTCTAAGTAGTAAAAATATAATACTAGCTTTTTTCTCATTAAAAACTTACACATTTTAATGGCTTTTAATGACACTAAGTGGACTTGTTAATTGGCAATGTTATGTTGTAACATCTTCATAAGCCATTAGCAAAATGCAAAAAAAAATTCTTTGCAAGTATTAATTTAAAACTACAGGATTGCTATTCTCTTTTATTCTTATAACAAATAGAGAGAAAATCCAGGGCCTACAGTATATATATGCTACCTTTTTACTTTAAAAAATTAAAACCAGTCAATAAAGCATCTTCTTGTTTTGTGCTAATGTACTGATGATACACAAAATCACAGTTAACACCAATATGGGCACTAGAAGAATGGCTGTTTTAGATTCATTGTTGGAGGTACATTTCCCAGGGACTTCAAAAGGATTTTCCTTAAAGTGAGAAGTGATAAATAGGTCAGCAAATGGATACTCAAATAGTTTCTGTAAGTCAGCCAGAAAACATGCCAGTGACTCCAGTAGATTTTGAATCAAGCATTCAGATCTCAGCTATTATACATTTTCTGCATATTTTCAATGAGCAGTGATGGCTTTCTGTTCTGAAAGCCAACTGTATCTTTGTCTTTTCTCTCACAAAAGATCAGAACCCTATAAGCACCATCTGGACTGTTTCTTTGTATGTCTGTAGATTATGCAGATACAGACTTCAAACACAGACTGCAAAAATCCTATTGTACCAGCAGCAACTGACTGGGGTCCTTATCCAGGAGTGCTTTGAAGTCAAAGGAGCTGAATCAGGCCCTCCATATGCCTTGCAGAGTAAAATGATTGAACGTTTTGCGCCAGTTTATGCATGCCATAATTGCATAGCCATTACCTTATGTCAGCTTTCTCACATAAACTCTTACCTCCAAGGCATGCACCCATGGCCAATGAGAAGATTAATGGCTTCATAGGCAAGTTAACATCTGGATCTTTACCCAGATTGAGAAGTACAGGAATCTGTGGTTCAAGAAGAAAAGAGGAAGAGAATGAGGAGACATTATCAGTACAATATGATTAGTACATGTTGAGTACAATATGAGTATTGTTCAGTACAATATGAGTAAAGTTCATTAAAGGAAACAATTTAAACCACCAGTAAGTCCAGAGAGTAAGGTGGTAGGGGGAGGGGGAGGGAATGTTTTTGTTCGTGATGTTGTTTTTCTTAATTAGTATCTTTGCATCATATACTTGATCTATACTCAGCTTTCCCCCTGACTGTGCTAATCCCATAGCTGAAGAGGAGCTACTGACATTAGGCCAAGCCTGACACAAATACTGCTAACAAACCTGAGGCTGTCTTTAGGTTTTGAGTGCCTTCCATTAGATCTTCCTAGGTCTACAGGGAACTGACAGTGACTATAAATCAATTCTTGAAAGCTAAAGGACAGAGATGTATCTTCTCTTCTTGTTGGAGAAAATGCTGAAAGATGCCCAGACCTTCACAGTGAAGATGGCTGTAGATCATGAGTCGGTAATCAAAAAATTACAAATCCTTTTTGTAATCAAACATATCGGATCTATTAGGGGAGAATTGGGAAAATTCCATTTGGCAGACCTCTGAATTCATAAGCAGATCAGAGTTATTTTACTTCTTATTTCAACATTATATTTACCACAGAATGTGGATTTAGTTCACTGGGAAATATTTTCAAATAGTTTAATGCCAGCCAGGAACTAAGCACCATGCAGTTCCTATCTCATACTCACCCACATCTCCCCTTAGGGGGGAGAGGAGAATCACATACAAACATTAAACCTTATGGGTCGAGACAAAAACCGTTTAATGATTGAAACAAAAGGAAATATTGTAGCAATAGTTAATAATTATCATAATAGTAAATAAGATTATGAGAATAATAATAATAATGAAAATGAGAGAGAGAGAAAGGATTTTGAAGAAAAATAAATGATGCATAATACAATTCCTCACTACCCACTAACTGCTGCCCAGCCCATCCCCCAGAAGCAATTGGTGCCAGTTAGACAACTTCCCACCATTTATATTTTGAGTGTGACATTTTTTGGCCAGTTTGGGTCAGCTGGCCTGGCTATGCCCCCTCACCTACCCTCCAGTTCCTTATGCTCCTGCCCTGACAGGGCATGGGAAACTGAACAGTCCTTGACTGGGTATAACCACAATTTCATAACAACCAAAACATCAGTGTGTTATCAAGATTATTCTTACAGTAAATCCAAAGCACAGCACTATAGCAGCTATTAATAAGAAAATTAATTCTATGCCAGCCAAAACTAGAACAGGCAGTTTTATGAATTTCATTTAATTGCTTTAGCAAATAAAATAAAATGCTTAAAAACCCTGAAAAGTGAAATAAGATTTGTAGGAAGGCACAACAGACTTCATTAGGCAATTGGTATAGAGCCTAAAAATACAGCAAGTAGGCTTTCCAGCCACATCTACCACCAGTTCTCAGCCAGTAACATTCTTCAAAGCAAAACAACTTCACCTTTGTTTGGAGAAACTGGTTTGAGTTCAGCATAATATTGTAAACACTTGGTTTGAAAGAATGGTGTAATCAGTACCTGTAGAGAGAAAGTTATTGTGAAGGGGAGAGGTGGCAATGTTATTCTCCTGTTTTTAACATGTACAGGGGTTTATGTGACCAAAAGGGAAAGAGAAAGAATAAACAAATATGGAACAGCAAGACCTCATACAGGAAGGGATTTGAGAAAATAACTGTGATGTGTCTTAAAATTAGTGCTTTCTCAGAGTCTGGGAGTTTCAGTAGTGAATGGAGTTGTGACTTTTAATCCTCCAATTTGTCATTTTAACATATTTCACAGGTCACCCTCAAGGGGTATGATCTCAGAGCTGGAACAGCTGCTTCCTATAAAATGCTTTCACTTTGATAGCTGAGTGATGGTCACCTTTATTGACTGTGTGTTCTTTTGGTATGGAGCAATATATAGGCTTCATGAAGAATTACAACCCTTTCCCCATTCCACCCACCAGTGGTGCTACTCATCCCTCTTAAATCTTCTATTTGAGTAACCTAGATAAGCTAATGTCTAAACAAATATTCTTGAATTTTATATTGGCTGAAGATGTCTATTTCTATTTTAGGGCCTAAGGAAGGCTCAACAGGCTCAACATCATGTCTGGATTTTCATGAAACAGTAAAGCAAGATGTCATTTCTCGACACAAACTTTATTTCTCTCAAACTGTCAGAGTAGAACATGATATGCAATCCAAAATTAAGTTATATTTATTTTGAAACAATGTCATGTTTCAATATTTTCTGTTGTTGAAGTCAGTCCTAAAGCTGTTGTCAGACAGCTCCTGAGGGCAGAGCAAATAATGCCCTTTTCACACCCCAGCAGTGAGAGCTTTCATAAAGCAGAGCCCTGTGGTTATCCAAGAAGCTCCTCCCTAATGACAGCACCATGAGGGACAGGGGAAACAAGATGCCATACAGAGATCCTCCAGAAAGTCCATGAGGTAATTCCCTGGTAGGTATTTGCAGCCACATGTGTGTGATACTCCCATCAGAAAATTTGGTTCTCTGCTTAATGAAGAAATTCAGCATCCTTCAGGAGCTCTCAGCATCCTGTAAATTTCTATTGACTGAACACACAGAAACTGGAAGAAGACCACTGAACAAAGGTTTCAATTCAGTGTGTCTTCTTTCAAACACAAAGACACATCACAACATATTAAGAGAAAGTGCAATTGTGTAACCTGTTTGAATCTCCATATCTTATTTTTTTTTAAACTTAAATTATTTTAGGAACCCAAATATGCACTTAATCCACATTCATTTTATTTTTCTCTACTTGCTACATAATTGCTTTTCTTCCATTTAGAAATACTGTGAACTCTTTTTGAAAGGCTTGATAATAATTAATAATCTATGTTAAAATTATCATCAGTGATGGTATGCTCCTAATTACCTTAACAGGCAGTAGGGCTAGATCAGGAATCTCTGCTTCCTTGAATGCACGTTTTTGTGTTAAGGGATTAACACTGAAACTTGCCTTAGCAATACATATTACATGCATCTAAATTCGAATGTTTCCCCTACTTAAAGGAATTAATCTCTACCAAAGCCTAACAGTTACAAGGCATAAAGGGAATGGGAGTCTTGCAGACTCTTGGCACATGCTTGAAATTAGATTTAACATGGATATATCCTTTGTAAATGAAAGGTATTTATAATAAGGAATGCTGTACCATAAGTTTCAGCTTTGAATAACCAGATGAAAGGTGAATCCTAAACAATCAGTTAAATTTCTAGTGTTTCAGACAGAAATATTAAGTTGATCTGCAATACATATTAATTTTTTGCAAATGTTATAGAATCTCCTATGTGGCAACTTGTAAGGCCTTAAAGAGCACAGCTGCCTCTCTCAAAAACTGTTAATGCCACGGAAGGATTTTGCCATGAGATAAGCACAGAATGGAGCAGTATTGAGTAACAATGAATCACAGTATTTCTAAATTAAAGAAAAGCAATTATGTAGCAAGTAGAGAAAAATAAAACGAATGTGGATTAAGTGCATATTTGGGTTCCTAAAATAATTCATTGTTATTCTACATCATGAGGCTTCACAACACACACTTTGCTAAGAGCTGCATGTGGCAAAGATGTCTTCTGTGAAGACTGCAGGGAAGATTCAGTAATAGAAAACAAACTATTTGTAGCTTCCCAAACTGCTAATGATTGCTCTTTCTCTGCAGACAGCTACAGCCCAGTCTTACACTTTTATCAAAGAGTGAAGTTCAGGACATCATAGAAAACTCTGGAGGGGCAGAAGGTAACGAAATTTCAAAAATAAAGCTGGCATTAAGAACATGAGATACATGTGAAACATTCAGCACAGCAAGAGAAAAGCATCTGATAGTTTTAGAGGCAACAGTGGGCCAAAAATTATTTACTCTCTAACTAAGACCTGTCAGAGACTAAGTCACCCTGTCAGCCAGATGGTTCACAGAAATTGTTTGTTGCTCTATATTGAGGAAATAGTATTTAACCTCAGCTAAAACAGGGATTTACTGTGGCTCTATTTTTACTTCTGGTAATAAAAGAAAAATATAAACAGACGGTTTCAGCATACAGAGCTGATAAAACATGTCAATTAAACTAAAGAGCATACTAGTAATAAAATCATGTCACCTAAAATTCTAAGGGAAGAAATTCATGGCTATTTAAATGACAATACCAGGAAAGTCCAGGCCTTAAAAATTAGTAAGTCTGCCTGTCAGAGAATGTCATTGCCAGTTTAGTCTGTTGAAAAAGGAAGAGAAATATCAGAGGTTTAATACAATGACACATAGAGCATCAATAGAGAATCAGTACATTTATTCTGCAGACAAAGAAAGCTGGATATGCAAAATGAAAAAAAAAAACCCTTGCTGTTCAAAAATTAAAATGTGAGAAATATAATAGCCAAGTTCCTGTTTTATGAATTTTTCCCGACAGAACATCATCTGAGTGTTTTTTACGCAGCTCCTAGGTGTATCTATATATATAAGGTTTGCAGCTGGCAACATAGATTAGATTTTCTGCTGCAAGATTGCCTTTTACATGTAGTCAGAGTTCATAGTTTCCCACAAAGTATTTCTCAAACCCAAAATTTGGCACATTGAAACTGTAAAAGGATCAGTTGTATCAGCTGAATGTTCACAAGTCCAGGGAGCATGATAGGATTCCCAGAGCACTGAAGAAGCCAGCAGATGTTGTGGCAGAACCCTTCTGGATCATCTGGATCATCTACCAAAGGACTTGGGAACCTGGGAAGGTCCCTGAGTGCTGACACCTTACCAGTGTTATTCCAGTTTACAGAAAGGACATGAAGAAAGACCCAGACCTATTAGTCTAACCTCAGATCCTGGACAAAAAGTGAAGATTATACTGGGTACTACTGAAAAGCATTTAATGAGTGATACAATTATCAGGCACAGCCAACAGGGGTTCACAGTGGGAAAGTCCTGTTTAATTTATTTGATATCCTCCTATGATAATATCACCCTCCTCATTGATGAAGGGAGGGTAGTGAGTGTAGTTTTTCTGGGTTCTAGGAAGGCTTTTGATGCAATTTCTCACAGAAGGGACAAGATGTCCAGCTGTGGGATGAGCAGGTTCACAGTGCACCAGGTGGAGACCTGGCTGAAGGGCAGAGCCCAGAGGGCTGCAGTGCATGGGGCTACAGCTGACTGGTGACCAGGCACCAGTGATGTTCCTCAGGGTTCTAGGGCCAGTTGTGTTCAAAATATTTATCAATGTTCTGAAAGCAGGAGTTGAATTCACCATTATTAAATTTGCTGATGATACTCAATTGGGAGTTGCTCTATGACATCCTTGAGCATGTCCAGACAAGGGCAACAAAGCCAGTGACAGGGCTGGAAGGTATGTCCTGTGAGGAGCAGCTGAGGACTTTGGGTTGGTTCAGTTTGGAGAAAAGCAGACTAAGGGGGTAATTTCACTTCTCTCTACAGTTTTCTGAGGAGGGGAAGCAGAGACTGATGTGCTGTAGCTCTTCTCCTGGGGTCAAATGACAGAACACAGGGGAACGGCTCAAAGCTAGTTCAGATTGAGCATTAGGAAGCTTTTCTAGGGTGGTCAAATGCAAGAAAAGGCATCCTAGAGTGGAAGTGCCTCAGTCCTGTCATTTTTTAGAGTCATTTGGACAACGCTCTTAATAACAAGCTTTTACTTTTGGTCAGTCCTGATTTGCTCAGGCAGTTGCACTGGATGATTGTTGTAGGTCCCTTCCAAGTGAAATAGTCTATTCTACAATTCTACAGTACTTTGTTATAGTACATCTTTTCCTTGGCGACAAGAAATGATTGATTCTCCTATCACTTGTAGATAGCTATCACAGTTGCCAGGCATGCTTATGCAAAGAAATGCAATAAACATTCACTCATATAGACATCTATTTCATTAGGGAGCTGGATCTTCACTTTTCAATTTAAAGAGAAAAGTCCCGGGATTACGGTTCATTGGGCATTTTTCAATCCCCTTGTCTTGTTTTGGGGCAGTTCATGACCTTTGCATACAGGAAAAAATATTTGAAATAAGCAATTAGAAAATATTTCAAATATTGTTTTTTTCTTCATGCACTTTTGATGCTCTGTTTTAATTTAACAAAAACAGAATTTTGGAAAGACTGAAACAATAAAAATACTCAACCTATGATGAGCTAAGTGTACTCAGAAACTCATTCCAATGTTTCTTTTAGGCATTAATCTTTGTACAGCATCCTCTGTAGCAAAAAATATTTGCTGTGCTGTATGCAGAGAGTTCAGTTTAGCAACTTCTGTACATGAATTCTACATGGTACTGACATTTTTGATTGTGGGTTACACCACATTTATCCTCTTCTAGAAGAGAGAACAATTTGGCCAACAATGGTGTTGCGCTGAAAAGGTATTTTCAGGGTAAAGCGTTCCAAATAATATACTGATCTAATTTTCATAATTTCAGAATTTTTTAGTAAGAGAGAAGTCCTCATGATGCTGTTGCTGAAGGCTGCTGAAAATCATCTATATGTTCACTTTGTTTAAACACACGAATATTTTTCACTTTAAAATATACCCATCTTAAAATAACCAAAATATTAATGTTTTTTTTCTTAAGACTGCCGATAATGTGTTTTAGCATAAGGAAGAATCTTAATTTGCCTACATAGATACATAGAATCTCCTGAAAATGCCTGGAATTTCTTCTAGGAAACTATTTTCCTTATTGGTTTTCATTACTCCTATTCATAAAATAGTTTATTTCCTAGAATTCTTTGCAATGCTGGCTCAGAAATACTTATATGCTAATCCCCTTTTTAAAATATCAACCTACAGTTTCCACTTTTCCCATCCTGTTAAGGTAAGTTGACTGACTGTTAAGACAGCTATAAATTTTAATGCTGTCACATCCGAAACTACATGAAGCAGTCAACTTTATCCAAACACAGACAAAGTGAAACTTTTAGTCTCAAGATCCATTAATTAGCCATTAATATTTTTTCTTTTTTTTTCTATACACAAAGCAAGCCAGTATGAATCTGACTATCTCACTAATACAAACATAGAAATTGAATGGAAATTTTGAACAAGCATAAATCAGCTTGATTTTCTTACGGAACACAACTTCTCACAGTTACAGACCTATGTGCAGGTTTTTCTGTTTTTCTTCCCTTCAGCTATGCACCTAAGTCAAGAACTCGGGCTCTAATGAAATTTTGTATTTCTTTCATTTCTCAGGTAGTTCCTGGGTCAAAACACTACACGCAACAGAAAACTGAAAGAGTTGGAGCTGAGCTTCTTCACATCTACAGTGCCTTCAGCTCAGGGAGGCAATCACCTCACGTAGATGACTGTCCCCTCTCACTCCATTTCTGAGTTACTATGCTGATTATGCAGCCCATCCCCTCTCCCTGCTCCAAGTCTGGATGACATGCACTGTCACACATAGTGTTTTAGGGGATGAATGGAAGATCTTATCCAGCAGCACAGAGGCAGTGCTGGGGACATCTCATGAGTGAGCTGATGCCTGTCTTGTTGAACCTTCCCACTCCTGAAGGAACAAAACAGTATAACTTTCAGATGCCCTTGCCATCGCAGTATATTTCCCACAGTCAACTGGGGCCTCAAAACCAGAAGAACTGGGACAGGCAAGACAGCCTCATCCCTGGAATACAGGACAAAAATCATGGTATACTTGTCTTTCTAATGCAGAAAAGATACAATTGGAGCCCTTGACTGTGAGGTGCCACTAGACCTTTCATCACCTCTGCATGATATTTAAAGAATTCCCACACATGTGAAACAAGCCATTACCCCATGAGACTAGTTTTCCTTAACTCCTACTGGTCAGTGGTGAAGCCACTATAGGCAGAGGTCTGTGATGTCATCCTCCAAACACTTTTCTCAGTCAGAACACACAACTCATATCTATGAAACTGCCCAGATTTTTGTATTCCTGTGTTCAAAAAATCTCAAGGAACTTGATGGATTCCACATCCCTACCCAGTACCTGGTCCATCAAAGCTATAACTAACAAAAAACGCATTGTCATGACATTTGCTCACCACTGAAGGAGAGTTATGGAGACCTGGAGGGATTCAGTACATCTGCCTTTCATTATTATAAGTGCAGGCTCATTTGGGAAGCTGGAACCTTTTCCCAGGAAAGGACAGGATCATTCACAGCTACATCACAGGAGGTGCCCCATGCTCTTTTATCACTAGGGAACGTCCAACCAAACTCATATACAGAAGTGCCTGATCAATGAAAGGTCATTCTACAAAAGAGTTGGGTTCAATACATTTAATACTCCTCCTCAGAAGTTCATAACTTTGTCACATATACTGAAAAATAGCCTTCCAAAACAAAATTCTGCCTGTTTTAAGAGTAGGAATAAAGTGCCAAAGAAAGAAAAATAATTTTAAATGGAAATTTAAAGATTTTGGGACTTCGCTACTAAGGAATGTTCTGTAAGTACTTTCTAATGCAGAATGACGAAGACAAAAGTGCAAGCCTATTCACTGAACTAGATGAATCTCAAATTTATTTTACCAAATAGCACATTAACATCTTAACACCTCAGCTAATGACTGCTTTCACATAGGTGAGAATATGCCCTCATTTTTCTTCCTGTCTCTTCTTTCTGCCAATTAAAACAAAAAATGTAGCATTCTCTCATGTTCCTCCCAGAACAGAATGAGAAAAATATAAATTTGAAATAGTTTAAAATGTTGGCAAAAATACCTTCCTGTCCATCTGTATTTGCCACCCTTAAAGATACAAAAGAAATGATCTTCAGGCACCGCAAAGGATTCTTGCATTTCAGTCCCATTTTCCAAAATATACTCCTTTGGTTCATATGCATGTAGGTGCTGTTTGGTATTGCTCCAAGCCAATTTTTATAGACTAGCTGGATACGAGGCAAAAATCTTCTAGTGAAGATTTCTGCATTATTGCTTAATTGTTGTCAAATATTTGCTGGGAAGTGACTCATCCTGAACAATCTTTCCTTTCATGCCTATCGCTTTCCAGTCTGTTTTTGTTATATATAATTTCACAATACAATTTCACAGGAAAGACCATGGTAATCAAAGCTAAATACCATATTAATATATATTTATAGAGTAGTTGCATATCTGCCCAATTTGTCATATGCCCTAAAAGAAGTGTCCTAAACCTTGGTACAGCTTAAGAGTGGACATGAACATCCAATAAAGCACAAAAAAAGGTGAAGAAAAAATATATTTAGCTGAGAAAGAGCTGTAACAATGAAACATTACTACAGTAAAATGAATGAATTATAGCACTTTAAACAGAGAACTTGATTGAATAAACCTATCTGATCATGCCCTAATTTGTTATAATTTGATGCTTTTCTGATATTAAAGCTCAGCTGCTGACAAGCATTTGTTATGCTTAACATAATTTGGTGTTTTTTAAACTAATTACATAAGTGAGGTAGCAATAAGCGGTTCAGGTGTTAAAAAAGCATTAGTGTAACTACACAGCACATAGAGGAAGAACACTGATAGCAGTGGATGGATAATGACAGTTTCCATCAAAAACACAATTTTATTTTTTGACTATGTATGTGGATATAAGAAGGGAAAGTGCAAAAATGCAGCCAAAACAGTGCCTCTGGTCCACAGCTACCCGAGGCTGCTGGCGGCAATGGCCAGCTAGATGCCTTAGCAAAATGAGTTAGTTTCTAATATTGATTCAATCTCAAAGGATAAAGTAAGCTACAGCACAGCAGAGGTGGAAAAGAAAAAAACCAAACAGCAAATTGTAATCAGTAAGCTCAGGTCCCTTGCCAGCACCTGGAGGAGGATGTGCAGTGCTGCACAGACCTTACCATTGTAGCTGTGAAAGGGATGTTGTCAATCACAGAGGAGGCCAACGCAGACACCCAGAGCACTAAAATGATGGCCACTGCCAAGCGCTGATCCTCAGGAACCACCTGGAATTGAGGGAGAGAAAATTATAACTTTGAGATCATTGTAGCTCTGTTTGTCCCCCTGGCATAATTGCATGTTCTTCACAGTTTTAATTTATCGGCATTTATTATTCCTTAAGGCTCTGAGATAGGAAAGGCATCTTAGATAAAATAGCCCAACATTTAATAACAAAATTACAGTTCCTCTTCCAAGAAAACTTGAACAAAGTGAACTACAAATATTGATATTTCTAATACTCAGATTTCACACAAGAAATACACTGTGCAACTGTGAATTTTGACTTTTAACTGTTTATACTCTTTTCACTTTTGAATTTTTAGAGTTTTTAGACTACAGAAAATGCTTCTCTATTGCATTTATGGCTATGTTTATTCTGGCTGTGGACAGATACACACATATTAAATATCACCCATGACAAAGTTTGATATAGTTTCTTGATATTGCTGATGCAGGAATGCAATCATTAACATCAAATTAAAAATAAAATATTATTTATTGTTATACTGGAGTAAAACTATTTTTCTTTCCTGTTAAAAGTTATAAATATTTTTAATGTACCTTTATTAACAAAGCTGTCTGCTCTCCTATATAATCTATTAAGTGCAGATGAGCCAAAGCCTGAAAAAAAAAACCAAAACATTGATATCAACTGGTGAAGCACATGATATAGTTACATTTTTTTCACAGGATGTAAGAAAATGCAAAAAATTTTCCCATCTTCAAAATATTGATATTCAAGTTATGTAGCTTCTACAGCAGGTCTGTAATTGGAGGCGAGAAAAGACACAGCAGAAACTGACGGCTGTATTTGCAGAAGTGAGTTGCTTGTACTGAAATAACTTGTGGCATTACTTAAGAGCATGGGACACAGGATCAGAGAATGGCTGAAATTTAAAGATGAATTTAAAAATTCAGTGAATACGTGTCTTCTGAACATCTGAACATTACTACTTTAAACCAAGTTCCCCGAACCCACAATATGAATAGAAGTATATCGTGTTTCAAAGGCTGGATGAAATGAGGCATCTCAGGCTCAGGCTCAGATGAAGAAACAGGAAAACAAGTTATGTTTCTGTTTCATGGCTTTATCAGGCCCATTAAAAAAAACCCAAAAACCTACAACAAAAACTATCAAAACCATTACACGTCTGCTAAAACCAGGACCGAGACCTTGGGTGAATGGAAATTGGCCCACAGGCAGCAGCACCTGAAAGACAGGAAATTCAGCACTCCAATGCCCAAGTTAGTCACCTGAACTAAGGAGGTGAGCCCTGTAAGCACTGGACCCCAGGGCAGCCTGAATCAGAGTGCTCTGTCCCCCTGTGAGAACCATTCCAATTTGTACAGGACATTTAGATAGCATCCCATACAACCATGGTGCTACCACAGACAAAAAGACATAGGAAGACGTCAACTCTGATCTATCCTTCGACAGAGAGAATACAAACTGAATCTTCACACCCAAGGACAGTGACCCACAAGGTAAAAGGGTGATTTTAACTCATAATGCTAGCCTTTAATTCACTTTGGTTTTGTTTTCTCTTCTTGCAGGCATGAAGAATGAAGTACTATTTTCAGGTTTAATAAGGTATATCTATTTCATGACTTCTCAGTTTCTCAGGGGAGAAAACCACATCATTTTTGGTTTAGCCTACACCATGCTGGTTGGCTTGCTTTCATTTTTTCTGTCAAGCAAAAGAATCAGTCAGCTGCAATACCTCACTCACTGACTTCATTCCGGCACAGAGCTGCAGGAGTCAGTATTCACATAACACAACTCCCTATAACCCCCACACCTGACAGTCAGACAGAGCCCTTCAGAGACTGCAGTGGGGAAAAAAGCATTCAACTCTCACGCTGTCAAATAACATGACAGATACAGACAAAGATGCTAATAGACATCGAGTGCTGTGGTATATGACCCTGTATTGTCAGAGTGACTGAGGTGCTTCCATTCAGACTGGCAATTCCTGCACCTGCAGATCGATTGGACATCACCTGAATAATAGTAGTTTGGCTATCACCACATTGTAAATTTGGCCTGGAAATATTTTTTTAACAATACTTTGAACAAGGTTTATCTACAATTAAAGACACAGCATGCAGAAAACAAGCAGCAAAACTTTTAAATACATGCGTATACCCCTTACACTTAAAAGAAAGAACATTTTTTCATTACTTTAGCTTCCCAGTGGAAAGCTTCCTAAGAAATTAATTCTTTTTGGTGATTTTAAGTTACCATTTTCTTTCTAAGCTGTGTGCTTTACCAACTCAAAGATTGTGACAGTTACTTTTTAAATATATGTAAAAGCAATATTCTTAATGAACAGCAATACTTTTTATATAATTGCATTGTGTTCACACTTTAAAATAAACTTTTAAACAGTTGTCAGCAATTAGAGCCCAGATTTACACTCAATTAATGTTACTGCCTTATTAATTATCTACTAACAGAACGTAATACTTTTCAGTAACGCTCAAAATTCATTCTAGAACTCAAGAAAAGAGATGTTCAGGACACACACATTGCTGCTGCAAGAGAGTCTGCAGGTAGCCCATCTCATTACAGATGCTGACAATGCTAATCACATAAACCATTTAAGGATGTCTCTATGACCTCCAGGCCAATCTCCTGCAAGCAGCTAAGTGCAAGTCAGCAATTAGTACCCTGCCGCTGTTCTCCCCTGCATGTAAACTGCACAGAGGGTCTCCTGGATATTCCTGTGTGTTCTCAGAGGAGTTAGTACTATTGCACTAACTGGTGTCTTCATGCAGGCTAGCTCCTGTATGGTAGTTCACAACAGAGTTTTGCTGCAGGAAAAAATCATGTGCCATTTTAAAACAAAGTCTAATTTATGCATGAAAATTTTCATTAATCCCTCTTTTGGACAGTATGTCATGATGACTGTTGTAAATGAACTCTGACTGAAGGAATTAAGGCAAAATGTCAATTTCTACTATAAAAGTGAACAAAGAACTGTAATCCTGAGAGGTATAGGGACTTACTTTACAGAGACAGAAGAAGCAGAAAGATTTTTATACCATCTAACAGCCACTTGTGGATAAAGACTAAAAAGACAGTTGTAAAGATTAATTACCTAGAGAACACAATAGAAAACAAGAGACATCCAAAGGATTTCCAAGTTTTTCATTGTTAAAGATGCACCAGACTGGACTGATGAGGCCCCAAAGGCAGAAACTCCAAGAGTTCCCCTGTGATTCAGGAACTCAAATCACATTTTCCAAAATGACTTGCAGTCTAAGTCCCACACAGGTTTTTAAATGTGCCTTGTAATAGGAAAGAGAACATTTATAGCAGTAGGAAACAGCTTCAGACTGGGAACTATCCAAGCTGAAGGATCACCAAGGGTGAGCAATATGAGCTGGCAATTGCTGGACGCCCTAGACCATGGAAAGAGTTCTTATACTTCAACATATATCTTTGTTTTGACCTGTTTCTTTCTGACATTAGTAACTTAGAGGAAATAAAAATGCCTTGGCAGGGACTGTCACCTACTCATCCAATAGATTCAGATAAAAATTAGCAGTGATGATATGGATAAAACATTTTCTCATTCATTGTGGGGAAGAATTTAATGTCTCCCATTTTTTTTCTTGATTATCTGGACAACTTTCTTTCATGACCTTAAACTGCTGTTATTCTAGAGAGCCAGGAAAAATATTCTTTCATTAGCAAACTATTCACTGGTGACCTGAGAAACCATAAAAATGAAGATCAGTGAATTATAATAGTTGTATCGAAAGCCTGGCAGTAAATGGAAAATAACTTCCTGCGTATTTTACTATGGTGTTGTGCAGTCACAGAGCACTCAAATCAGAGCCACTCAATCCAAGTTCAAACAATAAATACATCAGGGAATGCAAATAATAAACTGTTTCAGCAGCAGTAGACAAAATAATCATAGCTTCAGCATAGATTCCCTGTAAGAGCTACAAAATGCAAGGTTATATAGAGCCTGATAAAATGGAGAACTAAAAATTGCCTGTACTAATGAGCACACAACAAATCAACATTTCCTGATGAATTTTAGACTCAGTAGCTCACAGAAAATTTCATAATGATAATCAGAGTTTTCAGTTATCTTCTCAGAGGTTACCAGATTTTAACTTCCATTTTGGCATTAATTAGAGTTTGTTGGATTTGTTCGTGTTTCTATTTGCTTCAAATATTCTCCCTTTTACTGCTGATGATTTTTTTAATAGATTCCAATTTTCAAATTCTTTGGATCTTTGCATTTATTTGGAGGGGAGAGGGGAGAAAAGAGTCTCTGTGAGGAAATTTGTTATCACAGGCTTTTCCCATGCTTCTCACTCAGAAAATTCACTAGCCATGGCAGTATCAGTGGTCACTTGGGTTTTTTTGGGTCATGTTTCTACAATGTTATTATATAATTTAAACCCTACAATTAACACCTGAAAAACAGTGAGCATTCTAGAAGCCTAATTAACAAGTTGATGTGAGTATCCATTTAAAAAAAATATATATATATTGGGGGTAAAAGTAAATCCTCTCAAGCCGTACAAAAGCATCAAATAGAAAACAAAAAGGGATACAAAAACAGATGGACTGTTGTCAAGCAGACAAACACACAGAAACTACACAGCAAGATAGCCAGGCATTTCAAGAGCTGAATATCTTTTAAATTAGCACTGCAAACTGAAATTCAGTTTTATTTTCCTTTCAAATCACACTCCCATGAGATATCTTAGGCCATTTGGTAGCTAGCATGTAGCAGACTGCACTAGAAACATTTTTCAACTCTGGTTTAATCTTGTTCTATTATTTTTCCTATCACTTGTATAGATAATTGTAAACAAACACATAAATACATATAAAATATCTGCACACAAAGACCAGTGACAAACCCAGAAACTGAAATTCAAATGATACAAAAACGATTGTGTCAGATACATTCAACAAATGCAGAAGGAGAGAAAGTAAGACCAAGTTTATAATAAAAATTTAAATATCGAAGAGATCCAACCAGCTTTCACACTCTTCAATTCCTCTCTGTATTACCATAACTACATTTGATTAACAATATTCCAGTGGGATTGAATCAGCAGGAGGCCTCTCTCCAGGAACAAAATTCACATTTGAAATTGTTTGCAATTCTTCAGGCTTTAGAATAGGAGAATATTACCTCCATGAGAACAAACAATGCTGCAAAGAAAAGGAGGGTTGCCCACTCAACTCTGTTCAATATCATCTCAAAATCATGGATGTCTGCTAGCACCAGCAGCCAAATGGCTCCCAACATGGCAATCCAGCCTGCGTGAGAGAAGGAGAGAACAATGTTTTACACTTCACAGACTTGTTATGTGCTACCAACATATAAGTTACAGTATAGTGATTTTCAAAGATTTTTGCCATATTTTTCTCTGACTGTAACAGGAAAAGTTCACAGGTACTACAGGATGAATAGCATCTGCTTTCAAATTAAAATAATAAAATAAAATAAAATAAAATAAAATAAAATAAAATAAAATAAAATAGGCAAAGAGAGAAGAATTGGGTTACCCCAATAATCGATGGGTTTGGATCACAGGGAAACCTATAGGTATTTAGGAATAGTAAAGGATTCTGCAGATCCCAAAAGGCTTGCTGCATCCCATGGACCTTGCAGACTCAGTGGTGACCTGCTCTAGAAGATAATCAGGAAAGGAAACTCTCCTTAGGACAGAAGAGTGACTTAGACCAAAAGAGGCCCTTTTCATGGAGGATCCTTCAGTACATCCAGAAGTGTTTTAATACTCAGATTTAGGTAACTGGTTGAGAGAAAATGCAAATCAAGTGCACAATCAGGCAGAGAATGCAGTCAGCAAATCTCCTGTCCAAGGAAGGCTCACATTCCCTCTGCACAGCTAAAATGCTTTCTAGACCTGTTTGATCCCTCTGGTTCATTTATCTTAAAACTCCCAGAGTTCCCAAAGCAGCAGAGGAAAGTGAAAACTGTCAGTTCCATCTACCATGACTTTTCAATAGCAAAGCTGATTTCCTGTCTTACAAAACAAAGCAAATCTGTTCATGAAAATTAAATTAATTTGCTCTGAACATAAAAGAAGGGGATATGAAAATGTGCTGCCTAATTTTCTTCTGTTGTCTTGGCTGTTTTCTGAATTTCATTAAAGAACAGTGGGCCCAACTCCATCTTAAATAAATAAAGATGATGGCAATTCCTGTTAGAATACTGCAAGGAGTAGTAGGCATCTGCTGATTCAAAGCTGAGTAGCAGAATTTAACTGCTATTTTAGAAAACCCTAACTGGCAACATTACATTTTCTGACGCACATTTTGTATACAAGTACAACAAAGTGAAGAATTAAAGAATTTCTCATTACTTCTGGAACAATCTGTGAAAATATCTTGGTATTATTTCTATGCTTCTGTCTCCAGTAAAAACAAATTAACTTGAACATGCTATATGGAGACAACAATTAATCACTAAAGGTAATGAAATACTATAGAATTGCAGAAGTGAATGGAGCCAGGCATTTTCTTGCACCATGAGTGTTATCAGCTCACGTTAGCTTCAAGCATGCAGCTTTGCATGAGGGAAAAGTGGCTGGGATCACAATATTGTTCCCTGGGAATACAGACAGGCAAGGGAGGTGTAATACTGCCTGATGGATGGAGAGGAGAGGAGAGGAGAGGAGAGGAGAGGAGAGGAGAGGAGAGGAGAGGAGAGGAGAGGAGAGGAGAGGAGAGATGTCTTGACATTTTATATTCTCTACGAAGAATCGAAAGTACTAGGGTACATTAAAGACTGGCTTCTCTGTTTATTTTTTTCTAACTTCCTGGACCACAAAAGAGACCCATGAAGAAGAGAAATAGAAATATTTTTTTTTAAATAACTTCTTATTACTCTTGTGAAAGCAAAGCCCATTTACAGTTCCACAGACCACTTCCTTTACTGCCTTTTAGTGCCTCTGTTTCACAACAACTGATGTCCCAGAAATAGAACTTGGAGAGAAACTGAACCTAAATTCCATTTCTACCTGTTGAAGAGGGTGACAGTTTCTATTTATTTTAGGGAAAAGAAAATGAAATTTTATTATAAAATGCATCTTGCAAATTTATAATGCATTCTTCATAAGAAAAGACTTCCATGTCTTCTGCCTGGTGCCAGAAAAAATACAGTACAGTAGAAATAGCTTGAGTGCTTTGCTTTTCTTATACCCAGCAGGGAAATCTACCTTTGGAATAATACTTAGCTCATGATGAACAGACCACAATTGCAATCCTACTCAGAAAAACCACCCCTTATTTTAAAATAAGCAGAAGAACTTAAAAATATAAAACACTCTAATAGAATCAAATAGAAGTCTAGAATTTTGAGGTAGGCAGGAGAAAGAGAAAGAAATGAAAGCAAAAAATTACTGTGCAACTTGTAGGCCTTTCAAATGTTCATTAAGAATAATTTGAAAGTAATTTTGTCTGACCTATTACCATCTGGAAAGCATAACAAGCTTCTTCTGAACAAAGTGAAAAGGAGGACTTGTATGTTCACTTTACATGCACAGAATTTGGGGTAATGCATTTATGAAGACTGAGTGTACACAAAAATTTCCATTTTCTGGAAACTGAAATGGCACTTGAGACATTTCAAGTGAGCACCAAAGTCAGGATAACATTGCATGATCTCAGTGCTGGCCTGGGCAAAACAGCATGCTGCTCAAGATAGTACAAGATAATGCATTCAGGTAGGAAGAGATAAAACTGTAGAAATCCAGGATGGGAAGCAACTGGATGCCAAATAGTCCTGCGGAAAAGACCTGAAAAACACAGTCTGTCGCAACTAAATCTCATGGCCCACTGAAATACAGAACCAGGGCTATAAACAGGAAATTCTGTGAAGCAACCTCTGCTCTCCTCATCCCTGGTAAACCCTGAGAATATATATTGTAAGATACATACCCACTAGGAAATCTGAGTCAGAGAAGGCAGCACAAGGCAGCACTCTTCTGTCTGAAGAGCTGACTTTTGAGGAAAAATGTAAACAATACAGGATATTTAACTCAAAGATACGATGATTGAAGAAGTCCTGACAAGTCTTTGGGTAAATACCAGGCTTCTTCAAAGGGCAGAGAGCAGTTTGTTTGTGGCAGCAGTAGTGGGTAGGACAAGAAAGACTGAGAAGGAAGTGTTAACAGCAGCAAGGATGATTCAGGCGACACAATATTTAGGGTCACACATTTATAGTGGTTGAAAAATAGGAAGAGGTTTTTTAAAATTCATCTAGACCAGCTTCTGCTGGATGAAAATATAGTACTCATATCTGCAAAGAATTGGAGGGACACATTGATTTTTTATATGTTTTTTCCTAAGTATGGTTTTCATTTCCTGTGCTCTTTAAAATTCTTTATTTGTCATAAAGGCTGCAGCAATTTTTTGTGAACTGCAAAAACCTTTTAAGCCCACGATGTCCATTACAGGATTACCAGCTAAAATATATTTGGTGCTTAGTTTTGAATAATTATTCACACAGTATGGTACTGAATATATGAGTAAAATCCATAACTGTGTCCCAACAGCTTAGTCAGAAGACAGCTAATTATCTCCACAACCCTTCAAAATGTAGCCTAAGGATGTATGCCAGTCTACAGTGTAATTTTAATGTTATGGAAAGTATATGCTTGATTATCCTCTTATCTGTGTGAAAAAGTTAAATCAAAGACATACTTCCAGTAGTGCTTGCTCTACTCGTAGAGTATCAGTATTTCTGAATGTGAATGAAAATGTTCCATATTTTTGTATATTCAAATTTTGTATATTTCAAAATTTTAGTAGGCATTCCTGAAAATATACATTCTGAAATCTTGCTGAATGTTTCTAAGTAGTACCTCTTTTATCTTTAATATTCTTTGGAGTTTTTTTATATAAAATTACCTTCTCACAAAGCAACTTGCTGGTCTTTTGAGCTGTTTCTTTTCACAGGCTTAGCTTAGAAATAAAAATCATAGAAATCATTTTCTGTTCTGTACTATTTTTAGCACCACAGTTTAAGGTAGTTCCTTGGGGGACAGAACACTGATAGTGAAAGTCCAAGACTTGCACCACACCAAAAATTACTTAGTAAAATACAACAGGAATAAAAGAATATTAATAAAATGGGGGAAACTAGGCAAAAGAAGCAGGATCCTATGCAGATACAAGGTAATTACATCAACAAAAACCAGAAGTGTTGCATAAAACAAGGAGGTAAAGAACTGACTGCTCTGTAATCCCAGTTCAGCACATGTGCTTTGGGCAAGGATGTGCTGGACTTTGTCAAATAGCTGTAATAGCATGAAGTTAGAATGGGAAATCATATTGACCATTGTACTGTAATATCAACACCTAACATCATTAACTCTCCAAACACAATTTCATAGATGATATAGGATGGCATTCAAAATGCTGTAAGAAAGAAACCCTTGTTAGAGATTGCTATAGCTGGGCACTCCATCTACAGAGATGAGCTGACAGATATACAGCTGTCTGTATCACACCAATCCACAAATCTGAAAAATTGTGGAGCTATCTCAGTAAAGGTCGCTGCAAACAAACACACTCTATTGCCATAGCCTTATTGACTCTTGTGAGCAAAAAATAATTTGAGGAGCTGCAAATATCAAGATAAAGGAAAGGTCAACTTCTCTAGAAGTGAGCAGTAAAGATCAAAGACTGCCCCAGCAGATACAACTGTTACTGGTTCTTGGTTTTTTCTCATCAAGTGTACAGGCAGCTGCCTGGTCAGGAGATATTGTACATGCATAATTATAAGTTTGTGAAGACAACTGTGCAATTTCAAATAGAATTTTTTGAAAACTATCCTGAAATAAATTAAGACTGCAAGGATCATGGAAAGCAGATCTGTATTTTCAGGAGCAAAGTGTTATGCTGACAAGAATGAATAATTAATATCTGGACCAGACTTTCTGAGTCTGAGGCAATACTGACTGCATTGATTTAGTTCTGTTCCAACATTCTCATTATTACAAATTGTCAAATTTATTTCTAACTCATGTTCATGCATACTGTACCAGGAATTTTTTTAACATGACTGTGAATTAAAACAAAGTGATGTACAAAGTCTCTCAGATACAGTTATGTCCATTCTCATTTTAAAAAACCAGTGCATTTTCACAGTGCAATCAAGTCTCCGTGCAATACATCAGAGGCCAGCAGATCAGTCCCATGCAGAGCTCTTCTTGACCTCAGTGTAAAAGTACTAGATCACTTAAACCAACACCCCCACATGCCACAAGAGATAACAGAGTAAATGGATGACGCACAAGCAGGCAAGCTGAGAGCGCTAAACGAGGGCAAATATAGCAAACGGCTGGCAATTGTAGCTGATGACACCTGGGGAAAAGGGCTGCAGAGCAGCCCCAGCAAGCACAACTGCAAGGATCTGGAAGAGTCTCCAGAAAGGCCTGAAGACTTTCAAAGAGGACTGCTTAAAACCTTAGTTCTAACCTTATTATGTCTTACTACAGTAGACTGGACACTCTCATCAGATGCCACAACTCATTGCTTTTTATACCATTGTCAGATCAACAATGAAAGAAACTTCTTCAGTCATGGAAAGTAGCATTACAGCTTTGTATAGGTGGAGCACTAGTGGAAAACATCAAGGGAAGAAAGAAATTGCCACAGACAAGAGTCCATTAGTAACTGCAGCTAAAAGAAATACATGAGATGATTAAAAAGTCCAGGTTTATCAGTAATTTAACAGTGGTTAGTTATAGATAATAAAGCAAACCTTTGAGATGGTCAAAGTCATCTTACGGGTAACAAAAAGCACAAGAAAAAAACATATAATATGCATACAACACACTTCATATGATAAAAATGAGGTATCATGTAGAGCTGAAAAACAAATTTGAAAAAGTAAAGTGTAAAGCTTCAGAAAATATATAAAAATGGGCTCAAGTGGACTCAGCACAGGAAGTAAGAAACTACCAACAGCATTCACATCCTGGCAAAGAGAAGGAAGACACCCCTATCATGCTCATCTCTTCTCATCCCACCAAAACCCTCCAGTTATTAACACTGTGTTGTGACTCCTCCCAGCCTAAATGTGTGACCCTTAGCGCCCTGGAGAACATCAAAAGGTGACCCTAACATCAGACAAAAAGGGAGCAGATACTGTGATCGTTTGGCTGGGTTTTGGGTGGATTGGGGGGGGTTAGTGTTGGGGGTTGTTGGTTTGGTTTTTTGGGGGGGGCAGTGAAAGTTCTTTGGTTGATTTGTTGTTTTTTTACAGCAGTTAATACTGCACATTGTCAATGAGTTTTGTTTTGTATTAATTAGATAATTTAGACTCTAAGTGTTAGTATTATCATAAGATGAATAGCAACAACTGCTTGCTTTGGTTGCACTGATGCAACTTTTCATTAGACTGACAATAAATTCTCAGCTCCAGATATAGGAGATGTTCCCCTTTTTATCCACAATATCACAAGTTTGAGAAGACCATGGATACTTTTGAAAGCAGGATCCTAATACCATGTATAGAGAAGGCATCCCTAACCCAAATGTTTTGGAGACCAAAGCCATTTACTTTATTGAAATACGTGAAGGTGTTTCCAGGCAACTACAGATTATTCAAGCTGGTATTTTTAGCTCTACAGAAAAGGTCCACAAATGTTGCTTCCCAAGCTTTACATCTAGTTGCCTAATTTACCAAGTAATGTTGGATATTCCAAATGTTGGACTTTATAAAATAATGAAAAAAAATTAAATTAAAATGGAAAAAAAAAGAAAATGGAGACAAAAAAGGAAAATAGTCATTGTGACAGCTCTAAATGCAGTTGACAGTAAAGTGTCATTTGAGCCATTACTTAGGAGTCAATACCTACAAGCTTTCATCAGCTAAAACTGATTCATTTCACAGACTCTAGATAATTTCTAGATAAATGTTAGCTTCGGTGACAAATTAAAGACCAAATGTGCACTTTTCACAATGAGGATATAGTGATATATGAAGTGAAATAGAAGATGTGCTAAACTTAATGTCGTTCTTGGCATCTAGCCTATGCTTTCTTAAATCTAGCTCATTCACCAGTTTTTATACCTTAATATCTGTCTGTCTCACCAGCATTTTTTGTTTTCTTAAGCATTAAAAAATTATACATCAGCTTATTAAACTGGTCTATGGTTTTTGTCAGATATTTTATAAAACAACTCCTCAGTAACACTGAGTAGCTTTATAATGAACCTTTCATTTTAACTATTGCACAAATTAACCTAAAACCAAATATTGCAAAAGTATGAACACTTGCTTTTTTTATTCCTCTCCATGGGACAAACACTTAAATTTTCTAACTGAATTTTGTATGTTTCTGTGAATATAGTTTTATTGTTTGTAAACAAATACCATATTTGTACAAGTCCACCATCACACAGAATAGTGGCATAACATAGTTCAATCTAATTATCACTGATAAGAGATGGGAAAAATGTTCCAGAATAAAATTTTTAAGTATAAAATTCAGAGCCTTTGACATTAACACCCCTCTAATGCTAATGGGATCTGTCGACACCTCTCTCAGCCCTGTGCTCCTCTATAAGAGTACATAAATCTTTCAGACCATAGGATCTTTTTCAAAGATCTGTGGGGGAGAGGCTCAAGTTTAAAAGCATTTTCACCATTCTAAAGAGACCTCTTAGCATAAGTTCAAATGCACATGCACAGTTTGCCCCAGAGCCCAAATAAAAGCTGGGGCCACAAGTGGGAAAAGCTTATTAGAGTTCTCCTTGAGCAGCTTCCTAGGATGCATCTCCAGAACAAAACCACACTACATTTGTTTCACTTGTGCAATACTGGATATTTTTAGTTTATAACATCGCATAACTTAGTCAAAGATCCCTAAGTTTATCTGCCATTGGTTACAGCACTGCAACTCGTGCAAGCTTTTACACATACACATACTGACCCTGTATACCTGTCTCAAAGTTGTTAGTGAAGAATCATTCCTGCGGTGAGTTCCTTATTAAAATGTTATAGAAAATAAATAGATTTAGTTGTTAAAACCTTAGTAGGCTGCAGTGATGGAGAACTGGCATCATTGTCTCTAAGTAAATATTGGTATGAAACTTCACACATTCTGTGATGAAATAACAAGTGTAAGCAAGTTTGCGAAGCTCTCTAGGACTGCAGCCCTCTCTCCCTCACTAAGCAAGCTACCAGATAAATGCCACTCAGTTCTAGTTCTATTATTATTAGTGGTTCATCTATGTAAGTTACAGTGAAAACTGAAAATTCAGCATGTCCACTTAAATATATGAAAATCAAAAGAAGGATGAAAATCAAAAGCAAATAAAGAGGAGAAAATTTAAATCCCATCCACCTCCCTGAATTTGGGATTACTCCTCTCTCCAGTTAAGACAAATTTTTTGGTATAATTTGCATAATATTCTCTGTAGACATAATTGGAGGAGGAGATTGTTCTATTGAGGCCTTTTCCATTAAGGTATTTATTTCTCATGTGAATTTCAAAAATTTTTCTGTAATTTTTTTTATGGAAATGAGTCAGTAAATATGGCAACTGGTATTCACAGGAGTGACAATGTAACAAGAGTCTTTAATATCTACAGCAACTGAACATATTTCTCCGTTAATGCTCTGGCAATAAAATAAAAATAAGTCTGCACAACATGGCCTACCAAACAAACAGAAGTCACTTTAAATTAAATGAAAACACTTGTTTTCCTGCTTCTCCACTATTTCAGTCATGGTTTTAAAATATTTCAATGATGCATTGAATCATTGAATTACAGTAACAATTAGTTACCATAAACTGCAAAAAGAGAGCTTCAGATCCTCAAAAGTAGCTGCAACAGAATTTGCAGACTAAGTCCACATTCAGAAGTTATACCACATCAATATAGAGGACAAGAAAAAGTTTTTCAAGAAAAATTAGGTTTCACTACGTAAGCAAAGTCTCACCAAACAAGAGAATCTTTGTTTGTAAATATTGAGGGATTTTTCCTTTATTGTAAGAATGACGTGGGAAATTTAGACCTAGGATGTTTGCTTGCCAATAGTGACATGGAATGCTGATTATACAACTTGTCCTACTACCCAATAAGGTCATAGTGATCATGTTAGTTAGTTGAAAGAATAAACCCATTATTTTTTACAAGTTTCTAAATTTGTGGGGTTTGCTAACACTACTTGTAATCATACCAAAGCTGAAACTGGACTGAATCACAGCCTGTTGATCACCCCCACTAACAACTGATATTCCCAGAGATTATTGTGAGGGAAGATGGAGGTAATTAGCTTAAACATTGACATTAAACATTGATGACTGAAGGATCACAGACAACCATGGCACCAAAAATACCAGAATGGACTCAGTAGCACTAAGACATAACCCCTCTGTAAAAGAAAAAAAAAAAAAAATCCAAGACAGCTCCCTCAAGAAAGCAAATGGCATTACTTAATTATGGAAGAATTCAGTGAATCAAAAAAATCTCCCTCTGTCCCCTTGCCCAAATAACTCCTCAAAGGAATATGGGAAAAGCCATGGATGGTAACACCATAGGCTCACCTGTGCAAGAGTCATGTCTCCAACAGGAAAAATGGTGGCAATAAGGCAGCAACTAATATACAAATAATGTAAAACCACGGTTGTATATCTCCTGGCATACCATACCAGCTTCCAGCAGTCTGCAGCCAAAACTGAGACAGTATCTCCTCTCTGAAACAGGAAATTTCTCTACTCTGGGGTTTTCACCTTGCTCCTTGAACATGAGAGCAACAGTTTGTTGCAGCCTTTCGAAGGAGAAGAGGACATTGCCTAGTCTCAGAAACTAGTGAGCCTGGCCCTGGGAAAGAAGTGTCCAGAGGTAGAAAGGAGCAAAAGTGAGGGGGTCTGCAAGCACTGAGAGGGGCAGACAAAAGCACAGAGATCACAGGTCCCTCTTCACGGATATTAGAAGGAATTGCACAAAGTCCACAGGAGCTCAGCAACTCATCCAACTGACTAAAACCAAATCAAAGAGAAAGCACCTTCCCCACAGAAGCCGAAGGAATTAGGCTATAAATTGATTTTGGTATTTTTTCTGACCCCATTGCTTTGAAAATTCTCCCCTAAAAAAAATCTAGCTTGAAATTTCAACAAAATCTTACTCCATATTAATTTTTTTAATTTTTGTCTCTCTTGGGACATATCAGTACAGTTCAAAGTTCTATAGATGCATGCATAAAAGATAAAGTCAAAATAGGAGCCAAGTACAATCCTCAAAGGGGCTTTACTTTCATCCTTTGTCATCTTTTCTCAGATGTTTTATCAATGCTTTACCAATAAAATAAAATCTCATGGGGCCAAATGAAAGTACTGTAGGAGTCTTACAGTTTTAGTATCTGTTTTTTTTAAAGTTTCAGTACTAATCTTTGATTAACATAGATATTTCACAGAATTACAATACATAAATTAATGAACAGGCACAAGAAAACTGAATAGGAAAGAGTTCTGCATTTTAAAAGGTAGCTAAGTATGCAAATTTTATTATTTAAATTAAAATGTCAGTACCTTCAAATTATATTAATGATTCCAAGTTCATAATGAAAAAATTGTATCAGGTCTGGGGACTGATAAAGAACTTTAAAATTTTTCTAATTCTCTCTACCAAATGCAGTTTCATGTTATTAGATTTCTAACACTTCATCCTCTGTATAAACCATTATTCTGGCAGAAAATTAAACACTGAACTGCAATTTACTTTCATTTTTATGAAAAAAAACATATTGAACAAATTTGCTGAAGAAAAGAGAGTACAAGATGTAGTGTATATTAGGAAACACATTTCCATGCTTTGGAGGATTAAACTACTTCAGTAATGAAAAATAAGTAACTGCTATCATCCAGATAGTGGAATTCAGGAAACAAAAATGAGAACCTGTAAATTAATGGAACCTATAAACTTATTAGTAGAAGTTTACAGGTTCCATTAATTTTTGGTAGAAAGTATGCGTATGCTTTAGTAACATTTATTCATTACTCTGACAGGTTTGCCATGAACGCAGAACAGGGAGAAATTATACAGAACACACATAGCCCTTATTTACTTTCAAGGTTGTTATTCAGCTACGGAATAACAGAAACCTACACTGCCAAATATTCCATTTGCTTTCATTTATTTTACTGGCATAAAGCAGGACAAAAAAAAGATCAATAGTTGCTGTGTGTTTCTTCTAGCATTGACTCCAACTGCTTTGCAGTTTTGAAAAAATATCTTACCAGGATCATACACAACCAGTGCTGTTTAGTCTTTAATGGCTGTCTGGCTTTTCAAAAACATTTAGAGACGCTGGGCTTAATTCAAGAAGTCCTATATGGTTCAGTGCCACTTTTCTGAGACAGAAACATAAGGGTGCAAATTTAGTTCTTAAATTGTCAATGTGAATGGCTTTCTTATGTTCTCAGCCACTGTGACTTCAAATGCCTTAAAATATTTTCAGCTTCTGCATTTTTCCACACCTTATTAATGTGGCACTTTTGCTGTTCTAATATGTCAGTATACCTTTAAACTTCTTAACAGACAATAATCTTCATGCGCTGAAATTGCCCATTTTCATGGCAAATAGTCTGTCAGCAGCAGATATGGAAGGTCTTGCTTAAAACCTTGATCACCATTGTAGAGCTATGACTCTATAATTTTGCACAGCAAAAATAAATGTCAGTGTAATATCTATGTATATGATTATTGAGTTCTTCATTATGAGCTATTCCTCTTCAAGCTGCTCCATCTTTCAGTCACTGAGAGAGAAGTACATAGGCTGTAAAGTCAGACTGCATGAAAAAAATATATATCTGAAATTCCATAACTTTGAAGAGCTCAGCAGTCAAAAAAAGTGTTTCATTTTTTTTATTTGTCACTACACAGGCAGGTTTTACGACTGTCCTTCAGTTAAAAGTGGGATTTGATTTGGCTCTGTTTTCAGGATACATGGAGCTTGTTCTCATACAGATATACAACTACCTCTACAAAAACCTCCACATAGGTATCTATTTATAGAAAGTATGCATACAGCTACTTTCATTTCACCCATATAGAGTGTCCTCCAGTTTTTATTTTGGGAAATAAATTATTATGGTGATAAAGTAATGGAGATGGTAAATCATACAAAGAGCTCTCTATACTTAAGAAATAATGCCAAACTGCTTCTTTGTTCCTCCACAGAGTTATTATTTTCTGATCTCTCTAATGCATCTTGGTCATTCATTCAAACAGTGCAAATGATGCCAAGGTCAAATTTGGTCATTCTGTAATGTTTAGCCAGCTCATTAGTATTGGAAAGTCCAGAAAATGAAGTCATGAGCACTCTGTTATTCCTCCTGGGGTAACTAGGACGTGACTGCATTTTTAAAACCTGTTCTCTTCCCAGAGAAACTGCTGCTTAACCTGGTAGAATTGTAAGGACAGGGACATATGAAAAATGGTTTTCTGAAAAGACCCAGACTCAGAAGATACGACTGTTTTTTTCAGAAAGGTTCTTGTTTTACTTGGAACAAAACTAGGAAACTTACCAAGATCTAGGTAGATGCCTGGAACAAATGAGTTGAGAAAAAACATAAGAATAACACATCCCAGCACTGTCAGACATTTGATGAGAAGAATTTTGTCTGTTATTCTGTGCTGGAGACAGACAGGAAAATAAAATTATTAATTGTATTAAAAAATAAGCCATGTATTATGCATAGAGTTCAAAAAAATGTGTGAAACGCAAACAGCTGTTTCGGTATTGTATATTCCTCTTCAGCATAAAAGACAGAAATACTTGAATAGTTTTCAAAGGTGTGCATCTTATGCATAGTATGCATACCTATGCATAAAACCGTGAGTATGTGACCCACGGTGCTTTAAGAGATACAAGTATCTAGCACCTGCTGTATACACTCAGCTGTATTCAGCCACCCCCACCACAACTTCATTCCAGAAGGAGTTGAAATGCAGCTCCTACTACCGAGGGCATTCCGAGCACTCTGTTGTTTTGTGATATGGGACAAAATCACCCTTTTTTTTTTTCAGTTGTGCTTTGAAAACCTAGAAACTACTCTAGAGGTCAAATCTTTCACACCTCCTGTACAACACTCATGGACAGGCCAAGCCCTTCATCTCTGTGGAGTTTGTACACCCCTGTGCCCAGCTTCTGCTTCCCTGCATCAATCTCATGGCCTCAGCCCTCAGACCCAGTGCTTTCCATTGTGTCTCTGCTTTCACTACCACTCCAGGCAATCACCTTCTCCCAGACCGAGATCCTCACAGTTTGAACTCTACTAAAATACAAGTCTCTGTTCTTTAAAAAGTTTGTGTCTTATGCAATGCCTTGAAAAAGGTGTAAAGAAAATCTCTTGGGTTTGCTCTGGTTTGGTGTGACACCTAGGATGGGGTTCTCCCAGTCAAGGACTTGCACCCCAAGGAGTCCAACCAAGGACTTGAGCTCTCAGACACAGGCTTGGATTCATTAATGATGCCAGTGAGACAGAGATATTGTGACATTTAGGTAATTAAATTTAGGAGGTGTTAATCCCACTACAGAGTTTACATCTTCTCAGTTTCAGCATAAAGACTTAGGCAGTGCTAGTGTGTGCACAGCTAAGAGAACAGGATTTATCAGGTCGTTTGTGTCTGCTTGAATAATAAAATCTGTAGTGTCACAGAAGTGCATTAAAGTAGAATCAGAATTGGGTACATTAGGAGGAGTGTACTCTATTATCATTCATCATGGCTACAAACAACTTATTGACATGATCTGAGCCATTCTGGCTATGGATTAAAACTTTAGGAAAACAGTGCTTAATCATTAATTGATTCTTTAAGTTGTATTTTTCTAAGGAATAAATGTAAAAAACCTAACAAAACCTCACTACGTGGTTCAGTAACCTTGCCTGACTGAGTAGCCAACCACCCAGGCTGCTAACTTTTCTGCTGTCAGGAGAGTTATTAAATTTTCATTAGATTCTCTATATAAAGGAACAGTTTCATTTGCATGAATTCAGAAAAAAACCCCTGCCATCTACTTACCTTTTTCTGGAGTTCCTGGATGTTTGTTTCCCAATTTTTATCTTCTTGTGATATTTGTCTGAAAGAAAATGACACCTACTTTTTTCCAGAGTGAAATCAGAGCTCTGCCGAGAGTGTTGGAATAAATCCCTCTCATCACATATAGATCACCTCTTTTGCAGTATGGAGTAATTCATACCACAAAGGAGTCCTGGCCTTTTATATCCAGCAGCAAATTTCCCATGAGCATTCACTTAAGACTCCACTTTGGTAATAGACAAAACAAAAAAAACAGGCTTTTTGAACACAAAACCTTCCATTCATGAAGAAGGCCACAGGCTGGGAAAGAGCAATACTCCAGGGTATAGACCTTAGAATAGGATCTGGCTATCTGCAATATGTAGTTCCCTTAAAAGTTTCAGGAGCTAATGTGTGTGTCCCACTGCGATAAAACAAGGGTCGTGTGCCAACATCAGCAAGTCAGAACACATATGTTTCACATTTGCATCTTATAATGAAGTGTTTAAAATCCGAATAACTTCATTGCATTATCGGCGCAGTCAGCCCTCCAGCAAAAAGCCTTGGGGTTTGCAGTTTCAGAAGCACTGTTGTTAATGCTAATGAATTTTTACATTGCTGTAAATGTGCTGTGCTTGAGGAATCCTGATATTGAACATTAAATATGTAATTTTTATTTGTATTTCAGAAGGGTCTTTTTTAGAGTATTGTAAAGTTGGATAATCTGTTAAAATCTTTTGAAAAGGAGGTGATTTTAACAGCCTATTTATCTTGAAGTATTAATACTGTCACTCAATTCAAAGTATACAATATCAGAAAAGTACGTAAACAATTTTATTACCAGAATAGTTTAAGAAATCATATTTACATTTTCTTGTTCAAATTCTTTTACAAAGTTATTAATTAACTTGGTCAGTTTAGTCAATTAACATTCAAAATATTTATCACTGCTGTTCTCACTCATCAAACTCCATGGCATAACATCTGGTTTTACCAGGATCTAAACAAAACAAGGTTCCTATTATTTTTTTTAGTTGTAGTTTATGTAAACTTCTTTTCTATATATAAAAATATAGTTATGTCTGCACTCAGGTTCACACTGAAATTTTGATTATGAAATAATTGTAAAACACAGCAATTCACTAGTGACGTTTTTCAAACAACCATTCACTGAAGAGAATATGAATTTTTCAGTTAAAAAAAAAAAAGAAACTACAGCATCTTAACTGTGCTGAAGCTGCAACAGCAAAAAAGTGTAATGATACATTTGGGATCTTTTTAAACCAAAAGATGCCTGAAATCTCTAGACCTTTAAATCTGGGTCATATTGATTTTTTTTTTTTTCCCAGGCCTTACACATCGGTTTTGTCCTAAAATACTTTGTGTTTTACTGAGGCTGAGGGTGGCCCTTTGTATCAGCCCCAACATCCATCTGATCAAGACAGAGCTAGGAATACAGGCCTTGTCCCCGTGAAGATCCCTGAAAGGGGACATGAGACACGCTGGTCCTTGCTTACCTGTGAAATGTCCTCAGCTTCTTCCTCAGGAGCATCTCCAGAGTCAGCACCTTCTGCATCAAGAGGCATTTCACAGCAGTCTCCTCTCTGCTGGCTGGGTTAATGCGCTGAGCTGTCAGCCTCCAAACATAGATTTCATGCTTCAGCTCTGAAAAGAAGAAAAATTGCTTCAGTGAGACCCAACGTGTATGAAACCAGAGATGAACAAAATATGTGCAATGGGCTCTGGACTCAAAGAGGTGAAAATTATTGGGATGGTTTTCCAACAAATTTCCACTTAGGAAGCTGCTTTTGTCATTCATTTTGCAGAGCTGAAGTGAATGAAAAATAAAGAGAAGTTTTTCAACATTTTAAATAAATTAACCACAAAGTCCTTTTTCGAGGAAAAAGAAGTACTGTCTTTAAATGTTTGCAAAGGCCTTCAGCAAGCATTAAGGCTAAAACTGTAGAACATTCATTTTTTGACAGAAAATAAACTGTCACTACACATTATTATACTGTTAACGAATACTAGTTCCCTATGTAGTTAGGAATTATAGCACATGCTCCTTCATGGTATTCAGAATAGACAGTGCATTTCCATCCACTCTATGTTCATACAAGCAATTTTTTCTATGTGAGGCAAAAGTGAAATTTGTCACTGTCTTATGGAATATTGTTCAATAATATTTTAGAGGTTTCCTAAGAGGATTTAATTCTTAGTCACTAATAACATGTGTAAACACAGCTACCATCACCTTCATGCTGACCTGGATGATATCTGATCCTGTGTAAGTTCAGACAGACTGATCAACACTTTGAAATCAAACTCTAGAATCTTGTCCAAAATTTCAATCCTTTTTGATTATTATTTTTTTCCCTGTACAGTCAAGGCCTTGGAGAATGATCAAAGAACATGTGTTCCTGTTCAAGAAGGATGTTAAACTAAACATGCCAAAAAAAGCTTTGCATTTTACAGAAAATTACTGGAGAAATAAAAGCAGCATATTTATTCAGAAACTGTCTGTGAAATGTTTCCTGTTGAAGCAACAGGAGGTTTCCTCACCCTTCTTTTCTGTTCCACTCAAATTACATGTCACTGAAGGCAATATATCAAGAATTCAAGGCTTTATATCTTAAGATCCCTGTTCAATCAGCAAATTGCTCTTGTTCTGAAAATGGATGTGGAACTCTTTGCATCATGTAAACAAACTATAAGCATTATTTATAAAAAGAATAATATGTAGTCACATAAGAAAAATTTAAACACATTTTTATGTAGGCAGTAATGTTAGCATTTTATGCTGCAAATCTCTAGTGGCTGATGATATCTGCTCTCAAAGAAAGTACTAAACATGTTTAATTCCCCATTTGCCTTTGAAAATAAGTATTCATAATGATAATACAGAGTGAATTTTGTAAAGACTGACCAAGAGAAGGAATTAGACTCGACAAAGCTCAAACATTTAATAGCAAAAGCGTGTCCAGAGTCTGCATGGGTGACACAGAAGAAAGGGATTTGAAAAGCAATTGACTTATATTTTGTTTGGTTTGTGTCAATAGATCAGCACACGTGTCAAAGTGGCAATGTTTGCCTAAGTTTTACAGTGTAAGACCAGAAATATAAATTCACACTTTTGAAAGCCTATTGACCATCTTGGGTATTTAAACAACCAGCGCTCAGCTAAAGCTTTTCTTCCAAGAAGGGGATTCATACCTGAACCACAGATACCAAAAATATGCCAAATCTACCTCTTTTCATTGGTGATTCTTGCCAGGAGCATGATCTGGCACAAAATTATATTATAGGATGGATAAGTCTTGTTAATCAAAGTATCCATGTGACTTCTGGCCATCATTTATTTTTGCATCAACATTTGTGACACACACAGATATAACAGCAGTAATTTTCCACTCACAGAGGAAAAAAACCAAGTCCTTTCTGTACTGCATTCTTATGTGATTTTTGAGTTAATTGGACTGCAGCTTTGAAACTGTCATCCATCCAAGGGAAAGAGAATGGTTCTGTCTTTTTCTCTGGCACCACTCATGAAGCATGAGCATCCAGTTTGCTGTTCTAATTCCCTATAGTTTGTCTTTGCTGCAACAACTTTTCTGATGACATCTGTTCATCCTGCCTTAGCATTCTTCCCCATCCTTTCAAAGTGAAATTTCACCAAGGGTTTAGCTGATAGGGGGTAGTTGAATCATTCACCACCAAAATGAGATGTAAGTACCCTGCAGTTGTTTTCATACAGAGAATCTCTATCTGGTCTCTTTCAGACAGAGGCAGCTATCATCATTGTATCTGTGCCACAAACAAATCCACAGAGTGGAATGCAGCATGACTTGTGTTGCAGATTCCTGTCCCACATCTGAAATGCCCTGCGGCTAATCTCCAGGTTGAGCAAGGTTGGACTGGTGCTTTGTGGTCTACGTTAAAAAATACACACAAGTCTTCACATGGCTTTGATTGTGCCTTTATGTACAGCAAGTGCAAGCTTGATTTTTCAGTCTTTAGTTTTCTAAACATTCAGCATGTGAACATCTGACCTGCTTTGGAGTTTACTTCAGAGCAAACTATACTTTGAAAATCAGCACAGTTGATACATCTTTTATACAGCGATTCCTGTTGCAGTAATGATTTGTGAAGAGGTTTTCTAGGTCATCCTACAGAATGTTTCTCCTATTTCTCTTTCATGCACACTTTTATTGTAATAGCCCATTGTGGCATCAGGTGATACATATTCATTAGCAGTAGGATTTTTTTTGAAGGAAATATAAGGCAGAACCTTGAAGTCAGCAACAACACAGAACATGTCCAAAATCCTCGGGCCTTGCTAAACTTCTCCAATTTCATGTCTGCAAAACCATTTAGGCAGTAACCCCCAGAGTTTGAGAACATCAGATATTTTATGGCATACTGTGTCACACATGGACAAGGGCTTAATGCAACTGCAGAGTCGTATCTATTCACTTTGAAATTATGGCCAAGAGAGCACATGGGCAGCATTTGGCTATCCTCTGAATAGAATCACAGGATAGTCTCACACTCTGTTTCTCAGTGTCCATGAGGTCCTGCTCCCTCCTCAGATGAGATCTAATGCTTATGTTATGCCAGGGTGAGCTCTGTCTACTCACTCATCCAACCCAATCCTCAGGGCGTTTACAGAGTTAGCTCTGTGGTGGATTTGCCTTCTATCCAATGTTACCTACCACTGTCAGGTCTGTTGCTAATAACTGACATGGTAAGTGTGTAGCATGGCAGTTTCTCATTAAAGCAGCTAAATTGACATTTGACTGCAGCTGTAGTACCAGTAGCCAAAGTGAGAGAAGCAAAGCTAAGTTTAATATGCAGTGATCTGCAGCACAAGAAGGCAGGAGAGCTGCAGCTCAGTCAGGGAATTCAGCTCATTATGGTACTAACATCTTTGTGAATGTCACACATTCATATAGCCCACAAAGCACAACAGCAATATACCTCACACTATTTCCAAAAAGAGAATATAAAAAACCCTATTTCCAACAAGAAAATGTTCATTCTGGCTTAGTAATAAGATCAAATAAAGGATCCTCAAACATATAAACGCTATGCTGCTAATCTGTTCTGATTTTGTCATTGATCATATTTTGCCATGGAGACCACAAATATTACACCCTGGACCCATTGAGTTTAATGAAATTTCAGCTGGTGACCCAGACTGTGACATTTTAGAAAATTTTCTGCATTTTAGAAAATATTCTTTAATTGAAAAGTGTGTATTATTTCTGCAATCTGACAATTAATAGTCAGATTGATTTTCACTTGAATAATCGCACATTCCCTCCTACCCAGCTGCCAATAACAAAGAAGACATCCTCAAAAACTGAATGTAATTAATTCCCAGTCTCAGAATCTGAAAAGGCCAGTTTTGTTAATTGAAGATACTCAGAAGAGCATGACCAACCTTGATGAGATGATAAGAATTATCATTAAATGACAATTTTTAAGTCGCACGTGCATGAAATACATAAACTACCTTTATGCAAGCAAAACAAGTTTGCACTTCTGGGCTGTGTCTAACAACATTCAAAGCACATTCATCTGACTGTTTAGTTTTTTTCTCCACATGCTACTGTAGCTTAACTATTTTCAGTAAAGCAATTTTTTTCTTAGCCAAGTTTTCAGAATGAGACAATTTCTGTTTAAATGTTAACTGTAAAGCAAATTAAGTATCATGAATTCTATCTTAACTAGTAATAGTAATATCTACAACTTTTCATAATTTTTAAATCTCTGATATTATGTAACTAATCCTCTAAGCATTATTATATGATGTCATCTCCATTTTACAAGCACAGAAACTAAACCCCAAAGGTGAAACCCAAGAGTAGAAAAAATTCACCCTGAGGGATATTCCAGCTCAAAGACTCATGCCTCTCTCCTAGAGGCAGCACCCCACAACAGAACATAGGCATGAGGCTCTAAATGTAGAGAAACAAACAAACCCTGAAATATTTTCATCCTTATTCCTTTGAATAGTCCAGTCGATCAACAGTGGATAAAGGCAGGAATGGGTACAAATGTTGCAAGGTCCTCAAAACTACAACAAAACATGCTTTGCCTTATTCAGCTAAATACATGCAACAGAACGCAAGAAATCTGCACAATGCTGCATAAAGCAGTACAGAGAATTTATGTAAGCTTTTCAACTCAGTCTGACAGCTGGGGCCCCATTTGGTCATCAAGGCACTTTATGCCAGCTCTGTTACACAGCATGGGATTGCATCCATCACACAGGAATTACAGGACATCCTCATCCCTGCAGCAGAGCACTTGGATCTGGGCAGAAGATCCCAAAGCTCAGAGGGTGCCACACATCTATATTACCCACCAGGAGTCATCTTCCCAGCAAGCTGGAGCAGGCTGCAGCAGGCCCAGGAAAGAACCTACAACATTACAATCCTAACTCTGATTTTTAAGAGAATAGTCAATTTAGTATGTGTATGATGGTCACACAGAACTCAGATGGAATAATCCACAGATATTGAGGAGGGCTGGATTTATCATAACATTTCAGGATGGTTAATAATGATACACATTATTCTTCAGTTGGTTTGTCCTTGAGCAACAGGTGGGATATCTCTCTCTCTGATGACATGGACTCTGTTCTCATCTCTGGGTAAATCAGACTTAGAGCCACAAACTTATTTCAGTGCTTGTGCATTTGCCCCTCAGTTTCCTCTACTGCAATTCCCCGTCTTTCAAAAGCAAGAATCTGAATGTGTTTATGTTCCATGTGGGCTTAATACCACTTGCCTAATGTGCTCAAAATACTTCATTCTGTTATACTGAGAATGGTTCACAGAAGTTAAGATTCAATTATTTTGAGCATGCATTCATCTAAAATTCTGTTGTAGTTTGTTTCAGAAAATTTTTCTCAGGTGTGAAATCTTGAAGATTCCAGCTTACTATCAAATAGTTTTCATTCGGACTGCCAGACTTGCCAATGAAAAGCAGTATTGCTGATGCTTTTCATTAAACTACAAGTCTCCCTTAAAAAAAAAAAAAACAACTCTTTATAATTCACTATACTCTGCTCAAATGCAAATAGATACATTCCAATAACAAAACATTTTGCACAAAATATAACTACTGCTGATGTCCTTTCAATACCAGAAAAAGTGTTCCAAGCCACCACTTAGAGATGGTATTCACAAGGATAAGGAAAAAAGAACCATGAAAAGATACAGCTTCAAAAGAAAAACTGTCTTTTGGAATATTGCAAAAGATAATGCCTCTTCTAATGCTTCTAATAGGACAAAATTAAGAGCAAAAGAATGAAGCATACTTCAGACTCACCATAACTTTTATCAATGGTTTAGAAGAAAAAATGGTGTTTAAAGCGTTGAACACATTTTGATGAATGAAAATGGTAGAGCAATTAAAAATCTGTCAAGGTTGCACTTGCATTTGAAACCTTATTACAGTGAAAGCTTTCTGCAGGAAATAAGCACAGATAATGTGTTACATAGGCCTAAATAGTTCTTTTAAGCTATGTATATGAGGAAGATCTTATGAACTTCAGAGCCATCAAAGTAAAGTGAAAAAATTGGTCACAGCTTCACAGAAACACTGTTAATGGAAAGGCTGTGTCTTGCCAACCACTGTAAATCAGTGCAATCCTTTCACAGCTGAGGCACACATAGAAAAACAGAGGGGCACAAATGCTGTAAAAAAAATGGAGCTATCACTACCTAAGTTTTTACCTGCCATCAGTGATCTTCCTATACTCATTCCTTCCACAAAAATGTGTATAATAAACTGTGAAGTGCTGCTCTGTTGATTCAAAATGACACTATATTATACCTTCTTTCTGCATAAGACAGGTAAAGTAGTATTACAGCTGCCTTCTTGTGATGGCTATATTATTGATGCACTAAGCAAGTAAAATGGGATTGTCATATTCTCCTTGTTTTGCAATGTCAGAATACTATTTTTATCATCTGAAGACAAGAAGAGGCAGATCAACGTTTTTCTTTCCAAACGGAATACTATATCAACTGTAAAGCGGTTTAAAGGACATATACAGGATTTAAAGTATAAAATTATCTTAAATATTTAAAAATATAAAAATCTTCAATCTGTGGTGAGTAAATAATAACACTTATTTTCAGTCCTGATCATCAGGAGAGCTATTGAAGGTGCAAATAAAAAAGACAGCTTTTGATTTGCATTTTCAACATAAAGCCATAGCCCTGGTGGATCCTGATACATTATCCAGAAAGGAGTAAACACAGTGTCTGAAGGGACATTAAAACTACCTAGTTTGTTTGAGACTGAAAGTCCTACGGTTCTTCCAAATAAAAGACACAATATGTACAGAAAGATATTATCTTAGATACCAAAAGCATTCCTAAGAAAGCTGCACCTTTTAGTTTAGCATGTTAACATCCACAGCAGGAGAGCAAAAATGTTAGCTATTCACTATTCAGTGTTAACATATACAACTGGATTGCAGAGAAGAGAGAGAAAAAAACACACAAAAAAACCAACCCACAATTTATCATCCACACTGGTCTTCAAGATTTAAAAATGTTCCCCATAAATTCTGATGAAATTAGCATCTTGGGTGAGGACAGTACAGTGCAGTGCATGTTGCAAAACTTCCACCCAGATTGAGCTTAGAGTTGAATTCTTAAAAACATCTTGAAATATTCCTTTCTTTGGACATTACTCTCTTCATACTCTGCTTGCTACTTTCCTCACTTGCACCAACTTCCAAGTGAGGCCAGGCCACTACTTCCAACATCACATTAAATACCAATAATGCTTTACTGGAAGTTAGTAAAGTACCTGCATAGGTACAGATGAACCTCAGGACAAAGATTTGTCAATGTACTTAATTCAGATGTGTCATTGATGTACCTGTCACTGATTCCAGCAAGAAATGGTTCCTAAAGTTAAAAATATGTTAATAGCTAAAATAGGACTAAGGACTATTCTCTGACCCTGAGCAGCACATGTACTGATGTTACATTACACCTTACCCTGGGTGCCCTCTGTGTCCCTGAAGTGTCCTTGTGGCCCTAGACATTACTATTATTTTATGTGGGCTTTTTGCATTTCGAAGTGTCTGATGCAGTATTGGAGATTTCTTGCAAGTCATCACATTTGTTCTTTTCCCTCCTCCTCTCCCTTTTCTTCTCTTTGAGAACATCTGTAGAGCTTCACGTGGAAGAAAGAAACAGATTTGCTCACTCATCTGGTTACCACATTTCCCGTTGTGGGAAGCAGCACTGTGTTTTTCACACAATAAGCACTTTACACATGACTATGATTAATTAGAAAACTCCTTCTGTTGTCAGCTTTACATGCTGACTCTCATACGACCATCACTATTTTCCCAGCTGCTGCAGACAGTGAGTTACACCAGAGGGAATAATGTGCTCCCCCCTCTCCTATCACTACTCCTGGTTAAAGGGTGGATCTCTCTTTCGGCCGGTGAAAAAATTGGAAAAAAGAGCAAGCAACAAAGGAGAAATGGGGAGCTGGTGCCAAAGAAGTTGTGCTAGGAGAAGGCCCTTCCACTTTGGCAAAAATTACAATAACAATACTCATCACCAGACCATGTGCCACCCACTGCCCTAGGGACAGCAGCCTTCACAAACACTGAGGCCCACATCTCCACAGCTCAATAGCTGAGACTTAATAGTGTATTGTTACTCATCCCAGGGACTAAATAATGTATTGTTAACCTTTAAAGGAAGAAAAATCTTTGGTTTCAAGTTTTCAGAGTGGGAGTAGAAACAGTAAATTTAATTCTTCTTACATTCAGATATTATTTCCCTTACATATTCTTTTGTGAAAGTGTAGATACATAAATATTTTTTAAACCTTCTCAGCTTACTCTTCTAATGCTAGCATCTTTTGCTGCATCACACAGAACAAGGAGCAGGTTCATCAGCTGAAAGACACACCCAAATAGGTCCTCAAAAACCCCTTAATTCTTAAAAACATTAGATTTTCTCTCTGAAGGATGATATCTTCAGAGTCTTTTTTCTTTTGTTACCTGCTCCACTTAAAGCCACTGCAGGCAGATAGTGGTTCCTGGGGAAAGAACAGATATTTTTACCACTGCTGCAGCTCAATCTGGAAGCCAGCAGATTAAAGACACTGGTAACATGTAGCACTGGAATTAAAATAACAACGTATCTTCATAATAAGAGCATTGTCTGTTTTCAAAGTTCATGTTAATCCATTTTAATAATCTGTGTAGTCTAAAGCAGCAGAAAAAAAAAGAAAAAAGCTTAAAGCACATGGTGCACACGGACAAAAAATCTGGGGAGAATAATATACCAATTAAATCTCACATAACTTGTTTAATTGCTAATTGAGGGCAAGGTGAGGAAAGGCTGGTATTTAGTTGATTAAAACAACTGCTTTAAACAAGCCATTTGAAGTTATCACAGAACCATTGCAACCTGAGATGAAAGGACCCCTGAAAGAACCTTGGAGGCTGTTCTGCAAAACCAAACCATGACAGCTATCTCCTAACAGAGCGGTGTTGGTCTCTTTCTTTCTCTTCCCTTTTCATAGAAGTTTTCAATAGCAAGAGCGGCTCTTCAGCATTTGCTGTAATTGACTAGCTCTTGATTAGGTTTACAGCAATGGACAAGCAGCTGATTACAAGAACACACGGTATACTGATGAGGAGACTGCAATATCTGAACAGACTATGCTGCAAGTAACAAAGATTACCAAGAAATGAATTCAGGGAAATATGCTAGCCAGTGTTTCACTGGCAAAAATACTATGTCAGTGAATAAACTTTACTATTCAAATTAATTTAACATTTTTTCATGAATAATTTCTTTAAAAATCCAAAGTATGTGCTTTAAAAGTTTATAGCTGAAAGAAAAAAAAGTAGCAATTCTATTTTCTAATAAATATCTTCATAAAAATGCTTTTATTTAAGGATCAATATTGCTTACTGTGGGCAGAAGGAATTTTCTTAATGGCTTTTTGAAAACCCTTACTTTGTCATGTCACAGGGAAAGAATCCAGACATGCTAGGGTCTGAGTTAATATCTTTATTGCTCTTGCTCTCTGGATAAGATCTCTAAGGGTGCAAAAAGCCTCAGCTGCTTTAAAATGAAAATGTCTACCTGATACCAAACAGATATATAGGAGAAAGGAAAACTCTCCTTAACTGTCTTAAAGAACAGTTAGCTAGCATAATATCTGGAACACCTTAAAAATATTTTAGATCTAAATACTGGGAAATACATTGGCCTTTAGAGACATAGACAGGTAAGCTGAGTGAACCTTGTGCTGAATAAACACCGAAGTCAAAACCAAAATTATTCAGAAAATCTTCCTAAGCGATGAAATCTCTTCTCTGACCTTTTGATCAGATGGGATTTGAGACGCATGGTATAATAAACTGAGGGCAGGACTGTCACTTCTGCCTTTTAATAAAAGCCTAATATTAAAGCAAATTTTCCCTGGGACAAGGCAAGGCACTGCAAGTACAACTCATTTTGCCTAAATGAGATACCTATCATGAGGGTCTCTGCTACAGCTGGTAACCTTGGACTCTCCTTATAAGAGAAAAGTCAAATTTTGAGGGCTGTAATATATCTGTTCTAGCCTAGACAGCTACATTTGTCTTTAAAAGCAATTATCTTTCTCCACAGATTACAAATGAAGCCAAGATATATCAGCCATATCAAAAGTTGTCCTCCCCATGATGCCACACACACAGGTTCAGAGACATTGTACAGCACATGAAAATGTGTGTTGTATGGTCAGTGGAAGCCTGGATCTTAAGTCTTCTGCAGCCAAAAGTGAAGAAAGCATCAGTCCCAGAGAAGAAACAGTTACACTCAACTGTCTTTGTACTGAGCTTGCTAAGAAATTGTACTTAGTGAAACATTTCTTACCTCGTAAAAAAAAATGTGAACATTTGGGGGTTAATATTAAGTTTCATCACTGAAAGAGAAGCCCCAGAACAATGATAAAAACTTCAAAATGACTGAATCGAAAAACATAAAAGCATGAAGACAAAAAGGGACTGACACAGTTGACAGTCATTGAAACTGCTTTAACAAGACTTCTAGAGACTATTGAGGTGAGCAACATAAAAAGACATAGATATAGTTCTACTGAATTGTAGAAATTGTGCACCAGGGAAATTTAGGATAAGAAGAACCACAGAGGCAAGCTGGAAAGAACTTGAAAAGTTCTACTTTGATGGAATGTCTTTCACTGACCACAGACCAGTAAAAGACTGCTGAAAAATCCAGTGGAAGAAAACCAGCAGTGAGGGAACACATGAGAGCACTATGCTTGTCATAAGGGAAACCTGGAGTATTTCTAAATCTATGTTGTGAACTCAGCACCTTGAGCAGATGTTATCTGTTGCAACACAGAACATCCTGGTACTCATGCCCATGGCTATAATAAATGATGCAAAATATTCCCACAAATTTTGTAAGATATTTAATAATTCATGTCAAAAGCTCAATTTTTAGCACCAGAAAAACATCCAGTTCTAAACATCAGAAAATATCACAACTAAAAATAAACTCTGAATTATTAGTTGCAAAAATTAATGTTCAGAGAGTGAAGAAGGGTAGGCACTTCTATCTGAAGACAGCATTGTAGTAGGCACTACTCAGTTTCCATTTAGCACGTATGTAGTGTAACAATTGTAACCTTTTTTCACACTCACACTTACCAACAATTTCACTTGGCTCCTTATTGTAAAGCTTTTTGTTCCAGTAAAGAAGTCTGAGAAAAGGAAAGGAGACCAGAACCACAAGGCAGATACCCACAAACATATGCCCCGTGAAAGCTGCAAAATCCAATCCCTGAAAATAAAAATGAAAACGTAAATTAAAAATCACTTATTTTTCTATATTACCTACAGGGAAAAGTATTCAGCTTTATGTAGGCTAGCAATCAATAATACATATAAAACAGTATAGTAAGTTCCAAGTGCAGTATCTGCTGTATTTATCTGTTTCAAGGAGACAAACCACATTACAATTTAATTCAGAGGGCTAAAGCATAGCATTACAAGTTACACTGAAACACACATAGTGTTTCTTACATGTATAGTAAAAAAACCCCAAACAGAATCATTAACTTTCACTTCTCACTTAAATGACTGTAAATTCATTTCAAATCACACTAAGTCTCTGAAATAGTTAAATTTTAATTACCAGTTTTTGTTTTACACTGATGACAACATAAATTTTTACAATAATTCTATATGAACCATTCTTCTACAATAAAAGTATTATATGTCAAGATTGTGTTTATTCTTCTTTCTGGTTATCAAATGAACACATTTCTTTACATTTTGCACAATGAAAACCTTTAATGAAGACGTGACCTAAAAGGTTAAGCGGTACACATTAAAAGGCTACTGTTTTCAAGCAACAAGAATGAATAGTAACAACTTGCCCTAAATCTTTGAATTTGGCCATGCTGTGGACATTGCATGTCCTCTAGGGTCCTTTTCAACTGAATTACTTCATTGCTCCATACCGCACACATTGTAGTGGATCAGGGTTAGCCTTTGGGCTGGACTCTTCTGAAGCAGTCATAACTCCCCTGTCCCAAAGAAGTTATCAATGAAGCTCCAAGGAGGATCACATCCAAGTACTATGGTAGTAAGGAACTAACTAAAAATAGAGGTTGTCTGAACTGGTGATCCCAGCAGAGCAGACCCGTGCCACTTGGAATAAAGCATGGTTCAAACACTGGATAACCCAGGTTGTCCCATCTGAATTTTCAAAGCACCCACTGATTTCCCAGGGACTCTAGAATGTTAGTTGCTCTCCCTGTGACACACCTCTATGTCTCTATTTTCCCCTGTTTTTTTAACTGTGAGCTTCCAATAGATCCTTCTGTAATTCCAATGCATATTATAAACAGCTTCCCTTGCAACAGCCGCTGATAGTACCTCCAGTGTGTTAAGAGTATTGGGAACTCACTACCTTAAATGTGTGTTCTTCTATATTGTCAAATGCTAAAAGAATTTATGTGGAAATCTCCTAGTTGAAATGTCTCTGATTCAAAAAAAGGAAGAGAAGGTTTCTCTATTGCACCACAGGGCGCAATAAAAAGACACATGACACAAGAAACTGATGACAGTCATAAAGAACTTTCATAGCCAGATAAAGATTGGTGCTCTTTGGCAAAAAAAAATCCATAGCTTGCAGACAGTCAAATAAATCTCAAACCATAAATATGCAGACCTAGGATTAGAATTTGATCCTATTAAAATACAGGTTTAGGCTTCAGGAGGTAAAGTCATCCCTACTTGCTATTTAATAGTAGATTCTTTGACACTTCTACTCTCCAGACACTAAAAGGTGAAACTGTACCTGGTCATTCACTGGCCTTTTGCTGTAGCTCAGCTACAGCCATTGCTTTTATGAAAGCGGAAGGAAGACTCTTCAGGAATTGGAATGAGATTATTTTAAGAATTGGACAGGAAAACATGACACCACAAAGAAAAATAATGTACCTTCATTCAGTTTGCCTACACAATAGGTCAGCCACTCAGGTGTCTGACATCTCTGTAAGACAGATGTTTACAAATCAGTTTTTCTAAAGATTGGCCTCTGGGCATCAAGTTTCAGAGCTGCAGGAGACATTACTATGAGGGATAAAAACAGCATTCATAACTCTAGGAAATTTATAAATAACAATGAATAAAAAAAGAAATCCTGCAAGGGATCAGTGTAAGACTTGCCCCCAAAGTACATAAAGTCCATATACCTCATGTTTATTTCCTTAACTACAGCCATCTAAAATATACAATTAAAATTGGCATCTTATCCAAGAACTAACCCAATTTATATATGGGCTGCCTCTAAGATTATAGCCAAAACGAAAGAGCATAAAATTTTGGCCAGAGCAATAAGAATCTTAAAACCTTAAAAGGTAAACTCACTTCAGAACAGAAATTTCTGAACAATTAATAATGTGCCATTAAACAGTTCAGGAAGTATGAGAAGTTTTGAATGGTCTCTAAAATGGAACAAAGAGAGGTAGGAAGCCAAAATTAATTAAGCTGTAAAAACAATGAAGTTAAACCAACCAAAAAAGAAAAAAATGCCTAAACCTGACAAGAAGAGAATAATCTTCTGAAAGAAAAAGACTGGGAAAAAGGTGGTTGAAGAGCAGTAAATTATTTAAGAGTGGTCAGAATATACTCAATACAGAATTACCAGAACAAGGAAAATTGCTTTTGCACTCAGACTAGTCTTACAAAAAAGCAGTGGAGATGAAGCTTTTCTTAGGCTGGCAGCAATCTGCCTACACCATGAAGAAGGATGCCAGCTACCAGGCCAACTGTGATAGTAGAAATTCTCTGTAGGAATACTCAGAAATAAAGATAAATGCTAAAGTAGGAAGTAAAAAAGATAAATAGGAACCCAAAGATTTCTTGGTAACTCTCAAGTTTAAATATGTGATGTCTGCATCACATATTAAAGGATCTTGAATTTGAGGAAGTAGCTCATTGCAAATAAACACAGATACAAATATCACTTGCCTTTACATTTTTATTATCACACCACTTTCAGAGAAAAAAGAAAATTGTGTTGCATCCCTGAAATGCCACAATGCAGATGCTTCTCAAAAAAATACAGCACAAGAAATACGTCACTTGAAACCCCCAAAACTAATTTCTCAATGAAGCAAATCACCTCAACCTAGAAGGCAAATTAAAATGCTGAGGGTAAGAAAGAGGTCTCAGGTCTGACTCATAGTTGAAAGGAATTAAAATGAGATAGAGATCACAATACGCTTTAAAAAAAACCCAGGATTAACACAGCTTCATGACATAAGAGCTGACGTAGATAAGCCTTGAAAGTGATTTGCAGACACCATAACAAGAAAGGAAAAAAAAGTCTACTAATTTTTTTTGCATCCTGTCCAAGAGCTTACCAAAATTTTCGGAGGGAGTAGCTGGGCTGAGATTGAGGATTTTGTTAAAGTTCGTTATATCAGCACATTGATCTTTCATATCTCTGAGATCCCTGGGGGAAAAGAAAACACACTGCTCTGCTCCTACTGCAGAACAGCATTCCAATTCAGCTGAAACAAATTGTTTTCTAACATGGAGTGTACCTATTTCAGGAAAGAGCTTGCATGACAGTATTGTCAGCGATAAAGCAAGACTGGAGTCAATTCTCTTCCCATCCCTCGCTCTTGGCTTTCCCCTCCATTACCTCCTTGGATTGATCCACAAGGGACAGTGATTAAAAAGGGAATCCTGATGATCACTAGCCTTGGACAGCTGATGCCCTGTAGCCACGAGGAGGCTGAGGACTACCAAGTGCACTACTTTGTATGGCTGGTACCAGAAAGGCTCCCAGTGAAATACAGACAGCTGTCCTCGCTGATACTTTGGGCTGGGTGCTTAGCAGTAGCCCATCTACAGCACAGAGAATGTGTTTTCAGGGTAAAAGGAGGTTGATTTCACACCACACAGTCAGTACTGTAGTTACAGCTACACCACTAGTAGCCAGCTGGAAGCCTCTTGGAGAGCTCGAAGAGAATAAAGGGTTTTCACTGGACCACAGGTATCAACAATGCAGCAGAGGATACTAAGGTGGTGGCACAGTTGCTTCATCAGTTGTCCCTGTTCCCTTTTCCACACCCCAGAAAGGACATGAAACATCTCCACAGAGCCTATATCCATACCCTTTGTGGCTGTGGGTAGCACATTTCATACCTCCTGAGCCTTCTGTACTGCTGGGGCCAGGATTCAGCATTGTAAAAAACCATTAAAGTGCTCCACATGTCTACTGCATATAACAAAAAGTTGTTTTCACAAAGATTTTCTTTTCCTGTACAATACACTGGAATAGAATTGACATGCACAATAGGCAAGAAATGTTTTTCTTCCAGAAGATTTCAATCTATGAGATAAATACAAAACACGCTTCAAATGTCCCTTACTTGAGGCTATGATGATTGTGTCAAATTTCTCCTGTTCCCCTGTCGACAGAAAATCTGAAAATTTTGTTTTAGCAAGACAACAGCCTAAAGGTTCCACTGCCTACAGATTCAGAGCTGAAAAAGAATGGCATCTTTCCTTGGTTTATAGTTTAAAATGCAAAGTCAAATATATCAATTTCATATTAGGAGGAAGGATCATATTGTTTTCCCAAAATGTTAACTTTCTATCATCTTGATTATTATTTTTTTCATTGCTTCTGGAGATGTGAAATTAAATTCTAGTAATTCTGTCCTTTCTAAAAGAAATCTTCCTTTTTGAATGATGAGAAAGCAAAAATTATAGCTAGGTGCAGCAATTTGGGGAAGAGCAAATACTGTCTTTCTAGCCAGAATGTCCTTTACTTAATATTTTAAAACTAATAAAATGAGGAAGAGCAAGAGGAATTTATTACTTCTACACTGGCTTAAAAATCCCTTCTAGCTGAGTGACTGAGTTCTACGCTGTCTCGGTAATCTGCTCACGATGTCGCTGAGCCAGAAATCACTGATGCTCTAATCCAGTTACATGAAAATAAAGTTTATTTGATGAACCTTTACTGATGAACTTTTTTTGTTTTGCATTATGCTCTTTAACGAATACTACATGCATAGATGGTAAAAATTCTGAAATCAGATGTAAGCCCATACATTTCAGTTCATGCACTTTACCTCAGTTTAATTTTCTCTTGAGAAAAGGGATCAATGAAATATCGACAGAAGGGGCAGAGTTCTACAAATTGATTAAAAGTTTTAACAAGCTTGTATCCAGCAAACTCAACAAAAATAGCCTAGTAAACTAGGAGAATCCATTTTACCAGTGCTTGAAATATCTTTATTCATATATAGGATTTTCTCTTTTTTTTTTTTCAGAATTACTTTCATTCACAAACTTTTGGTACCACAATTTTTCATTAAATATAGTCAACTAATATCATAGCATGCTAAATCCCAGCACGAAGGCTGAAAGTCATTAAAAGGCAACACAGGAAAACCTGATGTCTGTCAGTTTTCCAGGGAATTACTGTTAAATGGCAGGAATAACTCTAACTGGTATGCTGAAACCCCCAAATCCTCAGCAAACATCAGATTAAAAGGACAAGCTTTATCACATGCTAGCACAAGCAGTAAATAAAAGGATATAATCCAGTGGCTAGCATATGCTAAAACTCCTTTGCCCTTATCATTACCTCTTTTATGCAGATTTAGCCTGGATACACCAGTGCACTTTTGCTAGCACTGTGTTCACAGCATCATTTTGCTCTGGAGACCTATTTGCCATCCATTCTTTAGAGAGCTGGTAATGACAGCCTATGCTTAGAGCACAAACAACTCCTGATCTCAAAGATATGATTGTAGATGCTTGTGAAGTTCCCAAATACAGATGATTTGCTGTCCAATCCTTCTGAAAGCAAGGACCACATCCAGCTGGTTCATGCTCTATTTTGAGTGTAAACATGGAGTTCCAAAAGACTGAAGCCCATATCTCTTCAAAATAAAATACAATTTTGTTAACAGTGGGAATTCAGTAGCAGCACTCTGAAGATAATAAAACATTTTTTAAGTTTTCTATTCACTGAACAAGTTTTCCATTTGCTCTTATTTTCCTTCCCTAAAATCAAAACATGAATGCTGTTTTGTGCAAATTCTTCCAACTCCAACCAAGAACAAGCAATTGTACAACAAATCTTCCTCTCCTATTATACAAATGTTCCACTGATTCCAGCCATGATAGTAGAGAATATGTCAGGATTATAAATTAACAACAGCTACAAAGAAAAAATCCTTTTGACATTCATTTGCATCTCAAGACAAGTAAAGAGATTTATTGCTACATTTTAATGAGCAAAATGTTACAAAAATCTTATTTATTCAAACATGGTTTAAATAAAATATTTTTAATATGATGTGAGTTTTGCCCAGAACCTAGGGAGGAAAGTCTCTCCAGCACTACAGTAAACAAAGAGTAAAGCATTTCTAACACTATAACCAAATAACAGCATCCAAAGTAAAAAGGCTGCATTTCATTTCATGTTGATATAAAAGCCAAGGTTTCCTAAGAAAATGTAAACTTGTGTAATATTCTACTTGGCTGCTTTTAGAGGTTGTGTTACAGCAGTAACAGTTCAGGAAGACTGGTAAAATTCTCCTCCTGGTAGCACTGAAATAAAATAGAAAACCCAATCTTCTGCATAGTGCAATTCACTATTCAACTTCTTGCAGAGGCAGTTGTCAAAGTACTCCTGCACTTACTGTGCAAAAATAATTTTGAAAAGGATGTGCAAGAGAATGAAAAGGAGAATTTCAACAACAGTATAGAAAAAAATTACTAGGAATTCCTAGAATGTCCAAAAACATGACCATATGTCTTGGTTTGAAAACAAACCAGTGGGAGATCACAAGTCAAGATTGAAATTAAAAATAAGTGAAATAATACAAGGAAAAGCACTGACAAAGTTAGATACAACCTAACACCCTGTTAGGGTGGTAGTAGCAGTCCAACTGAAGTAGTCCAGTTGAAGCGGTGATTTTGTGAAGGTCTAGTTTCTAGCTGAAGATCTAGTGGTAGCTCTCGTCCTCTGGGAATCTAGTAGACAGGGCTAGCTCAGGCAGTTCTAAGGCTAGGTTATATCTAGGTGGGAACACCTGGCTCCTCTCTCCTCGGCAGAGCATTTCACAATGGGATGAGATAAGTCTATGGGTCACACGGTGGGTTTCTGATGGCCTATTGCCTGTCATGCGGGGTGGGTCGTTAGCAGCTGGTAACAGCTCACGGATGGCCCATTGTCTGTCATCCGGAGTGGGTCATTAGCAGGTGATGGCAGCTAACGGCCCACAGCTGGTGGTAATAGAATACTTAACTACATCTATATTGCAACTTAGGACATTATTCATCCCTTATTCTATTACTATTTACAGAGTTTTTACTTAAGATAAGGTTTCCTTGTGGTACACAATGGGTTTTCTTATTTGCCTTCATTACTCACCAAGTATAACTAGGTCTTTGGGTAAAAACTATTCTATGGATGGGTTTGCTTTTGCCTGAGGTGGGACTAATCTAAACAGTTTTTTTTAAGAAACTTCTTACGTGTACCACAGGGACTTTATCTCTATCCACTGTGTGCAAAGGTTTAGACTCGGCAGGACTAGCTCGATTGATAGAACTCCTTGTGTTAACCATCCAGGTGGCTTTTGCTAAGTTCAGTTTTTAATTTTTGAAGGTTTTCCTGCTAAGTGCCTTCAAAGTGGTCTTAAGTAGTCCGTTGCACCGTTCAACTTTTCCGGCAGCTGGTGCATGATAGGGGATGTGGTATATCTATTCAATTCTGTGTTTTCTAGCCCAGGTGCTTATGAGGCCATTCTTGAAATGGGTTTTATTGTCAGACTCGATTCTCTCAGGGGTACCATGTCTCTACAGGACTTGCTTTTTCAGACCCAAGATGGTGTTTCGGGCAGTAGCATGAGGCACAGGGTAGGTCTTTAACCATCTTGTGGTTGCTTTCACCATGGTCAGCACGTAGCGCTTTCCTTGGCGGGTTTGGGGAAGTGTGATGTAGTCAACTTGCCATACTTCCCCATACTTGTACTTTGATCATCGTCCACCATACTACAGAGGCTTCACCCGCTTGGCTTGTTTGATTGCAGCGCAAGTCTCACAGCTGTGGATGACCTGTGAGATGTTGTCCATGGTCAAGTCCACCCCTCGGTCACGAGCTCACTTGTATGTCGCATCTCTCTCTTGATGACCAGAGGCATCATGGGCTCAACGAGCTAGAAATAATTTTCCTTTGTGCTGCCAGTCTAGATTCACCTGTGACACTTTTACCTTGGCAGCTCGGTTTACTTGCTCGTTGTTACAATGCTCTTTATTAGCTCGATTCTTAGGAACATGTGCATCTACATGCCGAACTTTCACAGTTAGTTTTTTTGCCCGGGCGGCGATGTCCTGCCAAATCTCAGCGGCCCAGATGGGTTTTCTTCTGCGCTGCCAGTTAGCTTTTTTCTAGCGATTTAACCATCTCCACAGTGCATTGGCTACCATCCAGGAGTCGGTGTAGAGATAAAGCTTTGGCTATTTTTCTCGTTCGGCAATATCTAAAGCTAGTTGGATGGCTTTAAGCTCCGCGACCTGGCTCGATCTACCTTGTCTCTCAGTAGCTTGTATAGCTTGTCGTGTGGGGCTCTATACTGCAGCTTTTCATTTCCGATTTGCGCCTACAATTCGGCAGGAACTATTGGTGAAGAGTGCATAGCGTCTTTCACTTTCTGGTAGTTCATTATATGGGGGTGCTTCTTTGGCACGTGCTACTTGTTCTTCTGCATCTTTTGAAGATAATTTAAAAGTCTCACCTTCAGGCTAGTTTGTTATAATTTCCAGAATTCCAGGGCGATTTGGGTTTCTAATACGGGCGCGCTGTGTGATGAGGGCAATTCATTTGCTCTACGTGGCATCAGTGGCATGGTGGGTAGAGGGAACCCTTCTCTTGAACATCCACCCCAGCACTGGCAGTCGGGGTGTAAGGAGAAGTTGTGTTTCTGTGCCAATCACCTCTGAGGTGGCTTGGACTCTTTCGTAAGCTGCCAAGATTTCTTTTTCGGTGGGAGTGTAGTTGATTTCAGACCCTCTGTAACTTCGACTCTAGAATTCCAGTGGTCGACCTCGGGTCTCGCCAGGCACCTTTTGTTAAAGGCTCCAGGACAGACCATGGCTCCCGGCTGCAGAGTAAAGCACATTCTTTACTTCTGGTCCTGTCCTGACTGGGTCAAGGGCTACCGCATGAGCGATTTCTTGTTTGATCTGGGTGAAGGCTTGCTGCTGTTTAGGGCTTCAGTGGAAATCATTCTTCTTGCGGGTTATGAGGTAGAGAGGACTCACGATCTGGCTGTACTCAGGGATGTGCATTCTCCAAAAGCCTATGGCGCCTAGGAAAGCTTGCGTCTCTTTCTTGTTGGTTGGTGGAGACATCGCGATGATCTTATTGATGACCTCAGAAGGAATTTGACGCCGTCCGTCTTGCCACTTTACTCCCAGGAACTGGATTTTTCGGGCAGGTCCTTTGACTTTACTCTTCTTGATGGTAAAACCGGCTTCCAGGAGAATTCTGATGATTTTCTCTCTTTTCCCAAATACTTCCGTTGCTGTGTCTCCCCACACAATGATGTCATCAATATACTGCAGATGTTCTGGAGCTTCACCCTTTTCCAGTGTAGCCTGGATCAGTCCATGGCAGATGGTGGGACTGTGCTTCCACCCCTGGGGCAGTCGGTTCCACGTGTACTGCACACCTCTCCAGGTGAAAGCAAACTGAGGCCTGCACTCTGCTGCCAGAGGAATGGAGAAAAGGGCATTGGCAATATCAATGGTCGCATACTACTTTGCTGCCTTGGATTCCAGTTCATACTGAAGTTCCAACATGTCCGGTACAGCAGCACTCAGTGGTGGTGTGACTTCATTTAGGCCACGGTAATCTACTGTCAGTCTCTATTCTTCACTGGACTTACGCACCGGCTATATAGGGCTGTTAAAGGGTGAGTGAGCCTTGCTGACTACCCCTTGGCTCTCCAGATCCCGAATCATCTTATGGATGGGGGCCACAGAGTCTCTGTCAGTGCGGTATTGCCGGCGATGCACTGTTGCTGTAGCAATTGGTACTCGCTGTTCTTCAATTCTCAGTAGTCTTACAGCAGACGGGTTATCTGAGAGACCGGGCAGGGTACTCAGTTGTCTTATGTCTTCCGTCTTTACGGCTGCTATCTCAAAAGCCCAGCGATGTCCCTTTGGGTCTTTGAAATATCCACTCTTGAGATAATCTATGCCGAGGATGCATGGGGCGTCTGGACCGGTCACAATGGGGTGTTTCTGCCACTCGTTCTTAGTTAAACTCACTTCAGCTTCTAGTATAGTCAGCTGCTGGGATCCTCCTGTCACCCCAGAAATAGAAATGGATTTGGTCTCCACATACCTGGATGGCATTAGGGTGCACTGAGCGCTGGTGTCAACTAAAGCCGTATATCTTTGTGGGTCAGACGTGCCAGGCCATCGGATCCACACAGTCCAATAGATCCGGTTATCCCTTTCTTCTACCTGGCTAGAGGCAGGGTTCCTCTAATCTTGTTTTTGGTGCACGATGTTCTTCTCTTGTAAATGTGTTCTTGAGGTCCTTTCAAGAGGATCAGTCATATTATCATTTCTATTCTGTCGGGGGTTCTGTCCACAAGAGACTGGGGCAGTGTTGTACCTAGATGAGCCTCCTGAAGTGGATGTTTCTGTTTTCAATTCACGTACCCGGGCTGCTAAGGTGGAGGTGGGTTTCCTATCCCACTTTCTCATGTCTTCCCCATGCTCTTGAAGGAAAAACCAGAGGTCACGTCGTGGAGTTTGTTTTCTTTCCTTGACTGGAGTACGTCTGCTCCTGATGGCAGAGACTCGGGTTGGTTTCGGTGTGACATGGAAAAATCTTTCTTTGAACTCTTTCCTTAGTTTCTGGAGGCTCTCTTCAATCAAGCTCTGGACTTGCTCGGTTAGGTTTGTTTCTACTGATGAGACTTGAGTGCGTAGTGGAGCAGTGACAGTGTCTTCATAAATTTTCAGTTTGTTTGTTAACACGCTCACCTGGTCTTCGCCTTCCCTCCACTGCAGTGTTGCCAGGTAACGAGAGTATATCTCTGGTCCGAGCCGTGCGAATCTTAGCCACATTTGTGAAGTGCACCGGATGTTATCTGGGCTCTTGGGGAATCTCTCGTTGTCTGAGAAAATGATCTCTAGCACGGCCAATTTTCTCAGGCATCGGATACTTTGTTCTATGGTGTTTCATTTTCTTTGGTGCATCTGGAGGTCTTCTTTGCACAGGTATCTGTCCCGTACACTCAGCAGCAATCGCCGCCAGAGGCTGAGAGTTTCCTGGGTTTTCTCAATCTCCTGGTCAATGACCACATCCTGAGACAGGGATCCCAGTTGTCTGGCCTCACTTCCATCTAGAATAGTGTCATTAGCTGCGGCGTCCCAGATACGGAGCAGCCAGGTCAAGATGGACTCATTCGCCTGCCGGGTGAATTCCCTCCGTAGGTCACGCAGCTCCCCCAGGGATAGAGAGCGAGTGATGATCTCCGGCTCTGTCTCTTCTGCTTGGTGAGATGGTCCTGCCGCATCCTCATCAGTCGCTGTGCGGACTGACTTGCTCTTGGATTTCTTTTTCTGGACGGGGGCAACCGCTACTGGCTTTGGCTGTTCTGATTCGGCAATGGTTTGTGTCGAGACATTGACTGTTTCTTTGGTTCTTTTCCTCTTGTCTGCTGACTTGCTTTGTTTCTCTTCCTCAAGAAGACAAAGTATTGTTCTGTTCTTCAGCATGAGGTAAACGGTGCTGGTCAAAGAGAACAGAACTGACAAAAACGTTATGCCATCCCTAGCATCCAGAGAGAACTCAATGTTGTCAAAAATGGCTGTGCCTGACCTGAAAGGCTGGAAGAAACTGCTCTCTCCTCCTAGCCCCAGAGGGTGGGTGCGATTGCTGATGAGATCTCAGACGAAGCAGCTCAGGTTAGGCCAGGCAGACAAAGTCGAGTATATATAACGAATGGTGTTCATCGCCTCACAGGTAACCATGCCATAGGCATAATAAACCAATAGAGCAATTTTTATGCCATTCCCTGGTCGCAACAGGAGCAATACGACGGGCAGATAGTATCTTATTTGAGGAAAAATATAGAGAGCGAGATACAGTACCCATATAGATAGGCTGAGCATCATGGTGATAGGATTTCTGAGTTTCCCCAGGTCGGGCCCCACGTTGGGCGCCAAAATATGTCTTGGTTTGAAAACAAACCAGTGGGAGATCACAAGTCAAGATTGAAATTAAAAATAAGTGAAATAATACAAGGAAAAGCACTGACAAAGTCAGATACAACCTAACACCCTGTTAGGGTGGTAGTAGCAGTCCAACTGAAGTAGTCCAGTTGAAGCGGTGATCTTGTGAAGGTCTAGTCTCTAGCTGAAGATCCAGTGGTAGCTCTGGTCCTCTGGGAACCCAGTAGACAGGGCTAGCTCAGGCAGTTCTAAGGCTAGGTTATATCCAGGTGGGAACACCTGGCTCCTCCCTCCTCGGCAGAGCATCTCACAATGGGATGAGATAAGTCCATGGGTCACACGGTGGGTCTCTGATGGCCCATTGTCTGTCATCCGGAGTGGGTCATTAGCAGGTGATGGCAGCTAACGGCCCACAGCTGGTGGTAATAGAATACTTAACTACATCTATATTGCAACCTAGGACACCATAGTGCTAAAAAGAGGAGAAAGAAAGCATTTTCTGTAGAAAACATCATAAGAGAAACTATAAAATATACTGCATGGAGGACTGTTTCTATAATGCCCTTAATGCATTCAAGAACTTTTACCTCTGAAACACTTTAAAAAAAGAGAAAGAATTAAAATAAATTTTACTTGGTTCTAATGTACACGCTCCCCATGCATTTTAGACACAGAATTGTGGTTGCTCATATAACCCTTCTTCACATCATCTTTTGTTAGAAGTAGTTTCAGAAACAGGACAACAATGTCTGTATTTCTTCTTCTGTTCAAAAGAGAGCATGCTGGAGCGGGTACACAAAATTAGGAATCCAGCTATTAGTTCAACAGCTCAGACTGTAAGAGGCCAGATGGTACAAGTCCCTCTCTGCCCTCACTCTTGGCTTTATCCAGTTACTCCTGCCAGCACTTTTCAGGCAAATCTCCTTTAGAAGGGGTGAACCCTAAGAAGTGAGGACATAACCCAGACAATGCCACTCTACCTCAGGGCCAAGAATAGGTCTCTGACCCTCTTTTATTTATATACAAAGATAGAACAATTGATAATATAGAAAAGAAGCAGCACAAATTCTATGGCTGTGTGTTGAACCTAATCTATTTCATTATGTTCTTATTTCTGTGATGCAACAAAAGATCTGAAAATAATCCAGAGTGCAAACATCTGGAAAGATTTTTGTCCTTGTTTCAGACACAGAATTTGCTACAATATCATATTTGGTAGGGTATTTATACATCTGAGTCCTCCTAAAAATATTGATATCTCAAAAAAGAAAAATGTAAAACTGTTTCTATTCTGTTGTGATTGCTTAATTATTTCCCATGTTTATAGCCACTTCTGAAGATTCTATAGAGATAATGAGTTTCTGAGTATTCAAGAAAATGACCTGCATGGCAGGTGCTAATTATTCTCTTTTAGATCAGAAGTTTTAAATAGTTGCACAGATTTCATATTTAAAATGTAAAACGTAGCTATCAAATTCTCAGCTAACAATATTATAGGCTTCAAATCACAATCCAAACCAGCCAATTGCAGCACATTTCAAATATTTTGATGGCAAACATTCAGTTTATTAAATACTGTGAACTTTCAAAGATATTTTCCAACCTGGAAGTACTTAATTAACTTGAGTGTATTCAGTTAATGAGAACAGATCTTTATTTTCTAGAGAAATAGAAACATAAGTGATTCCAAATTAAAAAAAAAAAAAAAAAAAAAAAAAACCTAGGATTTTATACTACAATTCCCTTACCCCACTTGCACTGTTATTTTCACACTAGCTCAATTAACATTAAATTCTTTAGAGTGATTGATTTATTTGGGGTGTTTGTGACACTGGGCCAAAACAGAAAGCACATGCCTGGTGTCCTTACAGGCGTGCCCATTCCACAACTGCCCTTTCCGTGGTGCTGTTTGTTGTTGGTGATGCAGGGTCAGGAGTAGGGCAGATCTGCCCCATCCCGGGAGGGCTGCCCCTTGCATCCTGAGCAGCCTGTCTCCCTGCTGCCCCACAGCACATCAGGGAAAGAGGACAGGAGGCAGTGCCAGAGGTGGAAGGGGGACTTGATGCCCCCATGTTCAGGGGTAGCAGGGATGATTGAAAACATGGAAAACTCAGCAAACACCAGCTCTGTGCAGGTGCTGAGGGCTGCAAATGCCCGCCAGCAGTGCCACAGCAAGTCCACAGGGCAGAGAGGCCCATGTGGATGGGAGGATACGTAGCGCTGGGATGCTCCTGCTGGCATCTTGTGTCCTGTCTTGTGTCCTGCAGTCCCACCCAGCACCAGCCACTGTAGCTTTCCCTTTGGCACCAGACACACAGCAAACAATAGAAGAGCCAAGTGTTGGAAGCTAAAATCTGTCACTGCAGCCTGGAGATACCAAAACATTGTCAGCTGCAGCCTGTGCTGCACAGGAGAAGCACCACCCCCCTCTCACACCCCAGATCCCCTTGGGCTGTGGTTGAAGGATAAAATGCCTCTTGTGTGTCGTGGCTCGGCAGGGACAACGCGACCTCTATAAAAATATCAAATTGTCTCGTATTTAACTTTTGAGAGAAAACTTCTCCTGAAAAAATGGATGGATTTGCATCTTAATTTTCACATTTTTCTTTTTTCCTAACTTCTTGGCGTGTCTGCAGCTCTCCATTGTTTTTCTTCTTTCGTCATTTTCCATTGATAAGGAGAGCCTCACCAACAAAAAATAAAGGAAACCAGTATTCTCAGTGCATATCAAAAAGCCTATTCTTCATCACTATTTTGTCCCCAAAAGATTGCTCTCTTCTGTCTGATCATCCCACTGAGAAAGAAATAGTATGGCAAAAAAGTAGATTGTGTTCTGTTTATATGGCTGTCTAGGGGAAGGGAAAGATCAACATTGCATAAGTCAACACCACCACTAATTTTAGTAGCCAAACAGACCGCAGTACATACCCTCTTCCTCAGCTCCTGCTTTGAAACAATGATCACATTTGGTGGATCACCAACAGCAGTGGCAGCTCCCCCAATATTTGTGAAGATCACTTCTGCAATCAGGACATGCCTAGGATCAAGATTAAGTACTTCACAGAGCCTGCGGTATAAAGATAATGAAATTAACTTCTTACCCCATGCATAAATTACCTTAAATCTTAAAATGCCCCAAAATTACAAAGTGCAGTAATTTCACAGAAAAGTGGCAGGATTTTAAACATAACATGTGTGTGTATTGTTAAAGCATTTATTGTGCTACTAGCACATATATTCTAGCAATATAAATTAAAAATACAGATTTTTGTTTCCATTTAAAATACAGTTATTAATGGTTACAAAGTTGATGCATTTTAAAAAGCATTTTATTAAAAGTAGTCAACTATTACAAGAGTTAGACTACACAGAAAATAGCATGTAAAATTTTCAGAGTGATACAGCTTTTGAAACCACAGTCCTTAAGCTGCACTGACCTGTGGAAAACTATTCTGTTCAACCACAGGCTCAGCATTCAGTAACACTGATTAACTTTCTTGTGGGAAGTAGTGGTAGAGGATTGTGCAGGCTGCTTATTAGCCATGAATCATCTGTTAGAGACTTCAGCTTTCAGCCTAGGTTTATCCAGTTTATTCTGTTCCAATTTTCCTCCTCCTCTCAAGCTTGATCATGAGTATTCTATTTGTAATGAAGCAAGAGTAGAAGATACACGTTCCTCATAGTGAAAAAAATCTCAAAATGTTTTTAGTAGTCCAAAAATATTTAATGCTTCTTAAGTAGGATGCTGCTTTGATAAGAAAAAGTAAAATGCTTCTTTAATAAGAAGCACCTTAAAGTGCTCTGACAAATAGTGAGGTTGACTCAGTAACCTCATGAACTGTTTGAGCTCAGAGCCCACTTACACAGAGTGATCTTCACACAGGTTACTCCAACTCACAAATTACATTTACGCACGCACCCACACAATCTGCCCATTTCTGAAGTACATGTTTGACTTTAAACTTGGGCTGTGGTAAAAAAGGCTGGAAGTTAAAGTCACACCTAAGCGTTTTGGAATAAGGAACAACTGATTTCCTCCTCACAGTTTGTCAAAGCATTGCTCCAGAATGTAAAGATGGAGGCCACACTTAAATTGCTGTCCCCTCTACCTCACAGGAAATGGGGTGAAGACTGTGCAGGAAGAATGCTTTCTCAGTACTGCTGTCACTGCAGTGCTGTCACACATTTCCCTGAAGGAAGGGTTGTGCTTCACTGTTTAGCCTAAGTCTGTGTTATTAAAACCTATATTTCAAAGAGAAAAGTGTGTATTGCTTCACTTAAGCTATCACCAAGAGCGTCAATTTAAAACTCAGAAAAATCACTGTCAGACGACATATATATCAGCACATAAAAACTCTGGAAAATAATAACTGTGCAAAAATACACTATTTCCCCAGCAGCATGAAATCATTCAGTTAAAGGGTACTTTGTAGTATAACTGGTCCAAAAGCATCAATTGTGGTACAAGACCACAATTGTACTTGTAATTTTTACTTCACTGCTGCTTGATTTCCCAGTATTTCCAAATCTTCTTTAGCAATTCTTTTTTTTTGATGGGCCTAGTGATACCTTGAAGAGAGCTCTGATGTAAGTCAGAAAAGGCTAAGCCCAAAGTATAAAACCATCAGAATGTGTTACCTGTATGGCAGGATCACAATTCCTTTTACTTACTTACCCTGGTCATGTAATTCCTCGTGTGTACAACTATTACCCTTTCTCAGTTCCCAACAAAAAAGTATCTTGAAAATTAGCTACAGCTAAAAAGGGGTAGTCATTACTTTTTTTTATCAGCTTACTACAAAATGCAGAGTGAAACAAATATCATGTTTTATGCCCTATTACAGGAAATATAAGCCCTTATGTTCATAGAGTCAGTATGATTTTCTGCAAGCTTCATCTCCATGGCAATGGAGACTGCACAGTGCAACATTGTGAAGCTGTAGACAATGGCAGTAAGAAAAAACAAAAAATGACACCCAGCATGAAGCTTTTTGAAATAGGCAATTATTTGGTTTTAGTAGGTGAGATAAAATTTTATTTTAGTTTTGATAGTGATTCAAATACAAATGTTTCCCACATACTGAGTTTGCCCTTCTTCAGTGTTACAGGCTCATTTAGTATAAAACTAAAGCATTTAGTGTACATTTAGTACAAAACTCCATTACTTAAAGGTGGCTGCAAAGGCAGAGGCTCTCCCTTCACAGGGATCCACACGAAAAAGACAAGAGGCAGCAAGTACAAGGGAGAGATTTCACTTCACCATAAGAAAAAGCATTTATGGTGAAAACAGTTAACCACTGGAAAAACCTCCCCAGGGATGTGGTAGAGTCCCCATCACTGGAGGTTTTCAAGATGTGATTGAACAAAGTGCCAGATTATCTCTTCTAGGCTTCCTTTCCCATGAAAAGTTGGACCAGATGGTCTTTTGCGGTCCCTTCAACCTGCGATATTCTATGATTCTTTGAAAACAGAATAAATGTTACAGTAGCCCCGGCTGTGAAAAGCTTTTTGTGCTACTTTGATGTGTGGATTTCAACCCATTCCCAGATTGTATTTATCCAAAAGACTCTGGAACACAGCTAAAGCAAACATGGTGTTTAAAAATTCCAGTGCTGCTTACTGCTAGAGGTGCAATTATTGATTAGGGTACGGCAAAGCCATCTCTTTAAAATATAAGCGGACAGAAGACAAATGGAGCTTTCATTCAGCAGCTGTTTCCCATTTCATTCAGCAGTCTAGAATAAATTTCACTTGCAAAATTGGTTTTTACTGCTTTACACTGCATTTTAAAGAGGGAACATATCTTAATAGAATTTTATGTACTTTAATGTAATAATGACTGCAAACATTACATCACTCAGAATCATTTTAAAAACACACTAGATCTTTCCAAAACTGAACTGGATTAAACAGATTTGCCGTACCAGACATAGGCTAAATTCAGGTTAAACAGTAATTTATAATCCCACATTGATTAAATGCAATTGCAAGTCACGTGTTTTGAATTTACAGAAATCTGAAGTAATTAAATTCACTGTTGTCTGCTCAAAGTTCCAAATATCTAATCTCAAGTTGTGGAACTAACCAGTAGTTGTCCCAATGACATGATCACCAACAGAAATAAATTCAGATTCTCACATTCCAAAACAAAGCTGTTAGATGAAATATGGAGGGTTTTTTTAATTTATTTGTCAGTAATATTAGAAGGGATTATAACTTCACTAAAACATAAATTACTATCTAAATGTGTATATAGATATTAGCCACCAAAAGGTAAGGCAGCTTGTCGCTGTTGAGCCGCTAGCAGAGAAAAAGACCCGGATTCTCAGCGTGGCATGAAAAGAGAGCTTTATTATTTTGATTCCAACTTATATAGATTTTTCAGAGGTCACCCGATTGGTCAGTCAGAAACCTCCCCCTAGGCCTGATTGGCCAGGCCTGAACTGTCCAAATCTCGAGACACTGTTTTAATAACATCCAAACTTTATCTTTGTTTATAAAACACAGGAGAAAATTCTTATGGGAAAGACCTGTGCTAGCCACAGCAGCTTTAATTAAACAATTCTGCTTGCTTTACAGGTAAAGATGTTCATCTATTAGGGAGCATTTGGTGGAGTATGCTATTGTAGTTCAGATATGGAGACAAACCAGAACAGTTAGCTGCCAAGGCAGTATTCACAGGTTTCAGATATGTGCACAATATTAATGCAAAGGGAAAAGGCAACCTATTGCTATGAAAGTGCTAGCTTTTTATTCTACTACAATAACAGTATTTGAAGTTCTGATTTCCTTTTAAATTATTTTTTAAAACCTCCAAACAAGTATTTTGCACACATGTACTACTGATTGCTGGCTATAAAAGACTAAGTCCAAAACAATAACAATAAATTACCTTATGGTTACTGGAGTAAAGAGCAGCATAGTGGTAACATTGTCCAAAAATGCAGAAAGAATTGCAGCAATGAGGCACAGAAATGTAATCATGGCCCACACCTTGCCTCGAGAGAACCGATAAGCCTAGGAAAAACAAACAGGAGCAAAATTAAGGAACTAGATCACTCCAGCTTAGATTTCAAAAACATGATGGATAGAGCAACTCAATCAAAGTTGAGCAACAGTGAGCTCAGAGCATTTATTGTTCCTTTACTATTATTCCAACAACACCCTCTCCAATATGAAATAATTTGGCAAGAAAATATTCAATGGAAGTGGGCAAACACTCCCATCATGTAAATGAAGAAACAAGTGTGAAGAAACGTCATGCTCTACTGCCAATCATAAAGGGGGTCTGTGGCAGAAGAAGGGCTGAGCCCCCATCTTCTGCCTCCTTCACCAGGACAATTACAGGAAATATAAACCCTTCTGTTCACAAAAATATGGTTCAGACCTCCCATCCCCTCCACAAGCCAGGACACCTTTCCCCATCCTCAGAGCAGCACTGCTGGAGCAAGTGATCACACATGATCCAACATAATCAAAAGGCTGGAGCACCTCTCCTATGAGAACAGGCTGACAGAGATCTGGGTTATTCAGCCTGGAGAAGACTCCAGGCTGACCTTCCAGCATCTTTCAGCACCTAAAGGGGGCTGATAAGAGAGCTGGCAGCAGGGGGGCTTTGGCCAAGCATATGTAGTTGATAGGACAAGGGGAAATGGCTTTAAACTGAGACAGTAGTTTAGGTTAGATATAAAGGAGAAATTCTTTACTGTGAGGGTGGTGAGACTGTAATAGATTGCCCAGAGGAGCTGTGGATGCCCCATCCCTGGAAGTGTTCAAGGCCAGGCTGGATGGGGTTTTAATCAACCCAGTGGTTGATTAATCCACCTTTAGTGGAAAGTGTCTTTGCCCGTGGCACGGGGGGTTGGAACAAGATGATTAATGTTTCTTCCAACCCAAACCATTCTATAATTCTATGGTTATGATTCTGTGAATTACACTTTTCACGTAATCTTTTGTTCTGCTACTGTGCAAAGGTCTGTGGCCACTTTTCAAGTGTGATCATAAAGCTAGTGATAGTTCCCATATTTCTTCTCTCCCACTGCCAGGCACAAATAGAGATTTCAGCTACAGCAGAACTGCAGTCCTGGGGAAGTCAGTGACGTAGCTTAATACTGTCCAAATGCTTGTGTACCCTATTGGGGACCTTTAACTTTCTCCTGTAGAAACAGAATTGTATTAAGGGCTTCCTTTCATCCACAAAGGATTTTTCCAGTATTACAAGTTAACCCCTGTCATTTCTAATGTGATGAACATATATTGACCTAATAAAGGTTCTTTAAAGATAGTGCTTGATGTGACAGATTTGAATAAATACTAACTTGATAAATCTAGAAATAATTATAAGCAGCAAACAAACTTACCTTTACTGCACAGTAGTCAAAGAATCCAGTCTCTGAAAATATGGCCACCAAAACCATCTACCAAAGGATGAAGAAAAATACAATAACTTGGAACTGATAGATAACAGTAATTGAATTATTACTCAAAACTAAAGCAAAGCAGTTTGTGATCCTGACAAATGGACTTCTTATCTGACACAGCTTTGAGAATCTAATCACCCTTATATTAGAATATCCAGTACAGCTGCCAGATATCTCTAGTTAATGCATGATATGGTGGAATACACTTCTCAACATAAGCAGTCTGTAAATGCCATACTAGTCTGGTTGAATTTTATTTGTAGTGACTGAGTGGGCATCATACATTAAGTACTCAATGTATCTCCCTTATATCATTAATCAAGAAAAACCAACAAGTGTGTTTGCTTTCTGCAGTAATGCTCTATAGAGCACAGAAGATAGTAGCTTCAAGAATTGCTCACATTTTCCCATGTCTGGGAGGTTTCCTGTCCTTCTGTCTTTGCTCCCAACAGAAATTTTTTTGCTTTCTTTTTCTATGGGGAAGGCAAGGAGCAAGGACCTGTGAAATAGGAAAACCTCAGACTGGAAACAGATAATTGTAATTTTGTCTCTGTGTATTACATATTTTGTGTTAGAGTTTAATAGCACTTGGACAACACTTTTTAGCACAAATAACTCTGGGCAAAGTGATTAAAATAACATATGATTATAATCTCATCAGATATTACTTCCCCATATCTGACTTGCTTTTTTGTAGCTTCAGACATAGCAGTAAGACAAAGAAAACCACTTTTCCGGCAGAGTGCGTTTGAGGAAGGTTTTGAATAAACAAAATTAAAAAGATAAATGAGAGTGATAATACTTGGCCCTTTAAAAGGTCTTTCCATTTATAAACCCCAAGGATGTTTTTAACGTTATCAACACAATTTCACAGATTTTGAGAAAAAAAAATAGGAAAGGATCAATGTTTCAAAAGACTCCTTCAGAAGTCTGATCCTCATCCTTTTTGGTAAATTCCTGATGACACAAATTTTCATCATAAGTTGTCTGAGTAAAGTAAAATCAACAAAATGTTTTAAAAAGAAATATATCTGTATCAAATGTGACTATTTTGGCACACTTAGAGCAAAAGATATGTTTTAGTTACCATTCCAAATAGCAATGCCAGTGTCTCATAGTCAATCCACTCCACCACTTTGACCATACTTGGCCTCTGCAATCAAAAGATACAATTACTTGTAAATGCCACAAAACGCCTAACTTGTGATTAGCTATGATTTATAAACTCCACTTAATTGATGAACCATTTAAATAAGCTGTGATGAAAATTAATAAGTGTTCCTACCAGCTACATTAAAAGGGCTTTTTATTATTGCCATTACTACTACTACTATTATTATTATTACTAATTCAAAGTACTGCTGGCATCCTAAGTGGGTCATTATTAGGCTATTGGTTGGTCTAGTTGTTCCTTACACAGCATTACAGAAATAAAAGATAACCAAATTATATGGTACACTCCAGTTTCCTTTTTCATAAGAGAACAAAAACATACCACTTCACCTGTGGAAAAACTGGAGGGAATTTAAGGAAACATAGTAATGATGTGGTTATGAGAACAACTGAGAAAATCAATCTGAGGTTTCACTATATATCAACCAAGTGTAAGCAGCAGGCGAAACAAAAGGGCTGGAACATGCAAGCATGAGATGTAATTTAGGGTAGTATAAAGCAATGCATTTCCATTTAGGTTTTCTTGGTAGCCTAACATTACTGAAAATAACAGTGTTAAACCAGCTTTGGATTAAGCTGAAAATGGTTGTAGTCAGCTTCCTGCAAATCAGAAGAAAAAAGAATCACTGACTTTTTTGTACTCTCCATGTCTATACATTAGTCCAATCTGTTTCCCCACTTCAGTTTCTGTTCTACCCTGTCTCTTTCTTAAAAAACACTGCCTTGTCATGTGCTCAATTACAACAGCGCAAACATGGAAATTTATGATACCTGACACCACAGCCAGAAGCAAAGTGAGCACTTACAGTTTGATAACTTACCTCTCCAACAATAGCTAAGGCGGCTAAAGCTGCCAACGCGCCCAGCATCGCAGCAAGGGTCCTGTGAACAATCTGCAACAAAGGGTAAGAATTGACCAGAGACTCCTCTAAGCATCTCCTTACTATTAAATAGGAGGGGTGCAAAGGATAAAAACTCATGTAGAAAATTGTTTTCTTGGTTTGCTTGAGGGGTTTTTTTTTACCAAAAGATGGTTAATTACTTTGTTATTAAAAACAAACAAAAAAATTCCACAAACAAACAAAACAAAATAAAAACCAAATAAAACAAAACAAAAAACCAACCAACTAAAACCATGCCTGCGTAAACCCTGCTTGGAAGTCAGCTATAATGAGAAGGGACTTCAGCACCAGTTTCTTACATTTGCCAGCAGAAAGCTGGCAAGAAAGAAAGAAAGAAAGAAAGAAAGCAATTCTTCCCCGATTTAAGGACCAAAACGCCTGGTCCTGTTGGCTCCCCTTCACAGCCCATGGAAAGAAGATGCACGCCCAGGAGGTGATCCACCTCATTCTTTATGGGGCTTGTTCAACAAGCCCTGAAAATGTGGTTTTTTTCTCCAGGAACTCATCTGTAGTTATTTAATCCTCTGTGTCTGGAAGATCACAGATTGTGTAAAATAACACAGCTAAAGTAAGCATGTAATTAATGAAATTCACACTACAAAAGACTGAATCTAATTACTAGCTTTTACTACTAATGTATTTAAATATTATTCCAACACAAATTAGAATTATTGTTGAGAAAGAAATAAAACAGTCAAGAAATACTTCATTTGCTGCTAGTTTCATAAGAAATATTTTGCTGATAATAAAAAATGGGATTAAGGCACCATAAAGGCCCTCCTGCCTGTTTGTAAAGGAAAAGCTAAAAAGGAAAGATTTGGCTTTGTTTTTTTCTCCTTGATTGTAAAGTTCAAACAGAAATGGTAAATAACTACACAATTTACCAAACTACTAGAAAAATAAATACATAAATTACTAACTCAAGGGTCAAAAGAATTATCTGTCTCATTCTCCTGTTTTCCTTAAAAATGCAATGAAGAATAACATGTCCATGGTCACAAAGCAGGAGATCAGACCAAGGTTTTTACACCCTAATGACCAACTTATTCAGAGCACAGGTTACTGCTCCCACCAGCTCCCAGAGAAATGTGTGTGATAACTCACTGGTTCATTTTTGATTTCCAGTTTCAGAGCATTGACATGTAAACACACACATGTCCCTTCTGACTCTGCAAAGGTGGGAAGCATTTGGTAACATTTGATTGCTCTTCTGGCTGATAATCAGGTGCAGCAATTAGACCTAAGAGCTCTCTCCAATAAAAGATGCCAAGAGGAGCTGTCCATCAGGGAAGGGGATCAGCTTCTTACGGGAGCAAAGTAAGTTCAGGCATAAGCTACTGGGAAATCCTCAGCTGTCCTCAAACTGAAGGTTTCCTCCTCATCCAATCCCCACCCACATTAGATAGTTCTTTTATAGTTCTCAGAAAGATACCGTAGGTTTTCTGAGATTTGTTTAGCTACAGATTTTTTTGCATATTTCCACATGAGCATTTTTGCTGTCACTGTTGTATACTTAATTGCTTATATTGGGTTGGCTGCATTTTCAGTTTCCAAGAGTTTGCTGTCACCTATGGGTGAAGTTGGCTTTAATTTTAAGCAGAAAGATGAAGGCAAAAACTATACAAAATAAGTCATCTGTCAGTTCCTTCATTCTGGTGGTTTTTCAAGAAGGATATACAAAATATATCCTGAAGAAGGAAAAAGGACTATTCAGGTGCAAAGCTTTATTACAAAAAACTTAGCAAATATATAACCCTCCATTCTAGCAAATTATCAAGTGGAAGTTATAAAGTAATGTAAAACCTAGAAAGCACACTTATGTAAACTCTGAGACATGTAAATATTCAAAATTTGAGATTTGGGGAGCTTAAGGAAAGAATAGATTACTCTCTTTAATTTTTTTTTCACAGAAAATAAACCCCAAACAAATAACATATTTGCAAAGGTATTTTGCAATAATTATATATTTACAAATGTAGAAGTTAGGAGATCCAGGTTACAAGTTGTGACATTCTTTGAACCACAATTCCATCTAATACATATTTGGAAGGCATTATATCAAGTAAAATTCCATTATTACTCTTTTGAAAAATAGTACAGATGACCAAACCCTTTTGAAGTTTAGGAGGAGGGTGAGTATCTTTTCAGGATGAACCTTGGAGTGTTTCCATAAACAAAAGCTCAGGCAGAGAACAGAAAGAGCTCAGAAATAAATTAAGACAGATATTTAATCCCAGGAAAGCTGAGAGCTTTAGTGGACTTGTGAATCTAAGGACATTTTTAAAGGTTAAGTGAGAAATCATCTGTATTCATCTGATCCTTCTCACGCTTGAGAAAGTGCATATCCTTGTGCAATGACCATGGAGATGAGAAAGACAGAACTGATGAGGAGGAAGATACAAAGCTTTTAATTTATCCGTTTGCATGCTAGAGTTCCCCATCTCCCAGTCCAACTGCAAACCTTATAAACTCTTTGCAGAAAGGGCATCTTCACCATCAACAAGTCTGAAGAATACCTAGCAGTACTGATTTACTGTAACAGCAAAGATAGTGCTCTTGTCTTTTTCAAAGGGACAATTATCCCAATACAAACTGCCACTGAAACCAATGCAGTCCAGATTTCACTCTTTACAAAGAAGGATTTAGTTGTAGAGCTCACTGATACAGGACATTGCAAGGCTAAGAGATGAAGAAATTTTTAAAAAAGGGAATGGATATTTACATAATTTTATATAAAAAATTAAAATACCCAAATCTGTAACAGTGAAGGCTTTTTAAAACAGCATCAAAAACATACATGTGTTGATAGCAACATCATAAGGTCAATTCAGAATAAGCAAAGGCTAAGAAAGGCTACTATAGCAATTTTGTTTCATAATTCTCTGTAGAAAGTTTGTCTCATGATTGCCTGCTATGTGATAAACACAATGTGCGGAATGCTGATTCTGATAGCTTCCATACTCTCAATTCAGGAGCTCATTTTAAAGTAAGAGATTAAAGTAACCCAAATAATTTATGCCACAAGTCTTTGTGCTTGGCATTAATTAACAATGTACAATTTCAGAATGATAATGCAAATCGGATTTAGAAAGCCTAGAACTTCCCCAGATTTAAATTTCTTTATCTGTCTGAAAGTGCTTTGGAATTTTTGTACTGAGTTCATCAAATCATTTGGTAGACTGCAATGGCATTATTATACAATTATTCTGAATTCCAAACACTAAATCTTGTAGGGTGCTCCAGGAGGCAAAAGGAAACTATTTAGAAGCCAATTGAATGGTGACCAGTGTGCTATTTCAGAGTTGAAAGCCAGGGCATGTGTAGATCTAAAATGTGCTTCTGAAGACATTTGGTAAATGATACATCATACCAAACATTTTATTTCCACAAGCCCTTTGTTATAAGTGATAAATAGCAGTAGAAAGAAGAGTGTCAGTGATTTTAATATAAAGCTTCAAATGCAGCCTCTATTTGTTTCTTGTCCCTTTTTTCTCCAGTCAAGCCTGTTTCATTAAACTTCTTATTTTACCAATAAATTAACTTACATTTGATAGAGTGGCAGAATTGCTGCATTTCAACAAGGATGCAGTTATTACCAAGCCTATATCCCCATATGGGTTTTATGTGTTTTTCATCTACCTCCAGAATATCTCAGACCTTCCTTAGAAAATCAACAGCCAAATCCCTCTTAGACTTTATAAAGTCTCTATTTAATTTCTTTATCCTCAGGGGACCAGGAGGTAGAGAAGTAAAAATTGCTTTAGGATAGCTTTTCTCTGACTTTATGTTTTGTATCTATTCCTTGTTATGCATAAATAAAGGTTTATCAGGTTAAAAGGAGACATCCTCAGTAGTGGAAGAGGTTTTGTCCAAAGACAGTTTGTTTTTCCTAAAAATAATCAAGACAGTATTAGCCTGAATGTCTTTGAAAATGCATTTCTCAGTCAAATGTCTCTATGGAGTTATCTTATAATTTGCTGGTTTGTACTGTATAAATTTTGGTGGTCTGCTTTGCCTTGGACTATTCCAGTTGTTTTAGCAGGAAACAGATGTAATTCAGTCTTTCATGTGTACACATATCTGATTCACTTTTAAGTGGATCAAAATTAGTTTGGAAAATTAATGCCAAAATTTAACACTGGCATCAGAAGCTGAAATCAAAAATGGAAATTGGAGAAAAACAATGGTAATCTAGCTAAAAATTTTAGGTAGTTTTTACTAACGGTCAAGCAACATAGCTGGAAATTTGGGCTAATGATAGAAAACAAGGGTCAAAAAAGGCCTTGCAATACTTTGAACTGTGACCTGCTGTAGATCCTCTTCAAAGGTGAATGGCGTCAAATTCTCAATTCATGGAAATTTGCTTTGTTTTTGGAAAATTGTAAAATTTGGACACAATATAAAGCACCAGACTAGAAATATAGGATATAGTCAGATACAGAGGAGGTCAGAGCAGCAGAAAAAAGGGTCTATGATGCCAGACATATTTATTTGATTTTCTATATGCTCGCCTATAGTAAAGAGACTGACCAGTACCAGTCAGGGAAAGCACAGCAAGATACCTCCCCTTCAGCTGGTGATGGCAGCTAATGCTTAGCTCCTCACCCTCCTCCCCTCAGTTTGCTCCCTACAAAAGCTCTGCAGAAGCAGCTCAGCAGCTTCTTCAGCCATGGGGCACTGTGTCCACACATGGAAACCCCTCACAGAGGATGTGTCCCAAGAGCTCGTGCAAAATGAATGATAACAGAAAATTAATTGCCTTAGAATTACTTAGTTAAGCAGTAATAAATAAATTCTGTAGGGATTTTAATGAGACAAAAGGGAACTTCTTCACATGGCTTAGAAAGTATGACATGCAGATGCAGTGTGCAGCTCTTGAGGCAAGCAAAGGTACAGCTGCTGAGAGATGATGTGCAGCAAGGATCCCAAAGTGACAAGGATCCAGAGCACCACAAAAATCGGTGACAGCAAGAGCAGTTATTTATATTGTCATCTGCAGATTAGGACACTAAATGTATTCTATACACACAGACATGAATCATAAAATAAGACTTTGCATTAGGTTAAATATTTTGGAAATTGTATAATTAATCTCATTTTTGTTAGTCAAAATATGTCAAACCTGCATCAGTGTACATATGTATGCCTTACGTGGGAAAAAAAAATCCTGGACCAAAGGTTTACTCATTTTTACAAGAAATCAGTAATGATTCAGTATAATAGTACTGCCATTTGCATTAAATATGTGACCAAGACAGGTTAAGAGCACTGACTAGAGAAATCTGTGGATTTAGAAATGTTAGCTGCATATCTTAGTACTAACAAGCATTCTTATTCATTCTTTGCACAATAAACAGTTTAAGCCTGTAACTGTGAAAAAAATATTCCATATACATTCAATAAGTTCTTTTTAAAGACAAATGCCCAAGCCTAAAGGACTTTTTAATTTCTTTTAATGGAAACACTAGATTCAGTGGCAAATTTTGTAACTTCTGAACATCTACACAACCCCAAGGTAAGAAAGCACTCATCTATGACATTCTAACACCCATTTTCACTCAGATAATGTACCAAATTACTTGTTCTGATTCAATGTCTAAGTTGGAGGAAGTCCTGGTATAAATAACCCTGCCTTAAGGGAAGTCACGGAAGGCAACAGTTTTTCACTTCATAATGCAGTGCTACACAAGAGAAACACTATACAAGGTTATTATCTTAAATAGAAAGTGATTAAAAATAATACTATATGGTGTCCAAGAAAATGCCTGTATTAGTTCACTTTTATCCTTGTGATATGTGTGCTGGTTTTTGCTGGGGTAGAGTTAATTTTCTTCACAGTGGCTGGTATGGGGCTATGTTTTGGATTTGTGCTGAACACAGGGTTGATAATATAGAGATATTTTTGTTATTGCTGAGCAGGGCTCAGACAGAGCCAAGGCCTTTTCTGCTTTTGGTACTGCCACTCTGGCGAGGAGACTATGGATGTACAGGGAATTGCAAGCCAGGATAGCTGACCCCAACTGACCAGAGGGATATTCCAGACCAAATCACATCATGCTCAGTGTATGAAGTGGAGGGAAAAAGGAGGAAGAGGGGAATGTTTGGAGTGATGGCATTTGTCTTCCCAACTCACTGTGGGCCCTGCTCTCCTGGAGAGGGCTGAGCACCTGCCTGACCATGGGAAGAAATTAATTCTTTGTTTTTCTTCGCTTGTATGTGCAGCTTTTACTTTCCTTATTAAACTGTCTTTATCTCAACTCAAGAGTTTTCTAGCTTTTATCCTTCTGATTTTTCTCTGATCCTTCTGGTGGGGGATTGAATGAGAAGCTTCCTGAGGCTTGGCTGCTGGCTGGGGTTAAACCACAAGAGCACATTAACTGAAACAGCTGAGAAATACAAGGTAGGGATATCTTATGTCTTTTGTCTAGGATAGACAGCCCTGAAATTCTGTGATTAAGTAACTGCATTAAGCTGGCATCAGTTCTTTCTATACATAAAACACGATGCAGAGAGAGAAACAGAGAGAGCTAGACAGAGAGAGACTTAAGATCAAATTATTTTCTGTGAATAAATTTCCTGGTTCATTCATTTCCCTCTTTTACATAGAAAAATCTATAAGCTGATTCTAGATTCTGCAGAGATATTTGTTACACTATATCTCTGTCTAAGGTTTTGAATGAACAATGTGCACAATTTACAATCTTTTCAATGCCTATGAGTTTTCTCCCTCAGCAATATCACTGCTTGCTGTTTATAGAGAACACTGAATGGACTAAAGCTTCATGCTGATATGGAACATCGAATTAACTGGATCAAAGTGACCCTTGAATGATGCAAAGAAAAACATATCCTTAATGCATGAGATGAAACAAATTATTGAAAAACCTTTATATTTCCATGCCTTGGAAACTTGAGGAAAAAGCAAAGCTGGAGAAAAGAATGCAGAACTAGGTAGGAAGGAGGGAAGTATAATTTGTACAGATGATGAACAGACGGTCCAGAAGAGGATTTAATCCTTTATGATGAGGGTTGAAATGACTGCTAAGTTGAGATTGCAAGCGAGGATTTGTTTTCAACTAACTTCCCACATCATAATATTGAGGTAAGAAGGGATAAAAAGGCATAACATAAAACCTAGTCAATATTTCTATCAGAATCATACAAAAGAGAGAATTTTGCCACACCTATATCACTACAGCCACTACAGTCTGGGTGTTTTCCAGACTCCACCTGTTGGAATGGTTCTGACGTTAAGAAAATAAGTTTTATATACCTCCAGAAAACTCAGAGAAGGTAGTATCCAGTAATATCCAATACCTTGATAGCCTCTCCAAGTAAAATTTTAAAAGCAAGTCTTTGTAGTTGGTATGAACTTGGGGGTTTGTCTTGTTATAGCACTGGACAGAAACACAGAGAAATGAACAATCCCATGTTCTGTAAATCAGGGCCTTGAGTCAGGTCACATTAATACAAAGTGGAGCCCTGCAAAAAGACAGGATGGTGATCATTTTGATGTGCCAAGGCACTCCCTCCTGTAATATTTTAGCTGCATAAAACATGTTCTATATGACTTAAGAGATCTGGTCATGAACCAGTAAAGGACCTAGAAGACAACAAACCAAACTGCTGCTGTGGGCTGACATGACCAAAGCCATTGTTTATCAACAGACTGGCCTAGGAAAAAACTTTCAGCCTTGCAAGGGTCAATCCAGTTCTCCAGCCCATCAGGCTTTGTGGACTCCATCCACATCAGGTGCTTTAATACCATTCTCGATTCACACCCTCGTTCTTTGTGTTCTAAAGGCATAATTTGTGAGGACTGAGAGACCCTCATGACATTTGCAGTTTCAGAACATTTTCTGAAACTGAAGAAGATGCCACCATTTGTATTTTCCCAGTTGTCTCAGCATTCTCAAGACTGATGAGACTGTGAATTTTTAGTAAAGAAATGACATGGACCATATCAAAAAAGTGGGGGGGAAATGTATTCTACATTGCCTGTGTGAATCTTTGTCAGCCCTCTTTAAACAGCTGACAACCATAAGAAATACAGACAACCATACAGAAATACAGCCATGCACTATGAACAACAGTGCAGCCAGCTGCAGTACTTGCATCACCTTTACAGGGAACTTTCTGCTCTAGCTAACAGTTCCTCTGGAGAGCCTTTCATCCCTGACATTTCCTCTCTTTTTCATTTCACTTTTCCTCTCTGAATATTTTTCCTCTTTAAAACATGTCATCACTTCTCCCTTCAAGCCTGCCCCCTACAGTTTCATGTTTTTTCATTCACTTTTGCCCTTGCTCTTGCTGAAGGAAGACACCATCTGAGGCCCCAAAAAGAACTGAGTGCTTCTCTTCCCTGTGTGCATTACAGATGTACGTGAAGATCTAACAACTTGTTAAAATTTTAAGACTTCATGGCTGTCTACCCCTCTGGTTGCCGTAGGCAGGGTAGAAGCAGAACAGCAGCATTCAATTAAGCTAACTTAATGTTCTCTTCCCTCTCTCAAACTAAGGAAAGAAAGGAAAGGGACCAATCCACATAATACACAGTATGCAAGGCATCTGTGTTTGTCAGTCTTTCACAAATTGAGCAAAATGCAGTTCAAAATTAGGTTTAAAAGGCATAGAAAATAGCAAATGGACATTTGGAAATCAGTTTTTGCATTTAGTGTTGAAAATATGGCTCCTATTATTTAAAAAAATAAGATTCTGTGAAAAAAGGAGCCTGCCTGAATGTCAACATCTTTTAAAGCAGACATGCCTATATAGTCCTTAGAATAGTGAGCAGCACCCTCTAGTGGCTTTTTTTTTTGCTATTTAGTTCTTAATTAAGGAGAGTTGAGATACTTCTGAAGTACCATAGTACCCAAAAGGAGGTATTTTTCTTTCAAACACACATATTCAGAGCACAGCCAGACTTTTACCAAGATAGATCTAACAATTAGGCAGGCAATAGTCAGTATAAAAATCAATATTCATATTGGATTAATCGTACAAAACCACTATTATAACATATCAAGCTGTGATCCAGCTGAGGATTTTGCTTGCTATTATACTGCGTTTTTGTTTTAATTGAAACTTATCCCTTCCTATTCCTACAGATTTTTGCTTCCTTTACTCTTCCTTTCCTTTGTTGTATTTAGGGCAGATAAAAATTACTAGTTTATCTTGATCTTTGTGGTGTTGGCTCTGTCCTGTAACAGCCTCCTCACTGTTGGCAGTGGCTCTACACAAGCAGCAGAAATCCTGGCACCTCAGGGGTACTGATTCAATACCCCTCATAAGGAAGAACTTGCAGTGCTCCTGCACAGCAGCTTTGAAGTAACTTTGAGCTTCTCAAAATGCACAGAGATCAAAATTCACAGAGGTCACAGCCTCCTTCTAAATTAGAGAAAGTCATTAGGGACTGACAGTAAGCCTTGATTGTCCATGCTGTTTTCTTGGTCGCTTAGTAACAGGTTGTTCTCTCTGGAAGAGTATCTAGGGTGCCACTTGTTGACTATTTCACTCTGGGGGACAGGACAGATGGATCTGTCCCATATCTGGATCTCCTTGTTTATTTCAGTCCTCCGGCATCTGCCTCAGCAAGCTTTACTGCACACCCTCGATTTATGTCCTAAAACCAGTACTCATGGGGATGGCAAGAATGCCCTCATTATAGTGCACGTTTTCAGCTGGGAAGGTATGAGGGGAAGTAAACTTTTAAATGAGAAAGGTGCTTTAGGGTTATGGGGACTCCAAACTAGATCCAAAACCATGTGCTGCCCAGGGTGGATACAGTTAGACTGCTCCAGAGGAAGCCAGATTTCTATTCAAGGTAAGTTTTACTACTGGATTTTATAGTTAGGATTCACTACCCTGATTTAGGTTCTCTGCAATCCTTAGAGTCCCAGTATCTACAGCTTCTGGGCTCTTTTGCTCCCTACCACCTCCAGAGAGGGGGGCAAATAAGTGGTTACTTTTCATTGTGCCCAGGAGGGTATTGTTTGGACTTTTAACAGAGGGTGGAAGGTTTGTTTTGATAATCTGCCCCTAATTTTCTGCCAAACATTAAAGCTTTTAATTCCTTTTCACATTTTTTTTAATCCTAGAACAAATTAAATCCATAGTAAGCAGGAATATATTCTCTCCCATAAAGGCCAGGAACTGCATCAGCTACTCTTTTCTTTTTTACACTGTCTTTTACAATAACTGCTATGGATTTCCTTCTGTTCCTTTGCCACCAATCTTTTGGGAGTATATATGCGGAGGTGGGAACATTCTAATCCACACTCTTCTCAGTCTATATTTAAAGACAGATCAATACAAGAATGGATGGGAAGGGAGAAGCCATGCTGAGTAAGCTGATCACTTCTGTGATCAGTCACACTTTCTGTAACTTTCCTTATCAGAAAAAAACCTCCCTTAAGATTACGCTATTTCTAACACTTAATATTACACTTCATATAACCAATGAATATTTCTTCTCTTTTTCTATTCCCTCTCTAAAGCATAATTTCCAATACAGAATCTGGCCTGTGAGAGTGTAGGCTGCAGTAATAACACCTTATTCCATTTGTAAAAATGTTTCCTGTGAGGAAAACACTGGTTCAACCAGCCTACAAAAAGCAGAAAAATTTTCAGACTAAAATCACATAAAGGTTTTGCTCTTTGGAGCTAATTTCTGCTGGTTAGATGCTATTAAAAATCACTCTGCTTTGAGTTAAAGAAATTAGGCTTAGGGGATGTTTATTCATAATTTAAGTTAGTTAATAATCGAAAAGTAATATGGAGAGAAACTGACACAATCCATTTCCATTAAAGTAATGAAAATTGTGATTATAAGCCCATACTTCATGCTAGTAAGAAACTGGAGTTTTTAAGGCCAGATCTTGCACTGTCAAGTATCTGTGTTTCAAGAATAAATACAGACATGTAAATGTTATTCAAGATGTCAGATCATTAAAATGCCACTTAAAAGATCTGGACATTATGTTTCTTAGTGCTACTTACAAGACAGGGTATGAAGCTAAATAATAACACCTGTGATAAAATAAGTCCTATGCAGACTCAAAGAATTTCTGATATTTGCTTGTATCACTTTTGTGCCATTTGATGTGCTATTGGTATCTCCTTTTTTCTTCTTTTTTTTTTATTATTTTATTATAATAAATGTTAGTCTGCCTCTACTGCTGATTAAATGGAATGTTTTACAAAGCAGCTTTTAAAAGGCCATTACTTTCACATTTGATTCTATTGGCTCATTCAAGTATCATAAACAGCTAACACTGCATTTTAACGCACCACACAAAACAAATATATTAGTAAGGGAAAGTATTGGACAAGGGCACACATAATTAATTTCAATTAATGAGCTCTATCCTTTAATAATTGATGCCTAGCATTCCTCCTAACATTTTTCTAATTAATGCAGCTTCAACATAGCTGCAAATATGCAGTTAATTACTAATAAAAAGAGCTTTATCAATTCAAGAAACTTTTCTGAATATCAGTAAAATTTTAATATTTTAACAGATTTAAGATATAGATAGACAGATAGTTTTCTTTTAAACATAACCAGCATATTATCCTATTCTCTGTGTAGACAAATGTCCTAGGTTGCAATATAGATGTAGTTAAGTATTCTATTACCACCAGCTGTGGGCCGTTAGCTGCTATCACCTGCTAATGACCCACTCGGGATGACAGACAATGGGCCATCCGTTAGCTGTTACCAGCTGCTAATGACCCACCCCGCATGACAGGCAATGGGCCATCAGGGACCCACCGTGTGACTCATGGACTTATCTCATCCCATTGTGGGATGCTCTGCCCAGGAGGGAGGAGCCAGGTGTTCCCACCTGGATATAACCTGGCCCTGGAACTGCCTGAGCTAGCCCTGTCTACTGGGTTCCCAGAGGACGAGAGCTACCACTGGATCTTCAGCTGGAGACTAGACCTTCACAGGATCACCGCTTCAACTGGACTACTTCAGTTGGACTGCTATTACCACCCTAACAGGGTGTTAGGTTGTATCTGACTTTGTCAGTGCTTTTCCTTGTATTATTTCACTTATTTTTAATTTCAATCTTGACTTGTGATCTCCCACTGGTTTGTTTTCAAACCAAGACAACAAAACCAGAGAAAACGTGAGAAAGCAAAGATATTCAACTGTATTTATCTGATATTTAATTATCTAACTGATAGCTAACAATGAGATTTTATCTGCACTACTTGTCCTTGACCATGCCCAATAACCAGAAATGATAAACCATTCTGTTAATGGGCTACAAATAGTCACTTTAGTTACACAGGAAAATGCTTTTCTGGAAGAAAGTATGGAAATCAAAGAAGGCAAAGGATCAAATACACTCTTAGTTGAAAGAACAAAGATGTTTGGAGCAGGAGATTACAAAAATTAAATTTTCCAACTTTTTTTTTAAGTTCTCAGTCAAGAGAGGCTACATATTTTTAGGATCAAAATTAGAAAAGCCTGTCAGAAAATACATTGTGAACTAATTTACTACTGCAACATCAGCATAGAACTCTGTACATCCATACTTTATACCAAATGTCCAATAGACCAATGTGAAAACATACATATAACCTGTCTTATCTATTTTCCACAGTAATCCTGAAGGGTCAGACGGTAGAGCTGAGATCAACAAAGATAAACCTGGCTTGCTTGCTTGCTTGCTTGCTTGCTTGCTTTCTTATTTTAACATGCACTTGTTTGAATTTCCTGTTCAGTCTATGCTTTCAAGAACAAAATTAAATACTTTGTTGTTTTCAACAAGTCCATAAAATAGTATAGATTAGATCAAAGCAAAAACACCACGAGAAGATTAATTTTTTATTCTTTCTCCTTTGGGACGAGAGGGAATAGGAGACTGAAATTCTAAGAGGGAACTGATTAATATTTGAAGAAATATCAGTTTCAAGAGAATTAATATCTAATGAAAGAACAAATGATTACATAAGAGGAGGGAAGGGAGGGGGAAAATAGCCCATGAATTTCAAACAGAAAACTAAGGGATGACCATGTAAAGAGAGTGAAAGGCAATATACAAAAAATTTCAAGTAGAGTAGTAGAATTGTGAAGCAAGAAAATACTCATATTTGTGGTAAACCTGAAAATAGAAATCATTAGAAATGAAAGCGGCAAAGAGGCACCTTCTTTTACCAGAAACATATTTGTATTTTATTAATACATACCATGTAACCATTTTCAAAAGAAACAAAACTTAAAATAAATGTCTCACAAAATTATGTTCAACATTGTAATATGTTTTCTGAAGAACAGCACATCCTGAGACTTCACTGAAAAGGAGTGGTGCTTGATTTAGACATTTGATGCTAACATAGAGGCAAACAGCTGCCTCAAAGCAGATTTTACTCTCTGTCATTACAGTGGCAAAAGTTTGAAGAAAACTGTTTACAGTAAATGCACTTCAGTTTCCATCTGGAACCTCTTACTTTATCAGCTTCTCCCATCACCTATATCTGCAGGAAGCAGAAGCTCTTGCAGCCTGTTCTGCAGTCCCTGGTGACTAAGGCAGCAAAAAGCAATGGGAGAAGGAAAAGAAAGGATTAAAAGATGAGGACAGTGGGGTTCAGGAGGCTGTGGGCGAGATCTAAGATTCATGTTAGGAAAAAAAGGCTGTGCAGGAGGAGTCGAAGGCCTTCGTAATTTGTAACAGATAAAATGCTTCCTCTTTCTTCATTTTTATGGAAAATATGTGAAAATACAGCTCTAAAACTGGTTTGGGTGTCCACACAGCCTGAATTTGAAGCTGTGTTTCAAGTAATAATTAATAAAGTCCAGGAAACTAATAAAGACTGATAAAAGACAGGGAGAAGCTGCATCAAAAATGAAGATCCATGAGAGATAGCTCCTGCAGTAAGACACATTGATTTTTCTAACAGTGATAACAGCTAAAGGGATAGAGAGTGCAGTGTGTTGAGAAAGCAGGACTTCAGGCATTGAAGTTATAAATACTGAATACAAGGAAAGCCACTATTATACATTCTAAGAATATTAACATCCATCACTTGCAAGAAATCCAGCAGACAATCACATAGCTTTAGAAAGTATAGGTTAGAATTTACTCTGGTTGTAGCACTTATCATTCCTACTGATGTTTTGGAGAAAACGTCGTGATGCAATATGTGATTTTCCACATTTTAAATTTCAAAAAAGTTTACTTATGAGTATCTATTTCTACCTTTTAATTTTTCTGACAACAACAGAAAACTTTCCGTGATATATTCACAGAAACAACAAGTTGATGAGATGTTTTAAAACTTTTTCTTAGAAACAACACTAAAATTAACGTATTCCCTGGCTCTGCTTTTCGGTTTCAAGCCTTTAATTCTTTTTCAGCATTAATTGTTCCAAAGTAGCTTTTCAGGATGCAAGTACTAAACTACCCTCTACATACATTTAACATCTGATGTTTTTGCAATTGCTAAAAGGTTCCATAGTCAGGTTTGGGGGTTTTCGCATTGGCTTTGGGGGTTTTGGGGGTTTTTAGTTTTTTTGTGGGTTTTGTGTTTTGTTTGGGGTTTGGGTTTTTTTTTGGGGGGGGGGGGCGTGTTTTGGTTTGGTTGTTTTTAAATAAAACCTGTGTTTAAAAGCTCCAAGAATATTTTGGTGCTGTGCTGCATTGCCAACTTATATTTACAGCAGTCTAGTCTAGTCTGCCTTAACATTTAACATTATACCTCATTGCTCATTTATAAGGTACATAGAGGCATTTTTAGGTCCACAAAGAAATCATCGTTGCTGAACAACATAACCTAAATTTCTAAAGCATCTTTCATGTTTTGTATGTCCATTATTGATATTTGATTAGATGGTGCTCAACTGTCTTATTATTTTAATGGGTAACAGGGCAAAAAACGCAAAATATGCAATGGCTGTAGAAGAAAAATGAGCATGCTGGACATATTTACTGTGGAGCACCATGTAGACTTGATTTGATCCTTTTTTTATTTTTTTATACTAATATGAGTCAGGTGTGATTCAACTCAGACTTAATTGACATTGTGGATGTTCATATGAAGTAAAAATAATTTAAAAAAAAAAATCTTCCTCCCCATCTGCTATTCATTTTAAGATAACAGTAAGTGTTTTTGGTTCAAAGTCAGCTGGGGCTCTGTGCTGTTTATTATGTGTTTTCCATTCTTAGTGTGATGCAATGCATTTTCATTGAATTTGGTACCTGAAGGTTTTGTAATGTTGTTACAATATATGTTAAATATTCCCTGTCTCTTGACTTTGTGTTAATTCAAACTCAATTTCCTATTCAAATAACACAGTAAAAGTCACTTATTAAAAACTATGCTCATTTTAACCCTTTAAAAGTACACCAAATTCATGGTTTAAGGTACCTTAGAAAAAGCAAATGACAAAATGGGGTTTCTTCTTTTATCTTATCTTTAAAAAGAATTAACTTAAAAACTAATTGTCCACACCTTTCACAATTCTGACCTATTTTGACTCTCACAGTCAAACTATAATTCTGTTGAAATATTAAAAAACTTTTAGATCCTAATAGAAAAATATACAGGATCACTGTACCATTAAAAGAACCTGGCAAAATCAGTTACAATTTGGAACAATTTCCCCACATGTATCTTATTCATGTCATTAGGAACACTGATGGTGCATGAAGAAGTTATATACACATTTTAAAACTATTGAAACCTTTTCTTGTGCTCCATTTACAACATAGGAAAAAAAAAAATCAAAGTACAAAACTGGCTTACTTCCAGTATGATCAGCACGTAGACACCTACTAAGATGATGGATGCAACTGTTACTTGTGCCTCTATATTTGCATGAAGGTACTGATGCTTCACGGAGAGAGGAACACTGCCAGACTCCTGCAGAAAAGCTTGAATGTTTATGAAGATGGTGCCTCTGGTGAGAGAAAAAGAAGTTTTGTTTATTCCTGGAATGAAACACATTTTGTTTTATTTTTGCATTAGTTTGATATCAAGTGCCTATCAATATATGTGTTGTATCTTTACAAATGCAAGGAACTCCTCAAAATACTTTTACTCTATCCCTCTAAAAAGTGTTGTTTAGAAGTTAACTCAAGTACAAACCAGAATTGTAAATCCTTTTAAAAAGCAACAAGAAGTCATCCTTTTCTGCCCCTCTGAAACATGCGGTGATAATTATTTTTAAAAAGTTGCCTTAGTCAAATCTATGGAAACTACTGCTTCAATGCATCACTTGTTTTGGTCTCTTAGCCAACCTGTTTGGTATCTGAAAGGTTCTAGTTGTGATGATCTGCTGATTCCTTCTTGAACTTAAGGGTAGAGACCAGTTGTATATCACCTGCAAGAGAGTCACAGTTAGCAATATTAGTAGGAGTCATAGATAGTGATATGTCTCATATAGGGTTTTATTCCTCTTTTCCTCTCTTCGATCTATTGTAGAGATTTGTTTGGTTCAAGCATAAGACCAGCCTAAATTTATTCCCCCAATTAGGTTTCTTGCAGGTGCTCAGGTTTAAGCAAACTAATTGATCCTCATACCTTCATTCAATCAATGAAGTGAGAGACTCCAGGACCTCCAAGAGGTCCTCCAAAGGGAGGATACCAAATCACACTTTGCATTGACTATAAGGAACAGAATTTTAACACAAGAAGCCAAGGGAAGCATTATAAAGGCAAAAAATATGAAATTTTATTCTAATTACAGTAAGTTTTCTAATGCTGAAATTGAAACACTTCACAGAAAGAAAACTTGATGACTTAATCCATACAGTCGTAATGGAAATAAGGGATAAACACATCTCACAAAAAGTGAGAGAAAATTTAAAGACCATCACCTGCTGCTGGCGCCTCCTCCTTGATCCTGTATCTTCACTCTGGCTGATTTGTACTATGATATATTCTCCTGTTTGCTCATCAACTACTTGTGCCCCAAATGGGCCTCCTATGTCTAACTTCAACAGAGCAGAATCCCGAAAGTCAGTCAGATTCATAGCTGTTAATAAAGCTGTTAAGGTGTAAATTTCCAGTAAAAATGAGTATAGGCTGTATAAATTCCAGGAAAAAAATAGTCAATATATATTTAAAAATACATTCTTCAGCTAAAATTACTCAGAAATTTTGAAAAGAACAAAACTGATGTCTACTTCCTCACCAAATAGTATTGTTTTGACCAAGTTTCCTAATAAAACAAGAATTACAAGTTCAGAACAAATATATCTTTCCTAGTGACTTTTGGGATTACCAGTCCTTTCAGCTGATGTATCAAAGCTTCAAAATAGCATACAGAAATACACAGAGAGACAGACAAATAATGCTCTTTAAGTACTTATACTAGATGAAAGGCTACATCATTAGCTCAGCAATTTAAACATCACAGAAGTTGTCCTGGTGAAAACAATGTACAAACTCCAGAGGATTTTGCCAGAGGATTTGCTTTTTGGTCAAAGTTTTGCTCACAATATAACAAATGTCTGAAAGACATTTTCAACCTCCTTGCAGTTGAAGTACACAGGCTATCACCTTCAGCTCCCTCATCTACTTCTTTTTTGCCTTGGATGTCTCACATGAGGTGTGATCAAACTTCATTCCTAGTCTAATATAACTGAAAAATCAGCCAACCATGATCCACAAATCTATTGGAAGTCTGCTCTATTAGATCAAATACATCTAGGGCTATTTAAACTTAGTGTTGTAATAATCGACTTCTGGCATGTTTGAAAAAGGAAATTTAGAGACTAAGAGGGGGAAAAAAGCCCCACTGTGTCGTTAGAGGGGACTCAGGGCTGTGCTGTGCTCTGCTCTACCCTGCTTCCAGTGACCCACAGTAAGACCATCCATGTTAAGTCAGAGTCTGATGGGGAAAGATTTCAGAAACTATGAGGTCCTTCTGGATCTAGAAAAGAGTAATCTCTCACAGTAACCCACAAAAATAGCCTAGCAGATCTAGTGCCAGGTGGGCAGCCAATGCATTCAAAGCAATATAAATGTCACCCTGCTTAGCAAGACAAGCAGATCAACCACGACCAGTGACACTCACATGCCATTCATTAAAAAATTAAGCTCCCAAGCATCTATGTGCTTAAAGGAATCACACAGGAAAGGATAAAAAGATAATCCCACATGTAACAAATCAGGAGACAAGTTCAGCCAGGAGAATTTACACTCACAACTCTTAGCAAACATAAACGACAACAGCTCTGTTCTGTTTCTGAAAGTTTTCAATGTCATTTGGCATCACAGTTTTTCTGTATCACTAATTGATATATAATAGGAGTCTCAGCAGGAACTGCATCTATACCTTTAACTAGAGACATTAATTAAACCTCCCAAAAGGTCTGCTAACCTGAAGTCATTAACCCAATGGTTTGGGACAACTTTTGATTATCTGTTTTTTACTAGGAGTGTAGCCATTTATGTCTTGAAAAGCTTCAGGTGCATATAATTATGGCAGCTTCCTTTTAAGCAACACTTTTAAAATAAGTTCTGTAATTACCTAGATGACACATTCAGGTGATATTAGAAAGGATGCCTAAAATTAAACCTTATTTCCAAGAAGAGTGGCTCCTTTCTTCTTTTCTTCTAAAGATAAGGGTATTTTTTCCATTCCATTCTGTGCACTTAAAAAACCATCATAAAGAGCCATAGGAGAAAAAAAAAGGTTCTCCTTTGATTGCAAGTGCAACAGAACATCATTCACTAGTCTGCACTGAGGCTCTCAAATCCCATCAGAGTTATCTTTTTCCAAACAATATTTAGGGACACTGTCATAATTCCATTGTTATACTGCAGCAGATCACAGCCCTTATGAAAGGTGGAATGAAAATAAAACAGAAGAAAACTTCAGACATGCTTATATGAAAAAAATTATGATTTTTTTTTTTTAATCAAGCTTCTCTTGAGAATATTTTTGTTCTGCCTTACCTTGATTTTATATTCCCTTAAATTGCCAGAATGTGATTTCCTCTAAATTTTAATCATTCAGATACGGCCAACTTTTGGGAAAACTGTCTTTTTACTTGTAATATTCCCTTTTATTCTATTATTCTACAATTTAATCATGCTTTTTCTTTGCTGAACTTTTTTTTTTTTTTTGTAATATGTCCTCCAGTGTGTCCCTCTAAAGCCAAAAAATTTCCCTGGTGAGATTTACAACCAAAGCTGTTACTTTTTATTTCACTTTAGCTAAACTGCTCCATTTTGATGTAGTTCTATTCTTGAATTTACATTACCGCTGTGAGTTAACCTGTCAAGGGATTTGGGTTTGTGTTTGCTTTGTGAAGCATTACACTGTGGCTGGCTGTGTTTACACCTGGCACCAGAGCAGGGCTGCTGCTCACAGCTGAACCAAGAGCTGTGTTTCCTGATCCTGGTTTTTCGACGAGCTGCTCCTAGAGGGATTGAGGAATGTGTGACAGTCACCTCATGTTACTTTATTTTTATGTGGCTTATGTAGACAACGTGATGGAATGGGATGCAGTGGCTAAACACTTAAACTGGTGTTCATTCACTGGAGTTTTGCTTGTGTCATTTGGACATCTGCATCTGATGGTTGCTTCCCTAAAAACAGTGAAAAGAGGGTGCTTTTAAGATTGAATTCATTTTGGATCACTACATGAAGGTGAGAAGAATTGCTCATGAAGAACATCAATTTTTTCTATTAACCATAAAGAGCACCTAGGATGACTAACTGAGGAGTAGCTGAGTCACTCCCCAAAATACTGAGTCCCTGCTCTACCCTCTGTCACATATTTACTTCAATATGTACTGAGGCAGCCAAAAAGTCACATTTGACAGAGATTCTCTGGTATATCTGCACACAGATGGCTGACTTTATGCTTTCTTTAACATCTATTTGTATATCCTATTCTGTATACTGTAAAATGTACCTTGAGAATGTTATGTCTGTGGATTATTTTTCACCAGGTTTCTGAGGTAGCTATATATTATTCATCCTGATTTATGACCAGGTCACTTATGCTAGTTTCTCTAGGTTATTACCATTTTAAAGAAGGCCTTTAACCTGTGTCCTAGCATCCATTTTTGCATATTGTCCTTAACTGGTGTTATTTCTGCGTTAGTATTTGTGCTTTTCTTTCTTTATTTCTTATCTCTGTAGCTGATGAGGTTGTTTCTACATCATCTGTTCACAATATAACAAGTTGAACCACACAATTCTCTGTCCCTATTGGTTTCCCCATCTGATGAGTGCTCTGTAACCTTTTTATTTTCCCCCTTTTTTGAGTGCTAGCAATCCAGTTCCATTATTGTCTACAGTGGGGCCATCCTTTCTCTCTTTGCTACAACAGTTTGAGAAGTTCTGTAACAAACTCATTTCTACAGCATTTTATCAACTGTGCCTTGAGATTCTGCTTCTTGGCTGCCTCTGCATGTGGTCCTGGTCTCCATCCATCTATTTAACAGCTTGAACATTGCCTGAAGGCCTAAATGCTTAGTACATTTCCAACAACATTGACAAACAGAAATTATTTTTAAATGCTTTCTGCAAGGAAAAATTATGGAGGAAAGTCTGGCAGTAGAGAACTAGAGTCATAAAATAAGAAAACATTCAAATGGGAAAAAGAATTAAAGGGATTAGAGAGGTTTTGTAATTCATTAAATTAATTTATGCTCCCTGGAGAAGAAGCTTCAAGGAAGCTGAAAATTCTGCTAAAATCTGACTTATTCTTTGCCTCATAGTCTTTCTTTATATATACATCCTGTTCAGGGAGCGGGAAATGTTTTTTCCATTTCACTAATGGTCATGGCAAGTTTTTCTAGTGACCTTGCTCCACAATTAACATACTTGCACCAATAATTCAAACTCATGCAACTTTAGCAAGGAATTTGATAATAAGGGGTCTTATGTCTGCTTGTTCTAGAGATTCCTCATGCATATGTGGAATTGTTCTAAATAGTTCCACTGAATCCAAAGGAAATGAGAAATCCAACCGATGATTTAAAATTCAACATAGTTTTACTATTGAGATACATTATCTGCTTTCTGAATTTGATTAATCCTGAAGTGATTAAATCTTTCAGAATTATTAAGGACAGAGGTACATACATGAAAATGGTCCCTGTCTGGTAAATTTGATATGTATGGTTTTCTCTAATGTGGCGTAAGGAGATATGTGGCTAGCACAGGTCTTTCCCATGAGAAATCCTTTTGTGTTTTATAAATAAAGATAAGGTTTGGATGTTATTAAAAACAGTGTCCCAAGACTTGGACGGTGCAGACCTGGCCAATCAGGCCTAGGGGGAGGTTTTTGACTGACCTATCTGGGTGACTTTTGAAAACTCTATATATATGATGAAATCAAAACAATAAAGGCCTTTTCCTTCTTGCCACTGAGAACTGACTTCCTTACTCTGCTAGCTGGTCAGCAGCGACAGAGATACTCAAACCGGTGTGACTTCAGGTTATGTATTTTTATTGAGGTTTGTTTTGAACATAAAGAGCAAGTGAGTAAGAAACACTTCATATTGGGTTCTGTGCAAACATTTACTTTTCAAAACATCATCCCTTGCTCCAAAAATTGCACTGGGGAGATAGCAAACACTTAGACAGTCAGACAATCAGACCAGGACTGAAAGGTTTTAAAATATATTTATAGAATTGAAAGATCCTTTGCCAGACTCAGGAAGAATTCACAGTCCACGCCCCACTTAATTTCTGACAATCAGTCCAAAAAAGGAAAATTAAATTGTTTTGCCCATACTGATGTAACCGTCCCTCAGCTATAAGATGAATGGGAACAAGTACAGAGGTTGAGAAGGAAGAAAATGTTGTTACTGAAGCAGCTGTCAGGGGCAGAGTAAAGATGCAAACTTACAGTTTGGCGAGGTAGGCGTGAGATCCATTGCATAGAAGTAAGCTAATGATTGACATTTTTCTGTAAAAAGAAAGTATTACTACTATTGAGAAGTGTAGAAATAGCATTAATTGTATGAGGTACAGTGAAAGAAAGAAGGCACTGTATCAGGAAGACAGACACTTCCTTAAATGACAGTGAGATAGCTTACATTTTGATTGCATAATTCCTTAAAAGCATCCATGAGTCCCCATTACCTTTCAATTTCCTAAAGCTTAGTTCAAGTCAAAATGTTAGGGTCTAGTTCTGCTCCAGTTGTCTGTTCCCTACTGCTGGACAAAAGTTTAAAATTTGCTAAGATCAGGGCAATAGTTATTAGAAACGAAGAAATGAACATGAAGTATATTTAAAATTTCAGAAGTTTTTTCAAGTCTGAAAACTTATCTCAGTTGCAGAGAAGAAAAGGAATATTTCTCATTCACTCTTTGATCACCCAGTTAATGGAGAGATGTTTGCTGAAGGCTGAAAGGCCAAAGAGTTAAGAGGAAATAAGAATGTTCATGCCTTAGAATAGGTACATGTAATTAAACAAAGAAATGCTGGAATTTATTCAGACTTTAAATCTCTTCTTCTATCATCTTAATAATTATTGATGCTCTCCCCTTAACATAAGGCCTTTGAACAAAAGATCTGAAAATGCTTCACACATTTTACATTAATAGGGATGTTGAATCTTGCTTGCTGCAGAAAGGCTCCTCCAATCAGGCTTCAGTATAAACTTACTTCTTTCTGATACTATAGAGCTGACTGTTGGAATTTAAAAACCAATAAATCTCAAGTGTTGTCAAAGACAGACAACATTACCAATATTTTGAAAAACTATACTAAAAATCACTGAATTTGTGTCTGGTGCCTATGGGGAAATCAGTATTTAAACAGGGGGAAAAAAAAAAAAAAAAACCAAAAAAATCAACACCACAACCACACACACAGTTACAGACTGAGAAGGCTTCTGTTAATTCACAGGAGGTTTCCAGAATCTGCAGCCAGCACACATCAGTGCTATATGCCAAGTTTGTACCCATGGGGATGGACAAAGCAATGGGAGCTGCTAGTGGGCTAATAACAAAGCAGATAATGGAAAGAAAAAGAGCTAGAGTAAAACCAAACAAGAGGTAAATGTATAGAAACACACAGATCTCATCTGAAATGCAGGTAACCCCCACAGCAGCTGATGAAGGTCTCTCTCAGCACCAGAGAAGGGAAGTCCTGCCTCTGAGCAAATATGAGATCTCATGGTCATGGTAGAAGAAACAAAAATATCTAGGTGACACCAGGATGACAAAGGACATGAAATCCAAAAGTAATCACTTGATTTGTTTTTTAAAAATATTTCACACATTGTTTTGACTTTTCCAGTGTATGGGGATACATTGTATGAGTGAGAACACATTCATAACACATCAATGTGCTTGGGGATTTTTGGAAAGAAATAGAACTGAGAGGAAGTATTTTAAAAAATAAATTAAATATATATATATATAGTGGTTAGTGCCTATTCAACACTTCTGAACAGCTTTTGAAGCATAAGCAAAAGACAAAGTGTTTGCATTTGTATAATTTGGAATTGTATGAACCAAGACACTTATTTTCCACCCAAAGTCTCATATGATAACCTCTAAGGGTTGTGTCACAAGGACTACTGCAAGACACCTGAAAACCTATCACTAAATTTCTATAGTCATTCAGAGAGTGGCAGGTAGTGTCCCTTGGGAGTACCACAGTCTGTCAGGCAGCATAAACTGTATGTTCAGCACTTCTCTCTGAATGGTAAACATTACCTAAGCCTAGCCAAGAAGTGGAATACTTTCTTCACTATGAAACAAAGTGGAAGACAAGCACATGAACTTACTGCTGTGCAAATGGAGACCAACAGCAACAGTGAGATGACATTCCAGATTCCTGGGGACTTTTCCAAAACTCTTTTAGAAATGCAATCTTTCTCCTTGACCCTTCTGCTTCAATTACTACATCACCTTGAAAAAGAAGCACAGCTTTGCCAGATTGCTTGCCTCTCTCTTTTTCCCCACATCAGTGACAGCAGACTGTAGATAGAACATCTGGTTTTCAACACAAATTACACAAACTAAGAAGCTTTATCTTTGCATTTCTCAAGTAAGGAATGGAAATGGTATATTTTAACTGTCTGACAGGTATTTGTCTCAAAGAATCCTGATATCTTAGGTAAAATGTGAAAATACAGGAACACCTGTTTGTACTCAAATCCCAGTCCCTACAGCAGTTCCCCGAAACAAACAAAGGGAATAATTGGTTGCAGAATTAATGCAACAGCTATGGTTTTGAAAAAAAAAATCTGTGGAAAGAGAGCAAATTCTCAATTTATGCTATGACAGTTGACTAAAACTTAAGCTTAAGGACTCACTTCCAATTCACCCTCATTTGGCAGATGAGGCTGTGACAGCCCTGGTGCTGTTCAACACCACACCACCATAAGGAGGACAAAAACATTGATGTGAACAGGATATTGATGGGAGTTGATAGCTGAAGTTGTCACTGGTCCTACTAAAAGTCCATTTGCTTCACTCCAATAAGCAACCTCAGCTTTTAATTATAAATTGCCCTCAAGCACTAACACTTTCTAACTCATTTACCCTACTAATTAGTGCATTATATAGTGTCATTATTGGTGACAGTGAGAATGCTAATAATTTAAATCTGTTGTAAAAGGACTCTCCCTGCTCAAAGCTATGGAACTGGCCAGTTATATAAAAGAACACAGCACTTCAAAAATTAAAACCTATTGCACCTTTTCAAAACAAGACAACTTCCAGGAACTTGGGAAATATATCTATAGGTGAATCTTCTTTTAACACGAGTGAAATAAGAGTCAAGCAGATTGCCAGACTGATTAAACTAGAAATATAAAAGGAACAAGAAATGTAATTCATTCACAAAAGTTTTTGTTTGTTTACTAACTAAATGTTTATCCCTCAAAGACTTCTCACATTCAGATCTGTATTCACCTATGATGAATAATTTTTATTTGGAGTTGCTCTATTGCTTGTTCTTCTAAACAGTTTCTTGGCCCCAGACAGGTGCCATTCAGTACAACTTGGATAGGGAGCACAGCTGGGCCTGTGTCAAAGGACAAGTCTAAATGCAGCCAAGGCTCTGAGACACTCAGTCCTCTCAGGGTATATGACAGAAAACACCCCCCTTCAACCACTTTATCAATGAAACTTCAGATCAGGTTTTTTTCAATGAAAGAAGGATACAGAAGCTTTCCAGAGGTGATACAGCAAACATCTGCCAGGGCATACTTTGATCTGGATAAATGCCAAATAAAATCTAAGGTTTGGATAAAAAACAAACATTCATTAGTAACACAAAAACTGAAAAAGACCTGCTAAACTTGTCTAAAATACTTTTAAGACTCTTTCAAATTGCATATTCAATTGTAATATTGTTTCAGTATTTTCAGGCATACTTCCACCACAGCTAAAAAGCATCTCTGGGATACTTAACATGGGTAAGTAATATTCCTTCTGTTAACTTACAGCCAAAGGCACATATTTTATGTATTTTATCCAAACGTTTCTTAGGATAAAGTTGTAATCTTCAGGATCTGTACCATACCTGAGGAAATGCAGTGTCATCTATTTTCTTCCTGATATAGAAGCCCTGCTACCCAAAAAGCAGTTCCTCACAGCAGCTAAAAGAATAAACTCCAACTTTTTGAATTTTTTCTCAAGACTTTCAGTCTAAGATTTTGCTGGTTTTGACAATTTTATTAAGGGAGGGCAGCACCACCCCAAGGAGATGCCAACCTCCCCATTGCCTTCTGCCTCTGACACTTGGAAGTGCTACCATTGCTGGGACATCCTTCCCAGCACAGCTTAGGGAACTACGAGCATTCTTCAGGTGTCAGGATCAAAAGACCCATCCTAAAGTCAACAAGCATCCATAAGGAACCTACAAATTTGGGGTTAAGTTGCCTCTTCCTCCAACCCAACTGCTTACCCAACCACATTGTCCTGTGACTAGTGCACTAAACAGTAGTTTGATTTGGCATGAAGTTCTGCACATTATTGTCACTTTTTGCCTTGAGGCTTTTCTTGTGATCTAAGGGAAAATATCATAGCTCATTTTGAGCTAATTCTAAGGAAATGGGGGCCAGGAGAAGACTGCAAATTCAATACTTACAGAGCAGACAACTACAAAGACAAAAAGGCCTGAAACTTTCAGAAATTTTAGACAGCATCTGAAACACAAAGAAACATATATTTACTATCTGGCTGATTTAAAACAAATCTTTTCTGTTCTCTTAACATCTCTGACATTTCAGAAACATCATGGTAAGCACTTATGGGTGATAATATACCACATCAGAGTACAGACACCACAACACAAGGTCAGCAGGGGCTTGGGAAGCCTTGGTGACTATAAGGGCTCTTGCACCTGGTCTGCTGCCAGATGGATCTCAATGCACAAGAATGAGGATTTGCCGCCTGGGAAAACTAAGGGAAAGCTGCAGCACAAGCTGGTGCTGAATCCTGGGACCACTTGTCCACTACTACTGCTGGCCCCTGACAGACCCAGAGCCCCATCAGCTCGTTCTGGTCTCTCCCAGAGTGGCAAAGGAGCATTGCCATCACAGAGAGATTGCATAGACAGATGGTGTCCTGAGTGACTTCCTCAAAACTGGACTTCTAATACACACCTTGAAAGTTATTAGAAAAAACATTTTGAAGACAAGAACAAGCTTTAAGAATCTTCCGTGTCTTTTTAAACCAAATATGCTTCATGAGTATAAATTTACTAACAAAACTAAATATTTTTCCATCACACATCTGTGCCCTTTGAACTAATGCCCTGTTCTGGAAAAGTGATGCCATAAAATCTTTTGAAGTGTCCAAGCTCACTACTGAGTGGGTTAGGCAAGAATAACTCTAAATCAAAATGTGGATGTTGAAAATGCATCTCTTGAGAAAGAAATCTTAAGATATAGAATTTTTAATTACCAATTTTGAATCTTACTCAAAAGACAACTCAACTAAAAATTCTTTGACTGCCCATCAATATGTTATACAGATGTTTTAATTTACACAACCCTTTCTGTTGATTTGATTTTGTTATGTATTTTCATTTTGAAAGCATCAATATTCCTATTCCATTTTTTTTCAAAAGTAAACATTCAAACATTGCTTTTCAGACAGAATGACAAATGCAAGGCTTGATTTAAACCTGATGACAAGCAAGAAGGAAAACATTTCAAGTTACCAGGATAATTAGTTGAAAAAGGAATAGTGCAATAAAAAGCTGCATTGACAGATCCTACAGGACAAAATATTAAAGCAGAGTAGTCTAAAAAATGTCAGAAATAATTTTTAATTGCAGTGGCTATAAGTCCCTAAATCAATTCATTGACAGACAGCAACACAAATGCCAGGAGACTCATTTTTGAAAAATATTGTTTTCTGAAATTTCCCCCTTTTTAGAATTTTCCAAACAGCAGCTAATAAAAACCAGCAGCTAATAAAACTATGCTGTCACAGACAAACTTGTAAAAAGGGGCTGCAGTCCTCTATGGAATGCAAGTAGTAACAACTTTACTCAAACTTTGACCAGCATGAAAATCTAGAGGCAGAGGAAGAAGGGAAGGATGCCAGTTAGGTTCCTTCTTCTAGAAATTCCAAGTAGCCCTGCTCTACTGCAAAGCAAGATGGCAGACAGAGAAAGAAGATAAGAAAGGCATGAAAAGGGAGGAATGATGAAAAAAGCATTATCAGCACTTCATCACTGATAACTTTTTTTGGTATTATGTGATTTATGGAAAATACCTAGTGCCAGCTTAGTCATATATCTTCTATCCTGCTTGTCTATTCTCCCTATCTCTACATTACCATTTCATTCTGGTGTTTTGAGAATTTATTATGTTATTGATTGAGAATTCCTAATCCAGACTGGTTGAATTTTAATGTACTTGATTTTTTTTGTTTGCACATTGGACTTATAATTTATAATAATACTTAAAGTTTTTATTATTGGGAAAAAAATTGATTTCAAGATAAAAGTGAAATAAACAAAAAAATTATTAAGCATTTATAAGTTCATAACCACTAGTCTGTAAGTAACATAAACTCATCCAAAGGAGTTGGCAAGACATAATAAAAACAAGGTTATGGAAATGGTTTTAATAAATGTAGAATTTAGAAGGGTCTTTTCCTCCCGTCTGTTTGTTTTCATGGCATTTTGTATTAGGGAAGCAGCACTTTTAACAGCTTACATTTGAGATGTGATCAGCTTTTGACTCACCCGTGGTTCGCAATCTGTCTCTTCCTAGAGTGATAATCTGGCACAGCAATGCAAGTACAAGCCCTGTGCCAAATCCTATGCTGATATATGCCTCCAGCACAATCCTATTTGAGTTCAGCTGGAAATGCACGAAGTATAAATCTATGAAGGATTTCACCCTCTCTTCTAAGCCAAATGATTTTTAGTCTGATCTGCATATGGTGTGGGGCAGTTTAGCTCCATTTGCTATCTCAGCAGATTCATGCTGATTTACAACAGCCAAGGAGCTGATCCCATATGTACAACCCGCACTATAGCGGTGAAAATATTTCAAGGGAAGTTCTGCCAGAAAAAACGTGCTCCTCCCCAGATTATAAATTTATGCTGTACTGGAAACAACTGATTCCACACTACCAGTTGATACCTTTGTTCTATCAAATACCAGTGAAATCTACCAAATGTGAAAAAAGAGACCTGCCAAACTTACATATTACTTCACATGTGCTTACATTGCACTAATTGCAGTCATTGGAATTCTCCTGCTCCATTTGTTCAGCAGCAGAGTGAGAGAGCAGCGCTCCACACAATACCAGATGCACAGTGAAAGGAAGAATACAGTTGTGAAGTGATGAGCTAGGATAACATCCAGATTGGAAAAAGATGCACTGACATCTCGCTGGAAAGGAGCTGTGGATCAGCAAGGACATGGGGACCCCCAGTGCTGGGCTCCATGAACACCTTGCTGAGCTATCTGCAGACACCAAACCATACAAGAAAAAACATTGAACCTCTGGAAGGGGCAGAGGGAATTAGTATCCAAGATTAAATGTTTTGCTAGTTAAATACCCAGCAAAAATATCCTGAAAAATTTTGAATTTAAGCTCTTATTGCATTGCTATTTTTTAATATATTAAGAGATTCAATTTCCTCCATGTCTTAATGATGTAAAATACTACTTTGGGGTAAAGAGCAAAATATATTCATGTTGTTCAAGGCAGAAAAATGCTTAGGTATATTTTGGTTTGTGTATATGTGAAAAGCCACTGTAATGACTACAGAAAAACTTTTACTCACATGTTTTAATTAAAGAGAAGCAACAAAACACTGAAGAAAAAAATGCTGTGGAATCAATGAAGGGGCTTTTAAAAATGGTTTCAAAGAAATTTTAAAAGCAATATGGAAAATATTTAATAACAAATTTAGAATAGGTGCTATGATTGATTCGTGTTAGAACAAGGGGCTATTGATCATTACGCATAGTCTGTAATCAATTTCAAACTATCAGTGACAAGATACAATCTAAATATGGAGTGCTATTTCATGAATTCACAAAAATAAATCATTTTCTTGACATTTATGCATAAAAACAAATACCTGCAGAAATTTTAAAATAAAATAAAGAAATTAATGTTTGAATTCAGACCTCATCTTTGATAAATTGAACTTGACATGAAGGTTGTCCAAGATTTCATATTTCTCAGAAGAAGCAGATCTGGAAAAACTTGTCATTTCACTTTCCAGTTGAAACCTTTGCTCAAATTCTGCAGAGCTGTTGTCCCATGAATCATCATCTGTGGTAAAATCTGGATTATGAAGAGCCATACACTGCAACCTGTCACACATTTTCAGTAAACATAATAAAACAGTGTTTTATTTCAACAGGTAAAAGATGCAACTGACCTTGCAAAACCTTAGGTTCACTCTGAGAGATTGTCATTGAAAATTTCATAGAAAGAAGTTTATTCAGTAAAAACCAAGCTCCCCTTGGTGACACAGCTGGGTAGACTGGGGAGCAAGAACAAAGACCCTGTGACATTTAGGTCCCCCTAAATGCACCTAAATCAGATAATTAGTTCTGTGATACACCAGGCAGATGTACTTCAGGATTTGGTGTGTAAGCTCTATTATCAGGACCTTTCCTATAGTTCTGTTGTGTCTTTTAGTGCACCTTAGGTAACAGCAATGGAGGAAATAAGAGCACAGAACCTGCAGCTGTCTGTGCTTAGGGATCTCTAATCACCCTGACCACAGACCTTACATTCTTCCCTTCCCTTTTTTCAGCCCCTTCTCTGCTACCAAGGTCCTCCAGAATAATTCTCTGCTTACAGCCCCTGCAATTCACTTTATTTCCCAGCAGGTTTGGTGTTAGGATAAAGGAAAGAACCACACGCAATTAAATAGAAGAGAGTTAGGAAAAAAGTATTTTGAGAAAAATGAAAGTAACTCACCCATTTTCCTCTGAGGAAACCTTCAGTAGTGGTGTCTTCTCTGTAAAACCAGTGTTTTTTGACCTCAAGCTGAATAATTTTGAAAAATTGAAGTGATATCTTTGGAGGAGAATAAAAAACAGAATAGTAAATCTGCAGTAAAATGATTCAGTACAGATCTACAGAATATTTTGCTACAAGTCCATCTAAATAGTTAAATATTCTTTAAGAATGGTGTTCACCTAAATTAGAGTTTTCATTAAGTTTGAACTAGTCATGGTAGTTACTTCCTTATACTCACAGAGGACTCATTCGTGCAAGTTTACACTAGCATATTTCATAAAATATGAGATAATAGGATAATTTATTTCTCATAAATGTTATCTGAGGCATGGATCACCATCTACAAATCCACTAATCTCTACAGTAACCTTGGTACTCTTGGTATTAGAGAAGAAAATCTGAATACAAGCATTTCATTTGTGCAGCACAATCCTTTCCAAGCAGTTTCTGTCAAATCTTGGTCCTAGTGTTGCAGAGAGTAATCTACTTCTTGCCATACTGCAGCTTAGCATTGTGAAGAAGCTTTTTGCCAAAGCATAAAGCCCAAAACTCAAGAAACAGCTGAAGACAATCAATCACAATCACAGAGGTCTAGCTTTGGGGCAGGATTCTGGGAGAGACTCAATAACTGAGCCATTTTAGAACATCTTCTCATGACCAGGGTATTTCAGAGACATTTCCTATCAAAATCAACATTATTCAGATTTACACTCAGATTTATTCCATTCAAAACTGCAGCCACCCACCACCAGAAAGCCATGAAGAAATATGCTAGATATACAGCCAAAATGCAGATCTCAATTCTCCCAGATATACCTAGAGGAAACCTAAAATTTCTTCTACTATTGCTGGACTGTGAAGGGAAAGATATGATAAAATCACAGACTACAAAATAAATATACAAAGGTGACCGGTAATTCAATCTTCTAGATATAAGGAAGTTCAAAAAGAAGGATTTGCATACTTGACTTTGTGACCCAATGAAAGACAGTGAAATTTCTTGCAATTTTTGACTTTGTAAAATTAAAACCTCCAAGTAATGCTTCAGCTTGTTTGTTTAGTAGTGTTTCCAGTCAGAAGATTTTCTAGGTGCAGAGCAATTGGATATGGCTGTTTCAGCCTTGAGTGGCCACAATGCTCATTTAAACTGCTGTAAGTCACATGTTTTCAGTCTCAACAGAAGAGACGGAATGAGTTAGAGAGACTGAATTACCCAGTACCTCAGGTCAAATGCTGGGCAAATTACAACTCAGGTGCTGCCTTGCACAGACACTTCATCTGTGAAGAGATGGAACTATCTGAAGTGCTTCTTTTTAAGTGCAGACTCTGGAACTATCGAAGTGCTTCTTTTTAAGCAGGAGAATATCATTCACACCAGAAAAAAAAATCTAAGTGGAGATACTGGTATTTTGAAGCAAGTGCTATTCTAATCTTATCATGGCCTTCAATGTAAAAGGCTTCCTAGAGTTTTTACAAAATGGAACCCATAGGGATAGCCAGAACACTATCAGGACTTTAAACGTGCTCACCAAGCATTGTTGATGTGCTCCTGGCTAAACGCAGCATCCCCACTACACTCAAAGGGGGCATCCAAAGGGGGCAATCTTGATAACTGTTCTGATGGTGGACCTCTAATTTGAGTGTATTCAGAAATTTGACTCATGGAAAGACCATTTAGCTGTTTCTACTTTTAAACACAACATCACTTGTTCCATAGGAAAAAAAAGGCTTCAAATTATATATAATATATGCTGTTCTGATCTAACCTCACCTCGTGCTCACCATTAACCTTTCCATACTTACTTTTGTTCTTTTCCTCCTAAGATGTGCGAATTCTGAGACCAGAAACCAGTACAGTTTCTATAAAAACATTCATTTTCTTCTAATTGTTAGGGGTTAAAACCAAAACCACTTTGTGGTTACACAGGCATACATATTTCCACTGACAATTCCCACCTGAGCAGCTCTTCACCACTACTGTGAATAACCAGTTTGCAAAAAGCACTGAAGGGCAAAGCAACCACAGGAATAGCAACAAGAGAGAGAGGATAAAGGTTAGGTGGAAGGTGGTTTAAGTGACAGAACCTGAGGTGAAGAATTCAGAAGATTAGTTAAAGGTATCACCTTCACTTTCTCCTTACACTTTCTTTACCCCCCACTTGCTGGTATAGGTCCTGTCACTTTTAAATGGAACTGTGGAGCTGAACAGATGGCCAAGAATGATGAAGACAGTAAAAATGGAAAAGGTCTTCAGATATAGTGAAAACAATTAGTACATGACAACATCAATTTGCAGAGAATAAAAACACATGGACAAGAATAAGCAGCAGGAAACAGCCAGGCTTGACAAAACAAAAATAATTAGAGAAAAAGCAGAAGAGCCTCAACTCCCCCATGATGTGATTACTCTAATTAGAGAATGAGAATAATATAAACAATAAAGCTAATTAGGGCATAAAGGAATCTTGAAGGCTGAAAGCTCTAGAAAGAAAAGTTTTAAAAACATCATTAAAAATGGCATAATTACGAAAATTAAAGTCATCCTTGAATGGAGAGCCTAGTACAAGTCCTTCTGTGCCCCTCATATTTCTGCAGAGATAATATAGGTGCCATTTGATGATCCACTTAATTCAAATATAACAGATCATCTGCAATCAAAACCTAGGAAGGCCCAAAAACCCACTGCTGATACAGGAAAAAGTCTGCAGTGCTCAAAAACCATCTTGGCATCATTCTTGGTGCTCCTCATCCACCAAGTAGCTGGTAATTATGACACTGTGTAAATAGGAAAGAAATCAATGTAATATATTTCAAAACCTGGGGTCAGACTCCGAATTTTTTTTCCTGACCAAATAACTCAAAACTTCAATTATACCCACATGCTAGAATGGAGTGCAATCCACCTCTACTGGGAAATTCAGCAACATCACCAAGATGCTAACCAACAGGTCAGCTTATTAACCCATTGAGGCTAGGTGTCCTAGGTTGCAATATGGATGTATTTATTCTATTACCACCTCTACAAGCTGTTAAAGCAGGTGGGGCACTGGTTGTTATCTCCTGCTATGACTCACCCCTGATAACTGTTAATGAACCATCAAGAACACACCACCTGACTCATGGAATTTTATCTCATCCTATTGTGAGATGCTCCATCCAGGAGGGAGGAGCCAAACATTCCTACCTGGATATAACCTTTGAACTGCACAAGGCAGGCCCTGTCTACTGGATTTCCAAAGGACAAGAGCTACCACTGGGCCTTTAGGTAGAGACCAGACCTTCCACAGGATCACTGCTTCAACCTAACTACTTCACTTGGACTGCTACCATCCCCCTGACTAACAGGGTGTCAGGTTGTATCCAATTCTGTCAGTGTTTTTTTCTTGTACTATTGCATTTATTTTTCATTTTCCTATTAAATTATAATTCTGACTTGCAATCTCCCACTGGTTTGTTTTCAAACTAATACACTAGGCCTGTTTACAGGATGAGAAGAGCACTCTGGATTTATACTATGTGCAGGTAAGGAGCTGCTAAGCTGGACACCACTTGTGTTCACTCTTCTTCTCTCATGGCTCAGACTCAGAATTCATTAGTGTTTTCTACATCAAATATGAGAATCATAGACTAGTTTGAGTTGGTCAAACTGGCCCTGTGGAGAGGTATAGTGAGAGCAGGAGACAAAAGGAAGACATGTAGGAGACTCCAGTTGCTCCCACTGATGGTCTGATGACTCCTCAGACATTATTCAGAGTTGGTGGCTGAAGAAGCTTGCAGTTTTCACCTACAGCACACCACTACTTCCCATTACCTGCAGGTGATCCCTTCCTGCCATCAAGCACTAGACCACCTTTTCAGGCATTTCCTATTGTCTTTACACCTGCCATTTTAAACAAAAGGAAGAGGAGGACTTTGTGGTCTTTGTGGACTTTGCACTGTTGTTCAGCCATAAGCAACCATTCAATCCCAAATGCACTACAGCAAAGGACACCAAAAGGAATAAACATCCTACAGGAGCCTGGGAAAGCAAAAGACCATACTCATCCTAGTTAGGCTGCAAACACTTAAAATAATCACTAGGTCTGACTGGAATCTATTATTTAGCCTTGTATTGAAAAGATTAATCAAGCTACACAACGTATTGTTTTCACTCTTTATAATAAAAAGGATACATTTTAAATATCAGATAATATGATGCTTCATCTCCCATATGCTATGTCATGCACACACTTATCAGTAAGAGAGCTATTTCTGTGAAAACAGAAAGCAATAATTCTTACTTCCATGGGAAAGATTTGGTCAGAATTGAAGAACAGGTGAATATCAAAGCACATATATTATGCAAGAACATCAACAGTTCTGTGCATAACATTAAAAATGTCACTATATAAAAAATTAAAAACAGAATCTCTTCAGGGAAAAAAGAGTTAGCATGCTTCCCTGAATTCGTAATCTAATTCTAAACTAGTAACTAAAACCATTATAAGTGTGAGGTTGCCTCTTAAACAAAAGCTGAGGAATACTACCAAGCCAAGAGTTTAAAACAAGTACAACTTGAGCAAAGTTTCCTAGAAGATAAGAAGTCCAGAGTAAAAATATGAGATATAATTAATCATGCAGGAGACTAGTTACAACAGCATGAATTTAATTTATCATTTATTTTTAATGTATCATTTCTACATTCTTTTAGGCTTCTAATTTCAGAAGCTTCATCTGCCCAGAACAGAAAACATTTACACAAATCATATGCACTGAACTAATTACTCTTATCATAACTGTAAACAAGCATAATGCAGAAATAAATTGAAAAACAGATTTAAAAAAAAAAAAAAAAACAAAGAAAGTGCCAGACCAGATTTCGACTTCACTTAAAACGCATTCTCCTACCAGACTTGGTATTTGCCAATTTCTGATAAAGCCCAGTTTTTGGGGAACAGTTATGTGGTACAAACTGTGCTGACCAACATCATAATATTCAGCTCTGAAAACTTTACTGTGTACTAAGCAGCTTTATGCATACATGACTGCTTTGTGATACACATATGACCACACAGAAATGCAACCCTCCGTGATGTACTACCCTCAGTAGTAGCACATCATGGGGAAATTGTTATGACTGCCCATCACAAATGAAGTATAGTCAGCTGATACACTCAGAGTCAAGGGAAGGGTCAAAGACTCCAGTGCTCACATCTCTAAACAGGTTCCAGATGTTTCCTGATGACTGCTTTATGTAGCTTCACCAAATCAGCAAATAACCTCCAGACCCTTTAAAACCATGCACGATTAAGATGCCAGAAAAAATTAGCTATGAAAGCATTAATACAGACTCATTTTCTGCTTGACTGTCCTAATTCTCTATTATACAGGACTGTACAGGATCCTGCAGCGTGATCCCCAGAGAGGGATTCTGAAGGGCTGGCACTACCTGATAGCACGACACTGTGAGAGGTACAGCCAACTTCCAGGTCTCATATTGAAAGACACTGAGATGCTGGAGTGTGTCCAGAGAGCAAATAAGGTGGTGAAGGGTCTGGAGCACAAGTCTTATGAAGAACAGCAGAGGGAACTGGGGTTGTTTAGACTGGAGAAAAGGAGGCTGAGGAAAGACCTTCTCCCTCTCTACCAGGAAGGAGGTTGTACTGAGGTGGGCATTGGCCTCTTCTTCCAGGAAACAAATGACAAAACACGAGGAAATAGTCTCAAGTTGTTTCAGGGATAGTTCAGATTGGATATTTGGAAATATTTTTTTCACAGAAAGGGTTGCCAGGCATTGCAATAGACTGCTAGGGAGGTGTTGAATTACCACCAGATAACTCAGCTGTTTAAAAGATATGTAGATGTGGCACTTCAGGTCAGGGTTTAGTGGTCAGGGTTTAGTGGTGGACTTGATAATCTTCTTAAGGTCTTTTCCACCCTAAAATGATTCTATTATTCCAAACTGAGAAACATATGCCATGCCAAGACCCCACGCAATTAAAGAACATCCTGAAGAAACGGGTGCTGAGCTTATCTTAAGTGGAAATGGTTCCTTATATAGGGCACACACATTTGCTTGCTTCATTCACTTCTGCTGAATTTGGAGAGTGAACATGTTCTGCAAGAGCAATTTTAAGTTCAAAAATAGCCTGGGAAATAGATTGCTTCCTGTGGTGCTAAAATCAAAATTGCGCTTTGTAGGGTTATTGTACTTCTCTGAAAAAAAAAATAAAAATAATTTTTCAGATATCTCCACCGCTTGGTAACTTGTTTACCTCAAAAGTCTTTGTCTGCCTCTGTCAGGGAAGATCTCCATCAAGAAAACATTGGGGAGTAGTTAACAGACCAGGACCTCACCACAGTGGATGAAGATAAAAGCAAGGACTTAAACCTTAAGTTGCCATGAAGCATTTCTGACTCTGCCTCAAAGGACTAAGCTGTTCTCCACACATTTTCTGCTCCCATGTCAGGGCATCATGAGGTTCATCTACCCTGTGGGAGGGAGCAAGGAGCAGAGTGGCCATGGGTGTGGCATGGCCATGATCTTCCCAACCAGGGCCAGTCCCACAGCACCCAATGAGGGAGCAGGCATGGGATGGGGACACAGGCCAACCCTGAGTTCATGACTATCCAGCAGGACCACAGTGATACAGCAGGTCCAAAAAAAGTACCATTTGAAGGAGTGAGAAGTTGCACTGAAAAGCATATCTGCTGTTTCCTCCTCTGCATTTTGTGCTTCAGCAAAGAAAATTGGAAAGCTACAGGAGACCACATGGAAAGCTGCAGATAGTCTGAAGGAGAAAATACATTTCAGGAGCAGATGCTGCCAAAAGAGTTTAGTAGTTAGCAACTGCCAGCAAGCTGCAAATTTGAAAGAGGCATCAGGAGCCAGTATGGGTAGTAGTCCAAGTTCCAAAACCTCAGTTTCTCTATGGATTACATTGATAACCTGTTAAGAGGTATTATTTGCAAATGCTGCAGGGTATACTGAAAATGAGTCTGCAACAGGGAAGCAATTTATCAGGAACACTTAAAGCATGACTGCACTTGTGACTCTTTAGTATATTCTGCAGGCTTGGCTTTTAAATGCCAGCATTTTTCCTTGACATTCACGATGGGCTTTTATCTTAACCAGCTCTGCTGCTAACTGAACATATGACAAATAAAGGGGGATCACACATTTTTTCTAGTCTGTGAGGTAATTTTAAAAATCTCAAACATTAAGAAAGTGGTCACAGCTTAATGCTTTATATTTGACCAGACTCTTTTAAAGATGCAATATGAGGCACTTGGATGATGAAAACATGAAGAGGAGGTCTGAGATACAACTACATGATGTAGCCACCTCCAGAAAAGGTTGTTATTAGTCAAGCATTGAAGTGGTAGAATGTTGTCGTTTCAAAGGTTTGTGGGAACATAAGTTGAAGTATGAAGGTTTACTTAGAGACCAGCTGAATTCAAGAATTATACAAGAAAATGAATCACTGTTGAAACAAGATCACTGGCCACTTCCCAGATGAAGGAACACCTTTGCACACAACAGTGAGACAGAATTGTTCTGATAAAATTTTCCTTATCCAAGCAATGTAACATGTATTTATTCTTCTGGTCTTGTATAATCTTACAATATATTCTTATGCCACTCACCCTAGTTTTGGAGATTGAAAAAAGTAACTAGTTAGCTATAATTAGAGACCAAGTAATGAAGAATCTATTTTTTTGCTTTTTTAAACATTGCTTTGAAAATTGTAGTTCCATATGTTTCATTCCAAGAATTTGGATGTAACATTATTCATAACTGTAACTCTTAGATAAAAAAAGACTGTGTTACTAAAAAAAGTGTCTCCGTTGCTTAGAGTTTAAAAAAAAAAAAAAAAGAAAAAGCCAGACATCTACAAAAAAAAAATCTCATTAACAACATGAGATTGTTGATTGCTGTGCCTGGAGAGGTGTTACAGAGGCAAGCCACTGCACAGCTTAAAAAGAATCAAGTTGTCATCAAATTAAGCTTTGTTTTTAAAAAACCCACATGATGGATCCAAAATATAGTAAGCTTGCTGGGCCTAGTATTTTGTCCTTTGGTCACAATGAAATGAAACAAGGCAATTTCAAGCATACTCATATCTGTTAAATAGTCAGGTATTACAATATGACTAGGATAACTTATCTTTATCCTGATCTTTGTGGACTGGGCCCAGCAAAAATGCTTACATTTGCTTCAAAGCTAGGGCATGAGACTGAGTAGACAAAGAAACAGCAGAAAATTTTGCAGATAAATACTTTCTAGTGGGAAATATAGTTGTCCTGTTTTGAAATAATAGTATTAAATTGATAAAATAGTGGATATTTTTCACTATTTTGGAAGACCTCCCATTATATTTACTTTTTTAAATTATTTTAATTACAATGGAAGTACTAAGAATTTCTTTTCAGGTTCTGGCTGAGCATAAGATATTAAGGTTATTCATATAAGCTTTGCCATCTAAAAGTCTGGTTTAATATAGTTACAGTCACCAGCAAGAGGGAGATCTCTTAATTTCATCCTCCACATCTCCCATGTTGTCTATACAAGGAACCTGGGGAATTAACTCTGAGGTAACAGAAAGACTTTTTCACTAAATAATAAATAAGGCTCACACACACAATGTCTATATTACAGTGTACTAAAAAGTACTTTTTAATGTACATTTTATTTGCATTTAGATCAAATCCCTTTTTCATACAGAAAAATTTTCATCAAAAATGTTATTCAGTGTCAATTATACCAAAAAGCCTATCAACAACTTCTTTTCCCAACATGACTTCTTTATAACTTCCTACCAAGTAACTTCTAAAATAGAGTAATTCCACATAAGTGGTCATTTGCATTCTACCTTGACTTATATCAGAGACAAAAAAATTAAAGCATTGAAAATCCCAGAGGAACAAATTAAAGAAACTAAACAGAATAAAAAGGCAGCTCATAACAATACAATCTTTTTGCTTATATTTGGATGATATTCAGTAAAATCATTCAAGAGTAAATGCAGTTTCTTCTCACAAAGATGGTGTTCTTCCCTTCAATAGCCCTTCACAAAGATCACTGTTACATATTAACATACACAGTTTAAAAGCTTCAAGGAATTAATTCCACAGCCTTGGATTCTGCTTTGCTACCAGACATGTTTTTCTGCCAGAAAAGGCCTTAGATATCTAGACCTTCAAGGCTACAGTGCCGGAGAAGGGGCTTCTAATCAGTATTAACAAGCAGCTTTGAAACACAGATTTTTGATTTGTTGCCAACCAAGGAGAGACAAATTTAAAACACAAGATCAGAGTCCATAAACACATTCAACTGAAATTCTCAAAGTAAAAAAAAAGTGATAAAAAAATAACAGCACCAAAAAGTCAACCTGAACACCAAGGATTCTAAATAACACATTCCAAAGAAACTCTTGAGAATTTGATTGTCTCATGCAGGGCAGCATGCAAATCATATTCAGCAAGTCCCTCCTAAAGTGGGGAAACTGACCACAAATACAAAGAATAATAATTACATTTCAGCTTCCCTTCTTCCTTACTTAAACTCTAATCCTTCTCCAGGTAAGAATATGCTGCTGTATACTGTAAAGTCAAAAACCAAAATCATGCCTCTCAGGTTTCAGAAGGAAATTCCTCTTCCTACATGGCAGGTGGCTTTATTCCAGCAACACAGTTTAACTGTATATCATATTTCTTAATATACTTCTTCCTTCCCTGTTATACAGATGCCAGACTCTTTCCTCTCAAACACTGCATTCCCTTCAACCCTATACAGAATGGAGTAACTTTGGTTCCTTAATAGTCACAGAGGTGATTTCCATCCATGTTGCTCCTGAAATAGCATATTCTTCCTGAGATCATAATATTTGTTCTGTATGTTTTAAAAATTAGCACCATCCAAAAGCTAAATAAATCCTGGACATAGATCATTAAAAAAATAGATAGGACAGTAACTCTTCACACACACATGAAAGTTTCTGGACATCCAGAGATGATGTTACATAAATAAAATGTCATTATGCACTCCCAAAGAAAAACAAAATAGAAAAGGAAAAGTGTCAAGTGGCAAGCTTCCAAGGTTGCCCTATGTTAACAGCTTCTGTACCAGCAGAGATGCAGTGGAGCACAGCTAATACAGACAGAAGAAATTTTACAAGTGTTTTGATTCCTCAAGCAGATACAGTTCCTGAATAACCTATTAATTTTTCAATCGAAAACACTTGTTAGCATTCCTAAAAGGATGAACTAAAACCACTATTTAAATGTCAAAAGAACAGTTCTTGTCATTTGCCATGTGCTGAACTAGACATTTATGCAGCTATTTGATCACCAACTCAAATGGATTGAACAGGTTTAGTGTTCTTGAACCAACAGCACCTCCAAGTAAAAAAAGCTTGAAACAAAAGAAAAAGTGATAACAAGTTCTTGCATATATTTTTTCGATAAAACAACTCCAGAAATCATTGTCAATAGTCACTGCATCAACAACTCTCTTTTAATACCATCTGCACAGGCACTTTGCAAAAAGAAATTATCCATAGACTGTGACACAGGAGGAAAACGAAAGGATATTCTGACAAAATGGAAATGCAAAGAAGCCAAGTAAGCAGATACTCTTGGCAGCAGAGGAATAAAAAAAGTAAAACAAACCAAAACAACAACAAACAAACAAACAAAAAGATAAAGTGCCCATAATCACATATCATTATTGAAAGTTAATGTGAAAGTAGCCTCTCTGCACATCAAGAAACAACACAGAATACTGGTTGTTCCTCTACACAAAAATTACAGTTTAGAGTGCAAATAATGTAATCTCATTTTAGTCATGGCATTTAGACGTAGGTTACAATTGAAAAGAAACATTTTAAAAACAAACAAACAAAAAATGTTTATGAGAAGTAGGTCCATAGCAGATTGTCACAGAGAAAAAAAAATTGTACTATTTTAAGATTATGGAATATGAAAGTTAATTAGCATAGTGGAAGAACTGAAGATACAGGAATTATTTCCTCCAGTAGCATTACGAAAAAGTGTGGGCTGAAGAGGAAAAAATAGCATGGCACATCTAAAAGAATAGATTTTAACTTAATACAAACTTAAGAGAAAAGCTTGTAGACAAATTCTAAAAAGAGTATTGATTAGAAAAGATGGACTCCATCAATATTTTTCATTCATTGCAAGAAGTATGGCTACAGTCTGAGCTCTGAAATGTTATTCCAGTTTATATATTAATTTAATTTAGCCAATAACCAAATGCTGTAACCACAATAGGACCAAGTATGGTCATACTTGCAACTTTATTGTTAATGAAGGCTAAAAGTGATACAGACCATGACACCCTGAAGACCTCATTCCTGAAGAGATACATATGCAGCACAGGTACAATCCAGATGATTAATTTTGCATACTAGTAAATAAATTCCATTAAATATAAGGAAGCCAGCATCAATAATTAATTTAGATTATCTCAGAGTATTATATAAATGACCTAAATCTTCTCAGGTGCATATAGAGTTTAGGAAGTATGAAAAGCCAGAGTTCTTTGCTCTCCATCCTATCTGCTTGAGCCTAAAATATTTTTGGATTGGCATATCAAGAAAATTAAATTATCAGTCCTACTCCAAATTGTAAATAGTTTGGTACATTTGTTAACTGCCTTTGGTGTAGAATTCTTGTGTGTTCTGCCTCACAAACATCAGATTTCCAGCTGAAGGAAAGCATGACATGTCTAACAATATTTGTTGACAGAACAATAGGTTCAAAATTGTCATTAGTACAATACCCATACATACAAATCCTTATTAAAATCTATCATTCTCTTCTGCCAAGAACAGTCTGTCTTCTGTCAAAATAGGCAAGCTGGAATATTTTTGGCTATGTAACCCTCTTCAATACTGCCATAAAACTAAGAACAGGTTTGTAAGGAGTGCTCGTTGCCATTTTATTTATGGTTAAAAACAATAGTTTTCCAAATACTGATGTCCAAAATTTTTGCTCTGAAACATCACTACTTAACAGTTCTGATTTGGCTTATTTTCAGGCACATATTACAATGTGCCAGCAGATGTGACCCAAAAATAATGTCTAAAATGCATGTATTGCATTGCACTACATTGTAGAGCATTTGTTTTCATTGGTCCGCACTGGGAAGCACTGGAAGGTGCAATGTACAGGACACAGAGTAGCTTGGCAAAGAAGACATATGCTGCCAATGGATGCAACAGAAAAACACATATTTATATAATATTACAACATAGCCCTTCTCTTTTAGCTTACATGATCAAAGATGCATCAAAGAAAACAGAAGCGTACTCCTTGTTACACTCATTCTGGATTTATTCTTCCTTTTAGCAGACAGATTGACTAAATTCAGGTTCATCCTTTTCACTGTAAGAGGTTTACATGCTGAACCAGCTGTCAATAGACTCCTAAAGAGGATTGCAGGTCACGTCATTGACATGGCTGAGGAGGTAGAGTTGGTCCTATCACTTCTAGGAAGATTAGAAACAAAAGAATATTTAAAACTGCTTTTACTTTTTTATTTTCTTGGCAGCAGAGAAAATAAATTGCATAAGACTGCAAGAGTGGGAAGAAGAGTCACTACAAAATATTTACTTATCCTACTCAGGATTAGACTTCTTACAGTAAATTCCTCAAAAGCACAGTGCTTCCTCCTCAAATATCAAGTGCAAAGCCCTGCCAGATATCTCAGTTCAATGTAACTGCCAGTGTGGCCATCTGAGAGAGATGCTTTCATACTCCCCCACTGCCAGAGCTCTGCTTCAGGCAAGGGAGTCCTTACAGGGAGCAAAAGGCAGATGGACTGTGTTTACTGTCCTTACTGACTTGCACAGAAAAGACAGTAGCTCTGAAAGCCTTCAGCCTTTCACAGCTGCTTCTAAATGATGCTAATTCACAGACTACTAGTACTGACTCAGTAGCTGCTGCTCCACTTTTTAAAACTGAGTGGCTGTAATTGCCAATCTGTTTTATATTTCACCCTGTACAAAAGAAATCATATAAAAATATGCAAAGAAAAAAAATTAAAGAAAAAAAACCTAACACAAGTGCATTATTTCTGAACCTACCCAGTTCTGACAGCCCTGGCTCCAGCTCATGGTGCTGTCCTTGACGTAGCTCCAACCTGCTGTGGGCAGAGCTCTGTGTGGTCTCTGCTGCTGGTCCATTAGCACAATTATTGCAAGTTGCCCCTGCAGCCCCATTAGCCCCTATCAAGCAGAGAATTGCTTGCTTTTTCACTGTCTGTAAGCGTTTTGGTGACTCATTTATCAGCTTTTGCTGTATTTTAGAGAGTAAATCACTTCAGCTCCTTATGTATAGCAGGTTTTTTAAAAAGCCATATGATTTGCCAGACTACAGACTGTGACCCTTTTTTTCTTTTCTCTCTGCTTCACTGGCTAATTTCTTCCATCTACATTAATCTATTTTTCCATCAAATACATTCAATTTAACATGAACTTCAGTTCTTTACTGTATGACCATCCCTATCCGGGAATTTTTTGCTGCAGCTGAGGAATGATTTCCAGTGCTTTTAACACAAAAGGACAAACCACTCGTGCTAATTAATTCTAATGAGAGAGACATTTAAAGTTTGGGGAAAACGGAAAGATCCCTATCACCAGCAGAACTATGCTTTAAAACATCTGCTCCTAACAGCAAACTATGAAGTAAAAAAAGGAAGTAAAAAAAGGAAGGAAGGAAGGAAGGAAGGAAGGAAGGAAGGAAGGAAGGAAGGAAGGAAGGAAGGAAGGAAGGAAGGAAGGAAGGAAGGAAGGAAGGAAGGGAAGGAAGGAAGGAAGGAAGGAAGGAAGGAAGGAAGGAAGGAAGGAAGGAAGGAAGGAAGGAAAGGAAGGAAGGAAGGAAGGAAGGAAGGAAGGAAGGAAGGAAGGAAGGAAGGAAGGAAGGAAGGAAGGAAGGAAGGAAGGAAGGAAGGAAGGAAGGAAGGAAGGAAGGAAGGATTTCTTTCCCTAACCCTTGCAGGGTGGGCTTGTTTTATTTTATGAGGAATTTTAGCCTTCCATGTCTTTTTCTTGTTAACATGTCTTGCTTTTGTTTGAAAGACCAAGCTGTAAGTATTTACTAGTGCAACATATTCAGGTTAAGCAAGGAATGGTGCTATCTTAGCTGTCTGGCTTCAAGGTTTGGGACTGACAAGTTCGTATTCTTGTTAACTGTTACTTTGGGTGGAGTTGAGATTTTTTTCATATCTGGTGGCTGATTGAATCAGGGTCTGGCATACAACCATAGCATTAACTTGCTTTCACCTAATTCAATCCATAGCTCACTACACCCTGCTCTCACTCTGTATTTCACACTGTATTTCACCTTCACCCAGTGTCTCTTTGTAGCTGCATGGAAGAGTTCCCGTTCACCTTTCCAACTAAGCCAAATGTCTCTGCATTTTTTGAAATCTCATTGTATAAATGCTTCTCCTTCCTCCTGTGCCTCAAAGTCCTCTATCCTCCTTTGGCAGCATCTCCCCAGCAGTCTGGGCAGAGGATGAGGCAATTTTTGGGCCAAATTCTCAGTTTGAGCTAAGCTAACCAAGCTCTCACCTTATCACCCTGACTATTAGACTAACGACTGCAAACCCTTCCTCTCCTTTCCCTTCAGGCCCTTACATTTTCAACAAAATAATAGTCATTGGAAGAAGAAGCAAGAGTACATAAATAAAGCAATGCTGATTATAAAAAAAAATTCTTATAAAATAGAATACCTGAGTTACAGTTGCTGTTTTATTTGATTTTTCATTATATATTTTTTAAAATTCATTGAAAAAAAAGTAATATTGTCTTGGAGTCTGGTGACTCCTACATTTACCAAGAGTTGGAAGATATGTGTTTAATACCCCTCAGAGCAGAGCAGAGATTGTATATTCACCTCCTACCAAACATTTACATTAAGTGACCCCCACTAGCATTACTTGTTTTTTGATTGGACCATGAAATCAAGATGGCTCTTGTCCTCCCCCTCTACGCTCTGCAAAGTTCATAAGCTCCTGCTCTTCATCAGGCTCATTGAGGTACACACCTTAAATTTCAATGGCCCAAACTTACTGTCAAACATTCGATTTCTTTCCATCATTCCTTCTCAACTATTTTGGCTTCACTTTCAGGTCTCTTGTTCTAGCCTTCAATTACAGAGCCTGGGCCCATGGAAAAGTTGCCATGTTATCATGCAGACCATTTACCACACAGAAATGGTGCTGCAGTAGCTGCCTGTATGCATGTGCACCTGATGCAGTAATATATATAAGGACCATGGATTTCCAATGCTTTATTTTCCTTCTTCCTAGTCACTGTCCATGAAAACTCAATTGTTCTGCCTCACATAAAATTTTTGCACATCTGCATAGCACAAAAATTGGGACAAAACTGAAATCTTACTAATTAGTATAACTTGACCACCTTCTGATGAAAAGTTATGATTTCTGTAAATCATTTAGTATGTCGGAAATGCCACCTGCACACATGAACATTGGCCAGGAGCAAAGCACACAGACAAATTTTTCAATGAAAAAGCTTCATGGAGAGATGTTGAGTGTCTGAGTTATTTATGTCATCATAGATGGCCAGCTACATGTCAGCTATTTAAGCCCCAGGCATGGCCTCCTGCTCAACTGTGACTGGCCCTGTGCAGCACATTTCAAAGTCTGACTGGTTAACCCTTCAATGTAAAAAAATCATTGCTGACATTTAAAAGCCTTTCCTTGTTTAAACAGAGGTTTGCATGAGGAAAGTGCTGTCCACTCCCATCTTGTATGTTACTGGCATCTTTCCACAACTGGCCTAAGAGGTCTCACAAACACAAACCCCGTATTACCATTAAGGGTACCCTAATAATAATATCATATTACTATTAGGAAAAGAGCAGCTGTTTGCAAAATTCAACACCTTTGTGGAATGTCACAGGCACTCGAATGAAACATTGGGGTTTTGGAGGTTAGTACACTGCAATTTTTTCACTCTGTGCTAAGTCCAGTGTTTAGCCTGACAGTTAGAAAAGTGTGAAGCAGTTAATTAGTATCCCCTAATTCTTTCAACAGAGCACTCAGAAACAAAAATTAATAATAGTGGATTCTTGTTTACAAAAGATTCTGTCAGAGCAAAAAGCATTTGAGTGGCTACTGTGATTTTAGTCTGTCAATGGCAGAAGAAAAATTGTAGTATATGACCAATCTGAGATACTGTCAATAATTATAAGAAATTAGCACTGAGATGATGAAGAAGACACAGCAACAAAGAAATTCAACAATTCTGAAGACAGGGAAATTTATAATGAGTGAGGCCTCTTTCTGTATGTTTCATTAACAGCAGAAACTATGTCAAATTCAGTCTTTTGCTGAACACACCACTACTCAAATGTAGTCAAACAGCCTCCTTAAGTTACATCTTCCAACTGCATTTCAGTCCTCCTTCTGTTACCACTGCAAGATACCTTTTTCCCAGGAAATGCAGAACAACCAATTAGAATGGGGTACTAGAACCCTGCAGTAACTTATTTATTTGCCTATTGTGCATAATATGGTCATACTATTATACCTCCTGCCATTCAACCTAAAGTTTTGCTAGAGCTGCTTATTGCCTCTTTTGAACTTTTCAGGCTTTGAATGGTATTTTATGATATAGTAGAGGCAACAGCAGGAATACTTCATCCGAGCTAAGGGAGTCTCAGCAATGCCATGCCCCTACACACTTGGCTTATGATAAGCTATGTTGCAGCCACATGCCTTCATGTAAGCAATAAATGTTTGAGAGAGTCTATTTAAAACAAAAGGAACCAAACTAAATCAATTAGCAAAGTCAGACTTTAGCACCTCTTTAATATTATTTATTCACTGCACTGTCACAGCATTGAAAGATCCTCATGGGGAATCAAAACTCAGAAATATTCACTATGGATAAGAAATGGGAAAAAAGCCAGAAGTGCCATCATTCAGGCAGCAAGCAAGATCACCAGGAGTTACTTGAGAATGATGAAGGTGGCAGGTTTCTGTGAAGTCATCTATCTGTGCTGGACTCTTCTCTAATGTTTGTGTGATTGACATGAAAAATCAGAATGGTTTCTACACAAACATGTAATTATGGTGTGAAAATTACACTTTCTCTGTTTGATTCTTAAACAGAAGATGATCTCATCTTGCTCAAATAGCCAAAGATCAAAATTAGCCTTCGGATGCACAAAAAACCCTGTGATTTTATTGTTTTTGGGGGCTTTTTTATCCCTTAGTCCTTTTCCCTGTCTAAAGAAGCTTTTAAATTGTCACATAAATTTTACTTATTTAGACAGCAACCATGTCTTCTTGACATCTAATTCTAAATCTCATAAACGCTTTTTAAAAGTAGCAATACATCAACATAATTAAAAATCAAAATTGAGATTTATAATCCCTCATGGCTAAAGACATAACTTCACTCTTACATTGACTTTTCACTATACAATACCTTCTCTTGTCCCAGTTTCCCCAGCTAACAGGAAATACAATCGTAATCTTTCAGTTGTTTTGCTACAAACCAAGGATTCAATATACACTTTTAACTCACTGGCCTTCTCATTGCAAACCAATATCAGTACTGATCCAGGGACCAGAAATTCAGGACAAAGGAAGAGTCGGATTTGGTTGATTGTTTTTACTTTTTATTATATAAGTAAAACTGAGGGACAGGAGAAATGCTGAAAGAAACTATATTGCTTAATGAAACACATTTTCAAGCAGACAAAAAAAAGACATTTTTTTGTTATCCTATAGACGCATTTTCTGAATGACACACAAAGAATAAAGAAAAAATCTTTCAAGGACTACTACATTAAATGAGCATGAAATTCCAGGACCAAATTCTTCCAAATATAACTTCAGTGGAGTAATGCAAAGTAACTCCTTACATGGAATTAAGAATTACTCTTCTCCTCATTTCTTTAGATAACTTTTGATGCTCTCAAAATCCTAAGCCAAAAATAGCTAATTTCTCCCTCTTCTTGTGGATCACAAAGGAGGGTTTCAGATTTGGTTCATATAAAAACATGCTGTTAAGTGTTTCCCCTGCAAACAGGACTGATAATGGTGAGACCAAAAGGCCTTTTTGGGGGCCACATGCCTCACATACAGAGACAGGATGGAAGGATATGCCTATGTCTTTGGAGATGTCAGTGCTGACCTGAAGAGTGTCACCCATGCTGCCACAAAGCAGTGTGGAATCTTCCTACAAGGTAAGGAGCTCATGAAGGTGGCTTAGACCAAGGTCCATTGACTGTAAAAGTCACCTTGATGTAACTGCAACGAAAAGGACCCTGGTCAAGTCATTGTTTAAAGGCTGAAGAATTTGAGAGAAATGAAAAATCAAAATGCGGACTTCACTGCCATTTTTAGTACTTTAAAAGCTGCATTTCTGATAATCCAAAGTACACCACAGTTCAGTGTAGACATACACCTAGGTCAGGTACATTCCAACTGAACAGGATGTCACTGGAGCTCATTCATGGTCCACTTCAGAGTGGGATGCCTACATTGCCCACAGCCAGCAGGACTGAAGAAAGTATGCTGTTCACTAGAAGGCAGACAGGCTTATTTCTGTGGGAAGGATGCTCTGGAAATACAGGATCACTGGAGTGACCATGGTGGATGGTACAGACCTCCCCACACTGAGCCAAGAGAGCCTAAGGCAGTGCAGTAAAACCTGGAGACAGAAGGTACCGCTTTTCAATGTGGGAAGTAAATGAGAAGACATTCTGACAGGCAGGCAGCCCAATATGCACACTGACCACAAAATACCTGCAGGACTGTGCTGCAATCAAAAGGAAATGCTCTGTCCAGAATGGGCTGGACATCTCTGTCCCAGAGTAAACAGCCCTGCTTAACTCAAGAACACTTTCTTAAAGGTAATTTTAAGAGACCGAGATAAATCCCCTGTTCCATTAAATAGAGTCTTTGGAAAGTCTTGTCTCAGTGTACATTTGAAAAATTTTGAGAACCTGGGAATCTTACGCTGAAAGATAATTCAGCAATTCAAGTTAAGTAGATGCATTAAAACAAACCATACAGATGTGCCAATTTAGTGAATCACTTTATGGCGAAAAGAAAAAAAATATTTGTTCTCCTCTTTTTTTAATCATTACTAGGTTTCTTTGCAAGCAAAAGAACAATTTACATTAAAAGTTAATTCTCATTCTAATGAAACAAATCAAACAATTTGTTAGTCTACAAAGGTTTATCCATGTTTTTATCTGCATTCTGTTGGGTAGCCCCAATTATTTAAGGGTAATTGCTCATACATAGTGGTCATACAGGTCACATCAGTATTTTGACTGCTCCTGGTGTACATGGGTTAAAATATATGCTAAGAAGAGACTGGTAAATTTAATCTCCATGCAAAAAAAAAATCAGTATTGGAAGACCAAGAGGCAAAGATCAACAAGAAGAAATTTTGAGAGATCCTTTCTTGAACCCTAGTATATTGCTATAGAAGATTTGATATACAACTTTCTTCAAGGGAGCATGGGTAGGGCTATATAATTGTACATCTATTCCTAAATCGTGCACAGTCACTACAGTTTACTCAACACTAACACTGTTAGCAAAAGACTTGGAGTTACTCTCTGCACTTGTAGGAAAGTGGGCTCCCATCTGATTGAGTATTTTTCATCTCTGGCACCTGTGACCATGACTGCCAGAGTGGTTCAGAGGTTGACAGAAGTTATGTGTCACCGGTACACAAATTCATATCACTCACTGAAAAATGAGTGAGGAAGTTTAGCCTGGAGGGTGAAAGCTGGTCCATAAGAACACAATTGTGGGTTTTGTTCCCATCCCATGATAGTAAACAGGAGGATAAATAGCACTGGCAAACACAACTATAGCAAGACACAGATGAGAATTCACAAAAGAAAAACTTTGTCTTCAGATGCACTCGGTCCTTCCCTTGTCTTCCCTTGCCTTCCCCCCATCCTCCCATATATGTTGTACTTACCATGCTCTTTCAGAACAAGGCATTAGCGCATCCCTTCACAAAGTGAACTGAAGAACTTTTACAAGAGTTGATTCTGTCAGTAAAATTACTAGTCAACACAAAAAATCCTCAAATACTCAAAAAAAATTCTAAAGGATTTACAGGACTTTTTTGGTCAAGCTGATAATTTGATTACTTTTTTAATATTTGGAAAGCATAGTTATAATGGTTTCCAATCCTCACTCTTACAGAAACACTCAGACACACATTAAAACCTTGGGTGGGTTTGCTGAAGATTTCTATGCCATACTTACATAGTGTGTACATTAGGGGTAGAGCAAAACTCATCCAGCTAGCCTGGCTCATCATTGCCCAGGTCAGGGAACTTACCAAAATGCCCCAGACTTCCTTTCTTTCCAGGATAAGCACATTTCCTTCTAACGGCGATGCAGGGGCAGGGGACAGATCTCAGCCTTGCTCACCAAAGCAGAGTTGTCACCAGCATGCCCAGAATGGTGGGGAGCCCCAGGACTGCACCTCCCACCTGACACGGTTTTCCTGATTTGTGGGCATGAAACAAAGGTCTGGATATTGTGCTGGCACTCCACAACTGCAGGGTGAGCCTTGCTCAATGCAGACACTGCCAGGCAGCACTTAAAGGCCTGTGCTCTGCAGCAGTTTGGATTAGGTACAGCACTTCTCCCTCTCTTTAGGTTCTGTCAAGCCACCTCTACAGGTTCTCACAACTACTCAAAAAAGTTGACATTCCATCCTGGCTGCCTTCTACTCACTCTGATTGCTGACGGTTCAAAGCCTTAAAAATCCACCTGAAATACTTTGGCGTCTATAAAATATTTCTAAATACTTACAAATAGAATTGCTGATGTTGTATCTCTCACAACAGGAAAGATCAACACCCCTGTCCAGCAACCTGCCCCTTTCCTGATGCGAGAGAGGATGCATGAGGAGCACACACTCCTTGTCCACTTGATGTGTGATGTGACAGCTGTCAGAGTTGTGCTATATTGTGCCATTTTAGTGTTTGCAGCCTTGGCTGTAGTGATTTTCTTTATGTCTTTATGATGCATTTTTTCTGAAAGAGGTATAGGGTGGGATGTGAAAACTGCTTTATCTCTGTGTGTTTTCTGACACCAAGTAGAGAAGAAAAGCCAATTGTCTGATCTTGAAAACACAGCAAAATTGGCCCGTGGCTGCTATTAACACTGAGACTAGTTTAGAAATCCAGTGATCCATAACCCCTCCATGGTAATTACAACTGCTCTGATGCCCCATTAAGGTTTTGTTACTCTGTGTGCGTGGGAGAAATATTCACTTCATGAACATAAGTATCTGTCCTGCAAGGAAATAAAAGATTGGATTTGGAGAAAAAAATATTCTATTTCTCCATATTCTTACCTTCCCTGCATGGGCACAGGAGTAAAATCCTCCCCCAGAGCAATGCAGTCATCCTCCCCTATTGCTGATTTTTCACACAGGGTCTGTGGCTCTCCAAGACTCGCTACCATGCCATGATACTCTTTTAATAGCCGCAGCTCACTGCAACTTCTGGTCACCGGCTTGGCTGCCACCTTTGTAGATAAACTGGCTTGATGTGAAGAGGTCTGATTCAGCTCCATCTCTTGTTATCTAGAAACTGGACTGTAATCTTTGTTATCCAAGTACATCTGTCCCTGGGGGGCGCTCTCCTAAAGAAAGTGAAAACAAATATATTGGGATTAAATTGAACTGACTCGATGTTTACTTCAGCACAAACATGTTTAAAATGCCAATCAGGTTTTTTTAGTGCATTTTTGGGTATTTCTCTCTTTCATTTATTTACACCAGGAACAATTCCAATGTTTTAAACATCTTTGCAACTTCAAAAGTAGATACTATAAGCATTTAAATAGATAAATAGATGGGTCTTCTACTTTGTGGGAGATGATTTTCTCCCACAAATTTCCCAGTGACTTGCACTGACTTATCCCATAAAATAAGCCAAAATCATCTCTGCACAAGTGGCACAAGAGTGGCTGCTGAAGAGCCTCTCCCCAGCTTACAAGAGCCCTGCTTCAGCACCACCACACAGCTTTTCTCTGGCAGCTGTGGTGGCAGCAGCCTCATGGAAGCCATCGCTCTCCCCCAGCCCCTGTGCTCCCTCAGAAAGCAGTGTCCTGCTGCAGATCTGCCATGGGTGATGGACCCTCATTAAGCAGAGAAGGTGCTTGAATTTTATGAAGACAGTGTGCCATTCCAGCAGTTATCAGAGGCATTTATGAAATGTAAATCAAATCTTGATGAAAATGAGGCTTTACGATGTGATTATTAACGGTGATTATAACAAAAAATAGTGCATAACAGTGAAAAAGCTTTTATGTTCTCATCATTAAAATTCAGCATGAAAAGTTATAAAAACCTCTTCAGAATCCCACAAAGTGCACAACTCAGACATGACGACTGATTTAAAGATCAGCCTGTCTTAAACACATGCTGTGGAGTTTAATCATGGGAATATTTCAGCATAAAGTGCCAAAGCCACTGCAGAGGACAGAAAGAGCTTGGGAAACATGCCTGTCAGCCTCCAGCATCCTTCTGGTGGGGGAGCACAGCCTTGTCAGAGCACATACCTGCTCCTCCCTGCCGAGATCTCAGCACTGGACACTTAGGTACTCCTGCAGGGCTGTGGGGGAAAATAGCACAATAGGCTCTGATTCAGTTTCAGTTGGAGAAATCACTTGAAACAGAAATGACAAACAGCTAAGTATGATTTTGTGCAGATTTGAGCTGTCATGGCCTTGCAGGTTGGAAAGGAATGTAGGTTACTGAATAAAAAACTGCACATACAAGCCACCACAAACAGGTTGACTCCAAGTAAAAGCAGGCTTGCTAACCAAATCTAAATTAGAAATTCCCCAGGTAGCATACCCTTCCCAGTCCTGCGTTTCTATTTCTTCCTATTTTCAATGCCCTTAATTCTCATCTCCTAGTATTTTTCATCTGTCCTTGCAAGTAGATTGACAAACTTGACTCTTCCCATCATTGCACAGTAGCTGAAGTACTGTGTCCAGCCCTGGTCCCCACAACTCAAAAAAGATGCACAGATCAGAGGAGTCCAAAGCAGAGCCACAAAGATGATCAAAGAGCTGGACAACCCACCCTATGAGAAAAAACTATAGGATTTTAATATTTTCTCCTTGGGAAAAGAAGGCTCAAGGGGGACCTCATTGTAGCATTTCACTAGTTAAAAGGTGACTACAAAGAGAACTGGCTCTCTCTTCATGAGGAGCAATACGAAGAAGAAAAGAGGCAATGCGTGCGAGTTGCATGAGGATAGGTTTCATCTCAATATAAGAATGAATTTTTTTGCAGTAAGACTAACAGCAACAACGTCTCCAGGGATAGAGCTCTCATCACTGGAGATTTTGAAAACAACTAAACAGGCTAGATGATGTCATTGAGACTCCCACAAAAGGTTGGACCAGATGGTCTTTCTAGGTCCCTTCCAATCTGAGTTGCTCTTTGAGTCTGTGATTAATAGCCTAGAAAACTCAACATAAATAAGCCTTTTCTTAATTGTGCTTTATTTGTTTTCTCAGAAAGGAAAAAGTGAAAGGAAAGGTAGGGAGAATGTGGTGAATAACTGAAAGAAAGAAAGAAGGTAGCAGCTACTGTCTTCAGAGGGCTCTCGTGTTTAGACATGGCTAGCATACACCAAGAAACACGAAAGACATTTCAATTTTCAATGTGTAATACCTCTCCTTTAGACATTTCCATAAATGGAAGTAAGGAGCACAAGCATGGATGAAGTAAAACCAAGCACACTGCCACTGAGCTGATCCAGGGCTTCTCAATGGCCTGAAAATCACAGAACTTTTGTGATCAAAGACAAAATCCCAAGTGAAAGTTCTGGAAAGACACTCCTGTGTGGTGGAATCTAAAGATGGAGGTGTTGGGAGGGCAAACACACACCACACAGAGGCCACCACTGTCCCACCAACACTTTATTGTCACCTCTGGTAGCCTGCTCCCCTACCAGGCAGCAATTTTGCCTGTTCTAAAATTCCAAACTCTCTTCCTTCCTAATAAATAACTTTGAACTGAAAATACTTCCAACTCCAACTAGAAGAGATAATTGCTTTTGTCTTCAATCTTACTTTATATATTTACATACTGGTTTTATTAACATACTCTGCAAATCATAATAGAGATATCTGCCCACATATTCCATTTTTCATAACATTTGGTTTGTCTGAGTGCCTGCTGTGAAAATTCACAGATTTTGAAATTATGTCATGCTGTGGAAATGTTAAACCTACAGCAACTCAGGCTGTACTAGATTTTAAAAGACAAAAACCTCAACACAACCTCTGAAATTGATCCTTTCTCACCCCATTGTTGAGATTTCTTATCTTGAGGTGAACAGGGACTAAATCAGACAGGCTCTCATATGTACAAAGCCTTAGCATGAAAGACATTTATTTTCAGAATTAACATCTGTGAAAAAATGAAAGAATGTCAAGGACGAGAAGTTTGACAGAAAATGTGATTTCTGGTTAAAAACCCATAAACTGCTTTATTACACATTCACAAAAGCTTTGCAAACAAAACAAACAAAAAAAAAACCCAACAACAAAAACCAACCGAACAACAACAACAAAAAAACAGCGTCATGTTGACACAAGAGGCAGGTTTGATTGTGAACACCTGTGTACTAAAACATTGCTAAGGCAACTATCTCCATGGTATCTAAGCTTCTAAGACATCAGTGCATTCAAGAAATTCTCAAATGATCACATTTCTCTGTAGTTACAGAACTTCACTTTTATTTCTTCTTCTTTTCTCTTATCTTGCAATGCTTCCATCAGCAATGAGACATAGGTGAGATACTATCATGTGAAGGTAAGGAGACATTTTAGCCAAAAAAAGGTCTGCTTTGGGTACATTCTGGAGGTATGCACCACACAGAGTTTTTCATCCACAACTAGAAATTGGTCCAGCAACCACCCATCTTGTATTGGGCTAATACAATGCTAATAAATAAATTAAATAAATAAAAGGCCTAATACAGAATTTAAACCTCTTTTGTCATCCCTTTTCATCCCTTTTGTCCAAGCCCAAGCAGGTGAACATCCACTTTAAAAATATTAGTGACGAAAGAATTTTTTCTTCAAATTTTAGGTGCAAATAAGACTAACAGGTTATTTTATTTTATTTGTAGCCTGCTTTTTGGTTACAAAAAAAAAGGCTGCAGGCAAATTATGTATCTTGTGATATATCATCATTTAAAACATTCTTTTCTTGGGTATCAATAAGCACAGCACAGTATTTTTGCATTTGAAAAATAAGAATTTAATCTTAGGGTCCATTAAAGTTATGAAATATCACGCCTGCTCCAAGTAATTATTTATCAAAGCCCTTTTCCACCAAGACTGGGGGAAAAAACATTATTTCTGGACTAAGTCACCTTCTCATTATTAGGCAGAAACCCAAATTCTGAAAAATTACTAGCTGAGGAGGGACGCTTATATTCTATATTTGCATCTCCCTCCAGGCATGCATCTCCAAACAGCTTCCCCACAAGTCAGACAGCTGATTGTCCTTCCCATGGCAAAGACACCTGCCAAGTGGTCACAGCAGCACAGAAGAAGAGTTGTTTTTAGCCTCAGGCCCAGAGAAACAGAGCAAGGCTTCAGTACTGCAGCTCAGAAATCCCTTCCATCACAGGCCTGTCCTTGCATGGCCATTGACAAACATATCCCTGACCCTGCCATCCCCAAGACAGGTAGATGAAAACTCAACTGAAAACCTACACCTCATGTTACAATCTAAAAAACACACATATGCACACACACACATGCTCCCACAATACCATTGCCAAAATATATTTACTTGTATTTATTTCTTTTAAGTAAAGGGAAGGTACTGCAATATCTAATGTTGTCATGTGCAAACAACTCTTGGTATTTAATTGGTATGTTTTCTCCTATAAATTGGAAGTGTTTCTAGCTGTAGGAAGGCAGCAAGGCTGGTTTGGACATACAGAGTGTAAGAAATCCCTCTGACATCCAGGGTTTGACAGGATATTCCAGTGCTGTTCTTTTCCACAAAACCCTGCCTATCCTACACAGAGGATCCATTATCTCATAGGGTGATGCTAGGGATTGCACAGAATAATGCTGTGCATAGCAGACCTCTTGCATGACTGGGAAGATGACAAAGCATGGTGTACAGAGTGGGGCTGCAGGACAGCCCACAGCAGACTGTCATTCCTGACTCTTCCATGGTTTTGGGCTTGTCTTTTCTTGCCATCCACCTGTGGCAAGAGGAACAACAAACCTTTCTCATTATGCACCAAACATAAAAATAACACTCCATGAAGTTCCTGTCTAAGATGATTTAAGACTCCCCACTTTTGTTCCCCATGAATTCTTGGCCCAGGGCTGCAGGGAATGCTATATAGCAGGCAAAGTAGGGTGATGGGCTATTAGAAGGTTTGTCTCCATTGACCTGCCCGAGAAGAAATGGCTTCAAATTGCCCCCAGGAGAGCTGTTCCCAGGTGGTGGCTCCCAGGCGCACCAAATAATTAAAGCCCAGACACCTTATTTTCTCTCTCATCAGGTTTTAAAATGTTTCAAACACCACAAGTTCTGTAAACTGACAGAACGTAACAGCTTTCAGTAAGTTGCTGCATTTCATTAGTCAAAAGGAGGGTGTTTTCCTGGGAGAAGTTTATTTTCCTAATCCAAATACTACATGGGATACTTACTGGATGTGGACCAGCATGGAGCCAATCATTGGGACCTCACATTCTATGCTGTTGATCTGGGATGGACATTCATATGTCTAGGAAAGTGAAAAACAGACCCAGCTGCAGCACCTTGAGGATTTCAGCAGAAGACCCTAGATCTCAGGGCAAAGCAGTCTTTGCTGTACTTTAGTGCCTTCCTGCAGCTGGGAGGCAGCCTGTGCTGAAACAAGGCTCTTAGGGACTTCCCAGCTCAGCAAGAGCACACCTCACTGATCAGACCCTGCTGCTCACACCTTATTGCTGTGTCACGGCAGCAGCCCCTGGGGCACACAAGAGACCTTGGCTTCCTTAGTGCCTGGGCTGCTCACAGGGCTGATGGGGATCCAGCACCACAGCTTCACCTGAAGACTCTGAGTGGAACAGGACACATTAGAAATCTTGTAATGCTCAGAGCCAAACCTGGCCTCTGCAGAGGGTGAAGTCCCTCTGCACTCAGCTGATGCTGCTGTAATCCAGCAGCTGCCGAGCCTGGAGACATGGCCTTGCCTCCTGGGGACTGGGATTCCTTAGACTGCCACAGAATTCAGGGGAGACATGGGAGTGGAAGCCTTGCAGGATGGAGGTCCTTCACTGCATTGAGGTGGTGGCTAGGATAAAGAGCCCTGAGTGGGGAAGAGAAAGTGCAAATTGGGATGGGGGGTCAGAATTAGTGGGAGGTTTGCACCAGAGGAGCGGTGAGGGGAGCTGAGGGCTTTGATAGAGTGCATGGAGGGCGTTCAGGGGCTTATTGTACAGACACAATTCAAACAGCTTACAAGAGGAGACAATTTACAAATCCAGAAGACGGGGGGAAAAAAAAAGAAAAAACACCAGAAAACCACCATGTAAGTTTGTGGCGAAACCTCCTGCAGGCCATACGCGGGCACAGGCTGCCGCCTGCTGGCTGCCTGACCACAGGCCACAAACTGGTTTTTCCCGGAAAAAAGCTCTTTATAGGCGAGTTGAATTTTTAAAGGCGGCTGTCAGAGGAGTGTCCGTGCCTCCGGGCCAGGGGGGACTGCAGCACCCGCCTAATGGTCCATGGACAAAAATAAAACATGTGTGATCTGTCAGCGGGAGCTGTTTCTGCAGCACAGGAATGGTCTGACAGGGCATCCCTTCGTGTGCAGGTGCAATGGGAAGTGCTTTCTCTGTCTCCTACAGGGAATTGACAGCAGTAGGTCACACCCTAAGAATTTCACAGATAGAAACACAGATAGGTTTCTGCTGGAAGAGACCATAAAAGCCATCTGGTTCCAACCCCCTGCCATGGGCAGAGATGCCTTTCACCAGATCAGGTTGTTCAAAGCCCCATCTAGCCTGGCCTTGAACACTGCCAGGGGTGGAGAAACCACAGCTTGTCTGGGCAACCTTTTCCAGTGCCTCACCACTCTCATAGTAAAAAATTTCTTCCTTTTATCTTATCTAAACCTACTCTCAGTTCAAAGCCGTTCCCCCATGTCCTATCACTATCTGCCCTGTTCCTCTCCAGCTGCCTTGCAGCTCCTTTAGGTGCTGGAAATTGGTGTTAGTTCTCCTCAGAGCCTTCTCTTCTCCAGGTGGAACAACCCCAACACTTTTAGCCTGTCTTCTCAGGCAGTGTGCTCCAGCCCTCTGATCAACTTCATGGCCCTCCTCTGGACTCAGTCCAGCAAGTCTGTGTCCTTCTAATGTTGGTGGCCCCAGAACTGGACACAGAGCTCCAGCTGGTTTTTACATTTAAGGAGTCTTTTCTGGTTCAACAGAAGATGGTAGAGATTCTCATCATCATTTGAGCATTAAGTGATCATCCTGTTCAAAGATCCATTTCCCCATGTAAGCATTGCCCTGTGCAAAAGATCTCCATAAATTAGAATTTTTGGTTGGTTGGTTAGTTAGTTGGTTAGTTTGTTTTGAAAGAAAACCCTCTATGCATAATTGTCAATGTGCAAGTCCTCAGCTCTTGTTGAGTGTTTAGTTTAAAGAGCTGGTTTGAGGAGTCCTTTTGAAGGCGCCTTTGCTGAAGGAAGAATGTAAGTGAAGAGCTGTCAGCCTGCACACTAAGAGTAGGGAGCACTGTAGGCATAATGACAATCAAACAAGGAAACAATATTCTGAGAAAACAGTAATTTCCTTTTTCCTTTCTTATTATATCTGCCAAAGAGGTGACTATAAAGCCCATTCAAATGGACAGACAGACTTTTAAAGTGTCTCATCAGACACAGATAAACAAATTGCAATACATTATAAGGTTATCCTCCCTTTCACCACCACCTTTACCTCCTAGGTCCCTATAGAGCCCATGGAGAGAGAGAGGCACTGACCACATAGCCCCATCCAACTGGGCTGACACAGGGTCAGTTCACCATGCTTTAGGGTGGTCTACATCTGTGCACAGGATCTGTGAGGCACCTTCACTGGAACCAAAATGTTGCCCACAACTTAAGACAAACAGGAGACTGTCTGCAGCTAAATACTATAAACTATAGCTTATGAGCCCAGAGATTCAGGGAGCTACATTAGAAGTACACTGTGTCAGGAGGAGAATGGTGTAACTTTGAAATAGATTTTTTTTTTTTAGGTCTTGCTTTAGGAAAAAAAGAAAGAGACACAGACACTAGAGGACACTTGCAAAATAGAGCTGGAGATTCTACAGCATGTGCAGCTTACTCAGATTAAAAGATGATTAGAAATCAGGCAGATATGAAAAGAAAAGGTATCAGACTCCTTCCTGTCATGACCCAAGTGTACCACCAGAGAAGGTTTTTTTCTCTCCTTAAGCTATGAGAGTTGCCTTTTATGCCATGAAGTTAATGTTTCTGTATTCTCTCAAAAATGAGATCGATATACCATGTCTCAAGAAACATAAATAGCCTGCTGAGAGGTCCAGGGCCTTTCATTGCACTTCTGTGCAAGAATGTGAAATGATTCACACTCATGAGTAAAACTTTAGCACTCTAACTCTCCTAGAGAACTTTTGAGAGCTTGGTATGACTTCTCTTTTGCACTTCATAACCCTTTGCTTACGTGGTTATGGAAAGACAATGAGATCTCACATTCTCAGCTCACGTTGAAGAGCTTCTGTGGGGAACTGCAGAGGTCTCAAGGGCAAGAAATGCCCAACCCTGCAGCCTCTGCAAGGGTCTTCACTCTCTGAAATCTTTCAGTACTTTGAAATCTTAAATGTCTTCCAACAGGTCTTTATTGATTTTTACAGAATGGTGAAGTTATTTTATTTTAAGCATGTCAGGTTAAGTATATAGCAGTGTTCTATCCTGTTATTTGGTGCCTGTGGAGGTTCTTTATAACTTCCTTTTTAGTTATGAGCAAGACAGTAGGAAGAGGTTGGTTAGCTGACACTATCTTTTGAAATTGTTAAAATAAGTCTGGTTAGTTTCTGCTTTGTTTCAGGAAAAAAAATCAGGATAACAAGTGAAAAAGGAATATCTTTGCTGGGGGGAGTTTATTAGCTTTATACTCACAATTTTCTAATAAATATTACATGTTCATAACAAATTATTCTACAGATGTTCAAGCTGAACAGCAAGCTCCTTAAAAAAAAGTGCAAGAAAAAAATGTGTTATTGCCTCCCGAATGACATGACTAGATTATTGTTATTCCCACCGTGTCAATTGTTCTTATGTTTAACTTGATAAACTGCAGGTGCTTGAAATTGCTGCAGCAGCTAGAATACTGATTCACAATAAAAGTTCATGTCACATTTCTCCTGTCTGCTTTTAGCCTAAATTTACTTCATGAAAAAGGTGATGAGAAGGAGTTTCTTTGCACAAAGGAATTGGAGCTTCCATATGATTTGGCAGCTGTACCATGGAAAAAAGATGATGCCAACAGGTGCAGAGGAGTAGAGTTCACAATATTGCTGGTTCCTCCTTTATTGCAAACATGCAGCAAAGCAGAATAAGTCTTTCTCCTGGAGGACCCAGGTGCAAATGGAGGTAACAGTGGGATAGACCTGAAGTTTTCAGCTGTCCTCTTTGCCCTAGAATTATCAGGAGTTTGGTTTGTGAAATGCCCTGTGGTGCAGGAACTCTTTCAAGAGGTAAACAAAGCTGCATACTACTTTTGATTATATAATTACACTTTTGAAAATTAATGTAAAATTTTCATAGATTGATAATATGGCTGGGGTTTTTACTTCACTGCAGGTAAAAATAACATGATTTGTTGACAATGGCCATAATATATCCAAGATAATTAAACCAAAGAGGGGACATTAAGGGAGATATTTAAGTATTTTACCTAGGTTCTTTTCCATATTCAATGCTCAAAAAATGTTGCAGGTTTTGTTTACTTTAAAAAAAAAAATTCCTTTATCTATTTAAAAAATTGTTTCTTTCTTATACTACACAGTTTCGTGGCTATATTCAGAAATTAATTATCATCACAGGACACAAGTATTTCCTGCTTTACATTTATTTTTGCTATGAATACAAAAACAATATTCTTCTGAGACAGTCATGGCAAAAAGCAAAGCATTCCAGGAGCCACACAGTGACCCTGTAAATGGACTTATCTATACTGATTTCAGGCAACGTTAGTGCTTCTTCTTTCCAGACAGCCCAAGAGATTTGGTTCTGTTCCTATGAAATTTTGCTTTGATTTTAGCCAGGATGTGGTCAGACCTGATTGAGCTAATAAGTCTGTTTGGATTAGAAACTTCAGAGGTATTCTAATAACCTGTTCTGGTATAAATTAAAAGCAGACCAAGCCTACACAGAGTAAGCAAGGATGAAAATGACAACAGGCAAATTTAGATCTTCCTTTTCTGGATTTGGGCACTCTATTAGAACCCTCCTGCTGAACAGAGCTTTTTACCTCCCTCATTGCAAATGAGCCTGCTTTTATGTACCTTTATATTTCTTAGATGCAAATGTTCCTGCAAGAGAAGGAAACACAACATCCTCAATGAAAACTGGTGTTTCTGTGCTGTTGAGGTTACTGGTTCATGTTTTAGTCCTGAAAAATTCATTAACTACTCTCTCAGCTTTAAAGCATTCTTACAAAACCAAGAAGCTGAAAATACATACTATGGGATGTAGATTTGTGAAGCTGGCAGCTTTCTGGAGGGTTAAAGCTTATGAAAATCCAAATCCAAGCTAAAATGTATGGAATGTGAGCCTTGCCTTGGGGCTTTATCCAAAATACACTGAGCCTAGGAAGACTCCTTCCACTGACTTCGCTCAGCTTTGGATCGAGTCTTTCAAAGATGTAAAACTGAGGCTAGAAATGCTTAGCTTGTGGATGAGGTTTGGTTACAAAAAGAAGTTGTACAAGTTCAAGATTCAAAGGGAAAGCCTAAATTATGGAATCTCAGGGTCAGAAGGTCAAAATTACACAGAGAAATTGCACCCTTCATGCTGGCAAGCTGACAGCATGAGCAGAGAAAATGTGAGAAGGGAAGGACACCAGAGCAGCCCAAACCCACAGGATGAGTAGCAATCCTGAAACTGTTATATTTCGATTTCTAAGACTGTTACCTGCATACCACAGTGTTTTTCTCCTCCCTCACTCATGGCTAACACTCTCCTAACGTTGATGGGAATGTGATGTATTATATGACATATATGAATGTATTTTATTTAGGTGAATTGTGAATTATTTTATTTAGGTGTCTCTGGGAAGAAAATGCTTCAAATACAGCACAGAAGCAGAACTTTCGTACCATAGTAAATAGGAAGAGCAGCAAAATCCCTGAAGTGTTCAAGCAATTTAAATGTTCCAACAAGTGGGGATTGCTTTAATCATTTAAGAGAAGGGGGTGAAGCCACAACCCAGCAGCTGCTGGAGACAGGATGGAATTTTCTATTCCCTGCTTTACTATACATTTAAACTTGTCTCAGGAATAAGGTGTACCTCTTCAGCTAAATACCATTTTTCCATCAGGTTTCATTCAGCAAAACTATAAATTATTTTGATACTTCAAGATAGTACATTATTGTAAGAACAGGAACAGCCTCATCAAAGTGTTCAGCCTATGTGTGAGAGCACACCTGAGTGTTTCCCCGAAATGAGGAATGAGGGTGGCCTCTCTGTTTAGATTTTCTTAAGCAAGCTGCCCCCGCTGAATGATTGTGTTTGTTGGCACTTAGGGGAGACAGTGCATTCCTGGGCAGAAAGTTCACTGAACAGGAGCGTCATTAGTGAGCCCTTCTGAGAGTCATTCCAAGTCTTCAGAAGGTCTGCAGCAAGAATGCATTTCTGAAGCAGCTGCTTAAAGATCTGAGGGAAACTTGGCTGGAAAAACAGCCACATGATCTTCCAGCCCCTCGAGTATTTTTGGCTTTCAGATGCTGAGTCCAACATGACATGACAGCCTTACACAACCAAAAACTCACCATCAACCAACAGAGTAAGTGACAGCTAAACAGAGCAGGGGAAGAGACGCACACCCACCTTTCCCTTGTTTTTATTTATCCTTATCAAAGTTTTTTAGCCTCTGACAGTTCAGATGGAAGTGAAAACATCCCACAGTGGCTCTGGCTGTGGTGCAGGGCAGCATGCCAGCTGCAAGCAAGTTGTCCTGAGCATGCATGAGCACTGTGAGCATCTTGTGTCAGGGCAGATCCACAGGCACAGACAGCTCTGGGCTTTTGAAAAGTTTGGATGAGTTTGTTTTATCTCTAGCTCTAGCCCTTCATCATCACACTATCCCTTTAAAAATACCTATTGATATATAGCCCTTGAAAAATACAATTTGCAGGTCATAGAGCTGAAAGAGGGCTGGAAGAAACTATCATCTTGTTGTGTAACAATTGGTGTCACTCTGTTCTTGGTCCCTATCCTTATATTCTGGAGATGACACCCTATTCCCACTATGGGACACAGGTACAAATAAGGGGAAAGGAGGTAAAATTGTAGGGCCTGACACTCACAATAATGGCTTTACTCCCAACCATGAAGCTAGAGCTAGGTACATTTGCACTTACTCTAAATCCTATTTTCACAGTCAAAGTGGTGTAAATGAATGCTAGAGTTGGTGGGAATAAGGACTATTGTCTTCAAAGTGATAAATTGATCGCTCTAAAGTTCACAGAATACAGATTTTTCTTTATCTGATACAATTTGGAAATCTTATCCTAGCAGTAATAATAAAGTGGAAGACAAATGACTAGATAATTTTGTGCCCCCCAAAGTCTTTAAGTTAATTATGGATCACACTTCAGGAGATCTAAAGATATTATGTGCTATTCAAAGATATGTATGAATTTCACAGCAAACCACAGAAGCTTCTGCTTCATACATGATAATTGCTGGATTATGGATAATTGTTAGATAAAATAGTTTTCTTTGGATTTATTAAAATTCACAAAAATTTCCTTATGGCAGACATAGTTCTGAGTTAACAGAGCAACAAAAAATTCTAAATAATTAACTTTCTCTGACAGCCAAGTAGTCTCTGTTTCAAAACATAACAAAACAAAACAAAACAAAACAAAACAAAACATCACTTATTTGAAAGTAAATCAAGTCTCTTTGATGCTTTGAATTGTAGCTCAACTAATGTATTTCTTACTAAAGTCCAAAATTCTTTGAAAGTGTTTATGAAATGTGTTGCATCCTAAAGGATTTTGTGGGGTTTTTTAGGTGTGGTACTTTAAACCAGCCTGCAGGTAAAGACAGAAAAATCAATTAGTTTCTCCTCTGTTTCATTAAAGCAAAAAAGTTGGAGCTCTGGGTTAATTTCTAGAGCAGAGAATAATATGTGGCTTAGCAAAACCAATACACAGGAAGAGGGGAAAAGCTGTCTACAATCTGTGAATGACTGATAAGCATATATAACACATTTGTAAAAGAACACATAGCTTTGTTCCTTTCAAAATTTAAGGAAAAACAGTAACAGCTGTTTAGCCCAAGTATTTCTGGAACTGGTGTGAGAAGTTCCTCTCTGAGAACACAGACTCCTTTAATTTAGGATTATACGCCCCTAATTATTGAGATACTTTTGCTTAATGGACAGAAATGTCATTTGAATTTTTATGACTGTAAACAGTTTTTAAGACAGTCACCTGGGCCCATTCAGAGCAAACATTTCTGCAAACAGATCTATAAAAATAATAGGTCTAGGAACAAGGACTGAAGTGTATTTACAGAAAAAAAAACCAAAGCTATATAGCAAAGAGCTGTGGCCCTGCAAAATGGTCCAGCATATAATAGACAAATCAAGCCTACAATCTCCTGCACCACATAGCAAAAGGACAAATACAATCCTTGAAGGTGTAAGTGGGTAGGAATTGAGATTGGTTTTTTCCCTCCATATAAGGATTTGTTACCCACCAAATGCTGGGTACAGTTCCAGGGCTCCCCTTTTGGAATAGAATTTGGAAGGAGGGCGGCACTATAGAAAATAAAGCTCCTTTAAAATAATTCAGGGTCTGGGACAATGCCATACCACAAGGGAGATGGAAGGTGTTCCATCTGTTCCCATCAAAAGGAAAAAGAGAAAAGGATGGAGCAATGACTCAGTTACTGCACCACCTTCACAGAGACAAAATATCTGGTTCTAAAAGCCTCTTGAACTTGGTGGAAAAGGCATGACACAAAGTGAAGGCTTGAAGCTGAAGCCAGATAAATTCAAACAGGAAATACGGCCTGATTTTTATTACTTTTTTATTTAAGTCATCACACTGATTAAGTACTGAAACAAACTACTGAGGACAGCAGCCTGGCAGTGTCTTTTGGACTGGAGCTATCAGTGGGACATCTACTTAGACAAGGCATGACTCTCAGTCCAACACTTGGAAAACTAGCTGAAATGTGCAAATGTGTGATAAGAATGTGAGAAATGGAGTCGAGATTCCCCCTCAAGTCCCAAATGCTACAAAAGTCCAGCTGTACAGATTTCCTTTTGGTCCATGATTTCAAATTCATTTGAGGTTAATTTTCTGGCTCAGGAAGTAAATCAGTCTCAGTATCAACTGGAATTTGTTTTTTTAGAACCTTGGCTTTGCAGATCTTTGATAGCAATGAGGGAAAACAGAAATTGTTATCACAGTAGAGAAAAGTTGTTTCAAAAATTGTTATAGTAATCTGTTCCTTTTGGACCTATAAAGCCTTAGGAGGCTTAAGTGGAAAAAAAAGCATCTAGTTATTGAGATTTTTTTGTACATTTTGATGCTTTAAAAGCAATGCTTCTGCCAGCAATTTTCATTGAATACTGTTATTTATAGAGCCACTCAGCAATGAAATAGAAAGCTGTAATCACACTCTACATGCTTTGGCAGCCCTTGACATGGGCTGGATGTCTGAGAGGTACTGTGTTAGACTATCTTTTTTTTCCTTTCTTAATAATAATAAAAAAAAGATAATAAAAATCTTTCTTTAGAATTTCTCTATAAAAGAGGAGAACTCATTAGCTGAGAGACACACAAAATGTAGAGTGCTTATTATTCTTTTGTGATGAAGATACTAAGTTTAGCCAGACATTGTATTTTAATTGGATTTTCCAGCAGTAAAAGCAAAAGACTCTCAAAATGAACCCTCCAAGGGAGGAGAGAAATTATTCTGCTCTTTCCCTTTGAGTCCCTGTGGCCAGTGGGATGTCTCTGGGTGTTTGACCCCCATGATTCCAGTCCCAGTGGATTGGCTCATTCTACATCCCTGTAGAGGAGGAAGATGATGATGATGACAATGATGATGACGATGATGATGAATGCTGATGCCTGCAGCCTCCCCTTCCAGCCCCAAGCTAAGGAACTAGCAAATATGCTTTCCAACAGGGCATGCCAGAGAGGGACTTAGTCGTGTGCTCGTCTTGTCAGCCCAACTCTTGTTTCAAAACTGCAAGGCCTCAGGCCCTGTTTCTCTTGGGAAGCTGCTAAAAGGGACCCTTGTCCCCACGGGGAGCTTGCTGGGCTCAGTGGGACCCTCAGGTATTAGTGGCTGGACAGCCTCACTTGCCCAGGTGGGGTCCCACCCTGCACCACACCTGCACAGATGCTTTACTGCAGCTCAAGCAGGGATTGTCCAACAACCTTGCAAAGGATGTCACTGACTCATAGTGTCGTTTTAATTCCCCACTTGGCACAATAAGAGAACCTGGAAAATTAACATAGAGTGGCTTTTCTCCCTTTTAACACTCAGAGTATGGGTAAAAAGCTCGTGGCAATCTGCTTTCTCACCTGACTTTAACATCTTTTGCTCTTAATGTCCCTTTCAATGACATAGACAATGAGATCGAGTGTTCCCTCAGCAAGTTTGCAGATGAAACAAAGTTGAGCAGTGGAGGTGACACAATCGCAGGAAGGGATGTCATCCAGGGGAGCCTGGGCAAAGCTTGAGAAGTGGTCCACAAGAAACTCATGAAGTTCAACAAGTCCAAGTGTAAGGTGCAGTACCTATATCAGAGTAGTCCCATATATGAGCACAGACTGGGAGAAGTCATTGAGAACAGCCATGTGGAGAATGATTTGCAGGTTCTGGTAGACAAAAAGCTAGACATGGCCCAGCAATCTGCACTGACAGTCCAGAAAGTCAGTCATGTCCTGGGCTGCATCCAAAGCAGCGTGGCCAGCAGGGCAAGGGAGGTGATTCCACCCCTATGCTCAGCTCTGGTGAGACCCCACCTGCAGTGCTGCATCCAGCTCTGGAGGCCCCAGTACAAGACAGACATGGATGTGTTCGAGCAAGTCTAGAGAAGGCCAGAAAAATTATCAGATGGCTGGAGCACCTCTTCTCTGAAGACAGTCTGAAATAGTTGGGGTGGCTCTGCCTGGAGTAGAGAAGGCTTTGGAGAGGCCTTGTAGCACCTTCCACTTCCTAAAGGGAGCTTATAAAATAGATGAATAGGGACTTCTTACACAAGATAGATGTAGGACGAGGGAGAATGGTTTTACACTGAATCCACTAAGCTTCACTGTGTTTTCTACATGCATACAAATGAACTGGATTACTATTATTTAATTTGGACCATTTAAGTTAGTGAAGCTGAAGCATGCATATCATGACAGAGTCTTACACGCTTAAGCTATAAACAATAAAATAAGAAAGAGATGCAAAAAGGTGCTATGAGGAACAGTGAGAGGGAATGGGGATAAAAGAGGACTGCTGGCATCCTCAGTCATATAAACTTCAGTAAACATGGGAGTTTCATCAGGATCTTATTGAACATGTCACTCGGGGTGATTTCCTTACCACTTATCTTACCAAATCCACTGGTTCTAGCACTTGAACAGCCTGTATATCCAAGACAAGAAAAAGGACCAAGCATGAAATCTGATGCACAGAAAATGTTAGCAGAAAAGTGTATTCTCATGGCATTAATGACCACACAGCCCTTATAAAGGTACACACTCTGAAGTTATAACCTTCATATATTGGGAACAGATTTTTGATTAGGAGTTGAAGCATCAATTTAATTTGGGTGCACTGCACACAGAGAGTGTAAAAGGGAGGCAAAAAACTGCTGTCAGCATGGCCAAAGAAAGATATCAGACAACTGACCTAGTAAAGACAGAAGTACAACATTTGTTCTGGGCTGGAAAAACATCAAGAGGAATCAGGAACAGAAGAACATTACAATATCTCATTTATTACCCTGCATTGGCTTTATTGTTCCAAATAGTAATAAAAAAAGATGAAAGTACTCCCTGAGCTGTCTGTGGCTACATCTTTGTTAGTAATTGTTGTGGCACAATAGGAATAAATCTACAGGGTAAATGACTGGTGCTGAAGACCTAAACTGTACACTATTTAAATCTCAGAAATGTTTAGTATAGACTGTCCTTGTGTGTTTCCATGGGCCCAGGAGCAGTGAGAGCACATCTCTTGGTTCAATCTCAGCTGCAAATAAAGTTTGTGCACTCTGAGGTGTTTCCCATACACAAACTAAAGCACAGCACAGGGAGATGGTGTGGAGATTTCAGTTCAGACACACACTTCTGACCCACCTTCCAATGTGCCCAGTAGGACTGGAACTGGCATCTACAGCTAGTCACATATAATGGAAGAAAGGAAAATGTGTGGCAGAGTAGCACCAACATCACAAAGAGAAAAAACTACAAACTTGCAGCTATGGCCACCACTGCATAACTGTCCTCAAGGATGGATTGAAACAATTATCCTGTCTCCTATCTGGGCAGATCCAGATAAAAGTGGGATGGATGTGATGATAAAGCTCACTGCTTAGTGGGTTTGGGGATTTAACAAGGGCTATGCACAGCAAATGTCAAGGAGAAAAAGAAGAAAATTCTATACCACATGCTACTTTAAAAAATCTGCATTAGTTTATTCATTGATATCACAGCCCATAGTGTTCACTGAAATTACTCAGCTTCCTTCTTCAGAAGAAAAATGTCACAGGAGGGAAGGAATGCTCCCTAACAGCCTGACATGAAATGTTAACACATCACAGGTCACCGAGGTTACATATGTAGAGCAATAGTCCTTAGATTCTTAAAACAAACAAGAGTTCTAATTGTAAGTGGTTGTGTACATGTGATTGTTGTATCTATTTTTTCAAAGATGCTTCTCTGAGTCTAAATTCACATTTATTTGTTTTTCTCAAGTGTCACAGTGTCTGAGGACCAGGCACCTAATCCCCTCTCTCAATAGGTTTAGGCAGAAGCAGGTATCTCCTTATCAGTTCAAAAGGTCAGTTTCCAAAGCTAATATAGGTGCTTATTTTACCAAGAGACTCCTGCAAAGTTTATTCTCCAGCCCATCTCTGCAAGCCACCACCTGAAACTATACCACAGACATGCCAGGCGAGGGGCAGAGCCCATCGCACACGAGAACAGCCAGAGCACTTGGCTGACTGACACTCAGCCCTCAGCTGACCAGCCAGACCATTATGTAAAATTCCTCAGGGAGCAGTGAGGCATTCCTGCTCAGAGAACAGTCTGAGGAGCAGCTGGATGCAGTACCCGCTGTGGGAGGAGGGGGGGATCTACAAACAGACCCCCTATTTCCCCACACGTTTACTGAAACCCCCCTGATTCCCTGCTCAGCCAGAGCCTCCCTCGAGCTGCTGCATGAAGAGCTATTCATGGGCAGTGTGTTTGTCCAGCTCAGATAAAAGATAACTGTCCACTACTGGCTATCGTTCAGCACTTTCTCTCCTGTGCTTCTGAGCTTCTTAGTGTAACACCCCAGGAAAAAGAATTTCAATGAGAAATTATATCTGCCGAGTGAGACACAGGTTTCTATATTAAACTAGCCCCATTCAGTGCACTAAAAAATTTTAAAGTAAATGAAGCAGGGGCATACAAGCACAAGACTGCCAATTTGGAAAAAAAAAATAAATGTATAAGCAGTTATAAAAGAGAGTATAAAACACCAGCACAAAAAACCCCAAAAAACCTCAGGGACTCTTTCTTTCAACATGTTGTAAGAGATTGGGTCTATTGTTGAAAAAGTAAGGTCCTTGACTGAAGCTTGAACTGTGTTTCAGGATATTTAAAGCTCTCCCAATAAATTTTCTTGTGCCCATTAGAGTGTGTTCAGCTGCCTCATTTTTTACAGAAGCACCACTGAAGTGCCTCTGTCTTTCCCTGCCTTGCCAATTTCCAGCTTTAGCTTTGAGGCACTCAGCTGTCTGTCCATGTATATTCCAAGGCTTAATTTGGGGTTTTTTTCCAATTGCAGTGATATTTGTATTCAAAACTCCGTAATTAGCTCATGGCCTTTCACAACTGCCAGGTAAAATTCTACCTGCTACTGGTGAGACAGAGCAAGAAAGATTAATTATCTAATAAGAACACAATTAACAGAGATTTACAAAGATACATTTTGTCCTTGAAAAGGTAAAATAAAACATATTGCCAGACCTACCAAACAGGTAGAAACTGTTCTTCCTTTAAACAGCCCCCTTAACCAGAAATCTTCCTGTATACATTCCTAAATACAAATGGCAAATATTCAAAAGTTCTTTGAGTGAACATTACTGACGATGAACACTACTGATGGTAATTGATACTGCTTTGACAAATATTTCTGCTTCCAGAACTCTGATCAGTCTGACAAAAGCAAATTTATAAATTACTCATCTATCATGAGATCTCCACAGTTTTGTGAAATTTATGGCAGCTTTTACAGCATGAATTGTACTAGAAACTAAAACTAGAGACCAAAAATAACAGACAGAGTTTTTAAAGATAAATCACTAGAGAGACAGGCATGCAAACACTAAAATGGCTTCTTCATAATCATACAATTATTGGATGATGTCTGTACAGATGAAGAAATATTGCCTCAATTATGCTTATGGCTATAGACTATGGTTAATGTCTGACTTAAGAGAGGCTGTAGTTTAAGAGCAGTAGTAGTTTATCAGCTAGGTTCTGAACAGTTGCATCATCTCTCCAATTTTTGCATAGCGTATATTTTGGTATTTTTCACCTTGTGCTGCTCTGTTTCCAAGAAAATGTAAAAATCTTAAATTTTTGTTATGTTTGTGTTATGAATTAAATATAGTTTTCACAAAGTAGTTCAACCAATCCAGCTGTTCTAATCAAAAACCAAATTGCACACTTACAAAACTACGAAGCCATAACAAAAAGGCATTTCTAGGACAAGCAATTACAAAATGCTGTATTTCTTTACTTCTCTGAAAGAGAACCTCTTTCAGGGGAAAAATCACCCATAAATGCCCTTTGAGGGTGTTCAAGAATCAGGGTCTGGCGCCAAATGTCACACTTCATATTTCTGCTTTGATTTAGTTTCAAACATAACAGTAAACTTTCCAGCACCCCCATTAAAGCAGTTCCCACACGGTGCAGCTGGAATTGCTCTTCACTGCACTCCCTGTTCTCACCCTGCTGGTGCTCCTTGCAGAGCAGAAAATCCATCCCAGCTGTGCCTCACGCCCTGTGGGACAGCTTCTTCCTTGTGCAGTAATTAACAAATCCATGATAATCACAAATTCACAAATACGAAAGTCAGGTAACTGTATTGGCTTACTGACACTGGACTGGGATGAAACTGTATGTTTTAAGTCTTCCTGGTCTCATTACAGGTAAAAAAAAAGAGATTTTTAACAAATTATACCATGCACAATAGAAAAGAAAATATTACACATTTTGATGCAAAGCCTGAGAGCAGAGCAAGCCTCTGGCTTTGAGTCAACCTGTAAGCACCCCAGCATGAACAAGCCTCTCTCCTTTATACTTCACTAAACATTTCTCAGGAGTCACTGTATCAGTCAGGGAAAAGCAATGGCACCACTTCTAATCCTGCTGGAGGAGAGTGCCCTGTAGGCCACCTCTGTAAGATTGCTGAGAACTGCAGCTGTGGCAGTAGTTGAATGAGGCTCTACCTCATTCCCCAGATTCAAACCTCTGGTGGCTGAGCTGCAAGCTGCAACACCACAGCAATATTAACAGAAAGCAGTTTTGTGGGGCTGGGCAGAATTCAGTAGCTGGGAACCATGGAAAAAAAAATTAAACAAAAAAACCCCAACCCTGCTGTCCCCTTTGTGTGAAGCAACCAGAAAGATCATAGACCAGTCTATTAAAAAAATAATTGATGCTGTGGTCAATTTAGAAATTGCAATTTATAAGACTCATCATGCCAAGATGCTTTATTTAACTTTAAAAAGAATGTAGCAGATGCATTTTCTATGTTAGATTAAACCAATAATTGTAATGATATGTGTAAAAGAGGTGAAGTTTTCTGCTGCAAGCACTTGATGTCAGAGGAGAGAAATGGTTAGAGGAGACTTCAAGCGTGGCATCCACAGGGTGTGCTGGCAGTGCTATAGATCAAATAAATGCAACAATAATTACCCCTCCCAAAAGGGTAAAAATTTGCATGAGTTCATGCAAATTAGCAAAAGGCAATGAGCATCAAATGAGACCTCTACAGCCTGGAGACGACTGTCACTGCAAGCCTCTGAAGTGACATATCACCATAGATAATATACAAAAATAGAAAGAAGATAAGGTCATCTGCTGTCAGGGGATGGAGGGGGAGAGGGCTGGTGGAGATGGCTAGGGAATGGCAAGCATACTAAAAAATCCTGTGAAAACTTCAAAACTATGAAACTTCAAAAGCCCCTGGACCTTTTGCACTTCCAGATACTCCGTTTTAAAAGCCATCTTCTCTGACAGAGAAGTCCAAAGCCCCAGAAATCCCCACTATGGCTGTTGCTACCAATTATCAAAGACTCCTCTTCAGTACTTGTTTTACTCTTTTTTATAGGCTCCTGGAATACCACAGACCTGGTGCCTAAACCCATTGAAAGCTGCAGAAGGATTTCTGCCAGGCTACAACTTCTTTAGACTGGTGCCACGTAGATGACTTCAAAACAAGCTGATGCATTCAAGGAAAAGTCATTCATCAACCAGAAGATACTTTACCCTGCATAGAAACACCCATTCATTTATTGAACAGGAACATAACTTTTATTTTATTCCAGACTATCTTTACTCATCGAAAAACACACCCCTTTTTCTGCTCTGTTTGATAGGAGAATGATGGGTGCAGTCGTACTTCTGCAGAGATCAAAACATTCAGTCTTTTTAACAAGATCACAGGATCAGGGCTAAATCATGGAAAACAGGAAAACCCAGATGGTGATTTATGGCTGAATACATTTTTATGTTCAACATATCATAGACTGAATTGATTGTTTTGATAACAACTATGCAGCTTTTTAAATAGACACTGAATGGTTTTTTCTTCTCTCAGGCAAGTTGAAATATCAGTGGATTCACTTCTCTTTCCTGTTTGCTCTGTTTGTAGCTGGACACACAGATTTTAAAGCAACTGATGATCCTAGAGTGACCACATTAAAAACGCATTCTGAGGCTTCTGAGATAATGTTTGAATTGTCCCTGCTCAGAGCAATGACACACAGAGTGTGCCTGTTGGAAACAGCCAGGTTACTGCAGTGTTCTGTCTCCTTTGCCCGAAAATTGTAGGAAAGGTCATCTAACCTTTGCCACACAGATTTCAGCAATTTTCATTTCTAAGTAGGACAGGCTGACAGGACAGTAGGACAGGGTTTTTTAAAGCTCATGGAGAAGAAACCCAGTCATCACTATATCAACAGGCAAACTTTATTGCACCATTAACACAATGTGTTAAGAACAGTATTTGCTCTTGTCTCAATTCCAATTTTTTCCCTTTTTTTTAATTGAATGAAATAAGCAGAAATTAATACTGTTCCTACCTGTTCACTAAAAAATATACTGGCTATGTGGCTATTCTATAAAATGTACAAAAGTAATTTAATAAAATCCCAGCAGTTTAATCTGTTATGTGAAAGAGCAACGGCCAAATCTTAACCGTATGAGCCTGAAGGCTTTCTGCTGTAACAGGATTTAGCAATAACTTTTAATTGGCAGTTCAAAGTTAATCCACAGGGGAAAATGTGATCTGGCAAAAGCACTCAGTCACAGAATGAAAAAAAAAAGAATAAAAAAACCAACCCAGAACTGCGGGGTTTTTTTCCTCAGTATTTTTGCAGCTATTGTTATTGGGAAACATTATAGAAATAATTGCTGTATTGTCTCAGTCTAACAAGGTTCTGCTTCTGTGATACATTCTATCCCATTTGTACTTAATTTCTCTACCAAGGAAAAAGAAGGCAAAAGTTTAAATTTTTCAGTCCTTCTACTATATAGATATATATACATACAGCTTTATTTAACATACCTTCTGAAGAGAAAATCATAGACAAATCCCTTAGATTAATACTGTCCTCTTCCCTTTTTGTCCCTTGACATCAGGCCACAAGCCTGATTTTTTCTTGTTTCTACTCAAACAGCATCCAAAATGTTTGCAGAGAGGAACCATTTCTCCTCCTATATTTAGCCAAGGAAAAGCCCACAACACAAACAATTCTACTAGATTGTACTCACTAGGATCTGTTCAGCTCTAAATTTCAGCAATTCTGCCATCCGTGGTTTCTCTTCTTAGTTCCAGCAATGTTTCAGACTAAATCATGGTGTCCTGCTTAACACAGAAAACAACATATGGATGCCTCAGGAGAGAGCTGATGAGGTCCAAACCAGCCTCCCACCCTTAGACCAAATTCTGCATTGAAAGCTGAGCTTTTGGCAGCTTTTGGCAGTTGCCCTCATGGAACTACTAGGAATTCTGACAGCAGCATGTGAGAGGACCAACTATTTTTGTGAGAGTTCAGGAAGTGAGTGTCTGCGTTCCATCTATGACTGTATTGAGAAATACAGAAAGATTTCCTATATGTTGATTGGACCACAAGTCTCAAAAGCTGCAGCCCTTCAACATCTATTTCATATGAGTTACAGATTTTATTAAAAAAAATATACATATAAACATTCCCCATTTAAAAAGTTGATAACTTCATTTAAGTGACTGATTCCCTGACTTCTCACCTTAAATTTCATTGAAAACCAAACATCCACAGCTAATTTGTAAAATCTCAAGCACTTGGGAAATGTGGCAGTTTTACCCTCTTACTCTTTCAGCAAAAGCAGGCTGAGAACAGACCAGCCCATTGTTGGTTTGCAGACTGCTCACTTGCTGGCAAACTACTCCAGCAAGGTGACTGGAAAAATCACAACAGCTTGTTACAAATACAGCCAATATGGGTAAATCCATTAAAAGGAATGCTTCAGAAAAGTTATTCATGTTTTATTCAATCGTTTTACTTGAGAGATGTATTCACTCCACATCAATGGGTTATCTCCAAACACAGAATCTAAATAAACTTTTTGAACATGAAGCTTCATGTTTTACAGAACATCTAGTCCAAAAAGTAAACCTGAACTTCCTCCCTTACACATAAATTGAATAGGAAGGGCAACGATAATATACATTAACAATAGCAAGAAGTTTGAGTCCTTAAAGAATCTACAATCAAAAGTAAGTTTAAACAATCTTTTAAATATGAAACAGTCTAGGAAAGGTTAACTTTTGAGACAACGTAAAGGTAAAAGGGAATATAACTAAAACAAATTTGGATATTTTAACATATACTCCATTTGTCTCACTGATGTTTTAAAATGCTGAACACTCAGGTACACGTAAATGCTGTCCAGAGTCCCTGCACTATTGCAAAGTTTGACCAACTTTTAATATTAAATATTTTATTGCACATATTAAAAGTTATGCTCACAAAATAACAGAACTGCATTAAACTATTCTAAAAAACATTTTTTGTAGAAAAATTGCATTTTACCTGCTCTTTTGAAGAATTCTTGAAGCGGTTCTTTTGTTTGAAAAGAAAAACCAAAAAAAATAAAAATGCACAGATGTCAAAAATAAAAGACTTGGTTCAGCTGAGGGAGCCAGTGTATGCCCCTTGCTTTCTGGAGAGAGAGTTTATTTGGGTAAATAACTTTGTCGTTGTAGAATCCAGCTCAGTTCTTTGTAGTAAGCATCTCTGGATGGGGAGAGAGTGACATTGCATTCTCTGCCCACTCATAAATGAAGCAGAAATTCCCAGATTTGCCATCATGTGATTTCAGTGAGGAACTAGCACTCGACTTTCTCCCAGCACCCGTTACTCTCTGCCCAAACACAGCTCTTCGGAAGCCTGAGATGGTCGTAACAAGTGGCAAAGAGAGAAAGAGCACACAGGTCATGATTAGCTTCACTGAGCAGTTTAGGCAGGAAGAAATTTAAGACATTTTAGGCAGGAAGCAGGAGTCAAACAGAGAAGTGCCATTGTTAAACTGCCACCAAAGTTATAAAATAACCGATTTAGCAATTCTCACTAGGAAAAACTGGGCATATTGGGAGGGGAGGGTTATGGAAGGGAAATTCATATTTTCAGCCATTAGAAATTACTAACAAGATTGTCCTGACAAATACTCATTCTTGTCCCTTATACTGGAATTTCAAGGGTTTACAAATGCCACTGCAATACTCAGTGGGATGATAATTAAGCACCACATCAGCTAAACTCTTTTTGTCTGTATTAGACAAAAACTGATAAAAGATAATATAATCTACACTCTGCATAGAGTATATGCCAACTGGAGAAACAGATGCTCTGTTAATTTCATAGCTACAAGCAGAAGAGCACAAAGGAAAATAATGCATCATTTATTCTTCACAAAGAGAATGATGCTATTGGCATTTTGCCTTGAAGAACTGCATGTTATTAAATAGCAATGATGCTTTCTGCTAGCTGAGCCTTCCCAAAGAAGCAATTGCTACTGAAAGATAAGTAACCATTTTTGACCTTCTAATATTTAAATATGAGATTAACACTTCCAGCTCCCTCAAGAATATCCATAAGGTCATCAGTAGTTATCTCCAATGTTCCTATTTGATAAATATCATGGATCTACATCCACAGCCTGTCTCCCTTGCTTCTGGGGAAAGCCACTAATTGCTGGAGTCTGGTGAGGGAATGCGCTAAGTGGACCATTGTGCACTTTCTATTAAAGTGTTTAATTTGTGCTGGAGGTACTTAATCAACCAAAAGTGTATTCTTCAAAGCTTTTTTTCTTCTGTTTTATTTTTACCCATAGGCCTTTACCTTCAGCTTTATAGCAATTAATTTGTGTTTGTATTGCTTGGGTGCTTCAGCCATGGATGAGGACCCCAAAGCAGGAGATGCCGTAAAAACACAGAAAATGATGAAGTGTCCCTCTTTACAGATCATGTAAAATGCAGAAGAGAGCACAGTAAGGAGGAAGTAAGATATCACTGATTTGTACAGCAATTGTAGGATTTCCAGAGGGCATACATCAAAGGGATGCAGACTGTTCTGTTTTCTGTAAGAGGTCACCAGACAACTATCACCCCATTCAACCTACATTTCCATTAAGACTTGTACTACATTACTGGCTTGGCCATGATAACAGTGGAAGGCCAGGCAGAAATCCAGAGAATTAGTGAGAGGATGCCACACACAATGGAGTTGGCAGAAAACTCCAAATTAGTTGCAGGTTATTGGCATGTGGAATATTGTGGCCTTTACTATGCTCGTAGTAAACATTTGTGATATTCTCCTTCATTCCAAATACACTGGAATTGTGAAAACTGGGGATACAATGTTGTTGGTTGTCCTTATATTGCTAGGGAAATTTTCTTTGCTTCTCTAATTCTATTAGTAAATTGAAGGGGGAAAAGCAAAGAAGCATTATATATTCATGCTAGACAAAGTGGTGCTTGCTGCTGAATGTACCAAGTGGAAGGAACATCATGCCTTGCACTTGCAGAAGGATCTGCAGTGGGAAAAAAAAGGTATTCAAAAAACACCAGCTAATTATAAAATCTCATCTAGAAAAGACTGCTTAGAGAAAGCAGTGATGCTGCTCAGTTTGATTTAGGATTTCAAGTCTCTAAGTCTGTAGAGTGAAATCAGAGTTAACTGGGATCTGAACTCACAGGGATCATTTTTGTAATACCAAGTTCTTAAACTTCTTGGTTTCCACAGACCTAACCAGAGCTGTGTGGCAAACCAGGCTTGGTTCTGGTTGTCTCTCTTTCCAGAGCAAAAATGGGGGCTCTGACAGCCCCTCTCAAGGTTTTTATGGCGAAAATCCTGGTTTTGAAGTCAAGATAGATAGATAGATATAGATAGATATAGATAGATATAGATAGATATAGATAGATATAGATAGATTGATAAAGACAGACAGATAGATAGATGATAGATGATAGATAGATAGATAGATAGATAGATGATAGATAGATAGATAGATAGATAGATGATCGATAGATAGATAGATTAGATAGATGATAGATAGATAGATAGATAGATAGATAAAGAGTATAGCCCGTGCATTCTAACCAAGTCCCTGCTGGAGGTGAAGGAAAGACTCATTTCTCAGTAGGGAGTAAGTGCCTGCAAACAGGCTGTCTGTTGTGTGAAACTACAGAGCTCAGACCAACAGAGAGGCGCTTTCGCATTCCTGACGGACTTTCCAGGCGGGAGAGCGCTGCCCGCCCAGCGCTGGGGCGGAGGGGCTGCCAGGGAAGCCACCGGCAGTGCCTCCCAAGCAGGAGGGGCAGCTCCTCCAGCCCCCGGCTCATCCCTCCCACCGTGCCGCCGCTGCTGGGGGAGAGCGGGGTGGGTGAGTGACCGGGCTGCTCTCCTGCGCTTTAAATAGCGACACAGAAGTCTCGAATGCATAACTTATCCCAGCCCGCAGCAGGGCTTCAAATGCTTCACATCCCCCAAACTTCGCACGGCTATGCAAAAGTCACAGGTCTGAACTCACAGTTGTACTCCGTGGAGATGAAAGGTCAGTGCAGTCAGCAGTCGAAGAAGGGACACCCTGACAGCAGCCAGCTGTCCACTGCAGGATGAGATTAAAAACTTTCCAGACTGTATCATTTCTGTTAAGTAAGCCTCCACTCCCAAAATGTGGAGAATAAACACTGAGTTCTGTCATGGAGACCTTCAACTCAGACATGTAGATGTAGTGGGTGGGGATGAAACCTTGGGGGCCGAAGTAGAGAATTCTTCCAGAGGGAGAGGTCTGCTGCCCCGGCACAATGAATGGAAGAGGGAGATGTCTTTGCAAGGGGTCTTTCTAATCAGGAACATTTTGTTTCCCATGAGGCAGATGTGCACACACACCACACTGAGGCCATGCTGCTGCTCCTCTCTAGCTGCATTGGGCAAATGCACCCCAGGCTCAGACAAGCCTGAGCCAAGCTGTGGCTGGGCTCCATCCTCATCTGTCTCTTCTGTTCCTTTCTCCTTCAGTTACTTTTTTTCTACTTGTTTGATCCTGGATCTCCCTCTTTTTTCCTGCCCCTGTGAGGGCCTGTCCACAGGGAGGGTGAGAGGAGCAGTAGCGAGTAGAAGTGGTGAAAATACAGAGACAAAAAAGTCCATTTGCTGAACACCAACCTGAAGCAAGCTGGATACGGGTTTGAGCAACCTGGTCCAGTGGAAGGTGTCCCTGTCCATAGCAGAGAGCTTGGAAAGAGATGATCTTTAATGTCCCTTCCAAACCAAACCATTCTGTGATTCTGCGAGCCATCAAACTTTAATGAAAGATTCACCTTTCCAGAGAACATGGGAACAAGCAACTCCTCCAGGCAGGGCTGCAGCAAGGAAAAAAGAGAGCAAAACCATCTCTGGCAGCCAGCCTCGACTTTTTTTTCAGGATGAGGCTAAGACAGCATTAGTGGTTCATTCAGTCCCTAGTGATATTACACCAACCTATCCTGCACTCTGCTACTATTGGAGGTCTCTGAGTGTTTCACACCATGCTACAATTGTCATCGCACCGGTCAGCCCAGCACTGAGTGTGCCTCACCAGCGGTGGGATGGCCCACAGGAAAAGCAGAGCATCCATGAACTTTTGATCTTGCTCCCAGTGTGCCCCTGGCAAGGACACAGACACCCATCCCAGCCCTATTATCTGTGCCTGGATGTACTCTGAAAGGATGTACTCTGACGCAACAGGTCATGGGATATGGTCAGGGAGGAATGCAGATAACAACAGGACCCTTTCAGCTTTGAGCTCTGAAATGTGGCATTCAGTGCCTGCCTGACACTGCTCCGCTCATGGCCATAGTCCCTGGCTATGCAGCTGTTCCACAGGCCCAATGCTGCCCATCTTCACAGGCCAGGGAGCTGCTGGACATCTGTACCTTGCCTCAGGGGCACAGGGGCAGCACAGTAGTGTCCAGGTGATACAGGGAGGTCTCCCAGGATCATTACATTACTCTGTAAAAGAAGATGCAAATGAAAGAGCAAACGCCCTTTTATGCTCAAGCACATATGTCAAAAGAAGCATGAGACAGTACTTATTTCACAAGGGGAGCTTCATGTTCAAAAGCCATCCCTTGTCCTTAGGATTAATCACAACTCAGCTGAGGCAATTAAAAAGAGAAAGCTTTATCTGTGTGGGTCTCTCATTTACATAGAGAAACAAATCCTGAGTGGCCACAAATTCTACATCTCTCTGCACCTCTGCTGGTCTCTACATCTGTTGCAGAGTAACTACATATACTCCCTCTCCCCTTTCCACCTCTGCACTGGGCTGGAGTGGGGCAAGGTAAATAATTACTCTAGGACAGTTACACTGGTGTCCATGCAGAGGTAAACCTTAGTCTTAAATGGGGTTATGGAGCCATTTTTTCTGTGTGTGAGGCAGAGCAGAGGTGAAAGTAATTTTCTAGCAGAGGTGAAACTAATTTGCTTAAACTGGAAAGTTTTCTGAACTTTTCAGTAAAGGAGATATTTGACTGCTAAGATTTTTCAGTAAAGTTTAATAGTGGTTCGTAAGGCTTTTTCTGCCCATCAAAGTTGCATATTTCTCTACCATTTTTTTCCTAAATATGTGTATAATTAATAGCAATACATTATGATAATTAATTATATACACATATTTTATATATTATATTGCTAGGAAAGTCATAACATTATTATATACTACTTAACATGCCCCAATCCATTTTACAAAATCCGTTGTGTCAGTTTGGTTGAGCAGAAACATCTCTACCTCTGCATTTGCAAAACCAGTGAAAAGAATTTTCTTTCCAGACTCCTTAAAGCAGATCTGGCTCCCATAAGCTCAGCTATAAGAACATCTCACCATAAATCCATGTTGGATTTGAACAGAGGAGAGGTATGCTTCACAAGACAGTCACTTTCATCTCACTAGACAGGGTTTTTTTCTGACTTTTTACTCTCCACTGATGTAACTCCATCAGACCAAAATGCCATACTGAAGGAAAAACAGCTGTGCAACACCACCAGGGATGACCTCCAGAGACCTTGACCAGCCTTGCATTTCTGAGCTACATGCAAATGTTCATCTCTGAAGGGTGGATCTGGTCACACAGGCTGCTGAGGACTGCTCAGTATTGGCAATACAAAGTCCATCTCAGTGGCAGAAGAGCATCATTTCACTTCATGACATTAGTAGCTCACCAGATGAAAGACTTCTGCCCTGCCAAAATCTCACCCCTGCACAGTATAGCCTCTTCTCAGAGCAGACTGCCATTCCCAAATTGGCTTTTCAAGATAACCCAGGGCAGACACTTTTTGCAACCCCTCCCAACCCAGCAGTACCATGGTTATGATGTTATTATTAGGAACTGCTGTCTTCATCAGGCAAGAGACAAGTTACTGAAAACTCATGAAATGACCCCAAGACCAGCCATGTCAGTGAATGAGTGTACAGTAGTTTCAATTCACCTCTTTCCCAAAAGCAGCAGAAGTGAATCCAGGCTCTGATGGGTAGAGGGGCCACTGATTACTCCTGCAAATGCTGCTGGCTCAGGGTTGTTTTGAGACCATAAAATAACCTGAATCTCCCAGAAGTGCCACCAAACAGCTGTTTTACCATCTCCTGTGAGGACTTAGCAGCAATTGGTACCACTCCATGAGGGATGAGGAGGTGATACTGCCTGGCAAGAATGAAGCCATGGCTGTGTCAAAGAACTGCATGTAGAGATAACTTGCATCAATGCAGCCTATGTATTGAAACAACTTTTCTGTACAACACAGGAACTTGAATCTCCTGACTCCTGGTCCTGTGCCTTAACCACACAGGAAGCTTGAAAATCTCCCACAAGCTTGCCCTCCCTGGTCATGCCTATACACGGGTATTTTATCTGCACTGTAAACTGCCTGAGACCAAGCAAGACCATCTTGGAAACAAATATCAACCTGGTACTGACATCCTGCAGCACACAGGCAGTATTTTTTGTGGAATCCAGACTGAGAGGCAAGCCCGGGACTGAAGCCAAAAGTGATTCCACCACAGTTTGTTCTGTCTTTTTACATCTTCTTATTAAATCTTCTAGTAACTCTCCCTCGGCATGTCTGCACTCTCTATCCCATGTGTATGTGTGCTGCAAGGACTGAGTGCCAGCCACCACCGAGATCCATGGGGCTGTGTGGGAGAAGCGGTGCTAGGTGCTGACACAAGTGGAGCCTTGGCATCAGCTGCTGGAACAGTTGAGGGTCTTTAACTCCTTTTTTCCAAAATGAAAGCTTCCAAAGGTTACTGGGCAATTATCTCCTACATGGGTAACTCTGGTCACAAGTACCACAGACTGGAGCCTAGTCAGCATCTCTGCCAGGAAGCAGCAGCCCCCAGGATCACAGGCAGGAAAGTGCCTGATTTGTACTCCAAAGTTTGTTTCTTTCCTGGTTTTGTCCAGCCAGTTTTCCCCCAGGAATCCCCTGTCCTCTGCAGGATCATGGAGGAAGAGCAACTCACTCAAGGCAGCCCAAATCTCACTACATACACCCACAAAGGCATTTCATGCATTTGATTTCTTCCTCCTGCTATGCACAGCACTCCATAACCCACTGACTTCTGCATTGCTCAGGTCAGACAGCCCTTCTCCTATCAACTTAATTTTGGACATGGACCCTGTTCTCTAGGGTGTTTCTAGGTCAGTGTGATGAAACTGATGAAAAACATGAGAAGCAGCAGAACCAGGAAGGACATGTGCAAAAGTCTTGCTCAAAAAGTCTTTCCAGTTTAGGAGAGACCTTCACATATTTCCTGAAGCTTTCTTTACCTGTGAAATTTTGATGTTGCACTTCCTTGGTTTTTTTGCCCCTATGAGTTGCTGCCAAACAGCATAACAAAGCTCAGCTGACCACCAAACCACATTGGCACTTTTTGCCCGCACACAGTGATGAAGTTCTCACAGGGGAACAAGATTTATACTCCTGTCTTAGACTTTATTTTCTAGAAGTGCTGTACCCCATCCCTATTATGGTTTATTATCAGTAGTAAGTACATGCAAGTGCCCATTAAGTTTCTTTTCACTTAACACTGACCATTTACAAAAGACAATCCTAGAGAATTTTACATTATATCCCTGTCCTCCAAACAGATCTCTCAAAATATTTCTGCAGAAATCTTTTTCAAGTATGTTAGTGCACCACATGCAAACTTACTGGAGAGGGCTGATCAAAGAGGATCAGAGTCAGGAAACAATTGAGACAATTCTACTCTGCCTTTCTGAGAAATCTTCGCACAACTGTGGTCGCTGACCATCAGATGACAAAATGCAAAGTGAAAGAATGGTGCCTTGTAGATATATCATCAGCATTCACATTTGAGATAGACACCCAAACCAGCAGAATCTTTTCCAAGTATGAGGAGCATCAATTCACAAATAGTTTCTGTGTCACATTCACAGCTGTGTTGCTTTGTTGCAATTTTCACTTAAGACGAGGATGTGACACCATGACAGAGTATTTTTTTCCCACCAATTTTTCACCTTCCAACTCCAGTTGAGTAAAAGAACCGTGTTGGCATGTTTTAATTAACACCATAATTTTTAATAAGGTTTTTTGGGAGATTAACCTTGAAAGAAAACATCTAAAGGACACTTTACATCTGTACATTATCTTTGACTTAAAAAAGGAACATGTTTTATCAATGAAATCTTTGGAATACACTGCTTCCACTTTTTCTAGGAGACTATGATTGATTTAGTTTTGTACATATGCTGTTTAAGATGCTTGTAGGGGAGGAAAGCATATGCTGGTCTGAAGACTTCTTTGAGTAACATATTATGGAACATGTACTATGATTATAAATGGGTCACATTGCCTGAACTCCCTGATGAAACTCAATGACTTTCTGTTCTTATTCAAAAGTTGTTTAGAAGCCTTTATGTAATTTTGGAAGATTGAGTCCTTTTCCTTCTCAGACTAGGAATTTGCACCTAAAAGTCCATTAAGAGCAAATCCCTTTTTTTGACCACTTGAAACAATGGTTTTTCAAGAACAGTAACTGGCTTCTCAGAAATACTAAGTTAGGAAGGGATGGTATCCTCCTGTTTGGAAAGGCCAAGGCAATCTTTGGCAGCAGGCTGGGCAGCTTGATTAAGCAAGCTTAAAACTGAACGACTCAAGTGGTAGAGTCCAAAGAGGCAACACTGCCTCCATCACAACCCACTGGGGAATCAGCCAAGCCAACAGGAGCAGGGCAAATGTTCCTCAGGACTAACCACCTCAAGTGTATGCATACCAATGCATGCAGCCTGGGCAACAAACACAAGGAGCTGGGGCTCTGCACCCAGTCAGAAATTTATTATCATTGGAATATCCAAAACATGGTATGACAACTCACACAGCTGTAGGATCACATCAGATGGGTATGGGCTACAGGAAAAGTGGGTGAATATCCATTGAGAACTACAAGAGCATCGGCAGGATTTGCAGAGAGGCACTTAGAAAACAAGAAGGTCAGCTTGAACTGAAATTGGCAGCAGAAACAGCAGGAAAACATGGACTTGCTGGGCAACCGGAGAGATGTGTTGGTCACCAATCAGTCACCAGCAATGCTTAAAAGGCAGAAGTTCTCACCACTTTCTTCAGCTCAGTCTTTACCAGCACTGTTGGGCCTCTGGCCTTGGGAACAAAAATCCAGGTTGATGCAAACGCAGACTCACCCTCTGTGAAGGAAGAGTTGTGTGTCAATTGTTACCAGAGCTCAACCCCTATAAATTGATGACCCCTATAATTGATGTTATCCATCCAAGAGTGTTTAAGAGAACTGGCTGATGTCATCATGGGTCCACTCTCTACAACCTTGGAGAACTGTGGAGATCAGGGGATATCCCAGAAGACTGCAAGAAGGCTAATATCACCCTCATCTAAAAGGAGGTCTTAAGGGATGATCCAGAAGTTAAAGGCTCAGCAGTCTTATTTCAGTCCCTGGGAAAAGTTACGGAACAATTCCTCCTGGGGGGCTATCACAAGTCAGATAAACCCCATGACTGGGAAAAGCCAGCAGGTAATCTCAAAGGGCAAATTGTGCTTGACAAACCTGATCACCCTTTACGACATATTTACTGTCTTGGTCGACATTGTCTACTCATGAATGAACAGTGTCCTGCTGCAGCAAAGAAACCCAGTGAGATACTGGGTTACATCAAGATGGACACCACCAGCAGAGATAAAAGTAGTCTTTATCCCACTTGGCATTTGTGAGGCCACACCTGGAATACTGAGCTGTTTTGGTCCTACTGTGCAAAAAGATGTGGACAGGCTGGAGAGGTTTCAGAGAAGGACCACAAAGAGGCCCAGAGGACTGGGAGGCCTGCCGTGTGAGGAAAGGCTGTAAGAACTGGGTTTGTTCAGCCTTGAGAAAAGAAGCCTTAGGGGAGACCTTATGAGCATGTTTCAGTACCTAAAGGGTGCCTACAAAGAACACAGAGACTTCTTTTTCACAAGGAGTCACATGGAAAAGACAAGGGGTAATGGTACAAGTTACTACCGAGGAGATTCCTATTAGACAGAAGAGAAAAATTGTTCACAGAATAATCTCACCAGGGAAGTGGCAGATCCCCCGACATGGACACTTTTAAGATACAGCTGGACAGACTGCTGAACCATCTCGTCTAAATTGTGCTTTTGCCAATAAAGGTTGGAACAGATCCTTGCGGCTCCTTCCAATCTGATCATCTATGAAATGCTGTAAGTCAGGCCACAGGTGATAAGCATCACCTAAAAGGTGCCTAACACTCTTCTGCTAGGATGGGAAAACAAAGAGGAAGGCAAAATAAAACCTTTTACAGTTCACTAATTACCAATGCAAATGGATTCCTTACATAAAGGCTACTTCCCTTTTGCTTTTCTTGGATAGAAAACCCTGATGCTGTTTTTCTTTCCTATAAGCAAGTTATAAACTCCATGTTTAAACCCATATGCTTCTCAAATAAAGCCCATGTTTAAGCCCATATGCTTCTTAAATGGGGCTTGAAATTCAAGAATGGCAAGTGAACTTGGTCAAAGGCCTTGGACTGAGATTTGGGCATGACTCATTCATCCCATCTCCTGAAAAGTTGACTACAGAATCTCTTTGATCAAGTTGGATGCCTACAGGCTCCAGTGCTACCATGACTAAGGGCAGCAGATGACCACATGAGCACTTCTTTACTACGTCTCCACTCTGTACCCTCAGGAGAAATTCAATTCAGCAGCAAAGATAAAAGAGGTTTCTTAAAGGTTTTTGACTCTTGCACCTTTAAGACTCAAAAAGATGCAGCAATTTTCACCAGCAGACAGAGCAAATTTGGAAGACAGAGCACAGGCCTGACTGCTGGAATGTCCAGTGAAAGAGGATCAGGACAGAGGCATCTATTGCAAGAGATCTTCAGCACAAAACAGAGGACTCTAAAGCTAACGTTTTTCAAAACACTTGACACTTAACATCTTAAGTTAGTTACCAATAGTTTCACCACTATATTGAAATACCAAGTTAAGTCTCATGAAAACCTAGTTCCTGACCACAGTTAATATATTAATCTAGTTGGAACAGAACTAAAATGCACATACTAAAAGAGAATGAATCACTCATAATTGTAAAATGTTAAATACTGAAGTATACCTATCCAAATAATTAGTGAAGAAATGGTATGATATCACCTACTACTAGATGTTAAAGTAAACTATCAATGTTTTGGCACAATTTAATCTTATTCTCTTATTTTGAAAAACTAGTGCATACACTGTGTGGTCAGAAATGTGTCATGATCAACGTGTCCTGTGCCAATGTGTCATGACCATGCCTTGTAAGGTGACTTAAATTTTCTCAGTGATACGATGTTATGTGAGTGTCATCATAGTCTTCTCATGTTCACGTACTTCATGATATCTCTCCCTTACACTTTCTCAAAATTTCTTCCCAGGTGTCCTAGAAAAAATTCACCATTACTGACAACAGCAGCCTTAGGAACAAGTGCATGAACAAGGTGTACCTAATCACTACAATTAACACGTTATCTAGACTTGCTCAAGTTACCTAGACTGTAGCTCATAAAATGTCTCTGGCAATGCCCCTGCTATTGGTGGAGCAGTTTGGTCAAAAGCTCTAAATTGCACAAACATTTCTTGGTAGAGCTGTTTCAATGTTCATTCCATGTAGCAGCTGCATTACCATGAAAAAAAACACATACTGGTTTTTAATGTGGCAGAACTTTTATTTAGAGGGAAATTATAACTTTTGCATTTACATGGCACCAATTATATACAGTACACTTTCCATGATAAGAATTATGATGCTGTTCACAGAAAGGTATCAAATTTGAGATATATAACGCATAAGCTAAAATATACAAACCAGGGGTGGAGGTGAAACTATTGGCCATTTTTAATTATCTATAGAAGAATTTCAAGGAATAATGTTTATTCAATGTTCAAAAACTTTTAACAAACTTCTAGTAAAGTTAATTGAAATATTTATAATACTATTCCGTTGTTGCACAGTTTTTCCAATATACAATCAAGAAGATGCACAGAACACAACACTTAATATGAAAAAAACCTATTGCACCCACAATTTAAAGGTTTCACTGCCTTTTGGATGCTGCACTACCATATTTATATAAACATTTACAACACTTCAGTAAACACAAAGGTTCTAAATGTAGTGCAGCATTATGGGGGGCCATTTTCAGCTCTTAAAATAAATGTTAAATGCCCATATACTGTGCCATTTATTTTAAGCTGATGGATTAAGCTGTAATCCTTAAGTCCTACTGTGAGTAGCAAACACACTTTCCCCATGTTCAGAAGATTATCATCCCTCTCACTATACAGTCTCACTTCTGAAACCTAAACTGTCCTTGGCTTCATTGTCATTTTGGCATTTTGCCTCAGTGCTTTTAACAACTACTCCTCATATTACTTTTCAATGGCCTGTTAAGTAGTCCTGTGTAGAATCTGAAGCAAAAGAATCTGCATCTTCATTATCAGAATCATCACTGCTGTCATCAGCCGCTGGCTCTCCCGTCAGTGCTATCCTGGCATAGTCATCAGTGTCTATAGACTTGCAGAAGTGAATGGCATACTTCAGCTTCTCCTCCAGAACCTGCTTACAGGAATACCTGGGCAGCTTCAGGAGAAAGAAGCAAGTATATGACTCAGGCAGAAAGTGGTCTGGAGGATTGTATTTATCCAATACCTGTTAACAGAAAAAGAAAAAAGCATTATATTTTTGATTCACTGCCCAAAACACAAAAAAATATCGAAATAATAACCGGGATTTTTTTTTAAACAGCATGTTATATTTCTGATTCTGATGCTGAAGCTCCTTGAAAGAACAATGAAGAGGCCAAATCCGTTTTCCCTACGTTAAGTCAATAAATAAAAACAGACATGTATGAGCTGCTTTGACTATGAATATGTGGTTAGGAACAATTTTTAAAAGATTGTATTACTTCAGAGGATATCAAAAGATGATTTGAAGATTGTGTGGTTTTAATTTAGCTGAAATTATTAAATAAAATGAATGAAATGCAAAATCAATTACAACAAAACCAGTTAACTGACAGAGGAAAACTATCAAAATACAGAGAAACAAATAGCTGGGGAATTAAATGAACATCCACTTGTCCAAGTCAAGAGAGAACAGTTACACACATTATTGATCTCTGTTGCACTGTTGAATCTACAATGTAATGTTGCGAAACAGTTCCATGAAATCAGGCTGGTCTTTTGTTAAGTCATGCTGCTACTTGTCCCCTACCAGCTTTTTAAGATGCCCCCAACTTTCCCCATGCCATATATCTTACCTGAATAACAAAGTCCCTCCCCCTAAAGTCTGCAATAGTCCTGGGCAGCCTTGTTCTGCCCCACACAAAACGCAGGAAGAGAGATCGCTCCGTATTGGAGAAGGACTCCATCACTTCCCAAAACCACTGTATCAAGGAAGCAGTTGGTTCAATGCCTTTGTAAGTTGCTACAGATTTCAGGAGATGAAGTGGAATATCGGGGCTTCCACATACCTGAAAAAAAGCAAAATATGATGATAGGCTATGCAAGTCCAATCAAATCAATCACAGGCAATTTGTTCCTTCCTTTCCTTTAAAATATTTAATTAACTTTTACACTGACAAACTGAGCATTCAAATATTTGAAGTGCCATGCATAGTCTCCTAGTACAATAATACTAAATATACATCTTCCCATCACGCAAAAGGAATGACCTTTTTTCATGTTCCTGAATCACATGAAGAATTAAACATTTTACTTCAGACAAATATCTTCAATTTACTTCCTAGATTCTTGGCATGTGGGGTTTTTTTGGTTTTACTTGTTTGTTCCTTCCTGAAATAATTCATTACATCACTGCTCAGCTACATCAAAATTACTAATACCAAGAGGGCAATTAAACATTTTCTATTCTTTCCTTGAATTGAAGGTTTTCAACCACAAAGCAATCATTGTAAACAGCATTTAATGTGGGGTTTGTCTTAGTAAAATAAATGAGTGAATACTCTCACTCTAAGTTAGTGTGACAGAACTAACAAAGCAGAAATCAATACCATAGTTTCCAGTTCATATCCTGTAAACAGTGAAAGTAGAGGAACTGGAACAACACGGGCCATCCCCTCTCGAACTGCTGCAACCTGTTCATCAAATTCATGAAGCCTGCAAAGACACATTTTCAGAGTTTCTCTTAATGTCATTTCTAGCAATTATTTATAGCAATTACAGTGATATCAAAGCAACTTGAACCATTCTCCTCAAATGTCAAGGTATATACCAAGGAACATTAACAAACATTTATCACAAGATACTTAACTTTCTTTATCAATCCCTAATGCTCAGCAAGCTCACTATGGAGGACATATCTCCCAGTGTTTAGGATTATTTATTTCCAGTATTATTCATGTGCTATGCCTGGCAGAAACAGACCGATACCCCACTTGGAAACAACATGGTCTTGTAAAAAGAGCAGCTGTATCTTCAAAGTCTTAACTTCAAACATTCGCAGCACTAGACAGATATTATGGTAAAAAAAAGGGTATGAACTAAAATAGAATGTCTGAGGGGACAGTATTTTTTTTTTTAATTTCAAAGCAGGCACAGATAAGTAACATTTCACTGCTCCTGATGCCATACATGATTTGTGTTTTGCTTATTTTTTCCCCTGTCAAATAATTTCTGAGATGCTTTACAGAGCCCTCCAGAGCAGAAACATCTCTGACAAGTCCTGTTCTCAGGCTAGTCATCATCAAAATAAACAAAGATGTTGAGACAAGTTTGGTCTTTTGCGTCCACTCTTCCACATGGATTCTATTCAGGTGCCAGTTTTTCCTCCCAAGGGCTTCATATAGTTATAAAACTTGATACTTAACATAACCTTTAAATGTTTCTCCACAATGCCTTTTAACTGTAAAATGCTTTAGAACTGCTCATGTCCTCTGAGGACAGCTGGAACGGGAAAGAGAGCAAAGCTATTTACTCAAAGGAATATCAGCTCCAAATGAAATCTCTCTAATTGTTGGCAGGCACTGCAATGACAAACTAATAAGCAAGTATATAAGACTGCAATGATACAGTCTTGCTCAAGCACCCTCTAAAGAAGAGGAACACGATAGAGTGAATAAAACAAGCCCAAACCATTTTCTTATCCAAATTATCTAAATTTACATATTTCAGTAGGCACTAGGATCAACTGCTTCACATACAAGAAGCTTATGACTGTCTCTGAGATGTACTCATCTAGATTAGCTACCTGGCTACATAACCAACCAAAGGCTGGTCTTCTCAAACATTAAGCAGTTATTTCCCAATGATTTCAGTGCAGTGTTCAGCTTTTGGCACCTGTGGGAGTGCACTGGTGTTCTACCCACGGAATGGACACTTGGGTTTGTGCATTCCAACTTGGAGTAAGAATTCAGCAAACACTGCCCTTGACTGCAGTTGATGATATGAAAAAGTTTGAGTGCAGCAGTACTAAATCTAACCTCTATTCACAAAGAGCTTACTGATCAAGCCTATTACTTTAGCCCATAGGAAGAATTAGATGCATGGGACATTTCTCCACCCATAAAATTGGCTGCCAAAACTGTTTTGTCAGGACACATCTAGAGCCATACCTGCTCGTTTATTTTGCTTCCTAAAAATTAAGTTTAAGATTTTTCTCCTTGGATTCAGTAAGTGAAATCAGAAAATCAACACTGTAATCACATGAAAATATGAAAATACTTTTATGTAAGAGCATAAAGTAGTATATTGTTTAAAAGCTGATACTTATTTTTTAAAAGAAAATGCAAATTCATATCAGTAATTTAAATGATTTATTCAACAAACCTGTAGTTTATTGCCAGTCTCACATATTCTGCTCTGTTATCCAGTGTAATATGGGTGTACTTGGAACTCAACTGAATATCTTGGCCACTTGCATTAGGCACAGTGAATGGGAGGCTCATAGCTTCAAATTCTTCAGAAGTAGCTTCATTGTCTCGAATGTACATAAGCCCAGGAATAAAATCTTTATCAACCTTTGAAAATAACAAACCCCAGTTAAAGTCAGTTTACTACCACCATACAACAGCATCTCCTGCATACCAAAAGGAGCGCATCACATGTAAACTACCAAAACCTTTGACAAATGTCTGGACACAATCCGTCTAACTTGATTTCAAAGCCGTAAAATAGCTTAGTATTTTACATAAAATTTCATTATATTGGATGTGGGACAGTGCACGTATTCTAGATTTCAATCTTTTTGGAAGGCATTTGCCAAGAAATTGTATCAGATGAAAATATGGATTTAAAGCTTAAAAGCACAATCATCCCTACCAGCACTGGGTTTGGTACAAAAGGAATTCCCTCACTGACAAGTAAATTACTCAGTGCTTTTACAATAAGTACAATCCTACATTACAGTATTTGAGAAGGAACTCTCCTTTGTGATGAAGACCTAAGTCTTACTCCAAATTTAATGAGCTCTGTAAACAGAAACTGAAAGCTTGTGATATTCAGTATGTGAGTACAAATTAGCTGCAGTTTGAACTCATTTTCTTTTACTTCAAAATTGTGCAGGCACTTGCCCTCTAATCAGTTATCACATTCTAGAACAACAGACAGACACAGCTACAGAAAGGTCTACTGGGAAGTAGGAATTCAACCACAAAGATTGTCTAGTCAAACCCATGAGAAGATTTGAGAATGCTCTAGAATCCATGTAGATTATTTAACTATGTTTGAACAACTTAAATTTACAGTTTCAATAGTAAGTACAAATCATCTTTGTAGAGTGGCTCAAAATATAAAAGGCCAGTCAAAATACAAGCACATAAAAACCAGGGAAACCAATCACTTGAGAAATTTATGCTAGAGTCTGCCTGTCTTCTGTAAGCTATATCCTACCCAGGAACTCCCTGCTCACCTCACTGAGATCAGCAATTGTTAGATTCATTCCTGCAAGCTGTTTCCACACTGGCTCAGCCAGGTTGAGGCTCAGAGGGCTGCCAGTCCGGATGGCAATGCCTAAAAGTACACCTGTAAGTTTAAACATTATTTATTTATTTAGTTAGATTCCTGGTAGTCTGAATACACAAAGTACACAGAATATCACAAAGTAACTAAGAAATTACCAAGAAAGCGAAACATGTTCATATGCAGGAGTGACTTGGCAGCAGGATTTAATAGGAAACAATCTCTGTTTGCTCCAGACTCATCTCTTCCATTTGGTGTCACAATTAACAAAGGGGTCAGCCCATTCTGAAGCTCTTCACACATTTCTGCTATTGATTCACTATAACCTCCACCACAATCATCCACAGATTCACCTTGGATAAGAAAAAAGGCTCAAAATTAAATATTCTTTCAAAAATAACTGAAGCATTGAAACAAACTGTATTTCCTCTGTGGGAATAATTGAGCAAAAAAAGTTTACTACAACCTGCACTGTTGTATCTGTTCATATGAAAACCTTAAAAGTTTGACTCTGTGCTTGGCTTCCAGTTTATTGCAAAAATTATTTAGAAGATTTTATGACATATCACAGTGACAAAAATACTATTTTGACAATGTACAACTAATATTTTGTGCTATATGCTGATCACAATAAAACAGAATAGGAATAGAAAAGGAATAGTGTTGCTCTGTTTTTCATGAGCAGTATTTTAAAGTAGGCATGTTTTGTTTAGCTCAAATACAATAGATAGAATGGCTCTTCAATCTAAAATATTTTTCATTAAAAAGCTCAGAGTGATATGTGAATTGTAAAAACCAGCCTACCAGCAAAACTAGCTAGCCGCGATTATTCAACAATTCAGACAGCTGAAAAATTAGGTTTAGGTTTTTCAGAATGTTTTTTGTAAGCAGAATAGCTGTCCCTGGAATCTGAAGAGAATTACAGACATATTTCCATTAATCTTGAGGCACTTTATAAAATAATTTTTAAAAGCTTTTTAGTTCCCAACATTTTAAGCACCTTCCTCTGCCTACACACATACATTGTTTTTTCTGTATCCCTTCCTCCCTTCCTCCCTTCCTTCACGTTCTCCAAAAGAGTAAATCCCAAGAAAACTGCAAAGTTAAGTGCAAAATAGGAAGGGGTTGGGTGTTGAGAATTTTCTTACCAACAAACTTGACTTTCCAAACACGATGAGGAAGCAGAAGGCTATCAGGGCTAAAGGAACTCATTTTAGCACACATCTGTCCAAACACTGACTTTGTACCATCAGGGCCAGCCAGTCCTCCTTTACTCCTGGAGCGTTTTACCTATTGAGTAAACATGTTATAAAAGTCACTGTAAGAACACATTTCAGCTGGCATCACTGTAAAGACAAGTAATGAATTTTCAGTTCTCTCCACCACCAACACCTTATTCTTTAATTTCCAATTGTTATTTGTTCAACTGCTACTACTCAGCACTGCATCTGTTCATCTTTAAAGGAAAATGGAAAGACAGAGGTATAGCAAAGATGAAGTCTGATGATAAAGACTTCTTCCCTTGTTTCTGAAGAAGCAGCCAATGACTTGGCATATTCAGTGTTTCTGATTTCAATCCATTTAGTTAATTCATCCTATCTCTACTCATAGATTCAACTGACAAATCTGGGTAAGTTTTGCACACATGAGACAGATTAGAGGTTGTGCTGTTGGCCAGAAAAGTGAATATGTGTTATTCTTATATTCATTAATGGTAATGACTAAACATGCACCTGTGATACTTACTAGGAGCCTCTAAAATTAGTACATATTATCAAAATGTGTATGTATATAGATACCCAGATAATGTGTTCAGGAACCTATAGAAAAAGTGTATTCTAAGATTTGATGGAGATCCATAAGAACTGGCATGCAAGTAAAATCCCATGGATTTTGCTTCAAGAGATGCACACAAAGAGGGTGAGAATACAAAAGGTTTTTCACTAGTATAGAGAGGAAAGAAATGGGAAGTGAACAGAAAGTTGGAGGTATTTTTTTCCCCCTTGGTGTTCTGTAATTTATATTTCTCAACCTGTCCTGACTGCAAAGGGACTCCTACACAGATCACCAATATCCATGAGACTGTTCATTCAGAAATAACCCAAACTCATCCCACTCATCTATAGTGACAATACAAGCTAGTTAGTCACAATACAAGCTATAGTGCATTTAAAAATCCAGTTGTTCTCATGCTGCTTATTTCTGATGGCTTTGGATAAAACAACCACCAGATTTCTTTAAAGTTTTATGGAAAGGCTGAGACACGCAAATCCTCCTTCTGTCTAAGACATTCCCTATCAACACAAGCTGGTTTTAATTCAGTGGATTTCTGAGAAATTTGTATGCCCAAGAAGTTTGAGGTTGAGAAACTCTGTATTAGTCTCAAGTAGCTTGAAGAATACTGGCCATTCTATGAGACTCTCTTCAACCCAGAAGAACTCTCTCCCAGAAGTTGGGAGAAATGTAGTAGATAAAGCCATGCACTTGGACACTAACAAATAAAATTTACAAAAACATGACAGCTTCTAAGTTGGAATCAGTTAAGAAAAACAAATATATACAGTTTTAAGATAGATCTATGAAGACAACAAACACAAGTCAAAGATAGGTCACAAAATCATCAGAAGAGGTAGAGAAGTATCAGTGTAATAATTATAAAAGCACAGACACAGTTCTCACCTGTGCCTTAAGTTTCAGTTTTCTATGCTCAAAACTCAAATGCTACAGAATACACAGAGTATAAAAAGATGAAAAGTAGAGAAAAGACTGTTCTCTACTCTAAAGACAAGCAGACAAAAAAACCTTAGCCTGATCAGTGTAGGAAAATGAAGGCTATCATGAAATAAGTGTTCTTTAACAGTACTTCTCCCTTTGATAAGGGAGAAGACAATAACCAGGAAGGAGGGAAATTATTTAAATTGAAATGACACTCAAAAAGAATAAATCACTAATTGATTGATATGCTGTGCTACTTTAAGATCAGATCATTTTTACTCATGTCAGTGAGATTTTTATAACCCACATTTCATAAGGAGTCCTTGTGAGGAGTAAGAAACCAGTCTTAAAGTGGCACTTCATATATCCACACATATCACATTCGTCCCTTGACAGCAAAGAACATTAAACCAGGAGATTCTTTGCCATATTACATTCATGAAAGTAGACATTTCTCCTCAATAGCTGAAATCTGCTTCCTTTTGAAAAGGAAGAAATTCCTTTCAACTTCTGTGCAAAGATAAGTTTTAACAGCATTAAGAAAGTATCTGCTTATAGGTCAAAACACACTGTCCATTCGACACTATGTGAACTACACCAGAACTTAAACACTAGGATAATCTGATCTGCTAACAAGAGAGACAGTGAGTAAACCTGAGCACTGGAACACTGTCTAGGCATTTAACTGCTAGTTCACTTCTGGCTCAGTTTTTGACCACTTATATTATACCTTTCCAGAACAAGGCGCAGGTGCTGTTTTGGAACATTTTACTTAATGACTATTCCCAAAGAGTAGTATGGACAAACATGCATGAAATTTGGTTTCTTCTGCCCTATGGAGTCCTCCAACAGCATCCCACACTGTCTCTATGCATCCAAGCCTGCCTTCATACTACATCTCAAAGCATGAAATATCTACACTCAATTTTATTCTACAGAAACACCAGGCTGGCACTTGGTTGAGTTACAGTACAGCCACCACATTGTATTTCATGCACCCTGAGCAGAAAAACGACTGAAAACTACCATGTCTCACCATTACAAGCTCCCAACAGAAAAGGGCCCAGAGCCAAGTAGTATGTAAGATGAATGTGATCTACTCTAAAGGAATCTGGTTCCTGTAACACTGGACCTCAGGACAAGGGAGTTGTGTTTTGCTTGGTTTTTCACTGCAAGTCAGACAGCTGTTATGTTCAGTTGTGGTACTTCCAAGGAAACCACTAAACAGCAAAGGATGCTGAGGAAGTATTTTAAAAAACAAGTCAGTATCTGGAAAACAACTTTAAATTAAAAACTCATCTGTTTATTTCATACCAAGGAAAATGAATTGAATTGACTGCACCATATAGTTGATAAACTGCAAGAAGTCTTCTGAAAGCCAAAGGGTCCTAAAGCTCAGCTGCACTTTAGCTTACAACTGCAAAGTAGATGAAAATTTTTAACACTCACACTTAACTTTTTTGAGACTGCACAAAGCAGCTTTGAATCTTCAATTAAATATTTTAAAGGATCAAATGGTTTCAGAATCCACATTTTCATTCTGAGCAAAAGGTGACTGAAGAAATTGTAAGCCATACTTGGTTCTGTGTAATCAGGCCAGATTATGAACATGACCTTTTTTAGTCTTCACTTGGCTAAATTGACAGACTTAGTTACAGCAATATTTTATTTGCCCCAGAAGCTGTGAAGAAGAGAAGCTGACTATTCTTTTCTAGGTATCCAGACAGATTTAAACAACAAACAGAAATCCAAGAGAAAGCCTATCTCAATTAATGAAGAGGGAGAACACTAGGAAATGAGCCCAAAACCTACTCATAGCTTGTTTCCTGCTTGAAATACCAGCACTATTTATTGGACTTTCTTAATTCAAAAACTTAAAAAGTAATTTTAAAGTCTCTGGTACTCTCTTCAGCTTACCAAATAATACAGTTGGACTCAATAAGTAAAGACTTGGCAATGCTACCATTCCAATCAACTAGAAAAACACATCTTAATCACAGAGTAGTAGCATAAGAAATTTTAAATTTCCACAGAAAATAGCAAACAAGTAAAAACAGGGTTCAGCCAAAACAGGATGTATTTCTGTTCACTAAGAGAAAAGAACAAGTTTAAATTTTCATAATTTCTCCACTCTAACCTCAGAGATAGTAGATATTCTTACTTTTTCCAATATTATTAAAAAAAAAAAAAAAAGAAAGAACAAAAAAAAAGAACCCACCACAACAGGAAGGAAAGAATTGCACGAGGACTCTAAGATCAGGCTGCAGTCCATTTAAATGAAAACAATGTTTTACTATTCTATGTTACAGAAGTATCTACGGAAAAAAGACGTATCTGGCCTAAGGCACAACATTACATTTTCTAACGTCAATGATAAAGAAAAAAGCCCTTTTGTATCAAAGACTTTTGCAATCAATATGACTACATGTGATGATCAGCAAATGACAAGAGTTTATCAGCCTGAATTCTAATTATATCCAAGAGCTGTCTCCTTCCCTTTTTTTTTTTTCACCCTTCATGTTCTGTTATGAAGGCAACAGATGAATAATTCAGTTGAGCATTTGGAAGGTAAGAAAAGCATCAGAATCACTGCTCTCTTAAACTATCTAATGTAGTGAGTTTTGAAAAAGCAGTCCTTTGTCAAGCAGGACATACTTTGCTCATTAAGAGTCTAAATCATTCACTTAACATTTCAACAAGTGTCACTGTCTCCCCAGACAACTACAGTAAGGATAAAAACCTACTGAAAAGACTCTAAGCAGCCCTAACTGCATTCACTTCTTTATTGTATGGTTCTCTGATAAAAATTCACCTCTTCAGCAGATACCAAGCAGCTGAAACAAAGAAAGGGCTTTGACCAGCCCAGCACTGTGGGTCAAACATAGAGAGAGTAAATCAGAACTTTGGTTTAGGATACCTGTATCCTGTTGAGCTCCACAACGGGCCCATGCTGACGATCTCTCACCATAGTTGCTTGCACAACTTTTCTGAAAGCTGCCTCCTGAAAAAAAAAAAAAAAAAATCCAGATAATGGCAACACTGAAATCAAGTAAGAACCCTGAACATCTTTTGCAGGTGAATACATAGTCCAACCCAGGAAATAAAAAAGCAACATAATATGAAGGTGCAAGATGTTAGTCAAGGATCATGTTATTAGTGCTAATATGATTCATGTCAAACAGTGGGGATACAAAAAAAATGAAGAAGGTCCCATCTGTATCACTCAAAACCATGGCTTGAAAGGTTGCACTACACTCAGACACAATTATTAAGCAACCAACATATTGCTGAGTTCAAGCATAAATTAGTTTATACCAGAAAAATGTAAATATATAGGGAATAATTAACATCAGAGAACAACAATCAAAAAAGCCAAATTTGAGATCATTTTGCTATGGAAAGTAGTGAACAAACAACAAATAAAAATAAAAAACCCCTTTTCATGCAAATTCAAGTATGTGAGGTTCACTCACTAAATATTTGGATATAATTTTACAGTCAATTTCAAGCAAGATTAAGAAGATTTTTAAGTCTAGAATCTCTGAAGGTAAGCTTGACTTAAATGCCTAGATATGAATATGGCATCACAACCTCTGATACCTCATGAATGCTTCTGATGTAGTCTGATGCTTCTGATATCCCATTTTATCTTACATCTGAAGCCTTTCTTGTAACTATTCTGCAGACTCAAGTAAATTAGGTTGAATGTGCCTCCTCCACACATATTCTTATATGTAACATAGGGACTCACAATTAACAGCATTAACAAATAGAAGTCCCATGAACAGAAGAGGAAGAATTTCCTTTCTACTTTCGGTTCGGATGATGTCCCTTGGTCTGTGAAGTATGTACACAGCTTGATTGTTCTACTACACAATTTTACTGGAGTCTAGAGAAAGAGACCCTGAGACAATAGATACTAAGTAGTCTAGTTACAGGCCATGTGTCTTATTTAAGGACACAGAACAGCACTGCAGGGGGTATCTTAACCAATTCTGTTTTCAAAGCTATCTCTCAGCAGATTTTGTCTGTTTGTATAATGTTTTCTTTTTCAGTTAGACAAATTACTATGACAGTGAGAAAATTCAGACCCAAACCTGATGATTATAATGAAGGCAAATCATGTTTTTATGGCTTATCATATGTGAAGTTTTGAATAAGTGCTGTGGCTTTGAAGCATTACAATTATCTATATTTTCTCATGACTGACTTAATAACTATACAATTCCCCTTTCTTTGCTGCTTGAGATTGAACTCCCAGGTATTATATTTTGACTTTTAGCTCAATTCTAGAACAAGTTTGTACTGCACAGAGCTTTGCATCAACTAGTATATCACCTGACCTTGATAACTGAAATACCAACAGGTATGAATTGGTCATTGTCTGCTTACATTTTTTCCAGGATATCATCTACTGAATACTCTAGAATTCAGCTATACTACAAACTGAAGATTTACAGCGCAAAATTATTTTCAAGATCAACACGCAAAAGCACTATGACGAAGAACTGAAAAAAACTCTGTAGAAAGAGCACAAATAGAGAAATTTGCATTATCAGAATGCAAACACCTGATACACAACTTACAGAACAAATTGAGATATACAGCTCTATCTCCTTCAGAAATAACTTAAACAGTACTTCACTACGGTTACAAATCTCTCCCTTAGCAACATTCTGACAAATTACCTTTCCCTGTGATATCAGTATTCCCCGCAATGTGTCAAACCCAACCGAGGGTCCTTGGCCAGTTTCATCAAGTCTTCCTTCAAGATCAAACATTGGAATGCAAGGACAGAAGAGTTCTGAAATGTGATGCAGGAGCAGAAGCCTGTTTCTTAGTGAAATGATGGGAATTTCCTGCAGATGATTGTACTCCATAGGAACCTGTGATAAGGCAATGATATCCAAATGTAACTTAGACATATCATATACTTTATTTTATTCAAAAGAACAACAATCTTTAGATTTGTGGGTAAACTTCTAATAGAAATTCAGATATTTGCTTACTCACTCTGTCAAAACTTCATACATGGAGTTCAGTTTATTAAAGATATTAATAGTATCCAACTAAACTGAACTAAACATAAACATTGTATGATGGCTAGAATACAAGTGCTATTCCATATTTTACAATTTATCCATACACAAATGCATTTTACATCCTGTCATGACTACATCCAGGCATAACTGAAATACAGAATATTCAAAAATCAAGCCTTCTCAGTATAAAGGAAGCAACGAAGAGCTCCCTTGGAAAGCATAACATTATCATAGCTGCAAGGCAGAATTAAATTCCTGCTAAATTTCAAACTGAGTGACTGTTCCACATTTGGATTAAATACTGAATGAAGAAGCTTTTTCAGCTCAGAAAAAATTGAATCCTTTGGAAATACAGAAATAAAACAAAGTAACTGGCTCAAACTTGAAGTCAAAACAAAGCATACTGACCTTATGCAGGGATTTGGAAAAGAAACACGTCTCCCAAAACATCAGCAATGTGCACACTATGTGTGTTTAAAATCTGAATTCAGTAAGCCAAAAATATTACCTGTGTAGGAAGCTTGCCAGCATTAGCAGGTTTACTGGTTGACCAAGCTAAAGTATGTGCTGAGCCACAGGCTACTCTGTTGATCTTTTTACCCTGAAGTGCTGCAACCAGGCGTGGTCTTTGGATGGCATTAGTTGTTCCATCTCCAAGCTGCCCTTCATCATTATCTCCCCATGTATACACTTCCCCTAAAACAAAAAAGATAATTTATTATCCTGAAGCTAACACAAAAGCTTTTTTCCTTTTTTTCTTTAAATAGCAATTATTTGACCAGATAAGGCCGTGGGCTGTAAACAAGAGTTCTTCTAAACTGATACCCATCCTGAAATCCACTATCTAGTGTAGATAAATCTTGATTGACACAGTTAGGTCCACAGTCTCTATAGAGCAGCTAGCGTAAGATTAATTTCTTTCTTCATAGTTTGTATAACTAAAAGGTTCTGTTCCAGAATAGAAGATGGTAGAGCAGAAGAGTAACAGAACATTAGGAACAGCCTGCATTTCATAGTTGCATAGAAAAAGCAAAGCCAATACAAAAAAAAAAAAAAATTAAAAGGCTTAATATTTTGTATGAGACAAAAATCCTATAATAAGCTTTATTACTAGAGAAGATACTAAAATATGTGCTTGCTGCTGCAAGATAATTGGGAAATACTTTTAAGGAAACAACCTTGTTCCTGAGCGTTCATTTTCTGCAGCTATATTCATTACTCACATTCATTTTCTGTATCTGTATTTCATTAGCACCTATAAAACACTCAGTTATTGTGCAGACCTGTTAATTGTGGGAGTGAGTCTGCTACAAAGAAGATTCACTATCTCAACCTGCTATGTAAGAAGCAATATTGCTTGTGCAGTGTTTCATTTAGCAAGTTAAACACTTCAACAAACTCACAAGAACCCACAAAAAAAAAGCCACTCAGTGCTACTGGCTTGACCATTCTGTAATTACCTTTAGAGCTCTATATTTTTCTTTGATCATCAGTGTTTATGCAACTTGAATTCTTTGATTTTCATTAATTTAGTTTTATGTGATCATTTTTAATCAATGTCATGCTTGTTGCTCAAGAAATATGCAATCTGTAAACAAAATACATCCATGCACACAGAGAACCAGAGCTTCTCAAGGACAACCTACCAACAGTTGACTCAAAGATAAAGTTTCAATTTTTTCAAATTCAATGCAAAGAACTAAGTAAACTGATTTTTATACCATCTTCAGTGCAGCAAACACAGTGCAAAGACCCCGTAGCAATTGCAATAACTTTCTTTCCTTGCAGTCCTTGCACTTGTCGTGGTCTTCTAACATGGTCATCAGATCCATGACCTAGGCGATGATAATCTCCCTTGCCCCTGCACAAAGAAGGTGAAACATTTCAAAACTTTGTTTTAACTGTGGAAAAAATTTAATGCCAGGCTATGTTCGATCTTTGATCTGCAGATATAAAGCACAATACCAAAATATTTCCCAAACATTCAACATCAATCATCCCTAATTTGTATGGATGTGATTCTGCTGACTCAGTACAGATTCTTACTCCTCCAAGGCACTGTTCCTACTTAATCCCTGTAGTTCCTTTTACCACCTTTCCAGGGGGTGGTCTTTAAATCTTAAAGGAATCAAGTATTAGAAGCATTTGCCTGCAAAAGCAGTATATTTACTGATTTCAGAGACTGGAACTTCATACAGTTAAAGGATACCTAATATCATACAAACAAGGTAGCTGAGGGAAGTTGGGAAGGTATTTTGCTAAGGCTTTTTAAACATTTCAGTCTAGTAGTTAAAACTATAAAACTTGGAATGGTATGAGGAAGACTAAAACAATGAATTCTAAAATCAAATTCTCAGACTACAGCCACCACAAGCTAGACACAATTTTGATAATATGTGAGAATGTTATTTATGCTATCACCTTCCACCCTCCATGACACTTCATGCTTTTAATTCTTCTGACCCCCTTGGAAGTTCTGCATCTTGCAGTGATCAATGCCTGTGACAATGACAACCCTTTGCTTAAGTTTCTAAGAAAAAATACCTGGATTTTTTATTCATGGCACTAGAAAATGTTCCCCAAAGTGGTGGATTTTATTACTAATTAAAACACAGGAACTCAAAAAATTTTTGGAAGAGAGGATCAAAACAGTGAAGGAAGTGTGACACTGATAATCTGTTACAGACAAGGTACCATCTAACACAGTCAAAATAACTAATACAGAATACTTACCATGTATATACTGCTCCAGATTTGGTAAGGGCCACAGAAAATTGTGATCCACATTCTACTTTAACCACTCCGAGGCCTGTGAGGGAATCAATCTAGAAAAATAATATCAAGTGAAAAATCAAATGAGTTAATTAAGAAGACTGTAGACTGAAGTGTCCTAAGTAAAATAAAACATACTAGTGTATGTCTGCATGTGTATTTACAAATTAAAATGCCTGTGTAGAAAATTGAGAAGAATTACACTCCTTTCATCTTTCTACCATTTACTGCTTAAATACTAAAAAGAAGCTCAAATTTCACAAACTGTTGAAGATCACCTTTAGTACGTTTTGCTAATAGTTATTCTGCAATTGCCCTGAGTAGAAACAATAACACTTTATCTACAAACACTCATAATAATCATCCTTAGCTTGTATGACATGGATGTGATTCTGCTGACATATAAATATTTATATCTCCAGCAGACTCTTCCTATTTATTCTGTGAAGGACCTTATACTACTTTACCATAAATCCTATGGGATTAATTGATGAAACATAAACAAGTTTATTTTCACATTATGTTACATCATGCTGGAAACATTTGGAAACAGAATGGGGATACCTGTATCCAAGTAATTAAGTGTGATTCTGGATTTAGAATCTAAAATCCACTGTGCATAGGTATACACAGTGACACAGACATTTCTCAAACACAAGTGACATTGATCTTTGTAACAAATGCCAGAATTCAAATTTGATGGCTACATGGATTTCATTTGTAATGTGAAGAAATTCCAAGTCAACCATGCATACACAGGAAGGACTTAATATAATGTAAGATTACTTTTCAGTTAATTGATACCTCTTTCTGGAATGACTTTATAACTACTTTAAATTTATTAACACAGAAATAAGATTTCTTGTCAAAACCTAATGTTTTTACAGGAACCAAAATTAAAATGAGAAATATTGGAAAATATCGCTGGTTTAAACAAAGGAAAACTTTCAAGTGCAACTTTAACAGTCAGCACAAAACTTAAAGACTTGTTATTGTAGCCTACAAAGTTCATTCTTAACAATGACCAGAAGAATCCTAATGTCCCAGGATGGGTGAAAGTCTGCGCATATTGACAAACCTGTCTTCAGCGTTCTCCACCAACATCATGGTGTCTAAACAAATGAAAAAATTACACAGAAATACCTTCATTGGTACTTTACAACCATCACTGCCTCCTCTCCCAAGTTTTCCATAATCTCCATCACCCCAGGACCAGACTGTATCATCATCAGTGAGGCACAATGTCTGAGCATCTCCACTGCCACAGGCTATATCAATCACACGGTAACCCTGGAGAGCTTCCACCTGGAAAGAAATCACCCATTTTTGTTCACCAAAAAAGACTCAGTCATTTAGTTTCACAAAAGATGACAAACTCAGCTTGGAGAGGTGATGACTGGAACTACAAGTCTGAAGCAGCACAGGAGTAAGTCAATAAAGGCAACTCTAAGAGCTCTGCTCTTTTCAAACCAGCAAAATGAAAATCAACTATGTATTTTAAATACAGGATTTATTTTCTTAAATTGATGAACTAGTTGAATTTTTTTACCTCAGTGTCAGGGAAAACAATTTAATACAAAACATCTAAGGTTATCACAGACTATATTCTGCTGAAATAATTTCAGGCTCTCTGGGCATGTACTGAATATAGTAAGGGGGAAAAAAAAAGTCTTATTTTCAAATAGTCTTTTGCTAGTTTACAGTTTTTGAGCACTTGCATCATAACCTGAATTTAGTCAACATCTTTTGAAATTATGCCATCTAGTGATGAAGTATGGGATTTGGAATCACAAAGTAAAAGGTTTGTGACCCACATCCTTCCTATCCTTGAAATAGAAATCTAGGAAATAGGAAGCCACTGCTACTTGAAATAGATTCCAGGTGGCACAGTCCATCATCCAAAGCAGCATGAAACTTCACATATTTCAATTCATCTACAGGTTATCTATTTTGTTACTCACACAGAACATGCAGGGTGGGGAAAGGAAAGGTGGGCAGATCTTGTTTTTTGAGGGGGGTCAGGGGAATGAGAACATCTGGATACAGGTGATAAGGTCCCAAAGTGGACTAAGATGCATGATACACTCATCTCACAAATTAAAACACTGGGAAAAGTTAATGCTTGTAACAACAGAAATACATACACAGAGCTATGAATAAAAACAGCAGACTAACATTCAGTTTGATAGAACCAATGCAATCTTGGCCTTTGCTGTATTTTCAGCAAGAGAATGCAGGAAGCAAAATGAACTCTCATTTTAAAGGCAGGGCAGTATTTCAAGTGCCACTATTCTGACTAAAATCTCTTAGGAGTCTAGTTCACATGAATACAATAGTCTGAATTACAAGTGTCAGCTACCAGTATACTCATTCTTCCTACTTTCCACACTGTCCAAGTTCTCAAATTTACCACTTAAGAATCAGATGAAAACATCTATCTTTTTCATCAAAAATTGCTTACCATTCTTTAACAAATAACAATTAAATACCTCACAATTACTTTGGTTAAATTCTCATCAACTTAGTATATACTTCACTAACACCTCAGTATTCAACCATGGGAATTAAGAGCATCATTACTAAGTCAGGAGAAAAAAGCAGCTTACAAGTGACTAAAGGGCTATCACTGTAAACAGTTATATTTCCCAGGAAATAAATAATGAGGAAACCCAGAAGACAAGGAGCTTATTTGTTTCTTCCAGTGCAAACTACTCTTCTGAAGGGGTAGCATTTATTAACTGAGGGGTGGGGTGTTTTATCTGTGGTTTTCCTTAAATCTCTAAAATAAATTCCCTGTAAGCTGTTTGGTGACTGCTAGCAAAGTTTTGCAGGTCCTTTTTTCATTTTATCCTTTCAATCATGGGAGCTTGGTAATTTCTCATAAACATATGCCACTGTTTTGCCCTTTCATTCTTTGTATGTAGAAATGCAAGAAGTTACAAATCAGAAGATACCAGCTGGACTAAGACTGTTGAGTGCTCCAAAGGTTTCTTACCAGTTTAGGTTTTAGTTGGTCCTCACTATCTCCATGCCCAAGGCGTCCATATCTTCCCTTTCCCCACGTGAAAAGGTCTCCTGCAGCTGTAATACAAGCGCTGTGTGCTCCCCCAGCAGCAATGTCAACCACTTCAATGCCTCTCAGAGACTCAATCACACGAGGGCGATCACAAGGGCTGAAAAGGAAAACATCTGTCAGGACAAAACTTTTGAGACAGAGCATTCACATTCACCAGTGTATGGATAGAAGCTTTTAAAACAAGAATGAGGACACCTAAAATCACTGAGTATTTGCTTTGCTCCAGTTTAATATCCTAAAGATGAGTTTTTAATATCCTAAAGATTTATTTTTAACTAGAAAAATTCAATCAGATTCATTTAACTAGAAAAATATATCACTCAGAAATATATAGAGAGAGGCCTATAAAAGCAAGAAGTATTTTACCATATATTACAGAACTACACGTAAACTGAAACTACAAAAACACTTTTATTAAAATCTAGTCAAATCTATCCTGGAAAATAAGTCCAATGTAAGACACATTACCAAAATTTCTAGCGTAAAATGTACTAGTATAAAAACATAATGTTGCCCCCATGAACTTAAGCACTCTTATTTGGTTCAGAACATTATTATCTGTAACACAACAGAACTTCTCACTTAATGGAGGCAACAGTGCATATGTAAATCAGAAGGACAATAGCAGTTTTGCTATCTAAAGTATCTGGAAATTCCACATACCTACAAGACAGATGCTAAAGTAAAGCCACTGAACTTTTCATATTGTCTTCTAACATATCTGTGGATGCTATACATAAATCAGAAAAACTGCTTACCTGAAAAATATGTTGAAGCTTTCAAATTTTAAAAGGTATGTTTCCACATCACTGCTTTACCCTGACTTGTGTGTATAGGGAACACTCATACAGCACTTTTAATATATAGCAACTGTGATAAGTATCCACTAACAGTTTTTTTAAATAACATTTCAAAGTGTTACTTGCCTTCGGTTTCCATGACCAAGTTTGCCATCCTCTGCTTCACCCCAAGAATAAACTTCTCCCTCAAAAGACAATGCCAAACAGTGCTTTCCTCCTGAGTTCACTGCAACTTTCTTTATGAACACATGTTGAATGGATTCCAGTAAAGTTGGAGTAGAAACTGACTCTGTTCCTCCAATTCCAAGTCTACCACCTGCTCCATATCCAGTGGCATATAGCTTTAAAGTAAAGAATAAAATTAGTTTTGTTTGCCTCATGCAGAACATTCCCTAGAAATTAATTCTAGAGAAGAATTCTTAATATATGTACATCGGAAAGCAGTTCAAAAAAGTAAAAAATCCAGTTGTTTACAGGCTTCCTATTTTCTCTCTTTTGGAAAACAAGAAATACTTTAAAGTATTTCACAAAAAAAACTTTGGGAAACTGTGGCTCTATTCAAGTCAGTAAGAACTCTCCCTGACTTAAAAGATTTAGTTTGAAATACTAAAGCTTATTTTGTAAAACTATCAAGAGACCATAGCTTTGCTTGATGACATTACAAAATCATTTATTACCTCTCCTTCCAAGAAGCCCTATTTTAGTTTTTGTTCTTTCTTCTAATAGAATATACACACCTAAACACAGCTGCTTCTTTCCCTTCCATCCATAAATACGATTTTAATTACTACCTTCACCTCTTTTTGTCTCTGAAAATAAATTTCTTTCAACAGAATGATGTCAAGAAATGCCATTAATCTGCCCTTTACACTTCTGTGAATCATTAGCAAGGATGATACTAACCCCAAGGAATCATTACAGTACCTCACTAGATGAATGTAACTGTTACACAAAGTTCTAGCTAAAATTCTCCATCACGTCCTTAACAGCTGCCATCTGTATAAAAATAAAAACTTTTCAAATTCATGAACTGCTTTTTTTCTCCTATACCTTACACTAAATTTCTACATTGAAAAGAAAATCTGAATGATTCCTTTTTGCTCACCATTTGAGCATCTGGAAATTAGATCCTGCAATATCTAAATAACATTTAGCCAACTGTGAATAATCTCAGATTACACTCCTCCACTGTTGGAGAGAAATAATCACCCCTGTTTTAGGGAACTCCGTGAGCATGCTGTTTGTACCCAACTTTGTTTTCCAAAATCTGATCATATTTTTGAACTGAGAACTAAAATACATGTCTTGTTTCACCCATGTAATGCTATAGTACACTGCATTCCTAGGAAGTACTGGTGGAGTTGTAACAGCTCAGATTCTCTAAAAAAACAAAACCAAAACAAAATTACTACTACTACTAACAAGAATCCTGTGCTATGCACATTATTTTTCATTTAGCCACACCCATTCTGACCGAGGGTGAAATATTTCAAGGGAGTCAAACAAGCAATCATTTACTGTATCCTTACTTTCCCATCAGCAGTCACTGCAAACAAAGTCTGTTCACCACCAATTAGCTGCACTGGTCTAAGGGTAGCAAGAGCTTCGCATGGAGTTGGGACTTTGACTTTTGCTCCTTCAATTCCACCAAGCTGTCCTCTGTGATTATGACCCCAACCATAAATAGTTCCACTCCCTCCAGCTGAAAGTGTCCAATCATCAGGTCGTCTGCAGAAAATGCAAACCAAACAAAATCTTAGAAGAGATTTTTAAAAGTCACAAAAAAAGCAGTTTATCACTGTTCAACAAAGTATCACAAGACCAAACCAGTAATAGCTGAAAGAAATTACCTATTCATCCACTGGACAAGCTGCTCATCCTGCTCTCTCTTAAAGACATCATGGCACTCATGAAGAACATCCATATTTTCATTATCTGCCATTAATTCTCGGATTTTCTTTGCCACCTGTGAATTATTTTGCATTGAACAACTTTATTCAAATTATCGGTTACTCCTTTCACAGTTGGCATAAAATAACTCAAACTCAGTGTATCTTTTTACATGTTCCATTAACCATTCAAGGTATTCCTGCAGTACCTCATCCAGGAAGAGGCGAGGTAACGGTGTCCTTTTATCAAGAGCCACAGCAACCCTGGATGCCATGCAGTATCTCCTGAACCAGGCCCATTTGTGTGTCTCTGCACAGCAAGGGAGAGTGTCCAACTCCAGATCACAAGCCAGAGCCACAAGCACCTGCAGACAATCAGAAAAGAGTTTTAGAGATTTATCAAAAATGCAACAAAAATCAGTAGGCATTTCATAGAGATGAACAGCACATAGGCCAGTAGGGCCTGACCCAATCTCAAAGACACGTAAAGTGCAAGGGACACAAAGAGTCTGAACATTACCCTCATGGATGGGCTAACATCAAGTGTACCCACACTATCTCACATGGTTAGATATCTAATTTCCTCTTTCAATCCAGTAATTTTTATAACCTCCCTGTGAAACACACTCCTAGATTAACTAACTTTTCCATATCAAATACCATGTGCTTAACCTTTTACCTTCCATGTCTAAACTAAGACTCCTTTGTACAATTCAATAAATTTTCTATTGATTTTCAATTTGACTCAATTTCAAATCAATCTTTCAGATGAATATTGTGAATAGCAGATTACTTCCTCCTCCTATAAACCTTTAAGTTTTTAAGATAGAGACACCCTGTTTACTTCACTTTTATACTACAAAGGAGGCTTTATCAGCCTTTTATTCTTGTTCTTCTCTAGAACTTCCTCAGCTTGTTTATTTTTACTTTGAAGTACAGGGTGCCTCTAAGACATTGTTATCTGCTCCAACTGGATATAAATAAAACCTTCAGAGTACTGAACTAACTAAATAGAAATACGCAACACTCCTATTAGGACAACTCAAAGTCACTTACCAAAAAGTTTGCTTACAAAATGTTTTTCTGTGTTTCTCTGCCCAGCTAGTTACTCCTTTTTTTCACTTGTATATTTGATTCTCCTTTTAGAAGAGTATCCTGGTTTTGTCAGTAAATGTTTCTGACATAGAACTAGGTAAGCTCAACACATTTCAAAAAAATCCCAGAACTATTTTAATGTATTCTTTACTGATTGTACTGCATTACCTTAAAGAAAGGGCTGTGGAGCAATTGCTTGCCACCTCTCACAATGGGGTCTTCATAGTCAAACTGTCGCTGCAAAGCTTCTGGAAGACCTTTAACCAGAGCAGCTAAAGCACTCCCTGTGAAACTCTAGAGACACCACACAACCAGAAAGTTAGTCGTCCTGTATGCATTACAGGAAGCACATTATTTAGAAGACTGTGACAAAACACAAATAACTTCCCAAACCACAGTTAGCTGTGTGAAGTACCATTTCCATCCACTTCTTAAAACAAAATTATTCCTACCACTTTTTGGCACTTCCAAAAGCACATCTATACAGACTTGGAACGAGGCTTTTTTTTTTCTTTTCTAAACTGGAGTACCTTTACAGACTTACAGACCTGTGCAAGAAGACTATTCATTTGCCCATTTCCTATTTTGCCATTAACACAAAAAACATCAGGGCTAGCACTTTAATGCTTCACATACATCTTAATGTGAAAAATGTGGAGAGCATCACTGCCCTCTTACCAAAGCTCGTGTTTCTCCCTCATTATCCCCCAGGATGCGGTTGATGTTAATGGATTGGCCAAACTCCGTGGTGAGCAGCTTCCGAAGTCTCTGCAAGGCCCACATTCTGTGGCCAGCAGCTAAGGGAAAATAAGCACACAAAGAACATAGTTACTTGAAACAATCATCTTAACTTCAAAAAACCAGACAATTTTAAGATTGTACCCACCTAAGGCACTCAGTTGAGCACAAGCTGCAAGAGAAGCTGCCAAGCGAGGAACTATGCTCCTGTTGGAAGCAAAATTTAGGCGAAAATCCAACAAACACGTAACCAAATCCATTGAGGGACATGAGAGAATGCAACGATCTGAGAGAAGGTCTTTAGGACCTGCAAGAAACAAAAAGCAACAACAACAAAAGAGCTGGGGAAGGTTCATCCTCAGACTGAAACAAGAACAAAACATAGACAGGATTTAGTTGACCAAACACAGCACTCTAGAGTGCCAGTCTGCATCTGATTTATCTGCTCTACTTTCCTTTGAAGAGACTGGAAGAAAGATGCACTTTCACGACTTAATTCACCTAATTTTAAAACAGATGCACTTCAAAAAATAAGGGCATTTCAGATGAATTGTGTCCCAGAAGTATCCTCTCTTCACTGATGAAGAGCCAAACTAGAGCAACTACAAAGTATTTTTCTCCCTTCTCTATGTATAAGTGCATGTCTCAGGACTTAGCTGAAAACGCTTCCTAAGTATGAATGAAAATGTTTTCTTAGTATAAACGTGAATGAGCTATTGAACTTTCTTGTGTAAATATCACACAGTAAGTTCAGTGTAAAAGCAAACAATAAAATCTACTCTTCCCCTCCTGTAAATTATGTCTCTGACACCTTACCTGCAGCTGGCATGATAGGGTAAACTGTAAATCTCCACCCCCATCCATTCACAGAGCCATCACTGATGAACTTCCACTTTAACTCATCCCCTGGGATTCGCAATTCACTAGACCAGTCTGACCACTCACGACCTGTTACAGTGGGCAAGACAAACATATTCAGCTAGACTGTATGAGCCAATATGCTAGCCACTCATCAAGAGCAACAGCTTAAATATTATAAACATCACACAAAGGCATTCAAGAAAAAAAGCTATGTAAAGCACATGAACATAAATGTAAAGATGTTATATTAACAAAACTAAGTCTTAAAAAGTTCAATTAGAAGTGCTAGCAGATAGCCTCAGTACTTTTAGTACCATATTCAGGAGGCAACTATGAAAGCTTACTAAAATCCATTGTCCTATCTTCAAATTATCTTTCATATTACAAAAAGATGTAACAACACATACATTAAATTAAGCTTTACAGCTTCCAACCAGGAACAAACCAGAAATATCTCAGTAATGAAATACATCTGGGGAAAAAATGGGTCAACATTAAAAGCCCACCTCATGACTGAACAGGCAGTAACTACTGAGATCCTTGCACATGATGTAGTGTATGGGTAAGTTCAACACAAAGTATGATGAGATTAAAAATGTTCCTCCAAAACCTACTACAAAGTAATAGTGCTTAAAAATTAAATCAGAGATATGAAGATTAAAGATGTGAAGAATTCATGTAGTGTCAGATACAAAAGCCAGAGCAAGAAACAGAAAGAAAGAGCACCAAGCTATTATTTTGGACATTTGACAGCAGAAGAGCATTTGTCCTGACTATATAAAAGCTGAAATTTGTCTAAGTACTACCTGAGAAAGGAGAAACCTAGTAAAGTAAGTATCTTTTTCCAATTTGTTAAAATACATTTTGTTTATGCAGAAATTCACACATGTTGGCAGGGGTGCTGAACACTGATTTTTTACACTCTATCTGCTCTTTGGAAAAACTGGACAATATAACATGCACTTCCCAGAGATTCTCTATATCCAAAGACAGAAGATGAATTTTTGTGTCTAGATCCCACAAACTTTTTACCTTAAAAGACAGAAACAATTTACAGAGGTTTTCCTCTTTTTTACTGGCAAATCCCAAACAAGAAGTCAGTCACAGACAGTGTTGCATTTCATTCAGCATTTAGGAGTAAATCACACAAGACACTTCTGTAAAGCACTGGTCCTCCTAACCTGATCGGACAGACACAATTCTGTTGACTCCATCCATGATGGTGAGTGGATCGTGACGCCGCTCTGTAGAACACTGGCGGTCAAATTCTACCCTCAGTCCCTCAGCACCTAAACAGCAACAGAGAGTTCACATATTTCTACAGAGCAATCATTACCACAGACAAATGCAGTACTTTAGAAATCCACATGAAACCAAACGCAGTTGTTTGGAAGACATAGCTCTCATTAATAAAAACAATTTATTTTGATTTAATGACCTTATTTGTCTGTAATTTCTTCTCTTTGAAAGGCTTAAATCACAGCAAGGTCATGTGAGCAGGGGTTAACAGACAAAAGACCAAACTAGAACATTTAAAACTGAAGTTGCAGAAGACAACACCTATTTACAGTTAAGGCAAAGAGCTTTTTGTTATCTGTAACTTTTGGTAAGTACTAAGTAACTTACTGAAGGAAGCACTAAATGAAAAGACATCATTAAAACAAAAAAGTATTTCCCTTGCTCAAAACTAGAAGATGAGCTTTCAATTACTGACCCTGAAGAAGACTCAGTCCTTCTCAGCTCAGTAACTGAACAGTAATGATATGCAACTGGAATCACACTCACTGAATCCAGAAACGCATATTGTATAGAATTGAGACTTTCATCAGCATGTAAGTGCTTCAAGAAATACTTTTTTATAGCAACAGGACACATAACATGGCTTTAGAAGTTCAATACAAGTTTTTGTGACTTAAGGAACAATTTAATGCAGGCAGGCTTAAAAATAATTGAATCTTGGTAGCATAAGTAAGAATTCTGTACCTGGTATTTTAACTGTGCCACTGGAAGATGTATCATCGGTGTATGGGTGGCTGCTCTCTACCACAACTGGTTGTGAAGAGAGGCGACCACTTTGTGAATCAGTTGCTACATCTTCTAGTTCAGTAACACAAAGCTCCAACAACATATCAGCAACCTAAGAAAAGAAAAATACACACTTCACAAACTATGTTTCATTAGTCCAAGAAATATAAACAAATTACTATTCTTCCCAATTTTAAAATAAATAACTTGTTTTTGGAACTCTGATTCATAAACCATCATATTAATTCAAAATTACTCTTTTTGGTAGTGCTAGAGCTAGAAAAATCGTTAAACTAAGAGCCAAAAACTTCAGTTTTCAGTAGGTAAACAAACAATTGTTTTCCCTTACAGAAAAAGCAAACTATTGAATCTAAGCTATGGAGCAAAGACAAAGAGATTAATGAAAGGCATAAATATTTAACCAGTATGTAATATTGCAAAACACTGTTTAGGGAGGAAATGCCAAAAGTAATAATTTCAAAAGAACAGTTTCTAATAAAAATTCTGACTCCAAAGCCACAAAAATCACACATAAACCCAAAGTTGTTCAGCTATTCACTAACCCTAGAAGCAAAACAACCAGAATTAATGTATAAGTGCACATAAATCATGTACCTAATTAGACTGGAAAAACTACATCTCAAGCCCAATGTAAATAGCTAATCATTGTAAATTGGGCAGGGGGAGTAACAGTTTTAGAAATCTTAAAAGAAATGCATTGTTACCCATCAGGAAAACTACTATTTGAAAGGTAAGGCTACAAGAAATATTAAATAGCTTTCAGTTCATTACTGTACACAGATATTCTATAAATAATTTATGATTTGTAACATTTTGTCAGCTATGTCAAAAAAGCCCCACACCCATGGATACTTTCTATAGAGTTCAAAACTTCAATGCATGAAACCTAAATCTTAACAGTTAAGAACTATTATATCGTTAACAACACAATACACTAACAGCATTTTTGGCTAGCCATAATGAATCAACTTGAAAAATAAACTCAGATGCAAAAAAAACCCAAAAAACCAGTAATGGAAGTTTTTAAACTAATATTCTGCAGATTGAAGAAACAGAGCTTGGTTAATTCAGCTTTATTCCAATAACCACAGACACTTGACCAATATGTACATACATTAATTAAGCTTCCATGTTAATGTCTAATTGCAGCATAAAAAATTGAGGAATTAGTTTGTTACTGACATCTGTAGCACATATATATATTGATGTAATATTTCCATTAAAATGGTTAAAGCTCACATGCATTTAAGTTCAACTCAAGTTTTCATGTTTAATAACTTTCTCTTTATGTTGAGCTGCACTTCCAATACAAGAAACTATTCCAGCAAGTTAGTAATAAAAAAAGCATAGTTAAAATGCAACAGAAACAACACCTGACCTGTGGGTAAGCTGTGCCCATGCCAGAGAGCACAGCAGAGAGAACATCTCTTCCCTTTTCACCTGCTCGGTTGGACACTGCAAGCTTTAGCAGGTCAACCATGACTCGCGTGTCATCTGGTACCAGGAGACTTGTGAATTCATCCAAGTACTGTGGTTCTGGGCCAGATACCTTACTTTGACTTTCTACATCCTACAAAACAAACAACACACATCCCTCTGTCTTTGGATAGATTTTAAAAAATGGAGTAATTTTACAGAATAACTTTTGAAACACAAAAAAAAAAAAAAGCAAAACTACTTCATAAAAGCATGGTAAGTTTTAGAAGTTTTTTTTTTTTACAAGTTTTTTAAGTTTAAGACTTAAGTTTTAAGAAGTGTATTGACAACATTACTTCTTTGGTTTTTGTCATGGTTTCTGCAATAATACTGGCAGCTCCAGGATCATCTGTGACTGGAATGAAAGGACGGGAAGAGGCAGCAGCAGCTGAGGGAGTAACAGCAGATGGTGTCACAGCATCTTCTGAAGGAACAACCTAGACAGAACAAATAATAACTAATGAAACTGCCAACAAGTCGTTGTAAAACCTTAAAGAGTTGAACTATTTACTAGAAGGGCTACTGTTCAAAGACAGCAGCAATTTAAAAACAGTATTAAGTCCAAAACCAACAGATTCACTGCCTGTACTTTTAGCTTCTATTTTATGTTCCTAGTGTGGGTAAAACAGCCAACACTCCCCTCAATGGCAGCTGCTACAAAAACATACAATAAAACATCAGTGCTTGCAGAAAAGTCTACAAAGTAGAAGACAAGCCCTGACAATACATATCAAATTCACAGTTCATCGAAGCAAAAGAGACCTCTTCAGTAGTATGCCTTTTATTTTTTCTGCTTTTGTTAGCAGCTGGGAATCAGAGTAGAATTTCATTCAGGGCCTCATGTCTACATCAGTTGATCTAAGTTGACAACTAGATTTCATTAAATAATGCTCAAATATCCTGTTATTGACTTTTTTTTTAATATCACGCCTGTAAAATTAATTCAATACTTCTAAAATACTAGTAGAAATCATCACAATTGCATTTAAATGACACAATGCTTTCTGAAAGTTCAAAACTGATTTCACATTAAAATTTGAGTTTTTTCAAATCTGACATGAGCAGAGAATCCAGTTCTAAAATTAGAGCATGAAGGAATTTTTTATTCTCTGCTACCATCAGACTATTTGAGATATTTTTCAGCTTTACTGGCAAAAACTGATGAAAAAAAATAATGTGACACTTTACCTCCCCTCTCCTGTCCTGCCATGGGTTTGGGCTCAGCCTCTCCTCGATATCTCCTACAAGCACACACTCATCTCCATTTGCAGGACTTCCTGCAGAAGTAGCATCTGATGGTGGGGCTGGTGATGAAGAGGGACATTCTACTGGTGCAATCATACTTGCAGGCATCAGTGCTCCAACAACTGCATCCCTGAAATCATTTAGGATGGATTAACATCAACCTAATTATATTTCCTTGTTAAACATGAAAAATGACATTAGCTTGCCTTAATAAAATAAAGTAAGGTTTCCACGCTCCAGAATGCAGAGAGTAAATAATTGTTATTCTCCTTTGGGCCTGATGCTTCAATATTTAACGTGAGTTTCTCTTTATAAATTTTAGCAAAAATATTCTCCTCTGCACTAAAAAGGGTACTGCAAAGTTTCATTGTTCTTTCCACTCTGTCCTCCACTGCTTCCTCCGTATCATCCATCATAATTTACTTACACTGCTTCTACATTATTTACTTGAGCATTCCTAAATAAACAATTTTTTTCCCCAGGCAATGAAACTTTTGTAAACATAACCACATGAAGCTAACATTAAAACCAAAAGAAAATTTAAATGAAGCTTAGGGCCATCCTGAGGAGTCCAAAGCTGTTAAACAATTTCGACCCGACCCAAGAGTCCCTAATAGGTGGTAATTTATGTAACCTTTTGCTCTGCAACAGACAAGAATGTTTCCATGCCTACCTGGCATACATGATTTGTAATGCGATCAGTATATGAGAGAGTGCCTGCTGTTTGGCAACATTCCCATCAAGTGACAGGAGAATCTTAGCAAGGGAAGGGCGATTTGGCTTGGAACTGTTTGCCCCACTGATTTTGTTACTGGCAGCAGAAGAATCTGCATCTGAAGGAACACCTAAAAAGAGGTGGAGGGGAAAGAGAAGGTAAGCATTTTTCAATGGTATAATACATAAAAGGAACTCATTCATCTAATTTCTTGTTAAAGCAAAAAACATGACTGTAAAACTAAGTCTACAGTAGATTCTTAAACTGCACTTCCTATAGTTACAATATTTAAGTCAATACTGTGGCTTTCATAAAATAGTATTTGAACTTGTTACTTACTCACAAAAAGTAAGGTAACACAGATAGAAATATTTTGGTAATCATCACCTAAACTAAGTTTAACTTACACAAACATTCTGAAATAACAAGAATATTTCGCAGGCACACATTGCCTTGGTCATGAAAAAGCTTAATTAGCAAAATGTTTTATGTTCTTATATTCAACACAAAACACTGCTATTTTGAATCTCTAATTTTTAAGTCACTTATCATAGATGTAAGAGGTAATGTGTAAGAAGTTTAATATTACTGTAGCATTCATTTACTATTACCTCCACAAGGAGAAAGTTCTTGGGGTGTTTGAGAAAGCATGTTGCATTTTAATTTAAAAAGTCTACTTTCATTAAGAGGTTTGGTTGGGTTTGTTTTGGTTTTTTTTAAAGGTGTATTTTGGTTTGTGATATTTTTGTAAATGGATTTCTTTTGCACTCTTCTGTCACCTCTTAAATCACACACAAAAACAAACACTCCAATGGCAGTAAAGGAAAAACAATGTAAGGCAACAAACACCAACCAAGATAAGAAGCACCTAAAGGGTCCCTCGCTGTCTGGAAAAGTACTGGCTCATGAACAGATGGTGTAGCTACATCCACCGTTGTCCATGCCACACTGTGGGAAGATCCACAAGCAACACGTGTGATTTTCTGGCCTTCCAAGCCCTGGACAAGAGTGGGTTTCCTATTGACTGTAGTAGTTCCATTGCCTTGTTGCCCATGGTCATTGTCACCCCAAGCGTAAACCTGCCAGGAAAAGTTTCCACATATTACTTGGCTTTACTGCTTATCTCATTGAATTTTTTTTTTTAATTCCTAAAAAGAACTTCAGTGATTTGTGCCAGTAATCTAGGGCACTTTAGAGAATCTACTGTCATGACATTTTCCCCCTTCATTAAATAATGCAGGCATTATCATACATTAAAAGAAGGGGAAAAAAAAAAATCAAAGCAGCACTTTATCAGATGATTCATAAATTATTGCCAATTCACAATTGATCAGTTGATTCATAAAACACTCAATGTTCACAGTGAACAGTAAGTTAGAAGAATTACTTGCTTAATAATTACATTAAAGATCTGAAACAATATTATGATAAGGCTGAAAAATCTGTCCAGAATACTTTCTGCTTCTGCATTTCCAGAGTAAGAAGCAGAAAGCTGATCATGAGATAATACAAGGAAAACACTACAAAAGCTCCTATGACAAAAATATTTAAACTCCAATCCTAATATGAAAGCTAATACCTTTTAAATTACAATCATGCTTATATTTATGCAAGACTTTTAAAAGCAGGTAAATATAAGTAGAAATTTTTATTTGATTTGATCAGTACAAATACCATTATACTTTCCTTCCTAAACACTTTAGTTCATACATTTCTGCATCAAGGAAAGAGGAGAAAGGAGGGTGATGCACAACATACCTGTCCAGTGTCAGTAACTGCCAGACAGTGGAGTGCTCCCACAGCCACGTGCACGATCTTCTTACCCCTCAGTCCTTCCACAACCTGGGGCTTTCGCACATGTACGTCTGTGCCATGGCCCAGCCTGAAGTAGTCACCCTTACCCCTGCAACATAAACGTAACATTCAAAACAACTCTGCAGTTGACACGTTCCTCTTCACTGCAGCTTCCCAACTGAATATACTTAATTTATCACTGCATTAAACACCCACAGCAACCAGCAAATGCTTCAAAACTGAATTACAAAGGCATGAGAATGAGGATAACTGCAGTTCTATTACACCATAGCTTCTCATCTCAATATACAAGGGCATGATTATGACTGTTTTTTGTATGCAAAGCAACTGGTATTACATTTAATCTCCTCTGCTGCAGAAACACTGCAGTAATAAATGCTTACAAAATTCACATGTTTTGATAAGACTTGGACAGATTTATACTACTGAGGATACACCTAACAACAACAGAACCTTTAACAAGTCTACTCCCATGAAAAAAATACACAGGAACTAAAATGTTGTCAGAATTGAGTTTTTTCTCAATGTTGGAAGCCTCAGTATAGGTTCAAGTCTCCATAATTTAAACTACTCCAAAGTTGTTATACACAAACTGCACTAAAAAAATAGCCTACACAAAAGTAATGTAAACACCTTTAAAAGCCTCTACCAAGAATGTCAGTAAAGAAACAAACATCAGAGATTTCTCCCACTATGTTTTTAGTAACCACTCACGTGGTTCTTTTGCTCACCACCATTTTTTTCTCAAGAAAGGTTATGTTACAATGGAGAGAAACATGATACAGAGCACCGTTATCTACCTGAAGTTATAACCCAGAAGTTGTGATTTTTTTCCTCACACCATTACAAATCCAAGAAGAAAAGTTTAGAAGCAACTCAGCCATCCTAAAGTGCAGACATTTGAGCTGAAATAGACCTGAAAAAATTTCCTTGTAGACTTGTAATGTCATGTAAGAGCTGTAAATTTTTGACTAGACGTAACTGTGTTAAGGAAAACTAGGGCAGGGAAGGAATGAACAATTTTAGAATGAGTTCTTGAAAGGAAAAAATGACTGCCAAATTCCCTTTTCCCTTGCTCTTTTTGTCACTACAAAAAAAAAGTAAGAGGAGGGAGAGCAAGAAAGAAATACAATTTCCAGTGGCTACTCTGAAAAACAACATCTCTGTTAAAAACTTTTCTCCCCTTTAACAACAGTAGCAGCTTATAAAAATGAAAGTTTTGTGAATTTCTCTTCATATCCTTCAGCAACTGCTGACAAATAACACAACGAAAATGACTGGTTTAAGTCTACTGAGCTTTGATATACATCTAATGGGTCACCGTCGTATTACACAAGGATGGGGTAAGACCTTGATCTGGTTAGTGCTCTGATGCTGACCTGCCATGCAGTAAACTCTCAGATTTTACAAAATGGCTTATAAATTTGAAAAGCCAGATTTGTGTTCAAAACAAAGCAGAAACAAGCAGGCAAAAAGAAGAAAAATAAAACCATATCTGAGTAACTCTGAGTGATCATCTCAGACCAATTCTTGCTCCAAGGCATCATTACTGACAACTTAGTGGCCTTCTGAGCAGCAATAAGCTGACCAAGCTGTTGCTGTCTTCCTGTGTCCCCAGCGAAGTTCTTCCCACCTGCTCTGAACTTCAGCTACTTCCTTAATCTCCTGCATCCTCACTCTCTCAAGGCTCTGCTTCAGCTGTAGGCTACACAGTCCAGGCTATGGCTCTCAAGTTATTTTTCCCCACTCCACTCCAAAGTCCTGAATTACCATTTCTTTACATTTTTCATGGTGACCAAGAGAGGGAATGACCTTCCCTTTCCTCCACTAATTCCATAGGACCCAGCCATTCTAAAGAGTTTGACAGATAACAAAGCATGTGACAAGACACAGTGTTAGAGGAATTGAATGGATACAGCTCGTCTGGAAGAGCTGCCAATTCAAAAGACAAAACACACAGATAAGGCATGATTGGACTCAAACAGCATTGAATACAGCAAACACTTAGCAACTTCTTTGTTAATACTTCCTGACAAATGGAACATACCATGTCCATACCACTCCTGACTTGGTCAGTGCCAACGAGAACTGTGCACCACACTCAATCTGACAAACGCCTTGGCCATTCAGTCTTTCAATGTTCTGAGGAATGTTGCATCCTTCACTTCCTCCTCGGCCCAGTTTTCCAAAATCACCATCACCCCAAGAAAACACCAAACCTAACAAACACCAAATTGCAAGTCAAACAGTGATCACAGTACTCCCATGTGCTAGAAAGCTTCTGGAACAATCTACTCCTACCTTCATCTGTTAAAGCAAGAGTCTGAGCATCTCTGCTTCCACAAGCAACCTGAATGACTCGGTGGCCAAGGAGCACTTTAACCTACAAAACAGAAGGAGTAAGTAAGCCTTCAAAGAAATTATGTTTAAAACATTACAAACGTTTCCAAGGTCTTATGACTCATCTTGGTCACTGTGCCCAGCCTAAGCAAAGAACTATCAAGCCATGCTCACTTCAGAATCCAACATTGCTACATGGTAGCTTCCAGCTATGCATCCAAGTAGATGCAGGACATCAATGCTGAAAACAGCACTAGCCATTTTACACCACTTTCCACAGAAGTGACTGGGTCTCTTTGGCCTTTCTGAAATAGCTTTACTTTCACTAGAGGTATTTGTACCAAAAACTAACTTAGATCACTCCATAACAATGTCTTCATACTGCTTTCACGATTTTTGTTGCTTTAGCTTCATGCTCTCCTTTATTAAACACATCTACATTTCGTCAGAAACAAGAGACATTGATTTTACCATCTTAGGCTTCAGCTGTGTGGTATTATCTCCATGTCCTAGTCTTCCATATTCTCCAAGACCCCACGTATACAGTTCACCACTAGAGGTAATAGCAGCACTGTGGGAACTGCCACAGGCAATATCACGGATGCGTTTGGTTTTCAACGCTTCGATCAGCCTGGGTTTATCACAGTTCCTAGAGAAAAACGAACAACAAATCCACTCTGTTAATTATGGAAAAGCCACACAATATACTCCAACCGTTGCAATAAAAATTGTGCAATAACGAACAGCAATCTCAAGATAAAATAAGATGCAACACTCCGATTCCAAGATGTACTCTTCAGAAGCACCATAAGTCTAAAGTTTACATTATTTTAATGTACTTCAAAATTTATTTAAAGTGTATTTTATGCTTCTGCTGCAAAACTTAGGTGAGAAATTCAAAATGTCAATACGATGAATCAACTAAAACAGTGCATAATAGAAAGTGAAAACACATTTCCTGTCACTGCCCAAAGCTGAGTGATTTATTAGCAGTGGACAGAGACAGACAGAAGGGTTAAGAGATGACATTCCCATCCCAACTTTGCTCTTCAAGATAGAGAAATCAGAAATAGAATTTACTGTTAGGCTTCTATGTGAGTACTAGAAATATCTACTCTTCATGTGGTTACAATGTTATCTTAATTCCAAAAAAATATTCAACTCAAGATTTTCTGATATTGACTGTACCAGAACCACCACTTAGACTCCATAAAATTATGCACAGCCTCTGGAAATATTACTACTATGAAATGCCCAAGAGTTCCAAATCTCACTTTCAATACAATTACGTAAAACATGAGGAAGTTGAACACCCAACAGTAATACTGCTCTCATCTGGATTTTCCTTTTCATTAGTCTGACCCAGCCTTATAAACATTTATTTGTTGTAATATATTAGCCATCTGAATTAATTTTTTACATATTATGGGCAGGTCCTCAAAACATATCAGAATGACAAGCAAAGATTTACCCAGCGGCTTTGTTTATTAGGGTTTTTTCTTTCAAAATATTGTTCTGTGGGTACATACAAAGTAAAATATGAGAAAATTCAAATTTTCTTCAAAGCCATCCTTCAGAAGACTAAACTAAGTATTACTGAAAAGTGTAAGAAGTTTATTTCTGGCTAACAAGTTTGTGAACGGAAATCTAAAGAAAAGGGCCATAAAAGGACAGGCTTAAATTATGAACTGTTGCAGCTCAGGAATGTAAAATTACTATGGTTTTTTTTACTCCTTCAGGAAACTCTGAAAACCATACCTTATAAAAGCAACCAAAAACTGTATGTTCAAAAGTAAGCAATTTCATCGGTGACATTCGAAAATATTACTCAAGACTTTATCTACTAAGTTATCTTTCCATATTAATTGAATGCCTTTTTAAATGGCTGAAGACTGCTAAAAATGCTGCACCATAAATGAGCATATACTGTGGGGAAAAAAAAGTCTTCTTACAACACATTTTTTTATTCCTACTGTATTAAAAATACTGGTGTTGTCAATAGTGGTGGTCAGCAGTGCTGTAATACTCAACACAAATCTTTTACTGAAATACAGACAGATTTGGAATCCTTACATTCGACTGAAGTGACCAAGTTTTCCATCATCTCCTTCACCCCATGAAAACACCTTTCCATCAACAGTTAATGCCATTGCATGCCGGCCACCTAGAAGTGCGAACACAAATTTACATTTTTGAGCTTTCAAGCAGCCAGCAGGTCTAGCAACAATTTGACATTGCTGTACTTCTATAATGCAACTGTACCAGCCCTTCAGCTCCACACACATTATTTATTTTCTTCAAAGCTTTCACATGATTTAATTTAAAATAAAAAGCTTTTGTGCAATTAGGTCTCCTGGCACATTGTAAAAGGAAAAAAAAAGCAAATCAATAATCACTCAATTTTCTATTTTCAGAGCTGCAAGAAAAAATAATGAGAAAAACAAACCGACCATTTATAAATATTAAAAATGAAAACACTTTGAATCCAATGGAAAAACCAAAATTACCAAAGTTAACTTCCAGCAGATAAGAAAACTTGTATGGTCTAAATTCACAGATTTTAATAACACAACCATTAGATTTAATCTGTCATTGTGTACAACAGACAGAATTTAATAACCTGTATTTATTTAAAAAAAGAGCATCTGATATGCTAGGGCATCACAGCACCCAAGAAAATTGCAAAGCAACTCTTTTCAGGTTTAATATGTTATGTCTATGTATCTAAGGACAGCAACAGTCAGTACCTGAGTGAACAGCCACCTTCTTTACCACATAGTTGCTGAGAGCTGTAATCTGGCGGGGAATAGGCACAGTTCCACTAGATATTCCTAAACCCAGCCTTCCATTTGTGGCTTCTCCACAGGCATACACTTTACCCTCTACGGTCACTAAAATGAAGAAAACAGTTGGAAACACCATTAGTGTTTCACAGCTCAAAATCTGTTTCTGCCCTTAAACAGTTGTAATTATTTTACACTCACGCTACCTGCGAAAAGGCTTTTGGATCCTCCAGCTACTTGCACAACATTCAAGGCAGAAAGGGTTTCAGAAAAGGAAGGGACTTTTATCTAGAGCAGACAGGAAATTAAAATCATTATGATTCACTTTAATGTTTTACACTTTAAAAAGAAAAGCTCTTAAGTTATAAAGCGGTTAATCTAACCGGTACTTTTGGATGCTTCACACGAACCAATTCATATACACCACGCAAAAGACAAAAACCAATTAAAAATTTTTATACTGAAACTATGACAAATACAAAACCTGAGAAAAAATGAAATGTGATAAAGACAGGGAATTTCTTTTAGTAAAGCTTTTTTATGAAAACTGAAGAATACTGGAAAGGTTAACTTTTTGTTTCTCCAAGTTTTGTACAACTTCCAGGTAGAAAGAATACATTAAAAAGTACATGAAAAGTTTTATTCTATGCATGCAAACAACAGGAACAGAATATGTATAGTGTTATACATTTTTAAAGTAATTAATTCATTATCATCTAAAACAAATAATTGAGTGGCTCATAAAAATCAAGACAGATTTCAGAGTAACAACCAAAATGTAAATTTTCTCCAGTTTTCCACCCAGCAGACATCTACATGTCTTAACAGTAAAAAGCCACTGAAACCTACTCTTTGTAGCTTTCAGTAATAAACTGTAAAATTCTGATTAAGTCTGAACTGAGTTTTATGACTCATATTTTATTTTTTGTTGTTTCTCTTTTTTACTGAAGTATGAAAACAACATACCTTGGAACCTTTTAGCCCTCCCAACTGGTCTTTGTCATTTAGTCCCCAAACAAAAACTTTGGTTCTTATTGTAGCTGCTGATTCAAGCCCAGCTGCCTTCTTTCTAACAAGACTGAACATATTGAGAAAAGACAAAACAGTCAGTTTAGCAAACAGTATGCTGTAGCATAGACACTTTTTTTACTGTATTTACTGAGTTTTACAGTTTGAAACAGTTTCAGGACTCAAACTACACAAACACAACAAAAAACCAGAATGTTTTGCTGAGCAGTAGTAAATACATGTCTCACATATCAAATATAAGCACATCAAGTTTTTAGCTCAGTTTCCAGCCCCATATAGACTGCAAAAGGGGATGAGTCATACAAAATGTTACACCTCACCAGTGTGATCATCTCAGAGAACTTATTGACAAAAGATCTACTTACAATTCCAATACACTAAGACAATGATTTCTCTTTACTATCATTCAATCTAATATAGGTGCTCTTTCTGCAATCATCCCCAGAGTTGTAAGAACAGACAACAAGGCTCTTTATCATTTCCTCCTGCCTTCACCACTGCAGTTACTTACCTCCCAGTGTTAGCTTTATCGTCATCCTCTTCCTCATTATCAGAAGCTAGGAAAGGGACTGCAGCCAAATCTTCATCCTCTGCACGTATACGTCCCAGTATGCTGAGGCCGTGTATTTTGCAATCAATCCCAGAGCTTCTGCACTGCTTGATCGCAATCTCAATATACCTGTGGTACTAAGAAGAAAAATACTGTATGGGCATCTTTTGGGTTCTATGGAACTTTATAAAAGATAGCAAAGAAATAGAACTTTTGCTAGACTTTGTCACTTTAACAAAATGAATTTGTCATTTTAAATACTTGACTTTTCAGCCCTAAATAATTCATACTTTATCATTAGCATATGACCTCATTCATTTGTGAAAGATTTCACTCCCAATCTCATACAATTCATTATGCATTTCTCCTTGCTGTTAATGGAAAAAATCAGAACTGCTACCCAAAATTACCCCCAAAATTTATGTTTATTGGAATGCCTTACTAGTTCACAGCTATACTGATTTACATAAAACCCCCTAAAATAATCTAAGTCTATTATAGTGTTACACTGTTACTGTGGTATCTTTTTAGAATCATTAACTTTAATAACTTGCCAGAAATACTACTAAGTTAGAGGAAAAATAAAATACCATGCTTTAATAATCAAAACAATGCTTTTTATCCATCTCTTGCAGCACAATATTTTTCTGCTGCACACAACAGAAATCCTCACACAAATTTCACTTACTTCAGTACAATCACTGAGTAGAGGCACTGTGGTGTCTGTAGGATTGATATTGATTGTCTTTAGCTCTATAAGGTTATTTAGGGAATTACCACCTAGAAAACAAAACATGGAATGAAAAATATTTTTGGATAGGGCATTTGTTTCATAAACAGGCACTCTGCATGTTAAACAGATGACTATGTTAAAAGAAATCAGATAAACACCTGCTGTTAAACACAAAAATTTTTTTTTTTTTACTTTAGAGAATACACACATACCTGAAACTACAACTAAGGAGGGCATGTAGCTGCTGTCTGCAGGGTCCACTATCATCTTTAGTCTGTGAACAAGAACATCTGGAAAAATCTCCAAGCGAATCCAGTGCTAGAAGAAACACAGAATTTCATTTTTAGACAGTATCATTATGGCCACCATACGTTTAAGAAGAATATATATGTGATATTTTTGAAGAAAGCATGAAAAACGTTTCTGAATGGCATGGAACAGCTGCAATATATGGAAACTGGCCAAAGGGAAATGACCTTGTGAACTTCTTGCTTGTCCTACCTCCAATTACAAGAGAAATATTTGTAGCAAACAATTTATTTCAGCCAAGACCAACACCACTGAGAACACAAGGCACAGCACAATTGGAGGTCAAGAAAAGGGACATAATGTAAGTCTTAGGTTACAGGCTGTAGAAAACCTAGAGGAAAGGTACTTCGGGATATTCTCAGCATGGCCATCAACCGAGCATGAAAACACGCTGGACAGATGCCCAGCTGCAAATCCTGGTGCCTGGGTTGGCCACAAAGCACTGCTGCAGGCCAATAAAACTGGTATACCATTAACTAAGGAACAACGTATTTTATGCATTATCTGGATAAAGGAGTCAAATGTACATTAAGGAACTTTGCCAATGACACTAAACCAGGAAAAGCTGTTGACTCCCTCCAAGACAGAGAGGCCGTGATAGACTAGAGGGCTCAGTAATCAGCAATGGTATGAAATTTAACTAGGCCAAGTGTGGCATTCTCCAGCTGGGATGGTGTAATCCTGCTTGTACTTACAAACTGGGGGATGAGAGGCTAGAGAGTGGCCCCACAGAAAGAGAGCTGGGGGTTCCAGTGGATGAGCAGCACTCACAGTCCAGAAAGCCAACTGCATCCTGGGCTGACTCAAAACAGCAGTGACCAGCAGGTCAAGGGAGGGGACTCTGACCCTCTACTCTGCTCTGGTGAGACTCCACCCGGAGTGCTGCATACAGCTCTGGGCTCCTCAGCACAAAAAAACCTCATGGACCTGGTAGAGTGGGTCAGAAGAGGGCAACAAAGGCCATCAGAGAGATGAAGCACCTCTCCCACAAAGACAGGCTGAGAGAACTGGGGTTGTTCAACCTGGGGAAGGGAAGGCTCTGGGGAGATCCTCTTAAGCAAGAAGTATGTCATAATAAAGCATTTAGGGCTTAAAATTACCTTTCCTTGTGAACCAGAAGACTGCCAGCACTGCTCACTACCATCAATAAGACGTGAAGCCTGATTCACAGAGGATGAGACATTCAAATTCTTGACTATCCTTGACCAATCATCCAGTAACATTCCCCGCTGGCTACTGTGCCGTCTCTTCAGCTGCTTTCCAGAACGCCCACTGAACACGGGAGACTGACCTGCACGGTCAAGTGAAACATTAAGCATGGACCTCTCAAAGAAAATTGCTTCTATGAAACCCATAAGCAGGGTGAAAGGAAATACAACAAATCCAACATTTCAGATATGTAGTCTAGTCTGTATTTAGAACACAGAAGCATGTCACACGGGTATGGTACTAGTACAGAACACTCAACGCTTAAAAAGCGTTGCTCTTTTTTTGAAGGAGCTTCAACTTCACAAGTTTTTTACTAGACAGCTACTTGAAATGGTCCTTCCTTTTAAAATACAGATCAAAATTTGGGATGATAAACAATTCAAAATACAGGCCCACAGCACATGAATTTTTTACACTGTTATAGCCTATGAAAAATATGCAACCAAACCTCAACGAAAATCCCCTACCAGAGAACAAATAGCTAAGTTGGAGCACTCAAAAACTCATATTTTGCTCCAGAAGGAGGTATTTTATTGAGATATAGATTTCCTCCCTACAAAAGCTCATTTCCACTTCCCTTCACCGATTTTGTACCATCTAGAAAGCTTAACTAAAAGAATATTGTAACTCCTCTATCCTAGAGAGGGCAAGGGGAAGGATTACAGACTCACACCATACCAGATGCAGAACCATATCAACTGACTTATTAAAAGAAAGTCTTTCTTGCCCTTTAGACAAACCATCACACACATGCAATCCATGTTCACAGTCTCAAAGGGGAATCAGCTTTATTCACTTCCCAAAACAATTAGACTTGTTATGTGTAAATACAAAGAAATTTAGTCCAGAAGTCTGCATTAACTTGCAAATACTAGGGTAAGATTGATTTTTAAACAGGTGGATGGAAAATAAAAGCAAATATCAGGTAAGTTTTGCATAATAATGCAAAGCCCAAAAGTTTTGGAGTTAAAATAGCTATACATGCTCCTGCCCTAGAAAAAAAAAATTCTCATTATGAGTCTTTCAAAAGGTTTCCCTTCCCCATCACATTCCTCTGGAGTCTCCACATCACAGAGGAAAGGAGGCAACAGCCATCACACACTGATAGGCAAAATACTTGAAGAGCAACTGAGGCACAAGAAGGCATCTTAGGTATTTCCAGCTGTCCCCACCATCGTGAGAATTACATTCATCTACATCTAGGTCAGTAGCAAAAGGCCGGAGGATTAGAGAATTACAAATTTTACTTTTGGTGTAGGTAAAAATGCCATTCTGACATGTAGAGTTACTGTCATAGAGACATTTTTTAAACTTTTTAACACTACAAAAAAGGCTTAGGGGTTAATGTTTTGTTGTAGTCCATCACATGCAATTGTAGCAGTGCTATAAATGTTTTGTTGTCTAGGGGGTCAGTCTGAATACTAATTTCATTATATTAAGGAGCAGAAATTTAAAATTGTTTTTTTAATAAGAACTTAAATGCGTTGCAAATTAATCTAAGAAACACAGACTGCAAAACTTACCTGGTTCATTTATCCTGCCAAAAGTATGTCTGGTGTTATGCTTCCTCGTTTTAAAACAAGTCTCACAGAAGTCAAAATCATCACAGTTTCTGCATTTGAATCTAGGCCCATTGATAGGAAACATCTGACAGCCATCACACCTGATTTGACAAGAGAAGAACAAATAAATATATACATGGCACAAGCTACTTGTAACATGAGACAAGATAACAGAACCAAGACGATAAACGATAACCCATATACACCAAGAAAAAAAGCAAATAATCACTTACGTGACTCCAGGATGAATGCTAGGGACCAATTCCATTTCTGACAACAAGCCAGTCCAGTGTGACTGTTGAGGAAAGTCTACAATAACATCTTTTCCATTGGCACTAAATGCTGTGACAAAAACATGGAGAAAATACATGTGTTGCAAATCTTTATAAAATAGAAGCAAAAAGTGCTTAGTATTCAATTTTAATTCCTCTACTCTGATTTTTTCCTCATTTTTTTTAGAAACCATTCCCAAGTAAGAATGTACTTGTAAGCACAAATACAGTATGACCAAAATCTGTACCTCTTCAAAGAACCAGTGTTCCACAGTTTTCTTCAATAATATCCCTTACAGCCTAGTGCATCCCACTTTCTCCTCACTTCCTTATGAAGCCTTCGAGTTAGAATTACTTCTTACAGGAAAACCATTTGTGGTTCATCCAAAGTGTAAAACAGAACTGCAGCAGGAAGCTGCACAGATGCTTAAGGACTTTCATTGTATGTGAATGAAGTGAATGAAGCATGGCAGGTGGACATGCTAACAAAATGGGCTGCCACAGAGTACATGTCTATAAATTCACCACAGACCTCAAATGCATTCTGTATTGCCTATCATCCTACAGTACTCCACAAAACACTGTGATTTTTAAGTGTGTCTAGAAAAAAGTCTGTGTGGTTTTGAGTTTTATCACCTCAACATGCCCCCTTTTGAATATACATTACCTTTGACGATGCCCACACTTCGGTGAGTAACTGATCCCCATTTGTATTTGGGAGTGGTGACAGAGCTTTTCACACGCACTTTGTCACCTATCTTGATATGAGAGGCAGAACTCTGTGGTGGGAATCCTAGCAGATGCAAGAATAAATGTATAGTGAGTGGCACTTCCCGCTCCAAAAAGAAATCTCTCTTAGTCTACCATTCACTATTTTAGTTAAAAAGCAGTCAGAAGTGAACTCACCTAGAAGCTCAACATGGATATATCTGACCCAGTAAGTACCACCCTTTTGTTGCCAATCACACTGCACGTTCAGGTCATGCAATCCATCTCGATCCAATTTAATAACTTTGCCTACATCTCCTTCACAAACCTCCTCATAGGTTCTGCAGCACCTAACCATCATCCCCACCTAGGGAAAAAAGGACAATAGAATGCAATAGCTTTGTAAAGGCTTTAGTACCAAAAGGAAAGTAGTTTGAATGTAGCTTTTGATCATCATACTTACCTGAATATTCTCCCTCACATACACAGCATAGTCATCATTGCTTAAGAAATCAGCTCTTTTCTTATAGGTCTGGCTCTCTGTTACAACTGCACCACTTGACTGGAAAAAAGTCCAAAATAAATATGAAACAATTACAAAATCTGTTTTCAATTCGGATAAATAACATTGTTAGCAAAGACAGAAGATAACCCAACAAAACTATTTATGGATTATTCTCAGTTGTTTTATGTCATGTCTAAGAAACACAGTGCAAACATGATCTTGGTAACTGCTTGGAAAGCTTGGGACAGCAGATTGTCCTTGCACTCTCACCATTTTCCCAAAAAGGGAATAATTACAAAATTTGCAGCACAACTTAGGTCTACTAAGTTAATACTTACAACAGGACAAGCAGCTTCAGCTTCTTCCACTTCTTCTGCTATTTCCTCATCTGAATACTCATCGGAGATAGTATCAGCATCAGACAGATCGGTAATTTGAACATCGGGGTGATCCAACAACCACCCAACCAAGGCTTCCACTCCTAATATAGAAAACAAACTCAGTTTGTCTGCAAGGGATCTCTAACATTTTTAAGACTGTATCGAAAAAGAGGATAACAACTACTTCCTCATAAGTACTGCTTTAATCTGCCTGCAACTTTTCTTCTCTCTCTAATATCATTAATTTTACTAAATAAAATACCTGGTAATCCAGAAGCACTTCCAGAGGTTCCCGACAGAGATTTTAGTGCAAATTCTATGTTTTTCCTAGGAAAACCCATTTCCATAAGTTGAACTACGATGGGGAGGGGTGGAATTGGAGATTGTTTGCGTTTTTTTGCTTTTGTGGGTCGGATATGTTGCACTGTGATGGGTGTTGTAGATTCACTAGAGCTGCAGTCTTCAAACAATGGAGTTGAAGGATGTGTAGACTCTACAGCCAAATACTGGCACACTGCCAATGCAGCAGCCTAAAGGAGAACAAATAGATCAGTCCAAGCAAAACAAGCATATTTAATATGTTTGTGTGTGTGTACACACATGCCTGAAATTCAGCGTTACTTGCCTAAATGGGTTCAGTGTCACTTCTTTTTTAAACCTATAGTTTACTAAGTTTTAACTGAAATGTGAATTATAAAGAGTTATTTCTTAGGTTACTTAGCAGAAAACACAGACTCTACCTCAAGCTCCTGCTTGTCAAATATGGCTTTCACAGGTGATGGTTGCGTAGCAGCTGACAAAAGTTGCTGCAAAAGGATCATGGGAGGCTGAGGTCCTTCAGGAGACATATCTCCTATGTCAGGAGAGGCAACTGCTCCATCCTCTTAAAACAAAAACATTATTTTAACCAAAACCATGTAATACAAGTCAATCAGGAGACTTATTCTAGGACTTACTGGTTGATCAAATATTATTTTTCATGTATTTCTTCTCCACAGATACAATGCATTTAAAATTAAGCCATACATACCACAATCTCCATACAAAAAAAGCAAGTAAGAAACTTGTAGATAAACAATAAATTTACTAAAATACACCAAAGAAATTTCTAACAGAAACTACTCAGTGCACAGTGAATTTGCATAAGTGTCTTCTGAGTCCATCTTTTTTGCAATAAGACTACTAGGAAAAGGTACTTCCAGGATCAACCAGGATAAATGTTGGTTAATACAGACAACCAACAGTTTCAGTGATCCCAAAACCACAGTGCATACTTTCTGGATTGAGTCATTTCCCCCATAATATACCTACTGGGAAGAGCTCCCCATAGGTAGGGGTATTTATATATATTTTTATAGATATATATAGTAGGGTATTTATATATACCTATATGTATTCATTGTCCCTTCAAAATTGTATACCTTTATTGAATCAACTTGCTCACAGTTCTGCACCTTTCATGTTTAATTTTGTATTCTTGTTGGCATGAACATTCATGTTTCCTAAATCTTTACTGTGGCTATCACAGGAAAATGTCCTCTCTTTAGTAACTCCAACAAAAAAAAACTCCCATATTTGAAATAATAAAACAGTTAATAGTCCTCACATATATATGCTGTGGTGGTTAAAAAAAAAAGTGTTAGGTTAGGGGGTTTTTTTCCCTTTAAAAATGATGGTAGGAGTAAAATCATACTCCATTCCTAAAAAAAACCCAGTAAATTCTGTTGACTTGAAATGTGGTAATTGACAAAAAATCCCACAGAAATCTGAAGTAAAATCAATAGCAAATTTTAACTTTTATAGCAGAAAAATAAAACCACGGCAAAAACTATTAAGTATTTTAAAATTAATTACAAAGCTTACTTCTATACTAAGTGTAGAAGACTTACAAATTTAGCTAACTCCAGCATTTCAAGCTTCAAACACTTCACCTAATTAGCATTCAAAACTTAAGTTACAAAGTTACTTCCTTTTAATGTGAAAGCTTAAAACATGCATGGATTTTAATTTTTAGTCTTTAGAGGGCAAATTGAATTGCTACCATCCAACTGCCACTAGCAAAGGTTATATTCACATAATCTATCATCTAAGCAAACAGCAGCACAGTCAGGTTGCATATCAGAATACCTGCAGGATTTAATGCACACTCCTGAACAGCTGGCTGAGATAAGATCTGCCTTAGTGTATCCTGGTGAGAAAGCAGAGCCCGTCCTGCTTTTAGTATATACAGCTTTAACTGCTGGCAGCGCAGTAAATCCAGATCAACTTGACCTATCAGAAATATTAAGCAGCCATTAGTGCCAGAAATCTCTTGCATTAGAGAAAAAAGATTATCATTCATACAACCCCAGCCCAAACATCAGTTTACATCTTAGCTCACTGTGTACTGATGATATGAGTCATTCTGAAGAGCACATGGATCAAAAGCCTGCACACATGGTATGGCCCATGATATTAAAAATACCGCCTTCCTACTTTTCACACCCTGGACAGTCATACAAGCTGATTTATAATACAGTAAGTGCAGTTGTTACTTGAATCCAGTATTTTAAACAAATCAATACAGTGAGATCAGCCCCAAGCATTATTTACCTATTCCCATCAAACTTAAAGATATTCCACTTATAGTGCAGAGAAATTCACCTCCTAGCCAAACTTGGCTCTGAAGTGCCTATTACTCAATGTTGAGTAAGAAAATGGGTAAGGTTACAGAAGACCCTTTTCCTTACATATGTTTGCTGTTACAAGTATTTTTTCCAGAGCATATCCATCCACTTCCAAAGTAAACAAACAGCAAAAAGCCCCCAACTGTACCTGAAAGACCTTGATTGGTAGACTTCGTTCTTTGTTTTTCTATTTTACTTCCAGCCAGATTTACTAGTTGAGCCCAAATGGATAGCATAGGTTCCGTGAAAGGCAAGTTGTTCACATTAAAAGCCACAACTGGAAGCTAGACAGTGGGGGAAGAACCAGACAAAACAAAACAAAAACAACAACAAAACCAAACCAACCAAACAAAAAAAAAAATTTAAAAAAGGAAAAAAAAAAAGAAAAAAGAAGAAAGATTTACAGGTAAGCGTTTTCCTAAAATCTCACAAAATCATTAAAAGTTTCAATGGTTATTAACTGCAGAAGAGGGAAAGTCACATTCATCTTACTGCTCTTGACCAGGAACAACTAGAGAGGATTTCTATTCCCTGCACAGCTCCTATGCCTGTATTTGTACCCCACAATTGCAATTTTCATCAAAAAGCAGAACAGAGTCAGAACAAGGCGGAACTCCAGTCTCTGAGGCAGACCAAGCACTTGGCCCGCACTTTCACTAAAGTCTTATCAACCAAGTCAAGACTCAGTTGAAAATAACAAACCTTTCCACATTAGTTAGCAAATCAACTTAAACAGAAAGAAGCTCCTCTCTATATATATATATCTAAAAGCTATAAATCACATTACAATAACTTGGCATTTTACGTCAACTCAAACAACTTCAGCATAAATCCCTCTTGCTTTCAATCTCCTCAGCAAATGAGGATGGGATTTAAAGGCCCTACAGAGGTTTGCATGAGGACCATCTTAGATGTGCATTCAGAGCATCACATGAGGTGAATGTATTTAGTCAGTGAAAAACACGTATTTTTTTTCCTCTGGCCCATGTTAGAGTTTTAAACCTCCCCAGTATTAAAGCCTTAATAAACGAAACTTACTGGTTTCAGTTGATTCAGAGGGCACACTCTACATGTTCGCATGTCATAGAACTGCACAGTGATTTTCCCTTTTGGGGTGATGCGTGTCACTGTGCCTTCTCCAAATTCATCATGAACTACTTGTCCACCCAGTCTCAAGCGACTGTCTATGCCACCAATCACAGCCAAGACTGCCATTAGAGCTCCCACCTCTGGATTCTCAGTGTCAGGGAAGTAGTCATCTAACACAGCCTAACAAAGAACAATAAAATTTAACTGTAGGGAGAAAACATACACTTCTATCTGCTTTAAAATACAAAGTTAATCACATATATTTCAACTTAAAAATTATAACAAAAATATATATAAAAATAGAAAAATGGTTTCAATATTAAGCTTAATATAGTTTACAAAGATTTAGTATTTATAATTTCAAAATAAATATTGCTATAAAAATGAGCTTATTTTAAAACGTGGAAACTACCCCTTCTGACTGTTTTCCTGCAAAGATGTGGGTGATGGAGGTTAGCTGAGAGTTGATGTACTTGTTTATGAGTCCATTCCACTGGCTGAGCGAATGCAGTGTCCTCAGCAGTGCCACTATCTCTTCTGCTAAAGTACTACTATGAGTGGCAGTTAGAGATGCTTGGGGCCTGGCCTTTCTCCTCCTCAGAGTAGATTCTGGGAAGACAAAGCAATTGCACAGGTTACCAGTTAAATGCGCACATTTCCCAAACATAAAAATAAGCCACTGCGGGAAAATTCCTCTACCTCTGAGCAGTGGGATATCTGAAGAACAAGTACTAAGCAGGCTCCCTAAAAATCCAAACAGTTTTTCCACAAGAAATTTCATGTCTCTTGACCTTTCATTTTTATCCCAGGATGGAAGTACTGCTTTCAATAAATGCACAGCAAGTATCTAAAAAGAGAACACAATTAGTGTTATTCTAGTCTAAGAATCACCAAATACTAAAGAAACTCTCAAATATATTAAGTATGGAAGAATCACATTTTTAAAGTTAGCTTTCCTTTGTAGTTCTTTCTACAATGCTGATTTCTTTCCTGCTGTGGAAATTACAGAGCTACTGATCCTCAGTTTGCTAAGAGATATTTTGAAAGAAGTTGTGACAGTTTCAAGTCAGAAACAATTTTATTGGCACATTACATTAGTAAGCTCAATCTCTTTAATACTTAGGACATGAGACACACACACTGAAAAACAATGTAAATGACCAAAACAAATATGAAAAATAGAATACAGAACGGGGAATTTTGCTCAGATTGCAGACTCAGAAATTAGTACTAGGATGTATTTCGGATTAGAAGTTTCCAAGTGATCTGCAAAGAAGCTATAATAGTTAAAATACATGAGATATACAGCTGAATGGTGGAAGGCGGAAAGCAGCAGCCACAGAGACAACCAAAAGTAGCCACTGAGAAATCACAGCCTCCAACACAGTCCAGAAGGAACAGGCTGGTAGCTCTGAACCCAGACAGTGCAGGACTGACAAGGAACAGGGCAAGGTGCAGCACTGCAGTATCAAGGAGAAGATGGGGTTGCATATTCTGAGTAGGAGCATTTCAGGTTTTGAGCTTCCTCATCTTCTACCCAGAAGAGCAATACAAGTGACTAACAGTGAAGAGAACTCTCCTCTTTGCAAACTTCTGTCAATAACATGTCTTAATAGAACTTCAAGGTATCATCTTTTTGTTGTTCTTAAGTTAGGTGCTGGTACATGAGGAATGGTCATTTCTCTCCAGTATTCTCTGAACAGCACAGATGACTCTACTGCATTAAGTCCAGGATGATGACAGAAGTCTCAGCATATTAAAAATACTGGCAAGAGTTTAATGGAAGATGACACAAAAATGAACAGGTTTTTACAATACAAGGCTTTAGTTAAAAATGCTGGTGTCTTATCAAGGAAAAGACTAAGACGATCTTTTGCTGCCTGAGCCTTAAAATTTGGCAGTCATTCCACAATAAAGTTGCCTTCATTCTCATGAAAAAGACACTAACAAGATGGTGAGGAATGGAAAAAGAGAAAGGAAAAAATAAAAGAAAAAAAGAAAGGAAAAAAAGAAGTAAGAAAAGGGGAAAGAGGGCAAGGGAAATACAATACCAAAATAAGATGCAAAGATGTAGCTTCTTAAGAGAGACTGTAATTAAAATATTATTAACAGTTTCCTATGGAAGGAGAGACAGTAGACAATACATCATTTGGTAACTTTAAATGAAATTTTACTTCTTCCGAACCATATACTTGCTATTCCTTTGTTTACACAAATTATAGGAAACATTATATGGGAGATTCTGGAGCACATTTTTGGAACACTATTTTGACCTTTCAATAGAACAAGGGAGTCCATAATATCCTGAAGGCTCAAAAATTAAAGGGATGCATATTTAAAACAATAAATCTTAAATATAAAGAAAATGTTGTCTATTTTCCAACTAACTAAAAAATTATTTATGGACATTTCCCAGCTGTTTTGTAAAATGCACCTTTTTTTTCTAAGACAACTAAAGTCTACTCAGTTTATTGCCTATTGAAGTGATTTGGAAATACACACATTACCTGTCTCTGTAGTGAAGCAGCAGTGAAAGATTCATGCCCCTCAACAATTTTCATTAGCAAAGTTATCCACTGAGATGTACTAAGAGTGCTGCACATCTGAGGCATGAGTGCTATGCTTCGAATGAATCCCAACGTGCACCAACTCCTGTGCTGTTCTTTATAAACTAATTTATTTGGCAAGGAAGCTAAAAACAAAAAGATACATACATATAACAGTTGACTTTTCCACCAGCTATGTAGTTCTCTATATACTTCATGGGACTTTTCTGGACAAATCAGAACACCCAGGTATTACACAGTCTTTACATGAACTATTAATTTCAATTTTAGAGCCTGTAATTAATTTTATTAAATATGCCTTTAAAACAACTCTCATCATTACACTGTTTTCTCATTTCAAAATAGTTAACAGCATTATTTCTGAAATTACAAAGAAGCTACAAAAAGGAGTACAACATACCCAGTCATACTGCTCTTGCCAAACACAAAAAGGCTGCTAATAAATTAATTACCTAAGTCAACAATTCACATCTCATGCATTTCTTCTGCTTTTACTGATTATATTCTAAGAATGCACGGAATTACTTAAATTGCCTTTAAAAATTAGAATTTTAAAAGCTCGGAAACTGCATTTTCTAGCTTTGGCCTTAATAGGATTAAAAATTAGTAAACTACATTACTAGATTACAAACTTGCAAGACAACAAAGCACAAAATAGAAGCACACAGCTCAATGAGATTGCTTCTGTGCAATATACCTGACTTATCTATAGTTCCACTCTCCACAAGCATACGGAGCAGACCACACAAAGTCCGAGTAGCATCACTTTGCATGACTTCAGCATGGACACCAGCAGAGAGACACAATGTCTGCAACAGGTTCACAGTACTTGTCAGCATCATGGAAGTAGGGTGGAGATTCCTTTCAACCTGTTCTCCTTCTGAAGGGAGACACAAAAGGCAAAGGAATAAATTAATACTGAGTTACTTTATTTCACATAGGTTCTGAGACAAACATGATGTGAACGCTTTGTTAAAGATACTTTCTCTGAGATAACCTGACATGAAAATGATTCCTTATTTCTAACTGCAAGAGCAAAATATAAACCAGGTATCTTGCACACATATTTTCAAGTCTTTCTCTAGCAGCACACAGGTGAAAAAAATTCCAAACTAAGTGCCAAGAATAGGAAAACACTGTGACTAAATGCATAATTAGCAAAAATTAGCAAAAAAACTAGTAAAAACCCTACTTCTGAATGGTATTAACATATATTAACACGTATACCTCCTGGAATCTGTAACTGAAACTATTTCAACTGCATAATACTGTTTTCTCTGAGCCACGAACAAGCAACAAATGTGACACCATCTTGTCTACCTTTCTCATGGTAAAGTTATATTAAGAAGATTCTGGTCAGAAGTGTAACCTATTAAATGAATCTTCTTTGATGAAGTACTCACTCCAGTGAAAGAAACTATTTTATACCACAAGACAACAATTTTAAAATTCAACTGAAGCTGAAACTAAAGCCCCCACTTTGATAAAATAATTTTTTTTTGTTTACCAGAATCATCCTCAGTGTCTGAATCCTCTGTTGTGGGCTGTGTTGCAGGTGGTGGCTCAGCTAGTTTGAGATCGTATTTTCCCTCCTTTCCCATTCTATAAGAATTAGTACTTCCAGTGTCCCACTGCACTCTAATCCAGCCATCTTCTCCCAATTCTCCAATCACACGACCCAAACCTGGTGTAGGTCCATCCTGACAGAAAAGAGAGGTTCAAGTTACACAATCAACAACACTAATTCGTATCCAAAGTTCACAAAATAATAATGCAATTACTCTTTTTTGCTGCTAACCTAATGATTAGGCAGTAAACATTCAACAGTGTTTCAAAAATTAAGCATGAAGTTAGAAAATATTTCACAACTGTCTAAAGAATCACCCCAGTAAGATGCATATTTAGACACTCATGGTTAGACCTTTTTTACTGTGTTTTACATAAGTAGAAATATGTCCTACATAGTTGGAAATGGTTATTATTGTAGCAAACAATTATTCAATTTCCTGTTAAATCAGTGCAGTCTCACCAAAAGAGAAATCTAAACATCTCCCAAAATGAAGCCAAACAAACAATTAACATGTTTTATGTGAATTCTCCAAGTCTTTTGTGGTAAGTGGTCAGATCTGTACAGTGTTGCTGTAAGAAAGTGAAGGATTGATAAAGCAGCTTGAGAGAAACATGAGCTGAGTCTCTTGCTTATCTTGCACCTGACTCCAGCAAGGCCTGATAACTGAGTGATGTGTGGCGTGAAGCAGAGATCTCAGGTATGTTGTTTCAGTCAGGCACAGAAGGGCACCTGGGCCTCTGTGTGAACCAAGCCATGCTCCCTTCCCCTTGGAAAACAAGCCCTGTTATAAATCCGGTTTATTAAGGAGATAAGGAGGCACATAAAGACTCTCTGATGAAGGTGAGAGAACCCCTGCTGCTGCCTCAATATGTGGAGGAGGACTGTTTATTCTACCTCTTTTGTCAACTATAAATTCTGTCAAAAAGCAACCAAGCCCCTCATTAATCCTCATTAACATATTAACTTAGGCGCCCCTCAGGATGCAGATGAAGGAAAACATGGGATGTGTAATAATGCATGTATGACCAACATCACCAAACCCCACCTATAACATGATTGTTCCATCCCACTTGGGAAAGGCCAACATTTATAGCATAGAAGAATAGCTTCAGGGGGCAGAAAGGGCTGGAGGGGGAAAACTCTGCCTCAAGATCTATTGACAGATTACATCTCTCTTCTCCTCCAGAAGGGAAGCCTTTATGCAAGCTTTGCATCTCCAACTGCATTGGAGCACACCTGGGAATATTCATTTACATACACACAGATGTGTGTGTGTGTATGTGTGTATGAATATATATGGTGTTACTAGATTTCTTACTATGCTTTCTGTTACAACACATACTAACACTGGGTAGTTGGTGGACTTACAACCTGCTTTTCTGGTGCTTCAATAAACCAAACCACACTACTTGCAAATCTGGATCGTACAAGTCCTTACTGAATTCACCAGACCTACAGTACTGCACTGGCAAACTGCACTATTTGTGCTCCTGTGCTCATGGAAGTTCTCCTCCAAACTGAACCAGACTTACAATGTTTAACTGGGCTACAATCAGAAATTAAGGCCAGCTGCAATCAGCCCCTCTGATCTCTGAGGACCAGCTGGAACACAAGGTTTACTTTCTGTTAAATTCTCATATACTTAATTCAACATTTTTTGAATGTAAAATGCCTTTAGTTGACCAGAAACTTTGCATACAGTCCACTGGATAGAGACTTTAGATTAGAGAACACCCAACACTTGAAAGAAGTGTATGAAAGAAGTTGTACCTGATCACCCCACTTCCAGTCTACCCCTCTCACCACTCTGGTACCAATTTTCATCATGGCTGCCAGCTCTGGTCCAGAAACAGGGAGTTGAACAGGTGTAGTTTCCTTTCTTGACTCTTCTAGGACTGTGGCAGAAGCCCCATGAGAAGAAGCAATCATATCTTCTTCAATATTATCAGAACTGGGTCCTAAAAAGGAAAAAAACATGAAACAAATGGAATCCAGCCACAAGTTTTTATACATACCTTTGTCACACATAAACTTTCAGGCACAAACTTGGTAATACAAAAGCAGAAACAAACAGGAAAGCTGACTGAACAGGTAATAAGTTAAATGACCTTTAAAATAAACTAGGATGTAATGGTTTTGAATGCACAAGCATTGAAATACTTAATTTTGAACAAAAAAAAAGTGACAAATAAGAGACATTAATAATGATGACTCAATTGGCTAAATGGTTCTACAAAGAGAATTTTTTTAAGAACTTTCTGTGACACACCAGTTAAGTACAAGTTACAGAAACAAATGTTTGCTATTATCTAAAAAGAAAAAAAAAAGAAAAACCATGGCAATTTGAATCATGGCGGAACACATCAGAACTCCTTATAACAGAACAAAGAAAGCTTCAAGCTTAAATATGCAGACTGGGAACATTTTTAACATGTAGAACAAATGAACTGTAGAATAGAGAGTAGGCGGTTTTTACTGGTTTCATTTTAAATTTTCCATTTTTAATTTATTTGTAACATTTCCACCAAAACTACACATTAGCTGAAATTTTAGCAAAGGATGGCCAAAGCAAACACTGAACAGAAAAAAAAAAATACGAGTGAATAAAGGCTGCAATTGAATTAACCTTCTCAATCACGCTTTCAGATGTGCTTTTTGTGTCAGGGAAAGGTAAATAGCATCAAGCACTACCTTTAAGCTGCAAAGTAGTTCTGTAACTTGGGTATACCAACAGGTAAAAAATACAGGAGATGAGTAAAGCATGTGTTTTCCTCCAAGTAAGAAAGAAGAATTGTACCTATCAGCCGCAGGGTGGTTTGTGTCAAGGCCAGCATGCCAGAATTGAGGAGGAGGCTCAAGGTATTTGCACCATGCTGCAGCGTCAACATGTTCAGCATTACCAGCAGAAAACGTGCTTGTGGAATAGTTCCAAGACTTGGTCCTGCTGGATTCTCATTAGTAATTGTTTGAAGAGGAACAGGCTGCAGACCTAGTTCAAAGGTGATATAAATAACAAAATCAGCTGATGTTTGGGAGCTACAATTGAATAGGTTATAGATTTGTTTGATTGATGGTTTAAAGTATTTTTCCCTACTTGGCTTTAAGAACTTACAAGCTGAAGTTCCAAGAAACTTTTTATAATTTTTATTTTAATGGTAAAATGTTACTAATGAGTAATCAATCATCTGTTGCTGGAATATCAGCAACACACTCCTAAACACTGAAAAGCAAGTTAACAGGGGCTCAAGGTGGGAAGGTTGAAACCACACACAGACAAAAGTTAAGCTAATTGTCAGCACAAATCAAGGAAATTTATTTTAACATCCCAATTATTGGGTACTTAAAAAAAAGGGAACAATACAGTTTTCTCCACAGACAACAGCAACAAGATGAGATTCACCTAGTTCTTTGAACTTTGCATTAGCATCTAACAAGATGTTTCGGACATTCTGAATAGCCCACGCGTACAACTTTCCGAAAGTCACTTCCAGCAGCATTCTGTTAAATGGTGGGATCAGATCAACATCCTTCAAGCAGTCGGTAAGAGGTTCCCTTCAGGGAAAAACAACAACAGTAAGTATTGTTTTCTTATTAAAGAATTGTGGGAGCAAAAGCAGTAAGAAGTTTTACCCTATATTGGCTCCTTCTGGAATAAGCCTCTGCCATCCACAGAACATAGCATACTGCACTGATGGGAGCAAAAAATTTTTAGCTGACAATTTCAGAATAGTGTCTATTCCCTCCAGACGAACTTCTGCTCTTTCCAACTGTAAAAGAGAAAAAATAAACTGTCATACTTACATAAACTGCTAATAATCCTCATAATTATGTAAACTGCCCATCTTCATTCATTTTACCTGTTTTAATAAACATTTTCTCATTTTTTCTACATCCACCGGCTCTTCTTTAAGTGCAAATTCAACAATGGTGTTAAGGAGGGCAGACTGTGGATACAAGCCTTGAACATTTTGCTTCAACCATTTGTATTTGTGGACACCTGTAACTGTACTCAAAATTGGCTGCCACTTATCCTGCAAAACAAGAAAATAGCATGCTAAAACTTTTTAAACCATTTAAAATTACTGAAAATATAAGTTATTTCATGCAAAACAAATTCCAAATTTAAAATACCAAGAGTGAAAAAAAATGAAGATCTTCAGTGTCAGGAAAGAGCTTAGCATTATTTGTAATTCATTATCTTGTTTACTATTGCTACATAAAATTTCAAATGTGTTAATATTCAAAAAAATCAGAAGCAACCCATCACAGTATTTTGAAATGAAGCTGTACCTAAGATTATCAATAATTTAAAAGTTAGAGGAGGTATTTTTACATATACTAAATACATAGTACAAGCTTATTTTTAAGAATTATTTCAGGCTTCACTGAAACAATGTGTCACACCGAATTATACATCCCAAACACCAAACAGTAAATGTCAAGTTATAGCAATCATGCTTTAGTGCATACTTTTTTGTCTTGTTGTTTTTATTCACAAGGTTGATTCAAAATCTGATCTTACCTTGGGTGATTTGATTGGTATGGGCTTTTTATCTATAGGTACAGGACTGTGAGGTACCACACAAGATTCTTCTAAATCACTCTCTTCATTTCCAATTTTGGATTCTTCTACATCAGCAGATTCAGATTTTTTTGGCACTATTAAAAAAACCATATTATTCTTTCATGCAGTCTGATAAGATTTTACAGTGCCAAATTTTTAGGCTTGCATGATAACCTAAGCACACAGAATGCTTAAGATCTGTTTGTAATAAAATGGAAATGTATTCTTGGTGAACTCCATGTCCAACTATTACCAAATTAACCCTGGTATTACCTGCAATATGCATTTATCTTTAAAGATGAACTTGAAAAGCACTTTGGTATATGTTCACCACATTATTTCCAGTTAAACCACATTTTGACTACACTTAAATAAAATAGATATCACTTCCAGTGAAATGTTACGAAAACAATTCAGATGGTCTGGTATTGAAGGATCATTTTTAATACACTGAAATATGAAGAAACATGCCTCAACTATACTTGACACTCCTCTTTGCCAGTTCTTGCCATTAGAACTAACATGCAACCATTGGTTTAGAAAACTTCATGAAAACGCAGCAGAAAGCAAATGGGTTTAATGCTTTATCTAAAGAGAGTCTCAAATAGCAGTACACCTTGAAATAAGATGGATTTTCATTGTTTCAAAGTGAATACAACACTAATGCTGCCTTACCTCTTTTTTTCCTTTTTTCTCTAATGATTTTCTGAGCTACCCTTCGCCACCGGGGCAAGGAACTAAGAAGTTTAAATTTAGACATTATAGAGAGATCATTGCAAACTGCTGGGCGTAGTTCATTGAATAAGAATCTCAAACGTTCAATGACAGGAGCACAAACTTCCTTGTAAGAACGCCCTTGTTCCTGATGTGTCTAGAAAAGACATTGAAAGATTAGATTATTGTATAATACACAGTAAAATGAACAATAGATAACAATAAAACACTTCAAATGAAAATTAATCTAAACAGCAGCTAAGAGGCTTACCTTAATCAGTGAGCATTTTGCTTGGTAGACAACACGACACACATCCACTACAGATTTTGGTAAGGTTTTGTGCTTTACCTGGTCAACTCCAAGGGTACCAGGATGAACAAGAGACAGTGCTACATGACCTTAATGGGAAAAGACAGTCATTGCATATGCATTTCCAAAATCAGGCACAGCAGAGTTTAAATTGGTCCAAACAAACACACCACAAGCCTACCTACCCAAATCTTCATGCTTCAGAAGACAACATAGTAACAGACGTCCTACTTCTTCCACAGGATGCTCAGGAGGGAATGTGATTGGTGTTGTTAAGTGACACTGTTTACAGTATCTCTCTATTTGACACAAAAAGTCCTAAGAAAACACACAACAGCCTCTGTTTTACTTTGGTTTTAAAATACAATGAAAGAACTCAGCACCACAGGCAGCATTTAAATAACAGTGAACAATCTCCACAATCTGAACTAACAATCCTGAGATACAAGACTCAGTATGTGCAATTTAACACACAGCAACTACAACCCAATAGTACAAATACCCTATATATCCTTCTTCCGGTATGAAGAGCAACATAGCTCAAGGAGCAAAGCTACTACTGCTTTTATCTCTTCACGATATAGTCAGGTCATCAAACATAATTTTCAATTGTCTTCTCATTAATCATTGTCCACCATTATTGATATTCTCAAGGACTTATTTGGGGTTATTTCTCATAAAGGAGCTGAACTCAGAGCATTAGAAAATCTGAAGATATTACAGAAGATAGTGATCAATGCAAACCAAAGGATTTTTCATAATATCCACAATTCCAACCACTTGAAACCTGAACCTTAAGGCCCAAACGGATTTTAAGACAAAGGCATAGATGAGTCTGAAACATAAAATACATTTGCATGTGGACAGCAAAAACTTAGTTCAACTGGACATAAGCAGGATCTCTCAATGCTACTGAAACTTGATATGGGAAGTGGTGCATTATCAATTTGTTTTCTAAAAATATTCATATTTTTTATTTCTCCCACTCAAAACTTCTGAAGAAAAAAATGTACTGTTATCCTATTAAGTGAAATATACACATTTTATCCATTAATAGCACTCAACCAATCCTTTCACAAAAAGTAATTCTGAAATAACTTTTTCAAGTGTTTTGCTGTAACTTCTTGAGAATTTTCACCAGCACTGTCACTCTTCAGCAGCAGTTTTTGTGCACAAAAGTACTGAGAGCTTACCTTCACAGTGTGATCCTGAATATTATTATCCGCAATAGCTTGGAGAAAGGGTTGTGAATGGTCACTCAAACTTAATCGATGTGTATATAGTTTTGATTTATTTGGGGTAGTGTTACCAGGTGAACTGCAATGATCTTCATCTTTTTCCTCATTGTAACTGTAATGAATCTGACTAGTTTGCAAGCCCCCAGAAAAGATCGATGACTTCAACCATTCTAAAATAAAGAAAACATGAGTGAATATTCTGATCAAAGACTAAGCTATCAAGACTGAATTTCCTCTAATAAAATGTATTCACAGCTTCAACACGACTTAGCAAGTCTTTCATTTGCTGAAACTTTATCACAGGGAAAATAAAGGTGCTGCAACTGAGAAACAACTAAGTAACAGGGCAGCCATCATGTGCTCTGAGATACAGGGCCTTAGCTATTTTTCTGCTATTAATATTGAATTATACCCTCTATTCACCAAACCAAGACACCCAGTAAGATAACATTTAATACCACATGCTTCAGGCACTCTTAACTGACAAATTGGTGAGATAGGATATGTAGAATCATTTTCTCTACTATTTTATGTATTAAAAATTCTGAATTCAACTGCTCAAAATTATCTAATCTCTCTTAAAATCTTGCTAAAATACTGGGATCTTGATGAGTGTGGTAGTTAGTGTCAAGAATGCAGAATTCCTGAAGAAGATATCAAGACTAAAGAAGTGCTACATTTTCAGTTAATCTATTTGTCCTTTGTCTTTTTCCTGCATGCTTTGACTTGTATTCATCACGTATTAAAGCTCAAAACGACATCCTGCTTACTGGCACATTCAATTTCCAGAGGAGAAAGTGGTGTGCTCATTGCCAGGTAGGAAGCGTGCAGTCCAAGGAGAAGACCCAAATTCCGTTCTGTGTCTATCAGAGGCGATGACAAAGTACTGAGATCTGGCGTTGTAATCACTTCCTGGTCAGGCTACACGAAAGAAATAGGAACTGTAAGCTAGAACTGAGCTGCAACAAGAATTCTGACAGCAAAGTAATGCTTTAGTTTAAAAAGCATTCGCCCACTGGTAATACTTTTACCTCTATATATTGGCCAACACAGAAGGCATGCATTGATTCCCTTGTGTCCTCAAATTGCAAAGCAGCTTCCAAAGCAACAACTGGGTCCTCACCGGCAAACTGAGCTAATGAAAGAATGAGGCAGTCAGTAGAGTATCTAAAAATTTGTTCATTCCACCTAGTTTTGAAACAAAAGTAATGTATGTCTTAAAGTCAGATGAAAATTCTCACCAAGTATGCTACTGCCAGTTAATGACTGGGTTTGGAAGTCCTTTATATCATACACTTTACCATCGATCACTGTCCAAAATCCTCCATCTTTGTTGTGGTTCTCTAGATCAGCCTTACGTATAAGTGTCACCTCCTCATTGTTTCTGCAACTCTGGCCAGTAAAAAATGAACCTACACATATGAAATAGAAAAGAACTTATCAACAAAAAATCAGAAAGGGTTTTTTTCTGAACATTCTTTTAATAGTTGACTAATCCAATTCTTCACTTCTGTTCAAAGGCTGCTTATTTTTTTAAATGCTCAAAAGTAAAATGACTATTAGTATGTTCCTGTCTACATATTATGCAATTAAATTGTATACTGTGTTCTTTTATGCATTAATCTCTAATGTCATGCAGCATTGCCCAGCTATAGGGTTGTTTTGTGTGGAGGTGGAGCAGAACAATCAGTTTTCTGGCAAATCACTGCTCTAATCACTTCTTCCTCCAAACTACTTTGGTTTTATTACTCACTTGCCTGCAAGGAATTTGCTATATATTTCATTTCAGCATAAATTCAGATTTTTTTAATATAAAAGATGCTTCTTTTTTGACCATAGGCACAGCTCATATTACAAAGTGCCCTGAGAATAAAAATTCCTTATTTCAAAGCTTTCATATTACTCATCCTTTGTGTTACAGACAGAATTTAGTGACAAAATGTCTCGATGTACTACTCAGGTTTTCACCACAACTTTTCACACTCAAAATACTACATTATGTAAACTACTTCTTGAAAAAGCTGCATCTGTACTCTGCTTAATCCTACCTCTGTATGTAACTTCCTTAAGAATATACTGACAGAAATAAATACTGCAATATGACTGCCATATAAATTGGTTAATAAAGCATTGTACTCTGAAGTAGAATTCCCTTCCTGAGAGTAGTTCACGAACAATCACCATTTTTATACAGCTTCTTTATGAAAGCAGTTCAGATGCTACCAAGTACATACCCATTATTCCTGGCCATGCTAAATCCTCATTGTCATCCCTTTCCTTTCCAGGGGCTAAGTGGTTAAATCTGTCAAGATGTTCTAGCAAGCCAGCCAACAGAGGGATAGCACCAGCCTCCTGCATTAATCCAGCATTTTTACTGAGGAGTAGCACTATAGAAACCACCAGTTCTGGAAGAAGAATGCCTGAGAGAAAAAACACAGAAAATGCATTTAGTTCAAGTTCTATGTTCATTGCATTGAAGAAGTAAATCACCATCAGTATATTCTGCCTTTGATTACTGTTGAGTACAAAGCTCTTGCCTTCCTCATTGAATTTGACCTCCTCCTCTTCCACTAATGAAAAAATTGAACTGACTCCTTCTTAGTCATTCAGAACTTCCAGGAATATCTTAAAATTCCATGGAAGGGGAAGAAAGGAGGACAGCAAGTAAAAGCCTACCTGTTAAATCTCCATCCACGACACGAGATACTTCTGCAAAATGCCTATGACTAGTACAAGCAATGCTGGTTGCCACAGGAAGTATATCACCAATGTGAGTGCACAGAAGAGCAGTGTATTTCTTCAGTAAAGAACCAACACCTAAGAGGTCAGGACCTGTATAAAAACAGAGGAAGAGCACAGAAAACCATCACCGTCATCTTCAAGAAACAGACTTCAAAAGCTGCCAAACTCTTCTGAAATTAGGCCACTCAATATTAGCACTAATTTAAGAAATCACATCTTTTTAAAAATTTATAGGAAGTTTATTATCTAGATCTATTACCTAACAAAAAAATTTTTTCATTTACAGAAAACAATGTAAATAAACTACTTTCAAACACTATTCAGAAAGACTCAGCAACTTGGCTGATAAATGAGACAAGAAGATAAATTAAAATAAGCAACTGCTATCCTGTAAAAGATATTACAGAAATACTTAGGGAGGGGTGAGCAGGTTTTTTTGGGGTTTTTTTTTTTTTTTAAACAACAACTTACTGTATGTATTAGGGACCTGGCCAACACAATCTGCTGGGTAAAGTTTGCTAACAAGTAGACGCTGAAAACGGAGTAACAGGTCCAGAGAAGCAGATCTCTCCTTGCTGTAAAGTTCTTGGTCCATGCAGGAAGAAATGCGACGAGCAACATCTTTTAGTTTGGCTATTGTCTGTGAAGCGATGTTCCTAAGTGGTATAAAAGTATCACAAAGTACTTAAAGGCAGCTCAGAGTGAGTACAGTACACAGTCCATGGGTTAGGCTTTTGCTAAAATTTTGCATAAATATGTAAGAAACCTATACAAAGTTTCTATGCTGAACTTTCACTTCTTTGCATAATAGTACTTAAAAAGTCAATAGTCTGACTGACACATTTTGGTTAACAGCATTTGTGAAATACCTCATGTTTGTGTGTTGTAGTGAGTGATGACAGAACACATAATCTGACAACTTTCATTGAGAGGCTGCAACGAAAGTCATGACACTACATAGCTCAGAAGAGTCTCAGTATTGATTACATGGTTGCCATCAAAATTAAGTGAAAAAGTGCAATAAATTTCTTGGTAAACTCATAATTACTTCCTGCTATACATGCTACATGTTAAGTACTCCTGTAGCTCCACTGGCAGACATAAAGAAGTTTTGTTCTCAGCACCCTAATTGGTCATGCGTTCACAATTCCCCATCAAGAATCTTAAATTCATGTTTCTTCCCCACTTACAGTCTCATGGAGGTAGGTCTAAATAAATAGGACAAAATATTCAGTTCTAAATAAATCTGTGGTGATTCTCACACTTTGTAAGGACAGGCTTTTAAACATCCGTCCTACATTTGGTGCAAGAACTTTTAGATACTTCTTCCAGAGAAGAAGTATCAAAATACACAAAAGCAAGGCAATAGGTCTTTGCAAAACTGGGTTATTAGGTATAGAAAATTGCTCCTCAGCAAACATCTCAGAACTACAGATAAGCTAGGAGAATGTTCAATATTTTGAATTCTGAGGAGGTAAAAATGCTAGCAGAAGACTTTATTTGCTAACCAAAAGTAACCAGTCTTTAGATGACTAGTTCATAGAACATCCAAATACATCTTCTGTACAAAAGTAAAAGAAATTCAAAGCAATTACCTCAGTAACTGCTGAATTAACTGAACTAATGGTAAACTTTGTTTTCCTGCAGATTCATAGATTCCAGTATTAATAAGGTCTTTGTCCAATGGAGTTCTGCTCCTATGAAGTGTTGATGCATTTGCTTCTTGTTCATCAATTTCTTTTTCTTTCTGTGCTTCTTTTTTGGCTTCAATATCCTAAAAAAGTAAATCAAGTTAAAGAAAACACACAAACTTCCACTATGATTATGAAACATTTTGCTAACAAGTATTCATGGTAACAAGATCAAGTTACTTATACCTATGGCAGAAATGAAACAATTCCTACCACACAAAATGTGTATTGTATATTCCGTAACAACCATATGGGCACACTTTTTTAAAATAACCATAATATAAAAAGAAAAGAAAAGAGAGAGATGAGGGTGGTGAAGATAAAAAGAGTAGAGAAACTCTACAAAACCATGGTGGACACACGCCAGTAGCTGCTGAACAGCTCACAGCTGAAGGCACATTTACTGTTTATAAAAGTAACAAATCCAGTGCCCTGCAGAAGAACCTGAACTGCAAAGCTGATGACACACACCTGAATTTCCGCAGTAATAGCAGCGTTTAGTGCAGACTCTAAGCCTCCATCAGCCATCAAGCTGCCCACCAAGAGGTCAATCATAAATCTCCGTCCTGGGCTTACATTCATTTCATTTCCTGAAACTAAGAATGGAAGAAGCTATTAATGAACTCAAAATGTAAGGACCAAACAAAGAGGCTTCACTTTGAGGACCAACCTGCGCTGGGTAGGAGTGCTGAGAGCGCCCTGGCTCGCTCCTCTGCTGTGGGCAGCAACACAGACCAGCCGCTCTGCAGCACTGCCTGAGCTGCTGACTGCACGGTGTTGAGAACCCCAGCATTGCTTGCCAATGTTACCACTGTCTGCTTCAGGCTGTTGAGCAGGATACTGCCCAACCCCAAGCCAAGGCATTCGGGATCCACCTGATGACTAATGGCAGCATGAAGCTGTAACAAAGGGGAGAAAAAAGGGCAAATTTTAATTGACATATGAACTTGGTGGAGATGGGGGGTGAAGTCAATCCTGGAGCAAGCAAGTAAGTTCAGTGACCGAGACACAAACTTTCACCTGCAAATCTGAAAATTGAAGGGAAATGCTGGCTTGCCCACATACTGAATTTAAATCAATACTCAAAGATTACGAACGGTAGCTATAAGCCCCAAAGTTCTGAAGTAAAACTAAAGAATAACCTAAGCTGTTTGTGCATCACTACATTATTCTAGAAAATGTAGCACATTTTCAGTGACAGTGACACCAATTAAAAGGTCATTCACTTTTAATAATGCTATTTAAAACTCATAAAAATGCTCAAAATCTCTAAGTATACAAGGCTTAATCCATTTAGATATTGTTTTTATAGCTCATTCTTAATGAAACCCAGAAGCTGTCAAGAAGAAAAAAAAAAACAACCACTAGATGCCACATTCCAAAGAGTATAAAATTACAGGGTAGTTATCTCATTTTTTAAAATCAATGGAAGTGTTTTAAGGCACATTAAAGGTCACTGTTTCCATCCAAGCAACTCAGCAAAAACATTTATCTCAATGAGTGCTCAGTGTGTAAATTGAAGGTACCTGAAGTCTTAGAAGGTTTAATGTTGCCACAGCCATACACTCCTTTTCCTGAGGAGGGGGCCAGTCAGAGGATCCATCCATTCCCTCAGTCACTTGTCTCAGTAACAGATCCAGCTGCTCAAATGTCATGGGGCAAACATCCACCACAAAAGGCACCCGCAAGCCTATTGACCACTCAGAACATGATGACCAAGCAAAACTCTAAAAATGGAAACAATACACAAAGCTCCAGTTAGTTCTTTTCTAAATATGACATTGATTACAGATAGCAGTGTAAAGCTAATCTGCTTTCAAACAGTAACAGAAAATGCGGAAATAATACCAGCACAACTGTTGAAGAGAACGCTCTACTTGCATCTTTGTAAACACACATAAAACCTACCAATCCAGAACTCTCTTATCACATTCTCCAATGTGTTGTCATATCCAGTCCAGATACCTCACTCTTTTTGCCACAGGAAACATCCTGCTGACAATTCCTCAATTGCTGTATCAAATTAAACAGGCAAATTTTCAGAATACTTAGAGGGAAAACTAATCACCCCTTTTTGGCAGAACAACTGCACAAGATCTGTTTTTTCCAAAGCCTTCATTTATTCAGAATAAGAAATAAGAATACGGGAAGTCACTCAAGCACAGAAAGACAGACCAGGATTAGAATACAGACCTAACATCAGTGGGAGGTAAAACCAAATCATTCAAAAATAAAACCTACCTGAGCAGGTCCACAAGCAATTCCAACAATATGCTTTGTGTCTAATCCTGGGAGAGCTGCAGGCTCTGGTTTAGTGATACGCAAAGTATCAAAATGCTGACACTGATCATTGCTTCCCCAGCTGTGCACTTCACTATCTTCAGTCAGTGCTAAACAATGGGTAGATCCAGCTGCCACATCTATCACTTTCTTTCCTATAGGAAAGTTATATATTGAAAATATAACTTAAATATTACAATCATTAACAGAAAAATGAACAGAGGTAAGGAAAACTCTGCTAATTACAACCATGCTTAACTAAAAATATATTATATATTATGGCTGTCAAGAGTCTCATTTTTGCCTCAGTAATGGATTGGAAGAGTACAGCGAAGCATAAATTGAGAGGTGGGTAAGTACAAAAGTTAAAAAGTTTTAAAAAATCTTCTACTTTGTGTCCCTTCTACTTAGAAGCTTTTAAGATTAAAATATGTCCCCATTTAAAAAGGGAGACTGTAAAATTATTTCCAGTCACTAGTTCAGAAGTTATTCTCATTTATATCATTCAACATATATGAATAACAATTTAAAGGAAAGACAGAGCAAAAAAAAGTTTCCTCTTCATCTTCCCCTACAAAACCTCAGGTGTCTCACAAATGGAAGAAGTTATTTTCACTCTGTGACAAACTGTCAAAAGTTTTGGCACAAACACAACATTAGTGACATTATTTGTTGTCTGTTATTTTCATTTATTCCATTCACCTGCCTTAATCTAAGCATGTATTGTATATAATATTTATTTGCATGACAATGCAAACATACATGCTTTAAATAAGCATTTCTGTGAACCTAATAAAAGCAAAGCAGTAAGAATAAAGAGAACACAGGACAAGCAGCATTCTAAATAGTCATAACAGGGTCTTTAAGCCCGCTAAAATCTTGCAGATGTAAATGCAGGAGTGATGGGAAATGTGTACTATTATCTTTTTCAGTGCTACCAGCATGAAATATGACAGGGTAGATGGTATCGTCACTCTTAAAGAGGAGTTCATTTGTGTCCCATAAAAAGCTCCAACAGCAGCAAAAGGAACTTTGGAATATTTCCAGCTCTGATAATTACCTTTCAAGCCTTCCAGCAGTTTGGGATATCGAACATGCTCTTCCGTTCCATGCCCAAGTCTCTGATTGTCACCTTTTCCCCAGGTGTAGACCTGGCCATCTTTGGTTAAAGCAATAGAAAACTGACTCCCACAGCGTACTTTCACGATGTCCAGATCTTGAAGTTTTTCTATCAACTTGGGAGTCTTGCAACCATCACTACCTCCTCTTCCCAGTTTTCCATAGTCTCCATCACCCCAAGACCACACCTGGCCTTTAAATCAGCAGAAGGAAAACAAAAAATAATTGCACTGCTTTTTCATGTAACTAAGTCATCTGTTTTAACAAGTAAGTTCTTAAAAATCTGAGATTCTATAATAAGCACAAATTTTAAATTGTATTCTAAGAATATAAGTTACAAACTAATTTCTAATTGCTTGTGACAATAAGAAAGAATAACATTTGAAAAGTTTTCATGCTGACAAAAGTAAACATAAAAAGTGCAACATACAGCGTTCACTGAAAATCTATCAGCGTATGGAAAGTCCTTCTTATAAATATATGAAGCATAGGATTTACTGTAAATCAAGCAAGTTAAACATTGCTTTCTTTTATTATTTTTAAGAATTCACAAAATGTTTTCCACATCAAATGCCAAAATCATCTGTGAAACCTATTTTAATTTTCAGTTTGTCATTCAAGTGTTTCTCAAAATGTAATGAAATCACCATGTCTATCTTCCAAAATACATTGCTAAAGCTAAGTCCTGATGTATGAACATAGAAATAGTCAAGTCATTCTGCATCTGCACTAAATAAAATTATGGTTCAAGAATGGTAAACCCATGCATGTCCAAAAGGAAAGTCTTGTTTTACATTTGGATGCATTTGTGCTCCCTACTTGCATAAGCTAGTCCCTAAGGTACTCTGATAAACAATGAAAGTATGCAAGGAAGAGACCAAAAGAAAAAAAAGAAGGATAAAAATGGGTATGAACAAACATTTCAGTTTTTTAACAATGCACATTATATTAGTCAGCTATATTGCAAAGGAACAACTAGCTTCCAAGACCCATCTGCTTTCTAAGAGATGACCTTCGTGCATAACCTCCACAATGAAATGCAGGTTTTGAATCTTTCTCCTCCTAGGCAACTTGGTCAGGGATGTTGGAAACAGGAACTTTCACACAGCTTCTCTTTGACACTTACAAAGGTTTAACAGAGACAGCTCTCCTACTCTGAATTCTGGCTCTCGTGACAACATGAGATATTTGCACTTATACAGAAATCAATAAAATTTAAACACATGAGCATATATGCATTATTTTGTGTGTCCATTATGCATTTACTAGGCCATTTTAAATACATACACACCATAAGTCAATATATTTGCATATTCATAAGGAACATACTACATATCTCTGCGTGGAAATGTATCTGCAACACTATATGCAAAATGTATAAATGTACATATATATTTCCCCAGAAGGAATTTTAGCTTCAAATTCTAATTCAAGAATTCAAGAAATAAACATATCTGCAGTACAAGTGTGTTCAGAGTAAAAGGAAGGAAGGTAAGCTTACTTAAAAGTTTTGTTTGCTACTAACCATTTTCAGTAACTGCAAGAGTCTGAGCATCTCCGCTCCCACACGACACATCAATAACTTTGAGTCCTTTCAGCCCTGTGACCAGCATTGGGATGGTCTGGTCTTCACTGGAACCTTCAAAACAAAGTAATTCTGTGAGAAGCAAAACCCAGACGGCCTGACAGGTTCTTTTGTTTGTTTTTTTTTGCTTGTTTGTTTTTGGACGTTTTGTTAGGTGGGTGTAGGGCTGTGTTATTTACTTTTGTTTTCAGATTTGAGTATCATGACTAAGCTCCCGTAGGGTTTCTGAGACATACAACAAGGATTTAACCCATTAAATAGTCTTAGATTCACAAGGAAGGGAACAGAGAACACTGCAGTTTTTTCTTCTCCATCCAATTGCTTATTTCCAGATAACTCATAGGAATTAAGTGGGTTTGAAACAATCCCTCCCATAATTATTTCAATTCACATAAAGCCACATAAAGTTCTCAAATCAGCTTTACATGGGATGAAAGATCATTTGCTACAGGCACCAAACAATTCTTTAACAACTTATTTGACAATATCAACTAACTCACCATGACCAAGCCTGCCATAGTTTCCTCTTCCCCATGTATACAGCTCTCCCTCAGCAGTAATGGCTGCACTATAGGTGCTTCCACATGCAATATGAACAACATGTTTCCCAGCTTGCTTCCCAGATAAAGCAGATATCATCTTGGGTTCCTCCAGAGGACTATTTAAAGAGAAGGTGACATATTTCACAAAAGGTGAGTTGATGAGAAGTTGATAAAAGGTGTGACATTTGTTAGAATTGCTGCAATTCTACCTGCAAGTCTTATTATTAGTCTGAAGTATCAAAATACAAATAGAGCTACAAGCCAAATTAAGTTTAAATTGTTCAACAATATAAAAACCACTGAAAGAATGCATAGTAACTCCAACTTCTGTTTCCAATTGAGTTCATGCAATGTTTTTACAAAATTGCCTATTGTTAAAAATATTACCTGCAATTACTGTATCTCAACAATTAATTTCATGGCACTGATAACCCCTGTGTAGTCTCTCTCTTGCTTCAGAGGGAATTGTGCAGTGGGGGAAGACACTTAAAATCTCTAAAATGTATTGATGTACACCCCCTATACAATACTGTTGTAGAAGATAGATTCCACACAAAAGCAGGACAGTAACATCCAGAAAAAATGGAATAATGTACAACATGATTGCATAAAAAATGATGACCCCACTCCAACACATGAGTCAGTGTTTCAGAGAAAATGTGTTCTGGATTCATAAAACCATTAATAAAAGGCCTAATAACAGTGCTCACTAGTACACCCTTTACCTTCAACTATTTCAGAAAATAGCATTATTACAGAACTGGGAATATTCCAGACAGAGAAAACATGCAGGGAGAATGCAACTTCTGTTCAGTAACAGAGACAAATGTCAAATGCTGAATATTGCTTATATACACAACAAAGTAATTTTTACTATGAATTCAGAACACTTGAAAATATATGTTATGATTATTTTTAATACATACACTGTATCCCCATGACCTAGTCTTCCACCATCTCCACAACCCCAAGAGAAAACTTCACCATTTGCTGACAAAGCTAGATAGTGATGCCCATCTGAATGCGCTGCTATCTTCACAATATTTCTGGAAGCTAGACTCTGCACCAGCTGTGGTCCCTGCAAACAGAGCAAAAGCAATGTGCTTACAAAAACTGCTGATATTTTCCATCCCATAATGAGGCACAGTTTTCCTGTCAAAGTTTTATCAAAACTTTGCTCTCTAATTAATGAGGTGAAGGCACAAAATAAAAATGGTCAAATATGACAAAAGCAATGCTCTGAAGTTATTTGTTCCCATCCTTATAAGGACTTCAGTACATATGAAAATGGTGTTTATCTTAACATTACAGGCTATCTCAGTGACAAAATGTATTACAGTATATTTTTGTTTGACAAACTACACAGCTTGTACACACATCACTAAAGTAACATCCATTCCATATTTGCCAATTTCTGCAGTTATCAAGGCCAGAACACCAATAAAAGCAATTACCACTGTATCCATAACCTCTAGCCTGATAGAAATTACAGAATCCATGTGCATTTCATCAAACCAACCAAGAGACAAACCCCACTATTTCTGAAAATTCAAATACAACAGTACAGAAGCACACAAAAATCAGCATGTCTCCATCTACTCTCTTAAGGAATTGTAAATATTTAGAAGAGCAGACTTCAGAGGTAATACAGAAGAGAACAAATTTTTAAAAATATGTAAAAAGCTCTCACCAGAGTATCGCTGTTATATGCTTGTGTATAAACTCTTCCATTTCTAGACAATATCAGAAAACGTTTCTCTGCACAAGCAACCTGTACAACACCAAGGTTGGCCAGTCCTTCACATTGAATTGGACCACTCACATTAGCATAGTATTTCCAACCTATTAATCCCCAAGCAATGACCTCTTGCAGTGATCCCTAGGAAATAAGAAATGCTGTAAGTACTAAATTTACAACTTAATAAAGTGCATAGAGCAATTATTTTTTAAACTTCTATATTTCAAATATATTCAAATCTGAGGACATTAGTTTTATATTTTAAGAATATTTCTATTTTAAGAATAGTTTTATTGACTATTCTTGCCAATCGTCAATAAAACCTACCTAATTAGAGGATATCAAAAATAAAGACTTGCATGCATCATATTCAGTTACATCTGGTACTAAACGAGCTATAAATATCTACATTAAGAGATTCAGAGATTTTTCAAGTTGGGAAGTTTTGCATTTACTTTTTTTCTTTATTTTTTTAGTATGTCAGACCCCCCCATAAAGTCTGGTCTCGAGAATTTACTCTGAGAAACACAGGGAACAGCTCAAAATACAGCAGAATTAGCCAGTGTGGTAAGAAAAAAAAGGTTCATAAACCATAAAATTGCACTTGAAGGCTGATTAAAAAAGGGCCGATGTAATAAAAGTTACCCAATTATGACAAATTTTGGAACTCAAGTTTATGTTTTGAAAATCAGAAAGGAATTTGAAGACTCTTAGGAGCTGTTTTCTTTGCATTCTGAAATTCAGTTATGCTTTCAGGGAAAACATCTTACTGAATTTGATACTGCAAACTATTACCTTATGAGATGTAGGAGAGCTACACTGTGGAGGCATACATGGGGTGGCAAGGCGGTCTAAATGGGCCATGATCACCACAGCTGTTTGTCTCAGATCAATCGCCAGCTCGTTGTCCTGTGGCAAAGTCAGATACCTCAGAAAACTTTCATTTGGACTTAGAGGGTAAGTCAGGAGCTGGAAAAGAGAAAAGAGCAGTCAGAAAAATCTCCAAGGGATATCTATGAGACTACATACACTGATACACAATAAAGTTTAGACAAGATGACTAGCTGCTCAAGTGTAAGAGAAAATTCATTAATTCTGCACATCCTTTTTTTTTTAAATTACAGAAAAATTTACAACATGCATGTTGAGAAAGTAGTCAGATTGTGAATATAATACAAAGTTACAAGCATAAAAAAATTGATTTCTCTTTTATCAACGTCACTAATTTTCACTAAGAGTCATAGTTCAATTAACTATAAACACAACAAAATAACAGTCCAAATCTGCAAAAAAGTTATTTAGCCTCATCTAAGTTCATTATCACAACAGCATTAACTATGAAACACAATGTTTACCTCTAACCATGCTGTGACATTCTTCCCCCTACCTTAAGAAACTCAAATGCTCACATGAAAACCAAGCAACCATGGTGCATACATCTTACATCAAAACCAACACCGCCAATTTTGTTTGGATAATTTCATGATTGTTTTAGCTAGGCAAATGAAATTTGATTACAGCACAATGCCCCTTCCAAATAATCCATGAATAAGTACCTGAATCTCTTCCTCAGTATTGGGCATGTCTTTATTACATATTATACTCTGAAATCTTTGTAGCAAAGGTAGAAGGGGTGCACTTGTTCCCTGTGCAGATCGCTCATTATCCGTTTCCCTCGTTCCATTATCCCAAAGTTGAAGCAGCAACATAACTGCAGACAACATTTGGCTGAAAGAGGAAATAAATACTTTCTATTAAAAAACATTTCTAAAAACACTGGGTTAGGTTATCCATACAATTCTACACTTTGAAGTTTAGCAAAATCAGACATGAGGGCCTTCTGTCTTAAACAGATTGCAAAACCCATTTCTTATGTTTTCATAATCTAGATAGTATTAGATCTCAATCACCACTGCATTAGTGAAAAAGTTTATATGCTTTGAACCACAGTTATTAAAAGAAACCCAAACCCATGAAAACTGCAGACTGCTCAGCCCATTCCAACAGACAGTGATGGTTAAAAATCAGAGTGCTTGTGCTTCTCACCTTAGTGTACCCCTCTGCACTGCCAGTTCAAGCAATATGGCAAGTGCCAAGTGCTGGTCTTGCAAAGGAATGTTTCCTGGCCCTTTGGTACTGGGAGCTCCATGCACATCTCTATTTAAAAGTCAAACAATATATATTAACTAATAGGAAATAATACGTAATTGCTTACCAAAAGCTTCTACAGCACGCCAAGAAGTTACAGAAAAACATAGAAGTGGTGATGAAAGCAGCTGAGAAGAAAAGCCCACACATTCCAGACTAGATCAAGCTTTAGAGTGGCAGCTAGGCTTTAGAAATGCCTCAAGCTTCACTATCTACAGTTCTATTAAACATACTAAGAACGTGAAAAATATTTTTCACAGGTGAAATTCAAATATGTTTTATGACATGTTTTATGACAAATGTTTTATGACATTCACCTTAAGGATGTAGCTCCAGTATTGAAAAGACAATTTCTAGCAACTACTGTAAAAAGGTAACTTGAAGCCTACTTAAACAACACAGAAGAGCAGGGGACTGTTCTCCAACGTGAGCATATTTTCCCTCATGCACAGAAATCTGCATTATTTTACTATACTTGAAAGCCACAATTAAGAGTGCACATATATAGTATTACCAAAGCATTTTTCTGTGGATATGTTTACACTAGTAAAACAGAATTCTGGGGTTAAGTCTTCATGCAGTGATTCAGAATATTCCAATTCAGATTTTTCTTAAGCAATTAAAATCACTAAATCATATTTAAAGAGCATCATTTCAATACTTGATTAATTTTTTGCTTGCTTGTATTACAACATTAGAAAATGAAGGAAATCTTCCCAGTTTTCTATAAATCATTATGTTTATACCACCAGCTTCTGAGAGACACAAGCTTGCCATTTAACAGCTAAAAAAAGAGAAACTTACCCAGTCACAACAGACCTTAGGAATTTAGTAGCTCTTTCTACCACTTCCAGCCACACAGAAGATACAGTCCCTTCATCAAAAAGGGATGCCTCTGGTAGAGCTCTCAGTGCATCAAGTGATTCCTGTAACAATTCACTGCACAAGTCTGCATCTTCACCTAAGGGACACAGCAATAACATGTACATTCCCATCTTTAGAGAAGTTATAGAAACTGTTGTACACAGTATTTTGTGGAGCCTTTTTCCAATACAAGATACTAGTTACTTCCTATGGACACAGTTCTCAATTTTCATATGAACACTTGGTTGCAAGACTCTGAAGAAATCTTTACCCAAAAAAAAAATTCGGAAATGTGAAAACCCAACCCAGCTTATTCCACTATGCAGTCACTGAGGAAAGAGAACTAGGGCTGGCTGGACAGAGCAAGTTCACACCTGCCATCTGACCAAATGGTGCAGACTGAGACAGGCAGGTTAAGCAGCACAGGTGACAATTCTGCCAACCTCTGTAATCTGACAATTGCTGACAAGTACACAAACTTAACACAAGCTTCACACTCAACACTTTTTCTAAGCTGCTACTATCATGTAATAATATAATGGCTTGACCTTGTCTGAAGAATAAATCTAACTTTTCTGAAATCTAGCATTAAAAATACGTGCTTTTCATTAAATGCCAACTTATCTTCCCAAGCACAAAACATCCCAGAAAAACACAGCAATGATACTGGCTTGGATGCTTTGATCAGCAACAACATTGTTGGGCACAGTATCACATAAATGCAATTATGCAAATCCATCATTTATAAATTTATAGTTCTATGCAAACATTTAACACACACACATGCTTTAATGAGTCACCTGGCTTCAAATGAAAAATATATGCAATATGCTCAAGAGTAGACCCACCTGACCTCCAGGCTCTACGAAGGAAAGCAAATGCAAATGAAAGTGCTGCTCGGGATCCAACACGTGCAAGTCCTTCTACACCTTTGCCTACAGGTCTTGAGCTAAGAAAATTACATATGAATAGTTTAAATACACTTTATATTCTAATAATATATTTATGTTAGAATTATTTTGTATAACATATATTCAACAATTTTAAAATTTAGCTATATGCATGCATATACAATGACACAATTTCTACTTGTAAAGAATCGGAACTGTGTCTTGAGAATCAAATGTTGTTCATTTTGATGAACAACATCAAAATGTCAGCAACCAAAATTCAGCTTCAACCACTTCAAAGAAGCAATTCAAAATCCCATATCAAAAAGCTTCACAGAGAAAAGTACAAACCAGACTGGCATAATGGACTGCCATCCAAAACATGCCCATAGCTACTCAAAGTGAAATTATGATGCTTTACTCAAAATACAGAAACATAAGGTACTTCATGTTCTAATCATTTAGTTGAGAAGTCTATATTTTTAGATAGTTTGGACTGCATAAACTGAGCTTACAGACTTTTTAAAATTTATCTTTAATTACTGATAATTAATTCCACCCATTTAGTCATTTCTTATCCTTCTATTCAAGTGTCAATGCTACAAATCTCTCCTTGCAGTTTCTGTACTGGTGTGTGTAAGGAAGAGATAGAGCTTCAGCTTTTGGTAATATCCACTGGACTCACATACATTTCTGTTAACTTCTCTTTTCATGCAGACAATCACACTAATTTAAGCAAGCTCCCCTTTGCAGTCAGCAACAGGAGATTCCCAAATGCTACCAATACTGAACCACCAAGTCTGTTTTGGTTTGTTGTGACATTACAAAACAAGTGAACTGCTTAGGACTTTTCCAAGAAACTGTACTTGCATTTCTAGCAATCTGATGACTTAAACATATCAGTGCTCTTTTTAATCAGAGCTGAAAAAAAATTTCAAGAGAACAGTCTATTCAGAGAAAGATATCCTTGTCAGAACTCCGACTCCATAATAACTAGTTGTGATATCTACTTACATTCTCCTTTCATATCTGAAGCTAGAGACAATCTAACACAAATTTCCCTGGCCAAATCGCTTGTTCTGACAGACAGCTACTGAACACTTTCTTCAATGCCTTATCTGATAGATTTTTCTATTTTTAGGTTTAGATAGCTATCCAGACATGAAAACTAATCACATGATTTCTTATTCAGTTACTTCTCTTGAAACAGTTGTATACAAAATGTACAATTACATCATTTCTCACTGAAACTAAGGAAAACTATGTTCAGCTTTTACGTATCTGTGTTTTCCAATGTATGTGCCTTAATTGAGCAACTATTGACAAAAATATATTAATATTATTCGAACTATGTAATTTCCATTAGCATCATTTCTGAAATAGGCTTCTCCATAGTTTCTAGCTGTGTAGAACAAAGGAAATACTTCAATAAATGTATACTTATAGCTCAAAGTTTAATATCTACAGCAATGTATGACAATAAAAACCTACTAGTACAAACAGACACTGTAAGAAAGCACTAGGCAAAAAGAAAGACTGCACAGCAGATAACACCACTTAATATGGTAAAGCCACCTTAAGAAATAAGTTTGTTTACTGTTAATGTTTCACAAGGGGGAATAAATCACATTAAGCTCTCACAGACAGGCTGATAACCTTTCTATGACTTTTCTAATGGATTAACTTGTTCATGCATGTGTTACTACCTTTTCTTATCCACAGCTGGCAAAGGAACACTACTGCTTTTCCACTTTACTTTGACGTTCTCCTGAAGAACTGCTCTGTTCAAAGCAATGAAATATCGTTCCAGGATAACCAGCCTCTGCTTTAGCCTCATAGCTGAGAGAGCTGTTGTTGCAGTTTGTGTGGCCAGAGCTTGCTGTTCCTTCACTAGTACATGAAGGCACTCCTTCAGTTCATTCACATCTGAGAATCAGAGAGAGATATCATGTTATGGGCATTCATCTTTTTTATATACAATATCAAGAAAGATAAAGACTAATTGAAAACTGGAAATTGAGCAGAAGTCTGAACCCAGTGAAACTCCCTGTTTCCATATTTAATGCACACAGTATGACATAAATACAATCATACTTAGCCAGGTGTTTAGACAAAGGTTATCAAACTGGTTTTGTCTAAACATATCTAAACCTTCATATTTCATGTCTGAAATTAAAACATCACAGGAAATATTTATACATTTCAAAAAGCCAAGTCAGACAGCAAATTCTTATCATCATCTGACCTCAAAGTCAGACTTCTCTTAAGTGCAGGCAAGTCCCTTGCAAGCCCCCACGAGAATATACTTTCATTTTGTAATGATACACATTATCTTAAGTTTCTCAGAAGTTATAAAACCACTCTCAGAAGCTCTAGGATCACTGCCAAGAGCTGCTATGCTTTTGAAACAAATAATATCAGAAATTTAAGATGCTTTCAAGTGCTATTAGCAAATGAAAGATCTGACTTATGTACCAATGCTAGAACATTAATTCTTCTTTCTTTTCACCAGAGTAAGTACGGAACAGCCCAAAGTTCTAGTAATCTAATAACTAATAATGGATGGTAACAAGTACAGTGCCAAAAACAACAACAAAAAACCACTCTAAAACAAAAATTTGGAAACTGTATTTTTATATACTCTGTAGCTTTAATTCCTAGGACAAATATCAACAAAGCACATTCGTAAAGGGGTTCTTTTCTATCCCTTCATTAGCAGTCTGATCACCCCACTCTGCTTTGCACTGCATTACTATACTTGTCCCTAAGCCAACCACATTTGTTCCCTGGCTGCTACACAGAAGACCTTTGTTTTAACTGACACCTGAACTAAGGGGTATGAAAAAACCATATGTCTGCATACATGTAACAACAGCCTGTGAGAAGACAGACACACTTCAAAAAATTTAAAAAAAAAAAAAAACCAACCCCAAAACCATACAAAACCAACATATTTTTTTGGAACAAGCACCTCCAAACTATAGAAATTTAGACACATTTACTGTAATCTCCACAGTTAAAAATTTTATCTAATAAGGCATAGCTTTTTTTGCCATTGCAACTGTAAAAAGTATTTCTAAGTTTTGTCCCCACTTGGCAACACATCTTTCTATACCCAGGAAAGAATTCAAGCAGCCTTCTCCACCACTGGATCACATTGCACAGTCACTTAGGTTTTGCTGTCAGCCATCACGCCAGCCTGTTTTCAACATTGCTACTCACATTTCACCATTTCATAATGTGTTAGATTCCTTTCCCTGAGGCAATTCACATCTTTCCACCTGACTATGAGGGACAACTTATTTTTTCAACATGAAAGCATAAATTAAAAAGTGTTCCTTCCAGATCTCTCAGATAAAAGCAACAGCAGCAATTACACACAGACGCAAACAAGAAGAAACATCAAAAAACCAACAAGAAATTTCACAAAAAGCCATACCATCCTTAATTTTAGCTCTACAAAATTTCCCAAAGAACTCTGTGGCACAGCTGAATATCAAGTGACACACACATACAGCTTCTCCAGATCACAATGTAAAGTAAAACATAAATAAAACAGATGCTTGCCGAAAGTATGTTTGATTTCTTTGGTTTGGCTTTTATAATTGTCCCTTAACATTACAAGCATATAAAAGTTTACTCTGTATCTATATATCAATACCCAGTCTGAAGCTTCATGTTGATCCCAATGAATTTGTGTTTCATTAAATACAATTTTGAGGAAAAAGTCTCAGTTACATTGTTAGCACTGCTTAGAACATTAAAGCAGAAGATTCCACAGAATATAAGCCACATGTTCTGAGGCTGCTGCTATCATCTCAGGTGTGCCTTAATCTTTATTTTCCAAACAAAAGCACCAAAAAAATTGGAGTGCATACTCCACAGCGCCACAAAAGAACAGTCAACACTGACGTCCCAGTTTCACGATCCCTCTAAGCAAACCATCCAAATACATAAAAATCAGGACTTTTTTCATCTCTTCCTGAGCACTAAAGTCCTATCAACCTCTAAATACCACAAGGCTACAACAGCGAAGTACAAAATGACCAAGTTCTCTTCTTCACAAAGAAACTTTGCTTTACACTGTTGGGTTTGACAAGTAATTTTATCTTGCAGATTCACTTCCCAAATTATGGTCTCCTGTATCTATAGGAAAAGTCTATAAAATTATGGTCTCCTGTACCTATAGGAAAAAAATAAATATCTATTTATTTAATAGTCAATGAAGAAAAAAGAAGGCACTTTAAGACTTATGTTTGGTGCTACAGAAAACAAGCACTAGGTAATAGACTCAGCAGAGTCTGTCAAGTAATACAGAGTTACAGTATTCATCCTTCATTCCTGCCTGGCAAGTTACCTAATTGTGGAAACCCTCTAAAATTGTTTCTGAGAGTTGAAGACTTAGGTGAAAAAGCCCTTCATTTCAAAACAACACACTTATGAAACATCCATCAAGGGGATTACTAGAAAGGAACACTTAAGGACAAGCAGAGACCACCTATCCACCAATCCTCCAGCAACTACTTTACCTGAAACTTTCCCTGAAAGTCAACAACTGCATAGCTTTCAAACCACTTTCAATCAGATGTCCAGGCATTAAATAAATTAGGAGAGATAAACTTCTTGTCAGCAGAATTGCCTTGTTAAGGTTTAGGATTTAACACGCTTCAGTGATCTCAGACTTAGGGGGAGAAGGATGTGCCTTCACAATCACAAATGGTTACAATTTTAGGAAGGCTTTCCCCCAAAATTAAAAAGTTCTGCTCATAAATATTTCATACAAACTTCCTTAATACTTCAAGAATGCAAAACAAAGTCCATATACTAAGTGTTGTAAAGGTTGGAACAGGTTACATTATCCTCATGACTGAGACATCTAAAAACTGAACCAAGGACTATCTTGTTTTATTAAAAGTAACACTATTTTTAAGTCAGATATCTCTGTATACTTCCTCACTTTCAATTTTCCCTTATTCCAAAACTAAATTTATGTTTACAAAAAATCTAGTTAATCTGTTGAAAAATTTAAGTACATCTGGGAATCAACCCAGTGAAACTCATTTCAATAAACCTTCAAATCTGAGCAACACTTGTTACCAATGAACTGAACAGTCTAATGAGAGAATAGCTTATTAATAGCAACGATTCAAATTTCATCTGAGAAGGTTAGAGGGAACTCTTTAAACAAAACAGTTCGGATGTCACTACACCAGCCCTTGATGCTAACCATCCTTTGCAACGCTGTGCTTTGCCAATTATTCTATGAAGGCTGGAGACACGTTATTTACCTAATCTGCAGCTGCACTGCAGGACCTGGAGTCATACCATTCCAGTTTAAATTCTCAAACCAGCATCAGCAGAATACAACTGGCAGCCACAGCCAGGTATGTTGCTGGCTGCAGTAGAAACAGGTAAGGGTTTTACCCTCTTCTGTTAAAATTTATCATATCTCTCCCTCCCCTCAGCAAACAACACAACTACACATCTTCACTTCTTAATCCCTCCTGCCCAAAGTTCTCTGCATTAGAAGGGAAAACAGTGCAATTGTTTAACCCAGCCTATTTGACAGAACAGTGTTAAGAAGTGATACATTATTTAGATAATTATTTAGATAATTGAGCAACACAGGGGGCAAAACAAACAGCTGAAGACAGCAGCTTCTTAAACCATCTCAACCACAACCAGAACACTAACCTGACATGAGCCTAAGATAGGTAACTTGTCCAAAGGCATGTTTGCTCCTGTTTTAGCAGCACAAAGAAATAATTTAACATGCTTTGTGGTTTCTTAACACTCATTTCATTAGCCCTTTCAGGGAATGCCACAGGCTTCTGACACGTAAATTAAGCACCTTAAAATGTCAGTATCAGACTGAAATGTTTCAAAGTTGACTCACAAACTTTAGTAACAGCAAATAGATGTTACAGTGTGGAGAAATTTCAGACTTGGAAACACATTTCAAGCAGAATTTGGCATGAATCTACTGTTATAATGAGTACACATTCCTGTCACCAGCAGAACTAATGTGCTCTAATTTCCTAGAGGATTTTATATTTTGTCTTCTCTTTCCCCTTCTACTACACACTATTTCCACTGGACAAAGAGGAGATAAAGGATGCAGCTGGCTTGGCTTAACAAGCTTCTAATGACCCTTCAAACCCCTAGAAGGAGCAAATTCAAAAGTTAGAACAAAGGACAAAAATGTAATCACAAAATTTCCTTCAGAAACAAAACCTAAATAAGGTTTTTAAGTTACTTTATACCAACAAAAAATAGAACGCCTGAAGGGCATTTAGCTTTTAGCTTTCTGCTGTTTGCTCCCCTGTTCAAAAGATGACCATCAGACTTCACCTCATTAGTATTCAGCAGGAGAAATATAGATCAGCTGCATATGCATTCAGAATGCCCATTATGTGGCTGGGGGGAGGAGGATGGTGAAGGGTCTGAAGCCTTATGAGAAGCAGCTGGGGACACTTGGCTTGTTAAGCCTAGAGAAGACTGAGGGAAGACCTCATTGTGGTCTTCAACATCTTTGAGGGGCAAGTACCAGTCCTTCAGTCTTGTGAACAGTGACACAACTCCAGCTTGTGGGATAAAGCTGAGTCAGGGGAGGTTTAGGTTAGATATTAGGAAAAAGTTTTTCACCCAGAGGGTGGTTAGGCACTGAAACAAGCTCCCCAGGGATGTGGTCACAGCACCAGCCTGACGGGGTTAAAAAAGCATTTGGACAACGGTCTTGGGCACATGGTGTGACTCGGGGTGTCGTGGGCAGGCCCCAGAGCTGGACTCAATGATCCTCATGGGTATCTTTCAACTCAGCATATTCTATGATTATGTAATTTTCAAAGTTTCAGATCATCAGCAAAGTTTGTTTAAATTGATGTTCTAATAGTCATGCACAGAGCAAAATGGCAAGAACTTAAATTCCTGTCTGCGTAAAAATACACACAAACACATACACTCCTTAAGGGCACAGACAGCAATCAAACAGATATTTGGAGCTGGACAAGCGATTTCAAGCTGGGGTAGAGGGAACTGGATGGGATGATGATGATGCAAAGGCAAAAATGTAAAAGAAAATACAGGGATGAAGGACCTCTGAGAAGTGTGAAGCAGTGGAGGTCAAATTTCATCCTCTGACTCAGCATTTCTAAATCTAAACTCGAAAGTATGAATCAAGAAATTTGATAAAAGTAGAAAATATCACAATAAAGAAGGTTAAAAGAAGGTGTTTTTCAATGCCATGATTACTTTTTAATTACTTCTGTACACAGTGTAAATTTATATTTAATCATGTAGCTAAAAGCCCTTTACAGGATGGAAGTTCTGCCTATCTCCTTCTCTCTCCTAAAACAAATGCAGGAATACAAGTGCACTTGGTAATGACAGGTATCTCCACAAGGTCACTGAAGTCACATGGTTGCTTCTAACCTTGCCTCTTCAGTACTGCCTATTAAGCATTTCTTGGTGCAATCAGCTGTAATAATAATATCAGAAAAATAAGATGCAACACTGTCTGTGAACAGTCCGACTCAATGTAGCCAACCTTAAGTGTATTATGACAAAGAAAAAGAAGCCCAAGAAGATGAAATACTGCTCTATTTTCTGTAGGCTTTGAACAACTACTTCAAAGAGTTTCCTCTTTTTCCCCATACCTTGGGCTGAACACCTGGACTTTAGATCATGTAAGATGCCAAATCCTAAATATCTTCAGAAAACTGATGAAGGTAGTAAACAAGGATTTTTAGGAAGAATCAGAGGAACTGCTTTATTAATGCACTGAACCTGGTATGACTACAATAGGCAGAAGATGTTTTAAAGGAGCATTCATGTCAAAAATGGATAGTTCAACAGTGATATCATGAAAGAGCTGAATACAAAATGGAAGAACACTAAGATGCAAACACCTTAAAGTCAAATAATCATTTACATATGTATTTAATATTATCTTATGTATTCTTACAGAACTTCAAATAGTAAGACCCTTGAAAAAAATCTGATCTCTTTGCCCTGTTGTGACAACACAGTAATCTCAGCATAAATGAGACCTCGAGAAAGCATTTTGCTTCTCTGAACTTATGCCAGGATGACAAAACAAGCGTGGAGCTGAGGAGTACGTAAAGTACTGTTTCTCAACACATTTAATGAAGAGGTTTTTCTCTTTGCTCTCACAATCTCTTAGCTATCATGGGGGAGGGGTGTCACAAGGCCCACTGACCTAGATTAGCCTGTTGAAGTTCAACAGCAAGATCCTCCACACGTGGCAAAATAAGATTGTATTACAGCACTTCTAACACACAGATATAGTGTCTAATATCTAGTTACTATTTTCATAATGTAAGGCTGTAAATCATTAAGCTCAGTAGAAGTACTTCTGTGTATTGGCCTGAAACACTGACTTTAAATGCCCTTTCAGCTCTTTTTGTAACATAACTTCAAATCTCTATCTCCAAATTACACCTTACTTGTAAAAGAATATAAACTATAACTGAAAACATAGTAAGTCTTTAATTCTTCCTTGATCAGCAATGGTACATTTAAGAAACAATTCTCTGTTTTAAAAGTTTCCTCATGGTTTTGACAAGGAAGTGTTTATAAGTTTATTTTTTGAAGAATAACAGAAGAAATGCTTAAAACAGTTCTCATTTTAGGAAATATTTATAGAAAGTATCAAAATGGAACTGATTTTGTATAGTTTTTTCAAAATTAATTACCAAGCCACAAAAAACTAGAATGGCTCAAAAGGCAGCTGTTAGTTGTATTTCTGACAAATGCAGAACAAAAATTAACAAGGTAACCCACAATCATGAGCAAAAACCACCTAAAACACTTGTATAAACTGCAAGTGTGTTCATAGCACTGTTTAAGGATTTTTACCGCAGCTAGATGATATAAACTTCAAGCACAAATGGTAACGGAGACCAAGGAATACAAACTTATTTCTGACAAATTATAAAGTCTTCACAAGTTATTTCTAGGATAAGAATCCATACATGTAGCAATAAACCATACTATATATAATCACTAGAAGTAACTACAAGACAGTAAACTATTTCTTTCTGAAACCTCCAAACACACATGCATCCCTTTTTTTCTGAAAAACTGTTTTTACTATTTTTTGTACAATAATTGGAGGGTGAGCTTAAAAGCCAAGTCTTGTCCAAAACACTTTGGTCAGCTGGAAGAAATTTAGTAAGATAATTGACATTTAGATTACCATTTTGTAAAATAGCTTTATTTCACTCTTCAGCAACACACATTAATTAAGAATATAAGACGTAAATGATGTGACCTTCAGCTCACATCTCTTCAACACATTCAATTCTTGCTCTCTCTTCCACTGTAGTGGCAATTCTTATCATTCCTGATATACTGCAAAATTCTGTCCCACTACCAGAGTGACAGCAAATCCACCTGTCCTTCTGTCCTTAAGAAAAGGGAGCAAGCAGGCTGGCACAGAGCAGAGGACAGCAGACTGGCAGCTGACCTGTGGCTCAACAGAAACAAGAATCTCCCCTAGCAAACACAGCTCCACAGATGCAGATTCTGGCACTGAAGAGATAACACTTTTCCCAGAGATCTTCAAGTGCTTCTGGGTGAGGGGAAAGGACAAGTGGCACAACAGATGTCTCTGAAGTTTGTACATGCCAACATCTGAATCAGGCAACATCATGTACCAGGAACTGTAAAATAAACTACTGAACTGAAACTTCTTCTGATCTGCTATTTTTAAACATGGACAATTTTAGACAATTAACTGCTGCTCTACAGTAACGAACAGCCACAAACTTCAGCTGGCTTCAATATAAAAAGTAGTATATTATAGACCCCTACATGAAGATGTAAACACACAAACCAATTTTCCACTGCCACCACAGGTGCAATTACTGTCAGCAAAAGTCAGGACCAACAGTTAATTCAACTAACCATTTCCACCTTCCTCCCATGATTCACACAAGCCTATCTATTAGACCATGAAACCAAATAGAAAAAACACCTATTAAACCTTTATTGCCTGCAAAAATTCAGGCTTCAGAAACTAAGAAATTTCTTTTTAATGTCTGCAACTGAAAAGAAATATTCTGAAGACAATGGAACTTTTCACTGTACAACTTCATTTATTCCAAGTCAGTTTATCATTACTTCAAGCAGCCTGAAAAGTAGAAACTGACTCTTCAAGTCAAGAGTCTAATTAAATCTGAAATTAATTACAGCAAATGTTTAATTTCACAGTTAACCACATATCCAACTTATTTCACTAACCTAACAGATGCATCTATCAGCAAGTACATTTGATAAAAATACTTCCAGATGCTACAAAAGTAGTGATCAATACAGAATATGTAATGTCAGTGACAATGACTAAAACAGCTGTAATACCTGGTTGTTTACCCCACACCCAACTCTCAACAATCGATTTGGCCCTGTAAGTGGGCAGGGGAGCCTCTTCTTCATCCTTCTTTTCTTTGTCATTTTGCTCTTCTTTCTTTGATGCAGTTTGGCATTCTGTGCTATCATCTAAAGAAAACAAAAGGGAGGGAAAAAAAAGACCAGTTAAGCTACTTCAATTCAGGTTGGAATTCAGGTCTAGATTAGAAATGTCAAGGTGAAATCCCCAGCCCACAAGCTTAGAGAAATACTGTCTATCATTAAAAGAACAGGGTGGGTGGAAGTAGTATTTTACCATGTTAACTGTCACAGATGTTGGGTCTCATGTTACATTTTGCAAGACAGTGACCTTACAATCCAGAAACCACCTCTGTAACCTCCTCAGGATGATGAACATTTAATATAGATACCATCATGCAAGACTTGCAAAGGATTTGCAACACACAATATGGCAAAGGATCCGATTTCAGTCAGATTTTGCTCCAAAATATTGATATTTCTGTAGTATTTACTTGGTTTTAGATTCCATTTCCAACAGAATAAAAAAATATATCAATTGCCTTAGTTTCAAAATCAAGGAGAGCTTTATATTGGCATATACACTAGTTTTAAGCAGCAGAATTTCAACACCTGTAAAATACTCAGCATCTTAGTAATTACTAGCAAGTAATGAAAATAATACCAGCATTTTCTGCCCAAGCAACAAAACAGCATGTGCAATCCTTTTGAGACTACTTTCACAAAGTCAGAACACAGACGTTAGTCACTTACCTCTGTAATCAAAGGCTGCATGAAAGCCCCAGTTTTCTAAACCCAGTAGAAGTAGACAGCTGGAAGCTCCTCCTTATTTACATTGGTAATATCAATTTCCATATCCATACCTCCAGTCAGTTCAATGCATAAGATTGCCTTGCAATTAAGGGACACATGGCCAACTACCTTCCTCACCCTGACCTTCTTTTCAAATCACACCACTCAGAATTTCTCAAGTCCAGCATTTGAAACTTATCCATGAAGAGTTTAGTTCGAGCCATTTTTACCTGGCTCTAAAAACTGACCTATCCTATCTGCCAGTGTAGTCCAGAGAGACTCCCTCCCTAAATGTCCTGGCCACAACACGACAGATAAGCACTGGTATTTTGTCTTTTTTCCTCTCTCACCTGACACACACCCCCCCCACAAAAAAACCCCACATTCGTGCCAGCATAAATCAGAAGAAAGTAATAAGCAAGAAGTTTACAGCAGTAGCCAGACATGGAACATCTGACTACAGCCTGCTTCACAAAGAATGAGATCAAAGGCTCTCATTACCTCAGAACATACAAATACACCTATCACAATGTACAAAAACATTCAACCATTCTTTCCATCTGGCCTGACAGAAAATTAATGCTTAATCCGGTTGTAACTGGATCTGCAATTGCCTCTTTGTTAAGATTTTTTTTAACTGGAGACAATAGTACTTCCCAAAATAAAGCTTTTTGGGGGAGCCTCAACTATATAAATTTTAAATTAAACCCACTGTTTCCTAACCTATAACTGACACTAGTGCTGAGGAGGTGGAACATGAAGACTGAAGATAAGGAAAAAAAGGAAAGAAGAGGAGACATAACTGCAGTATCCACGATGGAGCTGAGATTGTGGGCCACGAAAGAGATAGCAAAGTCACATGATAACAGGAAAATGCAATTTGGATATCCCTCTTCTAAGTAGCAATCAGAAAACATAACTGCGTCCCTCAGACACTGAGGACCAGCCTATGAGTCACCAGCTTGATAACAATGCCCAAAATGTGACTCAATCCAGCTGTTTCTATTCAAAGGCATAAGCAAATAGCAAAGGTACAGAATCCATTCTAGACCAAGGACCTGGTTCAGCCCCAGTGGTTCAGAGTATTCCCACAGCAAAACCATAATCTCACTGTTTCTCCACTCACCCACTCATCTAGAGACACACTTTGCAGGGTCTGGAATTTTAGTTAGTGGGTAGAAGGGTGCTGTGCCAAGACACTGTTTTAGCAGCTGTAGGAGAACTTGTTACGCTTTTTAACAGATCCTTGGCAAAGGATGACAATCAAGGGCTACAAACTTAGTCATTTAGTCAAACTCCTCATTGCAAACAGAAAAGGTCCCAATCCAGGTGGGAACTCAAGCTTTGTATGGAATAAAAACAGCCCTGACATACAAATCCATAAGAGGATTTTTTTTAATTGTCTGTGTCAACTGAAAAGAGGAGCAACAAGAGAAAAAGTAGAAAGGAGATGAGCTAAAAATCACATTAAAAGACCAAGTCAAATTGATCCACAAAGACAGTTCACTACACTTGCAAAAAAACACATCCACGTAAGAGACAAAGCTGATATCAGTCTAGATTGAAAGCAGCAACACAGACATCATAATTATGGAAGTTCTGCTATGCTTCATGAAAGATGTTTAAACAGGGAGACCAAAACATTTTTCAGAAAGAGTGGCAGGGAGGAGAAAAATCTTGAGCAAAGCCAGAACAGGCCAAAGTAACAAGCAGTAAGACAGTTTTCAAAACAATGCATGCAAAAACACAGTGCAGTGTATCAGCATAACTTAATTTTGTGAATATTGAGGTGGGGAAAACAACTGCATCACATTTTCCTGAAAGAACTTTCTCTTCCTTATGTTTTAGTTTACAGCCTTATGCCTCTAAGCTGAGGCAGGTAGGCATAGGCAGTCAAAACTCAGCAACTGAAGTAACCATTCTCAACTAGAAATTAGCTCCCAAATCAAAGCACAGTAGCTCACCACATGTGCACTATCTTGCACAGCCACAGCCTAATCTGGTATAAACAGAGGATAAAAAGGAAGCACTAAAAATGGAACCTACATTTCATAATCAATGAAGAAAAAAACCTGACACTGCATAGTCGCCTCCACCACCTGTTATAGTCTGCTCTTGTGCTGCTCTGAAATGCCAATGAACTCATGTAGTTGGGAATTCCTCAGCAGGAAGAGAAAGCCCGCAACAGTTTCCCTACAGATGTTGCCACTGACAGGGCAAAAAGTCACACTTGTTCTTTAGACAAGGGCTGTATTTTATAACCACTCTAAATCAGTATTTGGTACTCCCAGATCTAGGAAATATTTCAGCTGCAATGTATTTTCTGTTAAAAATCCTCTACTTTTTATACACACACACACACACACACATATGTATACATATATACACAAAACTGATCGTTATTTGTGAGGGGAGGATACATGCCTTACCATGTGCAATACATGTTTATATAGTTTTCTCAGTTAAGTCAAGATGATAAGACTCTGATCTCCTAAACTTAATCAGAAACAAGTCTCTTTTCTTCCCTGGTATATTATTTTTTGTATGTGTTCTTGAAATTAATTTTTGAACTTAGAATAGAGCATTTAACGCTTATGAGGTCAAACCGTCCAATAGCATGACTACAGACTTCCCTACCCTGCAGAGAGAGTATCATAATACACAGCTGAGCACTGAATTCTTGAGCCACTGGGGACAGCCCACAGCTGGCTCAGGGGAAGCAGAAAAGTAGCACTTCTCACTTTTAACAAGTTCTGCCTCACAAAAAAAGGAGGCTCAAAGCAGGAGCCAGCCTTCATGCCTGCAGACTACTACAGTTTGATTTACAACGAGGTCTGAACAGCAGCCACCATAACCAATTCCCACATACTGTTACTCTTGCCGTAAATATTTTGTTTCTGCCAGCCTCTCTGGAATTGCTTGTGGCATTTGGACTTTAACCTGCTTGCAGGTGCTACACTGAATGAGGTTTGTGGATTCAGTGGCACCAGGCTGAGAAAGGTCCAACTTTCAGGAAAAGGCAAACAGAAGAAGGAGCCCACAGTGTTTACCAAAGGCAGGATGGAGGCATGAAGCGGACAATTATATATTTTTCTCCTGGAACTTAAAAGAGATAATTAAAAGAGAAGTTGCCACCTATGAAGTTTGAGGAATCAAAAATAAGTAAAAGATAGCAACCCACAAAACAGACCTGCATAGTTGACTGGTATGTCTTTAAAATTTACAGTGACAGTTCTCTAACTTGAAAGTAAGAATAATATTATTTAGTACTTTTTATTCTTTTCAGTACATAGCTTCCTGTATACAAGGTATTAATCTAATCCAAAATTCCTGAGGGTATCCTTTAAGTACATGCAATGCTACAAGTGCACCTGTATTTGGACATCACTACTGTCATAGCTGTAACCTCAGATGATACTTGGAAACATGCAAACACATTCTGTTGAACACATTTATCAAACATGGGGTTTTTTTAAGTGCCATGAATTCAAAACAAAGAGGTTATTCCTAACCAAATGCTCTTGCTAACAGGAGAAAAAAAATGCACTACTTCTATATTATTCTTAGACAGAAAAGAAATGGTTATTTGCTATCATTAGCATGTTCTTCCAGTCTATTGCCACTACTAATATCCACTGACAGAATGAAGTGCCTCTTCTGAACAGTCCAGTCAGCATCAACACTGAGAGCACTGGTGAAGAAATAGAGTTATAATGGATGGGTTTAAATCAAACTTCTTAAAACAGACTGAATAAAAGGAACTATATACAGCAGCCTCTCTTGTTTATCTCCAGATGAGTCAATTTAGCAGCAAAGTCTGAATATCGGTATCAGTACATATTGCTTTTCATATAAAACCACTGAGTTTTATATAAATAAATCTCATTAATTGTATGTACTTTTCCCTCTCCTCTTGAATTAAATTTGTCAGTCATTTATGCAAAAAAGTAAGTACCAACTAAACAGATGTAAATACTTTAGATTTTAATTTCAAGAAATCCAACCTGAGCTGCAAGTTCAGAGGTGCAAACTGACCATCAATTTTTCTGATTCCCTGACTCACTAGTGTCTAACAGAATCAAACATACGATCTGATTGACACTGACCAAAAATACCTTTTATTAGCTTTTTCTTCTCAAAACTCAAGTCTGGTAAGCAAGATAGTTGTATTTTTGAATCCTGTAGGCCAGCACAATAGCATTTATGAATGCTACCTTCACTGAAACACAGCTCATACATTAATCCTAGGAGTTAGGAGCCTGAAAAAGCTGTAATTTCAATTTCTAAATTACAGCAGTGTTTCAAGAAATAGATGTTTTATAAGTACCTAGGTAGAAGAACATATACCCTCCAGCTGTGGAAAGGAACAGGTATGATCTGTGCTATGTAATACCTACACTTAACTCCTCCAGAAGCAAAGACAAGTGGAACAAGTGGTGTTTTAGTTTTATCTTTGTTACTCATCATCCAATTCTATCTTAATTGGCACTAAAATAAACTGAATTAATTTTCCATAAGACTATTTTGCCCATGACAGTGACTGGTAAGTGATCTCCCTGGCTTTATCTCAACCCCCAGTTTTATTTTATTTTTAAAATAAAACTTTTCCATTTTATTTTCTGCCTCTGTCCTATTGAGGGGAGGCAGCAAGCAAGAAACTGGAAGGGTGGGCACCTGGCTAAGGTCACCCCTCCACACAATACAGTACTGGAAACAAGAAGTGGCAGTCTGCCTCGAACATCACCACCACTATGGAGCCACTTTCAAAAGCCTCATCACAGCTTGGACATTTTAGGGTAACATAAAAGCCTTATTTATACAGTAAAATACAGAAACTCAGTATTTTTAAATAACAGTATCCAAACAGTCTTTAACTCTTTACACCCTTGTTGAACTTTCTAAGACGTGTACATACATACATACATCCAGCATTAAAAAAAATTTCACATCATTGCTCAGAATAAGTGTCCCAAGTGTTGACAAACACACAAAGTCACAGACAATTGACTTAGCAATTCTGTATTTTTACTTTATACTACACTCTGTATTTTGCATCAGAAGTGACAGATTGCATTTTCCTAGCTGGTATGTAAAGGATTACTCTGAAAACTGAAAACAATTATACTACATCTTTCTAAGCTTTCTCAGAGTTATTAAAAGCACTACAGCACCATAACTAACAAAAATCTCAATCCTCTGCAGCTACTTAGCTATACAGATATTGGAAGAATAGTCTTCTATCAAAGACTAGCACAGGTACGACTCTAAAAACAATGTGTAACTATCTGGCTAAAAAGATCAATTCATCAATTTCATTTGCAAAGCAGGTATTTACTTTGTTACCCTTCTTCAGTGTATTAAATTGTTATACCATGACCACCACAACACCTTTATCATGAGCTGTCAGTGAATGGGAAAGCATTTCGTACAATTAATTTTGGAGGTGATCTTTCCCTTTATTGTATCAAGTTTGAAACACCTTTTATTAATATACTAGCCAATCCAAAGAACAAAACGTTATGCTACCTCCACTCATTTCATGAGCAGCTTTGCAGCAGCTTTTCTGATAAGATCAGCTGTATTTTCGCCCAGTGTCAACAATAATATTCCAAAGGGGCAGCAGCAGATGGTGGACGAAAGTTTTCTAACCCTGAAACAGTTAGGAGCATAACCTGGTGTTTACTACAGCATGCAGCCACTCATAACCTACAAAGCTTATACTCTTGATAAAACATGTACAATTCATTCTTCTCTCATAAATTATTTACTGTATCTTATTTCCTGCAGAAATTACCTCATCTAGTCAAAAACACATCCATTCCTCCTATTTTTAAAGGAGGCATACTTTAAAAATGGTCTACATGAGTAATTGAGCATTATCGGCTTGAAATACCATGTTTATCCAACAGTACAGTTCAGAAAGTAATAGATGCTAAAATAGAAGCTCTCTGTTACCAAAGGCAGTATTTCTACCCATTTCTTCATTTATTTGGGAATCTTAAAAATTACTGACAAAACTTATCTGACCATTTGGCGAGCTCATTTCAGCCAGATCAGGAAACAAGTCTTTTCCTTTTTGACCAGTTTAATTTCTGTTCAATTAGGAGTTAAAAGAGCACCACAACAAGAAGATTAAAAAAAAGGCAAGAGCAGAATCACCCCATTCCAGCACTGCCCATCGCAAAACAAAATCCACCTCCAAAGTAACCTCTCTAAATAGATGTATTACTCTGCCATTTGCAGTGTTTGAACTGCTCCCAAGTACGCTGAAAGAACAAAATAAAAACCATAAAGAAAACCAAAAACCATACTACATTCTCAGGCAGATTGTGGACAGTTTTTTAGCTGACCTTTAAGTTGCTTTCTGGAGACTGTAAACAAAATTAGAAATAACAGTATCGGCTTTATCCCATTCCTCAGTCCACTTCCTTTAAACAAAGGCTTCAGCCGTAAACACACCAAGCATACCAAACAAGAAGACACTGCCAAGCCTCTCTCATAATAACATGCCTAGTTATGAAGTTAAATTTCGCAAAGCTAGAACAGATTTAAGCCTTCTTTTGGAGGCTTGGACATTATATTTCTGTACACTTTTAAGAAGTAACTTTAAATTGTATTTAATTCGAAACTAAGTAACACCTGCAAATTGTATAGACAGGTGATGATAAACCCAAGTTTTGTGACAGTATGGAAGCTGAAGTCCATTTTCATTACCACAATGAAAGAAAAAAATTAACAAAGAAATTTAAAACCCATACCTTTTCTTGGAGGTAGTTCACCACTCTGTATTAATTCTGTTCCAGGATATACAATCTCTCCATCTTTTACCATTTCATTCCACAAGCCACATAGTCCATCTCTCGTAAAAGCGAGCTGTTAAAAATAATACATTATATATAGTTATACACAACAATTTTCTCTCAAGGCAACTCAAGCTAATATTTAAAACCCATCTGATTTTATATTTCATCCCAGAAGAAAGAAAACACGTGTACCATCTCACCAGAAATGTATCCCCTCATCGTGTGTGTGTATAACGGGGATTTAAATGATCTTTAGAATCTCTGATTGTCTAGCTATGCTATTTTCAGCTTAAAAGTGGAAAATTGCAATTTTAGATAGGTTCAAGTTCAGCAAAGTGAACTTTTCTTTGGTGACAAATTCTCATCAAAAGCATGGATTTGGTCACTTCAGAACTATCCACCCATTCAAGATGACATCAGCTGGGGGCTAGAGGGTAGGGAGGGGATGTGGGGTGTCATCTTTCCCTGCAGGAAAACCTTTTCAAAACAAAGTCAAGCTGCATAAAGTCTCACGACAGAAAAGCACACAGTCCCCTCGCCAACCAGCAACTGAAGAGCTGGGCATCTTAACCAGAATGATGACATCAAGGCACAGATTTGTAAATGAATTCAGCCAGTTCAATCTGGTCCTGCTGTGCAAAGCATCTCTCACAACCCTCCCTCTTCTTTCCAACTGCTACAATGCCTCCTTTCCCATGAAGAACCGGATTATGGATCAAGCCTAAAACCAGCTGCACCCAGAGAAGAGCAAAGGACTGCCTCAGCCCAGGTCAGTTCCCAATACACTTCATGTTCAAGAGGACAAATACTGGCAACAGAATATAGACTCTGCTAGCTGGAACCACGCACAAAAGCACTGGCTGTAACACAAGTCTCCTAATGATTTAGGAATTTGGATCTCCCTTGAAGAATCCTAATGACTGGGATAACATCTCTTCTACTGATGTTGTTTCCTGCTTTATAAAACACTGCAAAACAGGTATCTACATCCCAAGTGAATTCCGTAATAACCAGGCTACAATTTGCAACTGTACAGCATAAGGGAGGAGGCAGGACACAAAACTGAGAAATTCTGAAAAACAGAATACTTTCTGCATACCAAAGTGGTGCAGTGGACTACATTAAAAAAAAAAAAAAAAAAAAACAACAGAAAAAACAAAAAACACCTGCTGAAGGCTTATTCAGGAGCATCTTTGTGTTATGTAACTACCATTCAAATCCAAAATATTTTAGCTAAGAAGTAATACAAAGATGTGGCTTACAACAACTGCCATAAAATATTTACCGTTACAGACAGAAGTCCACTTGTCTCTAGGAAATAGCTCAAAATAGAATATATTGTAATGATTACAGATTACAGGTGTTAAGAACACACCCACGAGCAGGGAAGACATTTGCTGATCCAGCTCATCTCAGTTAACATGAAGAATTAAAGAGAAGCTGCATCCTTTCACACCACTGTAACACACTAAATGATCATAGTCATTTCTTGACTTCATACTGCATACTTCAGAAATCCACTCCAACTTGTATTAATGATTTCAGTAATTCTTCTTTTAGCATAAAATATGAGTTGACACATTGTATGTGTCTGTCACTTACTATTGCCTGATCTCAGGGGCATAAGAAGCAAAAGAATGATGATGTGCAAGCTAGACATTATTCATCTTCTGTGTGATTTATCAGTTGTACAGCACCAGAATCAACTCTGACCATGTTTTATTGAAAGGTACAGTCCCTGTTCCTCAGTGCTAAACAGCACGAAGAGCTTTTGCAAAGATTTGGTTTTTGCTAAAAGCTTTACATTTGGCTTAATTTTTTTAAAAATTGGAATAATCTAAAGTTGCATTTCAAGAATGAAAAAAATCATTTGCCATTAACTGATTTTCTTGATTGTTCCCAGTCTATGAATATTTCAACAATAAGTGGTGTTCACTTTTTCCTTCTTCAGATGTGACCATATACTTTAATGGGGCACCTAGGGAATTTATTTTTCATAATTTTTTTTCTTGTGTAAAATAGCAAAACCCAACAGTTTCACTGATTTTGCCTCATATAGTGGTGATTATTTTTTCAAGCTTTAACCTGTTAAATGCTAACCCATGCTAAAATACAAGCTTGCAAAATAGCAAGTGAGGTGACCCTCCAGATGAGTTGCATAATAAATTATAGTTTTCACAAAGGAAAGATCTCTCTCTAATAGACTGTCTTTTTCACACATTTATTTTACATTCTCAGATCACCTTAGTATTGTAAATTATTCTCACAGCCCATAGAATCTAAATGTCTACAGGCTTTGAATGCCAGGTTCTTCATAATGCAGCACTGTTCTATTTCAGAAAACTTGTTATTTTTGCAAGCATTCATACAAAGCAGAATCAAGAACTGTTTTCTCCACCTCACCCTCTAATACTGTTACATGGCACAAAGTTCACTCAAGTCTTTCATGCAACTAAACACTGAAAAAGTAAACAAAATTTCTTCTGCCTTGGGTTTGGTTCAAATTCTTATCAAAGTAATTTTCTTGGTATGTTGCAAAAAGATAGAGGAGCCACCAAGACTACAGGTCCACCTCCTTCTCCAAATACCTCACCATAAGCAGCCTTCAGATAAACAATTTTGCCTACTACTCAGGTTTTAGTTAACATTTTGTCAGCAAGTATGTCTGGTGGGGGACAGGAAAAAGGAGACGTTTGAAAGTAAAAAAACACTGGAGTTACTTTACAGCAATAATCAAAACAACCAACTGAAAGGATAATTAAGAAACAGTATTTACAACCCATTCATCTGTCATAACTGAAGGCCACTTAATTTCAGCTTAAATTGACTATTAATCTACTCAATATTCAGCAGATATACAATATTTGCTAAAATAGCCAAAACTGAAAGAAAAGTCAGAGGTTTTAAGTGATAAATGATTTAAGATCTTTTCTTTTCATGATCTCAAAATTACATAATCATAACAGAAAATGTGCAGCTCCCTTAAGAGAAATATTTCTTTTAGCCAACAGAAATGGGGAGTGGTTGATATGAAAGAGGGTCGTGCTGACATCCGGAGGGACCTTGACAAGCTGGAGAAATGGGTTGACAAGAACCTGATGAAGCTAAACAAGAAGGGCAAAGTCCTACACCTGGGGAGGAACAGCCTCAGGCACCAGTACAGGCTGGGGGCTGACAAAAACAGCTGGAAAGCTCTGCAGAAAAGAACCTGGGGGTCCTGCTGGGGACCAAACTGAATACAATGTGCCTTTGCCATGAAGAACCTTAATGTGTGACCTGGGCTGCATTAGGAGGGTTGCCAGGTTTGGGGAGGTGATCCTTCCCCTCTACTGTGCACCTGGAGTGCTGGGTCCAGTGCTGGGCTCAGTGTGGGAGACACAGACAAAAAGGAGAGAGCCCAGCAAAGGGCCATGAAAATGATTAAGGGGCTGGAGCACCCTTTTTACTGAGGAAAGGCAGAGAGAAAGGGCTTAGGAAGAAAACACATCTACATCTACATACACATATATGTATATATATATATATGTATATAAAATCTGAAGGGAAGGCGTAAAAGAGAGAGATCCAGACTTTGCTCAGTGGTACCCAGTGACAAGAGCAAAGGGAGTGGACATAAACTGAAACATAGGAGCTTCCCTCTGACCACCAGGAAATACATTTTCACTGAGAGAATGACCAACCACTGGCACAAGGTACCCAGGGAGGTTGCACATTCTCAGTTCTTGGAGATATTCAAAAGACATTCAAACATGGACTTGGGCAATGGGCTCCAGGTGGCCCTGCTTGAGCAGGGGAGTTGGAACAGATGACCTCCAGAGGTCCCTGCCAGTCTCCAACATTTGTGACCCTGCAAAACTTGCAGGTGAAGATAACACTCGTCTGCGTGGTAGAGAAGTCAAATGTCTGCTTTGACTGCACAATCCTGCATTTTTTTCTTCCTAGAGTATTTTATGACCATCTTAACCAGAACAAGTACATATATCCTTTTGCTCCCACCAACACCACCCGTATTCAGTCATTTGTAAAGAGTCTATCAATATATCTCAGTGTTCAAACTAGAGAATTAGAAATTTGTTCAGAACAAATTTGAAAATATTTCTCTGGCTTCTGTTTTCACAAAGGAAAAAAAAAATTACTTCTTCCACTAAACTGAAGAATGTTCACAAGGCTACTGGTGGTGCATTGCAAGAGATGAAAGACACACTTGGTGTCTTCATTGCTCCTGACACACAGGAGTTCCAAACACAATAGCAGCTACTTGTGTTTTGTGAAGTCTAACACTCTCACTAGATTGCTTGATTTACGTGAACACCTTCCCTTCTAGTAATTTAGTAACTTCATTTGTAAATGTTTAAAGGGATGAACTTAAAACAAACTCAGAAAAGCTAACTAATTAAGAATAATTAAGTTTTCACTTAACTTTTGCAACTGACAACAGCACCAGAGATGTACCCTCTCTAAATCTCCCCCTCAAGGCCCTGCTTGCCCCACCACTTACACGCTTCCTTCCAAAGACCAGAATAGCAGCTCTATTCTCCATTACTACTATCCACTGCCTTGCAACTTCGGCTCATGTTCTTAATCCTCCTACTCACTCCCCATGCTAAAAATCTCCCTTGTCCTTTCCCATGACATCTACTGACCTCCTCCCAATCCCCACCTCCTACGCATCTCACCTTCAGAAACCCCAAGCCTCTTCCATCATTTGCCACACTTTCTCATCCCCAGACCACGTCTTGATCCCTGCACTTGAAAGTCATGTATCTCAACAAGTCCATACTTCCCACGCAGACCTAAGGCTCAGCCATGCTCACTTATCCCAAACTAAAAAAGCAAGGGCCTAAGGAGACTTTAAAGTGAACCTCTACTGTAAACTGGGCTGCCTCCACTTTAATCTTTTGTTAATCTTATCTCTGCAGTTAAACTGTAATTTATTCTGTCTGGTACAGCATCTGATTAAGTCCAAGGGGTATCTAGTTAGGTTGCTGGCATATGCTGCTGCGAACCTCCAACAGGGCTGGCAGTGAAATTCCCATCCACCCCCATCAACTCTAGGCAATAAGACACTGGCATTAACATTTCCTTGCATTTCAAAAAAATTAAATCTTGCAACCATAACTGGATAAGCTCTTGATAATTCTCAAAGCACTCTACAACTTTGCTTTTAATAAGTTATTTTATGAATAATCAGCAGCTCTGATTGAGTTTTGAAGTCAACTATTTAAGTCACACAAAACCTATGTAATACATTAGATTACGTTCTCAATGTGGTTTCATAAACTTCCCTGCAGAAAGCATAGAAGCCTTCATGAAAGTTAACTTCAACTCAAGAAAAATGAAGCCAGGAAAATAAAATTACACAAAAGGACAAGGACTGACTCACATAGGATTCCTGCTTATATAATTGCACTGGAAATTTAAGAAACTGACTTCATAATCACAGACCATCAATATGGATTTAAAATATAAGCTACTTAAATATTCTTCACCTCAGAACTGACAGCAAGGGTAGTGGAGAATTTGTTCTTCTATTCAGTTACTTTTGCATTAGCCATTGGCTGTCTTTTAAAGACTACATGAGAAAACATTTCTCTTTAGAAAAATATTAAAGCAGAAAACTTTTTCAGCCCAGTAATAGTGAAGAAAATCAGAGAACAATAAGTCCCTCCCTAAGTCTCTCTTTTGTTTTCGCTTTCTTGAATCCATTCAATTTGTGTTTCCTTTTTCATTGTTGTCTTAGTCAGTATTTTGTCCTAGCTTCCTTCCTTCCCTGAGGAACGAAGCATGCCCTGAAACCACAGCTGCTTATCACACCTATGCAAAGCACAGTGGAACATCACTAGACCTAAACACAATGCTCAAAAGCTCAGAGAGCTAAGTCAGAAAAGTTCAGCATCCTCATATTACTTCAACAGATTTGGGATTAAACTAGAAATGTCTCCAAACAGTGTGCTGATTTTCCGCTTGCTGCAAAGGTTTATTAGCAGTTAATAGTCACACACAAAGAGAAACTATGCAACTCCCTCAAACCTAGAAACTACCTTTATGCATCTGAAGAATAGGCCTGTCTGAGACCAAATATTTGTACAAATGTGTTAAATTTAATTTCTTTAACCTATCACTCCACATGTGGTATGTCCCTCCATCTGGAAATCACTCATTTTGGAGAGACAGCATTACTTTATTTTTAAAGTAATTTTTAAAAAGTGTTACTCCAAAGTTCACTTCCTTTAAAAACACAGGAGTCCTCATGTGCAGTTTGCTGTAAGAACTTCCAAATAAGTCCTTCATTTTTTTCATCATAAAACCAAAAGGAAGAAGAACAGGAAAGCAACAAAATAGAGAAGGCAGCTTTCACCGAATTCTTGCTTTTAATAGTCAAGACATCATTTCTTTACATAATCTTCTCACAAGTAAAGACACTGATCTAAATGTTAGAAGAGTGGGATTTTCACGAAAATCAAAATGACGAATTTAACTGTGAAGGAAGGGTAAAAAGATTTCAAACCAATGCAACTCTTAAAGGTGGCTATTTCATTTTAAAAAAATCACTTTCACCTCTGTGGCAAAAGACAATGACAGAACTCGTCTGCCAACCATGAACTCAGTGAAAACTGATGGAAATGCATCACATTCCTCTTGCAGACAGCTCTTACAGCTTTGACTGTTGCCTAAAGTTTTTCTTCACACTACAGGAAAATTAAAGTTTTTCCCTCTAACTCCTGCTATTAAGCATAAGAGTTCTCCACAGGATCCAGCATAAGCAGCCTAATTAAACTCCATTTGAACACACACATGCATCCCATTAGCTCACAGCAATTCTAGTTTTTAGTTATTCATCCATCACTAATTAAAGGTCTCTGCATAAGATTCTAATTTAGTTGTACAGTACATCTATTTAATCAGAATTATTTTAAGCACAGTTTGATTCTGCAAACTAGGTACCCAGGGTTAAGCAAACAATTTTAACCTTCCCTTTTTGTAATAAAGGATGTCTTCCTTAGGAACAGTCATTAAAACACAATCTCCCATTACACACTGTTTTTGCTATAAATGTCATGGCTTCTACTAATAATAGTCATCAATAGGTAGGTGTTTTCAATGCACTAATTCAAAATCTAAATCAATAAATTAGAAATTGGAATGACACACTAACTTTTCAAGAGACTGAGTTAAACATGACACATGAAAAAGTAGCCTGCACTAAAATCCACGTATTTTATAACTTCATAGGATTATTTTCTTAATGGTGATGTTATACACATACTATTGACATAAGTCATAGGAGAACATACCACATATTGTATTACTTATGTTCTCATAGTCAGCTGAACTGTTTCTTCAGACAACATAGAATATCCTATTTTGCTCCACCATGAAATTTAGATTCTTTTAGTAAACTAAATGTTTCTAAGCACTTCAAAATTATCATAGCATCTGTAAATCATACAATAATTACAAAGTTAGTAAAAAGGCATGGGGCATGTTACCAGATGTGCTTGGATCTCTGTAGAACATTTTGGATTCCTAAAACACCATTGTTCAGTTTCAGAAAAATTAATGTAAGCAAAAAACATTGTGAAGATACAGTTCCATTAGCATTTCACACCACTTCAGTTAATCCTGCAGGCCAGAGACTCACTGCTACTACAAAAGAACTTATGCCTCTGACATTCACTTAAGAAGAGTAATAACATGCTACCTCACACTGCCTTTGTCTCACAGCAGTAACAACCCAAAACTGAATAAGAACATTTAAGTTTGGCCCAGGCACCACCTGCAACAGTGACGCACACAGGTGATTAAACAAATACATGCTACAATCCACATTTCATTCTTTTCTTATTATATTAATACCATTAATACCTCAATATAATAAACTTATTAATGCAAATAGTACTAGAATATTATGTATTACACATTCACACAACAGCTTCTCAAGCTAAAACAAGAAAGAATACAATAATTTTCAGAGAGATTTCATTGGCTTAATCCACAATAACTGCCAGTTATCAAGTCTAAAGAGCAAACTCTCTGGCAACAGAGACAAAAAAGAGTAAAAAAGTACTTTGCAGACTACTAGGCCACCAAACGAACATTTTACTTCCAATCCTAGCTATAGACCCTGAATTTTGCAGCAGCAGAAGTCATTTTAACGACTAATCAATTTCTACATGTCTCGTAAGGTAAGAATTCCCTGGTATAATTCTGTTTCTCCAAGAACTTTCATCTACTCATTCTTGGACTGCTGTACACTGAAAAGTTAAAAATGTAGCAGAAAAGTGAAGAGTTCCAGGGTTCAATTCCAAACAATCTGTAGTCATATTAATCCATTTACATAAATTTAGTGTGTCTTCTTCAAACCTCTCATAGTACTGTGTTCATCTTTTCAATTCTTGTTGACAATCTCTTGAATGCCAATAGGGCTCTTCTAAGAGTTGAGCCAGTAAAAACATGCACAGTAGGAAATCTACATATTCAGTACACATAGAACTTAAAGGATTAAGAGACAGGATTTATACCTATTAAAAAATAATCACACGCTGCTAGGTCATGATAGTCAACCAGTAGGAAAAATAATCATTCAAGTAGTAGAAAAATTCTCCAGAGAATTTTTCCTTTACACAAGCACCTGCCATTTGATACCTTAAAAGATGCTACTCTAGATTCACATGCACATTTTTCAAAATACTGAACACACACATCCAATTTAGAGTTCTCTGATGAGGACCTGCATAACACGAAAAACAGTTAACCTAATAAGAAAATTGTATTACACCCAGGAGGCCTGGTTTGTCTTCAGATTCCAGAGAAGTGATGTTTGTGTCCAGCAGATCACAAATGATTACTGTTCTCTTATTTCATTAATCTCATTATTTTGACTACAGCTTGATTGGAAGAAAACAAAGGGAGTACCCTGGCAATTATGTCTAACTTGTTATTACTCATAAAGAACTTGTGCAAGTAAGAGCATTTATTCATAGAAATAGCCTGCAAATGAAGATTTTTATTATTAAAAGGAATTATTATAACACATTAACTAAACTACAGTCAAATAAACCACATGCATTTTATTGCATTCATACACACAACTGAAAATAACCATTAAAACTTTGGATGACAACTGAAACCCTCCTATCAAAAGTTTACATAAACAGAAAAAAAGGGATGTAGAAAAAAAGCACCACAAAAAAAAGAGGAAAAATCTGATAACTCACATGAATAGTCACATTTTTCACCCCATATAATATAGAAGAAAAACAGGGAATGCATAGTCAGCAGCTGTTACAAACAAAGGTTGCCACTTTTTCAGATAAATTTTCCTGCATTCAACAATATTCAACAATTGAAGCAATACACTTGTAATCTAAAAGCCACCCTTCTGGCAACACAAAAATATTTCCCTTTCTTAATATGCTTATCTCAAAAACATTGTAGAGTATCTTTATTTACTACATTAGAGAAAACATCTGACTTTAGATTGAAACTTTTACTTTGGTAGGAACAAAAGATGAAAATAGAATTAATCTAGCCAAATCAAGAGGAAGCCCTGTCATTTCATAGCATTTACATACAAGATCTACTAAATAATGTAACCTCTTAGGCTAAATCTGTCACTTCTGATTCCAATTTATCTTGTTTGATGTAAAATGCTGGAGAAAGGCGGCTTTTGAATCACAACTGCATGGGAAAAATCCTTGTCTAACCATAAGAACAGCTCAACTGAACCATGTAGACTATCAGCATGTAATCTGGGATAAAGTCACAAAGATGGAACTTTTAGGAATTTTTCAGTAGCACTATTATTTACAGTAATAAAAGAATAACACTGGCTGGCCCAGCCCAAAAGGCATTTCAGGGTTTTGAGTTGAAACTTGGAAAGGTTATTCAAAGTAAGGGATCTATATGGAACATCTGGGGAAAGGAAAACAAAGAGACAAGGACTTCATATAGTTACTCATTTCATCTAAATCAAACATAACTGACCCAAACTACTCTATTTCTCTATATTGTCCACTTAATTGTAAAACCTGAATTGGGAAAACATGTAAGTATCCTCCCCCTCCCCACATCACTAAACTCAACTTCACTAAATGAAGAAATCATCTTCTTAGAAAAAAGAAAACTTTTCACCAAACACCGGCATATTTCAACAAAAACCACTTCCATTTCAACCATGTACCTCTGACAAAAATTTCCTTTCAAAAAGGACAAAATTTAAAGGAAGCCTCTCCTCTACCCATGACACAAAAAATTACAGTAAAACCTAATTTATATTCTTCAAAATATAAATTAGATTTCCATCGCCTTTCACTTCAGTTCTCATGTGCACTAAAGCTGCTAGCTCATATTTAGGCGAGACATTTAGCAACAGCCTAAATAAGAATTTATAGTTCTAGCAGAAATGCCACATACTCTGCTAGGGGCTTTGACATTCTGCAAAGATAACACAGATATGTAACCCAGCTTGTTTCAAAGCAGAAGGGACTGGACTGAAAATGCAGATCTATTTGCACCTCAAAGTAAGTTAGTGTTTCTTCAAAACCAGTCATAAATCAGCATACTTGGGAAAACCTTTACACTATCTCAAGAGCTGCAGTCTTCTACTTGTCAGCTTTTTGGACTAAAAGCATCCTTGATCGACACCTGAAAGGTCACAATGCAATACAACCATCAAACTCCTTACCTGCAAGTCTGTCTTCAACCATTTGGAGTCAAACCTTGCTTGAGCAGACAGACAAAAAGAATCAGAAGACATGTTTCCTTCTTCAGCCTCCTCTCCGGGCTGGCTGAGCAGCCCAACCTGCTACAGAACGAGAGGAGGAAAGAAAAAAAAAAGACAATCTAGCACATGAAGTAAACCACACAAGGTTATTTTTGCCCAGACTAGGACGGCTTCCACTTGATCTTTAAAGATGTATCATGAAGACGGACCTCCCTCGTTCCCATCCCCTGCAATTGCACGGGGAGAGGAACACGCATTAAGAATACTATCTGAACCTAGCAAAAAGCCTCCACATCCCTTCCCTATCACACCCGTGGGAAGGAAGCCTCCCTTCTGCTGCACCGAGCCACACCGAGGGCCTTAACGCTACTCCTCAGTCCCGTAAGTGGTGCATGAAATAAATAATTGATCGCAGATTACGCAAGCCGCAGGCCAACATAAAGCGATTATCAGGGTCACCCGCACCCCCTCCTCCCGGCGGGGCCGCGGCCGGGGCTCCCCCTCTCCCGGAGCATCCCACCCCCGCGCCACGGCCCGCTGTCACCGCCCCTCACGGCCGCCAGCCGCGGCTCTCAGCCGCCTCGGCCAGCGCGGGGCCGGCCGGGGGGCGGAGGGACAGCCCTGCCCGGGCAGGGGTCGCCGCACACGGCGCGGGGGCCGCGCTGCCCTGCCCTGCCCTGCCTCGCCTTGCCGCGGGGCTCCCGGGATGCGGAGCGGAGGCCGCGCTGCCCCCGCCGCCTGCCCGCCCACCTCCGCTCCGCGGGGCGGGGGCGCTCCCAAAGCTGCTTCCCCGCTCTCCCGAGCCCGACGGGGCTCTCGGCTCTCCCGCACTCACCGGGCAGCCGCGGCAGCGACGGCGGCGGCTTCTCGCCTCGCTCCACCGCCGCCCGCTCGGCCCCGGGTAATCCTCGCCCCTCCTTCCCTCGCCCGCCCGCCCCCCACCCCTGGCCGGCGGAGCCGCTCGCCGGTCCCTCCCTCTCTCTCCTCCGCTACTGGAGCCGGGCAAAGCTCGGCCCCCGTGCGCCAGCGGAGCTCTCTGCCAATCGGGAGAGCGGCGGGAGGCGGGACATCCTGTCCGCAGCGGGGCGGGGAGCGCCGCGGGGCCGCGGCAGGGCGGGCGGAGTGGCGCCGGTAGTAACGGAGATCGGGGCATCCTTACAGCAGGCATGCAGAGATTAAAAAAAAAACAAACCAAAAACAGATTGAGTCCTTTAAGTCATTGAGGACCCATCTGCAAACTACACTGTTGATTCCTAAAATAATGTAGCTTTTAAATCATTCAGAGGAGAACGGTTAGTAACGAGTAGCTCGGAGGCAAACAGAGCCAGAGCATGGGAAAGGTTGGAAGGGACCACAGTGGGGCCTTTGGTCCAAACTCCCTGCTCAAGGAGGGAATTATATGCTAGAGCACATGGCACAGGATTGTGTGTCTGTCTCTGGAGACATGCAGAACCCATCTTGATGCGTTCCTGTGTAACCTGCTCTAGGTGACCCTGCTTTGGCAGAGGTGTTGGACTGGATCATCTCCAAAGTCTCTTCCAACCTAATAATACTTTAACTGATTCTGTCTTCAGGTGCTTCCAGTGGGGGGCACTCCACGACCCCTCTGCACAATCAGTTCCAGTGGAAGGTCATCCACACAGTAAAGAAACCCATATTCAAATGGACCTTCCTGTGCATCAGTTTCTGTCCATTGCTGGTATTCTAAGTAAAGACCAATGCAAAGAAGACATAGGTAACTGCCTTTTCTGCATCTTGTTACCAGGGAAAGAATAGAGGCTGGGAATAGTAAAGTGATGCCACTACACATGAAGGAATAAGGATGCTGGGAAATAAAATGTGAAGCTGGTAATGGCAGGCTATGCTGGGAGTCCGGAGGCAAATGTTGACTGATCGCTTGAGGGAGAAACTGCTCTGAGGCAAATAATCCTTCAGCATAAGTTTGTTTGTGATGTATATCAGTAGTTTGAAATTCAAATTAACCAAAAGTCAAGTTTCTCACAATACTTAGACTCCTGTTCCCTGGCAGCTAAGGAATTAGGAATGTAGGAGCAAGACTTGGCAGATGGGACTATTGGCTTTGGCCAACATGAAGCCACAGACTGAATGTCAATGAAATGCTAACAGAACTGAGACCATTTGCTGGCATTTAGGCAAAGGTACACAACATTTAATTGTTATTATGTAAGAAGCATTGTAATAAAACAGTGAATTTGATTATCCAGGGTTCATTTTCAAAGTAAAAAGTGCAACCATGACCTAACTGGTTAGCCTGTCATTTACCACAGACCTCTCTTGGATCAAGATATAATAGACACTTGAAGTAAAATACCATACAAAATTTCTGACTGCCTCGAAACTTATATAAAAATATAGAAATACCCAATTTCCTCAAATTACTCCTAGAAACTTTAAAATATGAGCTTTCAGAACCAAAAGGAGTTTTGTTTGAATAATCTTCCCAAATGCCTACATATTATAAACTTTAAGTTGAGGGGACTGGAAGTTTTGTCATGCATATCATGTTGTGTCTCTTCTGACTAGCTGAGCAAGAGCTAGTGCACCAGGATGGGAAATAGTTTACAGTTGTCTTACGTGGCAGACTGCAAATGTAAGAAAGTAGTCATACTGACATAATCCAAATAGGGATAAAAACTGCTTTGAAATGTAAGGATTGAGGGACAAGCAAATAAAGCAGGTGTCCTCATAGGAGTCTAATATAGGCCACCCAGCCAGGATGACAACACTGAAGAACTATTCTTTAAGGAACTAAGGGACACCTCTAAATCAACCACCCTTGTCCGTATGGGCGACTTCAACTTGCCAGATGTCAATTTGGAATACCACACAGCTGGTACAAACAGGTCCAGAAGATTCCTAAAACACCTGGACAATAACTTCTTGATACAGGTATTAATGGAGCTGACTAGGAAAGGTGCGCTCCTTGATTTTTTAGTTTGCTAATTGAGAGGGTTGACATTAATGAAGTGGCAATTGGTGGCTGTCTTGGCCACAGCAATCCCAAAGTAATCGAGTTTAAATTCCTTGTTAGCAGGAGGAAAAGTGCTGGAAAAACTTCACCTCTGCATATGAGGAAAGCAGACATCAGGCTGCTCAGGGAACTAGCTAGCAAGGTCCCCTGGGAAAATGCTTTTGAAGGTTCTGCGATCTGCCAGTGTTATCCCGATTTTCAAGGGCAAGAGGGATTGCCCTGGTAACTACAGGCCCATCAGTTTCCCTGCTGTGCCTGCTTATCACTCAGCTGGATGAACAGATGCAATGGGTGAGCAACTGGCTCCTGGGTCAGGCACAAAGGGTTACAGTAAGTGGGGTTACATCAGGCTGGTGACCTGTCACTAGCGGAGTTTGGCACGGCTCCATTTTAGGGCCAGTGCCCTTCAATATCTTCATAAATTACTTTGGGTACTAAGTGATATTGCCAGTGATACTAAATTGGAAGCAGTTGTTGACTCCCCCAGAGACATGGAGACCTTGCAGAGAGATTTTGACAAATCAAAGGGCTGGGCAATGAAGTTCAACAAGGACAAGTGCTGGATTCTACACCTGAGGTGGGGCGACCCTGGATGTGCATACCAACTGGGGAATGAGATGCTGGAGAGCAGCAGGAGATCTGGGGGTCCTGGTCAATGGCAAGTTGAACATGATCCAGCAGTGCCCTCAGAGCCAGCAGGGCCAACCCTGTCCTAGGGGGCATCAGGCACAGCATCGCCAGCCGGGCAAGGGAGGGGATTGTCCTGCTCTGCTTTGCCCTGGGGCAGCATCACCTTGAATATTGTGTGCAGCTTTGGGCACTACAGTATGAGAAAGATACCAAACTATTAGCGAGTCTCCAAAGGCGGCCAACAAAGATGGTCAAGGGCCTTGAGGGGAAGCCATGTGAAGAGGGTCTGAGGTCTCTTGGCCTGTTCAGCCAGGAGAAGAGGAGACTGAGTGGAGACCTCATTGCAGTTACAACTTCCTCATGAGGGGAAGAGGAGGGGCAGGCACTGTTCTTTTTGCTGACTAATGACAGGACCTGAGAGAATGGCCTGAAGTTGTCAGGGGAGGTTTACAATGGATATTAAGAAAATGGTTTTCACCCAGAGGGTGGTTGGGCACCTGAATAGGCTCCCCAGGGAAGTGGTCACAGCACAAGCCTGACAGAGTTCAAGAAGCATTTGGACAATAACCTCAGGCACAAGGTGTGACTTCTGGGGTGTCCTGTGCAGGGCCAGGAGTTGGATGTAATGATGCATGTGGGTCCCTTCCAACTCAGCATATTTTATTATTCTATATTCTACATGTGGAGACCAAACCAGAAGGAATTATGAAAACTTGGTTGAAACTGCAGTGCCCACTGGTTGTGCCTACTGCTTGTTTAAATGATTTGCAAGTCATATCTAAATAAGATAATTTGCATATGCAACATTCACTGCTAGTTCTGGTTTGGCTTTTCAAGAAGATCATCTTTAGACAGTCTACGTTGATGTCCAGAAATTTGCCTACTTTTGTTAAAGAAAAGATGATAATAGCCTTTGCTGGAATTCCTGATGTGAAGAATTTGAGAAGTACCCATCTAACTTGTTATATTTGGATCACTGGTCCAATTAGCAGGTACACACTCCCTTCAACAAAAATCATATTTGGGTGCAGTAACCATGGAAATTCAAAGCTAGAGATACTTGTGAGGAATTTATAGATTATTTTGTATTTCCAGATTTAGATTTCACTTCCGATGATTTTTTTTTTCCATTTGAAATGCACTGTAGTACCATGGCGCAATATCAAATGGCATTCTAGATTATAAAAATATGTACTAACCACATTTTCCAGAAAGAAATTATGTCTGGTATTACTACATGAATAAGTTATTTGATAACATTATTAAAAATAATTTTATTTTTCAAATAATCATAAAATTTGAAGACTCAGGAACCAGAAGTTTGTCTTTATACACAGTATTTGCACTATTAGGTCCACCAATAGCTGTTATTCTGATGTTATTTACATAACGATGGCGTGTTGTATCACTTCAGACTGACCAAGGTAAGAAAGGTTTGACAGATTTCAGAAGGCAAGTTCGAGAGAAACTGTTGAAGTGTTACCACTCCAAGCCCCGTGCTCCACTCTCCTGATGCATATTCCTATCTTAAAGCAGGGTTATATGATCCTCTGAATCAGTTCTCCAGGCATCATCTTTTCTGCCCCAGCTTGCTCAAGTAACCTACTTTACACCTGAGATAGTCATTAAGTGGATCTGATAGATCTTCAAATGCACACCTCAGTTAGATATTAGGGAGAAATTCTTCCCTGTGAGGGTGTTGAGGCACAAGCACAGGCTGCCAAGAGAACCTGTGGATCCCCCATCCCTGGAAGCGTTCAAGTTCAGGCTGGATGGGTCTTAGAGCCACCAGGTCTAGTGTTCCTGCCCGTGGCAAGGGTTTGGAATGAGATGATCTTTGAGATTTGTTCCTGCCCAAACCATTCCGTGATTTTGTGATGGCCCTGCCTTAGAGACACCAATATCCTCAGGGAGCTGCAAGGCAGAGAACTAGTGAGGTGGAAGGAACCTCAGCTCTCTACATTCACTACAAGTCTGTCAAAATCTGTGCATGTAATTCTTACTTCCTCCAGAGAAATTGTTGGACATGGGAAAATCTAGTTTCCACGGTCAGACACAGTCACTCCTTTACTTGTATCCACTTCTAGGTGTATTCTAGGTCAATTCACTCTCATTATAGATTAAAGCTAAAAGTAAATACATCAAAATGAAAGGCACACTAAAACCAAGCGGTCACATTTTGTGGTCCACCTCTTAGAACACCTACAAACAATACAGAATACTTTAAAAATGTCTGGCTGTGGGCAGAAGACCTCTCTTTTGTTGTAGATGTAGTAGAGGAGCCATACTGGCTTCTACAAGAGTCAAGGTGCTGTAGAGGTGCAGTATGTAGAGGAAAAAATGGATGGTGATGCATATGGGAACTGTGTAAGCCTCAGAAGGCTGAAAAAGGTAAGGTTGGTAGCATGAATGGTACTTTCATCTTCTCGCTGTTAGTACACTCACCTCCAATTTGTAACACTGTCAGGCAAGCCTGAGGAGGTGGGGAGGGGTAGACATCAATTGAATAAAGTAAATCTATCACAGGAATCTGGAGCAGAACAGGCAGAAGGAGAAGTATCTTCGGACAATCTGGGCAGTGCCATATTTCTATCTATTTCAGTTGTGAAAAGGGATTCATAAGTATTGATAAAATCAGTCTTAAAAATTGAGGCAATTGCATTCTAAAGTAACTAAATGCAAAATTAAGAGTCAATGAACAAATGGTAAACTTCTTTTTTTAAATGAAAAAGAGACAAAAATAAGCAAGTATGTGTTTACATAAAAAGTAGCATCTAGTCCTACCTGCAGGTCTTCTCGGTGTAAGCATGAAATCTTTACTGATTAATAATTATTTTAAATGTGTGCGCTGTAGGGAATCCATTCGAGTTACAACAGCAGTGGAATGTAGGCCTTTTTTTTCTCTCATTAGTGAATATCAAGAAGTGTTACGCCTGTGAATGGGACACAAAACCATCTCTGTAAGAGCAGTGCCTAGCTGCTCACTGCAAGACAATGCCTGTTTTGTTTGTAATTTTTTTTCAAGAGCCATTTGTGTTGAGCTGTCCTACTGAGTTTGGAAGCCTTTGTGTATTATTATCCACAAAATGCAAAATCCAGTTCACTTTAGGCTTAAAACAAGTCTCAGAGAATTCCCTGTCTTACTTCTGAGAGATGGAGGCTTTCCCAAAGAAAGTGAGAAATTTCTACAATTAGCCTTTATTATTTTAATACTCCCTGAACTGAACTGTTGGCCTAAATTTCAGTTTTATACAATTAGAAGCTCATGGTAAGGCCCATTATTTTTTTACTGTGTTATTTGCAAAGAATGCCATCAGTTCAAATTGGTCAATACATACTATTGTGCCACACCAGTGCTTTCTGCAGGGGGAAAACAGGACAGTAAGGACATGAGAGGATTCTCCTCCTTTCCCATATTCACTAGTATTTGTAAATAGTCACAATAGCACTTTTTACTAACCATTTTCATTACTGAATAAATATTATTTACATAAGGAAATGAATAACAAAAGGAAGCAGTGTCCATGTTCAGAAACCCAAGCCTCTTGCAATCAGTATCCTGTCTTTCCTCACACCTCTTCAGAACAATGAAACAAGATCTTCCATCTCTGTGTGTGGTTTTCTGCTCCTTTCTCATTTTCAGTGGTAGCAGCCCTGCTACTTCTCATCCATTTCTCTAATGGATCTCCCTTCCAACCTATATCCTTCACATTCATCCACACTTCCAAGATGATTTCACTCCTACCTTTACTGGGTAGCCATGCAAGTTCTAGTGTGGCAACTGTGTTGTTCCTCCATAAAACAGAAGTAGGTTAACCCCTCCCCATCTTTTATTATTCCAATTTAAAATTACAAATATTGCTTACAGTCAAAATTTTAACAAGTTCTTCTCCTATGACAACTTTTTGTTGCAAAAACAGTGTTGTGTGAATCACAGTATATTGTACAGCTGACACAGCTCAATTGCAGAGGTGGTGTTGGAAAAGCAATTCAGAGTACAGAGGCATAAAAAAAAAGAAAAAACTGTGACAATAAAGGCACAATTTCCACAGGTAGCTAATTAGAATTCATTGGTAATTACATTTTGCATAGTTAATTATTTTAGAGTGAATCCTGTCCTTGTTAAAGCAAGCAGTAACATTTTCATCAACTTCATTAAGTTCAGAAATTCAGCCTCATACACCCTTACTCATACATATATCCTTACTCACACATATATCCTTACTCACACAATGCTAACCATGCTAGTTTTTAGTCTTCCAGAAAAACACAGGCCCAGAAGCTTGCTTTCCAGGTTATGTCTTCCATTACAGAGAAGAAAAGTTTTTTTGCTTCCCCCAGGCCAGCCTCAGTCTATCTTTCTGTCCAGGGAGTCTCTTGCTTTACAGCCCAAACCAGTCTGATCAGATTTCATCCTACACATCCTACATCTCTAAACTGAGCAACAATAATGAATTCTCTGTGGCTGTTCCTTTTCTTTCTTAAATTATCAGTTCAAAATAATCACATCATAACATATTCGAGATGCATGTTGTTGTCGGACTTGCAAAGTAGCTTTGGGAATGCCAGCTTGAGGATGCCCATTAGTTGGATCTTCATGAAACTTTGGAAGTATACATCACACAGATATTCAGATATCCATTACAGACCTATTGAAATTAAAAACATTTGGCATACAGTCATGGACATGTCAGCATTTCAGATGGAATATATATGTATATATGTATATGTATATATATATATATTCCATATACTAAAAAATAGCAACCTCTATATACTAGAAAATAGCAACTTCCATAGGCTATCATTTTCAAATTAAATAGGATTCTTAACTTAAAGCCAAACAGAAAATGCTTGCATTTAAAAGGCCTTTTCAATTGCAGGAAAGTTCTGTATGAGGTTAGCTAATAATCTAAAGATTTATTACAGTAACAAACTATATTCATAAAACTGTTCACCTACAAATATTAGATTTGAAAAATGATCAATATGTAATTTAAAAATCCACACAAACATCAAGGAAATGCTAAGGTTGGTAAAAATTAACATGGTATTACACTGGAAAATGAAATATATAATCATTGTTATACTAACCTATATATTGAGGGCAGAATGATTCTGTGCTGTCCTAATACCATGGAAATAGATTGTCAGTATTCAAATTTACAAATTAACCCTTCAATGGACAATGCACACAAGTGCTTCACTGTCAATTAAAATGATGGAGGGATGTTCAGCAGGCACCTTCAGCAGCAAGACCATTTCCAATTTTGAGTTTAAACAAGAATGTTGCAACTTTTTCCCTAAGTTATTATGCAAAGCTTAGGTCATTGCAGAAAACTTAGAACCAAAATGGAAATGATTCACCAAAATGAGAAAAAGCATTAAATCCATTTGATCTCAAAAATAAAAAAGTCTCATGCCCTTTAGTTAGGGTAGGTGGATGCAGTAGAAGGAAACTTTACTAGATAGAGATGAGAACAGTATCCTTTAGCCAATAATCAGTGCACTAAAAAAATCTCCCAATATATAAGAAGGAAGCGGGATGCAAATTTTAATTCTTTCCATTTAGAAGCTACCGAGTATTGAATTTCTCCTAATGCCTGGAAGGTGGCCAAGACCACTTTAGCTTTTATACATTGCCTAATATATAGGGAAATCCTTTGTGAATGTTGATAGGAACCTTTATTCATTTAAGCAGGAAAGGAAGCAGCATTTCTATAAAGGATTTGTTAACCTAGAGCCATATGGTATCCTTTCATACCAAAATACTTCATAAGGAAAAATAAAAACAAACTTACTTTAAAACAAAAAAAGAGTTAGAACAAGCTGTGCTTGTGCCTTGATTTGTCCAGGCTGTGGGTGTTGGGAGGGGCATTAGCAGCAGAATAGGAAGGTCGAGGGCAGGTGGGCCAAAGCACAGTCCCAGCTATAATGGCCAGGGTGGGGGAGAAGGAAAGGGAATCAAGACAAATTGTTAGGTCTGTCCTTTAATATTTTAAATAAATCCCAGCCCAAAATAACATCAGACTACTTGTCTTAATGAATCAGGCAACTGTCCACAGCTCCCTTTACATAGAAGTGTAAAAAGTGTTATGGAGAATCTGTGCTGGGTTTCTCCAACATGCCCTTTTATAAAGGGAGCTTTTATGTGGCTCTTCTGTTTTGCCCACTCTCACCCTACTTACTACAATCTCAAGAACAGTTTTATCCCCAAGGGAGAATCGTATGGTATTCAGATATACTAATAATGTATATTGCTCCCTTAAATTTTGGAGTTGGGACACCAACAGTGTTAGTGAGCTAAAATTAATGAGCTTGAACAGGAAGGAAAACAATCTACTGGGACAATGTGTGCTTTGGCTTGTTCCAGCACTAAGTCTTCTGTTGATTTGTGTTATGTTGGCTACAAGCACAATGAACTGTTGCAACCAACAGCATTTGCACCTGTTGTCTTTGCTGCTTTCAGTACAAGAGTATTAGCACCACTAAACACTGCATGGGACTCTGGCCCATCATTTAATGCTTTCTTCAGAGCCATAGTTTTTTATCGCCTCTCAACCAGATCACAGATTTCTCTCTATGACACATCATTTCCACATGCCAGTTTTTGAAAAATCAGACTCAACATGCCAGTTATCAGTATTTTTGAAAAATCAGACCTCGAATATCTTTTCTGCCTTAATCATATTCCTTTGAAGAAAATTAGAGTCGGGGAAATAGCTGCTATGAATCTTCTCATCTGTATGAATTTCAAATTACTGCTGTATTTGCAGACAGTATAGATTTTATCAAACATTTATGAAACCTTTGCTATAAGGTTGACTGACTGCTCCTCTGGGATAGAAAGCTGTGATGTCCATGCTGTGGTGGAAGCACTCCTGCTTTATCACAAAGCTCAGAGCCCTTCCTCTACAGGTTCCCAGCCTCTCACACAATGACCCCTAGTAATTGTTTGCACTTTTGGCTCTGTATTCACATGCTTTTCAAAACACCAAATACTCATCTTCTTAACACCACCTGAAGAGTCTGATTCCTGTTCCTACTTTTCTCTAGTGGGACTCTATCTTTCAACATAATCCATTAAAGACAAGAGTGATATTTAGTTTTTAGCCTTTGTCACATATACCATCAACCCTCTCAATTACTGATGGCATTTTAAATTCTTTTCAGTTGCTTGATAAATCTCTTTTCTCTTTGATACTATTATTTATTTACATAGCCTCAAGAGAACCTGAGAAAATTGAAACTGGCTTTGAAGGTAACATACTGCATTTGAAAGCAGAGCCAAAAGGTAAATCTTGTTTCACAGACTGTCACATTTATAATGAAATAGTTCTGATTCTGATAGTAATGATGTTTGAACAATATTTCATAGGTAAAAAGATCCCTTTATTTTTATGAGTTACTTAAATCATGAATGTCTTCCCTCCTGTTTTGAGGACAAACAGCTGAAATCCCATTTGAAATATGCAGTTGTATTTCCTTCTTGTCTGAGAAATATAACTGCAGCCACAAAGTTTCATCTAGAGTAAATCTGACAGAATTATTTACACAGGTATGAACTAGATATAATTGGAAGTATGGCACCAAGATTATGCATATAAAATACGAAAATATAATATATAATACTCTAGAAACATATTGTTTTATTATAATCAGTGACCATCAATTCTCCTCCAACTTAGACTGTTGTAAAATTCAGATAGGATGGATTTTAGCTAGTATTATCCATTCTAAGATAGTCCTTTGGACTACTTATAGTGTCAGGGACAAGGGATAGACACCTCAAATGCAACTCATTTTACCCCAAAGTGAGATGGAGGAATTGCACTGAGAAGTACAGGCATCTCTCTACTCACTACACAAGAAAGAAAGAGTGAAGTGAATTCTCATGCAAGATTATAAGGCTGAAAGAATGGACATACACAGGTGGTGCTGAGAGTAAACTATTTTTTTTATTCTTTCTGTGACCTTTAAGAAAAATTTACTTTATTTTATTTTATTTATTTAGATGAGAGGTCAAAGGTCTTCCAACTAATTTCTAAAATCAATTCTGATAATCAGTTAAATGTAGTCACTCCAGTTATGTTAGTCCTGTTGCATTACAATATAGCTGGCCTACTCCCAGGAAATTAAATACTAGATTTGATTAGCAATTCATGTGTTGACAGTAAAGTTCTCTGTTCAGAAAATTCTAGTTCAAAATTGTCAAATTGTCATTGCAGCTTTCTTGCACTATCCAAATACTTTTTCAGCAGAGAATTATGGTGCCCAAATGTAACCCAAATTTATTAACCTTAGTCATGTCAATAAAAATATCACTACATACGCAATACTTCTTGTCATAATAACTTTACATTGTTTAATAGTAAAATAACAGGCTATGATAATGTATTTCACATGTACATAAAAATTAGGAAAATAGTTTAATTCCAAAATATAAAATGACAATATATTTAACAAAACAGTTACTGAATCTATTTGGGAAGCTAGTGGGGCAAAAATATATGCTTTAACCCTATAGAATATCAAGATATTCAATGTTATTCTAAAGTTGGAAGGGACCCATAAAGAGAATCAAGTCCAACTCCCTGCTTCTTGCAGGATTACCTGAAACTAAGCCGTATGACTAAGAGCATTGTCCAGACACTTCTTGAGCTTTGGCAGGCTTGGTGCCATCCCTTCTTCCCTGGGGAGCCAGGCATTCCAGTAGACAACCACCCTCTCCATGGTGAACCTCTAGTTCACCTCCTGATGTCCAGTCAAAAGCTCCCCTGACAGTGCTTCATTCCATTTCCTTGTGTGCAGTCACTGGTCACCAGAGAGGGGTCATCACCTCCTCCTCTGCTGCCCCAATATCATCTCTTTTCTCAGACCTTCAAGCCAACGTGAGTTTTACTAGGAGATACCTTTTATTGAAGACTGTTCTACAGAGAGATTTTTCTCTAATGCTCCAGCCCTGCGGAGGAGCTCCAGAAACCTCTGTTTTGCCAATTATTTTAGAATAGTAATTTAGGCTGTTTTGCCTATTTTCGTTATTTACTAACTAGTTAATAATAGTAATTTGCTTTTATCCTTGCTTTTGGGCACAAGATACAGGAGTTATTCAGATCACAGTCCAAAAGAAGTTCAGGGAGTTCCTCCACCCATTTAGTGCAGTGATGTCACAAGAACACTTCACAGAGTAGATGAAAGAAAACTCCACTATCATAGAGTGAAGGCAAACTGAATTGGAAACAAAAGAGAGGAGCTAAAAGGGCCTTCCCATGCAAGTACTACTGCACATCAGCCAACTCATGCCCTAATTTTTCACTTTTTAGCAGTCGTTCAGAGTATTAGAGACAATACTGAGGTCACATCCTCACCATTATAATAATGTAGGAGATGTTGCACGTACATGGCTGTATGTATTCCAGAAGATTTTTCATACACTCAGAAATTTGTCTAAGTTTTAATTATCTTCAACATATGTTACATCTGATTTTAGCATCTTTTGCTGATTTGTGGAAGAGTGTCTCACTGTCTTAGCTGTAAGTTAGCTTCCCTGACAGAGTCCAACATGGGCAAAAATAGCCAATGCCTTGGTTGCTCTATAAGGTGAGCAACAAACAGACGTCCAGCTTTACTGATAGTTACATTACATAACTATCATAAATGGCTTTGTGTATGATACTTTGAGTGGTCAAAATTATATATGCACAGAAATTTTGCATTTATGCAAGCAGCTGTCATTTCAGTAGCTAACACAGCACTAATTCCTCCACATGTAACAAAGGCTTGCTGCCTGCTGACTCTGGTCAAGTGGCATTTCAGAAGCAATGAGGGCATCCAATATAGCTTTAATATTTCACTACTCTAATTCAAAAACGAAATCATTTTAGTCCCAGTGCTTTTACAGCTGCTTGGTAATTTGGATGTGTTCTAGATTAGGGATCACATAGACGGACAATTTGGATAGACTGATTCTAAGTGATGCTTTGCCTTACTACACTGGCACATAGTACCTGCTATTAAATCTACATGGCAGTCCTGATAGATTAGTTTAGCTGGAAAGAGCTGCAACTGGGCTAAATTAAGTTAGAGTTTGAGCCTTAAAGCATTCATGTCCACCAAAATGGACAATAAAAATTAATGTCACTGATTCTAGTATGTCTAAAATATTACTACCAGAGAGTAAAGACTGATAATAATGGGAAAAGTACAAAATAAATAACCCTGGAAATGAAAATTACTTTGAATGTATTAATTCAGCTTTGCTGTTTGGCTTTTCAGAGTCTTGTTTCAATACTGTGCTGGTGATACAGAGTAAATATGGTTTTTCACTGTAACACATTTTTGCCTGTTATGCAAATATTACATTCAAATTTAGCTCTCAGAAGCATCCCATGTATTTTCTAGACACATCTATCCTGGACGTAAGGAGAAATGAAAAATGGTGTACAGTTATTCTCCATTAACAACCCAACTAGTAACTAAGATAACAAACAATCAATTTTTTCACTGATCAGTACCTTTTGTAATGAAAGCATCTTGTAGAGTAATCTTTAGTACTTAACAAAATCCATCATGAAAATAAAGATTACAACTCTTGTGCAGTCCTGATTTTCCACAAGACTATTAGAAAGCCATACAAACCACAAGTTCTATTTTCATCACTATAATGTATATTAATTTGTTATGGACTTCAATAATAATATATCAACTAATTTTTGTTTGATTTTTTTATTTGGTGCAATTCTGAGCTAATATTATATTCCCAGAGTGCTCCAATTTGTTATGAACATTAATGTAAAAATCTATTTTGAAATATATTCAAAAGCCAATGTATTACCCAAGAGCACCAATAAAGCTAAGTAAAGTACAGAAGAGATTGTACAGAAGAGAAAGTACTTGGATGAGATGTTACAGTCTCTGCCTTCAAAAGTCACATCATCCAAACTCTGCAAATATTTTCTCTCTTACTGTACTGCTACGTCATGGATAAGCCTGGAAAAATTTTAGTGTTGCATTTTTTGATTAGAACTTGTCATAAATTACTTACTTTGCTAAAAATATTCACCAGGGTTTACAGTATACTGCATAAGCAGGTGAATGACCACCAGAGTACATTGCAAAAAAACAACTAAAAATTTCAGAAAAAATTTGCAGCTAACTAGAATGTTTGGTTCGCTGCAACCAAATGGCTGATGCTGAGACCACTAAAAGTTTAAAGAAAACCCTATAATCTCAATGTGTAAAAATATTACAAGAAAAATCTCAGATTATCTCAACAAACTTGAAAATCCCCTCCTCTTTGGTTCTAGAATAGGTTTATTGGAGTACAGGATCAAAGTCTGGGCGAAGAGCCAGATATTTATGCAGCTGCTGCATTTGAAACTGTACAACAATTAGGTTTAACAGTTTTGCGTATTTTGGAACTCATCCACGTCACAATGGTGACATTGTGGAGATCAAGGACAGGAGAGGGTGAGTTTTACCTTCCCTACCACTATTGGAAAGAAGAAATATTTTAGGATCCGCAGCCCTGGCTGCGTGCCTTACAGATGAACAGATTTTTATTGCCAGTACTCTACCCTTATATTTGGAGGTGGAATTACACTGCATCAGTTTTTTTAAAATTGCACTAAATAAATATACATTGCAAAAGATCTGTTAATTTCTAGACTACTTTGAATGAAACAAGGAAATTTAGTCTGTAATTACCAAGGAATTACATTCCTTAGCTTCAAGAAGGTTAGATGTAAGATGACTAGAACCCCATGTAAGTGGTTAATTCAATGTCTGTCTTTACAAGAGATCTTTTCTCTCTCCATGAAAAAAGAGCAGCTGAAGTGCTCACCTTGTGTATTTTTATTAAGAAAGGGTCACAGTATAAATTTCCTGCAATATAAGTATGTCCACTTTTGCCTCTCCGTCCAAGACCTGTTATTACAATTTAAGGGATGCTGGACTAGCCCAAGCCCTGGCTCAGAGACTGGATCACACGATGCATCTGAGTGTGTCAAGAACAAAGACCCAATGGCCTGGAGCATATCCAGCAGGCTGAATAAAAGTCACCTGAAAGCAGCCTGGAAGACACACTCGGGGAGCTGAGTGCTCATTCCATAGTGGGAGACGCTTGGGGCACAGTGGGCTTCTCAAGAGCAGAGGCAGAAGGGAGACCTTTGCCAGCATTTCAGACTGGAATACTGGGAGCTGGGATCAAGTGCCTCAGGTGCTCTAGTTCATGAGAGCAGAGCTACTGAGAACAGTGGAATGGGAAGGAAACACATGAACCAAGAAATGGCAATGAACTGCAGGCCTTAGCACCAGAAGAGTTCTAAGCAGAAAAGCCTAATGTTGCAGGTTCTAAAGGAGATGAACAAAACACTTAAGTGCAATTTAGGACTGAAAGGAGACTGGGGCTGTAGTTACTCTACTACCCATTTGCAGAGGTGAACAAGGAAAAGCTGGCCAGATCCAAGACCTCTTCACTGAATCTTTTCTGATCAATTCCCTCAATGTTACATTATTACCTTCCACATCTTAAATGACTCTAACTTCTACAAGTGTATAATGAATACAACTATGCACCTTAATTTCAGAATTATTACATCATCCAGTCCATTTTTTTAAGTATAGAATGAATTGTAAAAATTTATGCTTTGGGAATCAAATACAGCTGGCATAAAATATGTAGCCAGTCTAGAGATGAAGCCATCTAGAGGCAAAGGTGTATCGAGGCCAAGTAGATCCTCCCCCATTTCCCAGGGTTTGACTGCTTGGGCCCCAGGCTGTGCAGCTGCCCAGCCTTGAACCAGAACTGTAAGTCTCGTTGGCAGGACCTTCTTTTCTCTAGAGATGCTTTTAAGATGACACTCTTGTCCTTGGTCTCTGCCTAAGCTACATGGCAGCTCTACCATGCCTAGTGTATACCAGCAATCCAGACCTTCACTTCCTGTCTTGTTTTCCAGGCTTGATCTCAGACTTGATTCACCATTTCAGTCTTGTACTGTGATCTGGACTGTTGGATTAACCTGGTTACCCTCACCACTTGTCAGTCAGGTCACTGCCCCTACCTGCCCTGCTGCCACACCTCTCTCCCCTCCCTTTTCTGGGCAGCTCTTGGTCGGACCAGATCTTCCGTTACTTCCTCTGGGGGTTTGCTCCAGCAGGTCATAATTTCTGCTAAACAAAATCAAAGAAATACATCCTTTTTTAACTAGTAACTACTTATTCTTGCTGGTTTTCCCACAGAACTGAAGAACAGCAATGCCCCCGATCGTGGGGAAGGGATTACCTGTTTTGATCAAATCCCTGTTTGATTGCTTGTTGAGATGTAAAGAAAGTTCTTGAAGTTGCTCACTCTCAGACATTTCCTTTTATCTCTCAAATAATTTACAAGCCCTTTTCTACATCACTAGCTTTTCAACATGCTTATAAAACATGAGCAAAGCAGCAACTCCTATTTCAGTATGTTACATAGAGCACATCATACAGAGATGCTGATCCTGTCACACTGCCTATTTCTGTAAATCCTCTTTGCTTTGCCATATTAAGATTGCACATTCAGGCGCTTGTCCACTAAGGTGCCTCATCCTACTCACAGCACACTGCTTTCAACAATACACATACCCTTCCTCTTCTTTTTCAACTCCCATCCCCTTTCTTGCCTTTTTTGTTCTTAGGTCAAATTTGACGAAACCCCAATTATGTGACAGTGTGGGTGTCTCTGCCTGATGAGAGCAGGGCACTTGTGCTGTCCTTCTGTGTAGTAAATGGTCAGAATAGCAGAGCTGCATTAAGGAGGTGAAAAATTGGTGAGGCTGGTTGGGAAAACAAGCCTTGTTAGAAATCTGTTTTGTTGAGGAGATAAGAATGCTCACAAAGACCCTCTGATGAAGGTCAGAGAGCCCCTGCTGCTGCCTCAGTACATGGAGGTGGATCAAAATGTTTATTCTACCTCTTTTGTCAACTATAAATTTTGACCAAAAGTAAATGATACCCTCATTAAGCTCCATTAACATATTAACTTAGGCACCCCTTGGGAGGCAGATGAAGGAGAACACGGGATGTGTAATGCATATATGACCAAATAAATTGTGATTGTTCTATCCTACTGGGATGGGCCAAAAATTATAGTATAAAAGGGAGACTTCAGGGCAGAAAGGGTTGAAGGGCATAAACATCTCTGCCTGCTCAAGGTCAGTCAACAGAATGTGCCTCTCCTCACGAAGGGAAGCCTTTATGCGAGCTTTGCATGCCCAACTGCATTGGAGCACACATGAGAATATTCATTTATACATACATAGCACTTTCAGATTTTACTAATCTTTCCATGGCAACACATACTAACACTCTGTAGTTGGTGCATTTATCACCTGCAATCCTGAACCTGCTCGTCTGGTGCTTCAATAAACCACACTATTCATGAATCTGGCATGTTCCCAGTCCTTATTGAACTGATCATACCTACAGTAATGCCATAGCAGTTTTTTCCCTGTTATTTTGCCTAGCACTGATGTAAATTCAGCACACCTCATTATCCAAAAAGGGTAGATGAGGCATCCTAAGTCCAGACAAACACTAACACCCCATTCTTTCTATAATTTCCAAAGTGTTTTCAGATGTATTTTTATAACCAATGCAGAGATTGTCTCAAATAACTCTATGAGAATTTACTTAGACCTGCTAATTCCAGAGTGTCCATGGAAAGATGATTCTGAAGACAGCCTAATTCTATATCTTTTGACTCCTGAAAGAGAAGAACAGGGATTTTAATGATACCATGAGGTCAGAGGAGCACTGGAGAGGGCAACCAGCACACAGCTGGGACACACACAGCTGTTGGATGGAACTGCTCACATAGGCTCTATGTAGCTGACAGATTGGAATTTAAGCCTTCAGCCCCAAAGTGTTGATCTTATGAAGCATGTAAGACAATTCAGATAACCATTATGCACCTAGGTCTGCACCACTACAGGCTGACACTACAAGGCTTGGGCACAAAATCTTTAAAAGCTGTGGGCAGGAGACTGCCAGAGCATGTGCTCCCTTTCCTACAACATTATGAATTTTTTACACAAGGATAACTGTGTAGTATGCTACAGAAGGGATCTCTGGATAGCTCTTAAGAGTTTCTTCTTTGTGCCAGAGAAGATGGAAATGGTGCTGCTGCACTAGCCCTTCATCCATGGCATACCAGGAAAGTACCTTACCTGTTGGATAGAGACAGGGCTGATACAGTTATCTACACCCATTGCCCAATATGACTTAGCCTTTTGGTCTCAATCATAATGAAAAATAGGTTTAAATTTTTCTTTAAAATAAAGAAGCTCAGCCTATTTCTCCTAACCATCATCTTTCCACAATCCCTTCTGCTTTATCCAAACACCCACACAATTATGCTTCAGACTGGTTTATTTCTTAATATTTCTTTCAGCCTCTTTAAGCTACATTTCTGGATCAATGCCAGTACTAGCTGTCTTTCTAAGGAAATGAATTTAAGTTATATCACATCTTGTCCTCCTGCTTTTTTTTCTCTGTTGTGCTTTTCAGAAATACATATTTGTCTGTGACTGTTTTGAGAGCTCAGTGCTCTCTTCATTTAAATCTAGCTATTGTTCATCTTTTACTGGTCTTGTAACTGCAGCTGTTCCTGAAACAGCCTTTAAGAATTAATCAAAAAAGAACAGCCATTTATAATTCCAAAATTCACATTGAACATTATCCTAGCAGGCTCAGCCTAAAACTTTAGGCTAGACTCAGACTAAAATCATGTTTTATGTAGTTGAAGTATTCTTAATTACTGTCAAAATTATCTTGAGTCCCTGAATTGGGAAATGGCTGTGACCACTTTTGGCATGAAAGGCAAAGAAAATCAAGATCTTGCCTGCTGTTGCTCTGGCTGGCTGGCTGTTTAAGACAGCTCTTACAGTGCCAAACATTTGTCCCAAGACCACTCTGGAGCTGACTGGCCAACTTTTCTCCCAGAAGAAGCCTCAGATGGAAGGTACCTAGTTTTCTGACTTGAGGAAGTCACTGTGCTTTATCCTGACCTTTCATAAAAGGGCAGAGCAGAGAGCAGCTCATGGCCTGCATTAGTGCCAGCCCAGCTGCTGCTCTGGGCACCTCTTGTGCACAGTTTTGCTCCTTAATTCTACAGTTGTTGCTGTACTGCAGCACATTTTCAGCAGCATTAGATACTGCTCCTGCTACATCACAGTAAAGACTGAGCCAAGAAATGTAATTATTGATTTATATGTGGGATACCACTATGAGCAGGAAAACAAATGATTCAGTGCCTCTGCCAGCATTGGTCTTACTAAAATTGTTACATGAGTTAATTTTTTATGTCCATCCTCTCAGAGATAACCAGGTCCTTTCCAAGTGCAAAAAGGGAAATAATTATTGGGAAAAAATCAACTTCAGTCTGTTCTTGAAATTTGAGGGGGGAAAGGGGGGAAAAAGGAATTACACAAAAGGAAAAAGCATTTTCCCCTTTTTACTCAATGTCTCAGAGCCAAATAGGACTCATTTCCCTGTCATTTACTCATACAATAATTTGACAGGAACTGGATTTTGGGGTGGAAAGACTATTTGTGAGGAATGGGGAAAGGAATGTTGCCTGTGTTGATAGAAATTATCCTCAAGCTTTATTTTTCCAAGGGAAGAAGAGGCTATTAGAGACATGTGCTTACTCTATCTACGAGCAAGACGCAGAAAGGACCATACCTGGCTGCCCTTCTAGACACAGTTGTTCTCCCACCCTGTCCTACAAGGGACTCACCTGCCTGTGCTGTTTTTAGCTTCTGCTATAGATAGACCTAGCCTCTCAAAGGCACATCCATTCTCCTCAGCATCATCCATTCATTCACTAAAAGCAAACCTCCTGCAAATCCTGCTCCTAGAAAGGCAAGCGAGTGCTCCAGAAGATAGTTCAGCTTCAGCATTTATGGACAGCAAAGGGTCCTTGAGCAGCAAGGGGATGATTAAACTGTCTGTTATAATCCTGTCTGTCTTAAGCTTCCAATCTCCTTCCTGCTGCCTGTGCTTTGGGCTTCAGGGAAGGGTCTGAAGGAAACCTGGACAAATGGAAATTCCTAGTTGACACTTCCTTTCTTTAGATCTTTCCCCCTTAGGCTTTAGGAATAACAGGCTACACATCTGAATTGGTTAATACTGTAAGGAATAATCTGTGTTTGATTCTGTCTCAGTGTTTGATTCTGTCTCAGTGTTTGATGCATCACTTTTTTAAGCTTTAGCTTTGTTAACCACACAGGTCTGTTAAGTTTCCTTCAAGGCAGAAATAGCATAACAGTAATATTGCATACTGTTGGGTTCTCAGTACAGGAAACTGAATAAAAAAATAAAACCCTCTAATTTAACTCAGTCTCCCTTGGATTGTGACTAAGAATGAGGAGTTTGAGCTGATATGCATCATTCAAGGTTTCAAGAAAGTGAAAACAATTCCATGAAAGATTGCATAGCTGATTATTTTTTTAGCACAGACTAGACCATAAACATCTTGCACATTAGTGAGCACTTACACACAGTACCAAAAAGTACCAGTTAAAAGCAACAACCTAGCTAGCCTATCCTTTGAAACAGAGCAAAAGCCCCAGAGGCATCAAGCACTGTAAAGCCCTGAAGCTCTTTCAGTAGAGGAACAAGTGAATCCTTTGTTCTTCTCCAGATCTTTCTCTTCTCACGGATACATCTAAGGCTTTATCCCATCTGAACTTCAATGATGTTTTCGTCACTGTAATTTCACCAGTTACAATTCCAGTGGCTGAGCAATCCTAGAGTAAACATGCCAGAGGGCTTCTGTGTGAACCTTGTGTGATCACCCAGCCTCAGGTGAACCACATTAAAAAGACTTGAAAATGTGTCCTTTGAGCTGTGGGATCTCCCCCATATTTCTGAAGTCCAAAAGCACCTCACAGTCAGGTCTTTTTCCAAGCAAATGCAGTTGCACCCAGAGAAGCATACTTGGGAACTCACTTCCATGACCTCTGAAGCATGGTTATGGGACTACCTTCTGTGGAGACAGACTGCCCATTTCTACCTGTTTCTTGCTCCTCTCCATACTTCCTTTAGTCTTGACTCCCTTTCTGCCCACTTTGCCTGACAGTTTGTTCTGCAGGTCCTTGCACAGGAGCCATGGTGCCTTCTGCCTCGCTGCCACAAGGACCAGCGTGATCAAAACCCAGCACCTGGGGAGGAGGTAAGCAGGCAGCTTGTCTCCCTGCTGCCCACGGACATGACTTTCTCATAGGTATATAACACACAATATTCCAATGTTGAAGCACAGGCAAGTTAAAAATAAACACTGATAGTGGTGTTCTCCATTTTCACAGTCACATAGCACAAAATTAAAATATATGAAGACCTGTACAATGGTCAAAAATGTTTCAGACAGCTTTGCTCTCCTTTGCCATAAAAGATGGGAGGAAACATAGGCACTGTAAACAGTCTGTACAGGTACAGTAAACCATGTAGTACAGGTACAGCCGCTGGCCTAAGGAAGTTATTCTGAAATGGCTTCAAATGAGAATTGTCAGGGTTTGGGGCCAGCTCTTGCCTTTGTTTGGAAGGATTAAGTGAATTATCTCTCTGAAAGGAACATAAAGTATTCCTTTCATGTATGCATTCACTAATCTATTTTTTGCCTATTTCAAGAGCTGCCTGTGTATTTGAGCTTTCCAATATCTTGCCCTTGAGGGAGCCATAATTTATAAAAATTCACATTAGTGCTGGGCAAGAAAGGGAAGAGGACCCTGGGAACCAATGGCTGCAACCCTGAGAGCTGAAAGTATTTGGCTGATGGTTTGCAACAGATGGCTTACCTTAAACATTAGATTTCCTTCCCTAAGTTTATAGTAAATCAAGGCATTAGAATAAGGTGTTAAATATAACACTTCAGCTCTCCTATTTAAGAACCATCTTTCCCTCCAAAATGGTGGCCTACTGCCCAAGAGTTTAGCATAGGACTCCTCTTCAGTGCAAGTTTAGGATTTACCAACCCATCCTCCCATTTCCCTTGTGAGAGAGCTCCACATTGTGGGAGGAATGTGCACAGGAGCAACAAAAACAAGGGTGCTGAGAAGAGAAAGCATTACCCAAAATTTACTCTGCTATTTCACTAAGCAATTTTTCATGGTAACCATGTCAGACAAACACCCTAATCTTTCTTTCTTTTCAAAGGCAATAGACTTATGATAACAACATTGTTTCATTCTAGACTTCCCAAGCATTTTAGATGAGGCACAGAAATGGGGAAATAGAGAGCCATTCAAGTTCAACCCACTATTTAAATACAGACCTTGCTAAGCTTATGGTAAGTTTAGATGTCTTAGAACCATAGGCACAGATCAGCAACCAGAAACAGCTAAATCTGAAGCTAGTGAATGTGTTCGTCTTGCTGAAGCAATTATTTACTTAGAAAGTGCATGTACTAGAATTTTCTATGCTGTCATTTCATACCTGTTTAGTTTCTCAATCCATTTTAGATTTTAAAATCTAAATGGCATGCTTACCTCTATTATTTTTAAGAAAGTTAATAAAGGAGGCACTGCCAATTAGTTATCTAAAATACAGAATATGAGAATCAGAATGCCATGGCCTTTAAAAATGAAGTTGCTCAGTACCATAAAATTTCATTTGAATGCCACGATTGGGTGACATTTTGTTGTGCCAATTTTGTACCTGGCAAAAACTTCAATTAAAAAAAATTATTCCGCCTTGATAGTGACAGTGATCAGCCTATTCTCTGTAACATTTTTTTCTCATGAGGCCAAATTCTGCCCCTCCCTGGGTGGCATGCAATTTTCAATGTCAGAATCACCCCCCCTCACTGCCATTGCTGACCCACACATTTTCTTTCTGGTTTTCAGTCTTGCTTCTTTGCAGTTGCCAATCTAATAACCTTTTTCCTGCTCAAACTGTTTTCCTTCCTTTACCATTAGCAAGCCAGCCACCATCTTTTTCACTACCCTCCAGTCTTCCATGTTTATTCTCCATTGAAATTTAGCAAACGATAACTCTCTCCCTCATTCCCACTCTGACACTGCAGTTTGGGTCTATCTCCTTGTCCATTCATTGCATATTTAGATGCTGAAAAACAGATGCTGAGGCAGCATCTTACAAATAAGACGAAGTTTTAACTACAGAAAACACTTGTACAAGTAAGGTTTGCCTCTTGGGCTGCTTAAACCAGAAATTCAATATAATGTTTTCTCCCTCTTAAAGGATGAGAGCTTTAAATCACAGATCAGTTGACTTTCCCAGCTGTTCAGTAGCATAGTACTGTAGAGTAGCAGTAAACTACACAGCAAGAGAGACCCCATCCTCCCCACCCTGGCCAATGGAGTGGTTGAGTTTCCACCAACACAGTGACCTTTCTCAGCCCTTCTTTCTATCTGCATCCTGTCTCTGGGATGAGGAGTGAAGGTGGGTGACACCTGCCTTTGTGGACTCCTCCTTTTGGGAATCAGTTAGGTAGGATATGGCAAAGATTCTCCAGGGGTCCAGGAATGGTCTTTTTGGGTGCAGCAATCACCACTGCTGAGCAACTGGTATTTGTTGAAAGGGACCCTGGGCAGGCAGTAAAGATTAGCTGCATCTGACAAGTAAATTACTGTATCCTGAGGTTTTGCACCAGGAGATGTCAGTCCAGGATGATGTCAGTAAGAAAGCCACTCAGACTCTGTAAAGTGTCATATAAAATCTAACACTGTAATAAAGAGAGAATAGTATAGATAATCTTATGTCCCTATAGATACAAAAAATCCTGTCATACAGCACCAAGCAGGCTTCTGATCCACACACAGCACTCTGTGCAGCCCCTGTCCATGGAAAAGGTTGCACCATTTTGATCATTCAACCTATTGTGGAATTTCCTTATAAAAAAATAACTGTATTCACTGCTTCTCCCGTCAAACAGAAAGAATGCTTACATGAGAAATTCTTGGTACATTGCTAGATAAGGGCAAGGACAAACAGGTGGTGCAATCACCAGCACTGAGTGGGAGTTGTTGGAGGGAGTTGTCCAGCAGCCAGGGAATAGGTGCCACACAGCACAAGCCTGAAGGCCAACCTGTACATGCAGCAGAGCACAGACCTGGTCCTGTTCAGGTTCACTGTTCTGTGGCTCACTAACTCCCCAGTGTACAGTGGTCTGCTGGTTAGAACCCCTACACCTGGACCAAATCCAGCTGGAGGGTTCAAGGAGCTGGGGGCCAAAGACATCTTTGGGTGCAGGGGATGTAAAGGAAACCTGGCAGGCTGCGCTGTCTGCCCCTGCATGCTGACCACAGCTTCCTGCAGGCTTTGGAGGTCAGCCAGGAGTAGCAGGGGGAAACATGGGGCAAGTCCCTACAGGCATCCTGGGAGCCAGGGATAAGTTGTTGGGGACAGCCAGCCTGGGGAAGCAGGCTCCATGGCACTCCAGGCTCTGGAAGACCTGCACTAACTGCCAGGGAGCAGCAGCAGCAGCAGAGCTACACTGTAAGGGAAGGCAAGCCAGGAGCAGGCAGTGCCTTCTCCACCAGGGCACAGTCCCTCAGCTGGGCAAGCAGGGCACAGTGGTGACAGGCAAAGGCAAGGTGACAAATCAGGTCTCAGTCCTGGAGATACAAACAGCTCAGGCATGTCAGGGAGCTGGCTGGGAGCACACACTGCTGTGACATAGCTCATACATGGGCCCAAGCTGCAGGGGAGCTCCTGCATCAAAGGGCAGACAGTGTGGGTGGGGGTCCCAGTCAGGGCTGGTCAGGGCAAGCTGTGGCTGCAGGGACCCTCATGGCCTTGACAGCAGTACAGCACAGTCCAGCCATCTGACACGGTGTTCAGCTGTTGAAGAAAATGACAGTCTCATCCATCTGGACCCCTAAGTCATCTGACATCTTTCAACATCTCCAAGAAGGGGAAGATCTGTGCCTCATAGTAGTCTCTGTCCTGACACCTATCCATCTTGTACAGGTTCAGCGATTCATAGGTTTATGATGCAATATTGCTATATCAGCATATACTTTCACTAGAGGGCCAAATTAAAATTGCATGGGGAGGCTAAATTTGGGCATTTCTTATCTGAAACACCATTTTAAACATAATTTATGTTTATCCCACATGGGCCATCTGAACTGTCCAGACTTTCAAACTAACTGACTATAAAAATACACATGCTACAGTTAAGTTGCTGATTCACTTTGTAAGTATTTCTTATACTGAAGAAAAATAGTTTCACAGCAAGGACTTTGTTAATTTAATTCTAGCATATAGATATGGGGTCAAAGATAATGATTACTGTTGCATAAATGTTCAATAATCTATCTTGATCTCCCATTTCCTCTGCATTTCACTGTAGGGAAACTATTGCAGCAATATTTAAGTTAATAATAATTAAGTCTGACTAGAAAGGAGACGGAAAGCACAAAGTTTCACCCTTTCAAAAACATTAGTCATTGGAACACAGGTAAGCAACCAAAATACTTAGAACAGCAGAATAGAAGAAGAGTTTGAAGTTTGAAAAAAAATCCTAGAACAAAAATCCACTAGAAAAACAGGGAGGTAGCTCTGAAAGCTCAGACAAGGAGAGGGGCTGTGTCAAAATTTGAATAACAAGCAGAGACCAGCAGCCAAAATTACAGTTTTCCCAGCTGTTAGGTTTTGTATGAATGATGCAGATTGTAGTTCTTGTCATGTGATGACAGGAGATGGACCTAAGGCTCCCTCTGTTGGACGGAGCACCTCCGAGCACCACCCCAAAGGACAGTGGGAGCTTAACAATAACTGGGTACTGCAATATTTACACCCAGGTCACTGCAAGGCAAGTCTGACAAGCTGGACAGCTGCCAGGAGGGGACATAGAAAGTGGGGGGATGATACCTGTAATTTCTGCAGAGTGAACATCTGCTCTCACAGGTTCCCTAGCTTTTTCCCTGGGAGCCAGACAGGTACTAGCACAACTTGGCTCCTCTAGAGATATTTCCTGTGACAAAGGAGAACCCCTGTCACATATGCACACAGTAGCATTTGGGAATTCAAATGTTTTCATGCTATTTTGGAATGCAGAGAAGTGCCACTTCCTCCTCTGCAGTGTGGGAGAAGACGCACCGAGCCAGCAGTCCTCAGATTGCTTTTCTACATCCCCCTCACCATAAGTATGTTCTGGATTTTGGATGCTCTTCCCACGTAATAGTTGCATTTGGTTTGGATGGGTGCAGGGTGAGGGCTGGCTGGAGTGCAGCAGGGAAGATGGCAAGCAGAGGGCAGAGGGAGAAGGGGACAAAGTAGCTCCTGACAGCCAGGCTGAGAGAGGACTCAGGAGAAGGCTGTAACTCCTGCAAGCCACAGAGCCAAACCAGTACCCCTGAGCAGGACAGAGAGACAATAGAAGAAGGCTTTTCCCAACAGCTCTCAAAATCCACAGATTGCCTAAGTCACACTTTTTGGTGCTGCTGTCTCCTCATCCAGAGGGAACCTCTTAAGCACTCTGCTCCCAAGCTATTTCCTTGCTTTTCTCCCCTCCCTGCTCATCTTTCAGCAGCTCCCCAGGAACAAGCCATCTGCCCTCACTAGGAGATGTATTCCCCAGATCCCTAATGGGGCGTCCATTATCAGTTTGAGAATAGCTGTGCTAAAATGCCATGTCCTCTCCAAAGATCATAAACAGCCCAGCATCCAAATAACTAATTAAGATGTATGGCTTTACTGAAGAAAATTGTTGTCAGGCAGTGAGAAAACCAGGCAAGATAAGAAAAGCACACATAACACAAAACACACACCCAAAAAAAAAAAAAAAAAAAAGAGAAGTGAAAGTGTTGACTCATATTCATTATTAACTCAAGGCCTCAAGAGAACAGCGCTGATACGAAAGTTAGAAAACTGAGGGAAAAACCTCAGAAGGCAGGTAGAAGACAACAGCTCATCAAGACAGAGGATTATCCTGCTCCAAGGAGCAAAAAAGACTGTTTTCCCACATGACTGACAATGGTGTGGCCAAGGAGAACATGTTGCCCTGGGGTGCTGAGGCTCGCATGCCAGACATGTTAGGCCTATTTATCCCCACCGGGTAGAGTAGCTCCCTTCTGTGTGCACACACCAAGGAATAATTGCTGGGTACTACAAACATGCATACTCCTGCTTGCAATCCTCTGCACAAGGAAAAAGATGCCCAAACTTTAGTGAACCAGTGGAAAAGAAGACTCACAGTCCAGACACTCAGGTGGCACTTAAGTGTGCCACTGTCTTCTCACCACACTGCTGTTAGTAGGTCCACTTGCCCAAACTTAAATACTGAGAAGAGCTCAGTTCTGAATCTCAGAGCCTAACTAATGCATTCATTTCACAGATTAGATCAGCAAGTGTTCACATGTATTTGCTTTAAGCACTACTGCAAATAGCAGGCTGTTTTCTTACTTGATAGAAAAAAAAATTCCATCCACTTTATTTCAGCACCTCAGTATGGGGATCATTTCCTCAAGCCACTGTGTGATGCTAGCCCACCTTCTTGCAGCAAGGCAAGCCATGGTTTTGGTTCTGCTATTGTTGTTTGTCTCATTTAGATCATTTGATAACCTTTTGCTTTTTGAGGAGAGGGAACTCTAACAGCCATGGTTGAAAGCCTTCCCTGCTCTAACCTGGCAGATGTTTCTGCACTTGTCATTGTCCCTGAGTTTGGAGTGGGGCAGAAGATGTTAAGGGAAGGTGGGGAGGGGAGAATAAAACAAATAAACAGACAAAACCATGATTTATTTAAGGTCCCAATGAGGGAAGTCTCCCAAATATTAATTTTGGGGGTTGGCAAAACTGAAGTCAGCCAAACAGAGTCCAAAAGAAACATTAAGGTAGACGATTATTCTGTTTCAGCCTACTGTCTAAAGCACAGACAGGAAGGAGCTTCAGGCACTCCTGCTGTTCTATTGCTGAAGTAGCAATTATCTTATCTCCCTTTCACAGTGCTATTATGCAGGCAGTCTCATTTGAAGGAAAGATGTCCTGAAATAAAAGATTTAAAAATACTCTTTTGTTCACAGGTACCTTTTGAAAAATGTTGTTTTGTTCTGTTTCCTTTTTTAAGCGACATTTATTTGACAAAGGAGCCTTATAATTTCATTGAATTTAAGATTAGATCATTAAACCTGAGACACTATTATTTGTTACAGTCGTCCATGGCTCTCTACCACAAGATCTCATTTCAGCAGTTTATCATTAAAATCATAATTAAAATACTCTTAATTAGTAAAACTAGAGATAATGTGATGTACATCAAAGACCACTTTATCTCTCTGCAGTCTATACATAGGAAGACTTGCCCTGAAGATTGATGCTACCTGCAATATTTGCTGGACATTTCACATAGTCAGTAAACATTTCTAGGCAATTCAAAGTTCATGATAGCTGAGCACAAGGGTTCCTGTTCTCCAAGCTCATTCTAACAGTTTAGCATCTGCTATCTATTATGCAAAAGTTGGTTGCTGTCAGGGTGCCAGTAATCATAATCTCCATCTATCCTGGATAAATATAAAACTGTGACAACTATCAGCAGAACTGTGAGAGGGACCAAACCCTTTGGAGTAAGTATTTGGGGGAAAAACCTTATCAAATGAATCCTTAAGACAGATGTATGTCAGAGACCCTCAAATACAAAAGTAGAATAGCTGACATAAGAAACTCAGTAATTCAGTTGTCCCACATCTCTTGTACCTCGTCCACTAAGGACAAGAAACATGACTTACTATTTCACCTAAGATAGTCAACATTTCTGTCAGCTGCTTTGTGTGAACTCAAACCAAACTCAACTCAAACATTTTAGCCATCATTAAAACCCCATTTATGTTGGGATCCATGATGTACAACAAGGTATTAATATTGACCTATCATGTAACAGGTCCTTTAACTACTATGAAAAGTGACTTTTCAGCATAGACATTGACATAGACATTGACAGGATTTAGAGAAGATAAATAAATTTTCCTAGAAGGTGACAATACCATTCTGACATTGCCTAAGATCTTAATGTCACATTTGATACAAAAATAGCCTTGTCTTATTAAAAGGTGCAGATCAGCAATGATTGTGGCACAACACTGAACATCTGCTAAGCACAATGAGATTAACCTCATGCCAAATGGTTTCCTTCCAGCATAGGTCAATAACTACAACAGCTGCCTTTCAATATGAGTCTTAAACCAGATATTTTAAATATTAAACTATGTTTTAAATATTAAATACTGTCCTGGTTTTAGCTGGGATAGAATTGTCTTCCAGTTAGCAAGTATAGTGTTGTGTTTTGAATTTAGTATGAGAATAAAGTTGATAACACACAAGATTTTAGTTCTTGCTTAGTCGTATTGATACTAAGTCAAGGAATTTTCAGCTTCTCATGCACTGACAGTAAGAAGCCTGGAGTGGCACAAGAATTTATGTGGTGATACAGCTGGGACAGCTGCCCTAAACTGGCCAAAGGCATATCCCATACCACAGGGCAACTTGCTCAGCCTATAAACTGCTGGGGAGAGCTGGCCCAGGGTCACTGCTTGGGAAGTGACTGGGCGTCGGTCAGCGAGGGGTGCTCAAATGCATTATGCAACACCTCTTCAAGATATTACTGTTATCATCACCAGCAGCAGCAGCAGCAGCAGCATTTTCTTCCTTTTCTGTCCTATTAAATCGTCTTTATCTCAACCCATGAGTTTTCGCACTTTTAGTCTTCTGATTCTCTTTCCCACCCTGGCTATGTGGTTCTTAGTTGCTGGATGGGGTTAAACCACAACAAATATTAAATGCTGAAGTAGCTGTGTCTGCAGCTGCCTTGATCTGTAGCAGATCATAGAAAGCTTCTTTCCATCATGCACTGTCTGGCAGACTCCCTAGAAACAGTTTGCATCAGCCTATCATCATTTCTTCAGTTAGAACTCTGTTTAAGGCCATTAATTGGGAATCCAAGCATCCCAGCATTGTTCTCCCAGAGCACACAGACTTCTTTGTGCTCTCAGATGCAATGGTGAGTGAGGCTGCAGATGTAGCTGTGCTGCTGGGAAGGTACATATTTTGTAAATAGAATATATTACATGGTGACATACTGTAAACACCTGGAACTGAGTAATTGGGTCCCAGGAGTGCAATGGCTTTACAGTTTGCAAATGCATGGTCAGTTGAAAGTGAAGCTTCAAGAGAAAAGTAGTTAAATAGGGGCCATTTTCATGGTATTCTATTGTTTGAAGAAAAAAAATTCAAGTTCAGATACATTTCAATGCATTTTCAGTTTTCCAACAATAGTGAACATTGAAACTCCATTCAAAAGCACTCACATAAAAATAAAACTTATCACGACATTCCAGCTTCAGAGTACAGGATCCTCTCAAGGGTACAAAGATTGATCTCCAAGCAGGCAGGTGACTGCAATATTCCCTGAGGCATTTGCTAGAAAATATTTTTTTCTGAAGAACAATGCAGTAGAAAATCCATACATATATTGTTGGAACTACCCAGCAAGTCTGACAAGTGAGTTTACTTGATTAATAGGAGTCCCTCCAGTGCTCCTCACTTGAGAGAATTTTAATTCTTCAAGACTTCAAGGTATACCCTAAAATGTGGTTTTCACTCATGGAATTCAGCAGCTGGCCAGCTTAACAGGAAGAGACTTCCACCACAGGTGATTCAATTATTAGTACACAAAATTTACGTATGCAGCTTATGAAGCGATGTAGATCACCATGTCAAAGCTTATAATAACATGCAGACGACATCTGTAAGTCTGAAACGCAGGCTAGAACTCTCTTTAGCTCAAACAGAAGATTAATATGTTGATTTAACAGACAAGGTATGGAAAAGATAGGCAAATTCTTCACATTAAAATTGCAATAAAGCTGGGGGGGGACTTTAGGATGAATGTGATGATCATGCCTTGGAAGCCCAGTTCTAAATGTTCATGGTAAAATACTTGCATGTGCTAGGCTTTTACCACACTCCTAATGCAGGAGGAAAAGGAGCTGGATATACACATACTATACTCATCACAATAAGATTGTGAATTCAACTTTTGGAAATCAGCATAGAAAAGTATGCCCTGGTCAGAGTCAGCAATTAATATAGGTGAACTATAGCATCTGCTACAAGATAAGCTGGGAAATCTCTGCTTTTTTCTGTGTTCCCTAGTCATAGAGGATTCTAGAAGTTTCTGCAGAGTAAATATGAGTAGACATTATGTTAATTAATGTGGATTCTCTGCAGCAATGTCATGCACACACATCAGAACTAGCTGTCTAGCTTCTGCCTGCTGCACAGAGGAGAGGCCCTCTCTGAAGAGATCTGTTTTCCTTGCAGAAAAGCTGAAATGGTATGGTCTGTTTGCAGTAGTCTTGCCATACTTCCTGTGTCAATAACCTAAAATCAGTCTTGCACCACCTCTTCAGGACACTGAAGTTCTCCAAACCCCCAGAATTATGTGTGGCCACTGTCATTTACCAGAGAAGTTGTTTTCCATGGGCAAGAATGGCAGCAAGCCTCCTTTACTCACTCAGACCAGACCTTTAGAATCCCACATCACTAACAAGCTCCCTTGCATCAACCTTGGACTGGACCCACCCCTCACTTTTCCACTTAGGACTGCACTGAGTTGTGTTGATTTGCAGCCTGTTGTCCTGTCCTTGAAGAGAGCTGGTGTACGCCAAGGGCTATCTTTCTTCTTGTAACCCATTGGACAGAGGTGACAGAGATGCCACAGAAGCTTGTGTGAGCTCGATATTGCAGATAGGATATAAGGCAGCATTTCACTGCAGTCTCAGACAATCAAATTCAGACACCAGGGCTGAGCTTAATTTCTAAGCTCCAGAGGAGGCAGTCTTGTGGCCATTGTCAACAGTGTAGCAGAATTCAGCACTACAATTTCATTTCACAAAGACCACTCTAGACTTTGAAAGCCTAAATATGGGCCAAAAAACTCAATGAAGTCCTTGCTAATGGAATAGAGAGCCAAAAAGCTGACAGGACCCATCTTTGCAGACCAGTATCTTTCAGCAGGCTTCCATTCATTCTCCCATCCATAGATATGGATACCCATAGCAAATCAAGGGCTGGACTACAACAAAGGTTCAAGTTGTTTCCTTGCCAAAGCAGGACCACCTGTACCAGTGATGTCCCACTTATACCAAAGGCACTTTTTATACTACAGGCAACTGATCAAGACTCCTTAGAAAGGATTTTTAGGTCTTTCAGGCCTAGGTTCAGTGGACCCTTACACAAGCCTTCTAATAACTGCTCTTACTTTTGTCTTTGGTTCTCAAGAGCTGGCAAAGTGGGATTGCTACTGTCTTCTTGCTATTTAGTTTGCAGTCTCAGTTCCTACTGCTTCAGCTGCTGGCACAGTGGATCTTTATAGTGTTTCTGCCGAAGAGATTTACTGCTGTTGCTTCAGGGCCTGATAGAGATGTTGGTAAACTTCCACCCTGCTCTCCCAGATATTTTATAAGCAGTTTCAGATTATCTTCTGGGCTCAGTTACTGTATTTTCATTCTATGCCAGATACAGAATTATCTGATTTTCCTCTAGCCTCTATAAAACAGACCAACAACTGCTTTAATTTAAAAAAAATTCCTTTTTGTACATAAAACAAACATAACAGAGGAATCCAAGTCATTACAGAGGAAGCCATACATTCCTTTAGATCAGACACAAGTATTTTTCTTCCCTCTAAAATTAGGGAAAAAACCATCCTAATCAGAAAAGATCCATTGCCCCTGCAATAAAATGGTGTAACCTCTACCAACTTTGCTCACTCACTTCTAACACCAACTTACCTCAATCACTCATCCCCTCCTTTGGACAAGAGTCCAAAAGTCTAATAAATACTTCTCCTACCTCTTGGAGAGGAGCAGAGTTTTTTTGAAGGAAATGCTACTTAAATCTGAGCTTCCTCCTATGCAATTTGTGTGTTCATGAAACATCAGGCTGATATGACATCAGTAACACTAAGCATTGCAAGGTCCAAGCCAAACTAACCCAAAGTATGTCACTGTGCAATACATGATGACACAGCTTGGGCAGGAGGAATGATGCTACAATGAAACTCAGCCCCAGAAGACTAGATAAACCTAAGGAAGTTATATATGTTATACATGTAATAGTTTAAAAAAGGTCGTGTAATTTCCATTCAACTAATGATAACAGCTGCTTTTGTTGAGGTACTTTTATGTCTTGGTCCAAATTGTTTGTAAACTTAATAATGCAGATAGCAGGTGAATTCAGGCTCTGTTTTTCAAGATATTTGCAAATTTAATATTTATCAGTGTTGTGCTTATTATTTTAGTCTATGACTAATCCTTAGGAACACTACACCTATTGTATGACAAGTGCGATAGTAACTAACTGAATAAGGCAGAATAAGCATATTTAGAATTACCTATCCAAATACATACTTTAGAAAGGCATATATAAGTATATTTATAAGTAGGATATTAAAATTACATGTCTGGAGTGAAATAAACTCTTTTCTTGAGCTCTCTGGTACCTGTTTTTGTCTTGGTTCAACCACACCAGAGAGAGATTTTGAGTATAAAAATTGGCCAGGTTTGAGCTATGTTTAGAAACTTGCCTGATAACTAGATGCAAAAGCTGTTAAATATATATAACTTTTCCACTGTGCAAGCATAAATTATTTCCTGCAATAAATTTTTCTGTACATGTTACTAGGCTGTATATAGATCAGAAATGGATATTTATAATTAGCTGTATTTGTCTTCACCTCTATCTTTGTTTCCAAGGGTTGCTATGGATAACTCTTCTTCCATCTCCTGTGTTCTCACTTTTGCAGGTCTTGTGAGTCTCACAAGGATGAATCCTCTATCCCATCACATTCAGTATTGATCAAATGACCTGAAGAAACAACCTAGGTGAGAATATGGGCACTACTGCAGTGAATATTACATATCTTGCCATCAAACCTTAACACAATCATATCATATCATTCCTGTGCCTTCCTAGGACAGCTGTCTCAAGCAGTGTAGGCAAACCAAGAAATATGCAGACAAGAGAAGTATTTCCAGGAGTTTGCCTCTTCTCTAAACTTGTATTTGCTGGGAATGCTAAAATATATGCCAAAAACCACCATGCCCAGTTGTTAAAAATTACAAAAATGTCCACTTTCATTTATGTTAAGCCAAGATACTATAACTCATTTCCTTAGACGGATGTTGCCACAGGAATCCATTATGGATTGATTTATTTCAACATACATCTGGAAATGGTAAGAACTGCAGTGAGATACCTGCTACAATATATTTCTGCTGAGCAAGGAAGACTGCTTTCAGCTCAGCACTTCATCTTTGAAGAGACTAAGTTCTCTCAAAGAGAGATCTGTGGCCCTGTGATGGCCCAACTATATTGCTACAGAGGGATCTCCAGCCCTTATTTGTGATGGCAGGATAGCTTAAATTCTGCCCTCCTAGAACCTGGAAGATGCTGAATGATAGCTGAGAGAGGACGTTCATAAATTTGAGCATCTGACTTTGCCCTGCATCATTAGAAGAAAGTGAACTTTTTCCTGGAAATAAATGTAGATTCTGGGATTTACTACTGGAGTGATTATGGATCCCACAGTTTTCAGGCAATGTGCATGGCTCCTGGCAGAGGCCAAGCTTTCGCAGTGTGCAGCCACACGGTGCTTTGCTGATTGTTCAGCTCTGCCGCTCACATCGATCTGACCGACAGCAGGGTGGACGGAGCCGCAACTCCAGGTCAGGTGGGGCTGGAATGGCAGCCTTGACCCTCGCCTGGCCTGCCGTCGCAACACACCACGCTTTCGGGCGGACCGGGGAGCAGACAGGAATTTAAAAAACCCCACGGGAAAGCGAGAGCGCTGTAAAGCAGCCCTGCTTCCACACCAGAAGCACTGCCCCGGCGGGACTCGTCTGTCCTGCAGACATACTCTGCTGCACGTCTACTCGCATCCCTCTGTCTTTCCGCATCCTTCTGCCCTGCTGTCATGCCCCTCTCCTTCCACATCCCTGCGCACATCTCTCCACATCCCCCCGCTCTCCGCATGCCCCTGCAGGCTGCCCCGCGCCCCCTGCCCGCGGACGCTCGCAGCTCCGAGCTTTTGTCCGGCATCTCCGCCCGGCGGGGACCCCCGACAGCAGCGGCACCGGAGCCGCGATGTCACCGGGCCGTCGGGGCAGCGCTGCCGCTGCCATGACGTCACCCCGCTGCCGTCCCCGGCGGGACGGGCGCCAGGAGCCGCGGCTGCCGCCGGTCCCCGCCCGGAGCCGCCCCCGGCACGGCGCAGCGCAGCGCAGGGCGGGTCCCGGCGCAGAGCCGCTGCCGGGAGCGCTGGGCCCGGGCAGCCGCCGCGCCTGCAGCTCTCGGCGGGGCCATGCGGATGGCGGTCGGTGCGGCAGCGGGCGAGGGGGCAGCGCAGAGCCCCGGCCCCGCCGCCGTGTCGCTGGGCTTGAGCGTGGCCGTGGTCTCCAGCCTGGTGAACGGCTCCACCTTCGTCCTGCAGAAGAAGGGGATCGTGCGGGCCCGCGGGAGAGGTAGGGGCCCGGCGCTGCGGCGGCGGCGGGCGGGAGCTCCCCTCAGGGGGCTTCCCGGCCTCCCCCCGCGACCCCCCGGCACCCTCCCGGGTGTGCGGGCATCGGCCCCGGCTCCGTGCGGGACGGCTTCCCAGCCCGGGGCAGCCCGGCACCCGCGGGGAAGGGCCGCTCCCCCTCGCCCCGCAGCCCTAGCCCGCGCTGCGGCGGCGGCCGGCCCGGAGCGAAGGGCAGGAAGCGGGGGGGCTGCCGAGAGACCCGGGCCGCCCCGCGGGGCAAGGCGGACGCGTCCTGTGTCGGGGGGTGGCCGTGTCGCCTGGAGCGGGGGAACCGGCTTTAGTTTGTCACCTTAAGCGTGTTTGACACAGAGGTCCATGACTGGATGGAGGCGCGAGGGAGGGGATAACTGAGGCGGCAGGTGGGCTCGGTCAGGATGTGTTAGCGGTGGAGAGCGGCGAGCGGTTGTTAACATGCGCATCAGCAACAGCTTCCCGATGTATGGTCAGCGCGCTGGGCTGTCACGCTGTAACACAGCACTGGACCTGTGTGATGTATGCATTCCTGTCCACACACAGGTTCCTCTTGTTCATGTACTTGTGGGACTTTACTACCAGTTTCTGTGGCTTAGCTAGTTTCTTGCCATGAACACCATCAGCACATCTTGTCCTGTGTTTATTCCAGCTCTTCGACAGACAAGTTGCATCAGTCACATAGTGGTTTCCTCTTGTTGAGAAGAGACAGATCAGTAACATGAAATGATTTATTTCTTTTCTTTTTTCTTATTGAAATCCCATGCCTCATTATTATTTCCTGAGGTGAAAATATTCGGGAAGCGACTGTGCTGTCTAGACAGTTTAGCCAAAACAAAGTTGTAAATTCACAAGTGTAAAGATCTTCTGTATTTTTAATTTATTTCTTTTAGTATCATGCTTTTATGGTAGGAGAAGGTTATAAACACAGGTCTCATGAGGCCCTTAGATTGTATTACTGTGGTCAATAGCCATTTGTTTTTGTAAGTTATGGTGTCTGTGTATGAGCATGTGTCCATAGGTTCAAGGAATCTTTCGTCTGAAAAATCCTTTTTAGTGACCAGGACATGTAAGGTATTTTCTCTGGATACATTGCATAAATGTAAATATATACATATATGTACACATACAAATAAATATTTGTACTTGTAATGGTTAATGTTAGAGCAGCAGTGCATTTCCAGCGCCTGCTGCATCTGGCATGTTCAGGGTGAATGCAGTGGAGCAAAGCAAGCTTGGAACTATGTTACTACCACCTGGCAGCCTGATTGCTTTTTCTACAATGACCTTACAGTTAAGGGCATCAGACAAACTTTTGTTTTGCAAGCATAGTCTCCCTTTCCCTTCAAGATGGCTGTAACCCATTTCTATTGTCCACAGAAAGATCACGTTTGCAGCATAAATACAGATCTTCCTTTTTTGTAAGGGAAACAATGAGAAAACACAAAAGAAAGAAATAATTTTGCATCCCAAGGCAGCTGGAGGAAGTTTCCATTTTGAGTCTGCTTACTCCTGAAGAGCTTTCAGTGGAGCACTGGGTTAAGTGAGTGATGGGCGTGTGCCTGCTTTCTCAGTGCTAGCAGCTGTAAAACTTCCTGTTTTGAAATTATTATTTGTGTTTGTGCAGCTTGCTGAGCATCTCATAGTACTTTCTGTTGGCATGCTCTGTGAGGAGGCACCCAGGAAAATACCCCAGGTTTCTCTCTATTTCATCTTATGAAGCAGTGGGGTTCTGCCTTGAATCTAGCAGTTGGACCTGTATGTCTGAGATGGCCAGTGTCAGATGTTGTCTTTTTTCCATTGTCTTCAGCAGGTGTTGTATAATTAACAAGGAGGCACTTCAAGTCTCTTCTGTCTTCTCTATTGAATCAATAATATAGTATTGATGTAATTAGCAATCCTTGTCTATTTAGAAATAGCAACGGGTGACAAATATTTTGCAAAGTTACCTTACTTGAGTCAATATTTTCTATATTTTCTGCCCCCAACAGTGCTTTTATTTTATATGCAGTAACAAAAGTCTAAAAAATTACTACACCCACTCTAAAGCTGGCCATTTTCATTAGTCATTTTTCATCTCTTTTCAATTGTATAGTACTTAATACTTCCTATGTCTCCAGAGTTAGTGATGACTGCATTATTCTTTCATTTGGGATTCCAGAGTAGGAATTGCCTATTGCTCCAGTGGCTTTTGAGAGGACATCTTCCCAAATGAATGCAGAGCTGTATTGCTAGAAAGAGGAGCAAAACACAGGAGCATAACTTGATGCCAAGGTTGTGCTCAGAGAAGGCCATGCTTCAGGAATTGGTTCTACAGAAACAGAACTTATGTGGTGCACAGGTTCCTATAATACAGCGTTTTTAGTCCTCTCTGAAACAGGGCACTATGTCAGGAATTCAGAGGCTTCAGTTGTAGCCCTTTCCAATGCTTAATTGCAGGAGGATCAGGCAACACTATGGTCCTGCCAAACCTGTGTGCCAAAACAATTTCTCTGCTATGATTTTTCTGATATAATTTCACCGAGGTTGTATTGGCAAATTAACCAAGCGAAATCATATTCTGTTTCCATAGGTTTCCAATTCTCCTAGAAGTGGTTCTAATCTATATGTTAAATGTCACCCTCAGGAGCATTTGGTGACATTTTAGATGCTTTTCTACACAATGCTGCATTAGTGTCACATAGGTACTTCAAACTGGAAACCAGAACTTCTGACTAACAGGTTATCTTAAGAAGGTCTTACTTGGAAACATAAGCTAAATCCAAAATTGTTCTTTCTTTTTTTCCATTTTTTTTTTTTTTTAATCTCACACTCAGTTGCCTTGAAGAATAGGGTTAAGATGAAGGTCCTTAATAACTGAGACTGTTGTCTCATAGTCCAATATTGTGATTTCATATTATTCTAATACATTTTCCTATACTTCCAGGTACTTCGTACTTAACTGATATAGTATGGTGGTCTGGCACTATTGCAAGTAAGTATCTTAGAGGGTTTGATTTTTTTTTTTTAAAAGAGAACTTTGCTTAGATGGTGATCCGAGACATCAAGAAATCTGTATTTTCATCTTGAATCTCACACTGACTTGTCATGAAATTCCCATCCCTAGAAATATCCCACTTTTAGTAAATTCTTACTGTGGCTACCCTACCTCGTGGTGTTTGCAAAGGCAAAGAGCTGGGACAAACATGAGTCAGACATCTTTCCACATTTCCAAACCATTTGGTACTTGTAGCCCTTGGCAGCCACACACTACTCTGACTCTGGGTTTCTGCATGGTTTGTGTCTCTGCATTACACTGGCCAGCTCAGTTTTTAATAAAAGTCAAAGCTGAATTAAAAGTTACCGCTCTGCACAAAAGGGCTCATTGAGCACGTTATGTTTTAGATCAGAAAGCATTTAACCAGACTCAATTTAAAAAAAAAAACAGCTCTTTTGGTTTCAGTTCAACAGATGTAGTTTCAGTTTTGCTTTTAATCTGCCAGATAAATGTGAAGCCTTCTGTGGTGCTGATATGAGATCAGTGTAATTTTACTCTTTAATATCTTTGTAAACTGCTCACATGAAGTTCATTCTCTGATGTGAATCTGGAGCATGGGGAGAAGCTAGCTTTCTCCTCTTACAGATCAGCCCTAGTTCTACCCACAAGCTTAGAATCATACCCCACTTTTAGACTCTAATCCAGTCTTTTGTGAAGTATTTGGAAAAGTTCTGATGCCATTTCTGAGAAGTATATGAGTCCAGTTGTGCCCCTGGATTTGTGGCAGCAAGCTAAGTCTCTGATTTTTTTTTTTTTTTTGTCTTGAAACTATGCAAAAGGAATGAAAACTGATAGATCTCACTGGAGGACAAAGTTCACAGCAAATGTAGAAGCCAACAGAGCTTCAGAAGAAAGTCCTCAGCTAATTTAACTTGAGTTTAAGTAGTTCTTTGTCAGCTTCCTCCCCTGATAGGATCACTACAGCCTAAGTAGAATTAAATCTATGCATCAGTCACTGTTGTTTATCACTCATGAGGCTTCCATCTGTAATCTCTGAGCAGAAGGAGTTAAAATAAGGGAGGTTTTATTACAGGACTTATCTTGGTGAATCAGAGAAAACAATTTCATGCTTAAAAGAGCTGACTGAATTGAATGAAGGCAAAACAGCTGAAGGGAATGGTATCAGTTGGCTTTTTTCCAGTAGCTAGATGCAGGTATTTCAAAACAAAACCTCGGTAGCTTTACTGAGGAACCAAGCAAGAAGAATTGCTTATGGGTATTAGAGACTCAGAATGACAACACAGTCACAAACAGCAATAGCTAGGGCCAGGTAGGCACCTGTGGGATGCAGAGAAAGGTGCTATTTGTGGAAAGGTATTACTTGGGGAATTAGCAATATTCTCAGTTATCTGGGTGCAATGATAACAGCTGACATTTTTTTAAGCAGAGAATTTGGAGTTTGGGTCACTAACAAAACCCACATAAACTCTGTCAACTTGTTCTCATGGTATTTGTTCAGATGGTGAATAAGTGTTTCTGTGTTGGCATGCTGACTCAGCATAATGCTGCCCAACCGTTTTGGGGGCCCTGGGATCCACTGGATTACTGAAGACTTCAGAGGAAGGGCTGCAGATTCTGCTAAGGCACTTTTCCTTACTCTGTAGCCAAAAGAGTGATTGCAGCATGTGTACAGGTATTTCAATGAGCATTAAACTAATTAATTAGCTAATTAATTAGTTTCAGTGCAGGTTTTGATAGCAGCATAGATATGGCTGGTTCTTACAGTGAAAACATCTGCATTAGTGTTTTATTGCAGATGGGGAATATTCCCATTTGTGAAGGGAATCTCCTGTTTGTCATCACAGATCGAGTGTTGTTTCACATTTCATAGCAGAGTTGAAGCTCCTGAGCTGGTCTTTAAAATGAAACTAGGTTGAAAGATGAATTCTAGGAACATCCTTAGTGCATGTGAGCTGCAAACAAACTTTAAGTTAGCAGGAGCAGGCTGAAGTTAGTCTGAAATAAACCCCCTGGCATGCCTAAAATAGATATCTTTTGCTATACAGGTCTGCTCCTGGTCTCCTTGCTAATGGAGACATGCCAGTGTGCATCAAGCTTTGTGTTGCAATAACTTCAAGGATACTGGTACTCATTTATCAGATTTAAAGTTTGGTGTGCCTTCAGGAGCTGAAGTCATGTCTTGACTTACAGCATTGATGTGTCTGATGAGGAATTTATGTTCAGAGAGGACTGGGTAGGTTGGCAGCAAAGGCCCTCAGCACCAGGTAGATGGTAACAATTACTGAGGTTCTTTTTTGAATTTGTGTTAATTAGTCCTAGTCTGTCATTTGTGGTGGTACGGGACTGTTACTATTAGTCCATGGTGATAAGTTCAGTTACTCCAGTAAGTTCAGTTGCCTTACAATATGTTCCATTTGACTGAAGCTTGAGAGACCTAATTTATAGATTGGTGTTGGTACCATCTGTTAAGAGTTCTTCCAACAGAAAGTTAAGACACCTGACCTCAAAAAAAAGCAACCATTTGGAAATGAATGTAATCTGCAGAAATGCAGAGTGCCAGCTGTGCACCATTCTCCATCCAAGATTTGCCCCAATGCCTTCAGATGCCTTGAAGATAGTGCCAGAGTTGCTGCATATATCTCAAAACAGCCTGAGGCTGATAACTGAGTTACTCTGTTCCCAGGGGCAGGGAGACCACTACTGTCTCTTGTACCTTAGAAATGCTGCTCATCAACTTCTCTGGCTCACTCCTGCATATAGAGAAAACCTCAGTGAATTTAATTAGTATAATTTTGCCACACTCTGCAGTTTTGCAAGTTTGTTTGTCTCCTTCATATTTCCTGTAGGTTACACAGGTCTTCAGCTCTACTGATAATGTGAACTAAATTGGTAAATTAATTAACGTTTGCACAGCGATTTGCAGATGTAAAGACTAGGATGATGGTAATGACATTTGATAGTTGAGGGCAGTGCCAGTCTGAGCATAAAGACATCTTGGATTCTTGAAATGTTTTTAAATGCTGATAATGGCTTTTAACAGCAACTGGAAATTTGAGCTCTATGTAATTTGTGCTCAATCTCAAGCTTCTCGCCAGTTACTGCAGACCCTGTAACTATGCAAGTATGTTGACCTATTATCAACTTGCCAGTGCTTGCAAAACCATCCAGCTTTAATTTTTTAACTGAAAACTTGAACTGTTATCACAGCTGTGATGTGCAGTAGTGCAGTGTATCTTGGAATTTGCTTTTATTGGAGGAAAGAAAAATAAGGTTGAGGCTGTTACTGTGGCTTGTCAGGCATGTTCTTTTTGCAGTGGTCAAGAATGACTTTGGTTGTTATATAGTGTTGTGAAAATTTGATGCAGTGTATTGAAGAGCCCTTATGCATGTGCTTAGCATTTCATTAGAAGATTCCTCAGCACTGTCCTTATTTCCCCCCCCAAAAGTAACACTGCTGTTAGGAACTAAAATCAAGTACATTTGTTTTACATGAATGCACACTCTAAAGATGAAGGCATGGATTATGGATTAGATATACATTTACCCCTCCTCATACAAATATTTGAGTGTGATACTGAGATATTTGAGTATAATCCATGAGTGTTTCTAATTCATAGTATTATTTATATTTAACTAAGAGAAGTTACTAATGAGATTATTTACTCTGCCCACTTGGATACTCTTGTGTGGCAAATATAAATCCTGTATTAAGACATAATAAAAAACTATAGCAAAATTCCAACCATTTTGTTTAAGTGCAAAATTAACAGAACTAAGCAAATTGTAACATCTGTTTTCCAGTTAGATCAGTCTTTCCCAAACAGTATTGGGCAAGTTTTGATTACTTATTTTTACAAAGGAGTTTAAAGGCTTATTTCTGGTTCTCTTGACAGTGGCACTAGGTCAAATAGGGAATTTCTTGGCCTACACTGCAGTCCCAACTGTGCTAGTGACGCCCTTGGGAGCTCTTGGCGTTCCATTTGGGTAAGAGTTTGCTTTTCTTGTTCTTATCTGGATGTTGGTACTACTTAATAAAATGTCAGATGGACTCAGTGCTCACTGGAGGTCCACTGAGAAATAACAGGCTTATTCCTGTTCATGATGTGTTATAATGTCACTATTCCTGTTTTCCCCAGGAAAGCTGGGCTGGGGGGAGACAGTGGTGAAGAAGGGTTTTCCTGAGTATCTTCTGTTTTAGCTATCACTATGATTTGGAACAGATAAACATTTTTTTTCTCCCTTCAGTGTGGTTGTTCTGGACTCTTCAGCCTATTCTCTTATTCACAGTTCCCTTACTATGTGGATCTTTCCTTTTGTCTCACAGTCTTTCTCTACCCCGCTGTCCACAACCCATATGTGTTCATTGGTGCTGATTTTCATTTCATTGGATTTGACCCCTTTTCTGAAGCAAGGGAGTCCCTTGCATATGCATGCCCCTAGCTTCTTAAAAGTTATGTTTGTGGGAGGCACAGAAAAGGCAGTGAGTTTAAGGCGTTTTATATGCAATTAATGTTTTGTGAATAGGTGTACTGCACTTGTGGAACTACTGCAGTGGAAAAGCACAACTCTTTAAAAACAAAGCTGTGCATTGCCTCGAGATTTTTCTGTTGCCTGCTGAATTGTGACTGTACTGGTTATCTGCTTCAGAGTGTAGATGGCATTGCTTCATGTGTGTATTTAGTTCTATTACTATGAAGCACACTGATGGTGCTCTATGTACCACCTATTATTTTATCCCAGGCCATGTATTTTTGCATACTTTGGTCAGCTACGTGTCTGAGCTGAGCCCTGGGATCTTTGTAACCAAAGGTCACTTTTATCTCATGACTGCTTAGCACCTATAAAATGGGGTTTTGTGACAACTCACCAATTGAGTAATGGGTAGATGTCTGCCTCAGGGGTCAGATGTCTGGTTTGGGGGGTTTTGGTTGTTTGGGTTTTTTTTTTTAGGGGGTGATAGGGTTTTGGTTTTGGGGGTGTTGTGGCTAGGAGTTTTGTTGGGGTTTGCATCTTGTTTTGTTGTACTGTTTTGGTTTTTTTCCCCCTGGGATTAGATATCAAGGATTGAGTAAAATTGCAAATGGATGAATCTTTCCTGAGATAAATCAGAAATAAATTTTGAGAATTCATCAACATTTGATAGTATTCCTTTAAAAGGAAAATTCATATGGCACAGCACTGTTAGAACATTATTAACAGGATGTAGTCAAACTTTTATTTTTCTTCCTCTTTGTCCAAGGTCCATCTTAGCTTCTTACTTACTGAAAGAGAAACTGAACATTCTTGGCAAGCTGGGATGTTTGCTGAGCTGTGCTGGGTCTGTTGTTCTCATCATCCATTCCCCGAAGTCCGAGAGTGTAACAACTCAGGCTGAGCTTGAAGAGAAGCTTACAAATCCAGGTAGTTTGTTTTTTCATTAATTCATAATGATTTTCTGAGGCTGAGCAAGAGCACTCTTGAGGAAGAGGCTTACCACTTCTACCAGGTAGGCAAATTGACTTTTGAAGAAATCATGACATGACAGAGGCAAACCAGTATAGGTTTTGTGTAAGAAAATTATGCCCTGCTCTACTTAGAACTTGTCACGTTTATTGGGTTCTGTGTGGAGAAAGGAAAACGTGGATACTTTTGAAAACATTATCCTGCACAGCAAGCTCAGAACAATGGCCAGTTGAACTTGTAATTAATTTTATAACACTATGAAAAAGTGTATCTTGCTATTTAGGGATGAAAAGTATAAATCTAGATCTCAATTTAAGTTTGTTTATGCAAAACAAAAAATATTTTCCTATCTTCTTTAGTTCTCCATGCCTTTTTAATTCAAAGTTTATACTAAATGCCAGTTATGTTCCCAGATTTCTTTGCACAATAAAGGTATGTAGAAATAGGCTGTTGAGACATATGCTGAAATGCCTGTTTTTTCTCACCAGCTGCTGGAGGACACATACTGGTGCTAGTATGTTCCAGGCCCAGTTTTATTTTTCTTGCTTAAGAGCTAAACTGCCAACTATTGTTTTTCTCATATTTGTTTTAAGTGAGAGAAACTCAAACCTACTAACATCAGCTATTCAAAAAATCTGCAAAGAAAAGAAAACAAATGCCTTGGTCTAAGTTTACCATTTAAATCTGAACGAAGTGAATTGGCTATATATATCTTTAAAACTCTAAATCATGAAATGTTTTTCACTGATGTTATCTGTGTACTGGTGGTGTAATGTGAATGATACGGCCTCGTGTTGTTCTAACTGCTCCTACTCATCTTGCTCACCTTAATGGGATCTAACTTTATGTTTAAGCTCTTTGCTGGATCCACACACTGTGCCTTAATGAACCATTTATGAATGAGGTATTATCCCTCTTTCTGTCATAGGAGACTTTAAGGAGTATTGTCGTGATGGAAAAGAGAATAAAATTTTAAAAAGCCATGTGAAATCCAGTTCAAATGTGCAACAGGGTGTAATTTTCTACATGACTATTTGTTTTGCCCAAAGAACATGAAAAGATCATCAGTCATGGATACCCATATTTCTGGAAGCTCAGTGATTTGGATCAGTATTCAATAGCAAATCTTAATTATGATGTATATCTGAAGTTCACTGCTAGGATATAATCTGCCTGCTAAAATCTTTAGAAGACCAAGAGTTCTCACCTTGCTATTTACTTGTTTTCTTTTTGTTTTCCAGTTTTCGTGGGTTATCTCTGCATAGTGCTGCTAATGCTTCTCCTGCTTATCTTCTGGATAGCTCCAGCTCATGGACCTACTAATATTATGGTTTACATCAGTATTTGCTCTCTGTTGGGCAGTTTCACTGTTCCCAGCACAAAAGGCATTGGGCTGGCTGCTCAAGATATCTTTCACAATAACCCATCAAGTCAAAGGGCTCTGTACCTCTGTCTGGTACTTCTGGCAGTATTAGGATGTAGCATTATCATTCAGTTCAGATACATCAATAAGGCACTGGAGTGTTTTGACTCCTCTGTGTTTGGTGCCATCTACTACGTTGTGTTTACCACCCTAGTCCTGCTGGCTTCAGCCATCCTTTTCAGGGAATGGAGTAATGTAGGAGTCGTAGATTTTTTGGGAATGGCTTGTGGATTCACCACAGTATCTATTGGAATTGTTCTTATACAAGTCTTCAAGGAATTCAACTTCAATATTGGAGATTTAAACAAACCTAACATGAAGACAGATTAAAATATTTTTGAGGGGAAACTGGATGGCTCAGGGAAGGATACAGAGCTGTTCATTTCTAGGTCACTGTTTCAAATAGGATTCAGGTTGGTAACTGCCCTCTGACAATTTGGTGGCCTATGTGAAATAAATTGGAGGCCTCCATCCAGTTTCAAAGGAATAGATGGCCATGTAACCCAGTCAACACAATAAATTATCTTAATTGGAACTACTGATTGAGTCAGCATAGAGACTGATGTATTTCCTCACTGTAAAAGGTAGGGTAAAAGGTAGCCATCAGAAAAGCTCTGTGAATATTCTGACAGACCTGTATTGTGTCTTCTGTGGTACCATTTCTGTGGGCAAAGGACATCAGTTTCTAATGCGCTCAATCTGATACCTTTCATCATAAGTGATGTATACCTTAAAATAAGGGGGGACAAAGTAAGTGGAACAATTTGTGAATCTCAGTATAGCAATGTCTTCACCGTAAAGGCTGTGAATTCTCAGACAAATGTTGGTTGGATCATGGACTGCAGATTTGTTCTTTTTCATTACTGTCTTGGCAACTTTGTCTGCCATGCGGTGAAGACAGAGGAGTTTTAAACTGAATTCTTTATACAGAGCAGTGGGCCCTTAAATATCTTTCACTAATTATTTATCAGCTTATGGTAGTGTCCAGGTAATGCATTTTTCTTTGTAACTTGCACACGTTAAGACATACTGCATTCATCTGAGAGTTTTTAATTGGGAGCAGGTAGAAAGACTGTGAAGGATGTGGAAATGATGCACAGACTCATTGCCTACATGATGGCTTATTTGTAAGCAGCTCAGAACTGTTTCAGTGCCTTTGCAATCAAAAAATACTGCATAATTGTGAATGTATTTGTTTCAGATGGCCTATGCCGGTTTAATAATTCAATTTCACTGTCTACAGTATTGGACTGTATTCAAATTCTAAACACATAAAGCATCTAGAAGGACCACATGTTTTTGAAAGAATTTACAAACCTGAACTGAAACCCCTGGATGCCTTGACAGCTTCTGAAAACTCATAGTCCTAATGGGAAGAAGTGTGTTGAAATCAGTCCAGCATACCTTTTTTTTAAGTTTAGTGACTAAATTCAGGAGACCATTTGTGAAACAGCTAATAAATAGAGACCACAAAAAAAAAGACATTTAAGAGAGAAGAGAGCATGAGATTTCTCGTAGCTCAAAAAAGATGGTCTGATGCTCTTGTAATGTGGGAAAAGGAGGTTAAAGAGTGAAAAACTAAAGCATTCAGAGAGCTGAGTTTTAGGTGACTGACAGGGACATACATTCAGATCAGTAATTCATAGACCTGTGTGAACGGTTCAGCTGTAATATTTTGACAAGTAGTACAGACAGCTTAAGCTATGTTGGGAATGACTCTGAACAGTTCAGTTTAAACCATTTGGACAATATTGATATATTAAAGAATGAAATAGTTAATTTCATGTTTTACTTATATTTGCTAGCTAAAACATCATGAGTCAAAAACTTGAAAGCTTGAAGAGCAATGAGTGTTTGTTTCCGTGTAAGTACAAAAATGGGAGAGTACAGTGGAACTCAGCATTTCTAGATCAGAATGTCTCCTGAGACAAACAGAAAATCCCAATGTGATTACAAGACAGTATTTGAGAAAATTCACCACACTTTATCAAGAAATCATGAATGTTGCTTTCTACCTACCTGACAGGAACATGGACGTTGATTAGTGGGGAATAATAGTGTCTGCTCTCATGATATTTTTTGTTGACCTGAATTGATGTTTCCTTAAAACTCAGCCTCCATTTTCATTTAAAATGAATGCCATAACCCCTACTAATGGCATCAATAAATGTGAAAGTGAATCCTAAAGATTTATTATTCTGAAGGGACTGTTCTGAGGGAGTAAGAGCTCTACTGTGTTATTTTCAAGCTTGTTTTATAATTCCATATTGCAGGGGAATGGCTCTGAGTTGGCAGAAATGTGCATTTTTACAGGCCAGCACACAGTAACTGGGTATCTTAATGAAATAGAATAGCAGTAGCAGAGAAAAGACCATCTTCATGGATTTTTAACTATTGTGCAAGGTTTTTAGAAAGTTTGAGAATTGTAGATGAGAGTAATTGGGCTATGAAATCTGGTTAAACTAGCCTCTATTATTGACTGGAAGATGGTTCCTTGGTTCTCAGCAAAGTTATATTTTGTCCCCTGTTTTATTTATTTTTTTTTTTTATTGAACCTGGAATTGAACATAGGTTATGAGACCTGTACTAACCTACTTTTTAAAACAATGTTAATCTGTTTTCTGAAGCAGCCAAGCTGTCTTTTCAAAATTCAGCTTTGGAGTTCATGAGTTGTGTGTTGGATCTGTATTAGCCTTTAATGTCTGAAGACTTCTATGAAAATCTTTAGGTCAGAATGGAAATGATTGTGGTCTCATCTTATTCCTCCTTTGGCCATTTGTTTGTCTTGGTTTGTTATAAAATTAATTCTTAATTATTTATGAAGTGCCTGTCCTAGTATGTTAGATGCATATGCAAATTATTAGTAAATATTAGATTCAAAATAACTTGATTGCCCTGTCTAAACCTTGACATTTTCTGCACCACATGAAGTTTACTTGGTAAGTGCTCACTATGCAGAGGAAGAGTAAAGTAGCAACCATGTTCTGTGGTCCTCTGACCATCCTTACCACTGAAATGTCAGCACAGTTTTCTTCTCTTCTCCCCAGCTGCTCCTCATCTATGATGAGCTTTCTAGAAATGTCTAGTTAACCTTGATGTTTAAAACAGAGATGTCAAAAGCCAGCACATAAGGTGAAAGAAATTCTCGTGGCCTTGCACATCATTTGTATCTGCAGCCTTTTACTTCTTGAATGCTAAGTAACGGAAAGCTTTATTTTTGCTACTTTGTTCAGTGTGTAGCAGTGTTCTTTCAAGTTCTGCTGTACCTGGATCTGGTTCAGTTCTAACTTTAGAAATGTATTAGCATTTTCTGTTGTCACTGTTGATATGATTCTTTCCCCCTCCATCCCACACCCTCCTCTTTCTAGGTGTCCTACCTTTTTTAGTCCCATTGCTTTTCTGACTTAAAAGGAGGCACTGTTAAAGTTGAATTTTAGCTGTTCCCCCTCTTTTTTCCACACCTTTGACAAGTAAGCACTTTGAATAAGACAGATATCCAAGTTCCATCATCTCAGGGAGCAAATGTGCATAATTGTCTCCTGAGCTCTGGCATCCCTCATAGGTTTGCCCTTTTCACATTCTCTTTGTGTTATGTCCATTGATAGCTGTGAGCCAGATGAGTTCAGTTCTGATTTAGTAGGAGAGGCTATATGTACAAAAAGTGGACTCATTACAGTGGTAGAATGCATTTGAATTACGTTCAAATCCATATGAAAGACACTTCACTCTGTATGTCTGACTTCTATTATACTTGTCAAACATATTTACTTGGTACTCACTTGAGAATAGCTCTTTGATCATTATCCCTTCAGTGTATGGAGGATTTGCATTTGTCAGTCACAATCTCTATTAGGTGTCAAACACAAAAATCCCTCAAATATTCAGTAGGAGAATAGAAACCTTTTTGATACAACCAAAAAACCACATTTGTTACAGCTTAAATACTTCTGTAAAAAAGAAAAATATCTAAACAAGTTATCTGCTGTATTGACTTTCCAGGACTCTGTATGTGTAAATAGAGCCTATTTATTAGTGAGCTGCAACTAACATTAATAAGAACCTGTCATATCACAGTTTGACAAGTGAGGCTTCCTATTAATAATATTGATTTATATTGGAACATATGTATTTTTCTGAAGTAACTAGCACTGAAAAATGGAAACACTGGATTAAGTTGTTGAAACGCTAGAAGGTGAGGTTTAGCTTTCAGTTTATTTAAAAAAAAATACAAGATTTATAGTTTAAGAAATTTGGGGTTAATAAATAGGGGGTGGTTTAAATGGGAAGTTGTTTGCACATTGTACCCCTCTTACATTGCTTCATAAATATAAGACAACAAGGATTCTACAGATGTTCCTTGGTTGTCTTGGGATGGTGTAACTGCTGAAGTTTTATTGTTAAATCAAGCATTATCAAATGTTTATCTCTTACCTGTTATCTTTGTAATAATTCTTTGGTGCTATCTATCGGCTTACAGAATGCAGAATTTTAGTGTGTACTGTGTTAGGCACCAGTGTTGTCAACAGTTATCATTACTAGTGCCCAAGTGTATCAGACAGCGGTGTTGAAATGTTATGGATTAAGAAATCTTTTTAAAAGCTGCAAATAAGTTTGGGATCTCTTTATTGTTTGTGGTTGTGTTGGGTCCTAATATGTCCACACCCTTCCCCAGACAGTTGCTCTGTAGAGTGGAAAATATTACACAAAAGGGGTATTTTAAGTCTTTTTTTTTTCCGACTGTGGAACTTCATTTTTTTAAAAATTTTTCCTATTTTTTTTTCTTTTCCTGGAATGTAAAAAGTATTTCTAATGGGATATAGGGAAAAGGTAGTTGGCAACAAAAATACCATGTCAGGTTTGGTTGCTTCAATGCTCTTGCAATATAGTTACTAAAGATTACATAAAAATGGTTTATTTTATTAGCTTCCAAATAATGTATTTATAGATTTGTTAATGGCTTACAAGTCAAGCTTACTCTCTTTGCTTTTTAAAAAATAGTTATAGGCATGTTGTATTTGCCTTGTGTAAATTATAAAAGGCTATTTATTAAGTTTTCTGATAACTAATCTATTTATTAACCTGTATTGTTTTAAAATAAATGATTTATTTCTAGCTCAATGCTTGTTTTGTGACTCATCTTTATCAAATGGGGCAGGGGGAAGATCAAGTTTCCCACACACTTAGCTGCTTTACAGGCTAATCCCAATTCATAGGACCAAACTATTTCCATTACCCTTTCATAAAATAGACTCTTTGCTTTTAATCAGAATAGCAGGTTCTTCCATGGGTATATCAGTTGTCCTATACTGATATCTACCAGCAGGCTGTAGTCTTAATGTCTTCATTGGACTGAGGTTTGCTCACAGGTAGCATGAAGACTTCTCTGGCAGAAATGTTTGCCGGGGCTTGAGTTACTTGAAACTGTGTCTTCAGGGTTAACATGTGCTCTGTTCCTGCACTGCTGTAAATTGGTTTCTTGCTAGAGATTTTATTTGAAAATGTACTGCTCCACAATTGGGTGTGCATCGAGTGGCAACAGCTTGTAAGGAAGTCTGTGTCACCAGTCTAATTTACTGTCTGCCATAATAGCTCTCTGTAGAAAGAATCACTAGGAAAATTACAGTGACTGCCCATCTTATCCTTCATCTGAAATCCCTAGCCCCTCATATCAGGTACTGGCAAATACATAACTTAGAGCATGTGTGTGTGTGTTTTAGATTTTGGCTGGCTGGGTGTTTTTTAATGGTGGGATTTATGATTAAGAACTGTTTCATTCTGTGCATTTGTGTTTTATTGATATTACTGCCAGTGAAAATTGAAAGTTACATTTAAACAAGGAAACTAGCTCCTCAACAATATTAAATGTATGCAGTGGAAAAGATGGGTATAGATTCTTTACTGCAATTTTATTTTTAAATGTATTGATGATACTAATGCAATGTACAAAGATAGACAAGAAAACTAGAAAGGCTTTCAGTTTTGCATGCAGCATCTCTGGTTTTTAAGTAGATAGGATAAGGAGTCTGGATGTTGTTAGCAAGAAGATTCAGCTATCTATTTTTATCTTGTGCATCTTAGGAGCTAAGTTTCTAAGGCAGCAGCATTGTGGTAAAGGCAAATGTGCCATTTACTCCACTGGGGTATTGTTAAAAGTCTGGGACATAATCAATCCTAATCATATACATCTCAGCAACACAGTTCATATATTCATCTCAGCAACGCAGTTCCTATGGGAAGAGTGTTAAAGACAAAAATCACATTGTGTCCTGTTGCTTTTTGTGAGGTTTGTTCTAGAAGTTTAAGTCTTAAGCAGAGTGTCTTAAGTTCCTTTTACATGACACTGCATTTGTTGTACAAGTAGACTCATAGACAAGGATTCTTTGTTCTGCTCAGCTGTCTTTGTGAAACACAGCAGGGAAGTGGTCACCAGAGATCCTGTTAATAAAGCTTCCTGATGTTGTGGTGGTGTATTTTTGCTCTTTGCCATTTCAAACTTTACAAAATGTTTATACACACAGTAGAAACTAAGCCATGAAAAATCCTGTCCATAGCCATGCAAAAGTCCCTACACTGACCTCTTTCATGAAGTTCCTTGGACACAAGGATGGTTTGCACAGCTGAGTTGCCCATTGAGAAAGGGTTAAGTTAGGTAGGTTACCACCATTCTCATGCTTGGAATTCTTGCCAGATACTCAGCAAACATGCCTGAAATACTGTGCTGTGGTAAAATACTGTGAGATGGTTTGAGTATTTTCCATTACTGAGCACAACCCTTGGCTTAGAAGTAAATATTTAATGTGCCAAATTTTGTGCCAGATTGAAAACACCTGAATTCATACTTCATGTCAACAGGTGTATGTATGTTAAGCAGAACTGGCAGTTGAAGAAACACAAGGAAGGGGATTAACAAAACAACTGAAGTTCCACAAGGGTCTAAAATACTTAGAGGAGTCCAGTTAATATTTTCAGGTGTTTATTCATTAGTGTTTTTCCTTGGTTGAGAGGTGTTTTTGAAGGGAGGAGAGCAGACAAGAGTGGAAAGGGAAGACTAAATTCACTTGCTTCAGACATCACTCTTGTTTAATTCAGGAATATGTACACATACACATTATCAGCACTTGGCATGATCACAGGCACAAGTTTCTTTAGCTCCTTTAAACTTTGAACCTAGATATCAGTACTTGGATGTTTTTCTTTATACTGTACTGGTTTAGGTGTTACAAGTGTTAATTTTTTAATCAATTTGAGAAACCATTTTTACCAGCTGTTGACTTTTTCAAAGACTTCACAGTTTTGGTATCTTGGAAAACACAGAAAAGCCAGTGTCCTACTGTGTTATTACTTAGGTAATGACTGTAAATTGCTTAGCAGCTTTTATATATTAAAATATATTTTTACATATACACACACATATAAAACTATTATGTAAGTGCAAAGTTCATGTCAAGAATACTAGATTAGTTTTATAGTGGGAAATGGAATGTTGCCTTAGATAATAAAATAGGCCTAAAATTTATCCATGTGCTTTGAGTGGTGTAGAAATTTAATTTTTTTGACAGAGTGAGGGACCATTTTTAATGATATAGAAAACAACATGTAATGTGATGAGGAGTGGCTTTGTTGCAGGTATCCTGTGAGGGAAGGCCAAGATTGGTTTTGTTTCCAGGTCTTTCCAGGTTCAGCAAAAATGAACCAGCTGCTGGTGCAGACTAGGATAATGTCAACACAAATCCTGAAAAGGCTAAAAAAGTAGGAACTGCTGTCACTAAGGGACGTGACAAAACTGTCTTGTGTTTAAAGAGGCAGAGCTGCATCTTCCATCTGGAGCTACCACAGGTGTTTTGGCAGTGTTGGTTGTTCAGACTAAATGTTACAAGGCAGCTGCGTTAAGCATCCTCAGATAGTCCTGAAGAAACGGAAGGGCCCTCAGAGCCTGATGCTTGTTATGACTGGTTCAAAGACTCCTTGCTGTGTGCTGAGGACAAATATTTGTCTAACTGTATTTATCCATTTACTTAATGTGACATTAAAGCAGTTTGGGCTGTAAAGCACCCAATAAACATTAAATCAATGTGCTGAGAGTGGGTGACCTGGATTCATTAACCATTCCCTTTACCTGGGCCAGTAAAACGTCTCTTTCCCCTTACTGCAAACAACTCGTGTTTATTTCAGCCCGGAAAGGAGAAGGCTTGGGGATGACCTAATTGCAGCCTTCCAGTACCTGAAGGGAACTTACAGGAAAGATCGGGCAAGATTATTTATGTAGTGACAGGGCAAGAGGGAATCGTGTAGAAGTGACAGAGGGTATGTTTTAGATTAGATATTAGGGGACAATTCCGTAATGTGAGGGCGATGAGGAGCTGGAACAGGTTGCCCAGAGAAGCTGTGGATGTTCCATCCCTGGAAGTGTTCAAGGCCAGGTCGGATGGGGCTTTGAGCAACCTGGTCTAATCGAAGGTGTCCCTGTCCACGGCAGGGTGGGTTGAAACTGCATGATCTTCAAGGTCCCCTTCCGACGCAAACCATTTTGTGGTTCTGCGGTTTTCTGTGAGTGCAGCATCCCCGCGGCGCGGATGCCGGCAGGGGCGGCAATGCCTCGTCCCGGCTGCAGGGCGGCCGCGGCGGGGCTGGCGAGGCGGAGCTGATGCCGGGTGAGGCACAGCTCAGTCCGGGACTGTGCCCCGAGCCGGGGAAGCCGGCAGCCCGGGGCGGGCGGGGCTGCGGGAAGGGGATGTGACCCGCGGCGGGCGGGGCTCGGGGCCGAGCCAAGCCCCTTCCGGCGGCCGCTCCGGAACCGCGGAGGGGAGGGGGCGGCCGAGCCCGGGACGCCGCCTGGCCGTGCGCTGCCGCCGCCGGTCCCTCCGTCCTGCCCCCTCATGGCGCCGGAGCGCACGGGCACCCGCCCCTCCCGCCGCCCGCTCCGGCCTCCCCCGCCCCTCTCTCCGCTCGGCTCGCCGCTCCCGGCGGGGATGTGAGAGGGGCCGCGACCGCAGGTAACGGCGGGGAGAGGCGGGGAGGGACCGGCCGGCCCCTCGGGGGCGGGGGGAGGCGGGGCTCCTTCCCCAGGAGTGCTCGGCGAGGCCCTCGGCGCTGGGCGCTGCGGTGAGGAGCGAGCGGGCCGTGGGCGCGGGGCTCCGGGCCTGGAGAATGGCTGCACCAGCCCAAGGGTGCTTTCTCCGGAGCGGGAAACTCGCTGCGGTTTGATCCGAGAAGGCCGAGACTGAAAGCGCTCAATCGGGCTGTTTGCGGGGCTCTCCCAGCCGGCAGAAGTGTCCAGGTACAGTGTGCTGGCTGTGCCCGGGCTCCGGAGCCGCTGTGCCTCGGATGGAGTGTGCGTGTGGCTGAGCAGGGAGCGACACCGCTTCATCTCCCGTTTGGTCCAGGGCTGAGTTAGCCGGGGTTGAGGGTTGTGCAGCCTGGTTCCTGAGCACCTTCAGCAGAACTTCAGAGCCTTGGTGCTTCGTTATAACGTGGGAAAAGTAGTCTTAGCTTTGCCTTGTAGTTCATTGTAGTCTTACGCTGCGCCAGGGGAGGTTTATGTTGGACATTAGGAGGAATGTCTTCACAGACAGGGTGATGAGATATGGAATGGGCTGACCAGGGACGTACCTGGTGGAGTCACTGTCTCCAGAGGTCTATTGACATGGTGATGGTTGGGTCATAGGTTGGACTCGCTCTCACTGGTCTTTCCCAACCTAATTGATTATGTGATTCAGAATGATGATTTTTGTTCATTTGTACTCTGTGAAAATGTTGCCTGGATTTAACTCTTTCGTCCCTGTTTTTTCCCCCCAGTCTTTTCTTTTTCAAGCAGTCAGCTTTCTCTATTTCACGACAAGGTCTATAACGTTGTTTGTAATGAAAATGTGATAAATGTAAGTCATTGTGCTTCTGTTTAAGTGCTTTTGATGTGTCTCGTTGTATACAGTTAGGGTTTTTCCCCACAGCTTTATCAATAGAATATTATTCCACAAGGTTTTGTCTGTCTCATTGTATTTAGAATTCAGTGTCCCCCTAGTTCTGCTTTTGTTAAAGTAGTTAATTCTTATGATAAAATCCTGGCAAAAAGGAAGCAGGTTATAACAGGTTATCAGTTGTGTCAAAGGAGTAGCAGTGACTAATGTCTGTATTGGACTTTAACTTCCTGAGTTATCTTGAATTTGAAATGGCCCATATTAAATACTAAAGGTGGAACTTCAGTGACCCTGTGCTGGTTACTCCTCCCACGAGAGTGGAGCTCAGGTGCCAGGTACAGCAAAGATGAGGCAAGTCTTACCTTGAATCTATTTTGGTAGCTTTCCATGAAAACAGTCAATGCAGTATCAGCTATAAAGCACTGTCTGTAGTCTGTATTCAGTTAATGAATAACACTGTGTTAGTGAAGATACCTTTTAGCTTTTTGTGAAAATGCTTTAATTAAAGATCATTCTTTTTATAGAATATCTACAAATAGCACATGCAAAGAATAGGTTTTTAATGGGCCTTTTGAAAAATTTCCTCCTGGTTCATAAAATAGAGTGCTTGTTGCTTTTGCTTTATTAGTAAAAATCTGCTGTAAAGAACTAATTTTCCCCATAGTTTACCTAAACCTTTTAAAATAGGCAACATCAGGATGGTTAAGGTATGTTTTGCTTTCTGAGCACATGTGATAGTGCCTCTAACATTATGTATATGCATATATATAACATCATAAACAAAAATTTTTTTTTTTTTAGCTTATAGAGCCTATGTGTATTATGTAAATAATTACATGTATAAGTTTGGGCAGTCTTCAACTTTGACAGAGCTGGAGAATTGTATCCCATATTGGGGTAGATGTGCAGTGTGAAATTGAGCGTGTTGTTTCCTAAGCAGAGTATACCGAATCTTTAGATACCGTGTGCATCCATCTTGGCCTTTTTAAGGTTCATATGACTAAGTTTTGAACTGGCAGATCTTTTATCTTAATACAGTGTTGTATCTGTCCTTCAGTGTTCTCTCTATACCTGTGTTTAAAAGATATGTTTGTGAGTGGATGGAACATGAGTGAGGAAGGCTTGGATTTAGTAATTAGGCATATTTGGGGGATTTTAGTAATCTTACTGAGAATATTTCTGTGTTCATACTCCCCACTGCCCCAGAGTTGTGTATATCCAAAGCAGGGATGTGAAGGTGGTGAAGTGTGTAGAGGGGAAGCTGTGTGAGGAGCAGCTGCATTCTCTTGGTCTGTTCAGCCTGGAGAAGAGGACACTGAGGAGAGACCTCATTGTGGTCTACAGCTTGCTGATGAGAGGAAGCACAGAGCCAGGCACTGATCTCTTCTCTCTGGTGACCAGTGACAGGACCCAAGGGAATGGCATGAAGCTGTGTCAGGGAAGGTTTAGTTTGGGTATTAGGAAAATGTTCCTCACCCAGAGGGTGGTTGGGTACTGGAACAAGCTCCCCCGGGAAAAGGTCACAGCACCAGCCTGACAGAGTTGAAACCTGTGTGTGTTCAGGCAATGGTGTGGTTCTTGGGACTATGCAGGGCCAGGAGCTGGGCTTGATGATTCTTTTAGGCTCCTTCCAACTCAGCATATTCTATGATTCTATATAAACATCCTCTGAAAACTCACATACCAAAGCCAATAATTAAAACTTGATATTAGTTATCTTGCAGTAAAAGTGCCTTAGCACTTCACTTACAGAATGAAACTGAGAGGATTAGGTTAGTATTTTAGTTCAACTTCATTATGGTACCTTCTAAAGAATAGCTTAGATCACAGGTTAGTTTCTTTGATTTGTGAAGTGAAAAGCAAAGGGGTGAAATAACTAAGACTTCTGGCAAAACATATCTAAGGAAGATCAAATCTAAAATCACACTGCTCTGTCATTCAAGTGTTTTTAAAACAAAAATCTTCCTTTTTAAAGCATAGATGAGACATTGTAAAGTCTTGTGTGTCATGCATGAGAAAGAAATCAGCTTGAAAGAATGGACTTTTTTTTGCCAAATTCTTAAAATGCCAATTAATGTTATTTTTAACTTCTGTTTTAGACACCTAACTTTGAAATACTTAAGAAGTGAATACCTCTGGATTTTGGAACAAAATTGGTATGTATGCCTTCTAAAGGCTCATCACCAAACATGTGACTTCTATTTTGTTAGGGAGTGTTTGTTTCCTGTAGTTTTATGCCCGTGGAAAGGAAGAAGGGAACACATAATAGCCAACGTGACACGTAATAGTCAATGTGTATTTGTTAAAGCAACTTGTTGATTCAAACTCCTTTTCTTCCATGACAAGGTTTATAGCTAGAAGGGCATTAAATAGGTGCTTAATTCCAATGTTAGAAATATAAAACTTCTCATGGAGCTCTTGTAAATAAGCAGAATTGTCAGTAAAATACCACAGAACAGTTCAAAAGATGCAGAGTGGCTGTAGCTAGAGTATTACTGTCTTTCCAAAGCAGGCTTTTGTTTAAAAATCTTCTGTCATGTCTGAATCTTTGGCTGTTTAATGTTATTGATCTGGTTCAAAAGACAAAGAAATAGTCAATGACATTGGGCAGGGAAGAGTTGCCAGTGTTTAACCTTGGTTAATGAATGTTTTCAGGAAACATTTCTGAAAAAGAGCTGTTTTTTATAGGACTAAATGGAAGATGTTACACCCAGGCAGGAATAATTTGCTATACAAGTGCAGGAGGTTATACTAATAGAGAAGTTGAAAATGTATATTTTCAATAGTAGGTGACTGCAGGAAAAGGGCTAAGAAAACCACCCAGTTTGGATATATAAAAAGAAATAGTCTTCAACTGTATTGCAGAAGTGATAATAACCTAAGCTAAAGTACTGTATGCAGTTGTGGGAATTGCACTTAATAAAAGCTATTGGGAAAGGACCCAGAGGGTGGCACAGGCACCTAACCTGCAGAGTAAGGTTGATAGGTGGATGCAAAGATAAAGGGACTTGTGTGTTTTTCCAGTCCAGAGTGGACAAACACAATAGGCTTTGGTAGTGAAAGTGAAGATGATCAGATAATGAGAATTCCTAATGGCACCAAAGCTTGGCTGCCATGTTTGTGAAGATTTCTTAGCAAGTATTTCATGGGAGAAGCTTGGCTGAATGATCTGTAATGAAGAGCAACAGTGATTTATGTAGTACCTGGTGAAGGGTTAAAGTAAATGGCCTGTTAAATTTTTTTGGTTTGTTTTTTGGGTTTTTTTTGCTTAATGGCATCATCCTGTTCATAGCTGGAAAGAGCAGGTTTTAGAAAAGATTCTTGCATTTAAATAATTTAGCATATATTTAGATTACTTCTTGTAAGTCTTTTAAGACTGTCCACTGAACTCTAGAGGGCTTGTGGCCAAGTAAGCAAATTTGGAACAATGCACCATGTCTGCCTTTCCCAGCTCTAATTATTGCTTCTATACGATGTACAACTTGTGGAAGTGATAACTAATTTTCTTCGGCTGATAACTCCCACATACTTACTTATGCTGATCTGCTTTTAAATGTAAAATATTACTTCATCTCATTACACCACTTTTAGTGTTTCTGAATATGTAGAGAGCTCGCTTGCTACAATAAATGTAACATCTTCTTAGCACTGTGTTTGTGCTGATTTTGAGAGAAAATGACTTCTGAGCAGAGACAAAGAAGCCTTTTCCTGTGGTTTAGACCACAGAGTCTGTATCTTGCTAGCATTTGTGATACTTTTTGGTTACATCTTGAAAAGAAGCAAACAAACTTTGTGGCTAGTCTGGATTTGCTTATCTCCCACAGATTTTTTTCTCTCTCTGAGTTTCTCCCTCTCTCCCTGTCTGATAAGCTTCAAACCCAGTTCCCTGTGTGGTCTGTCATTGCACTGTTGCTCTCTGAGAGTTATGACTCATGACACCAGCAGATCCACAGGCATTTCATTAATGAGTGGCTCTTGGAGGCATGGTAGATTTTGTAGTTTCTGTGGATAGGAGAGTCTCATCCTGTCATTACTTCTCTGAAATGCTCCATGGCACTGCTGTTCTTGAGTGGATGAAATGTTTTATGTGTTAAAATCAGCTGTGAACTTGATTAAAGAACCTTTGCAGAACTGCCAGCTTTATTTAACTCCTACATTTTCTGGCTTCTCTCTGTTTATAACCTAGTAGTGGCCCTGGCTGCTGGAATGCAACAGCTTTGGCACATCCCAAGGCAGAAACATGAGAGGCGTATTTATTCCAGAAACTGCTCATTTAATGGCATTTTCTTTTCTCATGCCCATAGATAATTTTTCTTGATTATATTTATGAGGATGCATTAGTTCTTCTTTTATTAAGTCTTAAGGTTAGAATTAAAGTCCTGATTTCCTGAAGTGTAAAATTTCTGGTTCCTGGTATTGCTTTGACCTTGCACATGTCAGTTCTACACATGCAAATTATATCTGTGCTGTATGCAAAGGGAACCAGATCTCTTCAGAGAGAAATTGGGTTCACTGTGGCTGTGTGACATTTGTCTGCAACTGTAGACAGATGAATAAACCTTAGGTGGAAATAAGGTAGTCCAGCCCAAGCAGAAATGGGACTGGCTGTGTCTGTGAGGACAAATAAATTTGATGGGAATAGCTAGCAGTAATGTATATGAATTTGTGTAATTTAAGTGGTTGAGATTTGAGTTGTTTACAAGGTTAACTAAGTGGTTGACAGGGCACTTCAGTGTATTTGGGACATGGGGGAAAGTAGAACTACTAGTTTTGAAGTGTAGCATCCTTTTTAAGTCTAAATTCATAAAATTACCTGTCAGCACACAAGTTTCCTCATTCTTCTGCAATCAAATTCTTCCTCTGCTGCAAAGAAAAGCAGCCTGTGCTTCTCCCTTGTTTCTGGAATGCAGTGGGTGGAAGGTGTCAGGATAGGACTAACTGATGCTCTTTTCCTCTGTCAGTGTAAGTGAAGGTATGCCAGCCAGGGAGAGAAGAAAAGGGGGAAAAATAATATTTCTTTGCCAATATGGAGAGTTCTCTTTTAGTGAAAAGCTACACTAGTAAAAATAATCGCATTATTAATATAACTAAAGTAGCAACTGTTGGAAAAAAGGGTAAATTATAAAGCTTAGCAAAGCCAGCCCCTCCTCCCCCAGGTGATGCTCTACCAGTGTCACATTTTGCACCAGCTGGAGCTGGAAGAACATTCTTAGCTCGATTACCTGAACAGTGTGCCTTACACCTGCTCAAACAGATGGAAGAGAGAATAGTCACAAAAGTCTTATGTCTGTTCCTTGCATTAAAAACTTCTTCAAGGGACTGAAAGTCGTTTGAATTCAAAACCAGGATGTTATTTTATGTGGTTGGTGAGGTGGCTGGGTTTGGTCTGTCTCACATACTGGTGATTTGTCTTTCTTGGCTTTGTTTGATAGGTGGTTTTGTATCATGTAAGAATCTAGTTTATTTTTAAAAGTTACTAGAAAGTGAAAGCATTCTCTTGTAGGTCATTTACTTAGTTTCTCCTACAAAATAAGATGACTTAAAAATGACTATGCAAGGATTAAGAGAAGAGGATTTGAGAATTTTGAACTGTGGGCCTTGCAGCATTTTGAGCAGTGTTAGGTTGAGTGCTTATTGTTTTCCCCTACTTCTTCACAGGCTGACTGAGTGCAAGTAAGAGGATCTGTGTTCAGTTTTAATGCTAACCTACTAGTAGCTCTCTGCTGGCTTTTCCTAGATGTATAGCAAATTAATCAAAGTTGAAAGCGTGAAACTACAGGGAGAAGAAATATTGAAAGAAAGCAGGTTTTGAAGAAATAGGTGCTTCATCCAAGTGTGGGAAACTCAGTTAAATAAATCAACAAAAAAAGGCCTTATTTCTTTCCAGATTTTCATGTTTGTTAAAGAGTAATTGTGTGTGCATGCATGTGAGGTTTGTTTGTGTTATGAAGATGGTGATATGATTAAACATCCCTCTAATATCATCTTTCATTTTTCTAGGGAGTTTATATGGAAGAAATGCTGCAACTGTTCTCAAACTCTATTACAAACTGATTTCAATGTAAGTAGTTTTTTGATCAGTATCATCAATTATATGGTGTGCCAGACACAGATCTGTGTACTCAATGAAAAGAAAAATAAATGACGTATTTGTCAAGTTTCCTAAAGTTGCTCAAAGAACTTTTATTTGTTTGGGTTTCAGTTTTTAAATGCCAGGTCAGAAGCCCTTCCTTTTCTGTGTTCGAACTTGTTAGTTACTCATCCATGGTGCAAACTTACGCATGCTTCAAAGATTGCCTTTTTTTTTTAACCACTCTGAGCAGAGGCCATTTACAGGAAAACCAGTCACATGAGGTCTTGGGGATTTTCCTATACAGCACATATTTCTATCAGCTTAATTCTAATACATGTATTTTGCTCATGTTTCAGCATTGCATCGTTTTTTGTTGAGTAACAGAAGTTCTATTCCTCATTGATCAATGTGACGGTGTTTAGTAGTTTACGAGATGAGCCAAACTCGTGGGAGGTATGACTTCTGTATTGGTCTGGTGTTGGCTATGAGTTCCAGCATTTTCATTGGAGGAAGTTTCATCCTGAAAAAGAAAGGTCTCCTCCGGTTAGCCAGGAAAGGCTCCATGAGAGCAGGTAAATACATGTATCTTTTAATAAATTGCTGAGGTTTAGGTTTTACTGTGTAAGAGAAGATTAATTCTGTTCGTTAGTTCATTGTTTTGACTTTTGTTTGTTTGTTACACGTATATGAAACCTAAAACATAGAGCTGGGGTGTTTTTTCTCTGGTGTCAGATACCCTTGACTCTGTGTGTGACACATGCTATTTAATTCATATGTAATGCCCTCTGGGGACACTTGTCAAAGGATTCCTTTGTATTCCAGTTAAGTCTAAATTGTACTTGCAAATTGAACTTGGAAGCAGCACTCTTAACTACATCTGTGCTCCTGAATGAGTGAATTTAAGAGAGTGTTAACTGTGTTTGGGTGTTGGGAGATTGTTTCAGAAAACTAAAAATCACGCGTAGTAATGGAGTGTGATGAGGATTGTCCCTCCAGGGTTCATACTGGAAGCAAAGCTATTAAATATTTTCATCAGTGATACAGACAGTGGGATTGATTGAGTACACTGGCAGCAGGTTTGTGGATCATACCAAGCTGAGTGAGGCAGTTGATGCTCTAGAGAGAAGGAAGTGGCATCCAGAGGGGTTTGGATGGGCTTGAGTGAGTCTGTGCAGACCTCACTAGGCTCAACAAGAGCAGGGTCCTGCATCTGGGTCAGGGCAACCTCTGGTATCAGCACAGGCTGGGGGATGGACAGATGGAGTGCAGCCCTGCTGAGAAGGACTTGGGGTGCTGGTGGATGAGAGGTTGGACATGACCCAGCAAGCTGTTCTGTGCTCCCAGCCCAGAAAGCCAAATGTGTCCAACTGAGGTGTGACCAGCAGGACGAGGGAGTAGATTCTTCCTCTCTGCTCTGCCCTGGTGTGACCCCACCTGGAGTGTTGCATCCAGCTCTGGGGTCCTCAGCATGGGAAGGATATGGATCTGTTGGAGCAAGTCCAGAGATGGGCCATGAAAATGATCAGAGGGAGACAACACTTCTGTGAGGATAGGCTGATAGAGTTGGGGTTGTTCAGTCTGGAGAAGAAAAGGTTTGGGAGACCTTATAGCACCTTCCAGTACCTAAAGGGGGCTTATAAGACACAGATTTTTTTTTTTTTTTTACAAGGGCCTGTAGTGACAGGACAAGGGGCATTGGTTTTAAATTGAAAGAAGATAGATTCAGGTAGGATAGTTGCACCATCCGCAGATCATTCAGAAGGTTGACTCTGAATATTTTTAATTCAGTACCTGTCATCTCTGCTTCTAAAAGATGGTTGATCTTGAGATGCATAATCAATGCCTCCTGGTTTGGAATGAGAAAATGTGATGTTTGCACATGTAATCAACCACATATAAACCATACACAATTTCCACAGGGTAGCAATCTTATTAAGAGACACATAACTTGGCTTTTCATGTCATTTCAGTGATTTGAAAGAACTGTTTCTCAGGGCAATGCAGATGTGATCATCAATGCCATTTCTAATACAAAAGAAGTAACTGGTTATCAGAGTAGGCTGTAGGAGGCACATGCACATCAGAAATTGAAGATGCTTTGATTTCAACCCCTCTACCTAGAAAGCCTAGGTATCAAAAGGCCGATCATGTTTTTAAGGGCATGGGTTGCAAAAGTTATTTTATGTCATGGCGGTGTTATTAGTGATGGGGTGTTGATGTTTTTAGTGGAATAGCCAACATTTTTTCAATTTTAGGTCAAGGTGGTCATGCATACCTTAAGGAATGGCTATGGTGGGCTGGACTTCTTTCAAGTAAGTATCAAAAATTATTCATTTAAGTGTCAAAAATACAATCTGCATTATATAATTTTAATAAATAACTATGCTGCAGATGGCAACATGGTTACAAAAAATGGAATGAGATTGGGATTCTACAATACATGATAATGTTATCTGGTGATTTGATAGACACAGTTCTAGTGATTTTAATATAACTTCTCTCACACCAGAAGTTCTTTCTTTAATGTAGCTGCCCTCTCTGTGCAGTGGAACTAAGCAGACAGTGGTTTTGTATGTCTTCGCTACCATATGCATTCTGGTTTTTTTCTTAGAGAAGTGCTTAGATATATAAGATTTGTTAAGGGGAAGAGTATTTTGGGACTATGCTTGTTTTCTGAACTTTTTTCATTGCTTAAACTCTCAATTTACTGGCTGTATTCAGGTAACTGTGGCTTACTATCTGTGCTGTGGCTTACTATATCTTGCTGTTGCAGATTTCTCCATGCAAAAGTTCATGAGTCAAGTTGGCAGGCTGGGGAGCTACTAAAATAAATAGATTCTTAAATAAAACAAGTTCTGATTTGGTACCATTAATTGTAGCACCTGTAGTTCCACAGCCTGTTTTTTTAATTTAATAGTGGGGGAGAGGGGCAGGGGTGTGTTTTGCTAATACTGTTAGCTGAATGCTATCATTAGAATTTTTCCATTGTTGCCTTGCTGCATGTTTGTCTACATGAACACTTGCCCTGGATCAGAGGTTTGTTGCATGACACAGCCTAACTCCTGGGTTTTAATTCCTATTCCTCTGCAGTGGGAGCTGGCGAAGTAGCAAACTTTGCTGCCTATGCTTTTGCACCAGCTACATTAGTGACTCCCCTGGGAGCTCTCAGTGTTCTTGTAAGGTAAGAAATACTAACAGAAAGCAGTGTGACTTGAGAGAGAGAGGTAGAACATTTGTTTAGAAATATGTCACTGAACTATGCTACATGAATGGGGTTTTTTCTTTGCAATAAATAGAGTGCTTCTAAACATCAGGAGTTTCTCCAAATATGTAGTGGCTATGATATAAAAATGTTCCAGCAATGCATCTACATGTCCATCTTGTAAAAGCTATTGTCTTCTACATTTCAAAAACATGGTGATTACAACAAAGTAATACTTTATTTCTAAGTAAAAATTTTTGTCTGAAATTATTTTTGCAGGTTCTTAGATTGAGTATTTTTTGGCAGGCAGCATAACAAAGGAGTTCTGGGCAGAGATGCCAAATATTAACAAGTAGTTCTGTCCATAGCAAGTATCTTGACAGAAAACAGTAGCTATTTTTAAGCTGCACATTGTCTATGCAAGTGATCTGTACAGTCAAAACAACCTGTAAGTTGATGAGCAAATGAATATTACTAATTCCATGTTTGTTGGTGCCTTTTTTATTTCTTAGTGCCATTCTGTCATCCTTCTTTTTAAATGAAAAACTTAATTTACATGGAAAAATAGGGTGTTTGTTAAGTATACTGGGATCAACTGTGATGGTAATTCATGCTCCTCAAGAGGAAGAAGTAGAAACTTTGGATGAAATGTCCCACAAACTAGGTGATCCAGGTAAGAAAAATGCTGGCTTGATATGTACACAGCCCATCATTTCTTCATTATGCAGTTTCATTACTGCTGCTCTCAAGTTCCAGGAAGATGGCCTGTGTCTGCTTCATGTAGACATAGTGTCCAAATGAAATAGAGATTTGAATTCTGTAACATAATTCCATAGAGAACTTTGCATGATGCCAGTGAACTTGTCTGGCCATGAGTTAAGTGCCCTGATGGCAACTGAGGTGACTGTTTAAACAACAGTCCCCTCAGCAGTGAAGTGCAGCAGTCCAGGTGGTTAAACAAAATTTCTGTAAATTTTGATTGATGTGTGTTGTCTCCAAGCCCAGCTTTGAGCTCTCCTTAAAATGAAAAAGTAGGTGCTGTGATAAGTGTCTGCTGAGAAGTAAAATCCTAGAGATGAGCTGCTATGCCTACGTGGAAGATGAGGCATTCAAAAATTCACATCTGCAAAATACTAATTATACAAAGGCAATGCCTATCTTAAACATAAGGAAATGGCCAGCACAGAGATTAAAAAGCTGTTCTTAAGGAATGACCTGATCATTGGAAACTTGCTGATGAATACAGTTGCCTGCCAAAGCATATCTCTAAAAAAGACTCAATTCAGACTCAAACCTGTGTCCAGTGGCATCTACACCTCTGTGAGTCTGTGTGTGAGGCAGTTCAGCAATCTAATCCTGTAGTCATCTTGCCAGTAGACTGGTAAAGGTAATACAACATGCCTGAGGTACGTTCTTGGTTTTGGCTATCTCTTGTAAAACCACATTAACTGTGATGCTGGAGGAGTAATGAGAAACATCCTGAACTCTTCTGTTTAAGCTGTCGGTCCCACTGTTAATGAGTGTTTTCTCTGAACCCTTAAGACAAATACCCCTGTTTCTGAGAAACAGTGTCTGTAAGCAAAGTGTGTCCATTAGTGTCTGTAAATAACAAGATTCTTTTTTCCCCCAACCACAGGTTTTGTGGTCTTCGCAACACTTGTTGTCATTGTGTCTTTAATTCTAATATGTGTGGTGGGACCTCGTCATGGACAGACCAACATTCTCGTGTACATAACGATTTGCTCTGTCATTGGAGCCTTATCAGTCTCCTGTGTAAAAGGTTTGGGCATCGCTATAAAGGAACTTTTTGCAGGAAAACCAGTGCTGAAACATCCCTTGTCTTGGATTCTGCTGCTAAGCCTTACTGTCTGTGTGAGCACGCAGATCAACTATTTAAACAGGGCTCTGGATATATTCAACACTTCAATAGTGACTCCAATATATTATGTAATCTTTACAACATCTGTTTTAACTTGTTCTGCCATCCTTTTCAAGGAATGGCAACACATGGCGGCTGATGACATTATTGGCACCTTCAGTGGCTTCCTGACTATTATTGTGGGGATCTTTTTATTGCATGCCTTCAAAGATGTTAACTTCACCCTAGCAAACCTGCCCGTCTCTCTGCGGAAGGATGACAGAGCAGCAAATGGCACTTTGCTGAGCACATATGACAGCTTTAATGATGATGAAGAAAGTTCTGCCTGCCTAGGTGAAATGCAATCCACTGAGAGTTTCTCAGCCAGGAGAAATGGAAGTCTGTCAGCCTTCTGAAAATATCTACGTGTTACTTATGAAAAGAACAATTCTGTAACCCTGGAATTTTTTTTTTCTGCTGTGAAATGTCTGAGCTTGTCTGGAAATTTATGTACTTTTTAACAGTATGTGTAGACAATCGTTGATTTTTAAGTTTGATTAGTTTGGATAAAGAACACTGAAACTTTTTTTTGCCTTATTTTTACTTTAAAAAGTACTAAAATGACCTCAGACCACAACTGGTTGTGTTGCTTAAGTTATGTGTAAATACTTTCATTTCATTCTTCTGTTTTTAAGATGTATTGCACTAATGACAATTTTATCAAAAATAAATGGCTTTATTTCTGCATTGGTGGTAAAAAGGTTGCAGTGAACCTGGATCCTTTGTACTGTGCCCTGACTGACCATGGAGTGACTATAACCATACTGAAACAGAGGCTGCAGCAACTACTCCTGTCCTAGTTTGTAAAAGAGAAAAGGGAAAAGCTATAACCAAGCACAACTGATCCTTTGAAAATACTGGTTAGGTAAAGCTGTATGCAAAACTTGCTGGATTTGCATAAAAAAACCCCAACTTTACCAAATCAGAGTAACTGGCTGGCAGAAACAAGAAGGGAGGAGCTTCTTCCATGCTTGAATAGGTGAGGTGGTAGCTCCTGCCATGACAGTTTATGCAGAAGGAAGGATCTGACTCATTACTAGTAGCCGAAGCAGCTATTTCCTCTTCTATAAAAGAGGTCAGGTTGTGTCTGTGCTGCACCATGCTGCCCTGGCTCTGCAGACCTGTTTGTTCTGTGTTCCTGATCTTACAGCTTGAACTCACAGAATTGCTATTTTGTTTGCAGCAACACAGGCAGTGGCTGTGACACTGAGGTTTTCAGAAAGAGCCCAAAAAAAATAAAATGCTAACGCCAGTGCTTAAAAAAAAAAGGCAGGGGGGTGAGGCAGGTAGGTGGTAATTTAATTTTGTAAAGGCAGAAAATAAAAATTAGTGGTAGAGGTTTTACAAGAACATTTCCACCAGGCATGTGCTGTCAAGTTTAGTGCTTAGTTTTTAAGAGAAATTAAGATTTTTCCCAGGACAGAAAAAAAATAAGTTACTACCTGCGAAACAAAATTCTGCTGCCTTCCTTTGGTACCTGCCATAACATACAGGAGGGGTGGAGGTGTTAAACAAGAAAAAGTTTTTTTTAATTCTGTCTGAAGAACAGGATTTGAGCTTCTACCTAATCAAAAGGGACATCATGGCAGCAGTGCTCAGTCAGGGGAAAAAGTCCCTCCAGAACTTGGGCAAAAGCCAGCACAGAACCAGGGAGTGGCAGGGAAGACATCAAACAGCTAAGGAATTGCTGAATGTGGGGTTGCCTGTTCCAGTATCAAAGCACCAGCCTAGCCTAGGAGCAGGTAATCATTTCACACAGTACAATCTGCTGCTTTCTGTGCTGATAGGCACTTTGGCCTCCAGACATGGTTTTTCATGAGAACTAACTGAAAATGAAAAAGTTACAACTTTTGTGCATCTTGCTGCATTTTTCTTTTTAGGTAGGAGAAGTTATACCAGGCAAAGACTATTTAGCTCCTATCAGGTCTATAATCCTGTTGAAAAGATAAAAAAATAATCTACATTTTAAAAATGGGAAACTAACATCTCCTAGGACTAACGTCTGAAATGTTGTAAACTTTCTTCTCCTCAGTGATCATAAAGTATGTATTTAAGCTAGTAGTTTTAAGATGTTAAGAGACCAATTCTCTTACTGCTTAAAGTTAACTGGTAAGAATTAGAAATTATTCACATGATGATTAGTTATTTCTGAATAGTTCTTAACAAAAAATCAGGCTTTAATAATTAACCATTTCTGCACCAGTGCCAAGCCAAAGCCTCAGGTGTGCAAAACATCCTGAACCAATGACGATGTCAACAAATTAGGAAAGTTGTTCATTTTCTTAATTGAAGCCTGAAGCACAGGGAAGAATCTAGCCAACCAAAAGTCTTCTGCAAACTAAAAGAATGTTTCTTTAACAAAATAATTTGTTAAACACCTTGTAAAAAAAATCCTGCAACAAGCAACAAGCTGACGTAACAAAGCACAGGTGCTTCTGACTTCTGTCTCCTACACACTGGGCAGCCCTGTGTGCACTCACCACGACAGACACCACTGCAGCACGGCAGCTCTCAAGCACAGATGTGGCAAAACCTGTGATTGTGGAAACTTGCTGATAGATTGCCCGGAAAATCTCCATCCACTGTTTTGCTGAGGAAATTTCAGTTAATTTCTTCCCTCAAACTCGAGTTCTCTGCCACTCCTCTACCTCCCAGATTCCTCGCTTCCTGTGTACCTCTTCTGGCAAAGGCTCATTTCTACCTACTGTTGGAGTCAATTCCATGGCTGTGAAGCACCTGGAAAGAGCTGAGCAGGAGAAAAGATGTGCTGCAACCTAACCATGACCTAGTAAGAGGGAAGGGAGCAAAACAGGTTCTCAATGGGATGCATTCTTGGTTTCACACTATGGGTTAGAAACACTAACCAAGTAACATCTCCATAAATCCATAGGCTGGGTAAAACGTGTAATTATCTGTCTGTGTCTGTTCTGGCCATCTTAACATCTTGGTTAGGGCTGATCGTAAAGCCAGCTGACAAACTCTGATAGGATCCTGGAGCAAGCAGGCATGAGTTACTACTTTTGGCTGAATGGTTTGCATTAAAATTCAACTGTTATAGTTGCCAAGTTTCACAATTTTACTGATGCCGTGTTTGCATAATACAGCAAGTGTAATTGAACAAGTACTTTCCATAATAAATCATGATTAACATCATTAGAGTTTATGTACTGGGGTAGATTACATCTGATCACTGTAGTCAAGATTCTTGTAAACAAGAATTCCTCATCACTTGTAAATGTGTTTGGGTACATGGGTATGTATTGCTAACCAAAATATAAACTGTGTTAGAAGCTCTCATTAGGAAAAAGTAAACAGGCCCCATTCTAATCAAACTTCCACCTGTAAAAAAAATCAGAATCCTATCTGTAACCTCCATGTTAAATAACTTTGAAACAAACGCTTTAATTGGCCTTCGTTTCCATAATTATTGATCTCTGAGAATAGTTTTGCAAAGAGGAAAAAGAATCAACTGACTAGAAAATTATTCACAAAGCACCAGCAGAGTTTGTTTTGTTGTTTTTCTCTTTTTTTTAATAAAGGCAAATTAAGCAATTAAGGCTCTAATACAAACAATTATGCATTGATTTCTAAAAATTTTTTCTACAGAACCCAGTTTTTATCCTCCACAGCCATTACTTCGATAGCTTCAGGGGAAAATTATACCAGTCCAGTCTAGAATGGCCACCTTAGGACAGGAATGCAGAGAGATTTCAAAAATCTTACAGGCTTTTAATCAAAGTGTATAAAATTTTAGTCTAGAAAAATAAGTATGGATTGTATACAGTTACTGTGCTTGGAGACTGGAGAGAACAGTGTGCCACTCAAATGGCATAGGCATACTGAAAAATGCAGATGAGAGTATTCCTTAAAACTGTTGGTGTGGGCTTTGTTTCTTGCTTTTTTCCTCACACTTTTAGCCTAAATAGGTGCAAAAAGTATTGTTAGGTGAGAATTTAGTTGCTGGCAAGGGACTGATGAATTGGTGGCTGGAAGCAGCGCACGTGTTCCACAGGTGTGCTCTCTCCATCGCCAGACTTCAAATACTTGTCCAAAATAGCAATTATTTCATCATTCAGAATCTGGAACTTGCGAATTCTCTCAACCATTTTCTTCAAAGGCTGCAAACATCAAAAAAACAGACACAGGAATCAGCTTTGGATATGAAAAGCTTTAGTCAGAAAAGCAGCAAATGCTGTTACCTCACCTCTTCCAGCAATGTTACAAATGTTTCCCTGGCACTGCTAAGCCACTGGAAATCGAAGGTGCATTTTGGTTTTTGATGCTGCTTTGGGTACAAAGAAGCTCAGTTTACAGCAGCTTTGTCATTATCGGAATGAACATATATGAGATGGAAAGCATTAAGAAAATCTCATATATTTGTGACATCTGAATTCTGCTTGACTAGTCTTCCAACTCCAGCCTTAATGCCTTAGTCTTTTGTTTCTGAAAATCCTGGTGCCCTCATTTTCAGCAATTCATTCTAAAAAAAGGATTGGCTCATCCACACTGCATCTGATTACAAACAGCTCTGAGTTGTTGTTTTTACTACAGCGAATACAGATTTTTTCAACTCACCACATTCTTGATAACCTCATCTTTGCCATCGTGCTTTTGGACTTTCAACAGGTGGTAGCAGAAATCCAACACATCGAAGCGCCGCTGCTGTCCCAAAAGCACGATGATCATGCAGCCAGCCCAGTGCAAGCCATCCCCAAAGCACTGCCTGAAACAGGAAACACAGAGCAGGTTTCACCTACAGCTTCACAACGGAGTCACAGCAAACAGTAATCAGCCACTACACTAAATAATAAATATGTTAGACATTTATCTAGAAAGCAAAAGCTGTGGTGTATTGATTATCATTGGAGGTATCACAAGCAATTCAGATGGAAGCTTAACAAAAAAACAGAATTCCCCTCCTCCTTCAGTTTTACATAACAGTTATTCCAAAAACATTTACTCTCCATTAGACTCCTGTGGCATTGCATTTCATTTTCAATGGAAACAAAGCTTTCAAAGGAAACAAAGCTGGAATTCAACACCACTCTGCTCCTTTAGGCTGCAGGCATGAAAGGAAGCAAACATCCTATGCTGTTTTCTAATTGCTCAGTAAAAAGCATGCTACAGCTCAACAGTTTTTCAAAATAAGGATATTCTCAAAACCAACAAAACCAAGAACAAACAACAGTTCCTGGTTAACTCACATTGATCACGTTAAATTCCAAGTGCTCATTCTTGCTCTTAATTCAGAGGAGAAATGCTTGTTAAAGATAGATGCACAAATATTCTGCTATTTTGTTTAAGCTGGGTGTCCACAGGGGTATGACCCCTATTGAGAGACACGTGCTAGGGCCTGTTTGTCACGGGATCATTCAGTATACACTGGCACTACTTAAAATAGAGGGTTATTTTCACTAAAGATACAATAGTATCTGTGTTGGTGGATTAGGAGCCCCTCGTGGTGATGGCAGCACTTTTCCCTGGTTTTGCACTAAGCTCTTGCACACAAATGCCTCCCTCCCAGTCCCACTGGCACCGGCAGCAGGACAAGCCAAGCTCTGTTGCCCACAGGGGGACTGCTGGCAGCTGCAGCACATACTCCACAGTGAACTCGTGTGTTCCCACGGGGATGCAGTAGACGAACTGCATTGCGCTCCAGAGGCGATGGAATTCCACACACTCGTCCACGTGCATCACGCCGTTGCTGGGCAGGGGCCCACGCCAGATGGGATCGTCCAGGAAGGAGCGGATCCTCGTCAGGATAACCTCAAACATGGACAGCCCGCAGCAGAGGCGTTCTTTGGTCAGCAGGTCCCCTTCCCTTGCGATTGCTATTTGCTGAAGTGGAGAGAAACAAAGTGCAAAATCCTGGCAAAAGATACTTCACCACAAGATTTTATTTTTAAAAATTAATACAATACATTTTTCAGTTTCATATGGTTAATTCTAGGAGAAATGTCTTCTGACTTAAAGTGAGGCCAGAGACTGCTAACCTGGGGATCAGATCAGTGGAAAAAACATTCAGAGGAAATTGTAAAAGCCTTTTCAAGCACACAGGTTCAAGTGAGTAACACTAACTGCAGTAATGCTAGTCCTGGACTTGTCTCGGGGAAATGTAAAGAATTCTTTGTCTGAATGGAGCCAGAAAGCAAAACCAAGGAGTTCAGTGTTCTGCTGTAGCTCCTGCCTGTGCTCTGCTGCACACCTCTCTTAGCTGGTGCTGTTACAGAAGAGAAAGCTCCAAAGAGAGCACCAGCAGGCTCAGACAACATCCATAGGAGGCAATGCTGTTTGTGCTTGTCCCACCTTGTGCCATCACACAGAGCTCTCTCCTACTGCAGCAGCACCTACAATGACAAAAGCAGTCTGCAAAAGAACTCTGCTTCAGGGCATTCTGGTCTAACTTTCTACTATTCACCTCTCAGCCACTAGTAAACTGCTAAGGCTAGCAGGGGATTAATGCACCCTCACACTGGAGAAAAGGAATACTGCTGAAGCTGCAAAGGCAGTTCAAGAATGTTGTCATTGTTTCCAGGAGAGCTCAACTCAAATGACAGCTCATTTTCCAAGAGTTCCTAAGTGGCTGAAAGAGTGACAAAATGTTTTAAATATATATATACACATGTGCACAAGAAAATGGATTGCTTTTGGTGGAATTTGCAGGAGAAGCTCCCAGGCTGGACCTTACACTGGGAGAGTATCCCACGGTAAACATACATACCAATTAGCACTTTCCCCAGATGTGTCACTTATGCCCCAGTCTCAAATGTTTTAAACTTCTAAGCTTTAACAGCTTTACCAAATTCATGGATCTAAATAAAAATCCTGTTGTGTGAACAAGCTGGATGTGCATATTGAAGTTCTGACAGAGAGCTATCAGGACAGGCATTCTGATGCTCAGAAATTTCTTGAATTACCTCTGACACAAATGAGAGAGATTACCTGGGGTGTGCCAAGTCTTTCAATGAGAGGAACCAAATGTAGTGAAGCATATTTTGATTCCAGTCTCTTCATTTTAGCATCAAGTCTTTCACCCTCTGAAAGAAAAAAAAGTGAAGAGAGCAATTATAAATTGCAATTAACCGAGAGAATTCTTACTTTAACACAATCTTTATCCAGGGAGGAAGAAAACTGTGTGTTATTTTATAGGCAATTTAAGTACTAAATAGCTAGTTAATCTTCAATGTGCTTTAAGAAAAACACACACATATTTTAAAATGCTCCATTACATGTGCAAACAGAAGGATTTGTAGTAGAATACATCTAATTAACTAAATTCAAGGAAGAATATAAGGCTCTGTTATGCTGCTGCTGCTAAAATATTTGACCCCCATTTGTACTATGAAAACCAATTAGTCCTTATGCATAAAATGTTTGTCTCTAGAAGGTGAGGTAACATGAGGATGGAATCTTGTGTATAGTAAGGCTAAAAAGCAGCTGGTATTACCTCAACACTGGCAAGTAGGAAATGTTCTCTGGCAAATGGGAGAATACCATTTACAGTGGTCTAGTTAGTATTACGCAGAGATTCAAGTAGCTACTGTGAGCTGGGAAAAATTCTCAAAGTTTTGTAGCTGATGAGATTTCTCCAAGCAAAACAAATCAGCTGCTCCAGCAGCAAGAAATGGAAAAGAAAGAGGACAGAGGAGAAACACTGAAAGAAGAGAGGACAAGGGGGAAGGAGAACAGGCTCAGTTTCTGATGATGAAAGATGAGGAAAGCAGATACCATAGGATGCAATCCTGCAAATATTCACTACTGCATACTCAATTTAGTGAAAAGAACATGAAAAATCTACAGGGACCACTTATATTTACTTACTTGCTGACTGACTCCCTACACCCCGTGTGATCAAATTTACTCCATTTATCTGAAAATTCTATAAGCTAAACAGCAGCTTCAAAAAAGCCTCTCACCATATGCACAAAGCAGGGTAATACTGCCCTGGGAATCTATCCTGCTTTTCCCTGTCACAGCATTCTTCCTCTTCCCCTTGTAATTTGCACAGAGCATCGCCAGGAAACATTTGTTTTTCAGCCAGGCAAACAAGCCTGAGTCTGACACCTCTGTCCTGTAATTATCAGCACTCTGGTAAAGCATGGCTGGGGGTGGTTGCTGAAACCGCAGCAGCAGGCAGGGAAAGGGGAAAGCATTACCCAAGGAAGGTATTTTCACTTTGCCCATACCTTTGACGTGGACCCTGGGCAGGATGTTTTGGAATGGCGCTGCGTGCAACAGGTCACACACTTCCTCTAGGGACTGGGACAAAAAGAAAACGAGAGGCATTTAGGACAGAAGCATCAATCCCCAAACCACACCAGATCCCCACAACGGGATTCCAAATGCAGGCCGATGGCACTGCAGAAACACCAGAGGGCAGCCAGCCTCTGTCACCACCACAGGGAGCTGCTCCGAGCCCTGCCTCTCCTCCTGGATCACTCCCAAAGACCACTTCATTTCACCTGGTTACTTTGAACTCATAAATAACCTCCTGCAACTCCCCTCCCACCCTCAACTGGCAGCTCATAAAGGACAGGGTATTTATTAAATAAACTAATGGAGAATGAGTAATTTCGGTGGGAGAGAGGCAGACAGTTCCTGCACAGACAAACAGAGGAAGAAGATGACTCACTGCATGGTTATTTTTACCAGAGCCACAACCCATTATCCTAATGGGAGCTTATTGTGGTGAGAGCATCTCCCTGCCAGGCAGGCTGAGACATATGACAGTAGGGATGTCTTAGGAAGTATTTTACATCTTTAGGGTCAGGGGAAAGGAAGACAGATGTCTCCTGTTTTCTTGGCTCCTGCACATTCGTACAGAGAAAATGCAGAGATGACCAGAAGCAGATGCATGACTTTGCTAAGACCCTCTCCTCATTTTTGAAGCAGAGGCCCTGCTTATTTGTAACCCCTCAACACTAATATTAGAGAAGTTGTTCATCACCCATACTCTTAGCAAGGCCAGGGTGCTGGGGCTCATGTGCCTTCTCCAGGTCCAATTCCTTGATGTCAACCAGGTAAATGCATGTGTTAGGCAGTCAGGATTAACAAGACTCACCCACTATCAGAGATATACTCAGAATTACACTTTGCACTGCGCTGAAGTCTAGATTAGTTATGATGGATGACCACAATGGAAAAATATTGAAATACATGACAGGACATTGGGGTCTGGCTGAGGACAAAAACAAGAGGACAGGCAGTGAGCATGGGTGTGTGACTAGAAAGGTAACCTCAGCAGTGTCCCAAAGAAGGTACCACCATGCTGGCATCACTCTGGGACGCCCTCAGTCCTCCCAGGAGGGAGTGAGGGCCCTCACCTGCCTGGCTTTTCACCACGTACCTGCTCAGCCTGAAACCAACATAATCCAGTTTCTCATTCTGATTCAGCTGTGCCATTACTGACCACAGGTTTGCTGCTTGACACCCAGCCCTTCAATTACTCTCCCCCATGAGGGAGGGCTCCTCTAACACCACGAGTGGGAACTCTGAGGAATAGCATGTCTTCGTTACCTTATCTAACACCGACAGCTTTCATACACCCTAGAGGAGGAGTCTTCCGTGAGGATTTATTTTTGTCCAACAGCAGGCCCCCAGCCAGCTTGCTGAGGAAATGACGTGGCTGGTTTGCAGTCAGCAAAGATCTCTGCGTGCTGCCCAACCTCAGCAGCACCAGCAGCTTGCACAGCTTGGGCAGGGTGCCTGTGTGCACAGCAGGGAGAGACCCCCCACCCGAGATTCAGCAGCACCATGGAAGGGAGGGAGGCCAGCAAACCTGTTGCTGTTCTGATCCATTATCAATGCCCACCATTCCTCTGTAAGCACCCAAAAGCAGTGTAAACAAAGAAATTATAGGTCTGGCTGTCATGTTTGAACAGCAAATATTAGTAACGTGGAAGAAGGGTGGGAAAAGAAAACTGGAGGTAGGGATAAAGATCAGTTGTAGCACTGTGCTCTCAGCGGTGGGCAGGTTTGCATAGTATAAGGTAAACTCTAGATATATCAGAAGCACCTGAAAGACTGATATGTTTCATAGTTTCGTTCAAGCTGGGACAGATGAATGAATTTCTGCATGACTGTCAGCCATCCAAGCAGCAAGGAGGATGTCCAAGGATGTTCTTGCTAACTTTGTGGTGTTTCAGACCTCAACAGGAATGACATGCAGGAAAGGAATACAGCAGGACCAGACGCACAACTCACTGACATACAGTGGCCACACTGTGAGTGGCTGCAGGAGTGCTGTATGTGATTATAACTTATGGTGAAGATCGCCATGTCACAGCCTCAGGTACCAGACAAGAGGCAACGTCTCTCACCCAGCAAAGTCAAGCATCACTGCATCCAACAGACATGAAAGCCCCTGCAAGACTGTAAGAGATGAGTACAGGGAACTGTTTCTACCCATCTGCCCAACAGTAACAGCAAACTCACAGATTTCAACCTTGTTATTGGTGACGTTAGTAACAAAAATACAAGAGTACATTTTGAGAGACAGATGGATTTTAAGCTAGCACAGCAGGCACCTACCAGACTCTGTTCAATGAGGAGGCAAAACAGGACAGCATTTCCCACTTCCCGCAAATTCTGGAAGCAGACTGTCTTCAGTTCTGCATATTCAACGATGTCCTTCAACTGATGGTGAAAAAACTCCAAGATACCTGAAATCAGAAGAGAAGTAAAAAAAAAAGTCTGAGGTGGCAGAACAAAATCTAGTGACAACCACACAGGAACACTTGTTACCTCAGGAAAGCAGACAAAAGATTCTGGTCATGTGTGTAAGAGTCATACACACCAGGACTAATTTTAATTTCTGCTTCAAAAGCCCTCTGATTTTCTAACCAATTTGTCTACTCAAAGGTTGCACAAATGTGCATCCACACACTGTTTGAGAGTACAAATAACAGAGGATGCAGCTTTAGAGTTCCCTCTCCATGTATCAGTACATAAGATTTTATCTCCAGATGTGCAGCCTAGAGGAAACTGAAAGGGCAGCATTTAAACACATTAAAACTCAGAGGTTATGAAGTGTTAAGCCAGTGCACTGACCTTTTTAACTGGATAAATAATGCAAAATGGAATGCCTAACTTTTCACTCCTGGAAGAGGGAGCCAGTAAAAGAGGTAAGAGAAAAATCCAGGAGCAAGAAGAGAGACTGGAGCTCTCATCTGCTTTAAGTCCTGTTCCAGCCACCATTCCCCAACCTGCTGCACCATGCAACACATCCCAGTCCACAGCTGCTACTTTCACGGATGACAGAGCCAGCAAGGAGCAGGGAGCTAAGATACAGGGAATAGAGGTAGTGTCAGACTATGAATCTGACAGTGCCACGGGGCCAGAGGTGATCTGAGACCTCTCAAAGCAGAGATCACAAGTCAGGCTCTGTTGGCAAGGGTACACCAGATCCTGCTGACAAGCATAACCAAAACACCAAACAGTTTCTGTCAAACATTTGCTGGAAGCTGCTCAAAACCAGCTAAAATTATGATTTTCAAACCCACATAGTTTACATAAACATATGTCTTTTACATCAAACCTCTTCTAAACAACAGTGGTGCATAACATGTTGATGGACTTCCAGCTCCTGGCCCTCCAGCTTCAGAAAGGCTGTGCAGCCCCTTGGTTAGAGACAAGCCCAGGAAACCACAAGCTCAGCAGCTTCTGCAGAGGCCCAGTCTGGTTACCTTTCAGAGGTTAAAGCCATGTGCAGGATGGGAGAGGAAGAACAGAGAACTACAGTAGGTCAGACAGCTCTTCAGCTTTTTACAAGTTAATTTTTATCAGCATTTCTCCATCTTTCTGCACAAACCTGGCCCTTCTAAAAAGGCCACCAAAACCCTTGACTGAGAAGAAAATGCATCATACAAAGCTTTAAAATTGCATGCTGCACATGGCAGTTCATTTCCATTACACTGAATTAAGCCAGATAAGTCTCCACCAAATTGCATCTAAAGCAATGAGAGGAGACAAGGAAAGAGAACACAGATGCCCTTCAGCACCTTCCTATGAGTTCCTTTGACACAACTGATGAACACTTCCCATGCAGGAGATCATACTTGGATATCTACCCAGTAAGACAATGGCTGGGGAGAGCACACAAACATGGAATATATCCTGCAGCGCATCTGATCCAAGGAAAATCCTCAAATTCAGTAGAGGAACTTGAAAACATACAGTGAAGAAAATAATTACGTAGCTAACCCACACACTTCTACAGAAAGCCTTGCATCATTAAAATTAGTAACACAAAACATTAGTAAAGTGCACGATGAGGGGATGCAGGGCTGGCTCTGCTACATCTCAAAGAACTGTTTGTCAATAGAAAATTAATGAATGCTCCCACATGCATTCAGTGGAGGTGAATTTCAGACCTAACTTTAGTACTTTGGTGACTTGAGAGGAAAACAACTGAAAAACTGATGGAAAAGGGTTAGTCATTGTGAGTGCTTGCTGAGCTTAAATTATTCAAAGGTAACACATTTACAACTAGCTAAAAAACAAACAATGCCAGCACATCACAAATTCCCTCCTCCCCACAATATGGGGAATGGAAGAGCTCTGGGAAAGGCTGTCAGTGTTCATTGAATGCTGCAGGATGCAGGCCAGCCCCACTCCCCAGGTGTGTGAGGAGCAGTGAACACTTGTGTTTGCCATCTAAACACGCCTGCCCACCATGGCAGTGGGATGCTGCAGTGCTGAATACTGGGACTCCCATTGTAAAGATGAGACTGAAAAGGTTGAAAATGTTTCCCCCAAAAGTTTTTGATGCTAGGAAGAAAAAACGAAGTTAGTGAACTGAAATCAGCTTTATCACAAGCCTACAGTGTGTTTTAGTTACACAGCCTAGTATTTCTTTTGTTTGTTCATGAAAGAATTTCCACAACTAGAAAGGTAGGTCTTGTAAGGATGAACTTCTAGAAGTAAAAGATTTTCCTCATTTCAAGACTTTGTTCAAACAAAAGTTTATTGAGTTATCCTGGACTTAAGTCTGTGCTATAGAGGAAACCCAACTAGAATATCTACCAATGTTTCTGGTGTCAGTATCGGTGCCACATACACAGAGATTAATGGTGAACCAACAGAAGGGCTGGAAGACTCCCTGAAACACCATGAGGAATAGTAGACTTCTCCACAGGTTCACCATGGAGACAAGGCACTACGTGAGCAAGCAGGATATGAGTGACATGCATGGCCACAGGCATGCTCTTCCTTCAGCTTGCGTGGTGAGTGGGGAGCAGCTTGGTGAGAAACAGCAGCTGAGCAGAACAGCGAGGAAGATTCTGCTGCTGCAACACAGAAACAACCACCGGTCATGACAGGGATGGAAAAGAGTAGGGTTTTCAGGCTCCATTCAATCCCCTACCCAGCCTGTGGATTTTGCAGGGAGTTTCAGAAAAAAGGCTTACATCTGGAAAGACAACAAGTATCTTTTCAAGGGCAGTGAAACCCTGAGAATAACCCATGTTGCCTAAAGCAAATATAAAGGAGCAGGATGTCACAGAGAGAAACCAGAAGCAGCACAGGGAACTGTGACCAGAAACAAGAAACTCATACTGAAAGCATAACTGAAACCAAAGCAAGACATTAAGTACGCCCAAAGCAGCAGAACAGTAGAAGTCAAAGAGGCTTGAGGTTCATACCATAAAAATGACTTATTGTCTTTTACAGTCACTCCAGGTGACAGAGCTCCTCTCAAAGTCCTTAACAAAGTTCCTTATTTCTTCACTCAAAGCCAAGGTCTCCATGTACAGATACCTAAATATGCACACCCACACACATTCATCAACAAATTGTGGCATTATTTTGAAAACCTGACAGCCAGTGTTTAGCATGCAGGTGTTCCAAATGCTGCCATTGTCAGTGTACTTCTTCCCTTTAGATCAAGAGCTTGATTTATCAGCAAAACAGAAGAAAGTTTACAGAGCTACACAGGCTATTTCTGGTGAAAGCACAATCTGCTCCCCAGTGGAGTCCTGTGGCAGAAATACATCATCATGCTTTCATTAATGTTTGAGCAATGGCATTCTAAATTACACTTCCATGCACAGCACACAAAAGTGTATTTTTATGAAAGACTATGCATGTCCACTGAAGCCCTGGAAAAAGAGCAAACATCTTAAGAAGTTAATTTCACTTAATTGCCTGCAACCTTCCTTCTTCCTCTAATTTTATTTGTGGGTGCAATTCATAAGTTACTGAATTAGTTATATATATACAGAATTTAGCAAGGTAAATGAATCAAGGTTTTTTGCTCCTGCTCTCCAAGCAAGCAGTTTTAATCAAATCCCTCTATTCCTGCCGATGGGACAACATTAGGTGTCATAATAATTGATCTTATAATCCCAGTGTCTGATTTACACAGATCTCAATGGAAGCAAAGACTGTTGATATAAAATAGATCCAGTAAAGTACAGAAGATTAGTCAAGGATTAGGTTCCCTCTGTGCTTCCAAAATTCTATCTCAACAGCACTCAAACAGCAGATGCCAAATTTCAGCTGTGCAGTCTGTACACTGATTAATTTAGGAAGTCAGAGCAAATCAACACATGCAACACAAAGCTGGTTGGATTCCTTCACTTTGGTCACCTTTCATTTCTAAATTCATACCTTCAGACTGAAATCAAACATGTTCCAGAGCTTGTAACAATTCTGGTACTGAAAAGACTAGGGAAAAAATGAGCTATTAATTCTAGAACTGAATTTCTGACTACAAACAAACTGGACCTTGAATATAATTATTGGTCTAGATGTGTTTTGGGTTTTTTTCTGCAAAGAACTGACCTGACTATTATCAGATAAAATCTACTAATCTGCAATAGCAAAGCTGCTCCCAAGAAACTGGGTGCAAAACGTTTAGTTTATGTTCACTTTTGTAGAGACCCTCAAATGCTGGCTCCAAATACTTCTTTGGCTCACAAGAAACATCATTAACTTTGCATATCAACAGTCCTGCCGTTCCCTTCAATGGAAATATTCATCAGGTTATGCGTCTACGCGTATCCAGGAATTATGACCATGGAGCCTGTGCACTGTGTTTATTCTGCTAGAAAGAAATATTCCATTGTTATGTGTATCTAATGAATTCTTAATGCCCTTTTGGAATCATAAGGTGATCTGGGTTTGCCCTAAGTTCTTTCAAATACTCTGTGATGCCCTCCCAAATCTTTCTCCAGTGGACAGGTTTCAGGAAGACCTACAAACACATTTCTATTATCCAACATGGACTTAAGTCATTGTGCCCCCACCTAACTTATTCTCCTCCTTACCCAAGCCTGATCAAACATCTGGGGTAACAGGTAGAATTACAAACCCTTCTGCTATGCCCTAAGTGATGCTCCCCTCACAGCCTCCAGCCACTGCTGCCCTTCCCCATACTTCCCAGCCCAGGCTTGCTCCAGTTCCTATTAGACTCCGACCTGAAATATTCCAGAAGAAGAAGGGGTGGAAGAGTGGGTTTTTTGCTGGGTTGCTGTGCAGAAACAGCTCACAAGATGTTTCCAGCAGCACAATTAGCCCAGAGGGAGATGGAAACACAGGAACTGGTGGCACAGGGCTTTGCAGGGGCTTCCCCAAATGGTTATGGCAACACGTGGGATTTCAGAAGGTCATGACCTGGTGTAACAAGTGCATTGTCCTGCACCAGTTTTGACTGTTCTGTTTCTTTGGTTTGATTTTGTTGGGTTTTTTGTTTTGTTTTGTTTTTTTTTTTTGAGAAGAAACACAGAAATGCTATACTTAGGAAAAAATATACAAACTTCATGAGAAAGTAACCAAATTGTATCTTGTAATTGATTTTTTTTTTTTTTAATTTTTTTGGAGGGGTAGTATACCAGTGACAAAAGGATCTCACAGCAGAGCTGACAAACTACTTTCCTCGTGGTACTCAATTACACTTCAGAGTGGCAGGATGCTCATTCATCATCAAAAGCAGCAATGCCATGTTATAATACTCAGAAAATAGCAGAAGAAAATGTTACCTCCAAGATGAAATTCCAAGTTTAAACTCTCATCAGGCAAGTATTCCTTTAAGAGCTTTAGCAACTTTAAAAGGTCCCTTTAAAAATCCTTATGCTTAATGTATTTTTAGACAAATATTTTTATGACTACAAGATGAACAAGTTCCCCACTGCTTTAGACTGTTCCTATGGAAACAAACCCATTGGCAAAGAGGAGTCCTGAACAACTCTGATGCCACTGTCTGTACCCTGCTCCTTTTAGCAGCAATAAATCACCATTTAGAAATCCACAAGTCTAGAAGGTTGATTATGTAGGGCTCAAGGAATTGCAATAAGCAGAGTCCAAACAAAGTTCTCAAAATGAAAAGTCCAAAGTGTATGAAAGAGTATAGGCTCACTGAGCATGCTTAAATTGCTTTGTGTGTGGAGAATGGACTCAGGAAATTAATTCTGAATTAATAAATGCATGTGACATCAAAATGGATGAGAATCTACATATTTCATCTAAAGTCTGGAATCACTGTTTTGGTCTGTATATGTAGGTTGTGCCAGTTATAAAGAAGTTATTAAATGGTTTGTTATGAAAGAACAAAAGCAGCACACAGACATACCCCACACCACTCAGGCTTACTACTACAACTAAAAACTTCTGAGGAAGCTTTTGGAGGCAACGGAGGGAACAGACAACAGTTGGTGTGTATTGGCTTACAATTTCTGTGGTAAAACACATAAAAAAGGTGTGGCAAAGACTGCTAAAGAGGAGAATTTAGCACAGAAAGGAGAGGACATTGACTCAAATGAAGCACACTTTGAGTCTGCCTTCCTACAATCTGGCAGTTCCTCTCCAGATGAGGGCTAAAATCTACAGCACATCCTTATCACAGAGAACACTTTCCTTTACCATCCAGTGCTGCTCCAAGGGCAGACAGCTCCATGATGGGGAGGTGTCAGAGGGCACAGGGCAATTTTCTGTGATGTGAGAGAGGGATGGAGGTGCCCTGAGCTTCCACAAGGCTTTTCTGTCTGGTGACTTGGAAGGGGAGAGATGGCATGAGAGTGCTATAAAGGCTGCCTCTGCCATTTCTTGGAACAGACTCTACAGGGGTTAGTACATGTCCACTGCTAGAAATAGTTCAGAAAAGGAAAACAAGATGTGTTAAGAAAAAATCTGTAAGGAACAGGATCAATAAAGGAGCAGAGAATCAGGTGGGGTTTTGAGCTCCACTCCTGTTTTAGTTGCTATGATATTCCATCATAAAACCAAGAGCTGCTTCAATTTCTTAGTACAATAGGCACCTAAACATATGGCATTTCTTTTGGAAGAGTAAATATGAGGTCAAAATAGTTTGTTACCATTGCGCCAGTAAAGTTCTGCATTTCTTACAGGATGGATTGTCTTTTAACCTTAAGAGAAATGTTTCTCCTAAAATCCCTGGGCATCTCCTGCCAAATATTTAGCCCTTACAGGTGAGGATTTCTGGCAAGCTTCCTAATGTCACCTGTAGCATCACAGATCCTGGTGATGCATAATCTATATTTGAGAATACCTACTGCTTTCGCGGTCAGACCTTAATGAATGGCTGAAAGCCTCAGATAGATTATTTTTATACTCCTAACTACCATGATTCATCCATTTCTATGCTACAGGGAGAAAAACAGGAAGGAAACACTTAGTAAGACCTCAATTTCATTTAACATTGGTAATGAACGTCAAGCAAGCTGTGGGAAGCAGAAAAAAACCCGACCTCATTCCAGTTGGAGTGGCATTTAATAAAACTGACTCTGAAAAAATAAACTCAGGAGGTGGGTGGCACATGGAAGGACTAATTTGTGTTAATTAGAAGTTGTGGAGGAGGAATATTTTGAAGGGGGAAGCAGATTCAGAATTTCAGTGAACAATGTGATAAATACTAATTAGCCAGTTATTTCTCCATAGTGGCAAGCAGCTTTCAACGCCATTTCTTCTTCTGCAACTGTCACACCTCCTGTTGAGAGGCTAAGATGCACCCCACACAAGCCTCAGACATAGCTATTCTGGCAGGACCAGTGTGCCTCCCAGCAGTATCAGTCCTTTTGTCTTGCATTTGATGAGGGCAAAGGAAAAGGGAATAGAGAATTCCAGAGAATCTGGTTATCTAAATTAGATGCTTGAACAGAAAAAATGTGAGAGGCTAACTTGCCGAGGGAAAAGCTCAACAGCCTTATGAGAGACTAGAAACAGAAACTACCATGGGCACCCCAGCTCAAGATCAATTATGTCATAAGGCTGTCTCTATACAGATTGTCATCCTTTTGCCCAATGTACAGAAGTCTTAAAACTTTATTAAGTACTTTCAGAAAGCATAGCATTTAATGATTCTTGTTATGGGAAAAAAAACCCCAACAAACAAAACAAAACGCCAATGCCAGAGTAAACACTGTTTATCAGGAGAGAAAGGAGGGAGGGAAGGACAGAGATATACAAGATTCAGAAGATAGTGGTTAGTATCATCTCACTGAGGCTGCTAAGGTAACATCAAACACCAACTAACCTGGAGAGCCATACTCATGTCTTGGTAACCTACAGATCTTAGGCATCACTTCCATTAGGGTCTTGACATACTGAAGAATGGTCCCTTGTAACTAAGAGAAAACAGATGTGTGTAAACATGTCAGTGTTGCTGTACTAAGAAACTTTACAACAAATTACATTCAAATTATACATGAAATGAAGCAGCTCTAAAAATCTTGCATTTAATTCTGCCAGTCATCATCTTTAAAAAGGCAACTTCTTCAAATTAAAAGAATTGCACTTTCTTTCATGAGGCATTAGTAACTTTGCTACAACAGTAGTGGCACAACAGCTAAGGCCAGGAAGGTATAAAAGAGGATAAAAAAAGAAGATTTTCTCTTACAGACTCTTTACTGTCTAACAATCTTTTAGGTTTTTACTAAAAAGTTGCATTTGAATGCTTTTAAAACCATTCAAAAAGCATTTGAATGCTCTTAAAAGCAACATGAGGAAAAAATCTTATGATTAGGTATGGCTGTAAGTGCCCAAACTGGTTCTTCTGGACATAGCAGTTGAGACACAGTCCCAGCCTCCAGTCACAGCCTGTCTTCCTACCACTAGACACCTCTTATCTCTCCCCCTACACCTGAGCATCTGCATCAGGCATGGGCAAGATTCCCTCCCCCAAGCCTTTTAACCTTCTTAATAAATGGCCAAGTGTTCAATGCCACCTTTAAAGAACTGAGACAATTTACTACTAAGTTATAAAAAAACCCCTCTCATAAAACACAACAAATCAACACTTGACACTCAAACCCTGAAAAATATACGTCTTTTCCTCTTTCCCTGAACATTAAACTACAGCACCACTTCATGCAGGATTCACCCTTTCTAGAATATCAAAAATGTACTTAGAACATTGTGGGAATTACTGTAAACAAACTGTCAAATGTGCCAAGTGCCTGCAGTACGATTATGAATACCACAGCTTCCCTGGTACACTTGGATTATTTTGGCAGCATGCTCCTACAAGCAACAGGGAGGAAAATATAATTTCCTTGGCTTAAATTAACTGCAGTGTATTATGGCTGTATATATAGATTCTAATAGTATAGCAAACAGCCAGCACCTCAGCCTCCTCCCAGTTACAAAAAAAGCTCTTTCCAATACAGGATACCCAGGCTGTGTGGATAATGTCTTCAAAACTGGCCTGAGCAGCGTTGCTAATCAAGCACAGAGGTCAAACTCTCCTGTTGTTAAGGAGCCACCTATCAGTGATGTCATTAATGATAGCCCTAAAATTAGGTGCCAGGCAGAAAGCACACTACAGCTGTTCTCCAAAAACATCAAGGAAGAGAATGTACAGTATGGTCTTTAAGTTGAAACCAACTAACTTGAATCATTCATACTTTTCCAGAGCCTACCTATGCCCTAACAGCTCAGGACAACACAAATTAAATTAATCTCCATTGAAGAATCCAAAGTTTTTAAAACACTGCTCAGGTCACCAAGGCACATCTTCTATTGCTCACACATGACATTGAGTACTGTCAAGCATTGAACTTCAATGGAAGCCATTTTAAGTATTTTTATCCAGGATCTCATGTTCACTTTGTTTTTCCCAAGACATTTTCTATCAGAAACCATCTAGACTAGCAGAAAAATAAAGACAATTAGCATACCAGGCTCTTGACAACTTTCAGCAACTCCTCCATCACCACAGCAATGCCCTGATATCCAAGAAGTCTACAGATGACTTTGAAGTGAGGGGGACCAACAAAATTCCTGTAGTTGCTGTAAATGCTGGAATATGCCAAATTCAATGCCTAAAACAAGAAAAGAGATAGGATTAATGAAAATTTCGTCTGTCTGTATCTCAATAACAACGTCACTTAAACAGCATTTTAAAGAACATTAAAACTGAAATAACAACTTTGTATCCCACTCTCTCTGAAGGAAGTTGAAATACAAAGTTTCCCTTTTATAAGATTGGAACATCAACCAAAATCTCCCTAATACCAAGACAAATTTGCTAACACTTTTTTTTCAACCAGACATCTTCCATTTATCATTTATAAAGCCACTTTCTCTTTTGTAGTTTTCTTTTTACACAAGCATAAAAGGGTAAAAGTAGCCAATGCCATGTCCAGATCCCTGAATTTAAAGCACAAAATTCTACTCCTCTATCTTCCATTTTATTTACAAAACATCATTAAAGAAATTACTTAAATTTTCTGTTTGTAATAAGTGTTTTAAGTCTCTGAGTACTGAACTACAAAAAATAGCCTTCTGCAGTTACTGGTCTCTGCAAGTAATTAATAAGAATCTTCTTTTTTAAACCCCTTTTCTGTACACGAGATCAAAGCAAATCTAAGTCTGGGATGTAATCTCATGGAAATTCTTCAAGACTCGTATACATAGGACCAGGTGTTTTGCCATATTAATGTTTATTTCTATAAAGGTGAGCACAGCTGTACAGACTGACGCAATGTGGGGATTTAAGAACTGTTTGCTGAAGCTGCAGATGAGAGAGGAGTTGGCTAACTTAGCATCCTCCATTTCTGCAAGTGGATTGTTCTTCTCCGAATACCCTGAAATTTAATTTTAAGCAAGAATCTTGGCCACCTTTCTTACAGAAGGGACTGTTGTGTTTCCTTTAATTTTTTGCAGTTTTATTCCCTCTAATACACACATGGAAAACACCACAATGTTAAACTTCCAGCTTCACACACAGCTGTAACAGAAAATCTTCCAGGAAGAACATTCTCTTCAATGCAGATCCTGCCCTAAATTACCCATGTAAGTCAACACCAGATATTGAAATACATGGCATTAAACTACTAGGAATTCAAGTCACAAAACTCTACCAGACTCTTAAAGGATTTTATTCTCATAAAAGGACTTAAAATCATCTTTAGAAGCAATCAGGATAGAAAATGCCCATTTTTATTTATATTGTATAGCTCTACATAAACACCAGTTCCCTACTGAGGTCTTAGAAATTTAAAGATTATATTATAGATGCAAACGAAGATAGACACTTGGATAACTATTAGAATTCTAGTACATAACACAGTTCTGCTGTTACATCAGAGCTGGCTAAAAGGCCAAACTCCAAATGTGTCCCACCAGGGGACAGCCTCAAGCTGCATCCCTCTAGTACAACCTGTGCATTTCCATAGCTCTCTGCACACAGAAATGGGGTCTGGGGAAAAGGCAGCAGAGAGAATTGGTAAAACCTTAAGAACATTTGTGCAGGTGAATGTCCTGATACACTAAGGATTAATACAATTGCCACTACAAGATGAGATCTATTTTTTTGCTTTTGATGTTTCCAATTCCTTCTCCAGAACAAATGTGCCAGAGCTATCTACTTCGGCTACAGCACAAGGAGAATTTTACCTCAGTAGGTTAAAGCCTTTTACTGCCATGAGGTTAAGGGGAGAGAACCTCTCTTCACACAGCAGAAATTTGTCATAGAAAAGCAAGCCCTAAAACCACATTTTCAGTATTTTAAAAACTTGCCAATACATAACAAAAAGAAGCCAGCCAATCTAAAAACACATCTTTCTTTCATGCAAACCTCACAGGGAAGTCCCTAAAATTTACAGTCCACCTGTAAACGTTGGACTAGTGGATCTTTTTAAACTGTGACAAGGGATTTAGAAAACACCATGACACATCACCACCACTTCCCCCCAATGAGGCACAAAAGCATAAAATCCTTAGGGAAGAAGCCACTAACAAGAGGGGGGAGTGGGACTGGAGAGGGAGGGAAATTGCTGTTCATTATTTTTTAAGCTATACTTGCTCCCTCCCCTACTTAAAAAAAAAGGAAGAGTTGTTAGTTGCTGATGTCATCAAAGTGCTAACATTAATCACTCACAGCATCACTGGTCCACACACGAGTATAAAACAGGGATGCTCAGGAAGCATACTGCCAAGAGAAGGCAAGCAAGGTGGGGGGAAAAGACATTATTTTTTTCTCCTGTGTGGTCTTTGAAAAGCAAGGCAACAACATCTTTAGACAAGATGTGCTCTTGCATGAATTTAAGTGGGAGAGACAAAGAAACCATATCACCAGCAGCATCTGAGAAAAAGACTGAAATCACCAAGCAATGAGAATTCAGTCCAGAGAATCTAAGGAGAAGAAAAAGCAAACTGCCAAACAGAGATCAGTCAGGAAATAATTCATGTAGAAAGGGATACAAAAAATTTGGTGTTTGTAACATTTTCACAGCAGCACCGCGGTAAAGAAATTCTGTTCTGGAATTTCCGCCAGGGAGTGACGGTAAGTACTGACTTTATGATCCATAAAGCATCAGATGGCTTTTCCAAACATTTACATGTCAGTAATTGTGTGTTTTATAATAACTGATGTTTTGTAAAAATAGAAATGTATTATTGTTATTTAATTATAGTTCAAACATTCTACTTATAAAATCCCAGGAGCATTAAACTGTTGAAACTTGTTTCTAGGCTGTGTTAGGAAGTGTTCTATAAAAAACAGATTATAATTTTAAGTAATAGGGATCTCTAGCTAGAGAGAAGGTAACTAAGCAAGTAAAAGCTCTGATCTCACTAATGCACCCTATTTTAATATCTGCAGCAGTTGGGTAGATGCCAAAATGTGTCTGTTTGATAAGTTTATCTGATAGCAAACTCAGTTCCTTTATACTGTAGCTGTATTAAAAAGGGTGCATTTGCCACACAATTAAAAAGCAGCATCTACCCAGATCAGTCATATCCATGTTTTTACACTGTAATGAAAATAAACATACATTTTTTTCTTCCCACTTCCCAGTAAGTGTAATCCAAAAGCCTCAAGCAACAATTTTCATACATAAATAGGCACAGGATTCTTACCATTAATGTAATGTCACTATCTAAATCCCATTAAAATAATATACATTTTCCCAGTCTCCTATCTAGTATAAAATACAAGTATTACAGAATTATTTCAGAATATGTTATGAGCAAATCTTACAAGCTTTCTTCCTCAGGGGAATTTTCAATAATTAATCGTTATTTAGCTGGGAAATGTAACATTTTAAACCTGATCTTAAAAAAAATTAAATTTAATTTTCATAACAAAGTCATAAACAATGAAATACAGTGTTATTGTCATGGGCTTTTATAGTCATAAAAAAAGTGAAAAACTTTCAAAGTGGAAAAAAACTTCCACGAGTGCCACTGGGAACTGATGATTAAACTAAGGAATCAGATTAAATTGCTGAGGTAAGCTCTTTTTCAAAAGTTACCATCACAACAGTAAAAGCATAAAGCCCAAGCCAAACAAATGAAAGTACCCACTGGTTGTCATTGTATATTCTTTACTAGATGTGTTTAGAAAATTGCAGAAATTAGATGTTTCCCTTTCACTATTTACAGTGGTAACACACACAGAGAATCTCAAAATACTAGCAGATTTTCGAATTTGAATTGAGCATGAGGACGAGTATAAATTTGGGGCAGATGGACTGCGGGATTACATAAAATCACTTAGAACAGCAAAGAGTATTAGTAATTTTTTTAAAACCCCACTATTTATCCAAAAGGTAGGCTACAGTGAAAGCTGCATTTCACTAAGCTTAACTTGAGAAAGGTTTTCCAAGAGGTCAACTAGCACCAATACTAGCACTAGTATTTAGTATCACTAAATACTGTGATACTGATACCACCAATGTACAGTGTTCACCACCACTGCCGCAATGTAGCTGCAGTGGCTACAGATGTGCAACTCACCAGCAAAACACAGAGAATATCACAAAATCACAGAACAGCATGGGTTGGAAGGGACCTGAAAGATTATCTAGTTTCAGTTCCTCTGCCAAAGCCAGGAACACCTTCCACAGCCTCTCTGGACAAGCCATTCCAGCTCCTCACTGTCCTCACAGTAAAGAATTTCTTCCTAATGTCTAATTTAAATATACTCTCTTTCAGGTTAAAGTAATTCGTCCTTGTCCTATCACTATCTGCCCGGGTAAAAAGTCCCTCTCCAGCTGTATTGTCAGACCCTTTTAGGTACTGGAAGGTGCTGTAAGATATCTCGGGAGCCTTCTCTTCTCCAGGCTGAACAGCCCCAACTCTTTCAGCCTGTCTTCACATGTTCATATGTGTACTTGTGAATAAGAAACTAACACAAGATATTGAAAACAAAATAATATCTGATCATGTTTCCACATACTATTTTGCTTTTCAATTGATTGTGACTAGCAAAAACAAAGACTTGTGGATGGCAGAGGCATTTATCCCGCAATATCTTCTCCTGCCAACCCCTCTCTTGCCACTTAACAAAAAATGCGAGATACACAGACTAGGGAAAAAAGCAACTGTTGCATTTTTTTTTACAATTACCTGGGGGGAAAAAAGTGAAAGGAAGTGATTCCTCAATTGCAAATTCTGCAGAAATTAACCATCTCTCAAGATATAACTGGTCACTTGTACAGGCAGCAGCTCTGGTTGAATTTCTCTAAGTTTATGTTTATCCTTTCACTTGGAAGAGAAATACACATTTTAAAACACCCCAAACTTTATGAACTTTCATTCCCATTTTTCTACTGCAATATCAAAGATGAGAGCACACTTTCCTAATGAATTCCATTCCTACATTTCAGAGCACTACAATTAAGATCCACACAATATCCTCAGTGCTGCAGCTTCTCAGTTCCCTGCAACAAACATCTTCCCTTTCCACAGGGAGATCAGCATCAAGAGAGGAGAAAAACACCCAAGCAATATCCTGATGGGAATAACCGTCCAAAACATCACAGGAAACACGGCCATGGTAATTTGGCCGAAAATGGCCAGTTGTGTTGACAGCTTTTACAGCATCATGTACCACCCTAACTGGAACAGCATGCTATCCAGCTACTCCAGAAAGAGCTTTCAGAAGGAAGAGAGGGTGCCCACCACTCGCTCCTCCTTTGTTGTTGAAAACCTGACTCCCCTCACAACATACATCATGTGCGTGACCTGCCAGTCTGCAAACCCCTCCAGCGACCAGTGCAGGGTTTTTAACACGCTGGAACGAGACCCAGCTTCTGCCAGCAACACCAAGAAAGAGCTGGCACTGGGCATCTGGCTCACCAGCAGTGTCCTGCTCCTCATCATCGCCGCAGTCCTGCTCTACGGCTGCCTGCACCTCCTGTGCCGCAGGAGACGCGAGCGTTTGCAGCAGCAGAATGGGAGCTCCAAACAGGAGCACAGGGAGCCATGGACCAAAAGCGTGGCTTACACCTCGGAGGAGTTCAGCAGGCAGAGCCAACAGACACAGGATGATGAAGAAAAGCATCCAGGTTGCATCCAGCTAGCCACAATCATAGAGAATCCCTCAGTGTGCAATGAGCCTGTCATGCCATCTTCTAAAAGTCGGGAACAAGTCCCAGTAACAGGACAGTGCTCTCCTATAAATTAGAAACCTTTGCGAGGGAGAAGATTTTTGCTATGTGCAGTACCCTGACTACTTCAAACACATCACATGCACTGCTGGTGCTCACGACAGGGAGCTCTGACTGCTCACCGCAGCACTCATGGCTGTATTTGGATGTCACACCCCTTTCCAACAGCCTATATGCATCCAGAGGTACTCAGAGGCAACAGTTCACATGTCCAAGAAGTGAGAATTTCAGCCACCCTCCATTATTTAAAAATGAAGCATGTAGCAAGTAATTGGTTTACATTTCAAGGGGATTTTTCCATTGAAAAATCTTTTCTTTCATCTGAAACAGCAAACAAATATAAGAAGTAATCAAAAGTGACCAAGAGAATTTTTGTTAACTAGCGTGAATAAAACTGAGTAGAAGTTTTTAGACAGCAACCCAGACTGCTACAGTGTAGGCAACTGGAACAGACACAGTGCCGTGGTTTGCCAGTGTGAGTTTTACCCTGACAATCCCAACTGCTTCCCAAACCACACACTACAAGCTACTACACTCAGACTACACACTTTGCTGCCCATGGTGTTGTCCATAGCTCCCATCTGCACAGAGGTCAGTCGCAGAATGCAAGATAAACTCACCAGGATTTTAATGATACCCTCTCATCTGTCTTATTTTCCCTTGGTCAAAATACAAGCAAGATACTGACTTTGTAAGGACACTTCTAATTAAGGAAATATCCCGGGTTATCATATTTTGCACTCTTCTGCTCCCACCACAAGCTACCTTCAGCTCCATGGGCTAGTGACTCCCTGCAGAGGAAATAGAATTCAGAGACGCAGCTCCTGGACCTTCCTTTTTTCTTTCCTTTTTAGTTTTAATGATAACACACATTAATCAGCTGCAAATTTCTTTCCCATTGCACAGTAATGAATGGGGACAAAATAGTAAAAACATGCCAAAATGCATTTTATTTTTGTAACAAGAAAACCTGCTGATCATCTCACTCTGCCTTGAGCTCCATGGCAAAGTGCCAAGGTCCTTCGGACAGAAATCTGTTCACCCTCACAACATAACAAGTGTTGTCTGATTTACAGGTATAAGTCACCCTGGTTTAAACCTCTTAAGTGCATTTGTGTTCCACAAAAACATAATAAATCTTAGTATTGCTGTATATTATACCTAAAAGACGAAGGTGCACTGTGCCTGCAGGCACTGAATTGCTATTGGTACCAATGTATGTGTGAAGTCAGCTCTCACTGACACAGCTCGGTTGTACCAGGGAAGGCTGGAGAACTGCTGGCTGGGCAGCTGCCATCCGTTTCCCCTGGGCCCTGGAAGCTAAGGGGGTGTACAATTTTGGCAAGAGAGCTCCCCATGAATGTCTCACAGCAGGTAGCGGATCTTTTCAGCTACTCTATTTTGACAACAATTCCCACGACTTGTGAAATGCAGTGACTCGCAGAGTGCTAGGAAGAAGCTGCCATAAGTGTGATGAATCTTCTTTACTTTTTTTTTTTGACTAGGATAAGCATGACACACAGAAACGTTTGCTGAGCGGGGGCGAGTATGACTTTTAGAAAACACTTCAAAAGGCATTTTTATTGTGTGAAGTTAGCAATAACGTGTTCTGCACCTGCTAGGGAACATTTCCACCAGCTGACACGTTTTCCTTTGTCTTGCACGTCAGTTTCAAATAAACTGTGAGAATAACAGTTCACTGCTGTTTCAAATTACGGTGTTACATGAAATAGGCACTGAAAAACCCTCGTCAGAGCATGAAGCCAACACAACAGGTTTACTGCCAAAAAGGGGTGCCTGGGTAGCAAGGAAAAAAAATGCTTTAAAATTATCTTGTAATCAAATTAACAGTAACACTTCTCAATTAGGTTTTCATCAAAAAAGATGATTTTGATGTTAAAGGGATGAAGCCAAGAGACATGCAGTCAATCTGGCAACATCTAGGGCCCTTGAAAACCTTTTTACTTCTCTGCATGTCCATTTCTTATGTGGGTTTCATGGCAGTCCAATTCATGTATTTACACACATTTATTTTATATACACATGTCCTACTGAGAACAAAGAGCAGTTCAGTCTTAAAGCAATTTTGAGGCAATTCACCTACTGAATTCTGTACGCAAACATACATATCCAAAAGACACATCTATATCCGACTGAGAAGGCAAGGAGCTACCATGGAAGTGCTCCCCAGGGGATTTACCTCCTCTAAATATAAAACTATTCCACCCACAGAGTATACTGTGCGCTACTAAGATAAACACTTATATCATCTCACAAGCGATGGACTATCTCGCACCTGCTGCAAATGAGCAACTCCTGCGGAGTGTCATCTGTTTTCTGCTCTAGTTTTGAAGAACTCATGTCATCACATGCGCACAGAGCTACATGATTCTTTGATTCTTGCTGAGAAAGTTTTATTACAGATTCATTCAGGTTCATTCTGGCAATTCTGTATTAGATTTGGTAGCTCATCATCCAGTTTTACCAGTCATCTAGTAAGGGGCAAACATTCCAAGTGATTATCCAACTGATAACAAGCTGCAACATAGTAAAAACTGATTTTAATTTATGCACCAGAGTAGATAAAAACCATTATATTCACATTGAGAAGTACCTTCCTAAGTATCAAGATACATTAATATGGACCAGATGCTTTCATCCATTTGGAAATACCTGGGAATATGTGAACACTTACACAAACAAAAAAATTTTTTTAGTTACTCTTAAGCAAGGCATGGTGCTCATACAAAGCTTCTGCACAGAAAGGGTTTAGCCATTACAGTGCAATACACGTGTGAGTCTATATATGCACAGGAAATCAAAATACTCTTGATTTGACAAAATAAACACCATGCATTGCTAAAAAGAAAAAACCCTAAAGCCCCAAACCCAAAAATGACAAAAAATCCTAAAGCAACCAGCAACAAAATAGTTCAATAAGGAAATGTCACATTTCTTGGCTATAGGATCAATGCAAAGTGCTCACTTGAATATCTAAATAGTTCAAGAATGCAAAAAAGCCAAAATTAAAAAAAATCAACACAGCTACTCCACATTTCGTTAGTACCCAGTCAGGAGGCAGCTCAACGAGGTAACTGTTAAGGACATAAACAAGGATGTGCCCTGTACCGAGCCTGGCTATGAATAATAATATACCCAGAATAATATCATGCAATTATATCACACACTAGAATGTGCAGCCTCTGTCATGTAAGAATTCCTACCTGTTACTGGCTATATAGAGTAGAAATGTTGAAAACTGCTCAAACAGCCTCAATTTCAAAATACAGTAGATTCAAGAATAAAACTATACCCTTGTTAAAATTTAAAACTACAGACAGTCATGAATATTTTCTAATATAAGCCTATCTAGTTATGAAATTTGTCCCAGAAACACAAGTAAGACACTCCCCACACACACAACCCCTTGATTGCTGCAGCTCGTATAAAAAAATCATCAGGAATTCTGAAAATGTATAGCTCTCAGAGTAAAGATTACTAAACTCATTTTAATAATGTAACCTGATTGATAAAAAATGTGTTCCCCTGTTAATCTTCTGTCATTCACCTCACCGTATCATCACTTAGATAAATTAAGTTAGCAATCTCTATGAAATTCAGTCGAGTTTTTGCTCTACACTGCATCTGGTCAGTTCCTAAAATAGTAAGGAACACAATAACTCTAACGTAAGAAAATCCCACTTTCCCATAATTTACTGTTCCCTGTTGGAGAACAATTATATAAAACACTGTTCACAGAACCAGACAGTCAGCTGTTACATTAAGACATGTGAATCCTTTTCCACCTCCTTTGCATTTTAAAGGCATGAATGTTTTACAAATGCAGCAGATATTTTAGGACCAAAATTTGTAACTCCTGAGATATCTCTTCAGCTCTCAAAAGCTAGATTACTGGGTTGAAACTGCACCATATAACTATGATACAACGTGCAGAAAATAACAGTAAGACAAGGACTGATTATGTTCATGTTTAAGTAGGAGGTAGGTATTGAAAGTAGCCAGCCACAACACTTACAGCACTCTTGTATAAATTAGACATATAATTGAGTACATTTTCAATAATTTTAGACAATAAATAACTTTTAAGCTTTTTTACTTTCTATCCTCTAATTTAATCTTTATATTTTAATTTTTCTTTTCCAGACTTTAATTTGCCATCCTGACATGCAAGAAAACATGGCAAAATTTAGCGTGACACCTTGTAATATAGTCTCAAATGATTTGCTGAAGATATCACTGCTGGTTTTTACTGTCCTTTGAAGTAGACCAATATTTCTGACTAGACATTAAAAATGCTAATATATGTTAATGCACTATTCCTTTAACTGTCATTAAAACTCAGGTAATAATTCTGAAGAATAAGAAAATAAATCTGCAGTGATAAGGGAGAACAAACTTATCACACATCAGCATAGCATTGGTCCTGTGAGTACAGGCTAACTTTCCTCACTTGGGTAGCCCACAGCTATTCTCTTGTGCCTAGAACTCTTCCAACTTGCCACCCACATAAGCTCCTTTCCCACCTCAGCATTGGGCATTGCCATAAGGCACCGAGTATGTGACTGTGCATCATGTACACTTCTCTTGAAAACCTGAATAAACCTTCCAAGCCCTCCTAACTGCAAAGCAAGCAACTTGATGCCAATACAGAAGGTGAGATGGCCAGGACACCAACCTCAACCCAATGAGTTTGAGGTTCTTGGGTTGTAGATTCAAAAGAAACACTACATTTTTTATAAAAACATAATTGAAGTAGTTTGGTATCTGATAGTTTAAGATGGTGAGAATCTATATTGCTTTTAAGTCAGATAATATCTGAAGCAGGTTTTCCTATCTATTCCCTTTTCTTCTGTCATCACAGTCTTCATCACTGTAGCAAGGGAGAGCTGCACTCAAGATGGCCTCTTGTTCTCACTTCAGCAGATGAGTAATCAATCTTTGAGCCTTCTCTGCCACTATAAGCAACTGATCAATGCAAGGTGGTTGAGAGAAGGGCTTATTTTTAGCTTTGTCAGATAAGACTAACCATCAGACTAATCACTTGCACTTTGGCTGAAACATATGGTGAGCTTCACAGCAAAGTCTGAAAAAAGTGTATGTGCAATTTAAAATACACATAAAATGTATTTCAGTCCATTTCTAATAACTTTCACATACTGTAGTTTCTGTAATTAAAAAAGATACCTTTAAACATTAGCAAACCATGAAGATAAAGAGAATTAAAACCAACCTTTGATCCATAGAGGTACTGTGGCTGTGCATTAGGCTGCTTATCTCGCTGAAACTCCTGAGAAAATGGTAGCACAGTCCGAACAAATCTATATAAAAAACAAAACCAAGAATTCATTATTTATATTTAAGTTAGCAGATGTGCACCTAATTCTGTCTGCATATACAATCAAAGCTAGATTAGCAGCCTTTCAGCCCCACTAGAAACTGGGGAAGCACACAGCCCGCATTGCCCAAAAGCATGGACACAAATCATACTGTACTTCAAAAATTACTGTTCTTCCCATGCTGTGCATGGTCCCAAAATATTCCTCACCTCTACTCTAACCCATGCCAGCAAATAGGGAAGTTACTAACAAAGTAGCAATAGTCTCTTACAGGGAATAAGGAAATTCCTGGTGCTTGGAAAATTATGTCCTTGAGAAAGAAGTATGCCTTCAAAGAAGAACATGACATTTCTGCTTAATGTGTTGGAGCTTTTTCCCCCAAATTTCACAGCAGGAGAAACATGTTAGATTGTTACTTTTTAAAAAAGTCATGAGGAAGGGTTTAATCCTTGCCGCAAAGTCAATGTTTCAAAACTTTGATCATACTTTAGTGTGAGCATGTTCCAATACAAATCACGTTTAGCTTTACCTCTGCCTACTGTTAAGAGGATGGCAAGAGAACTACAAAGGTATGGAGCACTGCCTAAGACAGGATCAGCCAGCCCAACTCAGGCACTAGTCAAGGAGCTCTCCCAAGCCCAGCTGTGAACAAGCAGCAGAGATTTCCCCCCAGTGTTCCCTGCTAACTGCCTAACACACATTGGCAGCACCACAGTCTTAGTGCAGGAAGAAGTTAATCAATACCTACTACAATTCTGGTTCTGCTTAACTTCACTAAACAGAGGAAAATTACTGGGGGACGTGTGTTTATGGATTGGATGGCTACTTTACTTTTTTACCTCGATTAAAAAGTGTTTCTTGATAAATGGTGCGAAGCTGCGCAGTGAAGAGGGAAAATGGCTATTTAAGAAGTGTACATCAAATGGTTGTATAATATCAGGCTGGTCTGAATGATAACTGAGCAAAATAAATGTATCTAGGAAACTGCTTCAGGAAAGAAAACCTGCCTTACATTGTAGTATCATAAGATATAATTTTATCTTGATCTTTTTTTGTTTAAAGTATTTACATTTAATCAGTATTTACATTTAATTTAATCAGTATTTACATTTAATAAATAAATCATTAATTATTAATTCTTCCTAGAAAGAACACAGACATTCTATTTTTAATACACTCCCCTTCTAGCTAAAAACAAAACCAGCCACGCTAATTAAAATTTTTTTCATCCTGACAGATATAAATTGCACCATGTTGCTTACAATTATTTCCACTGTGTTTTATTTCTGAATCATTCTTGTGAGAATCTGTAACTTCAGGACAATGTTTTCTGCATTTTTAACCTGCTCAAAAATATGTACAGCTACTTGTTCATATATAGTTTAGCCCATCTTCCCCAAAATATTTGTACTTGCTGTAGTCCAGAAAGGGTTTGCATTTAGAGCTTTAGAGGAAAAATAATGTATTTATAAAAATAATATATTATTTTTGATACTATATGCATTGTTTTAATCTCCTTACATTTATATTTCCTCAGTTTACAAGTTTCTCCCCGTCTCTCTCACTTACATAGAAACTGAAAACTCTCTTTTGAGAGAGATTACTTGAATCTGTATTCCGCAGATACTTCATTAATGAGTTTACCAGAGATGATGTAAACATTTGATGGAATTCAAAGTAATCTGCAACATACAACAGACCCAGAGATTACTCTATTCACCTTTTTTTCTCTCCAAATCCCATTCCTTTTTAAACTGACATCAATTTTCAAGCCCTAAGAGAATCTCTAAAATGAAATCATAAGAGATACCATGTAATTTGATATGACTCGGTTTCAGTGCGCAGATGAATTTGGCGAGAGCAGATTTATTACTACTAAATTAAAACATTCAGAAGGAAAAGAGTGTTTCAAAATATAAGTGGATGCATCCCATGACTCTGTAAGCTGTAGCTATAATTCTTAGACTTTTCAAAAAGGTATCATGTGTCTATGTCTCAATTACAATGCAATTAGTGTCTGGGAGCAAACCACAGTGCAAGTAAATGCTCAAGTAACTCTTGTGTGTTTCCCAGTGTTCCTTGGCATTCTTGGGGGTTTCTCCTTCTCTAATGCTTCAGCATAGTAGCAAAATATTCTTAAAGCTTTCTTAAACACTTGAAGCAAGCACACTTGCTTGTATTTTCTTAGATGAAAGAGGTCAAGGGAGGAAGAGAGTAAGGAAGTAGGAGCAAAAGGTAAGTCACTTGTTAAGGTATGGAGAGGCTACAGCAGGCTAAAGAGTGCATCATTCTAGAAGGTATGTGACTAATCCCAACATATCATTCAGGTAAGTATTGGAATTTTCTTCCCTCAAAGCTAAGGGATATATGAAAACTTTACAGTTCAGCATCATCTACCGTTCCTCAAATTTTTTTCAATGTGCATGTGTGTGTGCTTGCTTTCTGCCATTCTGCTGGTTGGCTTCCTCCTGCTCTTCCTCCAAGAAAGAGAAACATGTCTGAAGGACTGAAGCTCTTTGACTATCAAAGCTAAAGCTAAGAAAATCTTTACTTTCCCCTGGATACTGACTGGATGCAGGTTTTGGCCTACTCCAAGATAATCAGTTTCATTTTTAATCAGTGCTGATGATCTCACAGCAATTTATCCATTTTGATCAGCACAGGTTGTAAGCTTTCAAAGTAGATTAAGCAGATGAAAAGCCTTCTGGCTTACTAAAGCTTTGCAAGTGATTGCTAGAGGATAACATGAGCCCCCAAAGTAAGTATTTTAGGGATCAAATAATTTAATATTATTTTTTTCTGTGATACCTACCAGGAAGGAGTGAGCACTTCACAAACTAACCTAAATTATTCTATGATTTTAATTACTATACTTTATTTAAGGAGATAACTGAAAGAGACCACTTTGCTCAATGAGCCTGCTGCCTTGCTACTTGCAGGCACCAGGTCAGACAAATCTCATTCATAAACTCTGAGCTTCATCTCAGGAGTAATAGCACAATCTTCCTTTCCTGCTTCTGCAGAAAGTGTTGCTCTGCACTTCCCTGTCTAATTAGTATGAACACTTTTAACTTCCAGCATTCCCCAGTTAGCTTGTCCTGTCTACCAGAACTAAGGGTAGCCTTACACCTCCTCTCAGTGAACACTAGATCTGACTCACCCTTCTTAAACACAGATGTCAAGACAGAGCGAACAGAGGAAACAGCAGGGAAAATAATGAGTAACAATCCACTAATCCATTGCTGTCACTTTTCCTTTTGGCAGAAAGACTTTGGTTCCTTGTTTTTTTAAGGAGGGGAAAGGTAGTCAACTACAGTCACCCCTACTTTGCCTAAGTCTATATCCCTGCACCATTTGGCTCTTTGTAGCAGAAACTAGATGGTTTTCACTGCTACTTTTCAGGTTTGCTCCAGCACTATCTGAAAGAGCTGAAAATTTTTCTGAACAGTGACTGTCAGAGTATATGCAACACAAGAAGACACAGCTGTTCTCCTGTGAAAACCAGTCTCAAAAGCAGTACGAGAGAAAGAGCTTGTAAAAGGAAGGGGGGAGAAGCAGTCAGAAAGAGTGAAAAATAAAAAGCTGGCCTTTTTGCTCCTTCTGTGACAAATCTGTATCCTTGGAAGAAACATGTCATACTGCATTTGGAAGAGTGCTATACACATGAATTTATACCAAAGAACACAGATTTGGGTAATGTGTTAGAGGAGATGGAGCTACTCGTTTGACTACTGTCTCCAAAAGCTTGTATCATTTGTGTCAAGAAAGCACAGAAAATTTTCAATTCAAATAAATATAAGGATGTCTCACACTTGCTCCTCTGTTAGTCCTTAATAAAAAACAAGCTGTCAAGGAAGGAAAAGACCAGCTTAGAAATAGTAAAGAAAATAAAGCAGAAAAAAGGACACTACAGATGAGGAAAAGGAACAAAGAACAAAAATGCGGAAGTTGTCTTTGTGTCATTTGAATTTTCTGGACAGTCCTAGACCTCCTAACTTCTCAAGGATAAAGAGGAATGAAAAAGTACAGATGCAGGCCAAAGCATGACATATTCCCAGTGTGGAAAGACTTTTGGTCTGAGAAGACATGTGGCTGAGGGCCAACATGAGAGAGGGCTCTTGAAAAACAATCCCAGGCAGCACAGAAAAGACAAGTGGAAATGGCTGCTTATGGTCACTTCCGGTAAAAGAACTGGTGGACAGTAGCTAGAGGGCATCTAAAAGAGATGTAGCACAAGCTTCCCTGCAGACTCCTCACTGGAGCACATAATGAATGCCAAAGCCTCACATAGCTTTATAAAAAGGACAGGACAGAACAATGGGGAAAAATAAATACCTCTGTAAAGGGCCACAAATGCACTAACATACCACCATTCTGTTTTACCAAAACACCTAATCATTGCTAGAGGCTGGCATGTTTCCTGGGAGAACAATCACTTCAAGCCTCCCTTGTTTTCATATTCAGTCCCTCTATGGCTGCTGACAGCATCAGGACACTGGACTAGAGACAACTTTGTCCTCACCTGTAGTTCATATGTTTGTGCACTATCCAAAGGTTTGCTCTCTTTCTTTCATGATGGTCAACAGGTGGATTAAAAACACCCTTGGATTTCACTGCTAAGGCCCATCTGCAGAGGTCCCCATGTCATTGCCCCATTCTTTCTCCACAAACTGTTGTTCCTGAGTTTGTGCAGCTGGCCAGCATTAATGGGACTAAATTTCAGATAAGTGGCAACTCCAATTATTAAATTGCTAAATCTTTTAATAGCAGCCTCACTGTTTAATCTCAGTACATTACCAGATACAAAACAAATTCCTACGTCCCAAATAATTAAACATACAATGCGTTTCAGCACTTCTGCATGAAGAGCCTTGGCTTTTGAACTAAACCTGCAGTGTTTCTAAACAGTTGAACTCTTTTACAGATATATGAAATGATCATGTTCAAGCATTCTTAGGGAAAGAGCTTCAAAAGGTACTGGAAACAAGTTAATCTGACCAAAACACTAACTTTAAAAGAAGAACCCTTACACCAAGCTGTCAAATTAAAATTAGACAAGCCACAGGTATGACACAATTCTGGGAACTCTGCCTCCAGCCCCTCACACCACCAAGTAACCTCTCTGCTTTTCATCATGATTATTTCTCTTTCTTCCAGCTTTTCATTGCTACTTTTTCCCCCTTGTTTACATGTAGCCTTCATGCAAGACATCACCTATCAAGAGTCAAGCATTAAACCAGCAGCTCACACACAGCTCCTCACTGTGTACTCCTGTATTTGCACTCAATAACCTGTACAGCTAAGTGCAGAGAGAGCTCATCAAATTAAAGTTCATGCTAACAGCAAGGAAGTAACAGACATAATGAATGTGCTTAAGGACTATAAAAAGGCTAAAAACTTCTTGTTCCCTCTCTCACCAAAAATATCAAAGGGCATCGTATAGCATGTGCAACACATACATTAATTCTCTCCACATTGCTGCTTTTGACTGAAACCAAAGCACTTGTGTGATGAAATCAGACACATGGTACACATACTGCCTGAGATCTGGCTCCCTTTAACATCTCTTAAATTAATGATCCTGAATTAATTACCCAACAAGCCTGAGCCTAACTCAATTCTTGCCTACAGCTTTTAAAAACAGACAATCAACAGTGCTACAGGATCCTGCTAACGTCCTTTGGCACCCCTCACTCACTTCCCAAGTGCTGTGGTCTGCAGTACATCAGCCCTGGAAGGCAGGATGAACACAGGCTGAACTGTATAGGAGTTACTGAATGCCTTTCAATAAAGCTGGACAGGTGAAGGAACAGCACTTCATCAAGATTTCTCCTAATATTATGCTTATATGATTCTTAATACAGCACACTGAATTTTCCAGTATTGATCTCCACACACATCAACTGCACAGTAGCTTTCTTAGGAAATATATTTGACTTTCTGCGCAAACAGATTCCTGTAACAGAAGTTTCTCGGGTAAAACTTAACCACAAAAAAAACACTCTTTTTTTTCCTTTGCAGACAGAATCTTGGATCTAAAATACAGCATAAGCATCACAGAACATGTCAGACAAGGAAAGCTCTCCAAGGAGACAGTGAAAGATGAGAACAGGCTTCCTCCTCTTCCTACAGCTCAATATTCACTATCACTTTACTGTCACTTCACGGGGCTTTAACCAAAACCTGAGTAAAGACTAAAAGTAACACAAGTCCTAAAAACAGCACACAAGCAGGAAGCCCAGATATGCAAAATCTTGAACACAGAGCCTTCCCCCTCATTCAAACCTCAGATCCTACCTTCTGCTTTCTATTTTCATTACTCACTCTCCTTAAAGGCTGCAACTGCAGTTGCAGTGAAAACTGAACTCTTCCCTACTCCAGGAAACAACCTTTTCCTTCACATTAACATAGAATCAGGAATATAATTTTATTTCCATCATCTCACAGCTGAAGATCCTGTTTTAAAATATCTTCCTGATACGCACTTTGCAGTGTTTTTGGACACACTCTATATTTCAGCATATCATAACTACGTCATCAAAATGTCAGAATCTGGATGCTGTGGTTACATTTGTCTTCTATTGTGAACAAATAACAGGCTTTCATACATTTCACAGTACTTGGTAAAATGACTCATGCTGCTTTCATTTCAAGTAAAGCATTAGAAGTGGAGAACACTAAGTGAATGGAGATGGACTTGTCAGCACTTGCTAGGAATGAAGTTGCAGGAGGGTGGTAGAATAAGAGCTGCAAATAAAAAAGCTGCCTTGCTAACCTGTTAGTGGATCCATTGTAGCAGTAGTTTGGAAGGAAATCATAATTGAGTTCCCAAAAGACATGAAGAGTGATTCTGCCATAAGGGGCTGAAACATTGTGATTGGCTTCTCTGAACATGGCATCAAAGCTGTCCAAGGTCATATACCGACTCAGAAGCTTGTGAGTCATTTTGTTTATCTCTATCAAGCCATCCAGCTCCTATGAAAAACAAGAGGAAAAAAGAGAATGATGCATTTAATAGAGTGGAGAAACTGAACAAAGTACATAAATAACCTTGACAGATGAGAAGACTAGAAAGAAGTCAAAATGAACAATTGACCCTCCCTGAGTCTCTAATGATAAAAGCTGGAAAGAATCAGTACTCTTGGGATTATTTCTTAAACCTCCTGAGACTTTAAGGGTATTCAGATGCAGATGGGTCTCAAACACAGATCTGTGCCTACTCTTCCTCCACTGAGCAAAACTTAAAACTCCAGCATTTAAATGAGGTCAGACATAGGCCAAAAGCACCTTTCTGCATTTTCTATTTTACAAGCAACTACAGAGTAATTTCTGCTCAGTAGAGTAACTGGAGAACTAACTGTTGTAGTAGTAATGTTAGGAATAACATCACTTTTACCCTAAATGCTTCTCATGGTCTACTCCAGTGAAGGATGTACTAAGATGGAATTAAAGACCAGATCAGACATTTACAAACGTTGTGAAGGTATCCACAAAATCACTGTATTATGTAGCTGCAGGCTACATAACTAGGAGTACTGCTTTTCATAACGTTTCTCCTCTTGAAAAGAAATTCCTAGTATCCTTTCTGGCAATTTCTTTAAAATAAAATAAAATAACTCCATATCTGACATCCGACACTGAAAACACTAAAACCAAAGAACACAAGCCCTCCTTCCAAAAAATTCAAGCACTGTTTTTAAAGATTGCTGTGCAATGACCTAGTGAAGAAATGCCCAGTGGCTTTTTATAGCTGTGTATCAAACTACTGGTCATCTTCCCATAGACTGCTCTCTGATTTAAGTGCTCCATATTTCAAAGGAGTTTTAAACCTGTAAGTAACAGTTACTTCAAGGGGAAAAAAAAACCAACCACTCTGATTGTTATTACAGAATTAAGTACAATTTCAGGGGGAAAATAGCTTAGTCTTGTAAATACCTTAATTTAATTTATTTAGCTTGAAAAGCAGCAGGAATTACAGATTACTGAAGATATTAGGATCAGCTTCTCACTGAGGAAAAAACTTCAGTTTTAAACAGAAAATATTTTGCATAACACAAACAAACACCAAAAAACCCAAACAAAACAAACAAACAAAAAAAAAAAAAAGAGGAGCATGGTAAAGGGACACCACCTTAGTTCTATCACTTTTTAACTCAAAGAATTAAAACCTTTGACCTAAGAAACACATCATCAACAGTTTCTGTTCACCCAGCTACTAAGAAAATTCTGCACATAACAAAGAAAAACTACATTTCAATAATTCAAAGGTTATAAACCCAAGCTTTCAGAAGTCGAGAGGCTCTACAGACTCAGTATTTGATCTCTCTTCAGTAAAGAATGAAATTAAACCAAGGTAATCAGCTGCATGAGAACATGTCACTGGTAAAAAACTTATTACAGAAAGACCAACAGTAAACTTTCCTGCATAAATTTTATTTATTTTTCATCCCAGCAGAACTGAATGTGCTTGATATTTTTCTTGCTGACTGCTTATTTACTTGTCAAATTCATGCCGTCTGGAAATAAAATTCGGTTTTTAGCATTTTAATCAGGAAACTAACTCAAAAGGACACCTCAAAATTGCACAGATGCTCTTCCTCCATAGGCACAAGTGAGAGCTTATTCCTCCATGATAAAATTGTTTTTGCTATGCTACAAAATCAAGCTGCCTGAGTAAATAAACTAACTGTGGTTCTACCAAGCACAAGGCTGTTTTGTTTTGACCTGAAATTTCATCTATAAGCATGGGCAGAAGTGGGTGCTTACAAAAATTTAAATCAACAATGCTTGCTTTCCTTGTTTTCTCATGGCTCCCAGTACATGCCCTTTCCACACTTTTCTCCATAGGCCCGCAGTTGCAGTAGGTTTGGGGTTTTTTCTGAGTTCACCACAACTGCTCTCTCAGTGATCTGGCAAAACCACAGCACAATACTCACCACAATGGAAGTCAAATCCTCACTTTCAAATCGGCCAATTGCCAACTCCATCGACCTGTACATGGCTGCTGAAATGCGCTGAGTGATCAGACGGTTCAGGTCTATGGACCTACCAAGAAGCTAAAGGAAAACATGCCATAGGTTTTGAACTGTCAGTCAGGTTACAAGACAAACTGTACAAGGAGTATGAGACTCCACAGATTAACAGACTCTCACATTGTGAACTTGCATTCCAAACACACGGAAACAAAGCAGATGGACAAAATTCATAAATTCATGAGCAAATGCAGTACTACAGTTTGCATCCCAACTCTTACAAAAAGAAGTAAAAGTACACGTTGCGTCTACATTTAAGTATTTATATCAGCATTTTATGCTTCCATGACATTGTGCCAACAACATACTGAACACTGGTGAAAGACATTACTAAGAAGACAACGCTACCACCCATGGCATTCTTACTTGGCTCATGTTTTCTTAACTGCAACAGACATTTGCATTCAAACAGGATCTTTTAAGGTTTTTTCTTAATTTACGCCCTCATATGACAAAAAAAGCAGACCTCAAATGTTCTGTTATGCTACCAAGATGACAGAACATAAAGCACAAAATGAGTTTTGTCTACCTACATAAGTCAACACCATTGGGAAGTTGCCAAGCAACTCAGATACAACACAGTAGGAGTTAACTCACTTGAACATGTCTCTGTTTCAGCAGTGTCTCATAGCGGTTGGACTGCAGCAGCTGAATGGTTGCTCCCTGGTTCTTGCATTCTGAACGCAGCCGTTTATCGAGAAGTAGGCTATGAAGAAAGGAAGAAAACGTTTGAAGTATATTAAACAGCAAAGCAGAGCAGTAACATGTGAAGAAAAGCTCTCATACTGGAAGGAATAGCTACCTGCCAGCCATTGCCTTGTAGTATGCAAATATTTGGTCTGCCAGCTTGTAGACAAATTGGTCAAAACACAGGTTTACCTTGGGGGAAAAAAAAAATCGTGTGTCAGAGATACTTAAAACTAAAAGAGGAGAGCTTATCTATGACCTCCCACTGTTTATCAAACATAGTCAAGAAAGTTAATAGATCCAAATTTTCCAGTACAAGAAATTATGACATTCAATTTTCAGCATTAATGTGAGGCATTTTTGCACAGGTCTACAGATTTCCTCACAACATATCACCCAACCAGTCAGTCACTCATCTTCTGGTCGATCTTCTCAGTTTTTCTGTTATCTCCAGCTGCTCTGAATCTCTCATACAGAGATATAAAGGGCCTTATATAAAGGGCCTTGCCTTTTAGCATGATTTTCACGTTCAGGTACAGATTATTTTTCTCCAGTAAATAAGGTTACTTTACCTCTGCCTCAATTTCATCATAGAGGAACTGCTTCTTAAATTTGGTAAGTGCATAATGAGCACTGTCATTATAAAGGTCCAAAGAATACAGAACATACCTACAAGAAAAAAGAATAAAAAAGAATATATATATATATACATGTGTATAAAAGTCATGATTCCTCGGGATGGTGCAGTCAAGATGATGTAAGACAGTCAACATGAGCTACATGTGGCTCATGAAAACAGGATCTTTTTCTTAGTTTATATAAAAAATATCAAAATGTTTCCCTTAAGAAAGTATTTTGTTAATTCAACGAAAAGTGTAGATAACTTTGAAGTCTAAAACCTGTTTTCTAGATGTAGCTTTGCATCAAAATGGAGCTAGGCTTTTACCACTATACAATATATCTGACATTTTTGAAGTGTAAGTAAGGAGAACTCAGGGAGCAAAATATATGGCCGCTGCAATGATACTTACAGAAAAGCTTTACATTTCAATTACTCACTTCAAAAAGAAACCTTAGAGAATCTGAAAATGGGCAAATGTAAGACAGAAATTTTATAAACATTTAGATTACCTTCTCAATGACTACTTGTTTAAGCCTATTAAAGCAGTAACATAATAATAAGGAATGACAATCAGTAAGAATAATCATTCAGTGGAAAAGCACAAGTGGGTCTTACTCCATCATTGATGCCTCTTTTGTCTCCAAAATATGATCTGTCAAAATCCAAGGCATGGACATCTCAATGGGAAACTGGATTCTTCTGCCCATGGTCAGCTCTAAGAAGAATTCCCTGAACCACAGTTGGGATAGATCACAGCATTGCTGCAGGGTTTCTTTCAGAATAGATAAGGGAGAATTACACTTCTTATAGAAATACATCAGGTACAATACAACTGTGATTCTGATGATGCAATGTGAAACAATAAAAGCAGGTGCAAGTCACTAGAGCTGTACATAGGCCAAATGATCTAATCCAAATTCAAAATGTAAAGCCCATGACTTTTCCTAAGAGTTTTGAACTCATTGGCCCCCAAATTGGTGCCATATTATAGAAAAAAAAAAAAAAAAAGAGTGGAAGTGAATGAGACTATCAGCTAAACAGAAAAACTACGTACTCCAGTAGAAAAGGATTTCTAGTTTAATTTCTCAGCTGGGGGCTGAGAAAGCCATATGCTGAATTTGGGAAGCAGCAAGTGAAGGAGACAAAATTGCACTGGAACTACCAGTACCATCCCTCCCTATGGAGGACTGAATTGCTGCACATGTTCCTGTTGATTCAATGGGCAGGAAATGATAGACAGACACATGAAAAAGGGACTAAAATAACAAGTTTCTAAGGATGCTGTCAAGGGCACAGAGATGTGCTTCCCACCTCTCCAGAAAACACCTGGTACAATCCTTTTTTTCCAGAAGGCTTGAGAACTAAAGCAGGAATGAACTTTTTACACTAAGACCTTCTGAAGACCTTTTGCAGTGCCATTCCCCAGTAGTAGCACGACTGACATTAACAGGCTCCCCCTTCTCTGAGGGTAAAGGAGATCAGCAGCAAAACAAAAATGAAAGACAACACAGCATGGTGATGACAAGGACTAGGTACACTCAATGTCAGTAGGTGAATTCTTTAGGACAGCATGTTTCCGATTACAATTAACTGAATAGCAAGAGTGGTGAAATGACATCAAATTTACCACAACAGAGAATTTGTTTCCTCTGTACTTAAAACAAAAACAAAGAAAATCTCCCAAAACACAAAAACTACTTCCTTTCAAAAATTTCAATGTGTATAGGCTTATTTGTCCCTTGTTTATATAAGTACATACATAAAGAGAATAGAAAAGGGAGGTAACAATATGAAATTTGACGCATTAGAAACAAACGTATGACAAGTCAAAATAAAAATCCCACCACAATACTAAGTACCACATCTCAGAAAAAGTTTGGACAGACCAAGGCTTTTGATATATAAACCACAGGTTAAGTTGACTTAGGCAATCGGAAACATTTTCCAGGTCGTGTTAGAGGTGTTAGGACATGCTAAGCTGGACACTGATCATCTACATATCTTACCACTGAAATTTATCAAATGATTGTAGAAGAAAGACTCGCGATGGAATTTTTCTATGTCCAATATGGTGGGCCCCTCAAGGCTACTTCTCAGGGTTTTCTTGGAACCACTTTTGTCAGCAATGAGGGACTCTAACATAGTTCTCACCATGTAAAGCTGTATCATTAAAGGAAACAATTATGGTGGAAAGGGGGGGGAAAAAAGGAAAATACACATGGTACATTAGTTGAGCAACACTGAGAATTACTATCAGTAAGCGACTGCTCCACTTCAAATTGAAAACTGGCACTGTGTGGATAAAAGCCTTTGAGGCAAGAGGAACAGATGCAACACTAGCCTACACAGCAGCACAAATGCCTACCCATGCCAAGGGGACCTCCACTGACACTCAGCAGCAGACCATTTGCAGTGGAACAGCTCACATCACCACAAAAAGTAAAAGTAATAAGTAATGTCTTACCACCAAAGTTTAAAAGAGGCGGATAGATGTAGGACTGCCTCAGAAACTTGTGTGTCACATGCAATAGCTTTTCCAATCCCAGAGACTTGAGCTGCTTCAACAGCTCAGCAGAGTTTAAGGACTCTGTCATAGTGCGAACCATGAAGAGCTAAAAACCAACAGACAGGGGCAGGCAGGGGAAGAGAATCCGTTAATAAAAACACATGGGTAAATAAGGAACGGGAAAGAGAAGCAGAGAAAACATGTTAGTTTGTTAAAAAACGAAAAGCAGTACAGTAAGCATGCAGAGGAGGTCATAAAGAAAGGTTGTTCACAATAATCACTGCAACCTGGTGCCCCCTCAAGCAAAGGGAAAGTTTCTGTTCATTTCAGAGGATGCTCAGAGAGCCATTAGCTTTTCAAATGATTTAGCAAAGATTCCCAGGTAGCATCAATTACTGATTCACATACAGCCATTTTAGAACCATATGAAATTGAGGAAAACCTATCTAAAATAGATATATTTGACCTCTTGCCCTCCTGTCAGCCCAAACAGACAGGTGTGCCAGCCCAAGAGCAGAAAAAGCAGATAGAACCACATAACCTAAACAGCCTGTTGCAGCAGGTGAAGCAAAGCCCTTAAAGCACAGGAGAAGCACACTGGTGGTGGCATTTAACCTTTTTTTCACCCCAGGAAACTAGAAATCAAAACAATTTTTCTGCAATTATAAAAACAAAACCTTCATTAAACTGATCTTATCACAAATTAAGCAGCTTTTTATCACCCAAAATTATTAATTATACATGCTCTCTTTCCCACAGATTTTAGGTATTAAAAGGTTGTCTTCACAAACCAGAGTTGCCTTCAATTTTTCACATTAAGTGCTCAGTACCTCATTTTCTCAGATGAGCTATGAATATCAGGCCATACACTCTCCAAACAAATCCACAAATGAAATAAAAAAGATAATTATATGGAGGTAACAAGAATGAGCATCTAGGTATGGGATTTTGATGACTACCACAGAAAACATTTGAAATGTCTCTCATTTTAGTGGCAGCAGCAGACAAATTAGATTCTAGAGACCAGCTTTATCATTCATTACTGAACACTGGGAGGGATCTTGTCAGAAGTCAAATACTCTCCCATATCTTAAGAGGCATTCATTTATAATTTAAACATATTTTAAAACTACTAGACATCTACTGAATAGTGGGATTTAACAAAAAACTTTCACCAGCCATACCAGAGATAGAAGTCAGTCAAGAAATAATTCAAATAGATCAAAAATATTATTTAAACAACATTAGGAGCTCAATGAGGAAATATTTGTTCCCAGAAAATCAAATTAAAGAAATTGAACACTTGGAAAAATTATGTATCAGAGTAGAAAATTACAGCAATCCAGACAGAGGATCTTGGTTAAGTGCATATAATTTTGCAAATATAAATCAGAGTAGATTTTTAGCATTAAAAAAAGACTGCAATAAAACCTGAAATTTTAAAATCGTCCAGGACAGAAAGAAAACACCTCATGCAATCATTGTTGACAGATATCACAACCACCAGACAAGAAAATACCTGAGTACTGGAGGGTCCAACTGCACGCCTTGGGACTTTGATGTCAAAACCACTTTTGGGGTCCTTCTCTCCCCGCAGAGCTGGGTCATTGAATGGCTCGTGCCCTGCTTCCCAGTCACACACTGTCTTCCTTATGGCCTGCAGAACACTAAACACAATTCCCACTACTTCAGCCCACAGCGCATCCAGGTGCCCTGATGCAACACTGTATTTTTTGAGCATTCTTCCACAAGCACAGACACTTTGCAACAGCATTCAGGAGCTCAGGGTAACTCATATCAAGAACAAAGAATTCTGCCAATGGCTTCAAGAATGACACACCCACAAAATAATCACTCCTTGCTGTTTATCAAGAAGGATAGCCTAGAGCCCTTTAAGACCATCTAGTTCCAATCCCCTGTCATGGACAGGGACACCTTTCACTACATGGCTGTTCAGGACCCCATTCAAACTGGCCTTCCAGGGATGAAGCATCCACAGCTTCTCTGGGCAACCTGTTTCAGTGCTCCATTACCCTCCAAATAAAGGATTTCTTCCTAACGCCTAATCTAAGCCTACCCCTCCTCTTTCAGTTTAAAACCATTGTCCCTTGTCCTGTCACTATCTGCCTGTATAAAAAGTCCCTACTTTTCATAAGCCCCTCTCAGGTACTGGAATGCTGTAATAAGGCCTCCCAGAGCCTTCTTTCCTCCAGGCTGAACTACCCCAGCTCTCCCAGCCTGTCTTCATGGGAGAGATGCTCCAGCCCTCTTACTGAGGCCCCTGGACCCTTTCTAACAAGTACACCTCTTTCTTGTTTTGAGGTCCCCAGAGCTGGATCAATCAAACAAAGCAGAATTCCTACTTTCAGAAGAAACTCAGATTCCAGAATTCAGCTGAAATTTATATGAACAGCTTCACATACTTTTAGCTCCAAATATTGAACTGTAACTCAGATACTGGTCAGGAACACAGCCAGCCATATCCTGTGGCATGCTGAATGAGCAAGAACATGTCTCATCCCAAATCTGAGAAGGTATGAAAGTAATATTTTTCTATTTCATTAAAATCCTGGGACAAAAAAACTCTCCCTGCAAACCCAGTAATGTGAAGCAATTTATTTTTAGCTTATAATGATATTTTTGTGGTAGTCAGAGCATTTCTGCAATAGCCTAATTAGCTAATGACTTTCACCTCTAAGAGCTTTGCAATGAAATGTGGGAGTAAACAAACAAACAAGTCAAGATTAAAAGCAAGCAACTAGGGACAAAAAAATAAGGTCAGGAAATGTCACCAATCAGGGTGGGCAGATGGAGCACTGGAAGAGAAGTGTAAAGGCTAATAAGCCAAAAGCAGCAGAAACTGAGAAATAAGACAGAATGCTAAGAGAGCCAGAGAGAAGAGAGAGCAGGATAAACATGAGACACAAGGAAAGGAAACACTGGAATCATAAAGCAGACAGTGAAATCTTTCTTCAAGAAACAAACATTAATCTTGCTTTCAGTATTACTGTATTTAGATTTTCTTAAAATAAAAATAAACAACAGGGAACACAAGACTTCCTGAAGTAGTCCCAACAGGCTCAGGACAGCCTGGACTTTTACTGCAGCCATTCGTTTTTAACTTCAGACTTCTTCAACTTCCAATTCATATCCAACCAAGCTAACTACAAATGCCAGACAGACTGGGAGTACAGACTTAGAGAGGTAGAATTTAACAACTGTGCAAATCTACAAATTTACTAAGGTCTGGGGGAAAGAATATAGAAAAAGATGAAAACAGCAATGCTACCTCTGAATGACATTTTTCTTCTTTTTAATGGCTTGTCTTAACGGCTCCCTAAGTGTGACCTGTGCGAAGTCCTGAAGAGCTGCATAAATAGTATGACGAATGGCATGATTGAAAACACTTTCCATCCGTCCCATCAGCACCTGAAGACCTTTGATCATGGCAATCACCTGCAAAAAAAAAAAAAAACCAGACAAATGTATTCTTCTTATTTTGTTTGTATATTTGTACAAAAAGCACATTTTTAAATACAAAAAATGAGAAAAGGTGAATTAACAAGTTACAAACAATAAGAGATAGTTTTGCTGTGCTCCTCTAAACTGAATGGAGGAACACATGCTGTTTCAGAATCAGCACAGGCCGGCTATCTTTTTTGCACTGGGTATGCAAAATGCTTATAGAGAATGTTCTCTTTTGTATAAAATTAATCTTTGGAAAATCCCTACAGAAAAACATTTATCTTACCTCAACCAAAGCAAACTTCTCCTCACTAGTATAATTGTATCTTGTTGCTCTTTCATACTCTTCTGCATTGTCAGGACAATCTTTATTAGAATATTTGTCAGTTGGGTGAACCAGCTTCCACGAGTACTGCAGTTCACAAGGCAGAAGAGGGAGAAAAAAAGATGGGGGGAACAAAAAGAAACAAAAATGCCTGAGAAACACAAAACACAGCTGGACTCAAATAACATGCTTTGAGAAATACCCCAGTGTTTTCAAAAAGATTTGAAAAATAGTGTTTGGTACTATGCTCAAACCCTGCTTCCATTCTGAAACTACTATCTGGTGGAAATGCCAAACAATAATTTCCCTAGAAACCTTTCCTGAAAACCAGTGATCCTGTATTATTTCAAAGAAATACAACTCAAACTCAGCAGGTATTGCATTCAAGGGTATTTTTTACTGAGCAAATGTTAGCACTGGCAGAAGTTTCTTCTCTGCTTCAAACACGAGAAACACAGAAAGACTTCTGAGCATAAGAAAAAATCCATCATACCCACACACAAGGAAAGGAGCTTTCTACTTGGTGAAATACTCACATTTAGACTTCAAAACACAACTGGAAAAGTACAGGTTTGGGGATGGTTTTTTTGGTTGCGGGGGTGTTAATTTTTAAGTTTACTAGGCTGAAATGTGTGGAAATAGCTGTATTATTTGTGACAATATCATCTGCACAGCATGCACTTCTCTTGAATACTGCCTTTTCAGTCACTGCAAACACAGCTTAAAATGTCCCTGAGCAGTGTCAGGCAGGCCTAATACCCACCAGGGTAAATCAAGTGAAAAGTCCTAGACACATTTAAATACAATTTTCCCACAGTTTGAGTTCAGCACATAGTAAGATCTGGTTGACAGCACCTTAGCATAAATGTTAGATTGCAGAGCAATCTAAATTTGCTTACCATAATGGATTAATAGCACCTATGGCAAAGGGGAGCATCACGCCCTGCAACGTGAGTGCTACAAAGAGGACACTGGGGAAATGATTAAACTAAGATGCAGTACTTTGGAGGCTGTAAACTGATAGGGTTAAGATGCACAACAAACACACACTGAAAGTTTTTATCTGAACATGATGCGCATAACTATGTTCATGGATACTCAGTGAAGGTGAAGACAGGTAAACAATTAGGATACTCCATATCAGAATAAATTCTCAGCAGGACAGGGAGAAGGTGAACACAAACTTGAACTCAGATGAGAAGTTTTTATGGGAATCCATACAAATTAGAAACACAAAGAAAAGTAGTGAGAATAGCCAAAAAAAAAAAAGCCCTGCTGTGATACTCAAAGTTTGTCCTGGAATGAGTAGGATAAAAACTGAACCAAGAATGAGAAATTTACTTCAGATATATAATGAAATAGGAAGATTTTCACTATGAAGAGACCTTGGATGCAGCAATTTCTGATGACAGAAATAAAGGGAGCAAGTCTAGGAGCTGCAGAGGCAAGGAATATAGGACAGCAACCTCTCTTAAGAGGAGATAAGGAGAACAAGATTTTCACCATTAAATACACTGTGGATTTAAATAGGAATAGGATAATACAGGAAAAAGCACAACTCATCTACTTGCTTTTAAAAGAGGCAGTTAAAAATACAAACAAGAGAGAAAACTGGGTCTCCAGCTATGCCCACTGTAACTGCTCTGGAGTCACATAGTGCAAATTACTTGACACCCCCTGAGACATCAGAGGCAGAAGAGGAGCAAGTCTGGCTTCCCTCATACAATAAGTCATGTTTCAACCCTTCCTAGAACATGTTTTGGTTCAGCTAAGGCACACAGCTTTTATCCAAGTGTCTGCAGCACAAAAAGGACTCTTGCATCCTCCTCTTCAATTTCTGCCTTAAGCAGCTTCTTATTGAAAAAAAGCACAGTCACTTTTCTAACTGGCATCTGTTTTTAAAATAAACTACTACAAAACAGAGAAACAACTCAGCATGTTCCTTATTTCCTCTCCCTCATCTCCTCTCAAATTTTCCTTTTCCTGCATTTACTTTCCTTTTGACTAAAAGCCTAATGTAAAGCCAGTGGGAGCCCTTCTATCCATTTTTGTGTGTCAGGACCATCCATGCTCCAATTTACTCGGTGGTGGTATCTAAACACAGCCAGCTGGAGCTGTTCTATCCTCAGTGACAGCATATCAGTAAGGATGTTTCGAACAATAAAATTTAAACAATGTTTAGAAGGAAATGATGAAGTCTTAGTCAACAAAATGTTCGTATTAAGAATGATGTTCAAATATCTGGTGAAGATTCACAGGTGACAGCCTATCCATTAAATAGAACAAGTTGAATGTACTGTGGGAGCTAGGAGCTACTGGATCTTCAAAGCAGCAATATTACTCCTAGACTCTGAGAACTTAATGTGCCATCCTCTAAGAATGAGGTTTGAAGCAGAAGGAGAAAAAGAGCGAAGGAAGAAGGAAGAGAGGAACTATGGCAATAAAATTCTTGTGGGTCCCTACCAACTCAGAATATTCTGTGATGCTGTAAAAACACAACATGCATTTTTCAGTCCATTAAAGCAAAGATGTTTTATTCTGTCTAACCTCAGCAAGCCACCTCTTTTTCATCTGGTCTTATTTCCCATGTTACATACCACTTCCATGACATGGGCACTCCACTGGGAGAGAAGCTGCAGGCCTTGGAGAGAGAGATCAAAGAGCTTCCGATATTCGGTATCTGTTTTTTGAGCTTCCTGTCGACCAGATCCAGTTACCACCTAGAACATTATTTAAAAAAAAAAAAAAAACAACTAAAAAACCCACACCTAAATGAACATCAGAACATGCTGTATTCAGCATCCATAGCCAAATTTCTACATCGATGGAAGCACTAAACAGCATCATATACCAACACCTGCATTAACATCAGCTATTGCTTCTAGAGACTTAGGTAGTTAAGCTTCACAGATTTTGGTCAAGAGATGGAAATCATTGGTATCCCTAATAACCACAATATTGTTGCAGGTGAATTCAAGACATCAATTAGATATCATATACATAGTTATGTGCTCTCTATATTTACTATATGAGTGTGTGTATACATGTGCATTTCTGTATTCTTTTACTAATCTCTTAACTTTTAGTTTTGTCTAAACTGTTACATGCACCTGTTTGGAATCAGGACTAGACAACATATTCTAAATGAGACATAGCAAAAGTTCTAGGATAAATCTGTGACACACATAAAGAGGCAGAAGGACATTAGAGTTTGTATGATGTGTCATTATCACGTTAAATTTAAATAGTGAAAATATAATGTAAAGAATGGGTTCTAGACCTGAAGCCAGCTTTCTTGACTCAGGTGGACAAGCTTTGTCAATTACCTAGCCAGAGTTTTCTAGATATTTAACAATAACTGTTAATGAGTGATGTGAAATTTGCAGATGTAGCTCTAACCCCACACACCTCACTGTTGCTGTAACGAGCCAGTTCGGATATGAACCGCATGTGATCTTCTCTGATTTGGATCATCTGCTCACATATGTTGTACTGGGGGCTGCTGCTGGAAGATGTGCATGTCCATCTGTTTCAGAAGACACAAAAAACCCCACCTAAATCAATTTTGACGATAAACAGCAAAACTGATACTGCAAAGAAAGATCCACAATACGTTACATTTTTTTTAATATATTTTCTTTCTCTGTTGTTTGAGGCTTTTACTATCTTCACAATTCTACCTCTACTGCTGCACAAGCCATTAGTCATGAACTGCCCTTCTTCACTCCAACAGTACTTCTTCCAAGTCTTAAGAAAAAACTGTAAACTTTTTCTTTTCTGTTTTGGGAGTTTGTCTTTTTGTTTTTTAAAGGCTGCTGCTATGAAATACAAACCAACATCACTCTGCTTGCATTTAGGAACAAGACCAAAAAGGATTGAAAGGTAGGGCAGAAGTACAGGCATAGGCCGTAAAATACATCTAGCTACCTTTGGATACTTACTTACTTGGTACAGTATGCTTCCAATAGGCATTATTAAATACTATTAACATGTTATCAAGAGGTACACAAAAAACATGCTACCAAGAATGTCACATTAAGTAGCCTCATATTTTTAGTAGCTCAGTAGGCCCATTGCTGTAGATTTTCTCTTAGCAATTACATGCAAGTTACATTGTTTTTTTCTGCAGGAATTAAAATGCAAAGCACAACATTCTAAACTCGTAGTGGAATGAAGGCAAGGTCTTGGAGGAGCACAGAAAGGTTCACTAAAAAAAAGCAACAACCATAAACCATGGAACCGTTAATGCAACAACTGGCTGCATTTTCCAACCATTTTGCTGTGCTGCACACCAGCCAAAAAAAAAAGGGGGGGGGGGGAAACAAGCTAAGTTGCTGCTGCTCCATTTACAGTGCACACATGCCTATTTACCCATGCACTACTAGTGCTCACCTTGCTTAGTAAATTCCTTCATTTCTTTTAAAGAAAGTTTCATATTAAAAGGAAAAAATAAATATTAAATTAGTGGAAGATAAAATTAATTTCTACCAACCCAGGGGATAAGAAATGTCACAGATACAAGAATGAGCTCAGCAGCATAGAAAGGTTTTTAAACCACCTGTTTCTTTAGTTGCATCCATTATATGAATTACATTAATAGTGAAACACCCACACCAAAAAGATGACCAAGTGAAAATCCTATTAATTACCACAGACCATCGACTAACAGATGAGTATGAAAATATACTCCAAGGGTCAGACTTTTCCCATCCCAGACGCTCTACTCTGTTTCTTTCTCTTCCTTACCTGGATTTATTTTCCTCATAATGGGCACTGGTCTTAATGTATCTTGCAAGTTCAATCTGCATGTCACCAAAGAGTGGGACAACCTGCAACTGCTGTACACAGGGAACAAATCAGATTAGATAAATTATTAACACATATCTTAGTGAAAGGAAATCATTATTTATCTGTATTATAATCCAAAGTGATCTTTATTCTATTTAATTATATTTAAAATGCAAAGGAAACTACCCTTAAGATCACATTTTAACCAACCTTGAAGTACTTGTCTATCTTGGCTAAATTTATCCTTTTCTTTGCGTCCAGCTTATAGATGTTACTGACACTTCCATCCATCAGGTACAATCCAAACCCCATCACCTGAAAAAGGAAAAAATCAAATCCTTCCACAAAAGGACCTCAGAAGTAAAACCTGTAAGTCCACTCTTCACGTCATTTAAAAAGTAAAATTTTAAAACCAGTCTTGAAACACCCAACCTCCTTCAGACAGCATATATTTTCAAATACATACATTTCTTATATTACTATTCTTATATTACCTGTACTAGGAGTACTATTCTTATATTACCTGTATTAGGAGTTTTTACATTAGCATTAGCCTGACTAACTACCCTTAAAAGATGCTGCTTGTTTGTATAAAGGTTTCACATTTAAATTAAAAAAAAATCTCACTGAAACAAGAGTCTGGCTATTTTTAGAGCTTTTCTTCTCACTTCCAATTTATTCAAATTCTGTACATACAAGCTGATTTGGTAACAGAAGTTTAGATCTAACATCTCTGAGTGATTGCTTTCCTGGCTTTCATAATTCTCTCTGCATTATACACACCAAAAAAATCTAATTACATTTTGTCCAAGGTATTAATTAACATAAGGTTATAAATTTATCAAGAAAAGGTTCTTCCCCCAGAGGGTGGCTGAGCACTGGAACAGCTCCCCAGGGAAGTGGATACTGCACCAGCCTGACAGAGGTCAAGACGCATTTGGACAATGCTCTCAGGGACAAGATGTGACTATTGGGGATGGTGCTGTGCAGGGCCAGGAGCTGGACTAATTGATTCTTGTGGGTCTCTCCCAGCTCAGCACATTCTGTTATTCTATTTAGTATTTACAGGAGCCAAGCGGAGCCACTTACTGTGTTCTAAGCATCTGTACTGAACAAAAAGCCTAAATATTAAAGACACACTGGACACCCTTGCAGACAGAATACAAATGCTCTAGAGTTCCTGTATGGTTTCAGAAGACTCTCATTTACTCCCAATAAACAGAGCCTTTCAAAAGTTAAACACTGAAGTGATTCAAAATATTTGTAAGGAGGCAAATTTTTTGTTCTCACTCTATGTTTTCTTCCACTGTAAGACATGCAGCTAATAATACCAACCACATTTCATACTGCCCAGCACCCTCTTATTACATGTACATACTCCAGCTAACTAAATTGATTTATTAATCCTAATTTCAAGATACTTGTTCCCTCAATATTTGATACACAGCCTCACTTCCAAAATTTTTTTAAACAAACTTGCCACATATCTAAAATAAAATGTAGGAGATCCTTTCTGCTGTCATACTTCATAGAAACACAATTCCACAGAAATGGATGCAGCTCAATTGTGCCAACTTCAATTTATGAAGAACAAAAATAGATTAGAAGCTTTCTAAATACTTTTAGCATGTAATACAAGAAAAAGACAATGACAGGGAAAAACAGTAATTTGAATTACTTGATTAATCTGGTTCCTTTTAATAAAACAAAATCAACCAGAAACAATCTAGAATTCAAATACCCATCCCCTGCCTCAACTTTCTGTTTTTTAATTTTGTACCTAAAAGAAACCTACTTTCAAAAGCATATGTTTTTCACTGGGTGTTAGATACATTTTGTTTTCATAGTAGTCCACACACAGGTTCACAATATCTGCAAGCAGCTCTTCATAGCCAACAATCACCTCCAACTGCTGCTGCAAAGACTGGAAAAAAAAAAAGAAGTGTATTAGTCAACTAGTTACACTGTCTGGGAAAAAACAGTTACTGCCAAACTGGAAGTGTTTGATTTTAATACTTTTGCAAGGCATTAGGTAACTTGCAAGAAGAGGACTAAAGCTTACTTGTGTTATCTTGTTGTGGTTGGCAAGGAACATGGAAAGGTTCTGAGATTCTTGAATGGACTGAGGATCTGCCATTTTCCGCAGGAACTGAGCAGCTCTTTAAAAACAGAAGAGAAAACAGTATTTCCCTTGGCTAGGACTGCTCGTAAGCAAACCCATCTCCTCAAAAAAAGGCGAAAAGTTCACTAAAAGAGAGAGATGGACTTAATTTATCCAAAATAAACTGGTTTACTATCCCAAATCCCTCGCTACACCCCTACTTAGAAGGTCCAACAAAACTGAAACGAAAAAATATTGGCAATATCCTTCAACTGGTGGGTGCAGCTGTGGCTCTATGGATCCAAGCCACTCAACAACCCTGAAAAGGTCAGTCTTCCAGAAAACAAGAGTTTGGCATCTCTCAGAAGCACATCTCCAAAGAAAAAGAAAGGCAAACCAATTAAGTTTAGGAGGTCTCCAGGCACAACAACAACTGCAACAGGTGGAGGTAGAAACTAAATTTCACGTAAGTAGAAGCAACACAGGTAAATTTGGCTTGTCATTGCCTGAATAGTTTTCTGCATGAAAGACTACAGATGCTAGAGCTGGCATAAAGGCTGTCTTCCCCTGCTGCTCTGACTACTGTGTTCAACAGAAAATACCTGATACCATCTGGTAGCTCAAGTACAAAACTTGGCCACTGGTATCTCAGCTCCTTCCCTCCTTGCTATACCTGCAGTCACAATGATTTTGAACAGCAAAGCTGAAATATCTTAAGAAGTATAACAATTCTCAGCCACAAATGCTGAAAGTAGATGCTAAGAACAGAATAGATCAGAATAGCATAGGAGGAGCACAAGTGACCTGAATGCCAGCTTCCTCTCAAAAACAGAAGCTTTACTGAAAGAAGTATATGCATTACATTTAGCATACTCCAAGACATAAGTATTTGACAGCTTGGCATCAAAGGCAGTAAAACCTTTTGCTGCTGGAAGAATAGCACAAAAAAACCAGATGTACTCAACTGCCTAACTGCAGTCAAGCCACCCCTGGTTTCAAGGTAACCTGTCCCACACATGAAGAGACTATTTTTGAAAAAAAAAAAAAAGCTGTCAGAAAAAAAGCAACTGCTGCCATCTCGTGGGAGGTCTGAATCCCAGCAGCAGAACCCTGGGTCCTGCTGCCCTTCGCCACTTACCGCTTGTAGGCTGAGTGGTCGTTCTTTACACTGCACTTCATATTTTTCAACTCATCCAACACTGCAAACATGTTGATGAATTTGCCCAGTGTGATCAGATACGCTTCAGACACAAAGTCCTTCCTTCTCTCTGCGTGGCACAAGCGTCTCACCTCCCCACAAAACCGTTCAATTGCGTTTCTCTAATGGTGGGAAAAGACAGGAAAACAGGGAGTAAAAGCCATAACGTTTCTAGGGAAGTGTCATCATGTACCTAGAGCTGGTCCAGTGAAAAGCTCCACTGAAGCAGGAAAATGTTTAAGACATGCAAAAGTAGCAAGGCATGACTACAGGCCTTTCAGCTCCTCCTCCTGATGCATGCTACAAGCGTCACCAGTGATTTTTGCCACCAAGCTTGCCTGACACAAGAGCCAAAGTTCTTCTTTGCAGATAAAAGTAATTAAAAGTATAAATAGAAAATAGGACAAGTGGTAATGTTTTTTAAATTAAAAGAGGGTCATTTTACATTGGATATCAGGAAAAAGATTTTTACAATGAGCATGGTAAGGTACTGGAACAGATTGCCCAGAAAAGCTGTGGATGCCCCATCCCTGGAAGTGTTCAAGGCCAGGTTAGATGGGGCTCTGAGCAACCTGATCTAGTCAAAAATACCCCTGTTCATTGGAGGGAGGATGGATTAGATGATCTTTCAAGACCCTTTCCAACTCAGACTGGTCTGTGATTCTACAGAGTTTAAAATCCCTTAGAAACAAGGGATTCATGGTCTTTAGCGAGGAAGTGTCTATGGATTAAAAGGCAAATTATTGGTATTATCCCTTCAAACAAACAAACAAACAAAAAAAATCCACAGCACACTGCACATGCCAACTCTCTTAAGTCATCTTGGCGCATGTTTATTTGAGGGCTTATTTCCAAGCACACACCAGGGCCATTTCAGATGGAGATTACAAATACAAAAAAGACAGCAACTTCAAATGTAAAAAAGGAATCTGTTCTGACTTTAAAGCTCTTATTGGCTTGAATGAAAGGAGATTGAAAGAAATGTAGTATTTCCTGTTGCCTTCCCCAACCAGGGGTCTTACTGAATACAAACAACCTCCTCTTCCTGCCTGTGTGCTCCAGGTCTTGCAGGCTCCAGTTGCTCCAGCTCTGAATAATGCCTGGAAACATCCTCAGTCTATTGAAATATATGGCAAGCTGCCAGGAGGGAGGAGAAAGCAAGACAGACTGCTATTCTCCAGCTCGGGTGGCTGGCAGGTCACAACAACTGGGCCAGCTTGCCTCAATGATGAATCGCCACAGCAAAGCTGCACCTGCTGCTCTGCAGTCCAGACCTGTGGATGCCTCATTCCCCAGCAAATGGTTTCTGTGCTGAGATGTTTTTATGTATACATGTGAAATGCATTACATTTCTATTTCCTTTCTTCCTAAAATGCCAGATCTCTGTCCCAATGTGCTGCGAAGGGACTATACGCAATTATTTTTGATTTTATGTCTGAAAGTCATAACGGAGATTCCCTCCAGTTTTTAAGACAGGCATTAAAAATTCTGCCCTTTTGTGAGAAAATATGGTGTGTTTTTTCTAAAGTATAATGACTAGGTTCAGTACCTGAGCATACAATATGAAGTATACGAAACAGGAATATAAAATTACAAGCCTACTGACAAATTTTGTTTCCATTCCTTTTACCTGAAAATACATAAAATTCATCAGTTTTGTGACTTCTGGCTCCAGAACTTCCACAGTCTTCTCATAAATTTCTACTCTGTTTGGCTGCTCGTTGCACTTGACCTGCAGTTAATTAAAGAGGCTGTTACAATTGGAACTTTCCCCAGTAAAGTCTCAGCAACTAAGATCCTGAGAAAATGCATTATCATCCTAAAGAGACAAACAAAGACAAAAACTTCGAGGTTTGGTAATCTTATGCTAATCTTCTAAGCTTAACTGTGTGTTAAAAAAAAAAAAATCTCAAGTTTTTCTAATACCTTACAGCAAGTAATTTAATTGTCAAACACCTCTGTAGGGTTAGAACAATGCTCTTTCCACATTAAGCCACTTGCTCAAAATCATGTACTAAAATAGGGCCAGAACTAGAAATTAAAACAGGTTACCTGACTTCCACTCTAAATGTTTAAACCACAGGATAAGCCTTCCTTGCATTTCAGTATAAAAATAATTGCATTACGAATTCCTTATAAAGGAAGGAGTCAACTCACGGTAATAATTTTGTTTGGTTTTCTGATGCCTCTTAATATTCCTCCCACCGCTCTCCTGTACAGCCATTCCCAGACACTTGAAGCTGACTTGTGCTCTATTCACAGCAGGGGGTTTTTGTATACAGATCAAGAAAGCACTACCTGGTTCTGACATTTAGAAAGTGGCTATCTAGGAATAGTAGTGTCTAGAAACTTATATGTTTAACCTGAATGTAATTGTAACATGCTAGTATTAAGATGGGGAGTGGGAAGGGCCCATTCTCTTGAATTAAATGCTGGCCTCAAGCAGAAGTTTTCCTTTTAAAGCACATTACCCCTATACTACTCTTGAACCAAAAAGCAAGACTGACACAAACCCCATGAGGTATTGCTATAGATGCCGTATAAAAAATTAAGTTCAACTGGTCCCCAAGTGCTAAAAGACACTGTTCTACAGCATGCCCAGCTTAACAATTCAGGAATCAAAGCAGACTCCATTTCCAATCTCACTAACAAAGCTCTGTGTAGCTCCACACTAAACCAGGGCAGAAGTTCACATGTTGCATGACAGTACAGTTTTCATCCATTACCTGGGGAATGGCTCTTGAGCAGCTTCTCCACGTGTATAACATGATTGCATATTCCTGACCCTCTTCTAGCATTTCATTCTGTAGGGAAGACAATATAATTAGGCATTATAATACAAAAGGATTATATCCACGTGTCTTCTGTCATTCCAAACCCTTGCCCAAATGAACTTATTTCTCTTATCAGAATACATATGTATAAACATACATATTGCACGCTGAATGACACATCATCATTATTATCTCCCCAGATCAGACTGGTTTATGTGTTGTTCTTTCTCCCCAAAACTAAAGACACTGTGATCTGTAAGTATAAAAATGTGAATCTTGTGGTGGGGGAGGGTGATGGGATGGTGTTTATTTTCCTTTTTAAATTCAGGGACTGCAGATGGAATTGTCAAGGACAAAAGAGTCAGCACATGCAGAGCAATTTTTTTTATATGGCAAAAGAGAGGTACAACAATATCCAGACAATCAAAACAGGTTAAGGAGTAACCATATAATTTTAAAAGTAGATTGATATAAACATACATCATCATTTTAAGTAGCACATAACCAGGTGCTTTATCTGCCCATTCTATCACTTGTGAACCGGCCTCTAGAATTATAAGACATATTACTCCTCATTTTCCAAGAATGCCATGAAAGAAAGGAACCTTTGAACAACATTAGTTGCTCAAGAGGAAAGACAATTTAAAAATTTTTTAAGAAGTGTGCTTGAAAAAAAAGAAAAGCCACACACTTTTTCATCTTCCTTCCTCCTGGAAGTATTGTAGGTACCCTGTTTTCTGTGACCATAATTGTTACAGTGAACTGCAAGAAAACACATTCCTCTCCTTTCATTCTAGGTAGTACAAAAATGTATAATGGAAGATCTACTTACCATGCTAGAATGGACTGTAGCTTGCTCAATGTATCTTGCAATGCCAGTGACAAATGCATTTCTGTCTTCAAAATTAGTGTTGAAGTTTGGCTGCAGAGAAAGGAAGACATGGAATTACATCTTAGGTAGCAGCATCTCTCCTATGAAGGAAAACTGAGCGACCTGGCATTTTTCAGTCTGGAGAAGAGAAGGCTCTGGAAGACCTTATAGCAGCATCCAGTCCTAAAGGGGTCCTGCAAGAGATCTGGAGAGGAAGTTTGTACACACTACTTTGTCCTGCAGTGACAGGTTTTGAGTAGGTAGGTTTTGATTAGATATTAGCAAGAAATTATTGACTATGACGTTTTGATTAGGTTTTGATTAGATATTAGCAAGAAATTATTGACTATGAGGGTGGTGAGACACTGGAACAGGTTGCTCAGAGAAGCTGTGGCTGACTCATCCCTGGAAGTCTTCAAGGCCAGGCTGGATGGGGCTTTGAGCAATCTGGTCTAGTGGAAGGTGTCCCTGCCCATGGCAAAGGGGTTGGGCTAGATGATATTTAAAGTGCCTTCCAATACAAACAATTCTAAGATTCTATGAAAAGAATTTTTATTTATATTGCCAATATCAACACACTGATTTTGGGCAAAACACGCTCTTTCTTAACAGCAGTGGGAAATCGAAAAACTTTTTTGTGACAAAATACCTGGTAAAGAAGAGATGACGGTGGGGGCTCAATACATGGTTGCTGATCTGGCAATGGTAATTCCTCCAAGAGATCCACATTGGACAAGGCATCCTCCAGAGTTACTTGGGCAGTCATTTTGCACCTGGTTAGAAAATATAGATATGTATACACACATAGATATAACTTTATATGTATTACTATATACACAGTGAACAAATGAGTAACGCAAAGAGCAGGGAACTATTTCTATCATGGGAAATGGGAAGTTTCCCTTCAACCAAAATGGAAGGGAAACAGTCAAACAGAAACTCAGCTTTAGAATACAAGTTTAAATAAAACTTTTGAAACTAACACCCTCATCCTTACTTTTAGGACTTGAGAAATGCTTCCCTTCCCCCACTACTGCACACCAAAAATAGAGGAAATTGCCATGATAATCTCCACAAACCTTCAACTGCTGCCACTGCAGGGGGTTTTGAACTAAGAACAGCAATGGGAAGAAATCTGGGCAATTTATGACCAGTGACTAAGCACTGGAACAGGTTGCCCAGAGAAGTTATAGTCTCCTTCACTGAAAGGAACTGTCAACAACTGTCTGGATGCAATCCTCTGCCATCTGCTCCAGGATGACTCTGCTTGAGCAGGAAGGCTGGACCAGATGACCCACTGTGGTCCCTTCCAATCTGACCCATTCTGTGATTCTGTGAAAACTTAGGAAGAAAACATGGGGTGGGACAACTCAGTCATCCACTTTTGTATAATGAGCTACTCATTTTCTTCAGTGGAGTGAAAAAAATACTGATTTTTAAGATAATATCCCTAATCAAGATGTCTCATTTTTGCAAGTTATTTTTCCCAATTTACCAAAAAAAAGCCATACACCTGTGGTGCAAGGAGCAGCTGAGCACTGCCTTCAGCTCTAACCAGGAGGGAAGGAAGACTTAGCACCTACATCCCAGAGCAGGTCCCTGGGATGTAGGCGCTTGGCATGTGCCATCCCCACATACAGGGAGGGTACAAGCAGATCCTGATGCAGCTGTGACAAAAACTCACTGCAAGACAGCTGGTATGGGCTGGTGAGCCCACCACTCACTGCACTTCTATTGGCCTGGCAGAAACACCTCCTCACTTTCTTTTGCCTAATTATAGATTCCTGGGGAAAGACCCACAGAAACAGCAGCTTTACCTCCAAGGAAGGGCTCAGCTGACAAAAAAACCAGAACCAAAACCCAAACCAAAGGAGAGGAAGCAACCAGGAGTGATCACCTATCTATCTCCAGAGACCAACCCTGTATACCAAGCCATTGTTGCAAAGCTACTGTTCCACATTTGGAGAGAGCGTGCCAACGACTTTATAAACAAACAACAGTCAACAGAAAGATTCAGAGGCCTGTTTCTTCTTGAAAGCCCAGCCCAAACCTTGTTCCCAGCCTGAGCATTTGAGTTTTTGTTACAACAAATAATTAAACAAATGCCCATATTGTGCAATTTGTGATCCTTGCCAAAAAAAGGATGAAGGACTCCACCAACAGGAGTGCTGGCTGGCAAACCTGTGCCAGGATGCTTGCCCAACACCTGCCTACACCCAGATCAAGCTCCAACACAAGAACCACAATTATTCTCAAATTAGAGACCAGCAAAGAATGTGGTGCCCTCCCTTCGATAAATGAACACATGCCAAAAAATTCCACAGCTGGGCAAAAGTGCTGTGAGGAGCTCAGACTGAACAGCTTTACCCTAGAGGAAATGGAGAGTGTTGCAAGTAAGTCAGAACATCTACAGATGAGCCTATCTATAGGCACTCTATATATGAGTCTGAGTATTTATAAATCAAGCTTTAGCTAACAAAGAAAACAGTTTAACTGAGAGGCTCCTTCTGACTTGAAACTTCTCTCCCTCTTAGCCTCCCTGTCAAAATAGAAAGGCCCAGTTGTACAGCTGCTCTGGAATGTGGCAGTGGTGGGACCCATAGCCCTCACCCCACAGGACAGGCAAATGGGCACAAAGTATTGGCTGCAAGAAAGCACTACAAAAAATGTTCTAAAGTCCACTGCAAAAAATGGCCAACATTCTACACCAAAAATTACTGCAACTATCTGTGTAAAGGGGAGGTGTCACTGAGTGCAAGGAAAGTATCAACACCCTTGCCCAACTCTCCCCAGTCCACACATCTTCCTTCTCCTCCTAAAAGATGGTCCACCAACTACTTGGGCCCCTGCCGTAGAACAGAGCCGGGCATTCATAAGAGCCAGGCTCCTGACTGGTGCTTCTTCAGCACTACAAGAGAATAATCTGAAGATGTGGCCCATACATCCCAATTCTAAAAGCACACCTGCGTGCTTTTGGCCTCAATATTTACAGCTGCACAGGAGCAATCCTCCAGCATCAGCTTTCTATGTTCAGACTGTGAAACATTAGACTATCTGTGGATATTTTTTTAATACTTAGAAAACAATTTAAAAATAAAACACAAAATCCCAGCTGACTTACAATTACATCTATTTAATAGGCAGGTCTGGGAAACCTTCACTAACAGGTCAGAGGCACAAGTAAGAAACAAAAGCTTCCTGCTGCCCTCTGGGTTGTGGAAAGAAATACAAGAAAGAAATTTTTTTAAGCCCTTCAGCATGATTTCCCGAAGATTAGCATTTTTCAAAGCAAGAAAACAAAAGCCATTGGGCACAGACAGTTGCAAATGTCTTCTTTGCTCGCTGACAGCTCTGCTTTGCAGCTTTGCCAAAGGTATCCACATGCCTGGTGTTTTGTTGGCCAAGTTCAATGTCCCTGTTCTCCAGCCTTTGTACTCCAGTATCTAGCAAGACATGAAAGAGGAAGCAGCTCCTTCCTGCCCAACTTTGACACATTTGCAAACGTTGCGAGGGCGTGATTCACGTTTCCCCTCTGCCCCCCCAGAAGTGAGCAGAGGTGGTTTGACAACAGCAACAGCAGGGGGACAGCTGGATCTGGTTCAGGGTTTTTTTCCCCTTCTTTATCTTTGTTGATTAAAACAAGCTGCAAAAGACGACAGCTGTTTCTCAGTACAATGATGAAGGGCTGGTAAAGCCAGAATTTTTTTTCCCTTAAGCCCAGAAAAATTAATCTAAGAAAAGCTAAAATTCCCAAGACACAATTAGACAGCTTTACCTCCTTAAGAGTAATGAGTTTTTAACAGCTGAAATTACTGGGCAGGGGACCTAATACTTTAACAGACTCCTTTTTGCCAGAGAACATAAGAAACTTCAAAGGCCTACTTCAAAAAAAACCAAGTCTGATTAGGAATTTACATAAATGAGGACAGACTAAAATGCTGTAGTCATACTCATCACTATAGTTATACTAGTAAATTTAGCCAAGCTGTGAGAATTTATTTCTTACTAAATTCCTACAATGCTGTGTTTTCAGTTCTGTACCCACATGAGATTTTCTAGGACAGATTTTCTCAGGTAGAAGACATGTTGGCATTACATCTCAAACATCTTTTTCTTTTTGGTATCTTTGGATTATAATCCATAATTACAGTACTAAAGTAAAAATGCACTCCAAGAACATGTTTTCCTGGCTGTACACAACTTAATTAGCAAACATTCAACATTTATTATCCGACATCCTCCCTTGAGGAGAGAGAATCATATACACCAGCAAGCTGTTTTGCTAAATTTTGGTGTTTGATGAGCACACACAGCTTTCTAAGCAGGGGAGAGCAACATCTGTACTGATTCTCAGTTCCTTTTTCTGGATTTCAAAGCAATAAAATCCCTGTCACTAAACAAACTTCAGCCTTACAGTACCAAGTCCCACTATGTCCAAGGATCAGAGATACCGGTTTCAGGGTTTGGGGTTTTTTTAGTATGTTAGTGCAAGGCCACAGACTTGCTTAAACTAGGATATCCCTCTTTTTCTTCAGTTCCGAAGGAGATGAGCACCACATGGCCCTGACCTGCTCAGAAGAGCTCGGTGCCACGGAGAAGCTCACTGAGCTGCCTCTATCCCATTTTGTCCATGGGAAAAACCAAGCTAAAAGAAGGAAGCTCCTTCAGCATTATTTACATTTTTATTGAACTTCAGAACTGGATTATGACTAAAACATATTCACCAAAAAAGAGCTGGCAATCTTTTTTCAATGTCATAATTCTGTGCAATTGCTCACAGCCATGGAACTGCATGGTAAGCAGTGCCCTGTACACAACATTGCATTGATATTTAGAAGAGATGATTGTCAGTCCTACTGGAGATACCATTTCCACATCTCTATCCTTACAGAATCATGTCCAGGTCTTTCCAGAAGATTTGTATTCTTAATTACAAGCGTTTCAGACAACAGCCAGCATGCATCTCTCAGCCACGCTCTTTTGGGCCTCCTGAAGCTTCAGATTATTTGGAAGAAAATACAAATGGGAACAAATTACAGGAAAAAGTGTTTTGGACAAAAAAAAATAGAAAACTGACCAGAAGAAATAATAGGTAAGGACTGAGAAAGCAGAGAACAGAGAAGAGACCATTCATTTCAGAATCACTGTGAGAGAAAGGATTGCTGTAACTATTTTGTTCTCAAACTTAAGGGTAAAAAAAAAAAATCCCCCAAATTCTAGAGAGTTAAGTACCTATAACAACAAGTTTTTAAGCTTTCTTTCAGTGACAGAGTTAAGTGGGACAGATTATTCACTAAAGAAAAGATCAAAAGGCAAGTCGAGTGCTCAGCCTATAAATAGCCAAAACAGGAAAAAATATGCTTGATGATACAAGACAGTTCTTACACATGTTCAGCAACAGTGCACACAATCAAACAGATCTAACTTGTAGCTAGCAAACAAAAAATAAATAAATATGGATAAAGTGAATGAACTTTGGTAACTGCACCCTCACTGAGATCTTATAAATGCAGAAATTACCACACAGTTCCTCTTTAGCCTCTGGCCAAGACTTCCCAGAAACATCCTCCAATGGTCATATGAATCTATCCAGCTGAGATTCAAAAAGACATTGATTCCCAACATACAAGTTCTACCTCAAATAACTGTGTTTGATGATATCTACTTACTGGTGAAAAATAAAGCCCTTCACCACAAAAGTTATCAGATGCAATATTATGGCTCTGTTAGACCAGATTGGGAGATTATGAGGTTGGTATCATGTTACCACAAAACATTTTAAATACCCCAAAAGGTATATTGAATATCTTGAAAACACACAGGGAAATAATGGAAAGGAAGACCTCAGAGAGTACAAGTACGTACGCCATTTAAATTACTTGCAAACTGTCATGATCCCGTGTACTAGGATTGTCAAGTGAACATTCCCACAGAAAACTGATAAACAGTATAATTCAGTCCTTTAGTAATAAAAATAAAGGCAGAGAGTATCAAGCTACAGTGAAAGCAATTTTTCTTCAGAAGATTTAGACACAGCAAACATAGGCATTTACTTTATGACAATTCTTGCTTTACGTTTTGGAAGTCAGTGTAACAGTGTTAAACTTCCCTGAAATAAACAAAAATAATTAAAATCTTAATCCCATAATTGACAGGCATTTTGTTCCTTTGCCTCACTCACCGAAAAGTCTGACACCTTCTAAGCACCCTCACCTTGAAATCTCTAAGGATTTATCCTCACATATCCATCACAGTGGTAAGACAGCAGTCTTCCCACTTGAAACATGGTGGATTGCAATAGATAACAATCTGGAAAAGGATTTCCAGGTGTTTTTTGCTGTCAGCTCCTTACAGTACATGTTCTGGTATATTGCTGCATACTGGAAAGATCAGACAATGGGCACAACTGTGTCTATTGCTACAGCACGCTCATCTTGTGCCCTGAAAATTAAATTTGTATGGAAAATGAAAGAAGGGTTTTATTGATATTATAGCACAGGAAAGATCTGAGTGAGCAGTCAGTGCTGTGGATAATACCACGTGGATCACACATGCATATGCAGCAATCAGCCTCACCACCCAGGGCAGACAAGGTTCATCTCATTTAGGCAAGAGCTCAGCTGTTCAGGGACGATGACTTCCTTCTAACATTAACCTCCAATAAAAATAAAAGTATAAAAGAGACAGTGATGTAAAGGAATGCATTTTATTCAGCTAAACTTCAGCTGCACTACCAGAATGTCCCCAACAGTCTGAGAGCAAAGCAAGTGTCTTCGTCCAGCTGGGTCTTTATGCTGCCCTGGCACGAAGTGCTGCAGCAAGCTAGGAGGGGTAGATGAAAAAGTGTTGGATGAAATAACTTCGCTTGAATCACTCAACCCACTTTTCAGACTGACTCTGAAAAAGGTGCTGTAAACTGAAGCATGTCCCATCTGCTCCTGAAGGAACATCCCCATGGCAGTCACAACAGAGCAAACCTCTCCTGAAGTCCTGTACTCTTCAGAGCAGCCCAACTACTGCTATTGACTCTTCTGACAGACCCTCTCTCTCCCTGCCCCAAACACACATCCCACCAGCTCTGGCTGGCACTTGGCCACGTGGGAAGGGCTGAATGGGATCTTAAATACACCTCTCAAAAACAAAACACCAACAAAACAAACAAACAAAAAATAACAGACACACAAACGTGTGCATGCACACACACAAAACCACAAAAAAACCCCAAAACAAAAAAACCACCAACAAACAAAATTAAGAAATTCTCCAAATCTTTTAACCTCATTTAACCACAAGCCCACAGAAAACTCAAGAGTTTAAATGAAGCATGCATCCATTCAAAATGCAGATAGTTACACGTCAAACAGCCTGAAACAGTCCAGGAAAAACAAATCCTATGGTTGTCATAACTGCAGGGCAAGCTCCCAGCCCTCAAGAGGAGAGTTTGGGGCCCCTGTCACAAAGGGTTGGATCAGCAGTTCTGGGATGCAGCTGGCAGCCAGGGGCCTCACACCATGCTCTGAGCTGGGATCAGCAAAGCCTGACTTGCTCGAGCACAGCTTCTGTCTCTTTCCCCATGGCAGCAGAAGTTACCACAGAACATTCAGAGACCTGGGAGTGCAAGTGAACAAGTGGGACAAGCAGATTTGCTGAGCACACCCCACCTCCCGCTGCATCCTGGACAATGTAAGCCCTAGAAACCAGCATACATCCAACAGCAATAAACACACGCAAATATTAGCTCAAGAATGCAGCCCAAGAAAGCAGAGGGGATTTGGGACACACAGGGAACTGCTTTTGGTAAGAGCATTCTCTACGTGACCCAAAAAGCTCTCCAACACTGGAATTTTAAGTGGAAAAAATTATTTCATGTTAAAAGTATGGAGAGGGATCATGCCAAAAAGTGAGTTAGTTAAGGTGGAGTCTCAATGATCAACAAAAAATTGCTGGACTGCAGAAATTTTTGAATATTTTTCTTTGCAGACTGAAAAATGATGTTGGGAAGGGGTGCCACATGCCTTTTTGCAGGCCAATGGACACATTTTGTTTTTAAATAGATGCATTTGATCTCCAAGTGCTTGTACATGTTCCTAGGCTCAAAATAAGATAAAGAGGAAGCATGTCTACACTTTAAACAGCACTTCCTTTGGCATTGCTCGTCTTCTTTCCCAAGTCTGCAAAAACAGAATCTTTGAATCTTAAATTAAAATATAGTATCATATATAACAAAGATTAAAACTGCCATGCAATCCATTCATTGAAATATATATCCACATGAGTGGTTCTGCCTAAAATAAATAATTACATTTTAATATGAATATCAATATTAATTAATCATTTAAATGCCTTTTGCGTAAATAAAAAAATCAAAGCTTACCCTACTTGAAAGGACAGAATATGATGAAAATTAGGAAAACGCTATGCGCTGCAGTTAAAGGGGGACAAGAGAAACATATCATTTACCAAAAAAAAAAAAAAAAAAAGAGGGAAGCAAAGATATTCCACAGTCCTTGCACAGATGGAAAGAAATTCAAATGAAAGTATGTTTAAAAAGATGATTGAGTGGCCTCCTGAACTGGGGTCTTCAGGACCAACCTCAATAAACTCCATGACAACTAATGACAACATTCCCACAAGAATAGAATTGGTTGGCACAGCAGCAGAAGTTAAGTTTTATCCCTATAGCAACACATTTTCATGTTTCTTCTGTCCCACTGTGTCATTCTTCTATGCTACTGGATTGCAGAAAATAAATTAAATCATTTTACTATAGAGAAAATTTGATTCAATATTCTGTGTAATGTTCCTACTCAATTTAAACCATGAGATTCCAATCACAAAGGGCCCTTGTAATGGGAAGAGAACAAAAGGAATGGATTTTCTCTTCCAAGAACAGCACAACAATTACTAACATTCAATTTGATTTCAAACCTCCAAGATCTCTCTCAAAACCTCCCTTTTAGCTCTATTTTAATTAAATTTCAAACACCTCAGCTGTACAACTGCTTACCTATCAATTCAGACTGAACAGAAAACATTTTAACACCCTGATAGCTAAAGCACTTCAGAGAACAGCAGCACGATGGATCTTCTGTTTGTATGCTCTTTTTCTGTGCTCTGGACAGCACAATCTGCCTTTTTTCCAAGAGGATCAGCCTAAGATGTTCCTTTTGGGACTGGAGCTCCTCTTCGTTCCTAAGCAACAGATTTGCATAAGCTGAAGGAGCAAAGGAAAATGCTTTTCACATCATTTACTGGCCTGCCTGATTAAAGTAAAAGACAGAAGAAAGCAAACAGCAGCTGACAGTCCTTTGTGCAACAGATTTGACATACTGTTAAGCTTTCAAAAATACATCTGCAATTGGGATTTAAAAAAAAGGCTTAATAGGTGAAAGAGAGGAAAAAATTCCAGCACTGAATTATCCCATCCAAACATCATAGCAAGTCCCAGAAGAATGGCCATATAATGGAAACAATTAATTTAGTATTAGACTCTTACAGGGTGATGTGGCTCATTAACTGCTTTGCCTTGCTCTTGGATGGGTGCAGGGAGGAAAGCAGGCTTCCAAAGGCATGCACAGACCAGGGGGGAAACATGAGGCTAATAGCATGGATTTTTTTTTTTTTTTTTTTTTTTTCGTTTTTCAATTTCCCAAATTAAAAGCTCTTTGTGCTCAGTCACACCTGCATTTTTCATGCAACCCACACTGCTACCTGTCCAGGTCCTGTCCCCTGCAGGGAAGCATCCCAACAAGCAATCACCATCTCTTCCATTTCTTTGCATGAGCAATACCTGTGCTATGAGTGTGCAAACAAGGTTCAAGCGCTCAGTAACACACCAGTCTTATCACCTGGAAAACTGAATTCTGGGCAGTATCAGTAAGCAACAGCAGCACCACTAATGCAACCTACAAGCCACACTTCAGTGAATCAGTACTGCTCCTTCCACAGGATAATCAAGGTCAGAAGGACACCACTGCTAAGGATGCTGTCATGCAGCTGAAATGACACATTGACAACCAGGACTTAGAGGACAATCTGTTATGCTTGTCAGGTAACTTCCCTTCCAATGTCCTGGATGAATTCAAACACTTTCCAACCAAAGGAAGGTCTGACACTCTACTATCATCACATCAGGTTATGACTAGGGAAGTCTCAGGCTCTTTGGATGAAGCCTAGATTGAGACTGGTAAGTCATGGTAGTTCAGAATTGCCTTTCCTGATGCCTGCCACCAGGTTGGATCTACTAGCTACTCCTTTTTACAGCATCAGTAAGAAAACTCTCCCACAACTAGAGAACAGATTGTCACCCTAGCACTCCTGTACCATAGCACTAGGCTGGAGTCACTGTATTTTTGTTAGCAAGCCACCACAAGAGTGAATTTATCTTTTCCTGCCATGTTAGCAGCCAGCAGGAGCAGATGGATGAGCACATACTAATTCTACAGCAGCAGCATCTGTAGTGGACAATGATGCAGCAAATAACAACCAGGTATTTCAATGGGCAGTCTTGCCAATACTATGCATCTGCAGCATCATTCCACATCTTGAAGCTTTGGAGGGGAGATACAATTTCCTGATGTTAAAATATAGGAAGAAATGCTATCCCTCTGTAGGAATAGCATCAAGAGCAGGATGCACACACTTCCAAAATGGAAAATTAATTCTGTTCATTCCACTTATTTTATTTGAGAACCCATTACAATGGCATGGGAGAAGCCTAAGCCTCCAAAATTTACTCCAAAAGTATCCCACTCAGATGAACAAGGAGGGAGGGCCTGTAACTAAAGTTTCTCCCACAGCATGCAGCCCCCCCTGCAATGGCACTTGTGCTACAGGAATTCACAGAGGTTTGCTTTACCTAAATCTGAAGCCCAAGATATAAGTCACAAATATAAAAAAAAAATCTGCTGTTGGTGAGGCTAGATGGCTGAGAGGGCTTGTGCTGATTTACTAACTAATTCTTCCAGAGCTGAGTTAGTTCTGAGTGAAATAACTAATGTACAGAATAAATCCCCTTCTGCAAAATTTGGCCTCTCTTCAGACTGCAATGAAGTTAGACATTTAAGCATTGTTTCATTCTAGGTTAGGTGTGCTGACATCTGTCTTGCTACACTTATTTGCCCTTACCCTATTAATACTCTCTGGTATTACACCTTCTTGACCAACTCCCTCTCCTTCTCTTTTTCTGAGCTCTTTTCCTCTCACCAGTTCACTCCTCCCCGCCCCTGTTCAGTCCTCGGTTTGCTGCCATTTTTGCATTCTGCTGATGCTGTTCTCTCCTGCAGCTGTTCTCAACAAGCCTTTCTTCTGTACTTCTGTTCCTGATTGTTCCTGCTGCTGCATGGGTGGTAAGAAGCAATGCTGCACCGCAGTGCTTTGGATGAGAATGAAGTTTAGCACAGAAACTAAACACTAAAGCACAGCATTCACAGCATGATCAGCACTTGTGAAAAGGTCTCTCACTTCTTAGCAAAGGTAACACTCCCACTGTGAATGTTCTGCAAAGAATGAGAAAGGAAGCAGCAAGAGCAATAACCACCCCAGAAAGGAGAAAGGAAAGCATGTGCATAGAGTTAGCCTAGCTGCAGATGGAGTTAGCCTGGCATGGCTCAGACACAGCACCTTTATTCCTGGAGAAAGACTTCTATGACAGATTTGGCTGCCCTTTATATGTAGTGTAAAGGTAGTGCTGGTACTTTGATCAAGCAGGGCACACCTGTGTGCAGGGGCTGAAAGGAGCTGTGGATAGGGGGCTGAGGACCCCAGTGGATGGAGGACTGTCATGTCACAGGTAAGAGATTGAGCCACAAAGATGGAGAGAAAGACAAGAGTCTGGAGTCTTCAGATTCCCATCTAAGCAGCAACACAGTCCCTCAGCCTTAGACAAACTGTTTATTTAGAATCATAGAATGGCTTTGGTTGAAATGGACCTTAAAGACCATCCAGTTCCAAGTCCCCTTCCAATACAGCAGGTTGCTCAAAGCCCCATCCAACCTGGGCTTGAACACTTCTAGTGATGTGGCACCCACAGCATCCCTGAGCAGCCTGTCCCAGTGCCTCACCATCCTCACAGTCAAGAATTTCTTCCATATCTTTTAGCTAAATTTTGTCTCTTTCAGTTTGAACTTGTCATATCATTATAGTTCCTGATGAAGCATGTGAGTTCTTGAACTGTACCTTCATTTCACAAGACTGGAGAGAAATAAAGAAAAACATTGTTTTCTCAGGGGAGGAGAGGACAGCACTCTCTTCCTTAGCCCAGTTACAGAGATGGTTGCTCCAGGGTCAGTCTTACAGCTCCTCAGGGGAGACTGCTTGGCCGTGGCAAGGACACCCACCACACCACTGCTGGGGGCAGCTGTCCAGGCAGGGGCAGCCCCCCAAGTCTCCTTTCCACACTGCCTCTGCATTTTGCTTCCATCTTACAGCATATGCCCCCCAATGACATGACAGACATTAATTATAGCTAGTGGGTTTTTCAATGCAAGTCTGCAGCTGAAGCTCTGGCTTCAGCGTTGCCTTATTTTGAGTTTAAAAATTGAACAAAGGCTTCAATAAAAATTTCTCTGAAACAGAGGCTGTCTGCTGTCATTCCCACTCCTTCCGTCTACCTGTAAGTACTTCGTAAATCAACAATACCACGCCCTCCACTTTCAGTTAAAAAGAATTTCACAGCTTCATCTGAAAAATAAATTGGAAGACATCATAGGCAAATCTGTATTATGCATGCTTAAAAGTATCTTTTTATTTAATATCTGAATCAGCAAAAGAATAATGTACAATTTTGCAAAATTACAGTCTTTAAAAAGAAAACAAAAAATCCCAAAACCAATAGGCTTCAAAAGCTGTTAAAAAAAATCTACCTCTATGTGCATTTCTGAGAGGAGAGAGTGAATCAGACAAGAAGTAAGTCACAGTTTAATAGTTTCTTTAAAAAACTAAGGAAATACTATGGGGCAGGGTAGAAGAGAAAACAGAAATAAATAAATTTTAGTTTCTTAAGCTCTCTTTTTCCTCTGAAAGAGCTCATAATCTGTAATATTTTATACAAGAAAATATGCAGTGTCAGTGAAAATTCATTCAAAGCTTTACGTCAGATTTCACCTGACAAGCATTCACATCTATCTTGAGCCATGTCATGACTGTCATGACAGTTTCTCTGAACCTCACATTCAGAATGTATAATTCAGTGTACTCTTCTTATTGATTTTATATCACTGAACACACTTAAAATAATTAGAGCTACACTGAAAGAAGGCTATAAATAGCTTCAGGTCAACAGCATTTTTATTTCCGGCCAACAAAGTGTCCATGTCCCTATCAGAATTAAAGTATTTTAAAGTGAAGTACAGCACTAACTAGATATTTTTATCTAAACCCTGGAAACAAATCTCTTGTATATGTGCAGTGCATAAAACAAGCATCTCCAAAAGCACCTTGTGTAATTTGCACAGCTGGAATTACTGCTTAGCATGCCAGCTCTCGAGACTCACGTCCTAACATAAAACCAAAATACTGGGTTTTAAATGTTTGTTTCTAAAACCAAAAGCATAATTTAATTTTTTTCTTTTACTGCAGAATATATCAATCCATAAGAACATTACTGAGACTCAACCCTGCTAATCATTTGCAGAGAATATCATCTAGTAAGCGTAAGTCTATACACTGCCTGAATTCTTAAGATGCCTTTCAGAGGAGGGAGGGGAGGAGGATTGGCTTTTTTTTTCCTCCAAAGGAGCAAGCATGGGCCTTAAAGGTTTGTCACTCTACTACCTCCTGACCAGCACTCATCGAAAGCAGACCTTCAAAAACCAGCTATGTGAAAGGCTTGCTGAAACACAGACTCTTACACTAAAACTATTTCCCAGTATCTAGTTTAAGCAAAGAGAAATCATACAAGTTCACCTCACAAATAGCCACTTTGTAAGCTAGGAGCTTACTCACAAACCACGAAAAGGAGGGTACCACAGCCTGCTGCCCCTGCATTTACCTCTGATGAAAGCAAGAACAGAAGTGCCAATTCCACACGTTACCTGATTACTTGAAACAAGAAAAACTTTAGTAAAGTTAACAGGTAGAACCTCCCCTCTTGTGGAGGACACTCACTTTAAGCTCTGCCTATGCCAGAGCACCTGTCCTGGCATACACAGCACCACAGAATAACCACCCAGTTCAGGAGCTACCATGTTCACTTTTACTTCTCTCTAGTCACTGAGAAGAGTATAACAGGGATCTCATAGCATGATTTGCAGGGTTGCAAATTCACAGCAGACTACAGCTGGCTAAGTCCCACACAGGGACTTAGCCAGCCCAACAAGCAGCTCATTTAGCAATGAATGGATTTCTACCCCAAGAACCCTCCCTGAGCTCACCAGGCCATCAGACTGATGCTTTGCTGGGGTTCCTGCCAGCAGGAGCAGAGGTCTCGCAGAATGAAACAGCTACAGAAAATGCAGGGAAGGCATATGACAGCAGGACACAAGTGCTGCTCCTCAGGAGCAGGGACCACCACCATCTCTCAGATGGGAAGCTTGGAGAGATGGGCTCCCACTCCAACACCCTGAGCCAGATCTGTGCCCAACTCAGCTGCCCACAACCTTAAATCACCTCTCCCGCAATGGTCTTTCTGTAGAAAGGCTACACAACTATAAATTAAACTGCTGTCTGCTGCTGGCCAGCCTGAGGGAAAGGGGACTTCTTCTGACACAGCAAATGCCTGATGATTATTTGTGCCATACCCACCTTTACAACAACTCCACTTTTTACAGTTTAAGTCCAAGATAGCCACTTTTCTGCCAAAACACTGAACTGGGTGAATACCGGATTTTCTTCACAAATACACATATTTGTGAGTGCACACATATCTACAGACGTAAGAGAGGTAGACAGTAAGCAGTACATACTGACCCAGAGACAATCTTTTAAGTCTTACAAAGAAAACAAGCTTCAGGATTTTTGCCAGTGTGTTTATAAGAGACAATGAGCTACCCAAAAGATCTTATAACATTTTTGGTGCCAAGAGATGGAAAGATTATCTGCTATTTTGCACCCTCTCTCTTCTTGTAGCAAGTCTCATCAATGCATCATACATTAATTTTACCACCAGAAAGGCAGTGATGTGGATTAATGGAATTACGCTTTAACAAAGCAAATCAATACGCACTCTGTTATCAGTATTACACAGCAAAGTGTGCCCCTGAGCCCTACTAATGTCAGCCTCTAAGGGCAGATGGGCAGTAAAAAAACCTGAACTGACGTCTGTAGCTTAAAATACAAAGCACCATTACCAAGCTCTCAGTGAATTTTTGTAGGTATACAGTCATATTTCAGAATGTTGAAATGTCCTTCTTTGATTTTACTGCCTCAGTTCCTCACACGAGCACAAAAACCAGGACAAAGGCTTTTATTTGTTGTGTATTCAAATAACAATGTAGCCTAAAAGTACCCAGATGCCCTTCAAGAGTAAGGTCTGTCAGGGCGACTTGTAACAAAGTATATGTTCTAAATATCAATAATTTACAACTCTGTTACATTTACTACTCCTCCTTTGCCTTCATCCCTGAGAACACGTTCATAGGCAAGCTCAGGACTGTTCAAATGAATCACATTCCCATGCGCATGGATGGATGCACCTCGAACCACTTCACTGGCCATTCACGCCTGGGTTGTGCCAAGCTCCTGTAGCATCTCTAGGTAAACAAACACTTAACTTGGTTCAAGCATAATTGCTTATTAAGCTGGGACTTGCCACAGTGGCTGCAGTTATTTAAAAATGTATAAACAGTGGAAATTCAGAAGCTCACACAGTCACCTTTTCAAGAGCAGTGAAGTCAATCGCACAGCTATTGCCCGACTCACCAGGGTATAACTCACTGCCCAACATTCAAGTTTACTTTACTTGTTGGTACAGCAAAGGAACCACTTGAAGAACTTGCCCCGAGAACACAGAGCAAAAACTGTAAAATGAAACTCACTTGACATGCATATAAATAGGCATGGAAATTATATTAAAATTAATTTTCTCCTGTATAGTATTGCAAGCAACTCTAGCAGCTTTCAGGCCAGAGGATGAATACAACTGATTCCACAAAAAAGAGCTTTGTGGGGATTTTTTGTTTCATCTTTTTGTTCCAACCTCGCAGGTCAACTCCAACTACTCTGAATTTTCCACCTCAACCTGAATATCTTGGAAATCTTTGAGAAACAAAATTTAAAATAAAAAAGTCAAATGATTCTGACAAGAAAGTTACAACTATATTTTAAAACCTACTCTTGCGAACAAGCCACCTTCCAAGACAATTCTCTCCCAGAATGAATAAACAAAGCATTAACCAAAACTTAAGGAGTATTTATCAGACAAACGTCTAACACTGAACACATAGCTGTAACAGATATCTGGTAATTACTTAATTATGCTATAAAGTCAATATAATGGACCAACAGAATCTGTTGGTTTAAGCCCCAGGGACAATTTCCATCTAAGGCAAACTGAAGAAACAAGAATTTTGTTAATGAATGCTTTGAATATTACAGGTACATCACTAAAGGGCTACCAGCTTTTTTTATAAGTCACACATTCAGAAGTTAGGAATTGAAAAGTCTGAATTATTTGTGGAATATTCTCTTTCTTATACAACAAATTTTCTTAATTTTTTTAAACAACTTAAGATCATTTGGCTCCATTTAAGTCTGAATGCTGTGATATCTATTAAGGGAGAAATTTCAAATTAGCAGAGTTGAACATATTTCAAACACCACTCCACTCTCCTCATCAGGACCCTCAAGAGAAACTGACAAACGCAAGACCTGTAAATCAAACAAAGTCTTACCCACCTTCAAGCAGGGAATTTGCAGGATGGGAGTATTTGGATATTTTTCTAAGACTCTGAAAGGTGTATTCTCAAAATAAATAAATTAGCTCTGACAACCTAAAAAGTCGAAGCACATTAGAGGCATTCCATCAAGAGCACAGTCCCAGACAAAACAAAAGAAAAAAAAAGAAAAAAGAAAAAAAAAGAAAAAAGAAATAAAAGAAAAAAGAAAAAAGAAAAAAAAGAAAAAAGAAAAAAAAGAAAACAAAAAGAATTCCAAGCTGCTGCAAAGAAAGACTGCTGTACATTTCTCAGAGGGCAAGCCAAGGAAGCTTTGATGATACTGGGGCTAAGCCTCCCTGCTGTATCCCAATGCTGTACAGACTTCTTCCAAATTCCTCCTCCATCCTCCTGGCAGCTACAGAGACAACTGGCTGCTGACACCAGCCAGACTTCACAGACCATTTGCCTGAGAAAGCTTAAACAGCCATTTATATTAGAACAGGAGAAACTTTGTGTTTACAAATGTAAAGAAGTTTTTTAAAGGTAAAAGCGAGACTTCAACGAAGTCAAGAATCAGAACTTAAGTAAGGAGTAGCAATGCTTTTTCTATCACATAGCTCAGACGTTCTCTGAACAGAAAACAGTTTAAGTACAATAAATAAAAACGTAATTCAGAGATTGCAGAATTGCATTACAGTATTATTAGAAATACAATTTTGAAAAAAAAGAAAAAAACACACTACCCAACAACACTGCATATGTATATGTATGCGTTCAGTATGCTTATTATAATAAAGTTATGCCAAATAAGTAACTGGAATGCAATAAGGACTGGAGTCGCTCATTAGCCTAAGCTTTCCATTTCCCACAGTTTACAGAAAAGCCTGGTATGACCTTCTAATTAAGAAGAAATTCCTCCAGCTAGCTTTCCTCCTCCTCCAATACACGCTCTCCAGCCAGCACTTCAGGCAGACTGGCTATATCCCACAAAGACAACTTCCTCCCAACAGCCTTCCTGGCACAAACAACCATTTACATGTCTAAATGCTACTCCAAGCTGCCATCAAACAGCGCAAGAATAAAAATCAAGGCAATGGGAGCCTACTGAAAGGCAAAAACGATTAGCAGAGATGTTGACGAACTACAGGAATACTCAGATGAAGGGCACGTCTGTTTTCACCTTTGCCCATTAGAAGGGAGGGATGGGGTAGCAGACCATCCGTCTGGGGATTTTCAAGCTTATACTGCTGCTGCTGTCACTACAGCATGGTTATTCTGACTGGATAATTCTCAGCTTCCTCATGAGGAAGTTATTCCACGTCCTTAGACAGACACTATATACCACCTCTTTCCTCTGAAGAGGGGAATGAACCTCCATAGGGCTTTCTACTTTTATTTCTTCCTCATCTAGCCCACTCCAGGACAGCCTGAGAGGCAGAACTCTGACCACCCGAGTGCTGCAGATACACGGTGTGTATCACGGTGCAGATCTCACGCGTGAGCGAGAACAAGCAAACCCCACAGCCAGAAACAAAAACTAAAGCGGGGTTGAGGTAACCACCGCTGCGGGACGCTGCCCCGCCTGAGGGCCCGGCCGAGCCTCCGCACGACCCTTGCCGGGCACCGCCCGAGCAGCGGGACCCCGCGCCGGGGAGCCGCAGATAGCGAGCGGCAGGATAAATAAACCCCAGTAAGCGTGTGGGGCTCGCGGTTAGCAGCGACAGGGCCGCGGCGGGGTTGCGCAGCCGCCCGGCCCCGCAGATGAAGCGCCCAAATTCGGGGGAGGGGGCGAGGGTGCCCGGGCGGGCCGGGAAGCGCTGCTCACCCGCTCTCCGCCGGCTCCCGGGAACGGCGCTGCCCGGCGGCGGCAGGAGCCCGTCTGTCTGTCTGCCTGCCCGCCCGCCCGGGGGCTCCGCTCGGCCCGGCTGCCGAGGGTGGCGTCGGCCCGGCGGCTCCGCTCCTGGGCCGCGCCTGGCAGGGAGTTTCCTGTGTGAGTCACTTCAGCCGGGAGTTGCGCAGGGAAACACCCTTCCTGCCGCTCCAGCTCCTCCTCCTCCCGCCTCATCCCAAACCTGCCGCCCCTTCCCGCCCCCAGCAGGCTCCAGCCCTGGCTCCTCCTCCTCTCGGAGAGCCGGGAGTGCGTGCTGGACTGGCCCTTCACTTTTAATGAAAGCCACTTTTTCTGTGCCCTATACGCGGGGAAATCTGTCTGTCGGAACACAAACCTACGTCCAGGACAACCGTGCCCACTCGTACAAACCACAGACGGTGTCATCCGGCGCCCGCCCCGGCACCACGGTAGAGAAAACCAGCGCCCCAGGGGCACCGGGGTCGGCAGTAACAAGTCGGGGGGAGCGTTTCCCACTTCCCAGCTTTGGTAGCATGGCGAGGGAAAGACACCAGCCGTAAGGATGAAAGAGCTAACCTTAAAGAATCAAAGGGGAGCGCGTGCGAAACCCATTTAAACATCCTGCAGAGGGTGCTCATGCCTGTGGTGCTTGTATCCGAAATAACCACACTTCATCGAAATCAAAACCATTAAAAAATCAGGCTGGTAGCTGTTTGACAACCTCCCACATTCACTTTTCTGTAAACGACACCAAATATATGTACTTTCTAATTTTAAAATTTCCTTACTTTTTTCCATGCAGTGTTCTACCCTTCAAAGCTCAGCTTTACTTTTTATCTGTTCAAGATTCCATCTAATGAACTTGATGCTGCATCACCAAATCAAACTGCCAGTTCTTTTTCACTGAAGTTCGTCAAGATTGCTCTTTCCAGCCACTATTTTATGGCAGAGAGAATCCACCAACTACTCCATGTAGGGGATGGTCATCTGAGAGCATGGGAACTTCCATATAATTTTTCATCAAAGCCTATTTGCTTGTATTTGTCCGCTTCAAGTCGCATCCAACATTTACTCTTGAAAATCCTCTCTAATCATCAAACTGCACAATATTGCCATAGCAAGCACTTTTAAGTCTCTGTTTTCAATAGTTGTTCAGGGGACACTATGCTATTAATAATTTTTGTGCTGAGAACAGAATTAGTGCTTTACTTCAATTATTGATTGTTGGGTTTTTCCCCAAAAAGTTTGCACTGCATAAAGTTTCTTTAAATAACCTTTATGTAATAGCATCTACAAGAAAGCCTTTGAAGAGTAGGGATAAGGTGCTAGACCCTCAGTTTTCATTATTTCAAGTGTGATCTAATCTAATTATTTCACCGTTTCTATATCATCAAGAATTTCCACAGCTTGTGGAGAAGTTATGCACTGTTGCAAAATGTTATCATTACCATTTCATCATATCACAGACACACCTTCACAGCCATTTTTTCCCCTAGTACTGCAATATAGTCTTTTCTATGAAACAAGTAATTTTCTAGGACATGGCTGCTATTCTTCTCTGACTGTCTGTATATACTAATAAGCATTTTGAGTGCATACATCAAATGACTTCATTTCAACCATCACAGCTCCTTATCAGCCTAACTTCTTAACCGAGCTCAGGCAAAAGTGTAAAATGCAACCAGAGCTGGACGCTTCAGTTTCTAAAGTGACAGCTGATTGTCACCAGTGTAATCCATCCTATGCCCTTTTCTGCAAACCACACTTCAGACAAGGAGCTTGGTAAGTAAATAACTCACCTTTGTAAAACAGGATTGGTTTTGTTTCCTTGTCCTGATCAAGGGCAAATTCAGAACAGCCTTGTCTTAATGCAACCACTCGGCCTGCATCAGCAATGAGACATCTGTTACCAGGCCACACCAGAGCAGCAAGGACAACAAAGTCAAACACTCCCTGTGAGATCTGATCAACAGCAGCTTGCCCCCAGATGGGCAATACTTCATAGTCTGCCAGTCTGTCCCAAGCAAGACCACCACTGCAGCTCCCCTACTTGCCAAAAGCCAGCTGATGCCAAGACCAGCTGCTTTGTATGAAAGCAAGACACTGCCAAATGGCACCATCCCGTCCAGCAAACAACAGCTTGTCCTAAGGACTGGCTGATGCTCCAGATCTTGCTATCTCCATCCAAATAACTGAGTGGGTGAAGGAGCTGCTTCTCCACTGCTGGAGCAATCTGCTTTTTATTAGCATTCCTATGCTCCAGTTTATAACAACCCATAAGAGCATTTTAAAAGGATGATGTTACACAGTATTTGAGATTTGTTTTGCTTTTCCTATTATTTGATACAGGAATTAGAGGACAATCACATTTTACCATCTGAATGTCTGTGGTCACATATAACATGTGGCACACCTGTCAGAACCATTTTAAGTGAGCCCACTTAACACCACTCCAGATGTCTGATTTAATTCTGTAATGCCCCCACAACTCCCTGCTCTTTCCACTTTAGTGGAACTTAAGTAGTGCAGTGACAGTACTTGATTGAAGACATTCAGCAGGTCTTCATGGCCTGCTTCTCCTTCTACTGTATTCACCCTTCCCAATCATCCCTGCCACACCGAACACAGGCCTTCCAGGTGTAGCTAAAGATACATGTATCTACATAGTTCCAATCAAGCCACTAACTGATACCCTAGCCACTGGAAGTTACGTGTGGTTTTTACCAGACCAATGGCTAGACTTAAGGCAATTTGAGATCCTTTCTCGGGTGGAATTTATTTTAACCTGATTTTAACCCATGCCTGTCAACAATCTTTAGGAAGATCTGTAACACTGATGTATCATGCTCCTGGCAATTTATGTACCCTACACCTAAACCACACAAGTATCAGATAATATGGTACAAACAAGCTTAATGCAATTGTCTGAAGACTAGATAAAGCCTTTTTTCAAGGCACTATGCTACAGGACAGCCACAGGTCTACTTCCTGAATTCCAGCTAATTTCACTTTATTTTTAATTTCTTTCTTTGGGTTTTTAAGTATTTATCCAAAGGCAAAGATAGAATCTTTTCCAGCAGCCCACAGGATTACACAGAAGAGTTTCATTCCACAGCAGCCAAAGAACTTCAACAGGAATCTTGTGGTTCTGCTACTCATTGTTTGCTACATCTATGATGGTGATGTTACTCTCTGGTTTTGCAGGTATTTTGGTGTTTTAGCTCAACCGCATATCTAGTATTCATTTAATTTTTCTTACCTGCTGAGTTCAGAGATTTTTCATCCTCAGAAAGGAGGTAACACAGGAAACTGTCATGACCTGACACAGAAAGGTATGACACACAAAATCATGACAGGCACTGACCACGATGACCTCAATAGGACATCATGCAAGAAAATAGGTAACTGCCAATAAATCAGTCTAAAAATTAAATTCAACCTCTGGCAACATATCAGCCACCTGTCCATATTTTAAAGAACTGGACAAGATTTTTCGCACCAGAAGTCAGCACAGATTTGTCATATGTGGCAAATGGTTTAAAGCACAGCAAGGCTACACAAATATGATATGCTCCCACAGTACACACAGTAAACCCATTGCTCCAGCTCCCAAGAGACAGGCCCCTATGCAGAGGACACAGCACTTGGGAGAGCTGAAACAGAGGAGACCAAGCAAAAAGCAGCATCTCAGCTGTGACAATGAGCAAAGTGAGAACCTGACCCACAGCAGGAAGCCAACACCAGCTACCTAAACACACAACTCCAACCAGGAGCCCTCCACTTCACAATACCTTCCTTACACAAATGCAATGTTCTGGTCACCCATACCTACCTTTAACTCCAGGAAAGAGATTACTACCCTGAAGTGCCCATGTCTGCCAAGAGCACAGCTGACAACAGCAGGCATGCTGCATATTCATAAATACTAGTTAACATGTGATGACACCTGCAGCTTTTGGTTCCAATTTCCTAGTGCTGAGTGACCCCACCTGAAGTGGATCTGAGTAAGCAGGGTTCCCCACTTCTTCTTTGCAGCTCCCTGCAACACTAGGCCAATGCGCTATTGTTAACTCATAGGGGTTTAACTGCAAATGTGTACTATGGGCCCATGTCCCCCCACTCTGCCTTCCAAGCCTGCTGCACACTGTTCTGCCAAACCACACCAGAGCCCACCCACCAACTCTCCGATTGACATTAACACACATTAAATCCTTTCCTGATTCTATTATAAATTACACTCATTTTGCCCATGCAGGACATCAGTGTAGAAATTAGGGCACGTATGTTGGGCAATTCAGCCCCCTCACTCTTCACCCAGCCCTGCCCCTCTATCACTGGTAACTTCACTAGCTCTCTAGGCCCTCAGACCTGTGATCCTGTGCAGCCATCCCAGCAATAAATGCACAGTGCAGCAACAAGCCACTACACCAGCCAGTAAATACCGATGCAATCAGTGAGGAAAGGTTTTTCTGTAAGTGTCCAAAGTAGTACAAGAGGAAAGCTGAAAAATTTGCAAATCCTTAGTTAGTAAGATTAAAAAGCATGTCAGAGGGATTTTTTTAATATTATTAATCAGCCTGTAATTTAGCATTGCTATCTTTAATCCATGCTTCCATGGAAACCATCCAATCAGCAACTGGTTGCTAACTTTTTTGATATCAAGAGTTTGACACAAGCAAAGGTCCTCAAGGATCTAGCGATTAATTAGGGGTTATTAAAACTAAAGCAAAGAAAGCATTGGAGAATTTACTAAATCAATGCTAAAATGTGGCCTAGAGATAATGGAAGCCCACAGGAAAAAACAAAGGAGAAGAAAGAAAATTAGTCAGATATGGGCTTCTATGCTGCAACTTTGACAAGACTGCATCCAGAAGTTAACAAGAACAAATGAAGATAGAAATGAAGTATAGATGAAATTGTGGCAGCATCCAATGATGCAGTGTGTCCTTTTCCAAAGAACTTTATACCTCCTTAGAAGCTTAGAAAGTTCAATTTCTACATGCTTTGCTCAGTATTTTATGCTTTCCTTTAGCTAAACTTGACAATTCACAAAACAATAGACTATGACAGATCTCCTTTAAATCTATACACACATGGAATAGATTACAACTTTCCTAACATCTCTGAAATTGCTTACCTGAAATTCCAGAAGTAAAGCATATTCAAATGTTGTGTCTCCTCTTACAAAGAGGAAAAGTATGCAAAAGTTAAGAATCAAGTCAATTCAGAAATAACTGACAAAAACAGGATTTCGAAAACGAGGTCAAAAAATATCCAGAAGGAATGGATTCAGGACAGAATAGAAGTAACACTGTTCTGTAAAGAAAACAGAAAATGCTACAAGGAAATTTGAGTAAATAACTAGCCAAAATAGCCCTAATGTCATATAAAACCCTATTTTTTTTTCAAACAGGTAAATAACCATTTTAACTACTGCCAAAGGACTGAAGAAAAAAATCCTGGTGGCATCACAGGGCATGCACACTAAAAGACAGGACTTGTTTTTTTCTGTGATTCTAAAGAAAAAATGAATGCCATAAGATGGACTCATTCAAGGGAATTTGTCAGCCAAGTACTAATGACACACAAAAAGCTAAACGTGGAGGATGTCTGTGACTAGAATCAGTAAACATTGCCAGAGCCAGACTTTCCACTGTGCTTTTGTGATGACAGATGAGCAAATACTGGAAGCTGGCTGAATGAATAGCATGCAGGCATCACTTGTCTATAAAGTGCACAGAAGTCTCTCTGCAGAATGCAATGTTAATTCCTAAGCAGGAAATAGGGTGAAACAGCTAAATCTTTCACTTGCACAGGGCCTTTCACGTAAAATAAGTAAAATCTGCAAAGGGATTTACTAGGAATTATTGTTTCAACAACATGAATGATTGCAGGATTTTTTTCTCCCATATCTGGCTAATATTATCCAAGGTAGTGCTATGAAAAGCAGGAATTTCACTGAAGGTTAATGACTGTAGAGGAAGCCGAAATAAAGCAACCACATGACATTGTTCAAAAGCACAGAGTACAAGACATACTCAAAAAGTAATGAACCAGTACATAGAAGTCCTGAACTTCTGAGTAAAAGTATGTCTTTTAAAAGTCTCAGTATGCTATTCAATTTTACTCTGAGTAAGAAACAGTTGGTAAACAACGCACTGTCTCTGCTAGCAATAAATAATCTAGAATCTTGTATGAGAACCAGCCATGGCAAACTAGAAGTACAAACTACTTCTGTTAATAGGTGTACACCTACCAAAAAAACATGCACTTAAAAAAGAATGTAATGTGGTACCAAAGGACAATACAAACAACATTCTCTAAAGCAAAACCTCCACTCAGTCAAACAAAAAAGAACATATTACAGGGCAACAGAAACTTTCTCAGTGTTATACTTCAAAAAAAATTAATTTCTTTTCCTCAAAACATTTCATAGCTGTAACTTGGAAGAACCTTCTGAGATCTCCTGTTCAAATGCAAACACAAATATTCACTTTCATATAAAGTAATTTTTAGTTTACAGCTGGAAAAAAGTTTTATAATGAGCCACACAATTGGTAGGAATATACTTTATTTACCTTAAAAAAAAAGCTCTCAAACTTTAAGTTACTGACCAAATTTCAGCAGAAACACACAGTGAAATTCTAATTATTAAATCTTTTATTTATTCAAATAAATCAGTAGGTAAATAGCTATGATTGATTTTAGCTTTTTTAATGCAGGTGTACGGATGTCAGAATTCCACAGGAATTTTAATGGAGAGGCGACAGGGCAAGTCATCTCATGCAGAACAAGTTCCACATTTACTTGTCCAGAAATGTATCCTTCTGTATCACAACCTACTGCTTTACAAGAGATTAGCTGTTAGATGTAAAAGTTTGCTTGCAAAAGGCTTAGAAGAAGGATAAAGGTCAAGTAAAATCTGACTACCTTTGAAACATCTCAACAATCCAACAGTTAAAACTAATATATTACACACTGTCATCTTAATCCTACTTGAGCTGACTAGAGTTACCACTAAAATTAGTAAGCATTTGAACATCTAACATAAAAAACACTGGTATTTTATGTTCTGCCATAATCCATTTTGATAAATTAGTCTTGTATTTCTTACATCAGCTTCTCGTAACAGTCTTCTTAAAGATCACTTAAGAGCCACCAAGCAAAGAAAATGAATGCTTCTTAGCCTTTTTCAAAGGAAAAAAGGGACAAAAATTAAATCAACCAACCTTCTAAACACCAAGACTTGAGTCACACCACTCCACACTGCCCTGTGACCTACTCACAGCTGAAAAATTAATGGGAAAAGTAAATAATCAATTACTCATAATTAAAGAAAAAAAATCCTTTTTTTCAGCATGAAATACATTTAATGTATTTTCAAGTAAGATTGTTTACATCGAATGAATTTTACACTATACATGTTTTTTGATGTTGAAGCATATACATACACTGCCACAACCAACACACTTAAATACCTGTACATTATTTACATTTTAAAATATTTTACACAGCTCCAAACCATCACCATCATTTAGCTATATACATTTTAAACCGGAGCACCAAATGTTTACGGTTCTTTAACACAGGAATTTCAACATAAATCCTGCTATCAGTTGTTCATTAATTCAGTGGATGTGGGTGTTAACTTTGTTCCATGCCAGCCATCAGTGACAAAGCTAAAGATTCCACTGTGAAACAAACCATAAAAAAGTAGTTAATATTTGTATTTGCAGCAGTCTGCATGTATTTATTACAATATTCAATTCTGTCATTTAAAAGGAAGATACCAGTTTACTTTGTAATACTATGGGATTTCAGACAAAAAGACCTTTTATAAGTCTCTGATAGTTTAGACAATATTTCACCATACTCATCATCAGCTACCCATTGGTTATTTCATGTGGTAAGAACTGGTAAGAAATTAGCTCCTTTTTTTGAAATACTATTGTACACAAAAAAAAGCCCAGTTGTGGAGGTTTATATACAGCAAGCCATTCTCATGGATGGTTCTGCAGACAAGCTTTTGTAGATTTGAGTAGCACTGATGTCAGATATTGCCTGTTTTAGACACAGACTCATTTAAGTTGGAAAAGAACTTTAAAATAATCAAGTCCAACCATTAACCTAAGACTGTCAAGTCCACAACTAAGTCATGTCCCCTAGGCACATCTACAGATGGTGCAGAAAGCTGTGAGAACACATCTGTGTCCCAACTAACCTTGATGCCCCACAATCTCACTGAGCAATTGCCCCCTAACTCAAACTGGCACTGATTAACAATTTAAGCTCATACCAGGTTGTAAGTAGAAGCACAGACATGTAATCCTCTGCTGTTTCTACTACCAAGGAAGTAACTTCCAACAGATGGGCAGAGCCAAGAGCTCACTGCAGCTGCAGCTGAGGCACCATAATACTAAAATCTTATCTGCTCAAGATATAATCAGAGCCATCATTCCCATTACCAACAAAAAGAATGTTCTTCTTTGCCCCCAGAACTCAGTTTGATTAGTTTAGAAAACTGCTTGTCACTTGCTTGGCTGCACAGCTTCCCCATATCAAGTAAACAGATAAACTGAAGATAGCTGTCATGGAAAAGCTTGGCACAAATACTCAGAAAAAATAATGTCTTTAACTTAGTAAGAAGTAAGTCGTCATGATCCTCTATGAATAATCACAAAATGAGATTATTTAAGATGTGGCAACAAACATCAGAACAGATTAAAACATAAACACATTCCTAGCAAACTTGTGTAAGTGAAGGTATGTGAAAAGCCTCATGTACTTACAATGGGGAAAAGAGCCTCGACAGACAGCTTTGTTGAGAATAGTTACAAGAAACATGTGACAGTTTTTGAAATCAGATTCCATCTTCTCTATGGATTCCATCCTACAAAACAGTTTAACAGAAGAATGCTTAACAGAGCAGCCCCTATGTTATCTTCAAAGTATGACTGAAATTTCACACTGTTATCTTCAAAGTATGACTGAAATTTCAGAGTAAATGACAGAAGTACTCTTTCTGTAGAATTCTGGCTTGAACTTAGTTCAGTTATGCCTGAATATGCTACTTCTAAAAAACAAAGGCAATTTTGACAGCAGCATCTGAGCACCATCAAAGTAGCATTAATAATTTCCTCATAATTTCAGAAATCTCTGCAGTGACTTGAAGGAATTGTGTGATTTCAACTGACACCCATCATTCCTACATAGGTTTGCATTTAAAGAGAGCCTTTCCCGGTCCTTATTCTTTTAGAGGTCCTTGGGGACCTATACAGCCAGTAAAAAAGGGACACCCACATTGCTTTGCTACCAGCAATCTCTTGAATTCCACTTTGGACTCTATTAGCTAGCACTCACCAGTCAAGGGAGAAGACATAGGTCACAAAAGTCACTCTTTTCCTTTTTCCCTTTTCCCAAGAAAATACAGATGACACTATGCCAGCTATGACTTTTCCTGCCACACACAAGAGTATGCAACCGCATGCCCTGAGTTCAGTCTTTATCAACAGCATACACAAATTATTACTGACATTTTAAATGAGAAAAACACTCCAAAAATAGCAATTTCCCAATGTCACAGGAGAGCGGGATCCAAGTTTTAGGTAGCATCTGTGCCAAAGAAAATTAGTCCTGAAAAATATGAAGCGAGCCAGTCCACACCAGCTGGCTTCAGGACCATATATCAACTTCTGAGCATTTGACACAGCCTTGGAGACCTGCCCAGTATCACTCAACCTTCAAGCAGCAAGTTGCATAAATAAAAGCATAAATGGGAAAAGGAGTGGCTGCAAATAGGGATTTGGGGATGCTGGTCAACAGGAACTCAAAAGAGGGAGCAGGGAGGGAGCCCAAGCAGCCAGGAGGGCAAACCCCATCTTGAGGTGCACCAAACAGCACAGCCAGCTGGTCAAAGGAGGTGATTGTCCCGCTGCATTCAGCACCAGTGCAGCCTCACCTGGAGTGCTCGGTGCGGTTCTGGGCACAAAATCATACTCAGCACTGCAAAATTATGACCATTTAGAATTTCAGTTATGTGTACTTACTTCCAAGCCCCCAAACCAGCCTGCCAACGGTCTGCAAACATCAGTACTAAATTTAACACTTTCATTATAGCTTCCTTCACAAAGCTCACCTAAAACAATTAAAACACAAGAAATCAGAAATTCATTGTTAAGCGTAACAATTTTCATTATTATGCTGCAATACAAAGGTCTCCTGTGCCCTGTAATCTGACCCAAAAAAACCATCTCCTAAGTACAATGTGATTCTTCCAAACTGAAGATGTTTGTATTTGTTATCCAATTCATTTCACAGATGACTGCTTGGATGTGGACTTTGCACAGACAGTAGGTGGGATACAAGGTTACAAAGCTATCCATGTACCTCCATTTCCTGCCATACCACTATGTATCATCTTCCTTACATTAACAAGCCTGTTCGTTCAAAACCTCCTGTCTCTTAGAAACAAACAAGTCATGTAATACTCAATATAAAGAATTAAATTTTATCCTCTCTCCTTGATAGAACTGAGCTGAGAACAGCAAGGGAAACTGGATCTCAGTGTTATGTCTGGAAAAAGCTACCACTTTCTCTAGAGTACCTATACATTGCTTAGCGTGTATAAAATTCAAAACAGCATAATAAGTACAAAACTACTTTCTTATCCTGATAACTCAGTGTATCAAATATGCTAATTTTTTGCCCACCTTTTCTCTCAGTAAGCAGCGATCGTGAATTGTAGATAGATATCTGTAATGAATCTTTATCAATTGATCTAAATCTTTGGCTTCTTCTACCTGATGCTGAAATTCCAAGCCTGTACTGTGAAGAATCTTAAAAAGAAGACCAAAGTTATTAAATCCAATGCTGCATACAAGTGATTATGACACTCTCCCAATATATCTTTAAGAGGCTGAAATTGCATGATTCATTGCTCTTCCCTCTCGAATTTTAGGATTAGCCTCCAAATTACAATCAATAGCAAAAGTTTCAAGCTCTTATCATAATTACATAGCAACATTCCTCACATAAACAGATATACTGCCAACAAACAAGGGTACAGAGACTACCCCCAGAAAGGCTGAAATGGATCATATACTAATTTTATTAAAAACAAAAAAAGGCAGTAATAGAGCAGATATGTATCTACAGGCATTGCCTTTGTATCTGAGAAGACATGTACTAGACTTCAGACTGCGTACTAGAGATTTTTGAGAAGAATCCATTTAACTAAAATATCCATTTTAACACTTTTCTAAACATAATAGCTCTTAAGAAAGTAACTGCTTACAGAAACCTCTTTTTACATTACTGTGCTTAAGTCATCTAGCACTGGGAGAAACAGACAAAAATAATTAGTAATATCCAAAGATCAATCAAATGCACGTAGAACTCTAAAGCATTTTTAGAATTACTGATTTAAAACAGCTAAGTTGAAACTGAAATATGTGCAGAAAGGATATTATATTTACATTTTGCTTTTTGTTTTGGGGGGGGGTTTAGGTTTTAAAGGAAAATTAATACTGCATCTCCAGTTACAAGTTCTTAATATAAATGAAATTGTGATATAAGACAAACCCTAGTCATGATGTAGTTGTGCAGGCTGTTGACAAAATGCATAAGTTTCACTCTTAAGAGGAACATGCGATGTATTTGTTGTTTTATACTTTCTTTTTGTGGTCCAAATACAGGAAGAGTTCCTTGTTCTAATGAAGTTCCTTCCTTAACCTGGGGGTTTTCTGCAGCAGAGACTAGTTCTGAAAAACAAAAACAAAACAAAAAAAAAAAACCAAACCAAAACAAAACAAAAACCCAAACCAAACAAAAAAACCAAACCAAACGAACAAACAAAAAAAAAAGCAAGAGTGTTGCTCTTTTTGGGAAAAGACTTTAGCAAAAAGTCAAAAAGTCATATCCATAAAGCTTAAACAGTAAAAAACTACATACTTTTAGTCTTTTAGGGAGATAACTACTTAGCCGATGTTCAAAACATAAATGAACCCATCAACTGTCTCATTTGTTTTTCTAAGACATGAAGTCTATATCCACTTTTCATAGTGGATATAGAAGAGTATAAACATTAACTTGGTGAAGGAAATACTAAAAAATCTCATTCTATAATCTCCAACAGCTTACTGTTTCAATCTCAAATAAAGTATTTCTTTAATCTCATTTTCTTAACTTGTCTGCAAGGTATTACTCATAAAAAGACTATACATGAGCGTTAAGGTGTGGTAGACAGATCTTCTTTCAACAGCAAGGTCTGTAGAATTGGCAACTGTAAGAAGTTTCCAATAGAACTAATTAGACTTGAATCAAAGAGACAAAGACATGAATGCAGCTGTCCCCGAGGCTAAAAAAGAAGTGAAGAGCACCCCCATCTTAATATACGTAATTTGCTACACTAAAAGAGATTATAATTTTATAGAATGAATCAAAATTCTAACTAGTTTATACTACTTATTGCAGAAAACAGAAGACTATTCGTATCCTTAGACCACAAAACAAGTTTACAGAATATCTTTAATTGAAGAAGTATCTTACCATCAAATCGTAGAACATCTAGACTGTACTTGGCCCACTTTATTTGCAGTAAGAGCAGAAAAACTTGATTGTAAATTTTTTGGCATTCTAAGCTTATAACTATATCCACAGGCCAAGGAACCTAAGAGGAGGAGAGAATAATCAAGACAGAAAATACAAGTCACTCTAATACAACATTTCAAATCTGTTCTAGAATAAGAACTGTGGCCATATTAACTCCCTACCTTGTAACTCAATGTCAGACCATCTAAGGTGTGGACAGGGAGTTTCTTCTTTGCTGTATCAACACTTTCAAATGATATTGATAGCCTATGCAAGGAATCAAGTGATGCAATTGGTGAGAATCTGGTTTAAATGAGTAGTTAGTTACATTAATTTTTATTTCTTACTGCTAATTACTAAGTGTCTGATTTAGTCTGAAGGACTTTGGTAGAAAAGATGACAAGAGCTCAAAACTTCATTAAAACAGATTATTTTAATGAGTACACAATAATTAGTATTGTGCTATGCAAATTAAGTACATCAAGACAGCTAAGTGTGAAAGAAACATAACTAAAGCCTGTGTTACATTTTACCTTGCACTGTCCTCTGGATAGCGTTGTCCAACTGCTTCTTGTAGGTGAACATTTAAGAAAGCAACATTCTGCCAAGTTTCCTTTTCTCTAATTTTGTCAAAAATAGATGTATAGAAGTCATACATGGTATCTCCAGCTTCAAGTAAGAAAAAGTTTCTCATTGCCTGCAAATATTCTACAAGCCTAAACAGGGAGAAACATGTATAATGAGACTGAGGAAATGTTACAAGTGAATGCAAAACACAACTGTTACAGAAACAAAAATCTTAAAAAACTCTTCACTACAAAAACTCAGTATTGAATATAGACATAACAAAGTCTACAGTGAATCCTTTGTTTAACCAAGGCATTTTTTCCCTGTAAGCTTTAACAGACCCACTAACTTCAGTGGAATTGCTCACAGTATTCAGCTATTCTACAGGCTAGGTAATTCTCAGAAATGGCATTGTTTGGAAATCCTGTCCCCTGAAGTGAATTTAAAATGGCAGCACTATTAATAAATGCTGTTTGAAATAATTTCCCCACCAAACACCCACTGATGACAAATTACAGCTTTGCTATTGATTTAAGCTAAACCAAGGTTTCACCCAAGAGTCTATCATGTTAGATCCTCCTTTTCTCCTTAATGACTTTACTGCTGGTTATCAAACTGGAGTAGAAACAAAACATAGAATTGCTTCTTTTAGTGATGACATACCACTGGTAATAAAAAAACAAAGTTAAGGAAAAAGAAATCGACTTTCTTACCTATAATCCTTCTTTAAAGTTTCCATCAGATTACCACAGCATTCCAAGTATTGCTTGTCTATGTGAGGATAAAGACATGACCTCAATGTCAGTTCAAAAGTCTGGCATGTCACAGATTCTGAGGATCTGTCCACACAGACATCCCCACCAGTAAACTTCTCATGAAAGTCACTCTGTTCCAAGTACAATCTTCAAAATAAAATAAGATACTTAGGGAAGAAGGCTCATTATTCATACCTTCAAAGATTTTAATCAAATTTGGGTCCTCTGCTCTGAAATATATGGTGCAGGGGTAATACAAGCTGATTCATAAGCAGAGCATATATCAAGCCTATAAAGTGATCCATCATACTGTTTGTGTATTACCAGACATAAGAGAATCACAAAGGACAACATTCTATAATCACATAACTGCCTAAGGCATACTTCTGAAAAACATCAAGCTCAAATACCACATAGCATAATAAACAAACCCACTTTGATAAGAACTTTTAAAACTATTTTGTACATACAAGCAGTCAGATGAGCTTCCCAAGAAAGAAAAATAAAAATAAGGAAACAAAGTAAAAATTCGACCAACAACCACAAAACAACAAACAAAAAAAACCCCAAAACCATCCCATACATGGAGAACTGGTTTGAGGTATCTGTATTATGGAGTCCCTATACATTATCTGTAATACTGTATGATGGGAAGAGACTATCTGCAGTCTACATTTGGTATGTTTAATTGTTTTTTCACAAAAAGGATCAAATTATTGTAATATTTTGTAAAAAGCCAGCTGCCAGTTGAAACACTCTAAGAGGAAGTCCAGTTCCCAGCAGGTATTGCCTTGATAGGCTGGATGAACCGGATATTGAATTAATGTAGCAATTCTGACAAATAGAATAGTCCCAATGAACAAGGGAAATAATGAAGTTCTATCTGTGATTTCTGTAAAACAAGCTCCTTCTAGAACTGACATTAAATCATGTAAATACACAATTAATCTTCAGGAAAAACATAAATAGTTATTTTCTTATTTGTAATCCCAGAAGATTTTCAGAGTTTGTCTTTTCACTGATTTCCAAGGTATTTATAATCTCTATAGGACTTCCCCCACTAAGAAGAATGAAGAATTTTTATGCAATTAACATGAATTTTGGAAGGCTTTTACAGTTAAATGATTTAAGCACTAGATTTAAGAATATACTTCATGAAATCAAGGACATTGTGTACAAAAACCAAGCAAACTCGTTTAAAAGTTCAGATTTTACAAAGGCATTCACTACTAAACCACTTATTTGCTAAAAGCGTGTTATGATAAAGACTACTCCCATTTTCTATGCTACCAGTTGCAAGTAGCATATTCTTCACCGATTTTGTTTTTCTTTAACCATGCACAAGGGTTGTTCTACTTAGCTTCTGTCACTGATTGTTGGTGCTCCTCTTTATTCTCAACTTGCTTGTTTTCAGCAGCAGCAGCAATGAAAATAAGATCTACCAAATGTCACCAGGCTGAACACTGGTCTCAACAACACAGCAGGAAGATCATTCATTTACCTGGCAAAATTAATAGCCAGCAGTGGGTCATGGACATCATCCAGTTCCAAGTGTCTTTCTGCTATAGACTGCATCTTTATCAGACTCTGCTTTGTGGCCTGCTGTTCTGTAATAATATCTGGAACAGACTCTTCTCCATGCCGCAGGCGAGACTGCACCGATTCCAAGAATAGTGTATATAAACTCTTCCGTTCAGCATCTGAATTGGGCAACACATTGGAGAAAACATCATCTGAAATAGAAGAACTCCACAGTCCAACATTCCCTAGCTAACTTTTAAAATACTACATTTCAACCACTATTGAGAAAACAAAATGCCCTCAAATACACATTTTTAAATGACAGGACTAGCCCACTGCCTAAGGTCAAGCATATGTTCAAATGCATTGCAGAATGGGTGTCTGAAATATAAAATATTTCTGAGACTGTTAAAGAGCTTCCTACTTCAGGTGCAAAGGCAGCTAATTTTTAGCACCTGAAAACCTTCCAGTATTCACTGAAGTGAGTCTCCAAAATAATTTAATGATCTCTACTTTTAAACATGAAGCAGCAGCAAAATGAAAAAATTTATTTTGTTTCCTTAAAGAAACGCAAAAAAATCCCCAAACCCAATATTGGTTACAATGTTGTATTATGTTTTACTATCACTCAAGACAAATATCCTAGATATCCAAACATCTTTTACCTACTTTCGAGTAAGCTTTCAAAAAAGAAGAATTCCACATGCTATCTTAGATTACTCAATCACTTAGTAATAGAAAACAATTATTTATACAAAACCACCAGTTTTATTATTAGAACATGCAAGCTGGTTTTGTCTCATAACAAAAAAAAAAAGTGTTTTGCAAGCACATGGAAAGAACTTTAAGAAACTGTTAAAGCAATAAAAAGAAAATTAGACACTCAACCTTATTCGCTTTTCATTTGTTTGCGTTGGAAAAGTGTTTTCCATGAGACCTGAAGTCACCAACCATAATATTGGCATTCAACAGAGTGTTATATGAATCTAAGCCAGGGGAAGCCCATTATCAAAAATACACCCACGCTGTTGGATACCCTAAGGCACAATGGTGTACAAACTGACATCTCACCTCTTGACGCAACCTGCTGTGGAGAACCATCTTTGCATTGAAGATTCTTCAACAGCTGCATGGATTTTCCAGCCATGATGATTTGCTTCAGCACAGGTTTCAGAAAAGAAACCATTGTGTGCTGTCTGCTTGAAGGGGCCTGATCACTGCCAGAACTGGCACTGGCATTATCACTCATCTTCTCTTCATTCTCTGTTTTTTCTGACACACTATATAAAGTGTAGGTAGCATACCAAAAATCTCTGTGATTAACTGGAACATTTTTGTTCCTGCGAAGAAATAAAAAGCTGTTGAGTATTTTCCTTTTCAAAAGGAAACTTCATTACTAGAGGATATGTATCCTCTTTGTTCCATGCTTTGCCTTTCTCTCAAGACAGTCACGAAGCACTTTCAAAACCGTGTAAAATTAGCTCATCCATATTTGCAAACTATCCAGACACTCTGAAAAGGATGATAGCTTTGGCAGGATGAACAATCAGCTCACAGGAATAAAACAATCATACAACCAAATAAACCCCAACAGCAAGTCAAATAGAGCTATTATAATTAAATTGGTCCAGATGTTAACTATTCACAGTGGCATGCATCCTTAGCGTTAAAATGATGAGTGACTGACTTGCAGACTTATTTAAAACCCCAAACTGAAATAACTACCACTAGGAAAGCTGAAAAATTCTAGAGTTGGTGAAACTCAATTTGTAGTTCACTTTGGATTTTTTTGTTGTTTACATCAGATACACAGTTTGGTCTTTTAAGTCAGATGGAAAAACATAAATTAGATAATTAAAATGAAGCATAAATATAAATAAAAGTTGAGATTAGCCCTGTTGGTAGCACTGAAAACACAACTATAGAACCATGGAAAGAGGACACAATAAGGATGCTAAGGATCTCTGCTACTATACTACTAGAGCTGTTGTCTTACTCCGTGCTCACCTCAACATGTATTAACAGGCAGAGGTTCAATTAAGTTTGGCAGATAGGGGAAAATGGATTTGTAATTACAAGCCAGAACTTTAATTTCTATATTTGCTTTCCACTCCAAGCTGTCAAAAAAAGAGACCAACACAATGTAGCGTAGCAACAGAAGGAAAACTAACAGCTCAAGTAATGTTTAGGGTATGTGCATGTAACTCAGACACGATATTGACTTTACTACAGGTCGGAAGCAATGAGTATTTTAATTCTAAACAGCATTTGATTTATAATTACTAAATATTAGTAGAAGAATTAAAAAGTAAATTTTGTAATTTTTGCAAATGTCGTGTGTTTGAAAAATGGTTAACTGCCTTTAAAAAAGTCAGTACACTCAAAACCAGCTTGCTCATTATTTACTATAGACGGAAAAAAACAAAATAATTGATTTGTACTCTAGAACAATACATGGTAGAGATCCGTATCTATGTAATTTCCCTAATGGAAAGTTTGAGACAAGTTATAGAAGTATGATTAAGAAATTGTGTCTTAAGCAAAGTAACATATGTGAAAACCTCTTATTGTCACTCTTTACCCTAGGTTCTACAACAGGTTTTCTTGCACACCATTATGTGTGTCTAGTATCAAGCATCCCTACCTCTGAATAATAAATTCCTTTGCAGGATCAAACAAATTACCATGGACTATCCACTCATCCACTGTCTGTAAGTATGGCCTCACAGTTTCAACCCAGAGAGAGAACAAAAGGGACACCTGAATTTAAAGGAAAAAAGAAAAAAAAACTACCTGAATGTTTTTATACTAAGCACTGAAAGCAATATGGTGACGTTTGATCTCTTAATTGTGCAATTACAGTTTATAACATGTACATAACAACATTTAAAGATTTTAAGTTGCTGTAAAAATCCAAACCCCCAAATTTCAGCATTAACTGAATCACTCAGTTGTAGAAATAGGAGGGAAAGCTGTTCCAATGTTCCCTCTTTCAAAACAGCTTCCAGGCCTCCAATTTTCCACAATCCTTCCCCTTGGTTCTCAAAAAACATTGCTTCTGATCCTTCCATAAACCCACTTTTGTCCAGGTTGAGTGAATTCATGTCAAAAACTAGTAATGCATTAGTTACTAAATCTTCTAGCGTGCTGTTCTGTTAGGGAAGGAATTATTTCCCCTACCGTTTGCTCAGATGCCTCTCCAACACTGTCATATTCAAGAATAGCTTTGTAGAGGGTATTAAGCAGATGTGATGCTCGTACAACATTTCTAGTGTCAGGTGGCACTTCTGCTACTCCTGTGCTGAAAACCTTGTGAAGTACCTTCAGTTGTGCCAGTCTGGGAGACAGTTTATCTATTACTATTGAAAGTGTCACTGTTTTATCTGGAAATAAAACAAAAAAAAACCCAAAAAAACAAGGTGCATAAAATAACATCAAACAGAAAAGCAAATTTTGTCAGTGTTAATTATTTGTGTGTCCCCCTCTTGTAAAACTTCCCTTGCACTGTACCTTTGTTGATTATGCATTTTTCAATTTCAGTAAGTTCTTCTTTAAAGCTAATGAAATATTTATACAAAGCCCACATAAAAGCTTGGTAAGTTCTGAAAGGGGCTTCAGTAGTCTTCTTTGGAGTGGAAACTGTTCCGTGCATTATGCTTTCTGGGCTGTGTCCCATCACTTCATCAATAAACTTCTGTAGTCTAAACACAACTTGACCATATGCTGCTATCTGCTCCAATACAGATCTCAGGCAATTCTAAAAAAAAAAAAAAAAACCTTTTAGAATCATCTAACAAAAATTCTATTTCATAAAGCCTAAAAATTGAATTACAAGATTTTTTTTAATATGATAAAATTCTGCAATCACTATTGCTTCATCACATTCTCAGATACAGGAACAGCACATTTAATTTTATTAACCCCACTGCTCTTATTTAGACAAAACACAATTGTAGAAATATGGTTTTTCCACAAACAATTTAATATCCTGTTCCCTCTAGTTACATCTTTCTAATGACAGATATATGCATCTGAGATTCAGAAACAACTTACATGGGTTAAATGAGTTACAATAATATCATTTCGGACAGTCACTTTTCCATCATTCAGCTGAAATATAAAAAGCTTTTTCACTCCTGAAAGCAGCCTTGAAAAGAAACAGAAAGAATAGCAATTTTCCCTCTTAATGGACTTATATAACTAATAAAAGAACTAGCTCTCTCTTGCCTAAAACTGTATTTTATTTGAGTAACGAGGGACCACAGATCAAGTACGATGCTTTTGGTACTGTAAGTTATTGCTAAAACAATTAAACATTGGCATGAAATAAATATTTCCTACAGTTTCTTTCCAGTTAAGATAATCACCAGCTATAGGATCACTCAGCCTACTTTCTAAAACTGGACACTGTTTTAAAAATCTATACGGAAAAGATAAGAACAAATTAGTTCTTTTTAACAATTAGACTTGAATAATCAATGCAAAAAATAAGCAGTAAGCTATTTTCTTCTTTGCAAATCTCAGAATGGAAGGGACCTTAAAGATCACATAGTTCCAAGCTTTGGGCCATGAAGTGACACCCCTCTCACCAGACCAGGTTGCTCAGAGCTCCACCCAACCTGGCCTTGAACACTGCCAGAGATGGGGCATCCACAACATCTCCGAGCAACCTGTTCCAGTGCCTCAAATGTGAACGTTTAACACACATATATAGCATCTTTATTGTAAAAAACAGTGCAAATCAAAAGCTCAGTAAGAATTCCTTCTTCAGACCTCTTCAAAGATAGATCTCTCATTTCCTTGAGAGAAATACTAAAAGTTAAAATGCAAGCTTTGTGATGCTACTCTTACCAAAGAGTTTCCCGTATAACCTGAGTTTCCGTGACCAGTGTTCTCTCTTCTGGCACATACAAAGGATCACTGGTGTACAAATGGTGGTCCCTTAGAAAAAAAGGAAATGAAAGCAATTTAATGGCTTAAATAACACCTGAATCACCTGAACGTCAGAATGAAGCAGTAATCTTAGGCTCAGTTTTGCTCTACATGTGTATATATGAGCAGATTCAATGCTCATGGGGGCATTTTAAGTATGTACATAAAAGCATCATTTTTTTCATATTGTTAAGCAAGACACTGTGAAAAACTTTCAAATATCATCTAGTCTTACATAGCAAGACAAGAAATTAAGTAGCAAATGCCTGAAATAATGGATTTGCATTATTTTGGGGGGTTGTTTTTGTTTGGGTTTTTTAATTATTTAATTATTTTCATTCAGTGCTGTGAAAACTTATTGTTACCTTCTCAGAAAAACACCAAGCTAAAAAGTAAAATATCCATTTCCCTAACCCGTATAAGGAAATTCACATTTTAGCCCAAAAGCTTACTTAAGAAGTGGAAACTTTCATAACCATCTAAGAACTTTCTCTTATGATCTGTCTTATGCAATCCTTTGTAAACCTTTCCCAGTATCTTTTCATATTTTAGCAAAGTATAGAACGATTACTTCGATTTTTAGCATTTTTACTCAATAATATCATCAGCAGCAAAAGTTATGCAATCATGCTCAAAAGGTCCTAATTAGGTAATACTAGTTATATATCATACATATATATAAAGCATATATCTGCTAACAACACTGCAGCAGAAGCAGTGTTGCTCTATTCATGTTACCCATTTTCTACTATTCATTGCAAATTGTGGTTCATAATTGGCTAGACAACCAACTTATACTCAAATAACTACTTGATTAAGAAATTCATTAAATTAAGAAAACCAAGGGCAAATCTAATGAGCTTTATTACTAACACATCAGAATTTGGGACACGAAAGAATTAGACTTCTCTTTATTTTTACTTCTCATTTTCTTTCCAAGGCCATGGCAGATCATGGCAATATACTGCTTTATGTTCCTTTACCACTCAAAATCTATTTTTAAGACTTACTTTGTAAAGGAGGCACCAAAAACATTTTAAAAAGTTAAATTTTAGGGGACTGCTCACTTCCAGGACCACTTACAACCCACCTGTATAAGTTCCTTACAGACCGTCTTAAGGATCAAGCCATATAAAATTCAACAGTAAGATTTGCTTCTCTGAAAAATGTAAACCTTCTCTCTTAATAAACATTAAATAAAAGAGTAAGAATCTATTTATAGAAAAAGCATTTTTTCATCTTATTAAATTGTACCCCTTTAATTCTGTTTTTAAGTGAGTTGTAACAGCTATACTATCTTTATGCTTCTAACAGTAAGGATGCTTTAAAGAGTCAATATTTAGCATTGTATGTAAGTAAGGAATATGTAAGTGATACTGTTTTCTTACCAGACTGCAGCCAGGTTGGCATGTAAGTGCAAACTATGTGAAAAGCGAGGAGCTCTTCCTGTCCAGTACTGAGGAACGACATGCTGCTCCAGCCAGCTGCGGGCATCAGGTTCACCTACTGTGAAAACATGTGACAATTAGGAAGATGTTTTTATTCATGCAGGAAACACTTATAAAATACAGGAAGGAGTTATTAATAAGCCTATTCACTCAACTGCAGAATCCCAGATCTTTTCAAATGAATTACTATTTACAACCATTTACACTTTACTGCACTCATATCGTGACACCACTGTGCACAAATTAATTTACACAGAAACGTCACATTTCCCAAATGTTGCAAAAGTCCTAAAAAATAAGCTGTGTTCAGTGCTGGTGAGGCCTCACCTGGGTACTGTGAGCAGTTTGGAGTGCTACAATGTAAGAAGGATATAAAGCTATCTGAAACTTCCAAGTGAGGGTAACAAAGATGGCCATGAAGGGAAGCCATATGACAATCAGCTGAGGTCACTTGGTCTGCTCAGCCTGGAGGAGACTGAGAGGACACATCATTGCAGTCTACAACTTCCTCATGTAAGGAAGCGTAGGAGCAGGCACTGATCTCTGTGGTGACTAGTGACAGGACCCAAGGGAATGGCCCAGATTTGTATCAAGGTGGGTTTCAGCTGGATATCAGGAAAAAGTTTTTCACCCAGAGGGTGGCTGGGCACTGGAACAGTCTCCCCAGGAAACTGGTCACAGCACAAGCCTGACAGAGCTCAAGAATAATTTGGACAATACTCTCAGGCCCATGGTGTCACTCTTGGGGAGAGTCCCGTGTAGGACCAGGAGCTGGACTTTGATAATCCTTGTGGGTCCCTTCTAGCTCAGAATATACTACAATTCTATAAGCTTGGAGATTTACATGGTTTTCAATTATTTCTCAAAAAACATGCTTCTGTCTCAGGCAATTCTGAAATGCTATATACAAAAACAAGCTGACTTAAAAAATAAACTGCCAAATGTCAGCCACTTCATCACTATGTTTATTTTTACTAGGCATTTAATACATTACCAAAAAAGGCTTTTTCTTAAACGTGATTCTCAAGAGAACTTTACCTAATCCCAGTCAGATAGCTACTGCTTATATAATATATATATAATATATATATAATATATAATATATAATATATATCACACAGTTGTCATTTACCAGGTAATCTGTACCCTACAATATTTTATGAAAAAATACAGCTATATTTAATATTCCCTGAAGCTATTCCAGAATAAGCCACTAGTGTTTTAACCACATAAACCTAGTTTTTTCAGAAACATTTCATCCCCAGAACTAAGCCAACTATTTCTGTTGGAAACCAAATTTTGTTTCAGCATTCTGATACTTAATGATAACAAAAATTTACATTATATCCATACAACTACATGTTGTATATACTGTGTATGTTTTCCTTTCTATATTGGAATATCCTTGTAAATTTCCACAGAAATTAACAGAATTCTTCTCCATTAGCAGTAACAGATATCAAATCAAACCTTCCACATAGTTTCTCTACCGTAAAAAACCCCATCAGTAATGAAGGTACACCCTATACTACAATTATAGATCTGTAACACAACACCTCACTAAAGAGTAATAAAAAAAGCTGCAGTAGCTTGCTAAATTTTAGTATGTAACACTATCAAACTACAGCTTATTCTAACCTTTCCAGGAAACATGAGGTACTGTCTTCTTGTTTGGATCTTGGTCTTCTAAAGGTGTTCTGTCTACTTGAATACCCGAGTCCTCCCTACTCAAGGGCTGAGTGTCTTCTTCCTCTTCACTTTCTCCAGACCAATCCTATGAAGTGCAACAAACCCCAGGACACTTCAGTACAATATAACAGACAGATCTATATTCAGCTCCTATTCAAGCCAAACATTAACTATTCTCTTCTTTCTTAAACTATGAAGTAAATTCAGGACACTAAGACTAAGATAACTGTCTAACAGAGAGTGATTTATGTTATACACAGTGTTAATAACCAGGCAAATGAGAGATCTGGAAAAGATCACAGACTTGCAGCAAGTTCTGATTAGGTGTAAGCAGGGGTCAGCAGAAGTATACACTTTAACTGGAGGACTAAGTCATAACATTGTGAAAACCAAAAGTATTTGTATTACTGTTATTCTGCATGGGTCTGTGTTATTTCATGGTATTCAGAAACGTACTGGGGAATCCTGCAAAAATCAACACGCAGAGCAGACAATCTAGGATTACTCAATCAGGTCTCCAACGCACTTCAAACCAGTTTATACAGCTGGGGTTTTTACTTTCAGAAATTACTTACTGGTGTGTCCACACCTGGGCCAAAGTAAATTTCTTCTCCTTCCATCAAATACTTTGCCCAATCAAATTCTTCTTCCTTTTCTAAGAGAAGCATAAATATAAAATAGAAAGTATCACATAACTCTGGCTTTCTTTTCCTCTGCAAACACTTCCAAAGTTAAAATTATCTGGATACTCTACAGTTAAAATAAAAGGCATTCCTTTCCACTTAAGGTTAGACCACCGTTCCTTTAACAAGGTTATGCACTTTCAACAAGACATAAATTGTGACATAACAACCATGTATATCCCTTATTAATTCTCAACTTTATTGCCTATACACTCAAAATATGCATCACAGTGTGCCATCAGCACATTTATCCATATTATGTTACACTACCCTACACTTTAATCCTGGAAAAACATGCAAGAATGCAACATACCACTTATTTTGACTAGTAAGTCCCATTTAGCTCAATGGAAACATTCTAAATGTATAGTTTACATATGCACAAGGATCCCAGACTGTAAAAAACAAAATCAAAAACTATCTTACTCTCCAAAAAAGACACCACATATCCATGATGTGATGTATGATACTTTCAAAGTAACAATCACACAACATATGATATCTTAAACATGAAGCTTACTCAACTGTAATTAGTGTTGTTTGAGATAACCTCTTCATATTCACATTCCTGGAATGGGCTGAAAGTGCATTCAAAACACCGCCGAGGGAATGTGCAGAGATCATTCAAAAAGGAATCTTAAGATGCAAGATTTTCTTTAGGTTAGTCTGAAATATTCTTCTTTCAGTCTATGATACAACACTGTAAACAAATGGGGGATGGTATCCACTCAAACTTAAGCACAAGCCTCATTTTCAGGCACTGAGTGAAAAAGTCCTACTTTAGAAAGCAGGCAGCTGGGATCTCCCTCTGGAAACTTTCAAATGTATCTCACTTTCTTTGATTACATAGGAAATGTAGGAATTTAAATCACCAAAACTGTTTCAAGAGATCTAATATTGAGGTGCAAGACAGAGACTCAGGACAGATATCCACTGTCTTTGAGCATGTAAACACTGCTGAACAGGTGGAGAACGTTTGTTTGTGATAGTGGTACAAGTCAAAGAGAGTTCCCAAGATACTTCAGTGGCTGGAAAACTTAATTAGGTGATGCAATATAAACGGGGATAGGAAAGACTTGCAAGCTATTTTAAATGTATAAATTATAACGACAACCAATAAAGCAATGTGAAGTGAAGGAGATAATAAAATGGAGAGGAAAAATGTCCTTCTTATTGGATTGCATAGCGGATTGTATCTTTCATTAGCCATATAAACATTTTGTAAACTTACCCACTTCTTTGACTCTTGGTTTTTCCACATAGGTGGTGTTGGATGGAGAATCGGACAAACACAACAGAAGAGACAGTATGGAATAGTGTGTATCTGTCTTTAAAACACATTAGAAAAAAAGCAAGTAAGTCTGTAAGTGGTCTAAAAGATTTTGCTTAGTAACAAAGTCAGCCTATTACCTGCAGGAATGCTCCCCATTAGTTCCCATTCCCCAGTCCTGAATTACAAAAATAAAATCTGCAACATGATACTGAATGTTATCCATTTTCTTCTGCCTATTATTTCGCCAATCAGTGTAAAAATCTTTCAAAAGCAGTGACAACATATGCTGCCTCCTACTGAGCAGACAATCGGTCAACATGGAAAAGATTCAAGTATTGTGAAAGTAAGAAGTCACCACAGGACAAGGGATAATGGACAGCCACACAAATGTGGATGAACTGGAAGGACACAGATAATGGGCCTGCAGGAAACCAAGTCTTAGGTTCCCTTTTCACATGGGTGAGTATTTCAAACAGAGGCTAAAATGAAGTTAGCTAAAATCATTACATTTTAGTATCATGTTCAAATTATCTTCTCACATCTGAAAATCTACACCAATCATTAAGGATGAATGTTTAACTCCAATATTGTAGTTGTGAATAAGAGGTCTTCAACCAGGTTAGAATACTGTCCCAACACTGGTATGGTCCAGAGATTTGTATTGTTGTCTATTCCCTAAAATCTTATTTATCAACGTACAACCATTTCTTACTATCAAAAGATTTTTCTTTGGCCTCACTGCAACTTTACAAAGATCTTCAGCTGACCATTTCACATCTAGACATATGGAGATTCTGCTATCTAAATCTTTATACAATTTCACACATTCATGAACACCCTTACAAAGCTCTTTTGGAATAAGATCCACTAGCATTTTAGAAAAAAAAATTCAGATTTCTGATAAAGCAGCATGATACCTACTATACAAGGATTATAACATGTTCTCACTGAATATTACTGATTTTACCAGAGTTTGCCAAAGAAAACCAGTAGGTCATTGACAGAATCACACATGAGCTGGTGTTTCACTAACCAGTCACAAAAACTGATAAATACTTAATCTTCCTAGTTATGTGTCACTGCTAAAAACTAAATACCATTTAGCTTCCCAAATATGAAATTAATCTACCTCCAGCCATACCCCAGTTTTTTTTCCTTTTGCATTTTCAAAAAGAAAAGGAAATTTTAAAAAATCTTAGGATACTTGCAACAATCAAATATTAAGTGCTTGCTTGGGTGTTTGGTTTGGTTGCTTTTAATTTCATTGAAGTCTCAAAACAAGAACTACTAAAGGTACATTTTCAAAAATCTAGAGACTACAGTATAGTAACTGAAGATACGTGTAAGTTATTGAGGGTTCCTGGGTTTTCTCCACAAATTAAAAGGATCCTAGAACATGCAACGAAAGGTAAATGTCAGTTCAATGAGAAGTAAAATTGGACTGCAAATCAGAACACACAGCTCTATTAAAGAACACCATTATATGGGGCACCACCTCTTAAATAACAAGCTTAAATTTCTCAACAGCAGGAACTTTCTAAGATCCACTTCACTATTACACTGCCACACTGAAAAATATCTAACTGTGACAACTTTTGCCATATTCATCCACTCCATATCCTAAACTAGTTGGATACAAAGTGTATCAATGGTGAAACACACACAGTCTCAAAAAGGAAGCTAGAACAGGAGCACTCCAACTGGAAACCCTAAACCCAAAACATCCAGATGGATTACTTAAGGTAAAAAAAAATAGGCAAAGAATAAGGAATGCTCAGCTCATTGTTGTTTTAGAACAGACAGGAATCTAGATTCACCTAGACTCCAGTTACAGCATTTGTACAATGTTGACCCTAAAACACCTGCTCTGCAATGAGATCACGCACTTTAAGTCATGAAATTCCATGTGCTGAAGCCCTGAGAAGACAATAAATGCATTTTAATTTCTGGAAATCCATTACCTGAACAGCGAGTCCAAAACCCACTACCAAGTCACCTGAAATTTCCAACACAACATTACTACTGAAGCCCCCATTGTCAGTATAAATGCAAGAGGGATGAAAAAAAAAGAACAAGGAAATTGCAATGTACATACCTTTGTTTCTTCAGTACTTGGGAGTGGCAAGTTCAGAAATTTTTCTGTTAGTCTTTTCCAGCTTGCAGCTTTTCCAAGGTCAGAATGAATTATCAATTTTTCATGTATTCTAATAACACAAATAGTATCAAGAAAACTTTTAAAATATATATATATAACCAATGCTTCATTAATATATAGACATAAAACTTACCCTTCTATTGTTCTGTCTACTTTATGACTGTTCACATCAAGAAAACGGTGGAATCTGTGTAAGAAATCTGCATTAGAATATGTTTAAAGGGAAGCTTAAGTAAGGAAGAAAATAAAGCTGAATTACATATATGAAGACAATATTATTAGTTTAATAATGCACATTTAATTCAGCAACAGCATTAAGCATCAACAAAATTCAACTTCAGCATCTCTTAGCTCAGGAAGGATTAAATACAATTGACCTGGAAGATAGAAGAATTGAATGCAGGTTACATCTAACCAGTACTCTAAGCTGAATGGAAAATTACTACTGTACCAGCAAACTAAGCAATTAAAGTATGCTGTCTGCTAAGTCAAGTAGAGCAAGGAGATCAAGAACTGTGTTGTCAAAGGCATTGGTGTCAAATGCACCCAATTATCTGGGACCTGCATCACAGGCAAAACAAACACCCCCAAGGGAAGGCCTCTAAATCCAAAAGAAACTCCTTTTTATAAAGGTTAAGGGAAAGTGTCCAAAAGAAAAGAGAGCTTAATCAAAAATAAAGACAGATATACTAACAAAGGTATATGTACAGGGACAAAATGAGAACTTGTGAAAGGTAAGATGCACTTTGGAGAATAAATTAGCCTATGAATAGGTTCTCCAGATACAGAGATTAAAAAAGAGGGAATAAGATGTGACAATACTGAGCACAAGGTCAAGACACTCCATACGCAGGCCCCCAAAACCAATGTTTCCAGCAACAGCTGACAGAAAGTGGTAAAAGCCTCATGACCACAGGCAGATATGAAAACTGCTGAATCTGAATCAAGAGCAAGAGTTAAATATGTTAACTAGACTGAAATTCAAAAGACAATATGAAATCACCTCAATGCCAAAGTAATGAACTATAAAGTGAAACTGTAAAGCAAGCAGCAAGGATTTTTAATAAGCAGCACTGGAGGATGAAGATACGCTAATGTAAAATAAAAAAAAAAAAAACCTTTATTAACTACAGAGACATTAGTCTGCTATCAGCTGTATATAAGGATTTGGAATAAGAGCATGATAAAATATAACACTGACTAAATATGTAGCATTTAGGTTTAAGAAAATACAGCTCGTCTAATTACAGCACATTAGCTTACATTGGAAATCACTAATTTAAAATGGTAGTAAGTCTAAGAACTTGAAGATTTAGGACATCACACAGAAAAGACAGTAAAAAAATCAAACCAAGAATCTGTCCTGAAAATAAAAATTTAGCTGCAGGGAAGTTATTAGTGAAAATTCTTTAGTCTATTACTTAAAACTTTAATAAATGACTAACACACATGCAAAAAAAAAATTGTAGGCAAGTTGGGAACATCATGAATAGGACTAGAGTGCTGCATAGAAATAAATAGATGGATCCAAGAACTACAGCATAGAAACATCATCAAATCTAACAATATAAATCACAAGTTTCACAAATTTGAATATAAAGAGAATTTCTGCTACAACCTAGGGGCTTATTTTTTGCAAATATCACACAAGGCAATCTCAGGCTGATGTTCCAACCACATTCCTTGGACAACAATTCTGGCATAAAAAAGCCCTTCCTCTTACCAACCCTCCCTGTCAAAAGTTTCTTGTTCCCTCCCTCTGTCTTCCTGACATGTAAAAAAACCAAACAAAACCCCAACAATTCCCCAGTCTAAAAGAGCATTCAGCTACACAAGCAACTGGATGATCAAAACCATGGGTGAGATTTGCATACTATAATTTATTTGAGCCTATTAGCAGTTAGGATTCACAGACGCAATGCAGTTATGCTACTGCTCCCCCAAAAATTCATTTAATCAGCATGAAAAATGTAAAGTAGCATTGATCTTACATGGATTAGGTACTAGCTACATCAATTTATATGCATAAGAGTTCAAAGATGCAGCGGTCACTGATAGCTCGGGTAATTGGAAATACATCATGTGAGAGTTTCACAGCTTTCTCAGAAGATTCTGAGTTGGAAGGAACCCACAAGGATCATCAAGTCCAACTCAAGCTGGCAGAATACAGTGGAACAATAACTGTGATAACTGAAAACTGTGTGTAAAACTCGAGTAAGGGCATTTTAGGTGGCAGTATAATAGAATTAAAGAGCTACAGATACAATACATTACAAATTAATGAAGACTACGTTTCTGACAACCTCAAATAACACGAAACACGTTCTGTTCCTGCAGACCGATACCCTTTCACATCAGCAGCACAGCATTTTTGGCCAGGTTTCTCTCCATTTGTCAGTCCTCCTCACTTGCTCTTTACCCATAATGTACCTCCCTCCACCACAGTTTTGGGCGGCTAAATGAGCACGTAGAAAGGCACCTTTTTACAGTGCAGGAGAAAATCCCTAAAAGCCCACGGCTCAAACGCGACGGAGCAGCAGTCACTGTCCCTGTGGCACAGATCCCTACACGGCCCCCGGCGCCTCCCCAGGCACGGCGCACGGGCGGCACGGCGGGACACGGCCCGTCCTACACCCCCGCGGTGCGGCAGGCACCGAGACCCTCCACGCTCCCGCTGACCTGAAGTTGGACCAGGCGAAATTGAGCGCCGCCTGGAAGCGCTCTCCGCCCAGCTCCTCCTCGGGCAGGCCGGTCACGCAGCGCACCAGGGCGCGGACGGCGCGGTCCTGCTCCTGCTCGAAGCGGCCGCGGGGGCCGGGCGAGGCCGGCGTCGCCGCCATGGCCCGGCGGAGGGGCAGGGGAGACACAGCGGGGACACAGGGGGGACACAGGGGCGGCACCGCGGGCGCCACACGCAGCCACCGCCGCCTCCCGCCCCCTCCTCTCGCGAGGCTTCCCCGCGCGGCGCACGCGCGTGGCGGGCGCGCGGTGAGGGGCCGAGGGGCGGGCGCGCGACGCCTCCCGGCGGGAAGCACCGTGAGGGAGGCGGTGGCACCCTCCGTGCCTGGAGGGGCACCGCCGATCCAGCCCCACTGCTTCAGCAGCCCCTGTCACGGGAGTGTCACTTAACTTCCGAAACGTCCCCGTAATCACTCGGGATCGGGAACTGGCAATTACTGATTGATCACAGAATGGATTCGGTTGGAAAAGACTTCTGAGATCACCGAGTCCAAGCTATGGCCCAACACCACCATGTTAATAGCCCATGGCAGGGAGTGCCACGTCCAGCCTTTCCTTAAACACCTCCGGGGACGGTGACTCGTCCACCTCCTTGGGCAGTCAATTCCAATATCTAATCACCCCTTGTGTGGAGAAATTCTTCCTCCTGTCCAACCCACACTTCCCCTGGAGCACGTTAAGACTGTGTTGTTTATAGGATGATTACCCATCCAAATAAGAGCCCTTGCGGTCTTCCCTGACTGAATCCTTGCTTTTGCACAGCTGGAGAAACCACTGCTGGTGGATATTCTGTACACAGATCCTGAGCAGACACATCGGGAGTGCAGTGGGAAACCAGTTTGTCCCAGTTCCGTGTCAGACCTCCACCGAGCAGCTTAAAATGCTTTTGTGTCTTCATGTGGTTTTATAGGACTGCAAGGACAACAGCCTGACGGTGAGATTCCTTCTGGAAAGAACCTGGCCAGATTGGTGGGAAGTGGTATTATTGGCCAATTCCTGTAGCAATCCCTGCCTTGCTGCAGTTGTTCTATTCTCCATCGTTGGGCTTTGTCCTGCTTGATCTAATAAACAATTATTGGGTTGTAATCCACCTCACCAAACTTTTTTATTCCTCTTCTCAATTAGGAAATATACTGGCACAATGAAAGGAGTAGCCAGTAGTAGATGAGGAGGAGTGGCAAGAAGAAGGCCTCAGAAATGCCCTAATAAAGTTAAAATATATTTAATGTATCAACACAATGTGAAGAATTATGTAAAAAAGTAGTGGTTAATGAAAATAACATCCAAGTTCTTGTAAGTTGCGGTGTATTAAGAAACACTTGCATTTTTTATCCAGGTAGGGTACGTCCTACCTCGAGATGCAGAAGTGCAAGTAAGTGGTTGCCTCTGCACCTGCAGGCAGGATGCTCAGCATGAACATGAGCTTAGAGGGTCTCTGCTCCAGGGCCTTTCTTATAAAGCCTTAACTTAATAAACATTCAAAGGAAAAGTCTCTAAAATTTTACTTGTGTTCCTCAATCTGCTCTTGATGTTACCTGTGTTTTCTACTTTAGAATAGCAGCAGTCTTTTTTTTTACTCTTAGGTTGAGGTAGCCAAACAATGTTTTGAGCCATAATTTGTTGTCCTGTATGTTAACTAACCGTCTGCACAGTCAGTAGACACTCCAATGGTCTGTCCAGTAGTAATTAATAATTGGAATACTGTGATTGGCTGTTAAACAATTTTTTTATACACTAAGACTTCAAGAGCTCTTTATACAATGTAACTGTGGTTATCACTTAACTGCTATGTATTTAAGCATACCTGTGCTACCCCTGCAATCACTGTTCAGAGGGGAAGTTCTAGGCTTTGCAGCACAAGAACATGCACATGTCACCTATTTTCTTTGTCATGAGATGGGTGTGGCAGACACCTATTTCAGCACCCTATCACAAAAAAAAACCAAAAAAATATGGTATTTTCTAAGTGAGAAGGATTACGGATCTTAGCAGCTGCCTTGTAACAAACTGAGCATCATGAAACCTGGACTTGAATGACAGTGCTGTCTGAAAGGTTTCCTGCTTCCCAACTGCCTCGTACGAGTCCATTTCACCTCACACCACACCCACAGCTGTGCTATCTATGTAGAAGTATGGTGATACAAATCAGGGAATAAGTTAAAAATATTATTGCTTCTGTTTTGCCAGGAGTTTTGACCCTGATCGATTCAGTGATCCATTCCTTTGGAGGTGTCAAGAAGTGAGGGAAGAACCACACTCCCAGGCAATGGTAAGTCCCAGGCAATGAAAGTACACCCTTTGTAGCTGGTGAATCAGGAATCTGTTGCTGGTTTTCAAAACAGGATACAAGGGCTAGGGCAAATGTATAACATCTGTGTTGCCTCAGTCATAAAAGGCTTTAACACTACAAATCTTTTCATTTTTTCCCTCATCACAAGCCTCATTTCTATTTTTGTTTTACCAGTTTACATTAGCAATGCTTGGTATTTGATTTCAGCTGGGGGAGGGAGCACTGGGCAGGGAGAAGGCATGAAGGCCCACTCTAAAAGTAGATTTAAACTGGGTTTTTAAGTAAGATTTATTACTAGGAAGCTTAATGGTTTATGTTATATACCTTTATTTTCATGTGATAACTGTGTCTTCCCATCCAACTGTCCTTCCACATCACACTGCTATGAATTAGAAGTATTTCAACTAAAATCTTCCTTGCTTGTAGGATTAGGTCATATTTGGGATATGTGTCCGTTTTTGTAATGTCATATTACAATATGTCACCTGTGTCTAATCACATGTTGGAGGAGGAATTACAATGTAAATCTTTTGGTGAACTGTGCATCCTTTAGAGAAACTGCTCTGAGGAGGCAACCTCTCCCCTGCTTCTCAATCCCAGTTGATAAGCCGATTTGTTAAGCAGGACCCTAAGGCAGGTGAAGGAATGTGTGAGGTGAAACACATCAGGCTGCAGTGGACCGTTTGACAAGCCAGCCCCAGGAGTTCATGCTTCATGCATGAGACAATCAGAGCTTCCATCACTGTCCCCAGTCACCTCTGTTACCAACAAAGTCTTGGGTGAATTCCACATAACAGATGGACAGTATATTTAAAACACTGTGTTTAAAGAAGTATTTAAGATTTTAAACAGAGGGAGAGTAATTTTTCAGTGAATTTGTAGAAACATTTGATACTTCGCTGGGGGGTAGCTTTACTTTAGCACCATCTTTAGGATATATGAGCTGATAGCTGAGCTGAATTTTTATGGTCATGCAAAAATCAATCCTGGTGACTGAATACTAGAAGAGGCTATTAGCTCATTATTTACACCAGAACTCACACAAAATTGCTTCTGAAAAGCAACAGGAAGATGATGTATCTGATCTTTATCCTTAACAGGAAGGAGGGAATCTGATAACTTTCTACTACAGTATCTTTGAAGTGCACTATAGCTTCTTACTCTTAATTCTTCATCTGATGGTGTTTCACAACTGAATGTAGGACAGATTTTTTTAAATTGTGAGACTGATGATAAGTCTGCATTTTATAATGGTTCACACTTCCTGTTAGTTGGATGTATGTTTAATTAGACCTTTCAGGGCCTTAGTTAAAAGTATCATTAATTGTAAATCCAGCGCGTTTTTGTGCAAGACTGATAAAGATTTGGTATTAGGTTCAGCTTAGGTTTATGTGATCCATCCCATCAGGACAGTTGTGGAGCTGTAATAACTTGTGTTTGGTGTCATGGAAGACCCAGTCATAATACATAGAAATCCTGTTGTGTCCCAGCTATCGCTATCTCCCCCAAACATCAAATTGTTAGAATATTGAAATACCTATAAGAGTTCAAGAAGCATTTGGACAGTGGACTCAGCTACATGATGTGCTTCTTGGGGCTGTCCTGTGCAGGGCCCAGAGCTGGATTTTTAAGATCCTTGTGGGTGCTTTTCAACTCAGAATATTCTATGATCTCTAGTGTTACTAAATAGTTACACTTCAACTGTCAGGCTGTAGCTTAGTGAAACTGGATCTTTGCCTCTTTGCTGAAATGATGACGCTTTACTCTGACTTTTTAATTGGATATAGTAAATTTTCTTTCAGTAATACAGCTGCAAAAGGTGAATGGAGTTACCCTGGTCCCAGGTTTTCTTGCCTGTTTGTAAATTAGGCTGATGAAGTGTTATTTTAATCCCTTGTGGGAAGTGAGCTTGACCTCCACAAATGGTAGCAGGTGTTTCAGTTTGTGGAGCTTGTCACAGCTGTTTATATTCTTATTCTGATTTCTTCATTTTCCCTACCCCTTTAACTTCCCTAGACAATTTTATCATATGCTGCTTTATTCTTTTCCAAAAAAAGAAAAAGGAGTAGATGCTTTCTTCTTTCACTGTACCCTTTCCAGCTAAATGTATTGGTCTTCTAGAACTGTCTTGATTTTTCCTTTCATTGTAGGTGCACTGCCTTAAGTTTCCACCCATGACAGATCTTTCTGGAAGCCTGTTGTTATTCTGTTCCTACTTGCTGAAATGTTACCACTTGTGTAGTGGTGTGGTTGCTTGGCTTTGTCAGCTGCACTGATATGCAGACATAGAAAAAACAGTGTAAGGATGACATTCAAGAAGAAAATGAAGTACAAGAAATTCATTTAGCTTGTCCTTGAGATGCAAATTTCTAATGAACATAGAGCAAGTGACACCATTTCTATATAATAGGCTAAGCTGTTGGAAACCTGATAATTTGATATGATTACAAGTGCCCAGTGACAGGACCTGAGGGAACGGCATGAAATTGTGTCAGGAGAGGTTTAGGCTGGATATTGGAAAAAGGTTCTTCACCCAGAGGGTGGCTGGGCACTTGAATAAGTCTCCAGGGAAGTGGTCCCAGCACTAAATCTGACAGAGTTCAAGAAGCATTTCGACAACGTTCTCAGGCACATGGTGTGACTCTTGGTGATGGTTCTGTGCAGGGCCAGGAGTTGGACTTGATGGTCCTTGTGGGTTCCTTCAAGCTCAGGATATTCTGTGATTCTGAGAAAACAAGTCAAAATAATTGGAAGAAACCTTCAATTTTCATCTGAGATAATTGCAAGAAAACTGCAAGTTCCTTTACCTGTGCTGGCAGCACAGATTAAGGCAGCTTTCTACCCAAAACACTGGCAAATATCTCTGCCTAAAAGGAAGAAAAATGACAGCTGGTAAGTTTCTCAGGGATTACCATGGGCATCCAAGAACTGGTTTGATCCAGTGACATTTGGAAGGATGAGAGATAGTCCAGATGATGCAAGAGGTTGGCAGACCTCAGAATAGTCTAAATAGACTTAACCATACAACTCTGAGAAGAGATATTTGTGGGGTGCTTGGTGAGAAGGAGCTTGGGGATGAAAATGGTCCATTTTTCTGATTCTCTATATGTTTGAGAAAGCAGAATTCTGATCTTCCTTTTTGGTACAAAGAACAGTGCTGAAGACTGAGATCCTTCCTGAGTTTCCTTTTTAAAATCAAATAATCTGCATCAAATCCCACACTTACATATCACGCAAACCTTTTGCCTGAGTTGGGATGAAATTGATGCATGCATGTAGTTGGGATGAAATTAATGCACACAACTTGTGCAGGTAGCACGTCACTACAGGAAAACAATGTTTGCACTAGATCATGACTGCAGTTTTACAGACAATTAACATTTGCTTTTTGGCTTATAGTCCAGCTGACATGCATTTTGCTGAATTTAGCAAATACATCCCTCTGGAGATGCTAAACTAGCATAAACACTATAAATTATGAAAGTTTTACTACCCCTTTTCTCCTTATGATCAGAGAACTAGGAATCTTCATCTATGTCATGGTTTAATTTTACCAAGCAGCTAAGCCCCACTTAGCTGCTTGCTCACTTTCCCCTGGTGGGGTGGGAGAGAAAATTGGAAGTGTAAAAGTGAGAAAACTTGTGGGTTGAGATGAGCATAGCTTATTAGGGAAAGCAAAAGCCACACACACAAGCAAAGCAATACAAAGAATTAATTCTCTGCTTCCCATCATCAGGCAGGTGTTCAGCCATCTCCAGGAAAGCCGTGCTCCATCACATGTAACCGTGACTGGGAATGACAAGTGCCATCACGACAAACCACCCCCTCTTCTTCCTCTTCTTCCTCCAGCGTTATATGCTGAGCATGACTCCATGTGATATGGTATATCCCTGTGGTCAGTTAGGATTAGCTGTCCTGGTGTCCACCCCCAATTCCTTTTGCACCCTCATTCTCCTCTCTAGTGGGGTGGGGTGAGAGGCAGAAAAGGCTTTGGCTCTGTGTAAGCATTGCTTAGAGATAACAAAAACATCCCTGAGTAATCAGCACTGTTTCCTGTACAAATCTAAAACACAGCCCCAAATTGTCTGCTCTGAAGCAAATTAACTCTGTCCCAGCTAAACCCAGCACAGTCCAGCTGAACTATGACTGTGGTATATAAAGTACATAAAGTATATAAATTTGGGGAGTGGCACAGGAGGAACGTTGATCCAGTTACTTATATATTTTCCCATGAGTGTTATGAGACTAACCAGAATTTGCCCACCATGACCTCTTACAACATTCCGAAAATAGACACCATCAAGAAGGGAAGATTTGGGAATGGATAATTATGTTTTTTTAGCCCATCGTTCCCGAGAGATAAACCTGTGGCTAGAGAGGATGTAATATTTTCATCTGTACCCAACTACCTCTATGCTCAGAGGATTTCCCATTGGATAAAACAAGTCTCACTGATGAAAAACTATTGGGAGCCAGGCTGGTCTCAACAAGAGGTCAGCTTAATCTCAAGAATGCAATGGCCTCTTACAAAACACAGAACAAAAGAAGGTCCTGAAAAGTCCTGTAGATCACAGCAGTAATGAAATTGAATTGAACAATGTGAAATTGATGAGTGGAACTGGCAAAATTTCAGGTAAAATAGGGAACTTTTAATATCCTTAAAATTACTATTACCAGGTGGCCCAGTTTGAGCAAATTATACATCAAAAATACTGTCGTCAACTTCCAGAATTTTTGTGACAGAAATCTGGCAGTGCTGTCTCAGTGCTGTTGGAAGCAGAAGGAGAATTGACTAAGGGAGAACCACTCAGTGTAAGAACTAGTAGAGTTTATTTCTACACCAGAAAAATAAAAAGCAAACATACAGTATTGAAATCCTATTTTAAAAACAGTAAAGGTGAAGGTTCTTGTTATAGCTTGCTACGACATGTGTTCCTTGAGGTCTTTAGGGATGACATATCGTGCCTAGGTAGCAATTTTAATGGAAAATAACAATGATGTTAAAATCTTGGGCACGTTTGGACTGGTTGTGAGTCTAATCAAAATGGCGAATGATTAAGTCAGATGTTACTGTGTGAATACACTCTTGGTTCACGGAACTCTACTTACAGATACATTAAATGCCTTGAAACTCTCCAGAGTGTGCTGCAAAAAGACATTTGTGGAAAATCTAGCAATTACTAAAAAATGTACATGCCCCATTGGCTGCCAAACATATTCATAATGCTGGCATGTCAGTGGAAACTCACTGAAGTGGAAAGGGCCACCAGACACCCCTTCACTAGCCCACTAGTAAAAGAAACACTCAATGTTTCAGTGTAAAGCACAGAAACACTCAGTGTTTCAGCATCTGAAGTGCTGCTTCAGTTTCATAACAGCAGCTGTGAAAGTGAAAATGTGTAAAAACATGAGAGAGCTACTGATAAAGTGGGGAGAATAACAGCAAGAGCGAAACAGCTTAACAGGAAACAGCAGAATAAAGAAGACTGAAGCAAGCTTTGTGAATGCAAAACAAGGGAAGAGACAAGCAGTTTCTAAAATATGTCCTGAGCTCTGTGCAGAGCAGCTAAGCAGGCCACTAGGAGTGGCTGGAAGGTACATAGTCTGCACACAGATGCATCTAGACCACATTTCAGCTGCACTGAGGAGCCCAGAAATACAACACTGAAGTTCTTCTTCGTAGAGATGACCATGCATGATTCCATGGTGTCCTTCCACTTATGGACTGTCTGTGTATGGAATAAAGTAGTGAGCTCTGGGTGGCAGTTTAGGTGCTGGTAGGCCTTATTAGCTTGAGCACAAGCCGTACTCACAGAGCACAGCACCTGCCAGTGCTAACTTTTCCAGATTTAGAACTGTGATGCACCTTACCTTAACTGCAGTATTGTTTCTGCGCTGCTAGCCATCAAGAAGGTGACTGTAGTGAGCAGAAGGATTTCTTTGGATTCGCTTAATTATTATGAATGCCCTGATCTATGAAAAATATTACTCAATAAAAAAAAATTATTCTTCAAGAAAAGAAATAAAAATGTAGCTAGATGCATTCCAAAGCACCTGAATGCATAGAGAAGTATTACAGGAACAGCAAGGAAAAAATAGTTTCACTTATCTACATAGGCAATGAGCGATGAATGTCTAAGCAACAAATCACCTTCATGAATTAAGAACATCTCCCTCCGAAATACATGTTTTCAGTGCAGACTTCATACTTTTTGGTGAGGAGACATCGAAAACCACTAGGGTGACTATTAAGAAAGATTGATTTATTCCAAAGTAAATGATCCTAGGAAATCCTCAGAGAAGGCTCTTCTTTGGATAGCAAGAATTCTAACTAGGACAAGCCCGCATCAGCATCAAGCACAGCAAGACAATTGAAAGACAGATTTAGGACATCATCAACATGACTTCCATAACAAGTGATAATATGGATGCCATCTGGAAAACACAGAAAGGGAGATGGATATGGATGAGCTTCTGTTGCAGTTATTCTCTATTTTTTTTTCTGCTATTTTTTGTCCAAGTTCCTAGCTGTGATTATTTTTTATATAATAAAAATCCTCCTACTTTCTTAGCATGCTTATGGGTAGAAAAGTTCTGAGATTTAAGGGCTTTGGGGGTTTTGTTCTGCAAGGTTTCAGAGAAAGGTTTTAATCTGGTTGGAGTTGCCACCATTTGCTGTGATGTATCCTAACAATTTTGAAACACATTTTTCACTGCCATGAACAACAGAAAAGCTGTAAAAGGGTTGCAGGTTCCAGAGTATATTGCAGGTTGTTCTTATGATTAGGTATGCATTAGTAACTTGTACTCCTATAGGTCCCACAAGTTCTTAACTTGTCTGAGTACAAGTGATTCGTGCCCTGCCTGGTTGTTTATGCATGAATTTCCTTCTGAGGCTGGCACACCTGAGTAATTTAATTAGACTTAGTTCTTTGTAACACTAAGATGGAACTCTAATCCTTTTAAGGAAAAGCACCTAATTTTATCAGTTTCAAATTCACAAGCCCCTTCAAACTTGTCATCTTCCTTTTAGCAAAAATGGGACTCTGCAAGCTGTAGTGGTAACAATTCCCAACTTACCATAATTACTCCCTGTCTAAAGCTAGTTACAAGCTACATTTCTTGTTCTCATTGAAACCTCTGTAAAATAAGTAGCTGTTGAGGCCTGCAACATAGAAAATTTATGTGCTTCTCATAAATTCAGGTCCTGATATTCTTATAAATTCAGGTCCTGATTAGTCTCTTTGTCAAAAGGGAGACATTTGCACAAGGAATTGACTCATCTATTGGTAAGTTGATACTAACAGAGGGCAGGCCAGGTGGCTGGCTTGGACTCTCCAAAGCACAGTGGCAGATCACAAGCTAATGCTATCTGAGACTGTGTTTCACAAATTGGGGAGTCATAAATTAGTACTGTGTTTAGAACTGAAGTGTCATGACCGTGGGATACAGGATGTCTCCAGAAGTGTGTTTATATTCAGCTGAATCACCAGTGTGCCAAAGAAACTCACTGAGAAAGCTTTGCTGTAAACAGCAGGTTGTAGCTCAGAGCACACAGCTTGTCAAGGGAATCAGTTCCTGACTCCAACCAGCTGCAGACATGTCCTGGCAGCTCCTGGCTGAACAAAACAAGGAGAGGACTTTGGGAATCTCCTCAAACACAGGTAGCCAATAAAGTTTCTGGTTGCTGTTTCTTTTTGTTTGCTTTCTGTATCTACTTGCTAGTTTCTTAATTTATTTTACTTTTCATCTGGTCATCTGGCAGCTGTCACCTGGCTTGGTAAATACTTTCAGCAGAAGCTGGCAATAGTTCAGGTGGCCTGACTTCAAAGGAGAGTAATATAACAAATATCCACTAAATTGCATCTAGGCATTAAGCCACACATGCTTAAATTAGACTTTCCTGCTACCTTCTTGAAGGAAGTTGTGCAATGAGAAGCTATGAAAGAAGAGATGCCTTCTAAGCAAGTCAAACTGGAGAGAAGCCAGCTTAATACTGGCTAGATAAAACATGAAATGTCAACACACACAAAAAAAAAAAAAAGGAAAAGAGATGGAAATTGAAAAACTGTAACAAAGAGCAAATCAGTCAACAATGCAATGACGTTGTTGACCAAGAAGCAGATGGCAATAAATTGGGGCAGCTTCTGAGAATCCTAAAACTAAGATAAGGAAGCTCAGGACCATGAAATATGATGATCTGATACCTGAGGGCAGATATTCAGGTAACTGAAAGAAGGTCCTATTAATAAAAGCCCAAGTTGGTAATTTAAAAAATGTAGAAATTGAATACCTGCATGCAAAACGGGATTAAGTTGATACTACAAAAACAGAAGAGCATGGAAAAAGCACAGAGAAGGACTGAGGAGTACTTTGCTTTGCTGAAGGTGGGTCTCCAGCATAAACCAGCAGTAACCCATCTCACACTGCACAGGCTGAGACATGCACCTCTCATTTTGAATCTGTTCTGCACGTAGGCAGGAGTCAGAGAGAGCCTGCCTGGAGGCAGGAAGAGAATCTCCTCCAGTGTAAGGGTATGAACCCAGTAGGACACTTTTAGTTAAAAATACTGAAAACTTCCTCACATTAACAGGAAATATGCTCTGTCTTTGGCAACAAGAGAGCATATTATCAGAGAAGCCTGCCAGAAAGCAATTACTCAGGTTAGGTGCACAAGCTATGTCTGGGATGGGGATGTTGCTCAGTGTATTTAGCAAAATAAGTTCGTTCAAGGTAATACAAATAGAAACAGATTGCTCTTATTTAAAGGGTGGTGAAAAAGGAAGAAGCACCGGACTCTGTCCTTCATCAGTCAGAAAAAACATTACTTGGCTGGAAGAGGCAAATAAATTACTGAAGGTATGCCTGAGTGTAAGTAGGAATGGACATACATAAAGTGTGATAGTATCCCATTTCCTCTTTGCCCACCAAGAGATTTCTTGGACTGTATTTGTCCTCTCTGACATATATGGACAATACAAAGAGGCCTTTTTGATTTCTTTAAGGACTCCTAGTAAGAAAACACTAGATCTGAAGATACATGGGAAAAGTCTGCCATCATCACTTAGCTGGAATTTCAAAACACTTATTAAATGTGGACTAGTTCAGACGGGGCAATGCAGATTCAACCCAGTCTTCATGGGTGATATTTTCTAGTTCAGCAGTAAGTTCACCCTGAGCACAAAGGTGTAGAGCTGTATAGAGCTGTGTCAGGAGAGTTTGAAAGGTGAATACAAAGATGAGAGAGGATAAATCTGCTCAAATTTGACATTCCTACTGTAGACATCTACTTTGGCATTGGGCTAGCTCTCTGCAATCAACTGAGAGCAACAGATGTTTCTCATCATGACTCATCCCGTTTGAAACCTGTTACTTGTTCAAACAAATTGCTCCTTGAGATTGCCGCTTTCTCTCCAGTGGCTGAGGAGGGTAGGTAGGGTGATCAGCTCAGCTGCAAATGCTTCCAACATACATGCACAAAAACGACTTAAAAGATTAAGTGGGTGTTGGACCAGAAGAGCTAACAGAGGTCCCTTCTAGCCTCAACCATTCAGTGAATCTCAGGCCAAGTGCTGACATGCAAAATTGGAGCAGCCAGAGGCAGTTGCCTCTCAGGTCACCCAAAATAGCTGTAAGTCTAGCCTTTCACAGCATTTGAAATGAAAACAGAATGGGTATGAGGGATCAGTGATACTACCCCCTAGTTTACTCATCTGGGTGAAAAAATGCAAGCTTTGACAAGAGAGTATTTGCAGAGGCTCATTAAGTGATTGTCAGAAAAGCAAAACTTCCTGAAGTGTTTGTCTTGTTACTGTCAATCTTAATTTTGTTAAGATATTGATCTGTGTGCCATTAGTCGTTTTTAAGAAAAGGTCAACTGAAACTCTGACTCTTGGGAACAGAGTAAACAACTTTTTATATTCTGAGACTTAACAAGTTACTAAAGAATATTTTTTTAAATCTTTTGTGACCAGAGAAACAGATGCTGAACTGATGTCCAAGCCACTGAGGAATATAAAGTGCCTTGGGCTGGAGGGAATAAATGTGCAGCTGCCATAGGAAAATGGAACAACAAAAATGGCATGTTTCTGAGAAGACTATGATGGCCAAAAAAGCAACTAACTTGGAAAAGATCACCTTATTTGCCTGAAAGCCTCATTCTGCCACTAATTTCTGGAAACAGATCAACTCAGAGGAGTAAGTGTAATCATCTTCAAGCCATTTATGGGTCTGAGATTAAAGTGGGCTGGTGGGGTGTGAAGAAACATGGAGGTGTGAAGAAAAGAAAATGCTCCTTTGCAACTGCTGTCAGATACAGCATCCAACTGCCCATAGGCTGATTGCATTACAGAGGAAATGTAATACCTTTTGTAATCATCACAGAAGTTGGTTTTCAGTATTCTTTAGGTTTGTGTTTTAATACAATTGTCTAGGCCCTCCAGAAGCATCTTGACCTATGATGGCCATAATTCCCGCCTTCCAAAAAACCTTAAAAATTCCTTTATACTTTTAATGAACTTGGGAAAGAAAAACCAAACACAAAAACCCCAACCAAAAACAACAAACAGAAGTAACCTTTCTCACTTGCCCAAAACACTGCTAAGTAATAGCCGGTAGCCTGGCCAAGTGGACTTCCATGGCAGCTGTACTGGACTAATGGCTACTCAGAAGAAAAGGTTTACGTTGCTTTATGTGCCCTTTCTCTTTTCAGCACTTTCAGCCTTGAGGATTTTATGAGTAAACCCAGGAAAAATACTTAGGTGTACAATATCAAAAATATATATTTACTAGGCAAATAAATTTTGTTAAGCAGGCCAGGAACATGACAAAGAGAAAATTAAGGAGAGGAGGAGAAGGAAAAATGTCAGAATTCTTGGTGGCTATTGAAACTACTCCAAAACAGACAGACTCAAAAACAGATGCGGAGAGAAGAAAGAATGCATTAGGTTGTCATTGGCAATTTTACATGCAACTCCTTATTATTTTCCTGATATAGTCAGTTCACAAGGGAGCTGATTCGTCACTTAGCTATCCAGTTTGAAATCATGGGTGGCAATACCTGTATCTTTTACTGTGCTAAATGAAGTAAACTGGCTTACGTGGCAAGGAAGTAGATGATCTAATAGGTGCATTTAATATTTTAGGATAGTACTGCTTAATTTTTTAGTTCTTCATAGAAGTATTTCCTCATGTTCCTAGCCGTAGGAACATTCCATGTTCATGACTGCCAACAATCACTGTCCTGAAGGAGCAGACAGGCTTTGCTGCTCATCAGCATTTCCAAGTGCCATGTAAGAGATGAGTTAGGAGCAGCAGCAGATGTCACAGCATGATCAATGCAAACTAGGAGTAAATCTCATAAACATGTGCACTACACCTGCAAGGACATGGTGTGGACACCAATCACTTTGGACTCACTTTGTTCCAGGTCTTGCAATGCCCCCAGTCTATCTGATTCTGCCTTGAACAAGTGCAGCATCTCCAGGCCTTGCCAGTGAATTTTCTAGTATTTCGTGCACTCAACTCTAAAGTCACTCACACAAACACACAGGGGAAAAAAAAATCAAGTAATGCTTTGCTGGTTAAAGTATTGCAGGAGTAGCCCACAGCCTTCCAGAAACTAGAAATGCAAAAATTTTTAAATTAATAGATGCTTCTTTTCAGCACGCTTCAATAGTCTCCATTATTTATCTGGTTTTCCATCTTGTATCAAACCATATTTACATCTTGGGTTGTTTCTGTCCCTCTCAGATTTGCTGTGTTTTTGTCAGCAGTTACAGATGCTAAACCAAAAAGGCATTAGAAATGCTAGGCCACATTTATGGATTCTTAGCATCCCAGCCCTTTGCAGCTTTTGAAAGTGGGACCTGTCCCCTTCTCATCAGGAATTGCTGCAGACTCCTCCTAGGCTGGCAGAACCACTGGCTTCCATCTTTAGTGGCCTAGCTCAGAGTTACTACTCCATCCCCTCACTTCGAAACATGACTCCCTCTTTTAATTTTTATTCTCTGCTTTCTCTGCAGTTGCTTTAAGCAAATGAAAAATTAAAAAACGAGGGTGGTAGGTGCTGCTTTAAATGGAGTGCCCCAAGATTGCCCCTCAAGTGAATCCTGCAAAGGTTAACCTGCATGACTGTTGTTAAGTGCAGCTGCTGTTACAGGAGCCTGGAAAGACCAGCCCCGTGACCCATTTTAAACACACAATCCCTAATTCATGGCAGAAATCTCATTATGGACACTCATTTTTTTTTAAGAACTGCTGAGCACTGGGTAACAACATATCTTCAAATTAAATCCAGTTCAATAAATAGCACAAAATTAAATCATTCAAGGTCTGGTCTGCCTTGAGCTATACTTAAGCCCTGTGCATGATTAACAGATTAGAATGCAAAAAAAAAAGCAGCTTAATCTGTCCACTGCAGAGATACTTTTATTCCCCTGTGCTACAATTTGTTTTATCTCTAGATACTACACCAGTCTGCTCTGACAGTAGGCCTGAGCAGATGGTGTGGCTAGAGGAGCACTGAATTTCCGATTTACCCTGAAACCTGGATATTTGTGTTGTGTCCCTTTAATGATAAAACTGTTTTCAATTCTTGCAAAGAACTATATGTTTGTCTGCATTTTAGTCATTATGGTAGTATTCCCAGTCAAGATCAATGCAAACAAATGCTGAGAGGCTCAGGTTGGTCCCGAGCCATGCAATAATTCAGTATAAAGGAAAAGGCAATGGCATCCAGATAGCCCAAAGCCTACCTTCATGCCTTATCTGTAACAACACACTATCTGCTATGTGGCTGTCAATTACCATCCTTTAAATTAGCACTTTATAGTAGGACTTAAATCATAAAACTTTATATTAGAATTTAAATCCAAAATGTTCCTCACAATGAACTTCAATTAATTAACAAAGTCAGCATTCCCAGCTTTTATTCTCTTAAATGGAGCCTACTTTTATTTTTTTGTAAGGCTGCGTAGCTCTATGACTACATCACTGTACTTTAAATAAAAGTAACTAAACTAGATTGGTGCAAAACTCAATCCAACAGAATATAATCTAAATTTTTCTGGCATGGCAGGACCATATTTCAGCAGAACCAGAGAGGTGAGAGGGCTCGGCCTTGTGCAGGATGGGGCCATTTGGAATATTACATATGCTGTGCATAGCACTGATGACAAAGAGTATCAGACATGCATTGACACCATGCTCAGGTCTCAATTAGGAATATCAGTGATGTTCCAGGCTCAGGTGCCTGGAATATCACTGCAAAGTCTTTGGCACTTAAAAAACCAGAAAATCGTTATCATCATTTGCATTTCATAGCTGAAACTCACTTAAATATAGGGACATATCAGAATAGCAATGAGGCACGCTGGCATATTCATGTATTTTTAAATATGAAAAAAGACCACTCCGCTATAGCAGGTGACATTTTGCAGTCTGCTCTGATACCCTCCTTCAATCATGCCAGCTACTTCCAGCAGATGTTTTCTGCCAAAGTGCCTGAATAAATTAGAAAGCTGCTGGCACAGGGGATTTTTCAAATTGAGCAGTGGGATTTTAATTTAGTGATTCTCTTAAATATAACAACCTTAAAGCCCTATATGGGCTTACAAGCTACATGGCCAAGTCAGACTTGCCTCAGGTGCAAAATCACAATGACAATCAGCCTACACCAGCTGTAAAAACAGTGGGCTAGTGAGTACCACTGCAGGGTGGTGGTATACCACCTGCAGCTGCTGAGGCACAGGCTCATGAGAGAAGAGGAAAGCTGTCCTAGGAATAGGTTTATATGTTATATGGCTTCCTTTTGGTAAGGTTTCACGCAGTTTTCCTCTATTAAGATTTCAGAAATGAGTCAGGTGATACATGACCTACTTTTTAACAGAAAGGTTACCCTATCTTTCTATGCTACTGTGAGCATGTGTAGTCTTGATTTTAAGTACAATTAAAGAAAAGCAGAGTTGATTAAATAAATCATTAGTTCTTTGTTGTAAGTTTTCAGTGAAGTGATGTTTGAGCTGCAAGCTTTGTTGTGTTAGAGGTTTTTTTCCTAACAGTAATTTCTGTAGTGACTTCTACTAAAACAAAGGCAATGTGGTTTTAATACTATTCAATGTGATAAGGCTGTCATGAGAATTTAAAAACCTGTTTGTTTTTACTTTTTGTATGGACTTTTTCAGTTGCTTACATAAAAAACCCTGTATTTTTAGTGCCCTGCTTCAAATTCAAGTGGCCATGATTCTCATACATGATTGATCAGTAAATCTTGGGGCTTGGATTGTGCAAAACCCCTAAAAAATAAGTAAATCCAAGACATTTGATATTTGATGAGAGACTGACTTTCCAGACTCTCCAAAACAAAAAAAAAAAAACCAAAGGGAAAACATCCCAATGTCAACAGCTAGGCCTCCCACATGCTCTCCAGTTCACCTCGAAGCAGCGAGAAAGCGGCATTTTATGTGATGAGCTCATTGCCTGCAGTGCCAGATTCTGCCCTTCCAGAATCCCAGAGGCTGGGGAAAGTCAGTGAGTCCCAGCTTTTCCCCACCTTTTATTTTCAGTCATTTATTATCCTGGCCAAAGGGACGTCCAACCCTGTGTTGTTACTCATTTTTTGTTGCAACAAGGGCACTGACAGCTTTGCACATGCCAGGTGTCAGAGGCTTGTGTCTATACAGAGCCCAGCCAACACCAGCAGCCAAATGGATTAGCCACAAAACCTCAGTATCTTTCAGACATGTCAAATCTCCTGTGAATATGCTGATCAGCTGGGCTCCTGCAATTGGTCTGAGTATGCCCAGCAAGCCCAACTAATCATTTTAAGTTTGTCTAGGATAGCTGGAAAGGCAATAGTTCTGGCCACCAGAAATTCAAAGAGTGCAGAAGCTCGGAGTACATCAGCAGCACTCCAGCCAGAGCTGCAGAGTGATTTTTAGAGTTGAATGCTGTATGGCTGGGGGAGGAAAGAAAAGCTGTCAGTAAGGCCAATGACAGGAGAGTGTAGGTGAAAAAAATTCTCCTGAATTTAACATAAACCTAAATATTTTCATAAAGAGAAACTGTGAACGATTCTTTGGATAACCTAAAATAACCTAGAGATTTGAGGTTGTTGTGTGCTCTTGTTTAATTAATGTTTGTTATGAGACCTACTGGAACTATTTTTCTAATGTTCATATTATAGAGGCTCTGTGACAGTAATGTAAAACCAACAGGAATAATCCCATCTTCATAACAAAAACTAAAGGGAGATCTGTAACTGATTTAATTTTATTGTTTATCAAGCACTAAATACGTCTTTTTACATCAGAAATACATAATAAATGCCATTTCTGTCAATAGGTAACACAGATGAGTACACCACTCTATCAAAATGAATGTTTCCTGTTTCAAAGCTTATGATTCTTGCAGCCACATCCAGACTTTGGATCCAGAAGTGCATCCTTGGGGATGTTGCTTCTGGACTGATGCAGGCTGACATAGAAAGGGAAAAGAGCAGACAGTGTTAATACAAGCAGAACTATAAGGTGCAGACAGGAAATACCCTTTCTGGTTTTAAGTAATTTGTTTTAGTCTGCTATAAAAGTTTTATTATTCAAAGAGACACAGTCCTTTTTGATTTCTGAACTTCAAAATTACGCATCTTCAAATGATAATAGAAAGACAGCAGTTCAATTTGATTGGCAAATTAATTGGGATCAAAAGATTACCCATGTGCTGTTTCATTTGGGCTATTTGTTTTTTTTCCAAACTGAAATGATAAACATATTTTTAATTTTACAATCCTTTCCTGCTTTTCATTTCCTATAAATACTGCTCAAGGTGTTTTGGATTACAGTGAAAATGTAAGTATTTTTGCAGCTGGGAAGATATTTACTTACCTACTGACTGCTGATGAGGGTACTGATGACTGACAAATATCCATAATTTGAAATTTTGAGATTTGTCACTATAATTACTAAACACATCAAGTTATTTTAAATTTCGTGACAGTTTCTCATTCAATGGCAGCAAAAATTGAGACAGCATTCAGCAAAGCCACGACTTTGGTGCTGACACCAGTTTTACTTTCATCAGGAAACAGTTGGAGGCATCACTAATTAAATCAGAAAAGACATTAAATGTTTTTTACTAGATCATGTTGTTGGACAAAAGGAATTGTGGTTGAGGCAGTAAAACTCCATCCAGCAACATGCCAGGTTGGAACTCAGATCACAGGAAGCTCTTATTTGGGGCATGTAGGGAAGGAAAACAGGTCTCTTAACACAAACAGAGATTATTTTAATTACTTTAATTGTTTTTGCAGGAGCCCTTTAAAGAGAAGCTCAATTTTTTAGGACTCCCACAGGATAAAGATAAGTTAATGAAGTAAATAGACAGACACAGAGCATCTTAGTTCCCAGACAAAACATTTAAGCAAACTAATCTGACTGCTTAGCAGAGTAACTGTCAGGCTTCCCTAGAGGAAGAGGGATGACACTGAGAAATCCCTAGGCTTCATCTGAACCCCTGAAGTCAATAAAGCCAAACTACTGTGAAAAGTGGTGATTTAAATTTCCCTACAAAACCCTTTTGGTGGTATTGTAAGGCACAGTACATCAAAGCCCAAGATACTCTTGAATAAAGGCAGGTCATACTGAAAAGGAAAAGAACGCCCAGTTTTATAAGAGCAATAAACAAAATGGATCAAGAATGAAGGAACTGACTATTAAAGCGTTTCTCAATGTACCAGGCATGGATAAATTGACTGATATCCTTGATAACTATCAGTAAGTCATGATGCCAGGGTCCGGGGCAGCTGGATGAGAGCCATGTACTCCTGACCAACGCTGTGTTTTTAGGAAGTGTCCCTCAGGAGATTACTTAAACCAGAGCCTTAAGGAAGGTCCTCAGTGTTCAGCAGATTAAAGTCTGCTATGGCTGAGTTACTCTAGAGGCAAGGTCATACCACTTCTAAGAAATGCCTTTATTTCAAGTCATTCTGTAGACCATGAACTTGGGTGAAACCTGTTTGGAAGCTTATCACCAAGACCAAGTAGATAAAATCCCCAAATACCTAAAATGTAAAGCAACTGTTTAGCTCCCTAGTTCTGCTAAGTTTGGAAGTCAGCATGACTCTTCATGGTGAAGTCATTCGACTCAGTCCCCATACTCAAGAGGACACCCCACTCCCTTTGCAAAACAGCTGTGTGTGCATCAAGGAGACTCAGAGAAGACAGACCCTTACCATGTTCGTTATGTTTCCAATGGGATATACAGACAATAACCCACTAGTATGTTTGTATTTTTTTAGCAACTCCGGGTAAGTACAAGTGGGAAAGCCTGGTCCCTTTCAGCAGCAACTCAGCTCAGATGTATGTGGGTGCCAGCAAAGTGATTCTCAGCAGGAATGAAAGCCAAAGGTGCAGAAAATTGTCAGTTAAAAGGTGCTGAGGCCCTGAGGGCACCTACTATTCCTGCAAAATCCCAGGGGGCTCCTCCACCATCCCATGGTCTGGGACTCCATTTTGGCCCAGCCAGGACCCATAAGTCAGGAAAGGTCCCCATCAGAGTTACCTTGCTTGAGGTACCTTCCCTTCTTCAGAACTCAAATGGAGGCAGCTGTGGCAACAATTTCAAGTACTTAAAATATTAGAAAATTTAGTAACATTTTCTACCTGCTTTGCCAGTAGTCTTGCAGTGTTTTCAGGAGGTATTTCCCAATGGTAGGTTGAAGGAGAAATAACAAATAAAAATCTCTACCCAGTAAAACCACAAAGTATGGTGATTTCTCAAAACAAGATGTAAAGTAGGGGCATTTCACCGTGGTACCAAAACAAACATGAGCAGTCCTCTGTAGCTTCTGCCTGGGCAGCTGCTTCAGCTTCAAATGGAACAATGCCCTTCCTTGGAGGTTGGGTGACAGGACCATCCAGTGATAGGATAAACCAAAAAAGCCCATAGGTAAGAGGACTGAAGACAGTGAAGCAAGGACAAAGGAAAAATCAACCATCACCAAAAAGAAATACAGCAAAATAAACTAGAATAAAGTTTCCTGTAAGCAGAGCAGACGTATAGGGAGTTCAAATATGTGCTCCAGCCTTGGCCATTCCTCATGGCCAGCAAGCTGAAGCAGCCTGATTTGACCACCAGCAATGTCTTCACGCTCTTTTCTATACAGCAAAGTACAGCAACTAATAAATAATGTGTGAAATCTGCCTTGACAGAGGATCAGATTTGGAATGAACATTTCCATAGTTCATTCCATTATGGAATGAACATTTCCATAGTCAGCCCAAAGTCATCATGTGGAATGAACAGGATTTTCTTCTGAGAGAACCTGAGGAATATTGCAGAAACTGTGCTGAGATCAGCTTGAAGTTTTCAGGATGCATTTGAATATTTTCTGTTTGAGCTGCAGGGTTGAAAAAAATTTGGGCAGCAGCTATGCAATTGCATGTAGCTTTTTTTATTGTTGTTCAGCTAGAACAGTTATCTCTCCTTTGTAAATCAGCCTCTATATCCTGAAATGACCTTTTACTGTGTGTTTTTTTCCTGTTCACCCACTTGTTTCATGAGCTAGGCTTGTGTGTTTTCCTTTTTCTAATAGGTATAGTAAGAAAGAAGCTACTGAAGAGCAGATTATTTCTGTGCTAAAGCTTTAGTAAATTTTGTGAGGCAATTTTCAGTCATATAAAACCTGAAACTGCATTGAATTGTCTACATAGCTAAAGTAACAAAGAGCCTGACAATTAACATTTGCATACCAAAAACTGCCCAGAGAAAACTTAAGCAGTCTCTCTTTACAGAAATCAGTGTACAAGTTCTTTGTTGACAGAGGTTTACAGTCAAAACAAAATGGTTTTCATAAAGTGTTTAAAGCATACAGGCATAGGGATGCATCACTAAATAAATGGTGTGCTGCAGGTGTGTAGTTGTGCTATGATTGCTTTGGACAAATTTTTGTAAATCTTGTAGTGAAGGCCCAAAGTAAGGGACTAACGCCAATTTTCAAACCTGCTGCACTCATTAGACAGCTGAAAAATTTGAGGACTGCTGACTTCCATTCCAGTCAGAAACTCCCAATTAACAGCATAACAAGCCCAGAGAAGACTTCCTCATTAATAAACAGTAATGACAGCCAGGGAGTTAAACTGGTTCCCAGAGGTTCCAGGAACCCAGGAGTTTCTCAGAATCTGTATCTTTTTGCCTGATAACATTTTCCTCATGCAAGTTAAATAATCTGGCACAAGCATATACAAGATTAAATTGCAAGTGAATTATGCATTCTGGCATTTGTCTTTCTTCCATACAGGCACAGTAATGTCTCCTGAGAATAATTTGCAGAAATTATTCAGAAATTCTGAATTTACAAAATTGTCTTTAGAAAACCTGATGGGACAGATTTATAAAGTAGGTGCAGTGATTGAGAACTCAGCATTTTCATTTGCATATACTAGTACAGCTTTGCACATATAACTGAAGTGAATAAAAAGGCAGATAAATACTTAGTCCAAAAATTATAGCGTTGCCTTCAGAAGGTGCAGGAGAATTGCAAGTATTCTGTTACAACAGCTGCCAAAGGGGTTACTTTGAGGGGAAAAAAGTCCCCTGTTAAAAATAGGTCTTAAATTTTCTAGTTCATTTCTTTGCTTGAGTGAACTGTGAAAGAATTAGTTCCCTAATTATGCCAACACAATGGCTTAACTTGTTGAGTTGCGAAAGCTTGCTGTTATTCTTAATCAGCATCTCTAATTCAGTAATAGTAAGCCTGTGACAATGAGAGAAAACAGAAAAATATTCACAGTTTCTGCCATTAAAAACTATTATTTCCCACACATTTTGGTGTAGAGGCTGTTCTTGTACTCAAAGCTGTGAGACCCCAAACACATTACCATTGGAATAATTTTACTTTGGCAGCTACTGTTAATTGTCAGGCAGCATGATAGAGGTGCTGGCTCCTTGTGCAGCATAAGTGTTTCTGGGCTGTGAGAGAACTGTCTTTCTGCTAAGGGGACAACAGAGCCCACTCTGCAGGGCAGAGGTTTAAAATCTTCAGATTAGAGTCATCCTTGGTGTAATTTAGGAAGGCTCAAGTTACTTTAGCATTGAGTTGGATCACAGAATAGATACTTTTTTCTTTCATTGTTGCTGATTTATCTGAATTTACGCTGTTATAAATAATAACAGACTTCCTTCTGAGCTTCCTCTTGAACTTCAACAAATACATAAGCTTGCTTTGCTCTGCCTTCCACCTCCTGCATTTCTTATTACATTTCCTAGTAGCATTTTTTATCATGTTCAATGATGGCATTAGCTTCCTTTCTTAGAGGAAGTTAGAGGAGCTCACAAGATCACTGATGACTAACCATGTTTTAAATTTTAAAAAAACAAAATTTGCCTGCTTGCTTGTTTTTTTGGGGCTTTTTTTTTTTTTGGTTTTCTGTTCTTGTTTTTGTTTTGTTTTTGTGGAGTTTGGTTTTTTTGGGTTTTGGTTTGTTTTTGGGGTTTTTTTGGTGAGTTTTTTTAGGTTTGGGGTTTTTTTGTTGTTTTGGAGGTTTTTTTATGTTTGTTTGTTTGTTTTTGCCATTTCAATACTCAGATCTCACATTCTTGGAAAGCCACAGACAATCCCTACTCTGACACAGTGTAATATATTAGTTATATCTCCATTTTTAAATAAATCAAAAGTAGAAATAAAACATCTCTGCTTTTCTTGGGCGTAGAAGAGCTCCCCTAGCTGGGTACCCATCAGGCTACTGCAGCTGGTTCAGTGATGCTGAACTGAGCTATCAAGCATCCCTTAGCCCAAATACAGGGTGCAGTGCAGAATTTGGTTCAATATGAACACCTTCTCAGCTCATTCTCTGTGCTCAGCTCTTATTTCAGGAAGCAGAGAGCAGCAGCATGCCTAACTTTACAACTTTACCACTTCTTAGGAATAACTGGAGAAATCTGGGAGAAAAGGGAGCAGTGTATCCCCTCCCTTCTGACTCCACACATGCTATTGGTCCCCAAACTCCTTTGCCCACATGAGGAAGTTGTAACTGTGATGAGGTCTCCCCTCAGTTTCCTCCAGGCTGAGCAGACCAAGTGACCTCAGACACTCCTTGTATGGCTTCCCCTCCAGGCCCTTCACCATCTACATTGCCCTGCTTTTGATGCTCTCTAAGAGCTTTATATCCTTCTTATATTGTGGTGCCCAAAACTACACACAGCACTCCAGTGCAGAGCAGAGCAGGACAATCCCCTCCCTTGCCTGGCTGGTGGTGCTGTGCCTGATGCCCCCCAGTACAGGATTGGCCCTCCTGGCTGCCAGGGCACTGCTGGATCATGTTCAACTTAATCAGGACCCCGATGTCCCTTTCTACTGCACTGCTTTCCAGCATCTCATTCCCCAGTATGTCTGTGCATTCTGCCCCATCCCAGGTACAGAATCCAGCACTTTGCCTTGTTGAACTTCATACTGTTGGTGATTTCCTAGGTCCTCTAATTTTTCAATGTCTCTCTGTAGGGCCTGCATGCCTTCCAAGGAGTCAACAGCTCCTTACAGTTTTGTGTTGTCTGCAAACCTGCTTAGTATCCCTTCCAGTCCTGCATCCCAGTCATTTATAAAGATATGTAACAGCACAGGACTTAGGATAGAGCTCTGCAGAGCCCCACTAGTGACAGGTGACCAGTCTGATGTCTGTGTTCATTGCAATCCTTTATGCCTGACGTGTGAGCCAGGTGCTCACCCATCACATGATGTTTTTATCCAGCTGTATTCTGGACATTTTTTCCAGAAGGATATTGTGAGGAACAGTACTGAAAGCTTTACTGAAATCCAAACCCTTGATCAATTAGGTGAGTTACCTTGTCATAAAAGTAAATCACATTTGATAAGCAGGACTTTCCTCTCATGAATCTGTGCTGGCTGTGACCAATAACTGTGCACCTGGCTTCTCTCAAATCAGCCCACAGAGAAACCCAGAGGTCTGGACTTGTGCCAGTGTAATGATCAGGAATACACAGACCAAGGTATTTATGAATGCCATAGTTTTCCTGCATCATTTCCTTGTCTTCCTTGCAGGTGCTGAAGAGTGACATCAGGTGTACATCTAGAAAGTTAAATTGCTACCTTCTGAATGGGACTTTGTATCTGAAGCCACTTCCACCCAACTGCTCACCAGCCTCAGGTTAGAAGTCTACTCTGCTTCTGTCTTACTTTCCCCTTTTTTCAGGTCCTCTAAATTTCCATCGGGTCTCTCAGAATTTCTGTGATATTTTTGACCTTTTGTAGGTCCTCAATCTTTGTTTCACTTTGGGGGAAACTACACTGCAAAAAGTCCCTCCTGCATCAGCAATCTTGACTAGACTGGTTTCTCCTTCCCCCTATTCTCAACATGTCCTTTCTGAAATGTGAGTTACTAAGTCTGGCTCCATATGTGAAACATGTGGTATTGCACATGTTGGAACATCTGATGAAAAAGTAGCTTCAAAAATAAGGACATTTGTCCTAGCTTGTTGGCTTCTTGAAGGTTTTTAAGCTGCTACTAACCACGGACTTCCTCTTGGCTGAAGCCTGTGAGTGACAACATGTGCAAGCAGAGAGCTCATTAACAGTCAGGATGTTTGAGGGCGGTACTCTATGTGCAAAGCATATTTAATTTTATCAGCAAATCAAGCTATTTTTACTCACAAAGTACTCTGTGAAAATGACAAGAGCATGCAAGAGCTAAAAGATTGCTAGATATAGAGGCAACTATTTCTATTTTGAAGCCTCTGCTGAGAAGATAAAAATTATTGAGGCTGAAATGCTGCATTCCAGCATTTACTGTCTCTCTTGACAGTAGAAGCACCGTGGGAGACAGAAGAGCAAAAATTAAGTTAGAGAGATAATACACAGGAAGCCAATGTTATGTTATATTAAAAACAGCCAGTACTTAGTGACAAGCTTGGAAACAAGAAAGGAAATACTGCAATACTGAAGTATGCAGAACATGTTATGCCTATATTCTTCCCCTCCCCCTTTACAAAAGAACATTAAGCACAGAATTATCACAAAAAATGGCAGGAGCTACATGCCAAATGGGCAGACTACTTCACAGATCAATGAAGAAGAACAGGGCTGTCTCCCTTGGGTACAGAACTGTCCTGATCTCAGAAGGAGATGCAGATCATTTGTATATGTACATGGTGTCTTTATCGTTTATAGAAAAAGCCTAAAAAGGGGGAAATTGTGCCCCTGATCTGTGCTGAAGAGAGAACACAGTACAGAACTGAAAATCGAGGAAAGAGAAAGCTGATCTCTTCCCAGCTCTATTCAGACCAGCAATCCATTCCCCAACACTCAATTAGGTACTTCTTGTGAAGTAGGTACTTCCTTCAGGAAGGCTGGAGCTCAGCGAATACAAGTCTAGCTCAGGCACCTGCTGGGTGGCAAAATGAATACTGGCTTTGCTGGAATCCCCCTGTGCCAAAAAAGCCCTAACTCAAAACAAATGAAGTAAACACTTACAGCCTAATCCTCTTGCAGTAGAGGAACTCTTGTGAAGGTGCAGAACAAAACATTTACTGTCATTCTTTTTTTTTTGGTTTGATAATCTTTTAACAACTATGGTTTTATCTCTGCTAAAATAATACCAGCAACTGTGGTAAAGTGATTTGCATCTTTCACTTCTTCTAGAACAGTTGTCACAGAAGTTTGTAGCTCCATTGTCTGAAAAAAAAAATCAGTGGAAGACATACGTAGTTTTATTTCTATGGATTCGCATTTGCCTGACATGCTGTCTTACTCTGTGAGATGTTTCATTCTTTTCAAGACAGCTTTATACTTCAGTTAGGCAGCTTTAAGACCTAGATTTTAGTTCTTAGACCTAGGTATGTGTCATAGAAACTAATACAAAATTAGTTTAAAGTAACGTGTCTTGTGGCATGGCTCACTGGCCATCAGTGAGGCTACTGCCAACTCAGTATTTTGTCTTACAAAGGGGAAACACTGGCATCTCAGAGTTACCCATCCTTATCGGCACTTCTCAAGTTTCCACCTTGGCAAACCTACCCAAATTACTATTTTGTATTATGCCACAGAAGTCAACTACACTGGAGACCCCCCTCAAAATACTAGGTAGGCATGCTTTTTGGATAGGGAAAGGGGGTTTTTTTGCAAGACTGTAACCTGATTTTGGCAAGTGTGTTTTTATTCTGTTGTCCTCCTTTAGTGGCATGAGGGTCTGGGTGAAATCCTCGTGTTACTGAGTCAGAGGTGAAACACTGGTGAGTGTGAGATACTGGTGTATCTTGGTGTTTAAAAATATATGCAGTGAAGTGTGTGTTGAGGCAGAATTTCCTTTCCAATGCTATAATTTCTACATTCTTCTGCTCAGGAGATCACAAATCTCGTTTGGCACCATCTACTCACTCAGCACGCTATAAAGGGCAGGAAGCCCAGTCTTTAACACTTATTAACATGGGGCAAGTAAAGCATTAGCAGGCAGACTACTGGCTCACCACCTGGACAGAAGAGAAGCATGTTTTTTCTCTCACACATGGATTCCTGCTCCTTGTACTTTGCCTGACAAAGTCAAAAAAAGATTTTTCTTTAATAACTAGGAATTCATAGTATGTGCAGCATTATCAGACTGTGTATCTATATATCTCTGCTATAGAAGGAGCATTTTTAGAACCCATGTAACATTGTTTCTCCTCTCTGTTGCATGTGGTGTCATTGGCAAAGGTTGTGTCATGTGTCTAACCACAGGTGCATATATACCACACAGACTTCTGGAAGTCAAAGCATAATACACCAAGGGCAAGAATTGTGTTATCCTCTCTGAATTTCACCCTGCACACCATACTTAAATGTTAGTAGTGTTTTACAGAGGATGCCACCTATTGCCTAGAGGTCAGGACAGTCAGCAGGTCCCACTACATCATCAGCAGGACAGGGACCTCACTTTCCTGACAGCTAGATGTCTTAACCAGGAACAGGGGATCATGGTCCATCTCCTTATGTGAGCATCTTCCAAGGTCAGGCAGGGGCTGGGCTGGAGATTTTGAGACTACACATTTTAATTTAAACACTTGAAGTCAACATACTGTTGACTTTCCATCTCCTGGGAAATTTTAACTAATCTTAGATGTCTAAAAAACTAGAAGTCTAAGTTTGAGCTGGTGACTTTATGCTCTTACTCTAGTTAAGAAAGAGGGCTATATGCACAATAGGTTGAATGTCCCTCTGTGGGTGCCCATTGCTTCCTACCAGCTGCAAAGGGTGACCAGCTCAGACAGCCATGGAACTTAGAGGTGTAAAACTGGAGCAATGAGTCATGATCGAGATGTCCGCATCCCATCAGCACATACGCATAGACAAAAGTGTGGCTGAGAAACCCCGCAGCTCTCTACAGCGCCGAACTGCAGCATTTCTGAAACTCTCTGCAGATTTTAATAGCTGTCATCTACCCTAAAAATACATTTGCACCTCTTCTTGTTAGTGTAGCATCTTGCGTGTTCTTTCTCCGGAACTCTGGTGAATAGCAGGACCAAGCGCTCCTCCTCGGGATACCCTCGGCTGCTCGGTACCTGTCCTGGCTAACACACCTCCTTTTCGGTGCGCCCCTTCCCGGGCGGGGGTGAGTCCCGCCGTGCCGAGCCCGCCCCTCCGGCTCTGCCAGGGGGGAGGGAGGGAGGCCGGGCGAGGGGCGGCCCGGAGCCCGGCGCAGCGGCAGCGGGAGCAGCGGCAGCCCGCGCCCCGCCGGCGGCGGCTGCTCAGGCGGCGGCGGGGGCAGGTGCGGACGCTTCTGCGTCGCGCTGCGAGGAGGAGCAGCAGGAGGAGGAGGCGGCGGCGAGAGCGGGCGGGCGGCGCGGCCAGCGGCCCCGAGCCGGGCCGGCGTGCCCGTGGGCGTGCTCCCCGGCGGGGAGGACCGCCCGCCGTCCACACCCCCGCCGCCGCCGCTAACTTTGCTTCTCCGCAAAGAGCCGCCCTCCGGCAGACAGAGGGTCGGCGGAGTCGGGGTCCGAGCCGGCCCCCGCGATGAAGGGCCGGCGACGGTGGCGGGGCGAACATCGCCGCTTCGCCGCGGTGCTGGTGCTGTACACGCTGCTGCTGCTCCTGCTGGTGCCCTACGCGCTGGACTACGGGACCAGGCGCGGGCGAGCGGACGAGGAGCCGCTGCTGCGACGCTGCCCGAGCTTGGAGGAGGCGCTGAGCGAGTGGGGCTGGGAGCAGCGGCCGCCGCTGGACGAGGAAGAGGAGGAGGATGAAGCGGGCACGGCTGGGGCGGCGGGTAACGGCAGCGCGGGGACGGCGGGGAAGCGGCACATCTACCTGCACGCTACCTGGCGAACGGGCTCCTCCTTCCTCGGAGAGCTTTTCAATCAGCACCCCGACGTCTTCTACCTGTACGAGCCCATGTGGCACCTTTGGCAGGCGCTCTACCCGGGGGACGCGCTGAGCTTGCAGGGAGCCCTCCGCGACATGCTGCGCGCCCTCTTCCGATGCGACTTCTCCGTCCTGCGCCTCTACGCCGCCCCGTCCGGCCCCCGCGATCCGCTGGCCCCCGCCCCGCCCGCCGCCGCCAACCTCACTACGGCCAGCATCTTCGGCTGGCGGACCAACAAGGTGATCTGCTCGCCGCCGCTCTGCCCCGCCGCCCCGCGGCCCCGCGGGGAGATCGGCCTCGTCGACGGCGCCTCCTGCGAGGAGACGTGTCCGCCGCGGGCGCTGCGGGAGCTGGAGGCCGAGTGCCGCAAGTACCCGGTGGTGGTCATCAAGGACGTGCGGCTGCTGGAGCTGGGCGCGCTGCTGCCGCTGCTGCGGGAACCCGGCCTCAACCTAAGGGTGGTGCAGCTCTTCCGCGACCCCCGCGCCGTCCACAACTCCCGCCTGAAGGCGCGGCAGGCGCTGCTGCGGGAGAGCGTCCAGGTGCTGCGGAGCCGCCACCGCGCCGAGCCGCGGGGCCCGGCCCGCCACCAGCAGCATCTCCTGCTGCCGCCCGGGCTGCTGGGCGGCGGACGGGCGCCGCAGCCGCAGCACCGCGCCGAGTTCTTCCTCGGCGGCGCGCTGGAGGTGATCTGCCAGGCTTGGCTCCGCGATTTGCTCCTGGCCCGCCGCGCCCCGGGCTGGCTCCGCCGCCGCTACACGCAGCTGCGCTACGAGGACCTGGTGCAGGAGCCCCGCGCCGAGCTGCGCCGCCTGCTGCGCTTCGCCGGGCTGACTGTGCCGCCCGCCCTGGAGGACTTCGTGGTCAACATGACCCGCGGCGCCGCCTACTCTTCCGACCGGCCCTTCCTCATCTCCGCCCGCGACGCGCGGGAGGCTGTTCACGCCTGGCGGGAGCGCCTGAGCCGCCAGCAGGTGCGGCAGGTGGAGGCGGCGTGCGGAGAGGCCATGAGCATCCTCGCCTACCCCCTCAGCGCCGGCGACTCCCGGTAGCGCCCGAGCCCCACGTCCCGGACGGGCCCGAGGGCGGGCGGACGGGCGCCGTCGGGCAGAGCTGAGCGCGGGGGTCAGAGCTGGCCTGGCGGGCACCCACTTGGTGGGCCTGGCGCTGCCACGGGGGAGCCCCGGCTGACGGACGCCTCGCCTCGGGTACAGGCAGCGCAGCAGGGTCCAGGCCCCCCGTCCCGCTGTTGCTTCAGCGTGGCTGTGTTCATTCTGGGCTGCGTGGAGAGGGCAAGGGGGGAATGTTTTATTTCAGAGGAAGGTTTGGTAAGAGGTGTCCTCCGAGTACGGCATTACTCTTGGGGCCTTTTCAGCGTGAAACCATGGTCGTGTACAAAGCACAGGTATGCTACAAACAAACTGCATGAAAATTTAAAAGTCCCCTAGCTGAAGACTCTCAGCAAGGAACTAGAGGGCCTGGAAGGTGCTTCTGTGAGAGCATTACCCTTCCGCAGCCCTGAGGCACACTGGCCTCTGTCTTACTACTACTGAAACACAAGGGGCTTCTGTGAAGTCGCTGCAGAGGTCAGTGGGGGCCTGGACAGCCAGGAGGGTGGCTGCTGCAGGGCAGGACTCAGCTCTCCTGCTCTCAACATGCGCTGCAGGGATGGTCTCTGCTTCTGTTGGTTGCTGGTGCTGTAGGGAGAGGGCTGAGGGAAGGGGAGTCATGTCTAACTCTGTCCATCATTCGGAGCAGCAGGGTAAGCAGTTGTGCAGAGAGGGTAAGCATTCACCTTCTTATGTGTTTTGAAGATGTTTCTGGCAAAAATATTTGCTGTTCTAGAGACATCCGTAATTGTTTTGAAAGTAGGATTTTTAAAAAAAATATATTTATATTGATATAGTTTGGTGATACTCGTGAGATACAGGTGACTAACATGTTTCTTTGGAACATGTGTAGAGGTGAATGAAACTGGAAGGCAAATGCTCAATATTTTCGTTTCATTTTCTCTGTCAGATGAAAGAATCACTTTTCTTCCCTCACTTCCGGGCTGACACATTGTGCTGTGCACAGGGTTCTCCTGATCACATCCCTTCCAAACAATAACATCCTCTCAGCTGGCAACTCCTGGACAAAAGCAAATGTTTCCTAAGAGGCTAAGATAAATTAATCATGAAGTTCCCAAATAAAAGCTTATATTAAAAAAGCCAAACAAATGAAACAAAAAACAAAAAAAAAAAAAACCTCCCTGAAGTTTTATTTTGGATTTTAAAATGACATATTCCTGCAGATATCCTGCAACTTGTGTGAGAAGGGTGTGTGTGTGTGAGTGTACCTGCAAGTACCTTTGTTTCTTAATTTCTTTAAGGTGGGGATAGAAGGTTTTGTTGTAATTTAGGGATGCAGTTTCATAACTTCACAGAGACTGCCTTTGAGTCCATTACAGTCTGGTAGTGTTTAAATGGCCCCACAAGAGTGTACAGAATTATAGGCATGTTTACATGCAGTCCTCAAACACAAACCCAGAATATGACTTTCAAATTGAGGATAATCCAGGATCAGCAAGAAAGTGGTATTTATATAAAGTGTTGAAAATAAAGGCAGTTCAAAGATGTTATGTTATCATGGAGGAGGTGTTTGAATTGTATTGTACATTTTTGTTCTCTGAGTGTTGTGCTGTACAGCATGTCAGGATGAACTTTCATTTATTTTAGCTCTTTTTTTTCCTTGGTCTTCCCATCTGAGAGTATGTTGGCATAAGAAGCAGGTTTCTTTCATTATCTGACAGGAAAATGTAGTCATAAAAATGTTTTTGAACAAATCTATCCATTTCCCAGTATCATACTTCATACAGTTCTGCATCCTTGAGCTTCTGCTTGAAGTAAGAATTACAGGATCTCATTTTGTGCTGGAACAGCCTTGTGTATTATCTAAGGGATGTTTCTGCATTTTCTCACAGTGCCTGTGACACCAAAATTTGTCTCTGGGTATTCCAGTGGCGTTTAATAATGGTATTTCTATAGATAGATTATACCTATACTAATGCCTTGATAACCCGTGTCAGGTAACCTTTTTTGGAAGGCTTTTCTGGGACCCAGCCTGGCTTGTACTGACAGGTTTGGAAAGAAAATAAGGTTTTTGTCCATACCAAAACATGATATGGTACTTATTAAATCGGATGGGAGATTAAAATCCTGTATATCCTGTTGATTTGTTCTTAGCAAGTTGCAGTTACAGAATTGTGTGATGCAACTGTTAAGCATTCTCTTCACCTTGACAGGGAATCTCATCATGCTCTTTCAGGTGGCAAATATCTTTCGTAAGTTTTTCAAAATCCACACTTAATTTCACTTAAAATGGTTCATCATGATGAGGAAAGGAGGTTGACATCTAACTTAACTTGATTTTTATAGCTGGGAGGAAATCCACTTACTGCAAATTATTTAGTGTTTTCTGAAACAGTTTCCATGTTTGAGCTGCAAAGGTGGTGAAGGGCCTTGAGGGGAAGCTGTATGAGGAGCGTCTGAGGGCACTTGGCCTGTTCAGCCTGGAGAAGGGGAGACTGAGGGGAGACCTCACTGCAGTCCACGGCCTCTTCATGAGGGAGAGAGGAGCAGCAGGCATTGATCTCTTCTCTGTGGTGACCAGTGACAGGAACTGGGAAAACAGATTGAAGTTGTGTCAAGGGAGGTTTAGATCAGATATTAGAAAAAGGTTCTAATAGAGGGTGGTTGGGCACTGGAACAGGCTCCCCAGGAAAGCAGTGATGGCCCCAAGGCTGACAGAAGGTTTTGGGCAATGCTTCAGGCACATGGTGTGCTTCTTGGGGCTATCCTGTGCGGGGCCTGGAGTTTGACTTTGATAATCCTTGTGAGTCTCTTTCAACTCAAGATATTCTATGATAGATGCATTTTCCTTATCAATAATTATTTCTGTCAACAGAAGTTGTTCACTAGCCTGATTGCTCTCTCTGGGTGTTTATTTTAATTTTTTAATTTTTGTATAATGTGTAAAGGGCTCCATTGGACAAAGTGTACAAAATACAGCAAGTGCAATTTCTGTTTTGTATTCAGTGCACCTGAGTTCATTAGAAAACTCTTCTGAAAAACCCACAGGGAATATCCAAAGCCGAGAAAGAAGCGAGTAGTCCAGAGTGACATCTTATGACAGTATGTGCAAGAGCATATAAGGCTGGCTGACAGTTGCTTAATGGCTGATGGTGTGACGTGTGAGCTTCAGTCACTAGAGGGTTTTCTGAAATTCTCCTGCCCAAGGAGGACAACTAAGGCTCACCAAAAAATGCATCCCATTTTTCTCTTCAGGTTGTTTTGATGGCAGTGGAAAGTGTCATTCAGGGTGCTTACAGTGTGTACTTGATCTTGAAACTCAGGCCTTGAAGAAAAAGCAAATACACTGTCAAGTGTTGGTACTTACCTGAAAAGACAGAAACAGGCCTGGTTACGATGAGCAGCATGGAGTTTTGGTGGCAGAGATCTTTGGAAGCAAGCAGAACTTGCTGAAAGCAGGACACCCATAGTTGGACTGCAGTTTGAGAGCAGCTGGACTTTTATGGCTTGGCCATTTTGAAGTGAAGTCACAGTTCTACAGGATGATGTAGAAAACTGAACCGTAACTGCTCTTTTAGAGCAGGGGATGGCATGATAAGCAAGGGAACAGTAAACACCTTTTTATAGCCAGCCTCAATTGACAGGCTTGGAATTGGAGTGCAGCTCTGAGCCATAGAGTTTTAGTATTTCAGGCTGAGACTGGTGAAAATTACCTACTTGTGCCACATTGCATACAATGAATTAACAACTTTTATGTATTAAAAATTTGTAGCGGGAAATGGGTACAAAACTGAAAATGCTCACAAGACATTTCTGTCATCTGTTTTTACTTAATTTCTAGTTGTCACACATCTGACTTAAGGGAGGTACAAACCTGAGTACTGTAATTCATAAAAAGCTGTAGTATTTCCATGCCATAATTGTTAATTGCTCTTTTACAACATTAAATCTGTATTTAAATTGTTTCTTTTGGGGAGGCAAACTGTACTGACATACTTGTGGGAAGCGATGAAAGTCCAGGGCCAATAAATACTTTTGGCCCCCACCTTATTTTTACTCCTTAGGATATCACTGATGGAGTCCATGTAGATATCCACAGGACATACTTGCATACTGCAGGTACAATAGTTTAGTATCCATTGCAGTATCTAACCAGAAGTGTTAGAATAGTTGTGGAGTTACTTATTTAGCTACTTCAGTATTGCATGGGTCATTTCAGCCCCCTCTTCCCCCATCAGTCTGGGCATCAAGAAAAGTCCTGAGTTTTTGCGTTGAGTGCTCAGTATCACCACTTTCAGTAAAGTCCAATGATAAAAAAACTGCAGAGTCTCTGGGTTTGTTATGGTAACACAATTAAACAACTGAAACCCTGAGAGCCAACAAGCCTGACAGCATGTTCTGTTCCTTTCTTGAGCACAGAGAGCTGTCACTGAGACTTTCTGATGGTGTATGTCATTTCTCAGAGTCACCATGCAATCCCTGCAGCACTGGGACTACCTTAGATGTTGTTTTGTCTTTCCTATTTAACTTGATGTGACACCTACCACCATGGAGAATGACATGGGAGAAACAAGATTTGTCCAGTCTTGCAGTAGCAGAAGTTTTCAGCACCCCTCGTACGGTGTTTGTGTGAGTGAGGGGCCAGGTCCAGATTGTCCTGGCTGTGTTTTAAAGAGATGAATGCTAGATCTAAAAACATTGAGGTGGTGGGTTTCAGTGATGAAGGGGCCTGTTGTTCGTTGGTGAGACATATATCTGGCAGTCACAGCTCTGAACAACAGGCTGGAAGCTGATTAACATTTTAGGACTTGCAGTCTGGGTATTGAGTACTGTGAAATTCTTGCTTCCAGCACTGAGATGTTAAGCTCTGCTGCTAACCTAGGGCACCTGCAGTGCCATTTCTTGTTGCTATTAAGCTGGAATCCAGTCTTTCCCTGGAGCTTCCGAACTTGTTGCTGTTTCTAAATGTCCAACTTTGCCAAACTTCAACTGTATATAGGCTGAAGCTTTTTGTCATGGGCCTAAGATTTAAATCTCTCGAGGGAATTTCAGTCAAAACAGTGCATATTCTTTTGAGCTTAGGATGTGGTGGTCTTTTGCCTGTGTTCAAATATTCTCAAAGATATTTCTTTGAAATAATTTTTCACTTCAGTGTTTTGGGACAGGAACTCCACTTTGGGTAGGGGAAATTACCTCTATGTAGAGGATGTCCCCTGTATTTTTATTTTTACCTCTGCTTTCTATTTTGATTTGGCCTAATATATTAATGTTTGTATGAAATGGATAGCACGTGCTCAGTAAAAGTGGTTTTGGTATGTGTGTGTGTATCTTTATTTTATACGAAATAAAATCTGCGTTGGTTTTATCTCCACTGAGAATGTGCAAACCTCTTTCTTTCACATAGAAAACTCTGTGGCACACGACATACAGTGGGAATCAAAACCATGTAACTATGGCAGGGGCTGCATCACTGGGCTGAGCAGGGAGGAGTCTGTCATTCCTGTTCCCACTGATGCCTTGTTCCCTATCCCCTCTTTCCCTGTTTCAGTTGTTCCTAAGGAAGACCCCCAAATGCATTGTTCAGCTTTCCAGTGCTTAATGATGGAAAGGACAGTAGGTGATATGACATTGATGACAGGGTAAACTTGAGGGAATGGGGAAAGAAATTGACTGTTAGTTGAGGAGAGTAGGATTTGTTGGGCAAGTGACTTGGGTGTGAGAGGAACAAGGGACTGGGATTTGATGATGAGGGGCAGGAAGTTGTGGTGCTTTAACTGGAAAAGTTGGCTGGGAGTATGTGTGAAGGAAGGAAGGAACATGGAGAGAGCAAACTAGGGGAAGCAGAGACCAAGAACTGTGCTGCAGTGAAGTGCTGGGAGTTGCCCCAAGTGTATTTGGAGGAGATAGAGGAGGAGAGCTCAGGGCAGGGGGGATGGAGAATAAGGTGAATCTGAGTCTGAAGTGCAGGGGGGAAATTGGTAACACTTCAACTCTTGCCATGTCTCAGTTCAAATGGCTGCACAGTCAGCTGGCAGTGGAGCAGCCCCTGGGTGGAGAGCTGGTCCTCAGGGCAGCAGTGACTTGCCTTCTGCTGTGCCTGTCTCAGTCCACACAAATGCATTTCTCCTGCAAACCAGACTCCTCTCTTTCTCTCTGCACAGGGAATTTATTAACTGCCCCCCTGCTCTCCTAGCAGCATTGGGGTGGGATGCATGGGAAAAAATGCTGTCCTGCGAAACTGAAGTTTTAAAGCTCAAATTTGTAAAAATAGAGCCATTGCCCACCTCCTGCTACTGTTGGGCTCAGTTTGTGATTACGAGGGATGATATGAGAGCTGTCTCATCAGCTGCCTTTGCCTGAGCTCCATTTGGGAGTGCCTTTGCAGTCATTTCTGCAGTGGGCATTACCACCAGCCACCAGAACAGAGGAGCCTGGAGGAGGTCCTTGTCCGTGTCCTTGGTTCAAGTGACAGATGTTCGTGCACTGGATTTAAAAGTCCCAGTTCTAGCAGTGACTCATGTGCATATCACTGACATCTATTGTTTTCAGTATGAGCTTTTCAAAAAATGCCAGGAAACCTCTTGTCTATGCATACTGTTGCAGAGACATTCAATGTCTGTGCTGCAAAGTCAAGCACTGAAGGAGTCAGACTCAGTGTCTGCTGCCTCCCCTTTCATGCTCCTTGTCAGTCATATATCACAAGTGGTTGTTTTTTCTCTACTGCAGCACTTGGTCAACACTCAAAGTTGGACACACCTGGAGCAGGAATGGATCGTGCAACATGTCTGGCACCACGAGCACTGCCTGGTGTGTGCCAGAGGTTAGAAAGCATGGAGGAATCTGGTAGGAGACTGAAGGAGGTAAAAAGGATGGAAGCAGTATCTCATGGCTGAGGTATTCAAAAGCTCTCAGAGGAGCTGGACTCAGTCCCTGGTGCCACAGTGTCTGCGAGATGTTAGACAAGTAAGTTAGATTTTTTGAAGAGGCCGAGTCCATATCAGGTTGAAGCTGACACTTTTGGTATGCTGGAGCTGGCTTTGCAGAACTGTTGTAGCAGCAGTCACTGTTCACGTGTGCCTGATCAGGGGGCACTGGTGGTTCAAGGAGTGACTTAGAACCCTTGAGTGAGCTAGTTGTGAAAAGGGCAAATGTAGGGTGGTATTAATATGTTCTCTATTGTAGGCACCTGAGTCCCAAGGGGATGAATTAAAGTTTTTAATAGATACAGAGAAATGTCAAGTGAAATAACTTCTTGGAGAAGACCAAACTGTGTGGTTTATTTAGTCTCAAAGTCAAGGTTGAAAGAGGACAGCAGTGCACAGGAGCGTGAGCAGCAGTGTGGGAGAGAGGTGATCAAGCTATGAACAATACTGGCATAAGAATGGATTTTTATACATCAGCAATGAATCATTTCAGCCTGGAAGTTGGAAGAAGGTGTGTTTTTTTTAACCATGAGAATAGCATGGCAGGAAAGGATGGAAAAAAAAGAGACAAGTCATTTTAAAAGACAACTCCCATAATTTAGGTGTAGAAAGGAACTGATACGGTAGGCTACCATGTTATGACAAGATATGAAGCTGGTGGTCCAGGAGCCCTGTGATGCACAGGAAATACTGTACAGCGTGCTGTAAAAAAGTCAGCTTTAATATACACAATGACCAGAGCCCCAGTTTAAAGATGCTTTGTACATTTTGTTTGTGCTCTGTGAAAAGGAGGCAGTGCTGACTTTCATGGAAATGTTGTTAAGTAGTTGGTTCTGGAGTACTCTGCAATAGGTTAGCGTCTTGTAACATTTCCTGTGAGGAAATATGGTAATTGTGCCTCTGCCAGTATTTGAATAAAATGTATTGGAGCTGTACAATAAATCAAGAGGAGTACAAACCCCGCACCATTAACCCAATAGCTTTTGCCGTGTTTTCCTTGAGATGAGAGGAGCTGAAGGGAAAGGAAAGGGAGGGCGTGTTTGTGTAAGCAAAGGCTATGTGGTTGTTCACTTGCCATGGGTAGAAATCCCAGCTGTGCCAGCAAGTGCAGGGTGTGGGACCACCCAGCCCTAGCACTGCCCTCGCTGTGGCTGAGCTGTCTTTAATGCTTTGCCATGCAGCTGTGAAACGATTAGCCTCTTGTTTATTTATGCACAGGCATGAAACTAGTTTCAGGTGTGCTCTGGATAGGCTCTGAAGTGCAACACTTGTTAAAATAATGGGAAAAGGCTGTGGCAGATCAGTCCAAGCACAGCAGCAGCCTATCTGATGGAAAGTTTGGAAACCTTTCCTTGGCTTCTCACAGTCATTTCAGCTGCTGCTTGAACAGGGGTGACTTCAGTGGACTGTTGTGAATATTCACCCCCTCTCATATTTTTTTCCTGTTTTTTTATAAAACGAGTTTAAGAACAATTAGTGATACTTAACTCTACCTCAAACAGATTTAGAGATGAGAGGATGGGACATTTGTCACCTGTTCCAATCTGGTTTTAAAATGATTAAGGATGAAGTCTTCATCCAGCAGTCATTTACTCCATTATGTCAGTATGTCCATTGTTAAAAACTGCTCTCAATCGTCTGTTTGAATAATTCTTGATTCAGTTTAAGCCTGTTACTTTGTGCTAACTTGTTCTTGTCACAAGCACCTAACCATAGGATTATTTTTTTACACAAGTCACCCCAACTACTCAGCTTTCAAGTTTATTTGTTTCCAATTCAGGTCTCCAACATTTGTTTCAATAAAGCACGTTGGCTTGTTCATCTTTTCATGTTGATCAACTTCCATACTCAAATCCTGGCTCTGCCTTGATACCCCCAAATCAGATAACCAGATAAATTTTTCAGTCATTTGTACATCAATTTCTTGCATGAAATGAGGTGTTTTTGCTTGCCTGAAAATTGGTTTTGGCTGTTCACAAAGTTTTTTATGTCTGAGATGTGAAAACTGCTAGAAAGCAGGACCCAGCCTCAAGTTGCTTATTTCTGATGGCAGTGAGTGAGTGCTGGTTATGCTCTGCAGCAAATGAGGAGTTGCTTTAGTATGAATTTCATTTTGCATCCTTAAATTGTAAATTGGAAACCACATCTTCCTATTGATTCTCCGTACATTCTTATTAAAATATTTGCTAGTTGACTCTTCTAAGAACTTACAATTAAAGCAATTACATTCAGATTGGATGATAATAATAATAATAATAGTAATAGCTAGTAAATATTCCTAAAGCTTAGTTCCTTCATGGGAAAGGAGTTAAAATTTTGACAAGTAATATAGGTTGTGTGTAGCTGCCTTGATAGTTCTGCCTTGGAAAATGGCCCTCCTGCTACTTTTAGCTCTCTACTGTAGGTTAACATGTTGCTTGAAAATTGGTAATGCTACCCCTGAAGGAAGCAGCTAGTCAGCAATTTTAAGACTGCATAAACTTTGCTTATTTCTAAATTGAGCATCAGGTTGCTTGAAGCTGTCAAAGTGTGTCTGGTCATGCCTGTACGTACAGCTTCACAGATTCCTGCCAGGAGGAATTCCAGTTCTGAGACACTGAGCTCCTGAGGGCTGACCTTAGGGCACTCCTTGGCATGCAGAGAATAACTCCTTTCCTGGCTACTGAGCAGGTGAGTGATGTCCCAGTCCTCATGGCAAAAATCCTGTCCTTCAGAGGAGTTAGGCTGTGCCTTTAATAAACATTCTATTAAAAATCTTTACTATTGCATGAAAAAAACCAGTCCAGGGATAAGTGGGAGAGAAGTCTCTTGTGATCTGTTACAGAATGGCTAGAATAATTTTGAGCCAGACATTTAATTATTAAAACTTTTTCATCTTCTAACGATGCTTTGATCTAGGGAATGCACAAGTAGTCTAGGGCCCTACAGAATAATTCCTGGGACTTATGTCTGAATGCCTTCAGGGCTTCATCACTGCTTTACCCATGAAAATTTCATTCCAATACTGAGTGGTTTTAAACTAGTGAAGGCAAAAAGCATCTAGGGAAGGTGATACCAGCTGTAGTATTAGAAGTATCTAACTGTAAGCCGTAATTTGAATACCTGGAATATTATAAATGCTGTCAATACAGAACAAAGTTTGCATCCTTTGAAATCCTTTACATCCTGACTTGACAGTCAGGCTTTGGAATAACTGCCAAAAGGTAAAATCAGGTTGATTTTTGCAATCAAGTGCTTTTATACATGCATAGTATTATTCTCCAAATAAAGTGTGAAATTCTACAAGAAAAAAATGCACATACAACTTTGCAGATTTTGTTGGCTAAAAGGCCCAGTATGGACCACCTTCCTTTTTAGAAGCTTTTTGGATTTTTTTTTTTTTTTTGACTTACCGGTGCTTCTGCCCCACGCAGATATAGCATCTGTACTGCAGTATGCAGCTATGGATAGCTTATAGTAACCTGGGGGTAGTTCTGTTTACATTTGACCATAGTGTTGTAACAGTTAATTCCTTCCTAGTGGAGGGAGATCTGTGGAAATTTGCTGGCATTCCCTTCTCCTCCCTTTCTAAATACCAATGTCCAGGGTAAATCACATCTTGCCCTGTTTATTTTTCTAGTAGAGTTTTACCAACGTGGGTGTTTCTTGTGCTTGAAGAGACTTTCTTCCATGATCCATTAGATGACAGTGCACTATGCACCTTTGAGTCCCCTCTCTTTCACTGCCTGAAGCTGCTCAACACTGCTGCTTCTCGGGGGTCTAACCCCAAAGTCATGCTGTTGTCTAAAAGGCCCAACTGAGTTGATTTTGGCTGGGGTAGTTAATTTTTTTCAGAGCAGCAAGTGTGGGGCTGTGTTTTGGATTTGTGCTGCAGACAGTAGTGATAACACAGGGATATTTTCCTTATTACTGAGCAGTGCTTACACAGTCAAGGCCTTTTCTGCTCCTCACCCACCAGCGAGGAGACTGGGGGTGAACAAGGAGTTGGGAGGTGACACAGCCAGGACAGCTGACCCCAGCTGGCCACAGGGATATCCCACACAATGTGGCCTCATGCTTGGCATGTAAAGCTGGGGGCAGAAGAAGGAAGTGGGAGACATTTGGAGTGATGGAGTTTGCGTTCCCAAGTCACCCTTGTGTGTGATGGGGCCCTCCTCTCCTAGAGATGGCTGAACACCTGCCTGCCCATGGGAAATAGTGAATGAACTCCTTGTTCTCCTTTGCTCATGTGCACAGCTTTTGCTTTCCCTATTAAACCATCTATCTCAAACCATGGATTTTCTCTGTTTTGTCCTTGTGATTCCCTCCCCCACCCCACTGGGGATGAGTGAGCAAGTGGCTGCGTGGGCTTAGTTGCTGGCTAGGGTTAAACCACATCACTGACCCATGGATCCACACAGTTCAAATCCCACCCTTTAGTTAACCCAGGTGGCTCTTGGTCTATCAAGGTCTGAGTACTGAGGGACATGGGTGGGAGCAGGTGGCTGGAGCTCCACAGCCAAATCCAACCCCACACCATCTGTCTGCTCCAATGCCTAGGAGCTGGCTACAGCTGGCACAGGGGAGGGCACCAGGAAAGCTCTGCTTCCTACTGAGTGCATCTTCTGTTTGCTGTTTTAAAACCTACCATCACCACACAACACAAACTCGCTGGTGTAATAGCACAGAAACAATTTTCTGCACAGGATGACCATTGTACAGGGAGAAGTGGGGCATGGCAAAGCACGGAGAAGCACTTTCTCCTCATTGTAGGAGAAGAAACCTAAAGTACTGCTGGGCAGACAAAGCTGGGAGTTCTAGCAAAAGACAGGTGCATTTCAGTATTGCAAGTGGTATAGAAAATTTCATGCCATAAACCAAGTTTCTGTTTATAGCTGTGGCATGTGTTTAATTACTCATCCTTTCCCAAACAAAAGGTGCTTTCAAGACAGCTGTACATTTACCTCAGGTTATAATTCCCTTTTTCAGATTGTATGTAATCATTTAGGATTTAAGTTATATTTTTTGTCCCATAACAAGAGAGCAGACATGGTTTTGTTTAGGATTTTTAATAGGGATGGATTTGATAATTTTATTTCATTGATCAAATGTCTGAGGACACATAGTATGTTTAGAAATAATCACATTTTCAGGTGTAACCCTACACAAAAACTGAATGTAAGCTGTCACTTTTTGTTCTTCTTAAAATTCTTCTTAAAAGAAAAAGAAAACAGCTCCTAACTTGAAAAACACACATAGCTTATATTACTTCAAGTGCTTCTCAGAAATCACTTTGTCCTGGACTGTGGATTAGTTTAGCAGGAATAATTTTTACTTTTTGAACTAACTCTTGGTTAGGAAAAAGGATACCTGGATTAACAAAATTCAGTTGTTTTGAGAATATTGAACTCAGTCATAGCAGAGGTGCCCTAGTCTTGGAACAGAAGAGATGTTAGATTGACAAATATCCTTTATTAAATGTGTTTAAGAAAATAGAGAATGGCTAAGGAATGAAGGTCAGTGAGCAGAATGTCTGTAGCTCTTCAAGCAGAGTTAAATTCGGATCACCATCTCTTTTCATTATTTCCACTCCTCCAAATATTCAAATATTCAGCTGATGTTAGCATACTGAAAAACGACTGACTATATATGAGAGGATACTGCAAGAAGAAGAAGACTCTGCTCTGGTATGTCACACTGGAACTGGCAGTCTGCCAAGGCTCCACCTCACATCCTCTCAGAGGACAGGCAAAGCCACCCACACATCGCTGCTCTGGACAGCACCGGCGAGCAGCTTCTGCGCTGGATTTGTAGTGCAACAGATGGTTTGTGAGTTTGGCTTCAGTTCCCAGCATTGTCTTCTTAATCACTCCTGCTGTCTTCTGAACACTAACCAGGATGATTCCAAGCTCTTTCTTACAGACAAGCAGCTATTTTACAGGCCATTGCATTTGTAGGTGCATGTGCACTGGAGATGCCTTTCCTTAAGTGCAGTACCCCATTTTACAATCAACCTTGTGTTACAAAATCAACTGAACATCCCCCATGTTTTTCACTTTCCTCCTGACTCCCTTCTCCAGATCCAGCCCCACAAATCTCTAGATGACAGTACTAGTAACTTCTTTCCGTTGTGAAAACTGGTGAAAAGATTAGAAACAGAACCGAGAATAAATGGTCAGTTATTAATCCTCATAGATTCATCTTCTTACAGTGATTAAAGACAGCATGAGCCAAGGCTTCCTGAGAAAGGACTTTCCAAATATCTTATAAAATGAAGTATATCATCCAGACCTCCTTTGTCTGCATGATCATTCACTCTTTCTAAGAACAGATTTAGAAATTATAACTACTCTCTATCCCAGCCATGTTGATGTAACTCTGTATTTTATTTCTCTACATAGTAATGTTTACTTCTTGTTGTACCTTGCAACCCTTCCTAAAAGACAAGGGTATCAAAGCAACTGTTGGATGCTCCAAGGTAGGAACCATTAATTAGATTTTAGGGAAGGGAATGTCAAATCAGTTCTGTACTGTGAGAAGAGGGCTGAGTTGGTGGCTTTGCCTCAAGGAAAGACCTGACAGTATCAGCCTTTTTCACTTCTGAGGTAAAATACAAAGTTTATATGTATCACAAATGTGTCAAGGCACAGTAAGTTTTGCATTACTATCAGCCAAATAAGAAGAAAGATATATTTCTGGCTTGATTACAAATGACAACTATAATTATTTGTTTTAGTGTAGCCAGTGGTGTAACTCAGTGTGAAACAATGAACTTCCCAAAAGCTACCACCAGCTTGTACCTGCTATTTCCCGGTGACTCGGAGGTCTATTTGAAGTAATAAGAAGAAATGGAAGGATAAGGTACATTGCTGACCTAGAACAGTAACACCATCTTCATACCTAACCTGAAAGTTATTGATAGAGCAGGAGCTCTAAGCAGCATTAACATTTCTTCTGAGAAAAGAATGCTTGGATGAAGCCTCAGTCAAGAGGCTCAAAGCTGACGTTACTGCAGTATCTTGTCCACATGAATGAATGTTTAGGTGAGCTTGTACACAAGCCAACCAGTGGCAGAAAGCCCAGCAGGTGTTTATTCCACATCCTCCGCTACTACTATCCCCACAATATGGAGACCTTTCACAATATTATGCTTTATCTCTCCTCCCCACCCACTGTTGTAGCTAAATTATAATCCCTTGCCATTTAACCTCCTTAGTATACTGAGCTCCCAAACTAGGACTCAGAGACCTGCACACTGCTGGTGTGCTGAACACCAACACACCAAGCCCTAGCACTGCAGAGAGTTGCTGCTCTCCTTAAATGATCAGTGCTCCAAGCGAAAGGACAGTTGTCACTGTAGCTGTCAACACGATGAAGAGGATGTACCAGGGGATACAGTCCTATATTCCAGTCTTTCAAACCTCTGCTTACAGTAACTACTTCAGGATTGTTAAAGACCTTTGGTGCAGTAGCACCCAGTTTTTTACACACAGGAACCATGTTTATCTCTTTGGAGGACAGAGCTTATTATCTATTACAGCCCAAATGACACAGCATTTGGACCATGTCCAGCTTGAACCTATCATACCACGCAGGCATTAGGTGCCTCAAGGGAACTGAAGCACCAAAGGTTTAGGAGAGACCATCTACCACAGCAGTCTTAGTCAGGACAGCATGATACGCTTTGGAAAACCTAGTGCATTTTTATGTTTGAAGTAACCCTAAGACACCTTCTGAAACCTTACTGATATGTTCGTATCTTAAGTGACAAGAGGGTAAGAGCTACAAGGATGGTAAACTGAAAATTCAGGTTAAATGCTGCTTCTCATTTTGAGCATTATGAACAGACCAAAACTAATTAACAGGAAACCTGTAGCACTCAGCCTGTAACTGCAAAGGCAAGGCACAGCAGCCTGTCTCTCTTAAAGGAAGGAAACAAATTTGGGACATCCTTAGATAGCTTATATCCTCCGTGCTCCACCAGAACCAGCTATGGGTCATGTGATTTTACTTGTTTCCTTGCTTCTGATATCCCAAGCTCAAATCAGACAAACTCACCTCAAGTAACCTCTTCTGCTGGAAGCTGTTATTTCACAACAGCTATTACTAATCGGCTGAAGCGATCCAGAAGAATGTCTTCTGGTATTCTGCTTTCTGGTATTAATCTGTGTCAACATCAAGACATTCAAGCCAAGCAATTTAGGACTGAAATTCAGAATCAGGCAGTAGAGGATAACCTCCCTGATTAAACTAAAATCTGGAAACAAAAGTCATAAATATATTACAACACGGAACTGCATGACCTACTTCTCCCAGCCTCAGTAATAACTTCAGAGATTTTACTAGTTAAAAAATAAATCCAATTTATTTCTCATAGCCTAAAGTTAAGTATTTTAACATTGCAGCAAAACCCTTTTAAGCTGGGCATTCACTTTCTCTGAGGGAATGCAAATCTTGAGTGTTTTTTTTCAATTAGAAGAGGGAAAGCGACCTTTAACTGCAGCATTTCAGATTATTGCCATTTAATTAATCAAATTTGCATAAGTTAGTGAGTTGCATAGCTTTGAAATTGTACTCAGGCACAAAAGTGAAGTCTGACTATTCTGCTACTCTCCCTCCTTTATTTAAATCTGTATCTAATGTGATTATGTGACACTTACCAGCTCCAAAAGGTTAAAAAACTGCAGGAAATGGGGCTTCAGAAAATTCAATTAAAAAGCAGTATTTTAACAAAAGCTAGAACTAACCCAAATATTTTTAATTTTTCTAGGACAAAGATTGCTGCTCCCTTGCATGCACCAATAGAAACCCTTTCTGGCTCTGCACTACTGCAGATGAACCTGAGAGGAGCACTGGCTTTATCCATGCCAGCTTAGGCAGGGATTCAATAAGCCAGGGCTTCTCTCCCTCCCTGCAGATACCTTTCTCCACCAGCAAGTTCCTAGTAGAGACAGTGCAGGCAACTAATAAAGTTTTTCATTCCAGTATAAATTACAGTGAGCTGTCTCTCCCAGTTAAGATTCAGTCTCAATGGCTTCAAACCCACTGGCATTTTGGATGTCTGCAAGTCCATGTGGGACAGTGCAAAATGGATTATAATCAAGAAAGTAGCAGAGGAATAGTGAATAAAGCAGCCAAAACAGGTAGATAATTTTATTACCTGAAAATCTGAACTGATTCTAATGATCAATTGCTTTATCACAGGTTCATTTCCATAACAAAAACTTATATAAATTGCTAGTATCAAATGAAGATATGAAGTGTCATTTGAGTCTGCAACACAGATTCAAATACTAGACAAGCATTTGCACCCTGTTTGTATGTCTGCATATTTTATATAGCACCTCCATATTTATCACATTAATGTTACCATAGGACTGCTCTCAAAATTACTAAAGGCATTTTAGAATCAAGAAAACATACTAATGATGTGAGGTTACTTTAAAAAAATTGTTCAAAGTTACTTTTCTTGCCCTGGAAGTCAAGAAGCAAGTTAGTGTTGCCCTGTAAAAGCCTTTGATTGTGTGGTCATTTATTACTTTTGTATTATCCCACTGCCCTTGTTTTAGATAAGGTGTGCAGAAGCCAACATAATTTCTCAGCATTTAGGACTGCAAAATTAAGAATAGCAATTGTTTACAGCGCTGTTCCCACAGTAGAGCTGCCTGTTTAAACCATTTCCTGGCTTTGTAATTCACTGTTTCCTCCACACTTTCCTCCTCTTTCACTTTGCAGGCTTATTTCTACTGGAAGTAATTTTTTAGAATGGCACTCCCAAAAATTCCAGACCAAGAAGTATCTGTGGTTTTTCACTGCACCATATTAAGCTCTGCCTGTCCACCTTGGGAAGCAAGACTCTGCTCCTGCATTGTAAATAAGGTTTGCCTGGGCTGCTTCTTACAAAGAGGATTTTCCAATATAGGGACATTTGAATTTGTTAATCTACATTATTTCAACTGAGTAATGTGTTCAGCCTATTCAGCAGCTTTGTCCTACTTTCTGCAAGTCCAATTATGACCAAGATTGTTCATAGGCACTCCAGGGTATTTACTGGCTTCTTTTCTCGTGGATGGTCTATGGCTCCTGGTTATGGGTTGTCTTCCCTTTCTTCTAAAGTTTCAGTGGGTCTTGAGTTCAGTAATTTTGGAGAGGAATACTCCCTGCTGATGCATCTGTAACTTCTCTGGTTTCTCCCCCAAAAAGGTCCTCCCCCAAATGTTAAAGAAAAGCACATGAAGTTTAGGCTTGAGAGTATCCAAATTCCATTCCCACACTTGTGCAGAAGCAGACACCATGTCTGCCAAGGCTGAGGTCAAGCATGTTATTCCAGTGAGCTGCTTCAGAGTTAAAAGAAACACTGAACCTTTCTTTGAAAGGCATGTGAAGCATATTAGTTCCTAGGGTTTTACTGTCCAGAATAAAACCAAAAGACAATTTTCTGACCAATACTGTCTAAAGAAAGACTGAAATTGGAGTTAAATTGATATTATACAAGAGGGACTATGCCAACCTGATTATAAAGACAAAAATCACAGAATTTGGCCTCCAAGGAGCATGAGCAGCCTGTTAAGGTTGCTAGAATTCCTACTGTGAAATCCTTCCCTCTTTCCCCAAGAGTAAAACATAGTAGCCATCATTTCATTAACAATAGATGTCATTTTAACCTTTGTTATTTACTTGCTTCAGATCAGGACTTCGGAAGTTCAGCCAAAAAAAGAAATTTTTTCTGTCCTCCAGTTAAAATTCCTACAGTCCTTTCCCCAAAGGCAATTCCCTCATTGTAAAAATAAATAAAAATTTTTTTTGTCTTTTCATAAGCCAGAAAACATGCATCCTTGGAATAGGGCTAGACTTGGTCAAGTACCAAGTATGTGATACTTCACCCTGTTCAGGCTTATCAGAAAAGCCAGCTTACATTGCATAGTAGACATGTAATGCAGTGTAAACACACTTGTCATAGTGTTCCTCCTTTCTGATAACTGGAGATAGAGCATCAGAGCTACTCCTGGAGCCAGCAGCAGCAGTGCTTGGAACACCTGTCATGGAAAGCACCCTGAAAATTCCAGTGTGGCGCCCCTGGTTGCAGCAGTGCCCTTGGCAGTCACAGGCCCTGCTCAGAGCTCCTCAGCTTTAAGTGATAAACTCCTTGTGGACCCAGGGAAGTGAATTGGCTTTTTTGTGCAAAACATGTGTGGACCTGAAAAGTTGTTCTGCTCAGCGAACTTCATCAGGGCTTGGTACTCTGCACCATTTAAGAACAAAGCTCCCTCGTTGCAGTATAGAACTTCCTCATGAGGGGAAGAGGAGGGGAAAACACTGACCTCTTCATTGTAATGACCAGTGACAGAACCCAGGGAATGGCCTGAAGTTGTGTCAGGAGAGGTTTAGGTTGGATATCAGGAAAAGGTTTTTCACCCAGAGAGTGGTTGGGCACTGGAACAGGCTCCCCAGGGAAGTGGTCACAGCACCAGCCTGACAGAATTCAAGAATCACTTGGACAGCACTCTCAGGCACATGGTGTGACTCTTAGGGATGGTGCTGTGCAGGACCAGGAGCTGGACTTCAGTGATCCTTGTAGGTCACTTCAGACTGGGAACATTTTGTGATTCTATATTGGTCTTAGTTTTTCTACCTAAAGACTCCTGGTCTCCTCATGTCTCTTTTCTTAATAATGTGAGACAGTCGTTGCAGACCAATACCCTTTATACATTTACCTTGGAGGGGCAGACAGGGAGGTAGATCACTCATTAGAGAACATATATGAAAGAAAACAGACTAGAAAACACAACTGCAATATTTCTGTGCACCAGGAAGTTCTCGTACTGAGATTAACCCAATAAGTTTAATAGTTAAGGAAAAAACAGAGTGGGTATTTATTAACACACAATTTTATGAGAGGAACAACTGAAATGGCAACAACAAGAAAAACACACTTTTTGGACAAACTGATATTACAATACATTAGTGGGCCACAGAACTCTTTAAAAAAATAAATCTTTTGAGACATGAGAATGAAATCACATTTTAGCATGCTTTAAATAGCTGAACTGCTCTTCAAAGCATACATTTTCAGCTATTGGCAAAGACAATGATTATCTCCTCATCTGGAAATTAAAAAGCATTTAGCAATAAGTTAAAGCTAGCCTACATGTAAGTGGGCTAAATACTAGTCAGAGATTTTTCCCTTTTCACATTTAAGATGATACTACAGTTCATCACTTCTGTAGCTTATATGCTGTTGTGCAATGCCCCACTGAAGTTTCACATCCACTCTGCAAAAGAGAACAAGGGTAAACAGCTTTCTTTTAGGATAATCACAAATGGTAAAAACAGTAGTATTTGTTTGTCTGTTTAATTAGATGTTTGCTGTTTATCACACACAAGAACTGTAAGCAGAGTCCATGGATCCTTCTGAGCAATATGAAACCACCTGGTTCCATGCAGATTCAATACTCTCTCTCCCTCTTTCTTTCTCCCCATCTCCTATCTGCTGTTTTCCCCAGCCCAAGTTTCCAGCTATCTGCGTATGAAAGTTTTACTTCGTGACTGCTACCCAAGAGAGCCTGGCTCCAGGCTCGTGTTGGGTCAGCTACGTCTCAGAGCACAGGAAGCTGATGTTTTTCTTTTGAGGCACTAGAAGTTAGGCTAATAGTAATAGTCAAGTTGCCCAAAGCTAAAGGGACAAGTAGCTCTCGTTGCCTTCCTATTTAAACAGCTTGCCAGTGAAGAAATCTTCCCTTTTTTTCCCTGAAATAAAGTAGTTTGCAGTAATAGATTCCCTGGTCTTTCATTCATGCATCTGTAGCCCTAATGTTTACTGTCCCCTTTCACTTGAGTTTCCTCAACCACACGAGAGAAGTTAACAATGGCTCTCTCCACATTCAGATACACACACAATCTTTTTTGTCTCTTAATAATTATCAAGTTTATAGTTGTCTTTTCACATTCTCAAGCTAAGCCAAGACAAGCTCAGTTCTGTGCCGTTTTCATGTACCTCTCTTCTGAGAGAGAGCTGCTGCAGCTGAACAAGACAATTGCAGCATGCTAGTTATACTTGGATTCAATAAGCAGTTGGAAAGAGGAGAATAACCAGTTTTCTCATTTGTCTATTTTTAGACATATAGAAAACCCCACTGTCCATATCTTGAGTAAAAAATAGGTGACATCTTCAGACCCTAGTAAAATCACTTATGCATGTTAACTTGTTTGAATAAACACCCCCACCTCAAGTGACACAGTGGCCTGCAGTCTTCCTTGATCCATTCACAGAGCAAGAGTTATTTTTACTGAGTCAGTAATCATGCATTGTATTCCAGAGGAAATACTAGCCGGGTACCCCTGCTTGTAACTTCATGATCTGCTGCTCCCAAATCACGTTCCAGTGCTTCCTCTGAACTACTTTTTGTTCTCCTGCTGTCAAGGTTAGTGGTAGCTGTATGGGGGCCAGAAGAACCATTTGCAGTTATTGTTGTATCACCGTATGTCACAGTAAGGTCACCATCATTCAGAATAAAATCAGAATCCTCTTCTCTAAGCTGTTCCTGATTCTGAAAAAAGAAAAAAAGAAAAATCTTTATACCATGCACAGCACCTTTCTTTGTCCAGAACATAACTGAAGAATTCACCTACATGTCAATACAGAAGAGATAAGGTTCCACCTTAAGAAATGTTAAAAATAACCTTGAACCCAGTGTTTGCAAATCAGCTTACTGTTCCATGTATAACTACTGCTACTGTGGAGAGATGAGAGGGAGCTGAAGCCAAGAATTAGGTTATGGAACAGGTAACCCGGGATTTAGTAGCACTGGAAGCACACCAGAAGTACAAGAGACAAGTGGTACATACTGGCTTTTGCATGACAATTTAGAAGGCAGTACAGGACAAAGACTGGAGATAGGCACACTTGAGTCACTCCAGATACAGAGATCTGTTGCTGATTAGTCAAATTCACTAGTAAACTTTTCATGCAAACCGATAAGAACTCATAAGGCCCAAAATCTCTATATTCAAGGATTCCTCAACATTTTTTTGTTATCCATCAAGAACTAACAATATTCTTTCAAACTATCTCCTTACTTTGAGCTGTTACTAAATACAGAATTACTTGACCTAGTTCTTGGGAATGCTTTTGAGCCATAAAGGATAGATACAAAAAGTGCTTGCTTCACAGTTTTGTAACTAGTTCTGATGTGTTTTCTTTTCAAAATCATTTAAGAAAGTGACTCACAAACCCTGTGAATTTGTTTTGGCAGAGATGGAATGAAATATATGGTTAGAGAATACAAATTACTGAAGTGTAATAAAACATTTAATTTCTCTATCACAGCACAATACAACAACAAGCAATTGTATCGTGTTCCCCTCCTGTTTAATATGGTAAAAGGAAAAACAGCTGAATTGGTCAGGTAATGTGCTTTCTGCATATTTGAAGAAAATTCTAATCAGTCCTATAAGCTTGTTTTCTTGTAACTGAGGGCAATTATTTCCCCACATGAATGGCTCCATACTGCTTAGCAGGAGCTGAAATGTGTGTTTATCGCTGTTCCCTTGGTAGGCTGGACACCAATCAGGCTACATTCTCAAAATTCATTATTTTCTTCCACTGCAGCAAAGGAAGGAGGGCACAAGCCATGTCAGATGCCTTGTGATCAATGTGAACAGAAAGCTCTGCTTCTACTGTAGAACAGGAGTTCAAGGCACTGGAGATTGAAAATGCTGATTAACCTGTCCATGATGAAAAATGCAGCTCCTGGCTAAATAAAACTTCCTGGGAAAGCTTCCTGTCATTATGTCATAAAGATAATCAGATAAAATAAAGCAGCAGAAGCCTCTAGATGATACAGAATATTTAACTAAAGAGGACTAGAAGAGGTGTCAGGAGTTTGCCAAAATCAACGAAAGAAATTATGCAGTTCAGTGTTGGGTGCAAGAGAAGCCCTACTTCGAAGGAATGCTAATTTCTCAGAACCTTCATGGCATCCAAATTTATAATTGCTTTTTTGTGACAGGGTTAGTCTGATAAAGAGCACTGTTCTCAAAGAGCAAATACAGGTTAGGACACTTGCTTTCTTTGATTGCAAAGAAAACACTGAACTACTGGCACCGTCCTAAATAGAAAAAAAAGGGCAGAAATTAAAAGGTTCAGCTATAATTGGCAGAAACAGCCATTGCAAGCTTTTAGTTGCAAAAAAAAAAAAAAAAAAAAAAAGGTGAAAGTGTGAGGTACAAGACCAGGATGGTTAAAAAGGTCACAAAATAATCAGTTGAAGAAAATCTCATATTCAGATATATATTGCTTTGAAGAAGAGACATTCCAATAAGGATGTGTCTTGGTTTGAAAACAAACCAGTGGGAGATCACAAGTCAAGATTGAAATTAAAAATAAGTGAAATAATACAAGGAAAAGCACTGACAAAGTCAGATATAACCTAACACCCTGTTAGGGTGGTAGTAGCAGTCCAACTGAAGTAGTCCAGTTGAAGCGGTGATCCTGTGAAGGTCTAGTCTCCAGCTGAAGGTCCAGTGGTAGCTCTGGTCCTCTGGGAACCAGTAGACAGGGCTAGCTCAGGCAGTTCCAGGGCCAGGTTATATCCAGGTGGGAACACCTGGTTCCTCCCTCCTGGGCAGAGCATCTCACAATGGGATGAGATAAGTCCATGAGTCACACGGTGGGTCCCTGATGGCCCATTGCCTGTCATGCGGGGTGGGTCATTAGCAAGTGATGATAGCTAACGGATGGCCCATTGTCTGTCATCCGGAGTGGGTGATAGCAGCTAATGGCCCACAGCTGGTGGTAATAGAATACTTAACTACATCAATATTGCAACCTAGGACAGGATGAAAATCAGAAAAATGAGCAGAAAGCCAGAAGTTTGCCACTGCTGTCTTATTATGTTTTAAAAAGACAGCAGTGAAGGTCTAGCACATGTTTATTGTCATGATGATTGCCCTTGGAGAAGCACCAAGGAGGGGAAGGCAGGGCTAACAGAGCACCAGGAGGTATTGCCATACCAGGGCTATGTGTGAAGTGGCTGCAGCAAGCTCCCAAAGCACCTCCTCTCTCCACAATGAGATTGAACAGTGACTCCTTGTAGCCACTTATCAGACAAGAAGCTGGTAAGAACACACTACACTTGAGCTTTCCCAAAAAGCTGAAAAGCTCTTGGAAGCACAATACCGAAAGAGAGGGTCACAGGCTTTATACTATATGGCAAGCCCTAACTCAGTCTTTGCTGGTTTGTCCCAGGCTACACTTACATGTATATAAACATGATCAGTTCCAGAGAAAACACTGAGCTTTCTCTCAAGGTAGAGAACAAACATTGCCTTGTACAAGCCAAGTTCCACTTATTTGTTTCAGTCCTGAATAGTACTGCAAGCAGCACGCATTTTACTTCATATATTTCCTCAGAGAACACCCACTAACAATCACATGTACTATACAGATTTCCTATGTTTGCAAACAAAGAGGATGGGTGAATAAACCTATCGTGCTTTGTGCAGCATGAACAATTCTTTCAAGGAAGACGGGAAATGTATCCAAATAGATCCACAGAGATTTGAAATACTCCCAAGAATAACCCTAAACAGGCCTCTGCAATCCCCTACGGTTCTGTAAGAAAAGCTGCAATTCACTCAGAAAACACAGGTCTGAACTTCACTACTTAAATTGATGCACTAAAATGGCTAAAGACCTGAATCCAAAACTGCAAAAGCCTGAATTCTGCTTTGATGTCCTTTGAGGGACCTCCCTGTATTCTATCCTATTTGTGGTAAAATCTGTTCATGCTCCTAAGAATGCATGCTGGAGATGTTTTTTATTATTAAAGCTTATTTCAAATGAGTTTCTGCTTGCAAAGCCAGTCTTTACTGCCTCCTAAGACGATGTAAAAAGAAGCACAAGGAAAGTACGGTGCACGCGCGAAGTGCTGGCAGTCATCACAGATGCTGGTGCTGAACACAACACAGGCACCTCAGATAACAAAACTTGCATCAGAAGTTATTTATCTTGTGGCTCCAAAATGAAAGCATGCAAAATATATTCAAACTTAAATCTGATGCTCTGTTTAGTTTCTCTCTTTCTCAGCTGAATTTAAATACACTAAGAAAACTAAGCAATTTTTGCTATGAAGCTAGAACCACTAAGGAGGGGGAAGGGGGAAGCCTATTTGAACAGTTTTCTTATCCATTTTGAGAGTTATCTCCTCCAAAGATTGCAAATCAAATTTCTTCACTAGGCTTGCAGATTTATAAATTAATCAATTCCATCTAGTTTCATATCAATTGTCATACTGTGTATGTGCAAGAACTAAACTTTTTTTTTTAAGGTGTGGAAGACAAAACACACCCCAAAACAAATAAACAACAATAAAAAAGCATCCCCAGGAGTGCCTCTTTCAGCTGGGATAAATGACTGATAGAACAGAGAATTACCAAAATTTTCAAAGGACATTTCAAAAGGAAAGGAAAAAAACAGACCTACATCAGTTTGGGATAAGCTGGAAAGCCCTGCCAAATGGTCATGCACTGAATATAGCACCAGAAGAGAAAAACAGTATTTAAAATTTTAATTTTCAAAGTTTAACTCCTGAGTGCAGCAACTTTACTTGCTTTAAATTCCAACTTGTCTGTCTGGTTGGAAACAGCCTAGTGGCACAACCTTAAAGCAGTGGGGGAACATCAGCAAGGAACTGTAACATCATCTCTGGAAAAAATCCACTGTACCTCACCCCTGTGTGCTGACTCAGAGCCTTACACACACTCCATGCAAACCGAAGCTTAGAGGACACGATCTCATGCTGAGGAATGAGCCGTGGGTGGGCTATGTTTTAGGATGATTTGACTTTCAGACTTTTGAACTCTTCTTTGGCATCTAATTAAAAAGACCTACTCCCACTTGTGGAAGTGTGAGTGAATTCTAAGTAAGGCTGTAATAAAGTCAGAGGAGGAAAAGAAAAAACTCAAAACAACAAAATCTAAAAACAATATAGAAATATACAGTAAGTGTAGCCACATTATTTGTATGCTTTCTTCTCTATGTAGATGTCATAACTCAGACATGCACCTGGAATGAGATCCAGGATTTAATACTTGTTTGTGAAACATTTTCCAGCTATGTTATGCTTTATTAAGTATTTACAGACTTTTTTTTTTCCTGGCTTGTTTAACTCAAAGTCTTCAGTCTTTAATTCTTACAGATGTACCATTTAATTTTCCTGGAAATACCTCACAAAAGCAAAACTGTTCCAAGCAGTTTCTGTCCCCACAAAGATATGGCTATCTCTGTTGCTTCACCTGTATTTAATAGAAAGGCAAAAAAATTCCACAGGTTGCTAAGCAGTAATGAAATGTCATAGCCAAGTGTCCTAGCAAAGCCAGCCATGTAAAGAAACAAAAAGACACAAAGCAACTGCAGGGTTCAGAAATCCTAAAAAGAAGCTTGAACTAAAACTTCAAAATTATATTCTTTCCTAAGACAAATACAGTGCTGCACTGAAATAGGAACAGGAAAGAGAATACAATATGAAAACTCCACATTATAGACCTTAAAAAGTATACAACCTTACAAGCATTTTCAATGCAGTTAAAGTCCTGTGTGTATCACTGAGCCAATCTATTAAATAATAAGTTTCCACATGTTGTAGTAGCCAACAATGATGAGTAACGAGGAAAAAAAACAAAAAAAAAGAAAAAAAGAGAGCTAAACTATTAGAGAAAATGAGAGTCAAAGCTTGCATGTTTATTCTGGTTAGATTCTCAGTTACTGGACAATTACTCTCCTAAGGTCATACATAGACAGACATATGGGGAATGCATAAGTAGGATAATTGGTCTGATGGATACCTTCTAATCTAGACCTGTTTTAAGACCTCCAGTAGCATTGCAAAGATGCAATTTTTGCAAAGAGGCAATTTTCTTGCATTACTAATAGCTCCAAATGGGCAGTAGATATCTCAAAGTTCTTTGAAATTTTTCTATCAGGTAGAAGTAAGATTCTAATGATACCCAGAAAGATATGTAGGGGAAATATTTCAAAACTGCAAGTGGAATTCATAACTCTCTAGGAAAGGATTAATAGACAACTGGTCCAAGATTACTTCAGCATAGAGATATTAATACCCCAGAGAACCTGCACATTTGAGATATCCCACATAGTACTATGGTTTTATTTACAAGCAGCTCATGAAAAGTTGTAGATTTCAGAAGCACTGTACAGATAGTAATGACAAGTACCAGGATCCTTCAAGAGTAATAGGAGAAAAGAGCATAAATTATTGCAAGACATGGCTGTAAAGACAGTGTAGTGCCCTGCTAGACTGAGATAAGTAACTGATTAACTGTTTCTGAAATCTGATCTCAGATTTCACAGTGGAAACAATGAAGGGAAGCACTACCAGGTTTTTTCCAGCTGAGTAAATGTGTCAATGACATCTCTATGGAGACTTAAAGTTTAGCAGTAACAAGGAAAGAATCTTGTCCAAAAGTCTTGAGAAGGGACTGAATATTTTGAAGTGATTCACTGAAGTGGTTATTGACTGGACATGTAATTTCCCCATATCCTTATGTTTTATTTTTTTAATGTAGTATTTGAACAACAAGATAATTTCTGATCTCTAACAACAGAAGCTGTTGCTTTGGGGAGAGTATCTTAAATCTTTTTTGCCTAGGACAAACCAGCACTTTCTTGTAGTATGTCTATCACACCAGCTGAAACCAGGACATTACCTAAAAAGAAAAACCACTGATGTGCTGAAATTTAATAAATAAAACACAAAACAAGTAAGTATTTAGTTGTTCTACTTACATCATAGACCTGGGGACTTGTCAAACAGCGAGCTATCAGGCCACACCAGCTGGGTAGAGTTGTGGTCAGCGGAGGGCCACTGTGAGTGAGAATTGGCTTTAGATAACTTCAGTAGTTAAGGAAAACACACCAGTGCTCAAAAACCACTACTGAAAATAAAGAGACAATGGTACATAAAATGGGGTTCTGCCTTTGAACAGTGACATGCAATAATTGTACATAAAACACCCTCCCAACATTTTCCTCTCAATTGTTTCAAGAGCAGTTTCTTTACTCACTCTTCTGCAGGGACAACTAGCTAACTTTCTTCTTACAAATTTCAAACAGTTGCAATGTTTCCACCTTCTGTGCTCTCAGGTAAAAAGAAACAAGCAAAGGTGCTTTAGTATTGAAAGGTCCAAAGGTATTTCTGCCCTGAAGATGGGAGCATGGTGTCAAGGTTGAAAGCTAGAGGTAACAAGGTGACATTTCTGTGTGGCTCAACATAGGGAAATAAAGAAATTCTGTTCATTCAAAAAGCAACACAGCCACTTGATCTGCTGGTTAGTGAGCTACAGAGGTGCAAGCAGAGATATTACTGTGGTAATGCTCACAGGTGTTTCTGCAGTGCACATGCACACACCACACAGAGCTTCGGAAAGGCAAAGGGAAAACTGTATGCAAGAACCATGCAACACAGTGTGGAAGGAAAGCAGTGCTACCTAGATTACACTGAGGGGACATGGCTGTGGGAAAGAAAAGTGTCTTTACACCTCTGTTACAAGTCTGTGCCCAGGTAAATCCATACTTTTCACATGAGTACTCCACACTGATGATATGCCAAAAAAACATGCCCAGGAGTCAAAATATGTGTTTCTGCTAAAGAGCAGCATGTTAATCTTGACTAGTACACAAGTCAGTCTGATTATTTTAAGTAGAAATATAAGTTGCACACATTCTAGTTACTTTCTTAGGCCTCTAAGCAGAGAGAATCAAGTCCATTTGTAAATATAAGTTTCCCTGATCCTCCCAACAGATCAAGATGCTTAGGGGAAAGAGGGGGTTAAAAAGGGGGCTGTTCTAGCAGAGCTCTCCCCTTCAGCAGAGCCTGGCATAGCTGTTTACTCGAACAGAGTTATGTTTCCTCCTTACCTCCTTCACTAACAGTGTGGTTACACCCATTCCTGGAAAGAAACAAGCTCTTCGCCTTGCACTAACCCAGGCGCCATGCTGCCCTGTGGCAGGCAGGCAGCAATTCAGCCATAAAATAACAAACCCAGTTAAAGACATCTGCTGCTTCATCAAAGTTGCAGTTTTCTCCTTGTTTAACAGTGGTGGGTGAGCCCAGGGAACAGCCCACACATTCCACAGGAATGAAGTTCCCACTTATCCATGCATACAGAGCTCTGCAGGCAATAGTGAGCTTTGCAGCACACTTTTCCATCACTTAATCACATCTTCTTCAAGTTAAGCTCTCTTGTAAAGAGTGAATTTTGAGACAATCTGCCTTTCCACCCAAAAACCAAGTGAATGCATCAGCAAAAAATATTTTGACATTTAGCCTTGGATAAAGAGGTGGCAATTCTAAAGATCATCCCATCTGTGCAGTTTAAGCCCAGCCAGACAATGATTATCCAAATGCCTTCTTCCAAGAGAAGGAGCAGACTTTTACCTCTAACATACAGTAAGACAGTTCTGCCTCTCAGTGTCAGTTTCCTCGACACAAACTTCACAGAAACTTTTCCTAAAGATTGCTAGTCACCACTGGAAAAAAAAAAAATTGAATGCACTAGGATCCTTGTCTGTTTCTGCAAAACAGGTAGTCAGGCTGTAATTTTCTCCAGGCACTCCCCATGCCCTTGTTGCAGCTGCTGGGGACGGACTGTTTCTCTGCAAGCATCAGCCGAGGGAAGTCAACATTACCAACTACCCCTTTCATCAGGCACATCCCTTCTGTAAGGGCAGGGGAAGAGGACAGCTCTGCTTCCTCCTTAAAAAGACAAAAAAGAAGCAGTCAGCCATGGTCAAATCCTTTCATGCTTTTAACACCAAAGTTTGTTGTTTTTTTTTTAATTTTAATAACAAAAACTGACCTTGAGGCACTTTGAGACCAGCCACTAGAACTCAAAGGGTTAACTTGGAATTACAAACATTTATGAATATTTAAACTAGCACATATAATCCTTTCTGGGCTTTGTCTCAATACTACTGCATCTGAAAGCATTGGTCACAAACAGACTTTATCCCAAAGAGGCAAGCGCTATTCGGACCTGAACATTTTCAGCTTGCTGCCTGGGTTTGCCTGGGTGGGAAAACCTCGTGCATGGAGGGAAACTACTGTGCTCCAACCAGCCCAGCAGCCTCTCATCAATCAAAGGCCAAGGCCCCTGTGAAAAGACTCAGATGCAAGCTGCAAAACATTAGGGCCCTATCACAGGTAATTGTGTATATTTAACTGCCCCAGAAATTACTAGGAATTCAGTATTGAAATGTCTTTGAGTTTCTAGGTACAAGTGATTTGTCATGGCTGCAAAATTATCTTTGCCATTTTCTGCTGAGTGACTGTAAGCTGTTGAGGAGGAACAGCTGTGTGACATACTGATTAAGTTAAGTAGATTCAAAAAAAAAAACCCCCAAAACCCACAAGCATGAAATACAGCTACACAAAGCTACACAAAAATTGATCAGAATCTTAAACATGGTTATCTAAATAGTATAATAATAGCTTCAGAAAGGTTGTACAGTACTATATACACTCAGGGACACTCTCCTTTAACACCCATAATAAGTTCTGGATACACTTAAGGAGATAAGCTGGACTGCATGTAGATTTTTAGTTCCAGAACTTTCTATTTGGAAATCAACCACAGATATTGGGACTTCATCACAAAAGCAGATGGCTCTGCAGAGCAATGAGTCGAGGCTTAGACATGTACAATGACCTGGAAAACTAGTTTGTGCTATGAGCATCAGTGAAAATGAGAACAGATTAATAGAACACATCAGAGGACCTGAACTAGTTAATTGTCTGTCTAATTGTTTAGGAAGGTACTTCATCTCCTAGAACTGACTGGTTTGTGTCCTCCAGCAAGTGTCACATACCATGCATCATGGAAAGGAAAGGTCTGACTGCTGAGCCAGTGAGTTCAAGCTCCAGTTCTGTGCCTTGAGCCTGTCAAATACTTGAGAGAGTCAAACAGGAGAAAGATCAAGTGCTTAAAGCTACATATTGGTACATGGAAAGGAAAAAGGTGAACATTTCATGCCTTGAAACTAAGCTGTGTTTTCAAAAGGATACTTATGGTCAAAGCTATACCACAGCCTGAAGAGCCAAGCACTTTCCTGCTTTGTCCTGTTCCTTCGCGCAGAATCTTGACCATCCTAAAAGTACAATAAAAACATATTCAATTACATCAGGCAGAAAATCCCAAAATTATACACTCCAGTAATGCATATTATAATGTCCTGTCCAAAAAAAAAAGCCAAATTACTTCAATACTGTACTTGGAATGCAGAATAAAGCTGTTTAGAGACTTGTTTATACTGAGTTTACTTTTCCTAGAAAGACAAGAAATTACTCCAGAGAAGACTGTCTTCATTGCACTCAAGTTACCATTGCACTCAAGCCCTCTACCACCAAGTTCCCTGGAGCCTAAAATCTTATCTCACTGTTAATAATGCATATAGAAATAACTTCAAAACTGACAAATAAGCCTCACTGATATTCCAGACCAATTACTATTCACTGCTTTGTTGGTTTCCTTAACTCTAGGTCAAGGCCTAACTCTAGGTTTGATGTTTCCTTCTCAAGCCTGTTGCTTCCTTGGAAGAACAAGGGAAATTACCATACCTGATAAACTCTCAGAAACCTGATGAAATATATTACATTTAAAAGAGACATGCTTAACAAAGAATCTGTATAAAAATCACAATTAAGGGAGGTCATGGGAATCTCAGAAATGCTAGATCAACCTTGAAAGGGCTAACAGTGTTAAATATAATCTCTTAACCTAGCTGTGCTGCAAATCGTCACACCAGCTGGTCTGCAGCTGCATTTGTTTCTACTTTTCTTACTGTTTGAGGTATGAGTGTTTTGGTTTGTGTTTTTGTTTTGTTGTTTGTTGTTCGGGGGAGTGTTTGTGGCCAGAGGCCAGAGTTAAACACAGGAAAACAGATGAATGCTTTGCATGAATCGTCCTCTAAACTACTGGAAAAGAACAAGACAGGATTGTACTTTGTATTTCTGACCTGCAAAAACATCCATGATCCACCAAGAGTTAAAGCTTAGTACATTTACACTCCCCCCGCATCCCAAATGATATATTTTCTTAAACTGTGACATACTGCTAATCTTGGCTTTGTGAAAGAAAGATGAATCCAAAGGGAACTGACTAATGGACTACATTAGCAATGCAATGCACAGCTAAAGAGGGAAACAAATGGGCAAGTTCTTTATGTTTACATGGGAAAAAAGCAAACTATTTCCACAGCAGACACTGAATGAGAACAGAATACCCATGCTCCGTTTCCTGTTAAAGCAATTTCTCAATTACTGACAAGCTTGGTCTGAACTGGCCAAAGCCATCTTACCATGATACCACTTCCTAAACTTGGTTTTATGCAATAATTTTGGCCTTCATTGTAAAAGGTGTTTTTAGGCCTATACTTCTGGTTGCTTCCAGATGGTTACAAAACAAAATTCACCCTTACTGGTAGCCAACTCCACCATTTCAGTATCTATGTTGTGTGCTGGCACAGGCTTTTACAAAGAGCACAGAGATGCCAAGTGCAGTTTCTGCAATGAAAGAGATGCTTCCTGAGTAAATAACTCTTATCTGGACAACATGTGACAGGGAAAGAAAAAGAAAGGCTAACAAAACCAAAAACCAAGGCAGGAGAAACCATTAAGAAGAAAGATAATCCCAGATATATTAGTCTATCTCTGACCAGCCTAAACACCAGCATCCTCACACAACACTTGCTCCCTAAGCATCTCTGGATCCAAAGTTACCTGGCATTCAACTGCTTCTAGTAGGTTCCTGCATAAGCAACCAGCTGTGCTGCTAAATAATCAGTGTCAAGCAGAACTCTGGGAGAGTGTAAACCAAGGTCTAGACAGCGTAAACTCCCAGTTAAGCCTGAGGAAATGTTTAGGTTTTTTTTTTTCCCCCCAGACCTTTCACTCCTCCTGTGAATCAATCAGTTTATAGATGAGCAAACCAGAAAATTCTGCTATGAACAACATTCTTCCAATGCTTTTGTTTGCCAATAGCACATTTCAGGGGAAAAATATCAACTCTTGGGTTGTTATTGATGCATGGAAAGTTTCATTAAATATTCACAGTAACAGTGTGCTGAATACAGTTGGCAATTTTCCAGCGCTCCCTCTGCTTCATCCAGGTGGTAGGTAGTCCAGGCAGGATCCAGCTGGCTTGTGATTCAGTATACAAGAGTTGAGATCAGATTAGCAAACTTTATCTGGATTCTAAGCAAGTCCAAGGGCCAAAATTTGGTATCAGTTATGGAAGAGGAGCCAAGAGAATTACTTCTGAACTGAGAACTATATTTATGCAGTAGCATGCTAAAAGCAAGCATGTTGGGTAGGTGGGGGAAGAGGAAAGCTTATTGTTAAATAGAGTGAATTAGTAGATTTGGGAAGGTTTGTGATGCCTTATGTATACACAAAAACTTGAACATGATAGCATTACACCCAACACCACTGAATGTTTTCAGTGGGCATTACTTGAATACTATATAGCAAAATCCCCTACTGACTTGCCAGCTAGGGGAGAAAGTTTTATCCATGCATACAACTTCTGCAGTTCTCCATTGTCTTAGTTATAAAATAAGATCAGCCTAATAGAGAAGTTAAGTAATTACTTACTCCTTGTAAGACTTGAAAGCTGTCGTTAGTAGGTGGAGGATCCTGATCTGGGTCAACCCCAACCCTACAGAAACATTAGGAAAACAAAGCAAGTGGTGTTACTGAGGGTTGCAAATGCTGTAAGTTTGGCAGAATGCATTTTAAAAGCACTTTAAGCACCCAGCAAAGCTGCATCAGAGAGGTTATAAGAATAGTTTGAGGAAGAGCTGTCCATTATTCCCCTGCAGTTACATAGATATAAAGAAGATACTTTTTCACTCAAGAAGCTGCTATAAGTCCATCCTGGCACCAACTTTAACTGCTTACCTTTGTTGCCAATTCTTTTAGAACAGTGGAAAATACTATTTTTGCCTTAAAAAGCAGATGACATCCTCTTCAGTGGTGAGTATCCCTTATGTCCAGCAGGAAGAAACCAGAAACTAAGGATAAAGCCCAACCTAAATATTTCATACAGAAAATAACTGCCAGATAAGCCTGAGAGTGGCTCAAATGTAAGATTTTAAAAAGGCATACACCCCAAGTTTTAATGCACTATGGGAAGCACAAAAAATATTTTATAAAGAGTCACAACATTAATTTGCTGCAAGTCATTCACCTAACCACAACACAGCCACAGTAGACTAGAAAGTGGCCTGCAGTCCAGCCTCCTAGCTGTGTGAGGCAGGGCAATGGGATGGTGGGTGATGACAGAATAATATGTTGAGAAGAAACTGTCTACTCACTTTTACATTGTTAGCAAATATCTTATTACCGAACCATCCTTGCGCATAGGGCTCCTATCCAAGATGCACATTTAATCCCTGTAATTATGTCCAAGTTTTTCTGGTCTGTTTTGGCGTTAGCTATTTGTTAAGACTGGACTTATCTCTCTTAAATCCAATTCCTGTCTTAACCTCTGTCATCTGTAGAACCTAAACCTCCAATCTCAAAAGTTAGATAAGATTGTCAGTCTCAAATGCGTTGTGTTTCATTTCTACCATGTTGCATAATAAGTGTGGGAAAACTCATGCAACAGCCATTTCTGACAATAAGATTTTGTTAATGTCATCACTTCTCCTCTCTTAGAAGGGACTGAGCTGGTTCAGTGCAATTTCCTTGTTACTTAGACTTTTTGTCAGCTATTCATAGCCATGGTGTTTATGCAACAGCCCTGAAGATCACCAGAAACCAAGAGAATCTTGCTGGTCAGACCATATCATTTGTGTGTCCCAGGGACACCATGCTTGGCTCAAATAAAAAGAGAACACTTTCAAATAGCTTCCAGGGTGGCATTTTTGGATAGAACAATAGAAGAAGAAAAATTTTAAGTCATCCTTGTGGATTCACAGTCATCTTAAGGCCTCACATGAGTTAATGTAATTCAGGGAAAATCCAGAAGGCCACTCTGCAGCAGCCTCTTATAAAACTAATGTTGGCCCAATCCTCCGCTTGGATTTTTTTCTTTTTTTTTCTGGAGCCTCTTGTCCTTTCCTCATCACTTCGTTTCTCTGCATATAGAGTCATCTTGAACTTTAGGCACATTTAGCCTGGAAATTCATTTGCACTGACCAGCCTTGCAATGGAAAATCTTCACCAGTTTAAGGGAACACTGGATAGACAAATTGAGTACTGGATTGTAAGACATGCTAAAATAAAACACCACACACAAGAGCTCTGAGAGGTTACAAGGGCTGAGATGTTACTGCTTTGGTTATCACTACATAAGAAGGGGTTTTGTCAGGGAAATTGGTTAATTTCTCATGCAGAAAGCTGACAAGCAATGTCAGGTAAGTGACTCAGTACAGCAATATATATATATATATATATATATATATATACATACATTCCTTTGTAAGTACATATGAAAATAAAAGTATTTGTGGCTTTCCAAACTCCAGCTGCACATGGGGGAAGGTTCAGTGTGCTATGCACAGCAACCAAGCTCATGTTGGTTGTGCAGCTGGAAGTGTGAATGGGGAGTTCAAGAAGCTCATTCCAGAAGATGAACATAGTTTGCATTCTCTAAATAGTTTTTGCTCCCTGGGTTACCTATTCACCTCACAGTACATAAGAAAACCAAACAATTCAGTGTCTCAACTTTTACTTGACTTACAAGATTGTGCATTTTTTTTTGAGGATTTTAGCTGCCCTTAGGCAGGGGAATGGGGCTTAATGGAGGACCAAAGCAGGATAACCACTCTGTTCAGTGAAAAGTCATAGTATATCACAGACCAGGAATTTGGGTTCACTTTGTGCTGATATGAGAGCTTTTCTATATTAAAATACCAAGTTTTAGGGAAAAAAAAATACTACAAATGTTCCTTTCAATATTGAAATAGTATATCCACACAGACTTTTCAATTTAATTTTTTCAGTTGTTTTTCAGATTAATTTATATTTTAAATACTCCAAATTAATTCCTTTCCATAAATCACCTTTTAAAAATTTCTGATCCACAGTTCAGAGATTAATACCACATGCATTTCCATTTTGAATCCCCACAACTACTTTTTGTATCTTTCAAACAGTATGCTCTTATCCTCTACTCCAGCATCAACTGTATAGGAAGCTTTCTTTTTTGGTAGCAAACCTGCTTGTTTAAGTTTGAAGGTTTATATACCCCAAACTCATGACAAGCATCATGGGTTTTTTGCAGGCCTGGCCCCCAGAATTCTTAGGACATCTCACCTTTATCACTTGGAACAAAACAATACCCAAAAACAGTCAAGTCTCTCCCAACCTCCTTTAAAGTAAGAGAATCACAGAAAACAGCTACTTCATCCTTGCTTAACTACTTCAATAATTATGAGTATGAGTAAAGCTGCTGCATGCATGTCTTCAACATTGATTTTCTTCTTTAGGTTAAAAGAAAAAAATCTATTTCACACACTTAATATATTTTAAAAGGTGCCTGTAATTTAAATGTGCTGTAAAGGTCAATATAATCTCTCATTTATTTATAGTTTTATAAATGAAACTATTACTGGATGGATTTACACAGATCCCCTCCCAGAGATCAGGGACACAGAGAGGGCAGCCTTGCTAATGGCTGGGCTGTTTTGCTCAAACCCCATAGCAGGAAGGCAGGTGGGCAAGGGCTGGGTAAAACCAGTGTTTTATTGAAGAAGCACAGCCTCTGTGACAGGGACTGAGTGGCACAACAGCTGTGGGACAGGCAAGGTAAGGCAGATGCCAGCAAGCATCTTTGTTTTCCCTCCACCCTTTCTGAAAGCCTTTTGCAGCAGTTGTGTGTGAATTCCTCAAGGGTGTACAGTAGCAGTTCAAGTAGGTAACTCTTGAAAAGAAGATTCCAGATGAAGAATATGAGCAGTCTTTTAGCTGTAACAACGCATACATGTTTTGAAATTGGTAAAAAACCCCATCTATTTCCCCAATTGGAATCACTTTGGTATCTGATAGACACCTTATTCCTTCAGTACATAATTCTGTAGTAATAATTACATAGTAATAATTCTGAATTATTACTACGTAAAATTCAGACACCTTTATTTCATCCTTTGAAAGGTCATTGGTATCTGTAGACAAGTGTATGCTATAGTAAAAATTAATCAAATTTAAGTGTATTTCTTCACTTCTCCCCAGTGAAAATATTTTTTAAGGCAAAAAAGGCTTTTCATGCTTTAAGATCTCTGTAATAGCAAACACACTAGTCTTGAGCTCCTTATGCCCAACACCAAAGAATAGCTTTTCTGCCCTTAACTGCCTCCTGGCCTTCTTGGTCCTTATCTACAGCTGAAACTCCAACATCACAGGTAGGAGAGCAGCTACCCAGATTTGATCTCTCAAATACTAAGGTTATTTATAATTCAGTAATTTAAACAGTGTGGGAAAAAGTGGTTGACACACAAAACTGAACTAAGTAGATGGAAATGAATGTTAAAAAGGCAGATAGAACTACTTCAAGTTCTCTACTACATAGTTTTAAAATGGGTGGAATAATTTCTTCTGATACTTCAGAAACTTTTCAAGGCCCTACAACACATAGATGACAAGTTTTCAAAATACCAGACATTTTTATATTTAGCATCTGTAATTACTATGGCAGTAGCCAAGAATGACTGTAAGAGATAATAGTTCTCAGATTCTCTGTACAAACTAACACATTGCATCTGTGGAAAATCTGGTAGTTTGCTGGAAACCTTCATGTGACAAGGTACATGAAAAACTTTTCATTGCCCATACCAAAGAGCTTTCTTTACATAAATATTCTGTATATTTTTTTATACATATACACACACATACATATACACATCCTCCTACAGATGTCAGTTTGAGATTTATCTTATTTTAAATTCTCTCTCTAACTGTGTATCCATTCTGAAACAAACAAACCAGAATCCTAGTCTTCTCTGGTTGATATTGCTCTGTTTTTAAAAATACATCCTCAAAAAGGCCAGGCTAAATCATCTATGAAGTTCCTTCCAACCTGCAGAGTTACATGAAATAACTTCAAGCAATGCTTAAGAACACCTTTGTGATTAAAGATCATAAGATCAAATCCATGATTTTCAGCTTTCATGTCTTCCAAGGCCAGAGATCCTAGTTTTGCTTTATTAAATGTCTATACACAGAATTAAAGAATGAGGTGTTTTATAGTTTCTTTTCTTTTTTAGACTAAGGACATGATGTGTGACCCACACTCTCACAGCTCAGAATAAGTGAATAGATTCAGAACTGAGGAACTTCTACAGCACTCTCAGAAAAGAAGCAGCAGCTGCATGCCACAGTAAAGAAAAAGAGCACACACTCAGTGTTACAAAGATGAAAAAAGCCAAGCACCAGGTTAATGTGGTATCAAGGAAAGCACAGTGTCACCTGAAATACAGCCAGTGGCTTTCACTCATCTCTTCCACCGATGGAATATGGTCACCAACTCTGGTACAGTACAAGAATGCAATGTGAGTAACAAAATGCTCATGAGATGGGGGCTTTATAGAGCTTTTCAGCAAAACAACAACAACAAAAAAAAACCTACCCAATCATAAAAGACAGAACATACATGAACAACAATGCAGAACAATGACAAAGCGACCGAAAAACCAAAATTAGTAACAGCAACAATTTATGATTGACATATCCAGTAAAATTCTTCATTCATTCAGATCCCAGCTGGCAAAGCATCTGTATTAATGACAGACTACATCCCCCAGAAAACCAAATTCAGTAGCTCTCTTGGTGCTGCACACAGACAGAGCCAATCTAAAACAATTGCTACCACTTCAGACCTGCACATGGTCTGAAAGAGTCATCAGACAAAGAAGTCACAAGAAGCTATACAAATATGAGAGGGGTCACCAGTACCACCTGGTTTCAGAGCACCTGGTAACAAGCACTAAACCACTCCACTGGTTTAACTGACAATTTACTATCAATTTTTGATTTAATCTCCAGTCATAGCAGAGTCTGGTTTTACTCCTTGCTTTGCCTTTTACAATTGTGTTTGTGGGGGCAGTTTTAGGTACAAATGAAAGCATTTTTGGCTTCCAGTATTTTCCACATACATTCCTTAGCAGCCTGTGGGGTTTTTACCCCCTTATTTTTCCATGAAGGCATTTGTCAAGAGCTGCATATTGCTTATGTGAAATAAAAGCCCAGATGATCAGAAATCCACAGAGGCCTCACTTAAGAAAAAGCAGGTGTACACACCCTGATTCGAGGCTGACATCCTGATTAACAAATATTTAAGGCCATAGCTTGTGATATGAAGAGCATGTACTCATCTAATCCTTGAATGTCGAGGCAAAAACCAGACTTTAGACAGATTTGTTTTGGATTCCAGGTTCAATTGCTCTTTTCCCATGCCAGCATACACTCCAGGTCAGAGTACTCTGCTCCTCAAGGCCACCACTGAGATGGTTCTGCATGTTCAGCAAAAGCTAAAATTAAAAACTGCCCAATAACTTCCCTTCTACGACTCCTTTCTCTTTGCTGTATCTTTGCCAAGTTAGTATACTAAAGTTTTCCCAGATGTCTGTAATGAGTGCAGCATTTTTGGAAAATTTTAGCTATTTTGGAAGAGTTCAACTGTTTCTCAGAAGATTGCTGAGAAATAATTCTCACCACCATGTTTTAAAAAAATTAGAACCTAATCACTAAAAAACCCTGGAATTAGGAAAAGTTGTCTCAAGTTATTTTAGAATGTTTTTGGGTATTTGTTTACTTCACCTAACCTAGACAATGACTCCTGAAACTGCTGGCTGAGGTTTGCCAGAGATTGGCAGTACAACTCATATCATCTATGTGCTCTAGATGTGTCTCAATCCAAATCCCACAGTGTCTTCCCCACATTTTTTCCTCTCTGGTGTGAATTGCTGTGTTTCAGAGAACAAGAACAGAGGAAAGGAAACATCTCCCATGCTTAACTCCAAACTTCCAGAGGAAGAGGTAATCTCTTTCCCACTAAGGAAAAGGCCCAGAGGGGTGAGGGTGGAGCCTTGGGGGCTGCAATGCCCCACCATTACGGGAGATTCAAGACTGATGATGAAAAACTAGAGACTGGGAAAGAAGGAGGAAGATTAGAAAAACTAGCTAGGGAAAGACAGCTGAAGAAAACAGTACAGAAAGACATTTTTCCTTGTAGGGAAGGAAAAAGCCCACAACAGAGGGCAAGGGACAGCACCTGTGTCTGTGCATCTGCCTTCATGGGCAGCAGAGAGTGGCTAGAAGGCAGGGGAGGGTCTAAGTTATAGAATAATGGAAACAAGCTGCAAAACAGAGGGTGTAACTTCCTATCAGACATCCCCCACACCAGTCTGCAACATAGCACTCCAACATCAACACTCGCATCCTGCCATCCCAGCACACTGAGGCATGGTATTTAAGAATGCACATTTTATCATTGGACCACCCCAGGTAAGAGAATGGAGTATAACCACTAAGCTGACAGTTTTAACACCATCCCAGATAATTAGGTAGTTCACACAGCAGCTGGATGAGAGTTAGTGCTTCCAGATTTCTTTTTCAGTTTGCTCTTTTACAGAAAAAAAAAATTTAAAAATCACTACATAGAAAGCTTTTTGAAAGCTTGTATATACAAGGTCAGATATAAGGCAGTAAATGTTTATGTTGACATTGTCTGTGCAACCTGTAGCTTTTATGATAAAAAGAAACCCAAAGTATTTTAAAGTGTAAGGTATAACGATTTGAGATTTATAAAAAGGTTGCTAAGTGTAACTGAAATTACTTCATTAAAATAAGCAATAACTTCCTCATTTCCAGCAGGTTATGAAAGAGAGGAAGGCATTAATCTATGTGTTGTTTCATTCAACATGAAAAGAAGCAGGTCACTAACCTCTAATGAAAAATGGAAAACACATTGTTTTGCAATACAAATGCTAGGAGTTCCCTTTTCTTCCTGTGACAGATAAATGAAACAAGAAGTCAGCTATTTTTTTGAAAAGAGGAATTTTGGTTGTGGTTTTAATTTACACAGCTCTCAAGTTTGCTGAAACTGTTGGAGCTTCAGCCAGGAAACTGTTTCTTTGTTTAGGCCTTTAAGGATGAGACTATATTTTTAATATCCAAAGCATGCTTTAGTTTCTAAAAAAAAATATTTTCTACTAAGAAAGTATAATTGTTTACCACTCAGATGCTTGGCTACATCTCATTGATAGTCAGCCAAGGAACTCCAACACATGACATCATGGCTTTAACTCCAGTTTTTGGTGTTAACTTTTAATTTGCTCAGCATCAAGTAGCAGAAAGCAAAAGCATCTAAAGATCTAATTATTCTTTACTCAAATTTCGAAGTTGTGACCTTTGTGACCTCACTTTTCTAGCCAGTTAAGCAGTAAACTGCAGTTAAGCCTCTGCTACAAACCACAGGTCCGTTGCTTAGCTGTACGTTAAAACCTGGTCAGTGTGCCCTGATAATCTACCCTATCTGCAAAGACACCTGCTCATCCAAATAATTGAAATTTTCAGAACAGCAAGAGGAGACAGAGAGTATTTTTGCCTATTTTCCTCCTTATGCTGCTTTTTACTGTACCAAAACTTAATTTTCAAGTTAGCCTCTCTACCCTTTACCTACTTTAAATATTTCATATCATGGGAGGGAAGGGATTAATGGTAAGTAAAGAACCAAGCATGCATCCCAAATGCCACACAACTAATGGTGTGGCCAGCAGACAAGCGCCTCTGCCTCTAAGCCACAGCAAAGCAGGTCTGGATCCTTGTGTAGGCGTTGCCCCTTGCATGCACACAGCTGCTTCCCCATGAGCTCAGCACTATGGGGCCAGGCTGACAGGCCTGGGTGGAGTCAGCTCCTTAGTACAGTTCTGCTTAAATCATGCAGGCACCACCTTAAATAAGCCCTTTTGGTTTTGACATCTATCTTGGCTCCTCTGACTTGCCCAGATGTGGGCCTGCAGTTCCTAGGGAAGGAGCTCAGCCTGTCTCTCCACAGCAGCTACTGAAAGGGCCACCCAGAAACCTTGCTGTTGGCCAAGCAGTGTCCACAGCATGACAGTAACACTGCCTTGCCACACTCTGAGCAGGCAGCCTACATCACACTGAAGGGTCAAGCCTCAGTGACTCTTCATTAAAGCAGGCCCTTGTCTTGGTAATGATTTGGTGATTGCTGACTAGCTCTCCTCCCTTCCTTCCTTCCACAAAGGCCAAAGTCAACAAGGATACAACGGTTATGAACTTCACATCACAACTGGACTGCTAGGAGTCCCCACAAATCCTGACATTTAAGTCCAACATACACATGGCAATAATTTTCTACATCCCTTTACTTTATCTAGGGAGTTAACCACCTTTTATCTTATAACTTCTTTTCTGCTAAATAATCCTGTATGCAACTACCGTTTAACTTCTAGCCTCTGGAAATTGAACTTAATGGACAGACAAGGCTCAGAAAGCATCCTAGGGACAGGTTATCTACTGCAGAGCCTCAGGACTGCATCAGCCTTACACACTCTGCTGCTGAGCGAGGCACTGGGACAGAATCTCATCCTCATCTCCTCCAGTTTACCTCTTCCACCAGAGAGAAGGTGATGGAAAAGAGATAACTGGCATAATTTTAAATGCATCTGTAAAACAAATTTGTCCCTTTTTAAAGGAAATAAAATCTATAAAATCAGGGGTTCTCGTTTTCCAGCAGAAGGGGTTCTAAGCACTGAGGGTACCTCACCGGCACAGTTTCTAATTCCCGATCAGCTGCACACGGCCGCCACCTCCTGGCACAAATCTGATTTTCCTGCGGTCCCAGAAGGTGCAGTCTCCATCTCCGGCAGGTCAGTGCCTACAGAGCCAGCTGTAGGCAGACCCGCGCAGTTCTCTAAAATGCTTCCTACGTGCAGCTCCCTTGTTATATATGTTATCCTTCCCTTAACAGGAAGTTAACCGTTTATTTTCTGTCAACCATGCCAAAGACGTGTCAGTTAAAATTACTGGTTATTCACAGGGGTTGGTAAATCACCCCCCAAAACTACAGCTAAACACTCAAAACTGCTTCAGTAGCTGCCTTTTGGCAGTTACTTCTCCAGGAATGGTGTCATGAACTTTACAGCTGTTTCGCCTTGTTGGTCACACTAATGACTTTTGCACGTATAGCCACCTTGAGGGATAAGCCTGGAATGGATATGGCATTAGTCCTCTCTGCCTACTGGACCAGCTCATCAGCCAGGCTTATGGAGTCTCATTACTGAACTAGATTAGTCCTGTTAAAGAAGTGCATAATCTTGCATGCTCCCTGGTTTCAATGGAGGAAGATGCAGGAGGAGAAAAAGCTGCTACTTCAGAATGATTTTCCAGTTGGCCAAGGGCTGAGCCATATGCAAAAATTCAGTCCTGTCCTACTGCTGATGTCTGAAGGAGCCCTGTGGCAGAGGTAATGGTTGACTGAACTCAGAAGCTGCCTTCTGAAACAGGTACAATGAACACAAGTCCTCTTCATTTAGCAGGTCAGCAGGACATCTGTCACTTGCTAGGTGACAAGGTTTGAAGGAAATACCCAGCCATGCTTCCTCAACAGAAGAGGTACAGGCAACAGGAAAAAATGCTCAAAGAATACCAGCTATTGTAACTATCACATCATCAGGATGTGGTACCTCACAACCATTAATGACACAATTGTGTTGACACTGGGTTTATTGCTGACTTCACACCAGGTGTTGCATTACCCATCATTAATGATATGACCTGCAGAGACCCTGACTAGAAGTGTTGCTTCTCTCCAGTGAAAAACCCAATTTCCCAATATTTGCTGTTAGTCAGAGCTGAGATACTGCAAATCACTGCTGAAACATCCGTGTCCAGCTGGAAGCATGCTATCTTTTATGAGAAGAGTTCCTTTTTTTTTGTCAAACTGTTACCTATTGCCACAAGCAGCTCACTGAAGTTTCCCAAAAGCAGTACCAGCCCCTGAGAATGATCAGTTCTTCTAAAGACTGAAATCAGTTTTACCTAGGTTTTTTTTTTTTTCCTCTCCTGTCACAAAAGAGTGGGATACAAATTCTGGTTAACACAATTAGAAAACAAGAACGAAAATTTTCAAGTGCCAAAGAGGACAAATCATTTACATATGAAAAACACACTAAAGGCCTTGTACAGCATGTATTGCTTTAATTCTCGTCTATTTATCTTTGTCTCCCAAACTGCCAAAACTTCCAGAATTACAATATATATGGTCTTTAACAATGATTGAGCACATCTCTCAATAAATATTCTCAAATATGAAAGTACTTGCAAGTCAAAAGTATTAAGTATCAGCCAGGATTTATAGTCAAACATCTATCATCATGCAACTTACCATTTTCACAGATCTCCTCAAAAAAGGAGGAAACACACCCAGAGGACTGGCAGAATCCCATTTATCCCAGTTGCTTCAGTAACATCAGGTTTTGTTTAAAGTATATTCAGCTTAACACAACCCATTAAAGACTCCACTGAACTTAAAAACTGTTAACAGGGCCATTACCAGGAAACAAGAGACAAGGAACTGTCTTAGAATTAATCCATCTAGTCCCATATGAACTTCATATTATACTTTCTTTTCAATACAGGGCTGCTTTTTCAGGCAACACTATTCCATATCCTACTAGATTGACAAGCACCTGGATACCTCCTTGCAGATCATCAGAGCACCTTTAGGCTGAATCCCAGTAGCATCTGTACATTTTCTTCACCAGCCTGCACTAGTACCTTCCTCTATAAAGTACCATGTTCTAAATACCTTATATATATATATTTATATAAAATACCATGTTCTAAATGCTTCCAGCAAGCCTCAAACAAGTTCTGTACAGCTAAGCCAAATTAGCAACTGCCTCTTGGCAAGTGAAGTTTCCCCAGCACACAGCTGCATACTGACCTGATGTTCAGCCATGACAGCATGGGAGTTGTACCTCCACCAACAATCCACACAGTGAAAAAGACGATGAGCAGAGTTGTTGAGAACATCATTTGGTGAGAGTAGGTAGCAGTATCTCGTATAGCCAGAGCAAATGCCATGGCTCCCCTGAGACCTATCAAAAAGAATGAAATAACAGCTGGGACTCTGAACAACACAGCATCTTTCCTTGTTCCCTTCCCACACAAAGTGTCAGGCAGAAAGCACTGGGCTCCAGCAAGTTTTAATTTCCTTAAATTCCTTGATAAAGTATGTCCTGGGATGATTTACAACAGAATGCGCTCTCCTGGTTTTCTGTAATTTATAGAATCTACAAGTGCTATGAAAAGATGTAAATATTTCCAGAAACAAACAGGAAAGGAAGACAGAAACAAGCAAGTTCTGGACAACAGCAAAACACTATGTAAGTCAAGCAGCTCCCTGAATCCAGATAAAAATTCACACTTTTCCAGTTGAATTAATAATTGAAATGTGAGTTCTTGTTATGACATTTTTATCAGCTAGAAAAATATTGTAGTTAATAACATGGTCACAGGCAGACAATATATTTCCCCCCTCCTCTGCTCCCAGTTATGAAACTCCATTAGCAAGAACAAGCCATGCCATTGGGCCATCTGCAGACTTCTCATGCAGAGGAATCACAGGATGGTTAAGGTCTTAAAGAACCCCTGGAGTTCATCTGGTCCAATTCCCCTGTTTGAGCAACCCCTGCTCAACCAGCAGTAGGTTGCACAGGACCATGTCCAGATGGCTTTTGATTATCTCCATGGATGGAGATGCCACAGCCTCTCTGGGCAGCCTGTACAGTGCTTGGACATTCATGTACATGTTTCATGTTGTTCAAAAAGAAAACCTTGTGTTCCAGTTTGTGCTCATTACCTCTGGTCCTGTCACAGGGCACCACTGCAAATAGCCTGGCTCTGTCCTATTTACATCCTCTAGTGTACAGAGGATTCCCTGGAACTTCTTGAGGATACACAAGTTTAGACACACAATACATAACTTGCCTTAAATGAAAAACTTAAACAGTCATCTGTGTGACAGAAATTGTGAGGCAGTTTAAGTCAAATACTTTTCTCCAACTAAGTGGGAAAGGACACCCATAAATACGCCTCGATTTTCTCAGCAGGTATCTGTTTCTGCACAAAGTGAACATCATCTCAGCTAGAAATAACGTTTTGGAAGAGATACATCCCAGTTCTTCCATCCCTCTCAGAAGAACTTCAAACGGAAATGCTCTATTACCAACATGAAGTGCTGCCTGCTATGAGCAGATAGCATTTCAAGATGTCAGTCATCCCAGACATGGCACACTTTCTGTAAAGGCTGAAAGATACATGGTGGCATGTTGCAATAATCAGTAAGCCTTCCATTTAGGATGCCTGAACATGGATTGTAAAAGCAGAAGGTAGCACTGTCAATTGCTTACAAGTTAAAATTAAGACTTTTTGCATTGCCCAACATTTTTGCTCTTACCTGAAAACATCATCATGTGCTGAAAACTCCAGCTGATCTTATGTCTTCTGCCCAAATTCAACAGGAAGGAAAGGGGGTAGATATGTGCAGCTCTGCCCAAAAAGATTGCAACCTGTTTACAGCTGAGGGTTAAGGATTTCTTTTTCGTGAGGTATGCATTCTTGGGTACCTGGCTTTAACCTGAAGCTTTCATTTTAGTGAGAGGTTCTTCCTATATCTGTGTATCTAAAGCAGGCTTTCCCCAATTTTATGTAACTTGTGCATACAGAAGTCATTACACACAATGCAAATTTTTACTAATATAACTACATTTTTAAACGCACCATGAAATTATACCTAGTATTAAAATGACCAATTGTACAAATGAAGACTTGTCTTTGAAAACTCACACTTTAAAGAATTATCACCACCACCATTCAGTTTTGTGTTTTGGAACAACAGAAATGCAGTGTATATGTGTATACAGAGGGAAAAACAACTTGAGGCAAGTGGCCACCCCATTATGACTCCTGCAGAGGCAAAAATCTCCTAATGGCTAGCAAACACTTAACAGTACAGAGTTGCTAAGAATATAAATCCAAAAGCCGCTTGTCAGCGCTAGAATGAAGTTCAAAAAGAATAGTGAAAGAGCACTGGTGAAATTTATGACAGCAGGTGGTAAGTGCCTTCTCTCCCTTACTGTGGTGCAAAACACCCAGTGGCTCCAGTGAAGAAGCAGAAAGCTGAAAACACTCTCCACTGTATAAGGAACACTTTGGGAAAAACTGGAGTGGCGGGCTGAAATCCTAAAAAATGCTAACACAGCCAGAAGCCCAACAAACATTGGTCATTTGCTGCTGGGATGAGAACATTAGGAAGAATAAAACGGCTCCCATGGAAAAGAAATAAAACCATATAAGAGCTCTAGACAGCATTGGGTTGTTGCCATAGCTAAAGTAAAGCAATACTGTCAGCAGGGAATATCTGTAGGAAAATCAGATTTTGATTATTACTTTGTACAATAACCCTCACATAACTATTGCAAGCAGCTTTTATACCAGTCCTTTTGAGAACTGCAGAAATCACACATGAGAAGGCGTCATGACTAATGTATGTAGGAATAATAGCTAATATTTTGCCAAGGATGCTGAGGCTCTAGCTCTGCCTTTGCAGTCCAGGCTTTCACTTTCAACAACTGGTGATGCCTCTACATTTAACCCCTGCAAGTTAACTCAGTGGGGACCATAGCAGTTGAGGTAAGACATGGGTGCTAGTATTAGCTGCCCTCCTCACAAAGGTAGAAAAACACTCAAGAGGCAACAGAGGTTGAGATCAGTGGTAGAAAAAGATGTGGAAAATGTATTAAAAGATGGGCAAGCAGGAAAAAAAAGAAACAACTACTGAGAACAAACCCAGGGCAGACAGCATAACTTGAGTTGATGGAAAGCCACACCAAGCATGAAAATTTGCAATTGTATACCAGATGCAACTATTCTGTTCATGTCTTTATCCAATGTCTGCAGAGCTCTGAAGCATTTCTTAGGTCATAAAAATGGATATGAGGAAACACAGGAGAAAATTTACTACTATTTCAGAAAAAAGTAAATGGCTGAAGGAAAATAAATGGGATAAATCCTGAGAAGTCATACAAAAAATAGCAGAAAGAAGAAGAGAAAATAAGTACATCCCATGCTAGGCCATCTTTATATGTCCTTTTACTGGGTTTTACTTCCATTGCCAGTAGCCCTACTCCTACAGCAGGCAGAGGAAGATGAAGACTGGAGGACTACTTCCCATTTCTTCATGCACACTTTTAATTGTGCAGAATTTTCGAGCAGCCAGGAATATATGAAGAGACAGTTACATAATCCATTTCAACAGGGAAAGGATGCAGAGCTTACATGAGTGTGGCTGCTACAAAGTGCTCAGTTCTGGGGAATTTGAGAGTCAGGTACCAAGCCGACCAGGGACAATGGCAGAACCTTGAATTGTGTACCCTTCATGTCATGGTCTGCACCCCAGCTCAGCTCCTTTCTCATCCCATCACCTGAGATGCTGACCTTTACCTCTGGGGCATTGCCCAAAAATGATCTATTCACCCATATTCCTTTTTATGTATTTGAAGTTAGCTTACTTTCGTAAGGGGCCACTGGAAGTGAAAAATGAATATTTTTCTAGGTCTCCAAAGTCCCAATACAAGAACAACACAAGCAGTGTTGGCTATCAATGGCCAAAACACCCAGTAAAGCACGTTCATTTATTTATCTAGTGCAATTATATGACTTCTAACATTCAGGCACAAAGCCAACAACTGTGTGGCACAGAGGCCTTAGGGCTTTGATGTAAGGCATAACCAAAGGCTGTTCTCAAAACTATTGTGCCTGCAAAACATTAGGGAAACTTGGGCCAGCCACCATTCTCTGTTTGGTAAAGCCAACAGACATCACAAGTTTTCATGCACTTAAGACAATAGAGAAACCTCACACAATGTGAAAAAGGATACAAAAGCTCCAATAATGAAAACTGGGCTGAATATGTGCTTCTGGAAAGTAAACAGTGCCAAGCCCATGTAAGAAAATATGAAGTTCTCTGCCAGGAAGTGCAATACCTCGAAGAGCTAGGGAGAAAACCACCACATGTTAAAGGCCAAGTAAGAAAGATGCTGTAAAAACAAAAGTACATGGACTACTACAGCAATGCACTGTACAAAAGGTAAAAGACATCCTTGCCTGCTTTGTGCGACTCCTTGATTCGACTGACAAGTTATTGTAGGTATAATGTGCCTGGGTGATTCCACAGAAGAGAACAGCCACCACACCTGTGAAGAGTCACATGTGAAAATCAGCCTGTTTATTGGCAGCTCACCACACTTTCCCTTCACAAGCTCCATTAAATGTATATATCATTTTTAACCTTGAGATTTTACAAACCTTCTATTCAAGTGAGTGAGATACCAGATTAGGGAGGTGGTGCTTGAACCAAACCATTGCTTTTAAAAGCCTTTGTTACACAGTGAGCTACAGCTTTGAGATTGAACAAAACGCAAAAAACCACCCAAATTTAAACACAAACATCACGTTTCTCATTGAAAAGTTTAAGTGAGAAAGTGGAAAAATAGGTAAGATGAACTGGACTTCTGTCCCCCAATGCTCGAATCCCAGCAACTCACCAGTAAATCCACAAGCTTCTGCAAGCAAGAAAGTGCTCCAGGACATCAAGAAGAAGAGAGCTGTTTCCAGCAGGGGGAAGCAGTGCAACTTGGTAAACTTTGTCACGTTAAGTCACTTGTTAAGGGATCAAAAAGAAATCCTTTGGCTTCTCTGTTCCCCGTATTTATGAGAAGCACTTTTATGTACCTACAGCCAGTGCTTGTTGGGAAACAAAATACTTTTGATGCTGAAAAATGTGAATTCTAACACATCAAAGCAAATTTCAGAATCAACCTGCAACAATCAGTTTTGGATATTTTTGTTGCATATCCTTGGCCAAGTGTGGCTCTACCTCTTAGAGGAATATTATCTTATTCTATGTTTCCCTTCGAAGTGCTAGCAAGGATGGGATATATACCTGGCATTCCTTGTAGATTGTATGTCTCTTGTTTTTTCAGGGGATTGGTGGGGGAATGATGTTTGGTTCCCCCTGCCAACCTCAACAATCAGTCCCACTCCCATCTTCAAATAAAGCATAAAATGCATTCAATAGCATTTAATTCACAGGGCTGTCCTTGACTACAGCAACCCTAAAACAAGTAAGATTTATAAGATTTTTTCTGCTCAGATTTGTTAATAAGTCTTTTCCAGCAAGCGTGGCTACTTCAGTACTTTTAAGGCAAAAAAATTGCTGCCTACAAAATGTATTTCCTCTCCTTGTGCTGATGTGTTTTAGAGAAAAAGCCAAATCAGAGAAGCTCAGTCTTTCAATGTTCAAGTTCATCTTGCAGAGGAGAGCAAAACCTGAGGAGCATCAAAGCACACACTAAATTAACAATTCATACAGCTACTGAAGACATGGAACAGATTTCAGTAGTGTTAAATTTAGCTCTTCACACACTACAAAAAAGAGTTGTTCACATATTTATAGAAGCACTACTCAGGCAGCAGGTAAACACTGAACAGCACACTGTATCTGAGGTGAAAACAGCTATGCACAGTTCATATGAAGGCAATCAGTACCAACCCTCCACTCACACCTACTTCTTGCTGACATTCTCTGCTGACTTGGACTAGGGCAAACATATGCTGCAGACACACCTTCAGCCACGACCTTACTTCATCAGAAGGTTGCCCTCAAAACAAAGCCCAGAGTAGCATTAAAATATATATATATATATATATATTCTCCATGTTGGCATTACACCAAATATAAAACACAGCATATTTTTAAACAGCTGTTAATTCTACACAGAAACCACCTCTAAAACTTCTGAGGTCAACTGAATTCCTCCCCACCACTTCCCCCAAACAGATCTGATTTCTGAGATCATGCTTCTGAAGCAGCAAACATGCACCATAATAAAAATTGGAACCCATTGTCCCACAGGGTGCTCAGCTAATCCCAGTGCCTGGCTCAAAGGATATTCATGGATGCCTAAAGAAACTGGATTGCCACAGTCACTCCATGGGAAAAGAAGAGGTTGAACCTTGTTCCCCTGATGTTAGGCAAAGGCCCTTGTCAGAACCAATTCCTTATTTCCAGTCTTTTCTGGCAGCTTTGTGAATCAAATTGTTTATTACCCTTGATGTTATTGTAAGTAACCGTGCCAAAAAATTTCATCCAATCTAAAATTAAAACCTGTGCTCATCATTTTAGAGGAAGATGAAGGTGAGAGAAAGACAAAAGAAAATCATTTTATTATTCCATACAATCAAGCAAATTGAAATGCTAACTGAAATGAAAATATTATTTCTTTTTTCTTAACTGTTTTCTTTATTCCTTAGACACAGCCTTCTATTATTTCACTTTTTTTGCAACCAGACAGATCTTGTAATTTAGAAAGAAAATACAAAGTGGTACAGTACCTTAACTGTTATAAGAATAACCACAGACAGCTTGCTGAAAGTCAGAACAAGTCCTTGTATACTATCTACATAATTTGAAAACTGAGTATTCTGTTCTTAAAGGACAGTGCATGACTGTATGAAACCCCTTACTCAGAGTGGTACAGATATCAGTACTTCACACTACAGGAAAAACAATCCATTAACTTAACCCTTAACTTACGGGTTCTAATCAGCTATGAAGAGTAAAATGCAAATTTAGTTTGCTTCTACAGCATTGCATAACATAAAGGATGTTTCCAAAAGAAAACAGTTATATAATTAACCAAGTTTTCTTTGGTTAAAACAAAACCAAAACGGAACAAAAAGAAAAAAAACCCACCACACACACAAAATGCCACCACAGAGGCTTTGTTCTGAACAGCCTCACATCATCCTCCTGAGCACAAACATTAGAAAAAGCAAGGACTAGTTGCTGCTTCAGAAGCATAATTTTACAAGATGAATCTGAATACATTTCAGCCATAATTAGTAGCCAACCAGCAAGCCAAAAACCACAGCAGCAACATTTGAGCAGTGAGAGCTACAATGAAGAATCGTGGTTCTGGGTCACATGGATTGCAGATCAGTACAACTGAGACTGAACATTAAATATCAAGAGCAAATTTTCCCTGTTGTACTTAAAGGGTTTCCATTATGCAGACATCTTAGGAAAATCTGCACAGTTTATATATTATAAGATACAGTTGAGACATTACTGCTTAAGAGTCACAGGTTCATGATCAGTGTATAAAAAAAAAAAATCACATTTTACCCCTTTCAGGTCAGTGTTCAGAAGTCTAGGTAAATCAAAGCAGCCTGGGGTTTGTACAGATATGTTTATAGTAGCCAGTCTGAAAGTAAAGACTGAATTTTTTCCTGAAGAAGCATCATGATTCCTAGAGCAGATCAGGCTGCAGGTCTACTGTCTGAGCCTAAAACAAAACCCACACAAATTGCTTGCTGGGCACCTCAGAGATCTAACCAAATAGCAGCAACAAGCATCAAGAGAACAGAATAGATCATGCAAGGCACAACATGTAATAAAGTTAACTCTCTTAGGGATACAATCTTATCCATGAGGTAGGACATCAGACTTCTGGCAAAAGGTTTAAATGCAGGACCCAAAAAATGCAGTGTGGGTCAGAAATAAGAGATTTTGCTGAAGACAGAATCAAATACCAGTTACCATAGGAGATGTCTTTCAAGGCAAATAATGAAACCTAGGTTTTCTAATTTTATAAAAAGAAATGAAACATTATTAGGATATGCTTATTTAAGGTCCTCCCTTGGCTTGTTGCAGCAACATCATTAAAACTTCTAATATGGCCTCAATTATATTGGAAAGAGTTGATTTCTGTGGGTACTTTTGTCTTTCTATAGAGAAGAAAAGTGTCATGAATACTGATCACATCTTCACACTCAGAATTAAACATACTAGAGTCAATTTTGCTATAATTGGAAACAGGATAGCCCTGATAATACCCACATGTGCTATCTCAGCTGGAACACCTAAACATGAAAAAGGATATCAGAGCTGTCACAACCCCTGTCACTGCTCCCATCATGAAAGAGCCACTGAATATTCCCAGGAAAACACCAACAGACTTGAAAAATGCTGCTGCATCAAAAGCATGGGTATTTTCGCCTGTTGGCTGGTAGGCAACTATAGATCTAGAAACAGAGAACACGATGAGAAGTTAGAAACAGCATCAGAAAAGATTATTTTTCTGTAACAACACCATCTGAGCTACAGGGAAGCAATCCCACACTGAAGGCATACATGTCATTCTGGCTTGTGTATGCATTAGGGATCTTGGCAAATGTTTGCAATGTTTATCAATTCAGTTAAAGACAATCCATTTAAACTTAAAATAATGTTTCTCAGAGAAAGCATTTATTCTAGATAAATGCCAAAAGCAATTAAGTAATTTCAGAGTAGAAAGTCACATAGTTACTTACGAGGATAATACAATGGCAACAGCATCATTCAACACGCTCTCTCCAAACAGAAGGGCATAGAGATCCACATCAGCATGCAGCTCATTAAATATTGCTAGCACGGTAACTACAGAAAGAAAAGAGAAAAACAACACTGGATGACTGTGTGAGCTGATGGAGCAGACTTCCCAGTATGGCTAAAGCAACAAAACCCAGGAACAGAAGTACAGGATCAAAACTAAAATGGGAAACTGAGTGGTCATGTTTACCTACAGGTAAGCATTTCCTCCATCAGTTTTAGGGCAGCTGCATTAGGAGGTGGCTCTGTTGTCCTCCCATCTGCACAGTGTTCATAGCAAGGCCCCATAATCAAAGGGCATGGGACAGACAAAACACTTATACCAAAGCCCTGATATTATTTTAGGACATGTACCATATAAGACAATCAATAAAATGTTGTGCGACTTCCTGCTTTTAAAAACTGTATGGATTGTTGACACAGGTTTATTATTGCAGCCATTGTAAAACAGTACAAATAGTCCCAAGTGTTTCCCAAAGTATACACTATGCCACAGGTATGAATTTCCACATAATTTGAAAAGGACAAGAGTGCTAAATATTTATAATCATTCTTTCAAGAAACCTCAGTCTGAGCTGAAAGACCATGATCTCGAAGATGTTCCCATACACGTACTTCAAAAATCACAAGGTGATTTTTTGCATAAATTGTATGCAACCCCCAGCTGTTCAGAGCTCAGCTCAATCACAGGAGCTACTTCCCATTTTCACACTAATCACCACTAAGCACCTCAAATAAACTGCTTTAAATGTCAAGCTTAATACTTCAGCACTCCCTACCCTGGCCCCTGACATATACCAGCCCTACAAACTGATCTGTTAAGCAGAGACATCAATGTGAGCCTGCTTGACTCTGAAAGATTAATACATTATTTGGGCAGAAGGTAAAATTACTTGGCCAAAAAAGCATTCTTCTGCTTAAACTTGTAAAACATGAAGTCCATTTAAAAGAGGAAAAAAAAACCTGAGCCACAAGCCACCACCTAAAGAGCCTGAAAGCCTCAAATATTGCTCTTAAATTAGCTAGCACTGAGCAATGTAGCTTAAGAAGGAAGTCCTGCTATCCCGAAAATGTAATTATTTCATCTATTTGCAGCCTTAAACTTGATGCACCCTTAACTAGAAACCACTGGGCAAAAACGTATTTAAATATTTGAACAGGAGAGTTACACTTTTCTCCAAATATACCATGATGTCATACCAGTTCAGCAACAAATCAGCAGAGAACAGCTTTCAAAATGCTCAGAATTTGCATGCATTTCAGAGAAGAGGCTCAGAGATACCAATATAACAGAACTGAAAATACAGTCCTGTTAATATGCAGCTGAAAATTCTAACAATAGGGTTATTTTGGAAGGTTATTAAAAAAATGTTCATCCAGTTACCTGGATCAGTGGCAGATATAATCGCTCCAAAGAGGAGGCAGTCTGTATAATAGAATTTATCAGACAGCTGACCCACCAGCTTCATTAGTTTCACAACCCCATACATGAGATTCCTGAAGAGAAAGAAGATAAAACATTCCAAGTCAAACAAGCTGGTGCATTTCAGACAAGCCAAGGAAAAGCACAAGTAGCAGTATTTCAGATAGGCTTGTTTAAGCCACAGATCTGCGGGACACAGTGTAGCACAAAGCTCTCAAAGTGCACTTTCCTCTTTTCCCTATAAAACAAGTCCAGCAATATGTGATCCAAAAGACATCACATAAAAAAAGTGAGCAAAGTCTGAAATCTTCACACAATTAGCACAGAGTCTACATGTGCTAAATTCTTCCATTTTCCACCAAATTTTCCCTGCTCAAAATTCCTCTCAGTATTATTTCCCCCAAAACAATACATAGGCCAAAAGCTCTGAGGTAAGAATAGTCTTCAGGTTAATTCTCTAGGGAAATTCTTTGAGGGACAAACCAAGGTCACCAATACAATTCAGGATTTCTGTTAATCAGAATATCCATATACAGTAATATCAGCAGCATAAGAGATTGTAGGCAAGCAAACCAACATGACCAGCTATCTTAAACTAAATGTGTGTGAAAATCCACACCTAAAATATATATGTATGCAGGCAAAGAGAACATGCTTTATCAACTTAAACTTTACTATAGAGAGGAACTGATATCGGTGTTCACTTACCCAATAATAAAACAAGAGACTGCTGTTCCTAAAAAGGCATAGGCCAAAATGGACCCCAAATTCCTGAAAAAGTGTCTCTGCATAGGAAAAAGAGGTTTATATGTTTACTTTAGAAAAGTTATATCGCCCATTCAGAACCATATAACACACTTCTTCACTTGCATTAATACACAGAAACATACCTCCATTTCAGAGAAATATTTCAATTATAACAATGTAAATTCAATCCAACTTCAATACATTGAATAAACCAGATCTGTGCCATCCATTAAATCCTACATGTAGCTTGTTGACAGAAACCAGCACCAATTCATGGTGCCTTCAAGCAAAATCAGAATCTGGGCCCTTCTGGCATCAAGGGTCTGACACATCTCCACTGGGATTCAGTGAGATTCAGTATGCTCCTCAGCATAATTTACTGCATTTTGGACATTTGAGAAGGATCAAAACAATTCATAACAGAATATATTTTACTTTAAATGAAACTGACATTAATCTCTGGCTAAATTAAAAGGAAAACAAATCAGCAAAATGAAATAGAATTTAATAAATTTATACTTAAAAATACATGTATTTTCTCTAAAAACAATATGACCATCTCTGGAAGAAATGAGATTTTTCTTACTGTAAGTAAATGCTTGAAGGGAGACTACAATCCTGAACAAATCAGCAATCTCACATAAAAAAAAAGCACCTATTCTCTTCAGAAGTTATTGCACTTACTTTCTTCAGGCTATAACCAGCATGAAAAATAATAGGAGGCAACAGAATGTTGAAAAAAACTTCTGGGTCAAATGTAACCTAAAAAATAAAATAGAAAATTTCAGTTAGAAACAGACATATACAAATAGTTAGGTCTTTTTCCTCTTTCATTTTCTGACAACTGCTATTTTTGGTTGTTGACAGAGATGAATTGACCCTCTAAAACATTGGCCTGCTCTATTTGTACATAGCAGCAAAAAGTTGCAGCTCTTGTTGGTAAATAGCATTTAGAAAGGACAGTCATTACATCCATTACCAGTGATAATCTGGCAGCAGTCCAAACACAGTCCCCAATTTTAAATTCAAAATTTCTAGTAGAAATTATGCTGGAGAAGATGTCTCCTGTTGTGACATCTGATATTGATATAGCTGCAGATGAAATGCTATTTTAGCTTACTGTTTTGTGCAAGTTTAGCCACTGACTAGTTATTGTAAGCCAATCAAGCCAGATACAAGACCAGTTTTCAGAAATTTGGATCATACACGTTTTCCATGTATTTCAGTAGAAGTTCCAAATATCCATGAAGGACTATACTACACAAAGGAAGGAAAAACAGCAGTTAAAATGCAAACAGAAGACTTTCACACATGTGAGACTAACTAGACTCTCTTTACCACTGCCTAAGCACAGGTTACAAGAAAAACACTACAGCTGTGCCCTCCCAGAGCAGGACTCATTTCAGCTAACTTTAGATACCTGGAGCAGACAGATACACATAGACAGCTAAGCTCTTTTCACAGTCTGCAGAAAGAAGTATTTTTAGATCACAATGCTATACTTCAAAGTCTAGCTTTGATACACACAAAAGGTGGTTAATTCCTGACACTGAATAAAAAGGCAAATAACACATCTGAATAACAGCTGATATGTGACTTTCACTTCCAACACCAGACTGTCTAATTTGGTGGTTTATAGGAGTGGAAGTAGTCACTATTCCCTGACAATAAACAGATTTTAAAACCCTAGGGAAAAAAAAAACCAACAAAAAAAAAAAACCAAAACAACAAGGAACAATCACTTTTCACTAAGAATTTAACATTTTCCTTATATTGCATTTATACAAGGGAGCATAAGGCTTTTTTTTTTTTTTGAGCTGGTGTCTGAATTCTACATATGTTAGAAATACACATTAAGTCCTCAAACCAAGGGCTTTAGGAAAGCACTACCCACGTGTAGCTGAGTACAGTATCTTCAACAGGGATATAATACAGAAGGTGCTTTTGAATTAAGCATTGAAATGTTGTTACTATCAGGAATTCTGACACTTGACACTACCTAACATTTAAATGGGATAGAGGGAGGAGGAGGAAGGGAAGCAGAGATGAAGGAGGAACACTCAGCCAAGCAGGAGAAATGGTGTAGCCTCACCTTTCTCAACATGTCATTTTGCTCCACGTTGTGGATTTTCCCAGGGCTGATTTCCCCTTTGAGTGTGTACTCGAAGAACTTGCCGCTGACATTGACCAGCAGGGTTGTGAAGGGCCTGTCGGAGTGCGAGCAGCTGAATGGTTTGTCATGGCCACTCGTGGAGGGAGTGCCATACCTCAGGATCACCCCAACTATGAGCCCTGGAAGAGAGTTAAAAATCCACGATTGATGTGCTACTCCAGCACCTTTACGAGCTCCAAACGATATCCAAGGGATAATGCATGAACTTCACAAGCATATGTGCATCATAAACACGCTGAAGTGAATTGTTACTATCAGTTTTCTGCAGAGGAAGAGAGGCCCTGAGCACATCTAACGACCAAGCAATTTGAACAATCTGGTACCTGACTGAAGTGACAAAAAAAGGGCTCCGTTTCAGCTTTTGTCTTCCTCACCCTCATTCACACCTCGAAAGTGCAAACCCAGAGTCACATGAGAAGCTGAACATTAGGGCAAATCAAGTGCATTTCACCTGCCTTAGCACAGAACCGAGCAAACACATGGTTGCCAGAAAACGACTGCTGGAAACATATGACCATAACTGAGATGGAATGGTGATGTTTGCTGTATTGTTTCATGACTGCAGCAAGGATGCAGTTTTTAGTCTACAATCCCAGGCAAGCAAACAATGCCTGTTGCACAATCTTCTGTGTACTCCACAAACTTTAAAACTAAAAGTCAGATGATATGCACAAAGAGGCCACTACATACATCATTTGCAAGCATTTTCCAAGTTTTACATAAGCAAAAATAAAGTAAGGTATGAATGAGCAATCATAAGAGATCCAGGATTCAGGAATATGAGACAAATTACTTAGCCAGCAGAGAAAATCCAAAGAGAAAATGCTGTCAATAACAGATGCATCAGACACAGTGACAAAAATAATTCATAACCTAATGCCAGGGGGCTGGAAAAGAACAAGGTTTTAACTGAGCACCATTCCTGGTACAATGTACTACGAGAAGAACTTCCGCAGAAAGAACATACAAGAACAGTCAAAGTGGTTTTGGTCTGGTAAGTAAACAAATTGATACCCACTTACTAGAGACTCCCCTGTTGCCTTAGGATGATCTGCAATTTAATTTCTGTTCCAGACAACTGCAAGATGAAGATGGATGTTTGATGCTTTTGTTGACAAGTCAGTAGTCAATACTGGTTATGCTCCCTGTGACCCTCCCTCTGCATCCACAGGTCTGTTTCCCCAGATAGTAAATGAAGCTGACAGGTAATAACCACAAAATAAATGAGGTAAAACAAAGAAAAAAAAAATCTACCACGCACAACAAAAAACCCAAATAGACTTATCATTATGTAGTGTAAAGAGTAACCAGGTTGTATCCCCAAAAAGCCAGCCAAAAGGAGATACCTCATTCTCTTCAAGTCCACAGTGACAAAACTGTTTTAATGCAAGAAGGTATGGCAGGTAGCAGGTGTGACAGTGGGAGGCTCACCTCCAGCCCTCCTTCTTTAAAATCAAGAGAACACAGCAGCCACAAGATCGTTCCAAAATAGCTGGAATATTAAGATATGTTTTATTTAGAAAAGGGAAGCACATACCCAGAGAGAACACAGGAGTAGAAATCCCCTAAACAAGATAAATCTACTTACTGAAATTTCAAATGCTGACAATTTAAATACAGGTATTTATAGAAGCATCTCCTAACACCACTGGAGCATTTCACAGCTTCATATGATGGATGAGGTGGAAACACAGCTCTGCACAAAGTGCCAGGTTACAGCCAGTCACCTCCAAACTGCTTGCACTACCAGTCATGGCTACAGACACCTTCATCAACCCACCCAGGCAAGCAGCCTAAGCTTTCTGCTGCTTGCAGCTAGGAAGAGCTATGCTCACAGAATACATCACAAAGACGGATTGTAGTAAAAACTGATCTAACTAGCATCAGCCAGAAATCCTGTAGTAAATCACAATGCAGAATGAAAACTATACAGATGAGCTTATACATAGCTGTGGCACAAAGCCAAATCTAAATTGCTGCTCAGCTGAGAGTAGAGAGGGGGACACTGGTAGATGTAATACCTTCTTAGGGTCAGAGACTATCCTCAGTGAATGCATTGCAAAAGCAGATGGGAAACCCCATTACTATTGCATTAGGAAGAGAAACTGGAGAGCAGGAGGTGATTGCACTACACAACTGGATATAATTCACTTGTACATTTTCCACCCTAATAAAATATACCAGATACATGACAATTATATCCATAACTAGTATTTAGCATTTGAAGTGAAACATTCTTTAACCCTCAATATCCCATGGCCCAGTAACACAGCTACAGCGAATTTCCATACACCTCTTATTGATAAAACACCAAAGTGGATGAGTTTTTTGCACTAAACACCATGCAGTTTAAGAACATGTGATCCCTGCTGCCAGGCTGCCATCTTGCAGCAGGATGCACCTGGACTAGGTGCTTTTGTTGAGTCAAAAGGCTGTCAGAAGCAGTCAAGCGGGTAAAGCTACCCACAGCTCAGTCATTAAAGAAACATGTATGAAAACAAAAGGGGCCCAAGGAAGACACACAAATTCCATGGCCAGCTACATTAGCAAAGTATTAGACATCTATTAGTTCTAAAGATGAATCAGAATGAAAATCTCCCTGACTTTACAAAGGTGGAGGCATACTGTTGTATTTATCATATAGTCCCGAACCAATAGGTTTTGAACATTAAAGTGAAACATTAAGACACACATTTGACAGGAGTCATTAGTGCTTTTCAAAAAAGAATTTGAAATCTTCACAGAAGGCTCTGTGAAAGAATTTTCATTTTCCAATGAACATCATGTCTTTTACATGCTAAAAATTTACTGGACTTCTTATGTGATTTCTACATCCTATCTCACTTGACAAAACAGCATTAACAAAGCTTATACATTTAGTTAGCCCCCCAAGACCACAAAAAACTAAAACCCCAAATGTTTTTCTGGCAGACCAAACAGCTTGATTTATAGCCTCAGAAAGGATGCCCTTCTAAGCTATCTGCCATTAGGTGTTATACAGAAGACCAGGGCATCTTCTGTAATTTTGTCTGGATACTTGAGTTCAACCATTTCTAAAAGATCAGAGTTGCAGCTAGAGAACAAAAATAGAATAGAAGGAAAGATATCCAGAATTTTTCAATGGACAAGCCTAGATTAAGTCTGGTAAGACTTACTTCTAGGCTGTTAACATAAGCATAAATTCACAAGCTCTGTTGCTTATTTGGAAGCAAGGAATGATTGCTGGAGTCTAGGAACAGACACAGAAGGATCAGTACATAAACTTGTGTTCCTTCTGCCCAAGGTATCACTGGTGAAGAGTTTATGGAGAACCTGGATCAAGAGAGCAAATGTTTTTCTGACTCCTTAAGAACATTCTACCTCTTCAAAGAAAGAACCTCTGGGCCAAATAAATCCAGCATTGCCTTTTATTGCAAGACTGTCACAAGGGAGAAAAAGCTTTAAATGAGTACAAATATTTCAACATTTGAGAAGTGCCTTGCTTTCAAAGTTTTGGGTTATAGTAACTATTGCAAGGGCAAATTTACATCATTGCTCAAGGACTCTTAGGAAGGATAATCTCAGAATCTAATACTTAATACCCTGTATGCCTGACTTGCCTTCTCACTTTTACCAGAGAGAGCAGTTATGCCAGCAGTTTGCCTGTACAATACTGATCATACACCTTGTACACAGAGAATATCTTACTAGAAATTAAGCATTAAAACCTGGGAATATTTTGTCCCTTCTGAAACAAATCACTATTGATAATGAAAAATATTAGATTTCAGACATAGTCATAGAATCATTTGAGTTGGAAAGTACCTAGGATCACTGAGTCCAACTGTTAACCTGGCACTGCCAAGTCCACCACTAAACCATATCCTTAAGGACCACATCCACACATCTTTTGAACACCTCCAGGAATGGCAACTCATCCACCTTCCTGGGAAATTCCAATGCTTTCAATGCTGGCAGCGACCACTCTTTCAGTGAAAAAAATAATCTTAATATCCAATCTAAACCTCCTTTGATGCAACTTGATTGGTTGACACCAATCTAACAATACACCATTTAAAATGTCATCTTTACTTTTGGTTTTGTTTGAGTACAGAAGTCACTGAAGTGAGAACATGAAAGACACACATAACCACGAGTATGTTTATCTGGTAAGAGCCATGGTCTGTGTGATTTCCACAGGCTGTGAAGCAGCCCTGAGGTTTCAGGGGGTGCCAACTGGCAGCAGACTGCAGGAACCAGAGGCATTCACACTTCACATCACACAGTTTGATCAGTGAATTCAACTAGATCTGTGAATCAGTGGACTGGATCAACCTGTAAGCTCAAACCTGTTCAGATACAGTTTCTTTCATACACTTCTGGTAAAGAGCCAGGCACTGAATACTGAGGGTCCTTCCCTCTCAACCACGTTTCAAACTGAAGGAGACTTGATAGAGACTTTACTTCTGTTTGTAGCTACTCACTGGGGAGACAGAGAATCGAGGGACAGAATCTTCTGGAAAGCACACAGTGACTAAAGGCCACAAACGTGTTGCAATGTGGGCAAAAAATTAGGCAAGGTTTGTTTTTTAAAACAATGAAGTGGCTAAGCACCAGAACAGGCTGTCACAAAGGCTGCATAATCCTTCCTTGCCTATAGCCAAAACTCACTTGAGTACTGCAATGAGCAACCCAAGTTGTGGAGGCCTTCTGTGAGCAAAGGTCTTGCCCATGAACATTTGGAACTGTCAGACAGATACTTTATACTGCAACAGTTCCTTTTAAATCACCTTGGCTGCTTTCTGGGTCAGTCTTGGGGCTTTCTGTTACTTTGGAGCTGGGTTTTTATTTTGTTTAAATGAAAGACTGCATTCCTGACTCAGTAAGAGCAGAAGAAATAGCAATGAGTCTCCTCATAAAGGCCAAAAATATCCAGCAGATGAGGAAGGGGCTGCTTTTACTTCCTCAGTCCACCCTGACTTGTCATCTGTCCTGGGACTCAGCTCACCCTACCAAAAGCAGGCAAGGGAGGTGACTAGGAGATATGCAACTAATTCCACATAAGTACAGGAAAGCAGATCCTATGATATATCACATAAAGCACTTGCTACTAATACTCTTGTACTTCTTTTTTTTTCTTTTCTGTTCCTATCTTTTCCTTTTTTTTTTTTTTCAATAATAGTATATTTTGGAAGTTACACTGAAGCAAACCACTGACAGGTTTGTGAAGCTGGGCAGCACTGTCAGTGGTAAGAGCCAGTCTCAGCTTGGCAGAGCTTGTCTCCTTTAGTGCAGCACATTTTAGGTACCCGGGCACCAGCTTCTTCAGTGATAGAGAGCAAAAGACCTGCTTGCTTTTGAAAATACACACAACGAGTATGAAGAAAAAAAAAAAAAGGATTTCTTATGTTTAAAAGTTGAGATTTTATCTCCCTACTCCCAAACTGAACCTTTTACCAGCTTGAAAGAAACAAAGATGAAAAAACTTGGCAAGGATGAAAGAAAGCCCTGTATGTATTTTCAAGGTGAAAGACTAATAATAATACACAGTGTTTATCATAGAGATAATTCTTCTATTGGATGTTTGTGTGCATCAAGATACCACAGTTGGAAAGTTTTACTTTAAATAGCCTGAACACCAACAAAGGAAATATTTTTCCTATTAGAGGGTCAACCTTTGAACCTCACAGTCCACACCTTCAAATTTCACGGTGATTTATGAGGAAGTTTCAACACTTTTACAAAATAATTCAAGCATTGTTTCTGATCCAGAAATGAGCAAATAACGTCACATGCTAAAAAAATGAGATCACATGTTACATACCAGCTCCAGAAGCACTAGCAACTCTGTCTATACCATTTGCTTTCTATTCATTGCAGTACCCTGTACAGGAGGGCAGAGGAACACCACTACACAACCCCCTGAAGAAGGGTTAAGCTGGTGACTGTAGAACCCCAGGTCTCTGATGGCATCTGTACTTCCCCTGTACTCAGCACTGGTGAGGCCACACCTTGAGTGTTGTGTCCAACTCTGGGCACCTCACTCCAAGAAGGACATTGAGGTGCTGAAGCAAGTCAAGAGAAGGGCAACAGAGCTGGTGAAGGGTCTGGAGCACAAATCCTGTGAGGAACAGCTGAGGCAATGGGTTATTTAGCCTGGAGAAGACAAGTCTCAGAGGTGACCTTACCATTCTCTACCAGCACCTGAAAGGAGGTTGCAGCCAGGTGAGGGTTGGTCTCTTCTCCCAGGAAATGGGTGACAGGACAAGAGGAAATGGCCTCAAACTGTGCCAGGGAAGGTTCAAGTTGGATGTTAGGAGTAATTTCTTCACAGAAAGGTTGATTAGACAGACTGCCCAGGGAGGTGGTGGAGTCACCATCCCTGGAGCTGTTCAAGAAACCACTGCTTGTGGCACTCAGTGCTGTGGTCTACTGACACAGTGGTGTTTGGTCCAGAATTAGACTTGATCTCAGAGGTCTTTTCCAACCTAATTGTGATTCTGTCTTGCACTCAGCATGGCTAATCTATTAGCTATTTTCTCAATTGTGCAATGCTGCCAGCGTGGCATTCACCAGCCTGTCACATTGCTGCAGAAGATACAAACTTTGAAAAATGGGAAGCAGTTTATGTTCAGCAGTGTAAGCACATAATAAATCCTCACTACATTTCAGTAAATTAATAAAAAAAAAATCTTATAAAAAGCTTTTTTCAACAGTAAAAGGAAGCAGAGGATGTCAATTTTTGAAGTCTGGAAGAAATTTTGGGGATATCCGAACCTTAAAATTCTGAATAACAGATTCAAGGTCATGCTTTGTCATTGCCTTAGGGCTATTTTAGATAAGGAAGTTAAGACAGTAAACAAGCGGGTAATTCTTCCTCCTTGTAGACAGACATAGCAGTATGCTATCAAGGGCATCTTTGTAATAAGAATTTTATTATTTTTTTCACTTTTAAAATAAGCCAAACTAAGCATAGTTTTGAATTTTAATAAACAGATCACACAAAAAGTTATTGGCACGCTGTGCAGAATCAAGTATCAAATTAACTTGCTGGCTCTGTACAGCCAAACACGTGTGCACTGTGCACTGGTGCCACCTCACAAGCCTTTGGCTCCAAAAACTCACAGGCATGAAGGGATCTAGTTGTTTTTCATGTTGTGTAATGTTAGTGTGATTTACGTACCTATATGTATAGCAAAATGGTAAAAAATGTATGAACTACAAGCCAGGCAAGTATGCTTTATTCTGTAATGCACATTTGTACTGATGATGGGGTTAAAAAACAGGTTCAAGGTAGAAAAAGAGTGATTTAAAAATATAGCTGTCAAGAGACTCAAACAAAAGATTGCTTTGGAATTTCAAAAGTTAGTTTCTGAAGAACTATTAAGTTTCACATACAGTTTTACATTTGCACAGGAGAGCTATAACTCCAGCAAAATGAGCTTGTTCCAAATAATTTGGAGGGACAAGTAGAGCCTATTTCAAGATGGAAACCACAGAAAGATGACTATAAATATGTGGCAAAATGATAGCCAGTAAGAAAAATTGCTGCTTGTATTCTCCCTAGAATCTAAAATTCAGAAGAGACAAAAATGAAGTTTAAAAGCATTAAAAAAAAAAAACAAACAACCTAAACACACACCCCCCAACCTGACAGCATCTATCAAACAGCCTGAACTGTCAGCCCTGCAAGAAGCTGCTGCCCAGTGGTAATCACATGTGGCCTGTGGCCCAAGCATGGGACTATGAGTCAAGGCTCCTGAGCCAAATCCCAGCCTCAGAAATGACTCAGTGAAAGAGATTGGACTAGCCACTGAAGACAATTTAAAGAGATAATCACAACTTAGAAGTGAAATACCACAGTTATAAGGGGCAGAGGTATTTGTCAGAGATTACAAAGGACAGAGAGTCTGCAACTAATCTCAACTCAGATGTTTTCAAGTTTAGTTACCACATAATCATTGTTTCATGAAACAGATGTAACAGAGCATTTGCTGTTAAATACTTTATAGACAACATTTTAAAAGCTCCTTTATACTTTTAAAAATATATGGTTCCCCACTCACTTATAAACCCAAGTAGTGAAAGCCATAGATGTACTAATACCACGGATGTTTCTAGAGGTGTGAGGAGCAATGGGCCATGAAGACACCAACCTCTGTCCCACGGTGGCTCCCTTTCCTTGCCTCACTCTGGAGTGACTCCCTGACCGAGTGCCAACTGCAACTGGTCCCACTCAGCTGTGGCAGGGGCAGACCTGAAGCATTTCTTTCAACACAGACTTCTAACACAGATGAGTAAAACCCCAAACACTGAGATTCTTTCCCCCAGGCACATCAGTGACCATGCTGGCAGGCACCAAGAACTAATAGCAGGACCAGCAGCAGTTTTATGGTGTATAATGGAAAGTTTTCTGTTTAATCCTTGTGTTCTGTTATGCTTTTTCTCCCATTTGCATGTTAGAACACTCAGCATATCTCAAATAGGAGGCCACAATTTCCTCAGTGTGTGAAAAATAATAATGTCAAATCTTTTGTTACAAAAAGATTTACAGCAATAGCACCTAGCTTAGGCACTAGCAAGAAATTAAGCTTTCCAGTTAAAAAAAAAAAAAGCCCAGAAAATAATTATCACCCCTCCTAAAGCTTCAGCAGAAGGAGTTATTAATCTGTCATTGCAAGGAGTCAGGCTTCAATCTGTAACCCAATTGAAATTCATTAAGCAGCAACAATCTCTTCGCTGACTGTCATTTAATTTTGAAGGTTTGACTTAAGGAGAGGAAGAAGGGGAAAGGGGCAGGAAATACATCCCTCTTGGTACAGTTTTGGGTTCAGAGATCCCATAATAGCTACAAGGAGTTTAGCTAAGTCTGTTTTCTTACTAGGAATATGTTGACATCCCTGCCTCAGACTTTTGCTCATTTGAAGCAAGTAAAACATATGTGTGGAGGCCTTCATCTAAAAACCATTTCTGGGAACTTCTGCTTAGGACAGGGGCCAAAACAAAGTCTTAGAAAAAAAATAACAGGAAGAAATTTGAGCAAGGTGAATGAAATAAAACTTCTCCTTGAGACAACTGAAAACATTCCAATACTTTTCTCTTCCCAAAGACCTTTTTGCACTAAGCTCTTCGTAGCTACTAACAACACAACTTTCTACATGTAGAAGAGACAAAGGTTTTAAATTGACTGAATTCTCAAGGAAAATAATTCTTTGCTGAGGCAAGCCCCATGTTCTGTAGCCTTGGGCAGAAAACCAACCAGCATGTAAAGATAAAATGGTTTGTGGCTTACAGAAAAATGCACTGACCTAAAAGACAGATATAGCAGCAAGATGACAGCTCTGGCTTTCTGTGATCATTATGTCTGACCATAGAAGCCTTGCTATTACAAAATCCAAACACACACAGTACAACACGAGACCTATCCCACCTCATAGAGCAGCCTGCCCCTTACAGTCCTCTCCAAAAGCAGAGCCAAGAAGCCACATGTTCCCTGTGCTTCTCCTTTCTGGGTGACTGCCTTGAGCACAGGCACTTCTTTGACCATGGCCTTCCCACAACCACACCACAATTCTCAATCCCACTGTATGTGCTTTAAACAACCAACCAAAAAACCCCCAAACAAACAAACCAAAAAACAAAACCAAACAACCCCCCCCAAAAAAAAAAAGACAGAAAATGCTCTTCTAGGACTTTATGGACAGCTGAACTGAGGAACAGAGAAATTTACTATTAATTATTTTCATATGTAGATCGAAATTTAAGCAGTTGTTTTAGTACCAACTGCAGAGGCCCACAAAAACCTGCTGCCACAGCCTGCAGTGCCTGACCAGTTTCATGACACTTTTGCCTTCCTGACTGATTCCCATGAGCTGCAGAAGAAAGAATGCACTCTGTGCTGCAAGAAAAAAAGCCATCCAAAAGCTCAGCCTGCTTACAAGCAGCACATTGTCCAGAGGTCCTACAGCTGCAATTCCTAACCTCCTACACAGCCTGTTACCACCCTCCTTCTTTCCTCCTAAATTGGTACAAGCTTTACCTTTTCCCAGCTGAGCTCACCCTACAGTTTCTGGCCACTAATGTCTTGCTCTGCTCCCACTACACACTGATGCCTCCTTGCCTGCTCCTGGCAGATCCCAGGTGCTGCTGCAGCCTGACATTTCTGCCATCCCTTACATCTTTTTTGGCATCAACATGGTGCCTGAGCAGTCATATCCATTTCATCTCTACTCTGCATTCCACCTCAACTCTAACCCCAGCATGTCTCACTAGTGGCACAGAAGTGGATGGGAACCTATGATTCCGTATCTCCTCCTAGGCCAAAGGTGTCAGCTGAGTGCTAATAAAATCAGATTTCCTAGAGATGAAGAGCAGCCAATTGTTGCTATATAGAATAATCTGACCCACTGACATCCTGGGCAGCTACTGACACCACAGGAGTTTGGTGCAAGACCTCTTGGCAGGACAGAAGAAAGTAAGAACTCCCTCCCAAAGGCTGATCCCACTTCTATGGGCAGAACCACTGTGCACTCCTTAAGCTTGCTCTTAAACAAGCCATTTTAAGTGCATAAAGCATATTTTTTATTTATGCTGTCTTTTGGCCATTCATTCCACCCCTCTGAATATTCTATTGAACAAATACAACCTCAAAAACAAACTTAAGAAATTCTCAGGTTGAAACAGGAGGTTTTGCCACACTGAGTTTCAACCCAACAGCTCTCAGCTCTACAGTAAAATCCTGGACATGTGCAAAATAATCACTATAAAGCAATTCTTGCATCCCAAGGTAGATGAGTACCCTATCAAAAAGATACCAAGCCAAAAGAAGGATCTTCATTTCACATTTTTCACACCACGGCACTTTCAGGGCAGTTTCAGATAATCATCACCAAAATAGCCTCCCAACTTCATTAAGTTCTTTCTCGTGATATGATTTATATGAATTCCAAAATATCCATTTTCAGCAATACAACTATGTCTAACCAGTTCCGTTGGAAAATTGCTTAAGTCAACTTGGTCTTTAAATAATTAACTGCACATGGTACTTACAAAAACCTGTGAATTTATACCTTTGCCACCAGAAGTATGAACACCTCCCACTTGACACAAAACTAGAGGACAGGGGATGGACTAATACACACACTCAGGAGGTAGCACAGAGGGTAGCAGGCCATGGAACCACACTGCTATTCACCGTGCCCATCCTTTACCTTTTCTGCGTACATGAGTTTAAATAACCTGCCATACTACTGCTCAGACGTGACTTTCACAGCCTTTTCTTTTCCCCTTGCCATTTAGATTTTTCAAGTAAAATACAGTATCAGCTAATTCTGGCTTCTATTCAATTTCACTTCTCTGAAGATACTCTTTTCTTAGTCTAAAAAAATGCATGACAGAATAATACAAATGTCAGGGACAGCAACAGGCAATACATTATAATGCATTTTGTCCAGCTTGCAATGGCCATCCCAAACCACAGAAAAAGTACCTAATTTAATCACAACATGCCTGTTAGGGCCCTGGTAACAGATAAGGGCAGGGTGGAGTAACCTCTTATCTATACATACTATTGTTTCATGGTTTTTTCTTCCTTCTTCTGTTAGTTTCAACTACTTCAGTGCTGAGACACTCCACATCCATCCACACTTCTCATGGAGAGAGCTACAGTCAGAGAACATGCAACTGGATTTTTATTTTTAAAGGTTATGTGCTAGTACTACTGCTTTTGGACAACATGGTTAAGAGATAGACAACTAATTAGATACTTGGGGAAATGCCTCTTGAAACATTAAAATGTACTTACTCCAAGATTTGCTACCATGTGAATTTTGAGGTTAAATGGCAGTGTATGTGAGCTTAATAATACCATCGCAGCACAAAAGCTGGAGCAGTAGCTAACACATAAAGACCTCAGATTTACTCCAGGAGAGGTAAATTGTCTAGGGCAAGTCAATGCAAGCTTCTGTTTTGCCTCCACCAAGCTCAGTTTTGGTACCAGCACTCTGTATACCTTGGCATTTAGGGAAGCCACTGGAAGTGGAGAATGGTTTTTGCCCAGAGCTAGCAGGAATCACAGCTGTCATCTCTTCCTCTTCCAAGCAGCCAAGTGTTAAAACGAAGGGAAACAAGCCTAGGATTTCCCATTTCTCCTCAAAGCACCAAGTCAGAAGATAAATAACTTTTCCTTTCAACCCACTGCTTGAGGCTTCCAGTTCAATGGAGCATTTTCAGCCCAAGATGATACTTTTTACACCTCAGAAGATATGTTTTAATATGTCTCAAAGCATTAGAGTTCATATACACCTCATAGGCAGACACTGCATCTCCTTTGTGCAGTAAGTGTTGCAAAAGCTACAGATGTGCTATAAATGAAGTTCATTTTTTTCAGACTCAAAGTCCCTGGTGCACTTCAAGAGAGTTCTGATTTAATGATTTGCCTTTTAAAAGACATTAGCAGTTTGCAAGAGCTCCCACACATTTATCTTTCAGTCTGTTCATCATGATGGGTGGAGAAAAAAGACAACTATGCAGCTGCAAACAAAACAAATCACAGTGTTGAAGAGTGAGCACCGACTTAAGCCTGACAAACAAATCTAAAAGTTCAAGCTCAGATTCAAAATTTACAGAGCTATTAGGAAAAAGCATTTACAGCTTGCAACTGTGATAACTACAAAGGAAAATAAGTGACCAAAAATTTACTCAAGCCTCCAGGGGAAAAAGAAAAAAGGAAAAAAAAAAAAAGAAAAAGAAAAATTACTTTTTTTCCCCTTTAGATGTGAGCTGAATGTTACTCACTAAAACCACTTTTGAGACCTAAAAAAAGCTACTTCCATGGGTTTAAAGACAGAAATGTTTTGGAAGACTTTTAGAAAACTCCCAAACCACATCATAGAGCTTTTCAATTTCAGCTACGCAGCTTCTTACACAAAAGTAATTCAAAATGTTATCAACTATAGCATGGATTTCCTTGGTGAAATACTCCAATGAAATGACATATACTTTTAATTTGTGCATTACTTGAGCAAGCAAATTCGGAGTACACGATGCAAAGAATGAACACTTTCCACTATAACAAGTCCAAGTAGTGGGAACTTGCAGATTATTAGCAATACTAGAAATTGACTCCTGTGTATACAAAGACAAAAACAGAATTAAAACCAAAAGTTTGGAATGAAAGAGCCCTTATGTTCACAGCTGTTGCCTAAACAAGTTTATTCAGGCTATATTTCTCGGAGATTCCCCATGGCTTTTTATTGGAGACAAAAACAAAAACTTGCCTAAAAACTGAGCAGGCTCAGCTGCTTTTTGCCAGCACATCAACAGACCTTTATGTGCTGCTTTGACTGCTGCCATTTCACTGAGAGATGTGGGTTGCCCCTCTCACTCATCTCCTGTGTTCCTTCTGGAAAAGTCTTGGTCCCAGTGAGCCATTCAGCAAGAAGCAGACAACCAGAACACACAGGCTGCAGCACTACCTGGACACTCCTCATTCTCATCCTCCTAAAAAGGCAACTTAAGACCTACCATAGCTCCCACTGATCAGGAGCAAACCCAATGTCTTGATGTGCTATACTAGGTATTTGTTCTGCTAGCTCCTTAAAAGTTTCATACAACAGGAGCATGGAGCCGTAAAATTGATTGTTGCTGTACCCATCAGACATGGTGTTGCAAGCACACCTCTGACTTTAAGGAGTCTGGTGAGAACTCCAGCAAAAGCACAAGGTGGTTTTTAAAAGCACTGCTCTCACTCTGAGGTTGGAGAGTATGAGGCTTATTAAATATTAAGGCCAGACAAATTGCAGAGATGTCAACAAGACTCAAGACTTTGCAATCCAATACTGACAGGCTGAGCAGTCTCTGTGGTATCCTCATCTAATATTGCTGTAAATTTTGCAAAAGGTGTGATTGCATAAAAAGTAACTTGATTTTTTTTCAGACAAGGAGTAGAAAATATTTCTGTCAGAACAGCATTTCAGAGTTCCAGTTTCTGAGGAAATGGCTCATAAAAGCAAGGCAAGTTCTGTCAAAAAAAAATTTGTATAATTCTGTCTTGCTAGACTTAAGTCCTATTCTTATTGATGCCTGTTCTTTAAAATAAATTTACTGTAAAAGATTAACTAGAGACCTCCATAACAGATTTTCAAAAGGGGATTAAGAAAAGTAAATAAAGACTTCTTTAAAAAACAAACAAACAAAAAGTTACAATAGTGAGAACAACTATTTTAGCTGTTAAAAGAATCACTTCCCACACTAGGGAGAAGAAAAATCCAAATAAAGTTATGAATATTTCCAAAGAGGCTTCCATCACAATTCATTGGGTTTTAAATATTAGAAACAGTTCTGTATATTTAGCTAGGCTTCCAGATTTACCTTGATCAAAACTACAGCACTTACTCATGGGACACCAGAAAACCCATGGATGCTGGAGTAAGGAGGGCACTGTGACATAGCTCAGGGAGGGAGGAAAAGGGCTGGATGATGGCAAACAGACTGACAACAAAGCAAAGACAAAAAAGCTTCCCAAGAAGCAAAGTGTAAAGAAGCTGTAACCAAAACTGCTTGGAACAGCATCCTCTGCTTTTTCTTTTCCCTCCATCACTGGTATAATTTCTTTATCATAACTCCAATAGCATGTTTCTGTGCAGAACACAATATTCTAAAGCAAATGGAAGAGTTCCACTCTGCACAAACAGCATAATAAATTTCATTTCAGTTTGATTTAGAAAACTGCTCTGCACTCCCAGAAATGAGCAGGAAGAACATGAGAACATTTCATTGGGTTAAACAGCTCAGAAACCCAGCCTCATTCCAACACATGCCTTGGATTTACCCTAAGATTAGACTTGCTACAACTCACAGAAGCTTGCTGTGCACTAGGATCACATCCAGTTTGTTAAAATTTGTTAAGGATATCAGTAAGGTGGGTCTCTCCCAAGAGTGACAAAGCCTTAAAGCAAAGCCATGCCATCTGCAGAGTTAGAGCCCAGGCTTGAGCCTATAAGAGCTTCCAAGTGATGCCAACAATCACAAGTCCCTCTTCACCAGGGGGTATGACTTGGCATTCTTGAACAAATAAATATTTAGGGGTTGGTTTAGAAGAGTAGTGGGCTTTCTAAGTTTCACTCATATATGAGAGCATACGTGGGAGCACAAGAATAGAAAATCCCAACTGCAGGCAGCAGAAAGGAAAAACTGAAAGGTTCAGTGAATGCTTTAGGTCTTGCTCCTTGCCATAACCACTCACCTGCAAGAAGTCATAGCAGTGCCCTGCAAACCCATCACAGGCTTTAATGATCATATGAACCTCAAGAGTAGCCATCACATTCCTAAAGAACAGGCGAAGGAAGGAAGAAAACTTTACAGAAACGTTACAGCTTGATATACCACATTCAAGCTCTCTTCTAGAGAGCTAACAAGCTAACAGGCACCACCACCATGAGTAAAGTAGACCTTTCAGGCCAACTGTTCCAGGTAACTTGCTATTTTGGATACACTATCTCCAACAGTATCTAGGAACTGATCCTCACTCTGCCAGAAACACAATATCTTTGAGTCCAAGATAAAGTACAAGTTGGACTGGTGCAGCTGAAGCACAGGTGACATACAGTGGCACAGAGATGATGATGCCATTTCCTAGAATGGACAGAAGCAGTGCACAGAGGTATCTGGTACACTTTCAGAGCATGAGTATGACAGTCATTACTTTTGCAGTATCCAAGCACCTGGTAAAATATCCTAGGAGTCCACATGAATATGGGATATAGTAATATTGGACATTGTTATTAAATTTTCTGTGCCAGAAGTAGCATGGAAGCTGGTTCATACAAACATACTCTACAGTGCAGTTCCTTCAGTGTGACCTGTCAAAATCATCAAGTAGAAACATGAAAAAATTTTATCTGTGACATGGCTATAGTAATACAAATCCAGTCTGACAGATAACAGCTGGCCAACTGATGTCTACAGAAGTGCAAATATTCAATTAATAACATCTATGAGCAATAATCACACATGTCCTGATGTCAGGAAATGCAGTCACACCAATTCCTGTCAAACCAGGGAACACACATACATTAGCAGACAACTGCAAAAAAGCACACCACTGTGTGCTCAGGTCTAGTACTAGCAAACATCCCAAAGATGGCAAGTGCATACAAAATAATTTCACTGAAAATCTGAAGAAAACAGCATTCAAAATATGCACTCTGTCTTCATCAAGGGGAAATCTTTTCCCCTTTGCTTGCTCACTTTCTTACTCTCTCTGAAACAGCTACTCTTAGTTTGCTATTCCAGGGCCTTCATACAAGAGCTGTCAGTAACAAACTACCACTAGCAAAATACTGTTCAGAGAACATTGTCTTCAAAAAGCACCATTAACATATGCCTCTTCAGTAGCTGTATCAAAGTCCCTGTATTTTCTTGTTGACTCAACCAGAATATATTCCCTAGTGCAATCTCAAAGGCAAGGAAACCTTTTTCAGACCAGAATATTAATACTGTGTGCAATAAATGACACTCAATGAAGTGCTGTGTTTTTGCTACAGCATTAACAGGATTTATATTTGGGTTGTGCAGTTGCTAAACCAGTTACTGCCAGTAGAATCAGAAGCCCCAGGCAGCCAAGACATGCCTGTGCCAGACACACAACTCACACGTACCCTCCAAAACACTTAAACAATTTCACTTTAATTCCCTGTTTTAAATTATATTTTACTATATTCCTATATTTTATCTACTTGAAGCATTGGTTGTAGTTGAACCGGATTGTCCCATCAGGAGCAAACAGTTAACATGAGATATTCCTTAGTTGTTCCAATACTGAAGCACTGGGAAGTACTGCATACTATCTAGGAGTACAGCAACTGCCCAGTGGTCATTTACTCCTGATTAACATTTTATGGAGAAGAGACTGTTATCACTGAGGATAAAACTGCTACAGTGCCTCATCAGAACACCATGGAAAAAGACCTGCATTTACCAACACCTAGCACATCAAGGGCAAACTGGAATCTGAAAGCACACAACTCTTGGTCATAATACTATTTATATTTGAGAAACACAGGGAACATTTCAGACTCCAGAATAAACTCTGATCTTCAGCCAGCACAGCAAAGTGTTCCTTGTTCAGTGCTCCTGGCATAGCGCAGTGCAGCATCCCACTCAGAATGGCAAGCACCTTTTTGATAAGACTTGTCTGATAAGACAAGCATAGCTAGCAATGGAAAGTAGAATTAGAATCTAAAATTACAAGCTTTCAGAGAGAAATAAACAAATCAATCACACTTAGGAAGAGAGACAGCATGTGCTGTACTAGTGTGTCTTGGAACATACACTCTGAGTACTCTACTGTGCTTTTAATAAAACGAGTATGTTACCCAATGCTAACATTTTTTTCAGCCCAAATACTCCACAATATACTGACAACTAAATAAATGCCCAGGACAATCTGCCCATTCATGACCGCTAGAGTTCATCATTCCCACTTATTCTTCATCCTTTGCAGATGCAGTAATCCTTATGAATGCAGGCTTTCTTCAGATTGTAAAGAATGGCAATAGGGCCATAATGAAAATCCATCCAAAGAAAATCCAACCTTTCAGAGCATGAACTGAAGATTCACTGATCTGTACAATAGTCAGCTAGAAAACATACACACCACAAACAAAACAGGAAAATGGTGGAAATCTAGTCAAAATGGGTTATGAAGCACTGCATCATTTAAATGCTCTATTTCAAAAACCACATGTGCTTCTGTATGAATGAAGTTGTTTCACAGTACCTTCTCTCCCAAATACACAGGAAGGCTACCTTTCCCACTTCTTTTTATTAAGGGATCAATAACTCACAGAAAGAAGGAATGACAAAAATAAAAAGAGGTTACAGATATGCTGAAACGTTGTCGCAGGTATTGTGGAGTTTTTTGCTGCTTCTGTACAAAAGTATGTTCATGTCAGGTCCTGACAATGATGTGTTCTGAAGCTGCAGCAATTAAAATAGTTCTTGAGAAAATAAAAATTATTGCTGCAATGCCTATTCATGCCAAGGACCTCAGAGAATTACTGCTTCAGTGACCCTTTCCTCTGTAGCAGGCAAAGCAGCTTCACAGTGCTTTTGCTCAAGCCCAACACAAATAAAAAAATTTCTCCCAAATTCTAAAGGTAAATTACACAATTGCAAACGCAACCCAGTAAAAACACATCCATTGCAATTTTTCTTTGCAAAGCTTTTAACAAGCTGTATCAATTTAAGCAAGAGGAATTGTTATTAAACATGAGCAGGTTAAGCAACAATAAGTGGGAGATCAAATGGGATAACTGCTCCTTACAGAGAAGTGTTAACCTAGCTATTAGACTCAGGTATAGAGAACCAGTTTGGGGATTGGAGCTAATTATCCTGAGAAAGCAAGCAAACTCTTCAGCCTACCATTTTCTTGCGGAGTAAACAGCTAAAATATTTTTAAAGGAACAGCAGAACTTTGGGGATGAGCACAGCATTATCGTTGCTTCCATAATGTTTCAGGTTATGATATCCAGATGGGTGCAGGAGAAAGTGTCATATTTGTTATAAAAGCAAAGCATTGACAAAAGGTGTGCCCAATTGCTCATGCTAAATCCTGGCAGACTGAACTGCCAGATCATTGGGAAAACACTCAGACTGTCAGGCTGCCAAGTTTTAGACCACAAACATAACAACTAAAAAACAATTGGCAGACTATATCACTACGTATATAAAATCGACATATTCAGTATCCTGCATAATGACTGGGAACTACTGAAATATTTGCTTTGAGGACTGGATTCAACTTTGATTAATCTCTGATTAAGATCATATATTCCAGCAGTCTAAGTGGAAAATTTACCATTAAATTCAACTGAAAGTTTACACGGTGTGCCACAATTCCTCTGCCACAATAGTAACTAAAAATTTTCACCAAATCAAACAGAAATAAAGAACTGAGAGGATCTTGCAACATGAGTAATGTACAAAATGCCTAATATGAAGACACTTGCGGCAAACACCAAAAACCCCACAATGGATCCAGGAAACCCCCATTGTTTTAGCAATACTCATGACACCCTTGAAAAAATTTAGTCAGCTCTTTTTATAACTGTTGACTAGGAAAAAAGAGCACAAGAAGTCACTTCATGCCTCTTTGCCAGGTTAACACTGAGCCATGGGGAAAGGCACTCCAGCACCCCCACACTCTCTAACTCATACTTCTCCCATAAGAGGCATGGCAGCCTGCCTGCTTTGCATGGCTGCTATAAAGAAGAAAATACGGATGTGCTGCAGGCATAGGTAGATATGCAAAATCAGATCATGTCTAACCTGGGCCCTGTGTGTCATTGTCATTACAAGTGCAAAGAGCATGCACAGCATTGACTGCTTCAGAGTAGAGGTTCCGCTTTTCCTGGAACTGTAAAGACAACACTGAGAAGTCACTGAGTAAGGACAGAATCACAGCTCATGATCTGAGTTCAGCAGTGAGTTTCCCAAGCACTCTTGAGCAAACTTTTCCTGTTGCGTACTTCAGATCTAGTATTACTTTCCACCTTTAAAAGGCTAAAATTAAAAGGTTTTACAATGCTTGAATACTTTTGGTATTTCATAGAGCTGTAAATACGCAAACACACACTTTTTCCATCCCATATAAACACACAGTGATAAAAACCAGGTTTTCACTTCAAGCTGATGAGCAGTAGTAACACAACTATTCCCCTACTCCCTGCTATCATACTATTCCTGTAGGTGTACCAAGCAAGGAGGACTACAAAGAAAAAAAAGCAGCAGCATAAACAGGTGACTAAAAGCATTTTTAAAGGCTGAGCAATTTGCTTGTGGTGGTTCAGAGATGGTGCAACTGACACTGACTTCTGAAAACCTTTGTCACTATATACCTCAACAGCCTAATAACCCCAGTCACAGCCAGGAACCCCCTCCCCACTTAAGTTCCTAAGAGAAAGTGTTCTTTTTCAGGATTTCCTATTTATTACATCAAAGACTTTAGGCTTCTGGATTGTGACCCACAGACTAAATAGAAAGGTTAGACAAATAGCACAAGGAAAACTAGATAAGTAAATCAGAACATTTTTCTTCTTTGCAAGAAAGCTTCCAGTTTTTCAGTCATTGATTTGCCACACATAAAAGAAATTCATATTCCCCCCCTCCCCAGATATTTCTGTCTTCTCATAGTCAGCATCTCAGTCCACTTCAATAAGACTGACTGAGTCCTCTGCCTTCTCCTTAGCTACATCTCTCTTTGCATACACAGTTCAGCCAAGCATTTCTCTTTGGGGTACCTGTTGCTGCAGGAATCTGTTCTGCAGCTTCTTCTGGGCAGGTTAGGTGACTTCTTCAGTACTGGTTGACCTCCTGCTCACTGAAGCTTACAACAAAACTGCTTGATCCTCAAGCCCATCAAACCCTAAGTCACAGAGAAATCTTCCTGGCCAATACAACCACTTGTCTAACAGAACATGTCCTGCAAACATGACATCCCAGTAGTAACTCCTAGTCTGAAAAAGTTGGCCAGGTCAAATTACAATATGAAAATTATCTTTATTCCAGACATTACAGATATTTTAAAAATAGGATACTGTTTTCAAATTAATTTTACTTAATTTTGAAGCCCAGCATTACGGAATGGACCTCTGGCAAACAGCTGCTAACAGAAATGAGAAATGTCTTCCCAGTCCTTTTTTACAGCTCCAGAACAACCTCCTGGTTGCACCAGTTCACTGCTTCCATACCACAGAAGGCCTGTTCGAGCAGCAATTTCCCATAAATCTGCATTTGTCAACAAGCTGCTGTTCCATGTTTCTCAACCAGTAAGGCAAATACAAAGTAACAGATAAACCAGCTACAGTAAGAATGGTTAAATTTAGGAGTATACTTAACTATTAACTTAAGGTGTATCAGCTTTCCATTGGTCATATATTTAGCTCAGTACATGATTCATAGGCTTTTTATATTCTCCATGCAGCATACACTCAGTTTATGTACCAGGACAACAGAAAGAAGAACCCAAATTTTAGCTGCCAAGTTTTTCTGGTGTCATTAAAAAGTACCATATCCACATGTGAAATGGTGTATTTCTATACTAAATCAAATGTGAAGAAATACTGTTTCCAATCAAGTGAAGCATCAAAAATCTGTCTCTGTGCTCAGATAGAGTATTACACAAGAACAGGCTATTCTGGAAAGTGAGCAATTCAGCCCTGAGGAGTGCATGTTGTGTGTGGGTGCATACACGTGGGTCAAATGTGATCAGTTCAAGGATCAAAAACACCATGCATGTATTGCATCATTTGGATTCTGGTACTTTGACATCATTACAAAAGCTCCAACTATTGTTCTTATGCATTGCCCTTCTCTATGGGTTCTAAACATTTCGAAGTTTTAACTTACTGAAAAACTGGTCTTTTTACAAACTTGTTATAAATTTGTTACTTGTAATAAATGTTACAAATTAACTCAAATTTCCTTGCTCACTACTCAAGGAAAACTCTATAACATAACCCTGGTAGTAAATAGTCATCAATGGCCCAGGTTTTCTTCTCATAACTGTGAACTCCACACTTTGCTCATGAGTTGAACTTAAAGTCTTTGTTTAAAGTGTAAGGACTAAAAAGTAGGTCTTGCTCTTGGACTCAGTCTATTAGCAAGTTAAGAAATGTTAGTTTGATTCTTGTTATGATTAAATGGTCCTAGAGATAAGGGCATCTTTGTTTTTCACTTTACTGAGGACAGCTGAGAACACAGCAACAAAGCAAGAGAGGGTCAAGGAGAAATTTTCTTGTAATAAATAGCAAAAGTTTATTCTGAACAAAATTGTCCTGTGCCTTGAGAACCCGAACATCAAAGGAGCCAATGTTGCAATGAAAGCCTGGACTGTAGCTGTGTAGAGAGACATAGGAATTCATACCTTACTCATATGTTACCTAGAAATAACTTACACAGCTCAAACAGCTTACAGACGAACACAAGGCACAGGCCGTTTCATTAGTGGTCAGGAGAACCAGTCACAGTGATGAAGACTGTGGTAGCAGGATGAAGATAAAAATTACAAGCTATTCCAGCCATTGTGATCTTGAGCCAACCCTCACATTCCCATGAGGCAGGGAAGTGAGCAAAGGTCTTTCGTTTCAACTGGAAAAAAAAGTAGGTCTGATGCATGGAGAGGAATCCAGGTCATCAGCATTAAAATAAGCTATTGGATGCACCATGGGGAGAAGTGAAATAACAAGGAAAGAGTAATGTTAGGAGATTCCCACAAAAAAGCAGGCAGTCAGCATAATGCTATTTCTAGGAGAGCTAAAAGACATGACAATAGCAATACCCACAGGAACCACTGGAGAGCAAGATTTACGTGTCAGCATCATGCGAATGAAGAAAGAGGAGCAAAAGGAGGCTAAAAAAATTTGTATAGACATCATCCACCAAAAACTGTGGGGGGCTCAACTTTCTCTCAGAGCTGTGGTAGAGGTAGCACATCTTGCAGAAAAACAACTCGTGGCCTGGTAACAGAGAAGTAAAGACAACCTCTGAATTTGGCTTGTGAGCCCAGCAAACCAAATGCTTCACAAGCATATTTTGGGTTTGCTTGTCTGGTTTTGGTTTTAAGAATGTAACAATAAGTCTAAGCAGTACCTAGAAGATTGAGGCCCTGATGGGGGGCCTTAGCTTCCACAGGCTAAGAATAAAGTGATCATAAATGCAAAGTAGATTGTGCTTACACCTCCTGCCCCAATCTTTCTGTCTTTAGGAGAGGGGCTATATCCTATGTACAAACAACAAAGAATGCAAAGTTTCCCCTATCCATAATTAGGGTTGACAAAACACTATCTAACATCATAAGCATCTGATGCAATGAGATTAGATATTTGTGTTTGAACTACAGAGATAAAAAATGTAACTGTCCCATCTTTTATACTTTGGAAAAGATCCCAAAGCCATTAGGATCGAAAAATGAAAATGTTGAAATAAGTATACTCAAGCATTTGCCAGCAAAAGCAATAAACCCTTTTTATGGTTCCCTGAGGAAATGGGGGACATAATCAAGTACTAAGTATCACCAAGATATCTATGTTGACATTTCCCTGTTTCATGAAGGCACATGTATAATCAGAGTATGCTGCAATTATATTTTGTTACTGCAGATTAACAAGCAGATCATCATTAGGAAATTGCTAACTCTTCAGTCATGCAGTACTGAGGAAAAGATTGATTTTATATCTATGAATCTCTAAAAATAATCAGAAAAAGACTCTGTGTGTGTGTGTGTGTATACACATTGCTTTAGCACATGTGAACATGCTGAAAGAAGGTTAAAAGTCTCTAAATATAAAAATCAACTTCATAGACAAATTTTTGCCAAGTCAGACATACTGCTGTGCAGAGATCAAAAGCAATAAAAGTTAGCCTTGAAAGAGCATCCTGGCACTCAGTTGCCTATATAAAAGTCTATTCCAGCATTAAGGTTATTTCATACACACCAACACATCTTCAAAATACTCATTTTCTTCTAAGAATGATTCACTGTAACCAGTGCCTGGTGGGGATATGTTCCCTGTAAGACACTAGTAATGCAGATAGGTATGACAAAGCCACACCTTTCATGCTGTGCAGCAGCATAAAGATGACTGTCAAAGTATAACCCTTCAAGACAAACTGAACAAGCAGAAGTGCCCACTTCAATTTTGTGAGCCAGAAGAGGATGCTACAGCCAACCCTGCCAGGCATGTCTGTGAAAGGTCACTTACAGTCAGCTTCCTCTTCTCTTAATAGATAACATTACATAATAATCAACTAAAATATCAAAGATAACCCAGGAGAAACAATCAGGTGGCACTTCCCAACAGAAATAAGCCTTTACACCAGTTTTCATTCTCCATGTTATTCTTGTGTTTTCCAGACAGTGCAAAACTGCAGTGTAGCCAGTGATGCCAACTCCTCACACTGCTTCACATCTCCTGTGAATGCCCTTTCCACCCAGGAACCATATTTCCCCCAGCTAGCCAGGGAGCCCTCTGTGTTTGCCACTTTAAACTCTTCTAGGGAGTTCAACTTCTAAAAGCTACCTTGAAAGCATCAGTTACACAGCAAAGCTAAAAGCCAATTAAAATAAGTTGGTATTTCAAGCCATGAATAACCATTTTAATTATGGTGTCTAGTAGCAAACACAAGTACAGCATGAATTGTATTCTCTCAACCACTTTAAGCTATCAAAGCTAATACAGACCACTTTCAAAGATGCCCATACAAAGGCTCTACTTCTCCAAATGTAATTTTTCTAATACTTCACAGTAAGTAAAAGTAGAGTTGTAGTTCATGTACTAAATCAGCTAGATCCTGAGACTGCAAATAGCAGTGTTGTGTATGCTAGGAATGTAAATACCTGGTCTATACTCAGCAGAGTTTTGGATGGGACAAGAGTGAGTTGTATTTTCAAAGATGGTAAAGCAAGTGCTCTAACTGCAGTAGAAGGTGGATTCTGCAGCTAAACATTAACAATTCACTCACTAAGAAGGCATTTTAAGAAGAACAGTCAAGTCCTCTCATGGATAAGGAAAATCTTTTCAGGAGAAAGGCCATTACACAGTCAGTAAATACAATGGAGGCTGACACAAAGGAATGAGAAATAAGAAGGATTGTGCAGCAGTAAAACAGCAGCAGAGAGGCATATGGCACTTAAAATGCAGGTGCCCTTTCACTACTGAAGGACTTGATATCAAGTGCTAAGAAGCCTATGTGTGGGAGAAATAATTTCTTAGAATTAGTGTGAAAGCAGATAGCATTCATTCTAATGGATTCTGAGTAAAAACCAAAAGCTAGTCATATCCATGTGGGATACTTGCTATTTTTAAACTATCATCAGTTATAACATCATTTTGTCAGTATCTCATATTCAAAGCAATGGCAAAGGTCAACAGCAGTTTTCATATTTAATCCAATTCTTGAATTAATGGAACATCATCTGAGCCTTGGAAGCAATAGCTACATGCACAGTGTGTTGGCACCACTCGTGGACACAACCTCACACATAGGTGACACCAAGCCACACAAGCAGCTTTCTCTTCAGCTAGCTACTGATGGCAAGAGATGCAGCTGCACACACCACACTTCCATAAACAGCACATAAAAGACTGTCATCTTATGCACAGACAAGTTAATTGCATTTTAGAATACATTGGTACCGTGCTCCTTTGTTTCCATCCCTTTTTTTGTCAAGAATAGTCCCCTGACTACATAATGAAAGAGCAGGAGAACACATCAAAATTACTTAAAAAAATAAGATAGGATTGAGGATATTTCTTTCTAAGTCAAAGTGAGAAGTGAAGACAGTTATGGAGGGGCATGGAATTCTGAATAAGCAGACCACTTTATTTAAACATTTCCACAAAGCCAGCACACCAAGGTGTCCATTCATCAGACCCCCAGCTTTGCTGTTCAAACTCCTCCCTCCAAGGAGCGTACAAGGTAACAGAGGAGGAATCACTAATACACTCATAATGTGCACTTAAAATATGAAACAGGTATTTTGGTGGCTTCATCTGCCTTTAAAATTACCTACTACACACCTGTTTCAACAAGAAAGGCATTTTGAAGAAAGCTCCAGAGAAAGTGGCAGCTGTGGAGAAGTAGCCCAGACTACAGCAGACCTGCAAGTCCCACCACTGTGGCATCAGGACCAGGACCCTTTGGTGGCAGCAGATCTACCCATTGCTAAGCCATCAGGGATAGCAGTGTAGCCAAGTCCACAGACACTCCTGGCAGCAGTGCTGCACCCACAAGAGCTCTGCCAGGATGGGGCTGTGATCCTTCTCCATGCATCACTCACACACACATGAAGGAGAGAAGAAATGAAGAACTTACACCCAGCCTTTTAAAGGAACTTGAAATACCAAAGCTGGGAAGAAAGCACAGAAACCACACATCTCCTCTGGCTAAGAGCTCAGTTCATCTCATCTCCTCAACTTTAATTTAGAAGGAGTCTTCACATCTTTCTCCCCAGTAAAAGAAGAAAAAAAAAAACAACCCAACAATTTCTTTCACCATATCTCTCAAATGTCTTTAGGTACTTTTAAAGTAAAGTGAATTGTCTGATTTCAGGGCATGGAAAAAAAACAACCAAACCGACAACAGTTTCCTACAATTTTGCTTTTCTCCCTTCACACTCAGTTAATTGCAGGCTGAAGTGCTTTTTAATAGGGGAGAAAAAAGCAGGGCATTTTAGCTAAATTACCTATCTCTGGTAGACATAGAAAATGTCTGAACTGCTGAGAATGACTGTGTATTCTTTGCAACACTAGTAAAAAACCCTTTAACATAAATAACCTCCTAAAAATTGCTTGTATCACGTTCTTTCAATGTAGAAACCACTTAGTCTAAAACACAGGGAGAAAGGCTATATTCAGTATTTAAGGGGGATAAAGCTTTAATCCTGAGTCACAAATAAGTAATCTGTGTTGGGGGGGAAAAAGTAAGTCTACAAGCTGGTATTTCTGGCTGTCAGCTTGGAAACAACAGACTTGAGTTAAATACTGAGGCTGTCTCTTGAGCACACAAGGACAGCTCAGCAGCCCAGTGCTGGACTCACAACACTCAGCATGTAAGCAAGGAGAGAGCATCCATGATACACAGCACCTCTTAAAGGCCTAGATAGAACTGCAATATATTTTTACTTCTTGCCCCTAACAGGCCAAGATACATACTTCTGGCTGCAAAGTGTGTCCTATACCTTTTTCTTTTTTTTTTTTTTTAATAATGGTGGAGCTGAGGTTCAGCTTCAGATATCTGGTTTCTAAATCAGTTGACGGTGAAGCTGCCACCTCCACCTAATGGAGGAAATGGTTGTTCAGATAGCAGTGGATGGGGGTGGAAACATCTTACCAGAAGCAAGAGAAAGGTTGCACCCAACTCTGTACGATGTTTTGAGCTACTCTACAGAGCTGATTGGTAAGGGGAGATCAGCTTTCAGCAGGAAGGACTGGGGAAAAGGGCTGCTATGCATCCACAAAGTGAGGTTTGTAGGGGCTGAGGCTACAAGAGGATCACAGCTAGCTGAACCATGACAATTTTCTGTCACAGGGAAGCCAGCCTTCCCACCACTGCTTCCAGAGCTACCTATGTGCACTGCAGGAAACTATCCTGGCTTGCAGTCAAGGCCAATCCCTCAAAAAGGGAGAATTTGGGCAAGTCAGAGGCAAGGCTTACATCTGTTTCCAGCTGTGCTGGGAGCACACACAGCAGAAGTCTAAAGTTCTCTCTAGTCACTCTATTAGTGAGCCCAGGACACCCAGTATTAGAAAGGTGTTTCACAGGTTGCACAGATACACCTAGATGTTGCCCAGGACTAGTTGTACAGGTGACCCAGAAGCACTTCCTGCTGTGTGGGTAATTGCTGTGGGTGAAGGCAATTTCAATGTTCAGGTGTTCTAATCTTTCTATAGCACAGGAAGTGAGAAAGGCCTATTAAAGATGCACTGCAAAAGAATACACAGCCATAACCACTTCTGTTCAGCACAACATTTTTAATTAAATATCTAAAAGAACAGTATCTGAATTGTTCATTCTGCTTGAGTTAGCAATTACAGTACATTACAGAAAATTTACAATGCAGTATTGTGAAATCTAGAGAAAAGGTTACACACCAGTTGCCACAAAGATTTTTGTTAACACAGCCAAGGAAACTTTCCCTATCACCTTTCTGTGATCATCTTTAAAACAAAGGCCTACTTTACCAAGGAGAAAAGGAGACAGGTGGGAACCCAGACCTGATCAAACCCATCCACCTCTTCCCAAAAACATAGACCCCCAAAGGCTAAGAAGCACTGAGATAGGGACACCATCAGCACCTGAGAAGTAATTTTGGGAATCCTGTTGGACTTGATAGCTTTTATATACTTCCTCACCATCTCCTTTTCAGTTTTCTCATCTGCACCAAGAGCAGAAGCTACTACAGTAGCTGCAGTTGCTCTGCATCTACAGAGCAGTTCAGTCCTTGTGTTCTTTCAGGGAGAATCAATGGAGGACCTGTTTAGAGACATATTTCTATTGCAAAGTAGCAAAGAAAAATTGGAAGTGGCTCCAAAAGAAATCTTCTGAAGTGGACAAAGGAAAACCTCAAGTTCCTACAGGGCCCAGACAAGTGCACCATTAACCTGTCATGGAGCCACCTCACTGTGACAACAAACGTGTGCACCAGACATCAGGTTACGTCCCCTCAGCTCAGCACACCCCAACCAACACAACCAGAGCACTCACACAGCAGCAGAAGGCAGGCAGGCAGGCATGTGAGCTCTGCAGTATTACAGATCTGGCACCTGTTTGTGATAACTTTCTGATTCAGATGAGAATTGCAGTACATGCAGAGGAGCACCTTCCCCCTTCAGCCTCTGCCTGGCTCCTGCAATTACATGATGCTGCAGAGCAGTGCCAGCTTTAACAGCCAGGTATGTCAACAAAGACTTTCTCGCACAAAAGAAATCCAGGTTGCCATTTCCCTCTTCTTTGGCTTATGCCAGTGATCAGAGGGTATTCTGGTCCTGATTTGACAAAACTTCTCATGAAGATTAATTAAACAAACATAAAAATTAACTAATTTATCTTAATTAATTACACTGCCCTTATAAAAACAAACAAACAAAACAAATAAAGAAACAAAATCACTGCCCTAAGGACCACAGATGAATTATACTCCAAAAATATTTTAGAAACACCAGCAATTTATAAGCTATCCAACCAACCCTGCCTGAAGAGCAAATCTGAAATACGTTTAGGTTGATAACAAATATATAGCATTTCTTCTAAATTTCTCTCACAAGAATAATTTATAATTTTTGCACTGAGTCACGGGCCATAAAGAAAGCTTACAGAAGAGATTTGTATTACAATTAAAACATACTGAGCAGCCGAAAAAATTGAGCAAGACTCACTTTGAAAGCCTGTAATGAAGTGATTTAAAATAATATTCAGGAAGAACAAGCAGGTTACCAGAGAAAGGATAATGTTCTCAAAACTGGGTGCTCAGTTATGATCCTAAATCTAGTATTACGAGGCTTATGTCAAAGTGGCTTATTAAAAACCAAGACTGACATTATTTTGCTGGCAGTGGAGATGAGTTAGGTCATCTCTAGCATGTGTAGATAGATATTAAAATTGTAACAGAGAGCACTGTAGCCAGATGAGCTAAAAATAGACCTTTTCTGTATGTACTCTGTGGATAAAGAAACTTGGTCTGATACAGAGTATTCCAGAACAGATATAATACTTTTATCCTGAACATATACAGCTTCTCTCTCATTTCTGTTCCTCAAAAGGTAATAGAAGTATTATATTCCTCTTCACATACAATTTTGCTTTCACGGTACCCAAGCCCAGTTTGCTTTTAACTTTTATCTGCAGCACTAGCACACGTGGCCCACAGACATTCCAGAACAACCCCACAGACAAGAAGGTACCTGATAGGACAGACACCTGTGCTGATTCATGGGTGGCCAGTTGCCTGAACTACCACGTATGAAAAGGGACAAAGTAATTGCCTAGTGGCAAATCCAGGGAGTGATATCCCTGGATCTGCTGGGAAACATCTACATATCCAGATGGCTGCCTCCTAAGGAGCAGTACTGGGGGCCACCAGCACTTCCCACCCATAAGTCCACCCTGAGCTGTCCAGGGCCATGGTGTGTGTCCTGTTGCTCCCTACCACAGGGTGACACTTCTCAGCAGACAATCAAGAAGCCTGCAAAACAAAGTTGCCATTGAATCTCTTCAGGAAAAACGTGTCTTGGAACACTTTATCCTCCAACTCAGACCAACAAATGAAAAGCAAGCATCCCAATCATTGTCACAAGCTGACTTACATGTGATGGCAAAGTTTCGATTCCTTAATTTCCCTGCTGCGGATTGGTGTTTGCTTGGGCTGTATTGTGTTTTTTTGTTTTTTGGGTTTTTTTTAATTCCTCCATAATGACTTTTATTAGCAATACTGTTGCTGGAGCAGCTGATATTTGCTAGTATTTAACTTCTACAGAGCAGCACCCTTGTTACAGTTTCCACACTGGAATTCAATTGTATTTAGCATTTTATAAGCCAAATAGATGCTTGTGCTTTTAGGACTACAAACTCTGGTTGACATATTGCCTTACCATTCTGTGTTTAAGACAGACTGATCAAACATATGCACTTTAAATACATATCTAGTTCTTTTTTTAAGTGCATTTCTCAGATAGCAAGTTATCAGCAAAATAGAAACCAATCTATCAGTTTAACCGCTGTCTTTTAAGCAACAAGGAAGGAAGATGAGACTTAAGCCCAGTTATCAGCAGTATAACAGAAAGCTACTATGCCACTTGCTGTGTTGTTTTCTTTGTTCAATAGAAAGTCTGTGAAACGCTTCAGTGAAGCCAGGTCTCAGCAGAGTTTTACCAGCATGGAAGCTAACCATGTTAGGTAGGAATTGAACTCACTAAACCTGTTTCCTAGTGTGTTTGCCATCACAAGGTAAGAGTCAGTTTGTCTGGGAGGGAGAAGAGCATGACCAACCATCCTGACCAACACTGGGCATTTTGATATACTAAAGGGACTCGTTTACAAGGCAAGTGTATGGGGGAATCATCTATGAAAGAAAAATTATTTAGAAGAGGGGACACCTAGAAAATGCAATAGTTTGAGTTTGAGTCAATCATTCTTTTTTTTAACGCTGCCAGTGGGGCTGAAAATATATAGATAGCGTAAGGTCTTTGCTAAGACAAAATTTTGGCATTTGTACATTAAATTGGGAACCTAACACCACTTTCACAGATCAGGAACTGCGTGTTACAGTAAACTAATTTGAGTTTAATGAGAGGCAGAAGCTCTTCAGTTGAACAATTTCTCATTTCCCACACATCTCATCAAAACACATACCCAAATGCCCTTGATGCCCTGACACTTGCATTGCATGCATTAGCACACCCACGTACACAAGATTTTCAGTATAAACTAAGCCACTGAAATGATCATAAAACACCATAAATCAACTTTCTGAAGGTGACAATGCTAGGGTAATACCTAAACGTCCTCAATACTTCCTTACCCTGTCTCTTTTCCGATCAATACAGACAGTTAATCTACTGTCTCCTGGGCATTCTTCAGCTGCTAAGCATTACCATGCCAGTGCATAACTTAGTTATATGCCCCGTTGTTAATTTGTCGGTTTTCAGCAATGAACATATGTGAAGCACACAGCAATGCAGCAAAGAGATCAGTGACTAAGAGCAAATTGGGATGGTTTAAGGGAAGCATCAGCAGAGGAAAATTCCACTGCTTTGCAAGCAATCACATAGCTCTCAAGAGCAGTAGTACTCATCGGGGAGGAAACGCTTCACTCTCCCCCTCCCCTGGAGTGCTGAATTTCTCATGTGTGTTTACCCTCGATATGCTTATGCCGACCAGCATCGGGCAGGTGTTTCACACGGTTCAGCAGGAATGGATTCTGCTGGCGAAGGAGAAGAAGTGCCCCGGGCGCTTATGGCAGGAGCCAATCACCAGCAGACAAACGATTTTTCAAATAGATGGCTGCTCTTCCCCACAACCCACTGTGCTCTGTGCAGCCAACTGCGCACCGAATACAGCCGCGGAGTTCCCCGCGGAGCCAGGGCTCTGCATCCCCAGGTCAGGCTCACCTGCCAGGCTCTGCGCCAATCATGCACAACACCAGAGAGACCAGACCAGCACCATTAACATTATCCAGCAGAGCCCGGCACCTCTGGACCATCAGCCCCACAAAAGCAGTGGGGAAATACAGCTTCTCATAAGGGATTTACTTTCCCTTTACTGGCATCCACCGAGGAGACGGGTCTGGAGTGGGCGAACTCAACTGAGTACAGCCCTCGTTCCACCAGGAGGGCTCGGGATGAGCCGCGGGCAGTGTCAGGGTGTCTGCTGTCACTGCGGTCAGCCGGGAGCCGCAAGCGCGGGCCGCCGGTGACAGCAGCGCGCCGCCAGCCCGGGAGCAAACCCGGAGGCTAAACACGCTCCTTTCCGCGCCGTGCGGCCACAGCACGGCGAGGACAGCGCGATGGCGCTTTCAAAGGCATCGCCGCGATGACCTGCACGGCCCGGCACTCCACGCCGCTGGAAGCACGGCCGGAGAGCTGCCTTTCTGCGGCGGGCAGGGTCAGCGGAGCGCTGTCCCTGGCAGCATGGCCACGGCGGCGGGGCGCACCTTCCCGCAGGACACCGCTCCGCTGCCGCACCGCAGGCTGCGCACCGCGTGTCCCGCCTCAGTGTCCTTCTGTCCCCAGCCCCAGGAAAGGCGCCGGAGAGGGGAGGGGACCCAGGAGCAGCGGCGGAGACGGTCGGGCTCTGCGACTCGGAGCTCCCCCTGCCCTGGGTTTGGCCTACCCGGGCGCTGCCGCCCGCCAGCCGCAGCGGCTCGGTGCTCCTCCGGCGGCACGGAGGGGCGCGGCAGGTACCGGGCCTGCCACCGCCCCCGCCCCTGGCGGCACCTGCCGGGGCTCACAGCGGGGCTGGGGCGCGGGCGGTGCCGCGGGACTCACCGTAGATCATGGCCAGGCCGGTCTCGTGGAGGAAGCGGACGCGCCGGTGCTTGAAGAGCCAGATGGTGAGGATGGTGAGGGTGAGGAGCAGGATGAAGGTGAGCAGGCTCACGCTGTCCTGCCGGTGGCTCTCCTCCGCCTCCTTCTCGGTGGCGAGCTCCTCCATGGCGCTGCTGCTGGCGCTGCTGCTGCCGCCGCTCCGCTCCGCCGCTCGCAGCCCCCCGGCCGCCAGCAGGAGCAGCAGGAGCAGCGGGAGCGGGCGGCGCAGGGGCTCGGCCATGGCTGCGGGAGCCGGGATGCCGCGGCGCCCCGTTCCAGTCCCGCGGCGGCCCGCGGGCACTGCCCACCGCCCGCCCGGCCGGCGGGGGAGGGAAAGAAGGCCGGCGGGAGGGAGCGGCCCCGCCGCGCAGGAACCCGCCCGCCGCCGCCTCCCCCGGCCCCTTAAAGGCGCAGCCCGCCGCCGCTCGCCTCCACCGGGCAGCGAGTGCCTGCTCGTCCGCCGGGAGCTGGCGGTGTCGCTGCTTCCCCCGTGCCCGGCCCGGCCAGCCCCGCCCGGCGGAGGTGAAGGGGTGGGTGAGACCCGCCGTGGGGCTGGTTCGGCTCCGGCAGCTCCAGGTGCCTCGGTGCCGCGGGCAGCGCTGCGGTGCCGGTGCCGCTCTCCCTCCCCGCGGTGCAGAGCGAACCTGTGAGCTGCTCTTACACCGGGGCGGTCTTGGAAATCATCACCCCAGAGCCTGCCCTGCCCCTGGCCGGGCTCGAGCTGGGCCGGGAGCTGACGGTCCCCGTGAGAACTGGCCGACAATAAGCGCTGTCGTTTCTTTTTTGGTTTTGGGGGGAGGGTGGTCCTTTCTTTTTGATTGGGGTTTTTTTGTCTGTTTGTTTCTTTGGTTTTAGGCGGTTTTTTGGGGTTTTTTTTTCTTTTCCCTTTTTTCTATTTTCTCCATTTTTTCTCTAGCCTCTTTCCCCCTTTTTTTTTTTTTTTTTTTTTTTTTTAATAGGACATAGGAAAACTTACTAAACGCAAATTGCTAACTTGGAGGTTTCCATCCAGGTACATCCTACTGGACATCTTCTTCTAGGAAGCAAGACAATTGCAGGAAATGTATAGAGATGTAGTCAGCATTTTTCACTTGAATTTTTTTTCCTGAAAAGGAAAAGAGCATATATTTACTGTTTTAAAATCACCTCGAGTTAGGGGAGGGAAAGAAAAGTCACTTTTTGCAAGCAACCCAAAATCAACACTTTTTCCTTTAGCTCTTTTTTCTCTCCCCCTTAAATGAATCACAAACCCTTTAAATGAGGAAATACTGAGTAACGAAAATGACCGAGTTTAAAATAATACAAACTCCTGTAAAACTGTGTTTGTGTTTTCTTTTGGGGGCTTGTTTGTTGGTTGGTTTTGGTTTTTTGTTTTATCAGCTTCGGCAGAAGAGTGCTTTGCCTTTGGCTACCCGAGGAATTCCCTCCCAGCTTCCAGTGGTGGTGCAAACAGTGCTGACATTTCTGCTACTGTGACAATTCTCCCAGAGTCGTTATTTTCAATCATAACATCAAACGTGTATTTTAGACACTATTTTGCATAAAAAGAAAGCACAATAACTTTGGCCACATCTTTAATTAGTTACACACCGGGTCTTATCTCCTTCAGTGATGTGATCTTTCTTAACATTGTTGCCATGCTTCTGAAGGTATTTATTGAAGTGCTCTAGTTACAAGAAACTCTTTTCTCCTGCTAATGAATTTGGAACTGTCTTTGTGTCATTTGCTATTGCTTAGGAATTCCCTTTTATAAATATTTCAAGATGACAGCTATGTAAATCTACACTTCTATTTATATGTAGTCCTTTTAAATACGGTATTTATGCAAATGCTTCTTAACAACCTTAAAAATCCGTGTAATTATGTGCAATTATCTTTAAATATTTGATTGTTCAGGGCTGAAAGTTTACATTGACAGTACCATCATTTGTAAACCTCTTAGAGATGAAAAGCAGTAATTTGCCCTGAAGATCTAGCTCTCAAACCTATGTGAACCATTAAAAATTACTGCCTCAAGACGGGCTTATGTTGAATCTCACATTCAAAAGTAACATTTCTGGTATAATGAGAGCATTATACTGCTAAATCTTTGCTGTGTGTCTTTAGGATACACAATCTACATACAACATATATCTTCAGGCTATAACAACCTACAGGCCTCATAGCAGACCTTGCATGCAATATGGCATTACGTATGTGTAATGCTGATAAAGTTGTAAAATAAAAAACTGAATAGCCATAACCTCCTCCGTGGGTTTGTTTTTTATGTGCTGCATGGTGCTGGGCAAAGTCTGTCACTAAGTGATGGTTCTTTTGAAGGAGACAATTTCCATGTATATTGTAATTTTATCCACCTCTCAGCTGAGCTGCAGTCAAGATCTTAAGTTACTTTCTGCAAAGTCCTCCACCAGTAACCTGTGTTTTATTCTTCAACAGTTCACTACATACTACATACTCTGCCTGTTGCTCTTAAGGCAAAAACGAGAAATATCCAGGCAATTAATTCTTTTAATACTTAAGGATAGTACACAATTTTTTTAAAATTTTTTTCTTACTTTCTTTCCCAGCTGAACTCTGTTGTTTATGGAGGAAAGCTTTCATCCATGGTTTGGCGTGTCAGTGCTACCATCAGCTCAAGCCTTGCACTCCCATATTCACATTTACCAGGTGTTTTCACTGCATCCCTGCAGCCTTGGACAGGTATCACCTTATCCTATGAATATTTCCCGAATTATTTTTACCAAATTAAAAATACAGTGTTCACCGCTGTTGTGGTCAAAAGTGAGTACAACTTATTCTTTCTCTGGACTGCATGGGTGTAACTAAATCCTGTATGTAAAATGGTGATGGGAGCATGATTGTTTCCGTCTGTGCAGAGCATCAAAATTTAATAGTGATGTAATTGACTTCTCTTCAACTCAGTGTTCCATCTATTAAGTTGTTGCCAGGGAACTTGATATGCAGAGTGTATTTGGTTCATACAGGCCAAAAGTTGCTGTCTCTTTACACTCATGGATTGGTATCATGGTGCATAAATACTTAAACCATTTTAAACAGCATAACCTAGAGTGTGTGCTATCAAATAAGGAAGAAAAGGTATCAAGTTGAGCTTCTTTATACATCTCTGTAAGGCAGGCTGCATCTTTGTAAGAGAGCCATGTTGACACAGCTCAGTTCCTTGCAGTGGCTTAGCTCCCAGGTCACCACGCTCCTTTCAGTCCATTAGGAACATCAATAATTTCACCTCAAGGGGTAGTTCCTCCACTGTAATAACCCTGCAGTTGCAGTTTGTGCTCCAGACTTTCTTTTGGCAGGCCTCCACCCGCCTTCCCAAGCTGCTCTGCACTAAAGCTTCTTCATATTCTCTACAGGTGGGACCTCTGTCCAACAGCCATCACATATGTTGCAGAAATCAGCCTGCCTGCTTAGCAAAACTATCACTTGGTTCTATTCCTGCTTTTTTTCTTTCCATTTGTCAGTTTTGATCTGGGCCCAAGCAGAGGTCTTTGATCTGCTTGTTGTGTGAGAGGCTCTGCTTGAGGCAGAAACAATGAGGTGTGCTTTGGGAGATGGAAGGCTAAGTGGATAACAACAGAGGTATCAAAAGCTTCAAACTAAAGCTATAAGCTGGCAGTGAAATAGGTCAGAGGACAAAATGTAGCCATCCAACAGAGTTCAGCTGTACTTAGGGGGATGCAGGAAGATTTTTGTGTTAAATGCAAATAAATACATACATTTGCACATAGTTGGTAGTTGACTCTCAGGATTCAGTCACACGAGTCTGGCAAAAACACTACAGTGACAGATATGGTCCAGCCTATATTTTGCCTACCAGTCATCCTATTAAAATGTTCATTCTGCCAGAAGCACCATTAAAGAGTCTATTCAGCATTTTTATAACTTCCTTTGTCAACAAAGTCATTGTCATCACATGATCTGATCCACATTTTGGGTTTATTCTTATTCCCAGATTTGAATAACGTGATGTAAGGCAAATGCAAGGCCCTGTTTTCAAGCTCTCTCCAGCTGTTGGTGGTAACATGATCTACACCTTGTCAATCACACTGGAGAGCTGGCACTCTTTTGAGACCTTTTCTGTACTATGAAAGTCTGTTGAGACTGGTCCTTTGTGCTGGTGAAAGCAGAAGTTTTGAGATTTTCACTGATCTAACAGGCTGTTGTAGGACTGATTATGATAAAGTCTCACAGTTGCTTGGGCTTATAAAAAACTGGGAAATCTAACAAATCCTTATCTTAATACAATGGCGTGTTTATGAAATGACCTTTGCACACTCACATTTTCTAGCATGTTAATCCAGAATGCAGTAGCAAGTTGATTAGCAGGCAGGTCGACCTTGTAGAGCTGCTGCCATGTCAGCCACACTCCTTTCTTCCCTTTTTTTCTCCTTTCTTCCCTTTTAAGCCAAACACTTCCATCACTGTTCTTGAAAATGGCAACCCATTTTGAATCTTTAGCCAACTTCTGGCACCAGCAGCATCATCCTGTGGGCTACTCTCCCATGTCCATGTAAGATGTCCACATACCCCAGGATCCCATAAAACTTGCCCTATTGAGATGTGAGCTTAAAGTGTTCTGCAACTGAATTCTGAAGAACACGTAATGTTTTTACTGAAAACTCTTTTTTTTTTTTTCGAATCTCCAGTTTGTTGGAAGTGCTAACAATTGTGATACATTTCTCTGCTTGTACCAGCTCTGCAGAGGTGTCATATAGCTGAGAAAATGTCAGAACTGCCATTTTCCATCAATGCAGGTGCAGAAATCATAATTAGCCTTTCCAGTAGACAGAAGTCTAGCTAGAATAAAACCTGTTCTGTGCTATTTGCAAGGTGCAAGAGTCACTCATTGCACAGCTACATCTCACAGCTTTTATGTTGTGGTAAACTTTCAAAATGTCTGAGAGGGATATGACTGAAATTTTATCTATATAGGAGTGCTTTGTCTGCTCCCTTGTACCCAAACAGATTTATTTCCCCTTCTAGCTGTATGTGATATCAACAAGTGTCATTCTACTAGGGACTAGCAGGCTGTCTCTTATTCCTCTGAAGAAGGAAGTTCATTACCCTTTGCAGGTAATGAATCATGGTTATGACTTTCAGTGTTGTAATCACTCAAAGAAGCAGCTAAGCAATCATTCTTCTCATCACTCATCACTTCCCACCATATTCTCCATAAATTTTAAACAAGTGACTATCACAGCTCAACAAGTGCCACAACCCAATCTGTGCCAGAAGAGTCTGAAAAAAACATTCTGGAAAAGAGTAAGTGAGCTTCAGATGAGGCATGTGAATTATGATTTGACCTCGTGCACAGAACAAGAGGCTATATGAACATCATTTGAAATTTAAAGCATGCCCATAAATGCTCTATTAGTGACAGCTACCAGCTGGCCACTACCAGAAACAGTGTCTGCGAAAGTTTCCCTGAATGTAGTTCTGAAGTGTCAGTAAAGGAGGAAAGATTGGGAAAAATGTGGGTATGGTGTTGTGGCATTCAAATTTGTTGTGAAATATTTCTATTCCATGTTTGCACAACCATACTAAACCTTTTGACAAAAGAAGAGGTCTCTGTTCTCCTCTTGAAAGAGAAACAGAAAGTCAAAATTATGGTTCATTGAAACTTGACTGTGCTTGATATGTGTGCCTCTAGACATTGCATAGGCTAGAAAATGAAACTTAGTACAAAGAATTATGTATCTTGGCTTCATCTGAATTAGGCAGCCCAGAGGCATGGCTAGACATTGGACAGAAAAAGGTTAGGTCTGTCTTCAGAGGTTATGTCTAAGGGTGCTTATTTTTGCTCTTGTTCTGTAAAAAAAACAAAACCAATTGAACAGAAAATTTCTAGTTTCTCCTACAGGAAAACAAGTTTTCCTAGAAATATGAGATCCTAAAATACCCATGGATAAATTACTCCCATCATGCTGGACAATATGTTCTGCAGTTTTAAAAGAAGCCTAGAGGTTTGAGGTGTAACTGGAGGTAAGAAGGTGTAACTTGGCTGCCATAGGCTTTATGTCTGCTGAAAGAACTGGATTTCTAACAGGATACTAATACAGCCAGTTCAGATAATCTAAGCAATTTCTTGCATAGATTAGAAATAACTTACTAAGAGAGAGACCGAATGTCAGTTAACTGGCCAGATATCACAGGGTGGCTGAGGTTGGAAGGGATCTCTGTGGTCCATCTTGCCCGACCCCCCTGCCTTAAGCAAAGAGCTAGTTGGCCAGAACCATGTCAACATAGCCTTTAAACAACTCCAAGGATGGAGATTCCACAACCTCTCTGAGCTTCCTGCGCCAGTGCTCAGTCACCCTTGAAGTAAAAACTGTGTTCTGATGGTCAGAGGGAGCCTTCTGTGTTTCAGTTTGTGTCCATTTCCTCTGGTCTTGCCACTGAGCACAGCCTTGCTCCATCTTGTTTTCACCTTCCCTACAGATATTTATGGATATTGATGAGATTATCAATATATTATAAAATGAGATCAGAGTATCAATTATGAAATTGTGAATGCAGTATCTAATTTAGCAACAACAAATATCTCCAGAGTTTTCCAGACTGAAAAATATCTGAGTGTGATGTTTTCAAAGGATGAGAACAATTTATTTGTAAATTTTTTTTCTGGTGGAAACTAAATATCTGATTGACTAATACTGGCTCATTTTGCTGAGTCTGACAAATCATGAGGGAAATTTGGATGTATGTTTTTCAAAAGGCTATGTGGGCAGCCAGTTCCATACTGGGAGAATCTGGGAGACTCCAATCTGGGAGAACCCTGAGTCAGGGAGGCAGAAGTGGCTGCCTAGCTGAAAGAAGAGGATCACACATAAGTCCAGAATAAGACCAAGCCATGCCAGTACTGGGAGCTGGTTGCTCTTTTCCAAGAATAAGAAAATTTGGGCTGGTGAAGGCAGTGCTTTTGGGCAAGTTTTAGCTCCTGATGGACCCTGGCCACTACCAATGGCAAGCTCAAAGGGCAAACACACTGGCTCCAACAGCTGAACCTTCTCAGAACAGATCTACATCTCCTGGAAAAATTATGATAGTAGGTCTGGGCCAAGTTGTGACAGAACGAGCTCCCTAAAACTTGCCTGTTGAACGGGGAGCTTTCATGTGGATGAAGTAGGTCGGGGTGTTTGTTATTTGGTTGTCTGCCAGACTGCTGGCCAAAGGCAAAGTGGAGAAAGATACAAAAGACTTGAAATCAAAAGACAGAGAGTAGTTGTCAGCTGCTTTGAGGTGCAATCAACATAACTGCAGGCTGTAACCCCAAGATAGGAAATGCTCAAGACAGATGTGTTAGTGGAATCAGTGTCATGATAGTCAGGTCAGACAAAATTGGTATTGTAAGGAAGGATTTGAGTTATACTGCACTCTCCCTGCCTCTTTGTTTCTTCTTTTAGTAAATGGAGTACTTTATTCTGTACAGATAGTTTTTCATGTTAATATTATTTGCATATTCCCAGTTCCTCATGCTTCCCCTGCTGTGTGCTAGTTGAGATAAATTCCACATTTGAGCAGTAGAATAGGTGGGGTGATTTATTGTGGCGTAGTTATTACGTGTGTATGAAGCTGGGACATCTAGAGGCCAGAGCAGAGTGTGCAGATACCGTCAGTACAAATACATCTACTAGATGTGGGTATTAGAGCATTTTTCAAAAGCAGCTTAGATAATAAGTACATCGCATGACCTCTAGTGGTATTAAGCCCAAGGCACCGTCAAAGTCACTCATAGCAGCTTCATGCTGCTGGGGAAATGCCAAGGTCACAGTGGAACTATCACATATGTGGTAGTTCTGTGCTGCTGTACTCCACCTTACTGCCAGATTTATGCCAGCCCAAATGTCCCATTGCCAGGGCAAGACTGAGAAATTTTTTAATTCAGAAAAAATTCCAAACACTCAGCAGAGCAAATGCTTTGCAGCAATGTTTTCACTGTCAACTAATAATATGTTGTCATTAATCTTTCCTGGTGTCATGGTTTAACCCCAGCCAGCAGCTCAGCCTGACCTAGCCACTTGCTCACTTCCTCCACAGTGGGGTGGAGAAGAGAATCATAAGGGTAAAACTGAAAAAAAACTCCTGGATTGAGACAAAGACAGTTTAAAACAAAACAAAGAGATAATTCACTGCTTCCAATGGAGAGACAGGTGTTTAGTAATCTCCAGGAAAGCTGGGCTCCATCACACATAACAGTGACTCGGGAAGACAAATGCCACCACTCTGAATGTCCTCCTCCTTTTGTTTTCTTCCCCCCAGCTTTATATGCCAAGCATGAAGCCATATGGTGTGGTCAGCTGTCCCAGCTGTGACCCTTCCCAACTCCTTGCACACCCCACGCCTCCTCCCTGGTGGGGTGAGAAGCAGAAAAGGCCTTGACTCTGCAAATACTGCTGAGCAATAAGGAAAATATCCCTGTGCTATCAGAACAAATCCAAAACACAGTCCCACACCAGCTATTATGAAGAAAATTAACTCTATCCTGGCCAAAACCAGCACACCTGCTATTGTCTTCACAATATTGTAGAGAAATAAGGAACCTGGTAACACCAGTGCAAGAAGGAATGACAGTGAGAACCAGGAGGTAAAATTGGCAATGCTTTCTCTGCAGAGACTCAGAAAGTCAAAGAGGAGTAAGGTTTTCTGTTAACATCAGCAGAAGAATAATGTCCTGATTCCCTCTTTTTGTGGGTTCCATTTCCTTGAAGAGGTGCAGCCACCATTGCTGACACCCTCTCAGAGGATCTGGAATCCTCACAGCAAGAAAAGGAAGCTAGAAAAGATTCGCTGCCTGGGATATTGACTTTGGCAACTGGGAGAGGCAAAACCAGGTCTGCCAGAAAGAAACTACTGAGAAGAACATGAGGTGGAACTGGCAACAAGTGTGGCAACTGACGACACTGAACACCTAATCAACTGTGTGATTAGGAAGCCAGGCTTTCCCACAGGACTGGTAGGAGACAAGTCTTCTCACATGAGCTGCTGATGCAGCCTCTGGGTGGAACAGCCAGCAGGCTGCAGGAGACCTTGAGACAGACAAGTTAGGTTCTTCAAAGTTAAGGAGCCTGTTCCCTTGGTTTCCCCTCTCAAACATCACATGCTGTGGCCTCTGAGACATGCTGAGTGTGCAGTGAGTCAGTCCCCAGCAGCCCATCCACGCAAAGTATTTCAGTGCTCTGCCTCAACTGAGAGAGTTGCACTCACATTTTGATAAAGTGCAATTGCTTGTTATGGAAGACATAGCTTGTTTTATTTGCTCTTAAGTTTGGTTTCACTCACATTCTGGTCTTTGGGGTTTTCTCTAGTGCACTTCTTTTACATTTGTGGCGCTGGGCTATTTTGATGTTTTCTAATTATTTTCTTGTTTTTTATTATTTACTCTTTAGTCTTTTGGTGTGTAAATAGAGAGAGGAATTTCAAAATAAATTATTTTAAAAGGAAATAATTTTAAATGGGCAATGTAAAAAATTGACCACAAACCAGTTTAATCCAGAAAATAGTTATTGTATTTACCTTACCTTAAAAAAGCATTTAAATTCTAGCATCTTTTTGTATGCCTTAACAAGATCTTAAATTTATTTGTTTCAGGGTATGGTCCAGGATTATTTATTCACTATATTCATTGAAACAGATATGTCACCTTCATAAATAACAAGTGAGTATCATTTAATCAGTTGTTTGAAGCTGAATTGTTATAGCAGGCACTTCTTTAATGTGTGTGTGAGAATTGATTTGACCTTTTATTGTGCATGTGAGCTGATTCGGTTTAGCTGCTTTCCAGATGTAAGTGCTTTCCACCATGGACTCATTTTGTGGTTTCATTTATGTACAGTACCTATAAACTTAGAGAGAACTTCTGGAAATAATCAATGAAAAACAATTGAACATAAAAAGTGTGATTAACCTAAAACAGCCTTACCTAAAGTTTTGGTGTCTGTGTTTGTGTTCATCTCTCTCTGCTTACTTTTCTAAGAAAGAAAAATTGCAAGCTGAGATAGGTCTGGTTAGCTATCATCCAAAAGAGCTTGTCTGAGATGAATTGCCATCCCTACATATTTTCCCACTGCCTACAAAAAGACTGCTTTGGGTGGGTGAGTCTCAGAGTTTTAATATCTAACTAGTAGACCTGCCATACTATGGCTAAGGAAATCTACTCAGAAGTCTATTTTGTTTGGCAACAACAGTTTCCAGTGAGTATTGTGAACTCAAAATGGAAAAAAACGTATTTTTTGATAATTTCCCTGTACTGAAGATGTTCAGCCACTAACAGAAGTGGAGAAGAGACAGGTTTTTCCCTATATGATTAAAACCAGAGACAATTATTAGACTGTTTTTCTGGGGACATAAGTCCTGCTGAAGAGGTCTGAAACAGAGTAAAGTATGAGTCCCAAAGTCAGCTATCATTACTGAATTTTGGTTCTACTTTTTTTTAGTTTGACCTTGTTCTGATGACTCTCTGTATGAAAAATATTTAGAGAGGTTACTGCAGTTTGAATAACGCCTGAGCTCCTAGAAAGAGAGGGATTGCAAATCATCGAAACAGCAGAGGGTTGAGTGAGGAAAGTCTTCAATTTGCCTCAAATCAAAGATATTTCCCATTCTCACATTGCTCATTGGTCAACTTTGCACCAGTTTCTCATGATTTGGCTGTGCTTCCCCTCTTGACTTTTAACTCTGGATCAATTTGCCTAACTATATGCAGGTTATGTGGAATGTATTTACCCCTGTTTATGATCACAAAATTCCTTTGGGATTTCACCTTACAATATAAGAATCTGTATGGATTGAGAGGAAGGTCCTTCCACATGTCAGATTTTACTAATTCATGCCGCTGTCCAGTGAATGGGGTCTATTTTGCAAGAGAACATATCTTTCATTTCACACCAGTTCCTCTCTGCCTGAGCATTTTATTTATTGATTTCTATATTGAACATTTTTGTTCCTTCAGAACAAATTATATTATTTGAAATCCAGTCTTAGTGCACGTTCCTAACAGGCAAGCAAGCTCTAGGGTTTAATCTCTTCCAAATAATAATAATTACTTCTGTATTTTCTTTCCATCTGTTGTCTCAGCAGTATCCCTTGTTATTTTGTATTATCAACAGTTTAACTAATTTATTCCTCAGAGTCTTACAGTGACTTAGCACTATTTCCAAAAAAAAGTGTCTGGAATGTTTATTGCACATTCTGCTAAAAGACACTAAAGGAAGAAAAGGCAAAACAAATGGAATTCTGCATTTGTTTACTTTACCAGCAGGATTTTTTTACAGTAACACCAAACATTTAAATGTGCAGTTTAGATCTGTTTCATTGGCTCATTACTATGCTGATGAAGTTTTATAAAATCTTGACCTGTGTTAGAGTTGTTCAGGCTTACAGATTCCTGTGTAATTCTCTAAAGTTAATGTAGTCCAAGTTCTGCCCTGCTGCAGCCCTTCAGTATATTTTGGCAGGATTCCAAGGTTCAGATCAGTGATGTCTTCTACATTTTTGTTGAAGATCCCACTTTTTTCACTTTTTGCCAGCCTCACTGGGAGTGTCAGGCAGCCACTGTTCACACACACAAGAACAATATGCATGGCAGGTTGGCACCATTGATAAAACCATCCCACAAAATTAATATTAAGAGCTTCAAATTGGAAGAGCATCAATAAACTCTGCAACAATGTAAAATGAAACTTCAGATAGACTGATTATGATGAACTGTGCAGTAGCAAATTAACATGTTGCCACCTCCAATTACCCATTTGTCATGGTCTGCTGCACCAGAATTAGGAGGACAGTATCTACCCCAGGTCTCAGCAATCCTTTTTCTGTGCCTCAGCTGCAGCTGAAACCAACAGTGAAAGAGGACTGGTATTATGTCAGATACTAAGCAAGGAAAAAAAAACCCAAACCAAAGAAATAGAACGTACAAAAAGGAGAGCCAAAAAGGCTCTAAAATGCCAGTGTATTAAGAGATAAGAGCAAGCCACCTTTATTGTTTTCTTGACCTTTCCATGTCAGGACTGTGACAGAGGGAAACTTTCTATGAGCCTACCTTTGTAACAAGACTCCACCAAGCACCCCAATGTTAGATGCTAGATACCTAGATAAAGGATAAAGGGATGTAGCTGGAACCAGATGCTGGCAGATGATCTTGTCAATTTTAACTCAGATACACAGGGTATTAGAGTACCTCTCACTTTTACCACCAAAAAAAAAAAAAAAAGAACTCTAAGCTTGGGAAAATTTAAGGGCTGCTGGACTATGATGCAGCAAGCTGTTAAAACTCATCCTAATTTTAACTATGTGCCTAATTCTATGCACTTCCTCAAATCCCACTAAAATCTGTAGGTTTTAGCATGTGCATACGTGCCTTGCTAAATCACTGCAGCTTGTTATCTGAATTGTTGCCCTATTAAGCATGAACTAAAGAGATACACTTCATAAACTTTAATGTCACTACATTGCATTTTCATGTAACATTAAACTGAAGGGTCTGTTTGCTTCAGCTAGAAGCTGAGATGGAACACAAGGCTTTCTGGCAACCTGAATGTTGGGCAGCACCAGTTGGGCAGCTGGTTATGGCAGCTTTCTTCACATCAGGAAACAGGATCTCAGATATAGACTCTTGTGTGAGATCTATCAACCTGTAAGGACTGTATAAGAATATGCTTTATAGCTGAAAACTTAACTGTGCTCTGTTAGAGCAGCTGCACTCACTACATTAGCAGCCCTTAAGCTGATTGTGACCTTTGCAGCTGCAGAATTTCTGTCTCAGAGATGGCTTGAGGCAAAGTTCAGAATTAGCGTGGGGTTTGTACCATGCATTATGCTGTCCTTTATGCTAATATTAGGATATGGTCTTTCATTCCTTCAGCCAACAATATTTAATTTATGCTTTTAAAAAATGGACTATTTAGATTTTCAGTAAAAAAACACTTCTGAAATTACTTGTAGTTCTATGTGGTGCCTTTTAAGAATGACTTTAAATACTGTGCTGTCTGCGTCTCATGTACTGCATAGAACACTTCTCACTTTTGTCCCAAAAACAAGTGACAGAAAAAGATCTGTAGACAAGATGAAATTTCTTACTGGGAAGATAATTTTTTTGGAAGTATGTAGGAGGTAATTTCTGAACAAACAAGTTAACAAACATGAACTATTCAGTTTGGCTGTTCTTATTTTCCTTGTCCTATCAGATAAGTTCACAGTAACCTGGGACATGGGCACACCTGCCCATTGTTCCCAGTTAAAAAATACCAGCATTAAAGCTGTGTATCACAGACTCTATGCTAGGGACAACTAAAGCAACAAAAAATATGCATTTCCTTGTTGACAAGCAGTAATGTGATTCAGCAAAGTTACTGGTGACCAGGGCTAATTTCTGCATGCAAGGTGCTGAAAAAGTCATACGCTGCTTGAAAACTGAGAGGACATTAGTCCAAAATCACCACTAGCAATGCAAAATACATTCCAGTACATCTTGTCACTGATGCCTCAAGTTCCAGACTAGCTTCTGTTGGTGTTCAGTCTGGCAAGAATCTCCAGCAGCAGAAAATCTGCTAAAGAGACCAAAAAAGGCCAATATGATCTCACGTATGTGATGACTGCTGTATGAAAATCATAGTCCATATATTCATCATCTGCTTCCAAAAAGAAAAAATAAAAAAAAGTGTATGAGACTGAAATGCACAGATGTCTGACTGAAATGGTTGTTTTACACATTCATCCATTTCCCAACTCAGTTTACCATGTCTGTACAAATATTTGTGCTGTCCCACTGCATAGGTGGTTGGGGATATAAATAAGCAGCTGCAGGCAAGGGATGCTTTCTGTGACAGTTCTGTCTTACACGTGCATGAGAACACAGCCTCAGAAAGTGAATCCAGCAGTAAAGTATCCTTCCTTTCTGTTGAATACTATGGAAGGATTTGCCTCATTTCTAATTCACAATTTTGTATGAGCACAGGCTAAACTAATCTTAACTAGGAATCCTTTTCAAAGCTTTATACCAATTTTAGATAAGTTGCTAGGATCCCAAATACAGGAGTTGTAATCTGTGCTGATAAAAAAACATGAAATGAGCTTTTAGAAAGTAATAGTATTTATGTTCTTTTGTTTTCATTATTTTCATGTCTTAAAGAAATTATATGTTCAAGCTCTATAACCAGCAAGATTAAAAACTTGCTTAAACAAGACACACTTCAGATTTTGTCACAAAGATATGATTTCAAGGGCTTTAATAGACACACAGAAAATACAATGAATCTCATTAAGAAGGCTGTGAAGGTTTGTGTTTGTGCATTTTGTCAAGCTTCCAGCACCACCAAGACAAACAGATTGTAACCCATGATAGGAGAAGTGCTGATGTGCACACAGTGAGCTCTTGCTTCCTTATGGTACCTCCTCAAGGCCTGGGCAGGTTTCCAGGTCCTGATGTTTACTGAGAACTCCCTCTCTGTGCTTTTGGGGCAATGCAGAAGAGTGTCAAACAAAGGGAGGAAAGGGAGTTAGGATCTTACCTACTAGCATGCAAGCACTACCAAGTGATGTGGGGATAAATGCCAGCCCATGCAGACACACAGCTCATGCATATGCTTTGCCCAGCTGCCTGAGCACAGAATGGCTGCCACCCTAAGAAGGACAGCCTTTCAGGATCTGAAAGGCTCCTTGCAAGCTGCCTGTGCCCTGAAGGTATTAATACAGCAAGTCTCTTTCACCAAATACTTTAGAATGTAACCTTTACAAAGAAAATGTTTTACTTTTCAGTTACCTAGATACCACTTCTGGAGATCACAAAACTTTGTGTTAGTCTGTAATTAGAGATATTTCACAACATCCCCATGAGGGAAATCACTAATTACAGCAGTTTGTTGAAATTAAGGTAAGTGTAGTCATGGTTGGTAGTGACTATGATATTATTGCAATCTTGTATTACTACACTTCAGGCTATGATTGTATCAAATCTCAGAAGCCAAGAGGGTTGGGTCTGGCTGGCACATGAAGAGAGGATGAAGAACTGAACTACGCATTTGCAATTTCTTAAGAAGTTATATGCTCATAAATCACAAGTCATTTTAACTTGCTCAGGAATAAACACTCTGGGGTTTTAGTGTCAGGAAACACCCTAGAGCTTGAGAGGTTGTGTTGTGCCAGAGAAATAAAACCTACAGCCTGTCCTGATCAACTGTAGTCATATAAAAATCCTGTATTTTTATGGAACTAATAATTTTGAAAGACAAGTGTATTGGTCATGGCAACATGGGAAAATCCCAACTCAGAAACTTGTATGTGCCTTGCATCTTCTCATTAGAAATGTAAAAGTAACTTTATTTCTCTTGCATTTAAATACCTTTGTGAAGCATTAGTACACCAGTGGTGAGATATTTCCAACATAGAGCTGAGTGCATCTCAGCTGGGAAAGAAGCCTCTTTACATACACAGACTATGAAGTTTTCTGTTACAATAAGCAATCTATTAATTAATGTGAAATAACAATGTTCTGGTAATGTAGTTTTAGATTTTGGTAGTTTTAGATTAATTAAATGGCATTTTAGCTTTTAACAAAAAAGTATCAAATGCTGCTTTTTATTCCTTCTGTTTTTTTTTTTTAATGGATGCACAAAAAGAGGAGCCTGGTTGCCAAAAGTCTACAGAACTCTGCTAATCTGTATGAAAGACAGAGCAGGACTGTTAGACTTTCAGAGAGAGAGCTAGAAGAGGTGAGGGTGTATCAGACTCCTGCATTTGCAAACTGTCTCAAACTGCCCTAGCTGCACACACTGTGGAAAGAGCTGGTGCACAGAGGATTGATGAAGTTCAGCAAGTCAGTGCCCAAGAAACCCAGAAAAATGGCTCACAGAGCAAATCTACTTTTTAACTGAGATGTAAAACTGTACTTGGTGGTGTTGAGGGTAGCTGTTGACTTGAACTGTAGCTTCAGAGGCTCAGAGCAGGTTTCACTGCTGCCCAGGCATATGGTTTCACAGTACAGCTGACACCAAAAAGGGTGTCAGTCATCCTTCTTCCTTAGCAACCATTTTTGAGCAACTGGTTTCACTTCCTCCTTTCTGCTGTCCTCGGGGCCCTGAGCTGGACAAGTCTTTCCGCCTGCTCAGCTGGCAGAGCACTGCTCTGCCACATTTCCTGTATTCTCCTCTCTTCTCTTCCTACAGGAGGAATGTCATCCTTTGTTTAACCCAAAACATCTCTGCAGTTTTGTCAGTGGGTATGGACTGGCTGTAGGTGGCCAGGTGCTGGCAGCAGGGGAGGTCTCTGTGAGGAAACAGGGCTGTCCCATGCCAGACACAGTCACTTCCAGAGAGACCCAACCATGGGGAATGGCTGAGCCCCACCGGTAACACCAGCGGCACCTCTGGGAAAACATATTTAAGGAAGGGGAAAACCACTATATACCAGTGAAAGAGAAAGGAGTGAGGGGGAAAAATCGAGGAATACCAGGATGAACAGCAAGGTAAAAAATAAGGAGGGTGCTGCAGGTGCTGGAGCAATGATTTCCCTGTAGCCCATGTAAAGGACCACAGTGGTGCAAATATCCACAGTGCAGCCCATGAGGGACCCCACAACAGAGCAGGTGGCTATTTTCTGAAGGAATGGAACAAAGCATCAAAGACAATTTTGAAGTCTTTTGCCTCAATCGCAGGACTCAAAACTGTAAAATCTTGTGAAAAATGCCTTCGACTGGTCAGACAGTCTGGTAAAAAAAAGTGTGCGTTTTTCGTCTGGGGAAGAAAACCAACCCAAGAGAACCAGGCCAAACAATGAACTCACAAACCACAACTCAACATAGGAAGCCCGACTATCTGCAAAGGGAGGCACAGAGCAGAAGGACGCTGGAGGCTCTCCTGCTGCCGCTTGCTGCTGCTGCTGCTCTGAAACACTTGCAAGAAGCTGAGTGTTCTGGCACAGCCCTCCCAGAAGAGCGAGCACGGCGCTGTCAGGCGCCCAGAGGGGACCACGCCGATGTATCCATAGCAAATGCCGTGATGGAGGATTAGTCGGTTTGTATTGACACGCCGCACCGGGCGTTTTGCCTCCGACTTCCACAGCCGAACCCGCACACGGCTCCGGGCGGGACACAGGGCTCACGCCGGTACGGCGGTGGGTTCACGAGCAGTCGCCGCCTCCTCCGACCCGCTTCCCGCGGGGCGGACGTGGGGGAAGCCCGGCCGGGGAGAGGGAGCGATGGCGATCACTGGCAGACCGCGTTCTCCCGCTTGCCCCCGGCCGCCCAGCCCCGCGGGTGAGCTGCCTCCGGCGGCGCCGCGCCCGCTGCCAGGCACCGCCCCGTCCAGGCGCCTCCGCGGCCCGCCGGCGATGGCTGGAGCGGGACGGGGCGGAGAAGGGGAAGGGGAAGGCGGGGGGAAATGTCGCGGTCGCCACGGGAGACGGGGGAAAACCGGAAGCCGGCGGGGCGGGGCGGCGCGGCGCTGGCGAGCCCTTCCCCGCTCCCAGCCTCTCTCCGCCGGGCGGCGGCGGCGGCAGCGCCATGGGGTGTTTCTTCTCCCGCCGCAGGAAGCTGGCCCTGGGCGGCCAGCAGCCGCAGCAGCAAGCGGGAGCCGGGCAGGACGCGGCGGCCGGCGAGCAGAAGGCGCCGCAGTACAGCTGGGACCTGCGAGCCAAGGTAGCGCCCCGGCTGCTGTCCCCGGCCGCGGGCTGGGGCTGGGGCTGGGGTATCGCTTCTCTCGGCGGGCAGCGCCTCGCCTTCTGCCTCCCGAGGCTTGCGGCGGGGTGTGTGCTCCGCCAGGGAGCTCGCCTTCCCCGATCCCGCTGTTACGGCTCGGTCCGCGCAGTTCAGTGCGTTTATTTGAACATTAAAAAAGTGTTTAGCCTAAGGATTTGACCAGCCGGTCTCAAATTGTGCAAGCGGAGAGGGCGGCGCGCTGGATGCCGCGGCTGCCGGCGGTGCGAGCATCGGTCCTGGTGCGGGGCTGCTCCGGAGGGGCTGGCGCTGCCTGCGGGTGGGACAGCGAGCTGTGGGCAGGCAGCTTGGCTGGCACAGTCCCCACGGGTGTCTGCCTGCCCTCGGGGTGCCGGATACAGCGCGGAGTCCCCCGGGTGTTTGCTGCACCCGAGCAAAGCGGGATTAGGGGCTGGGGAGCTGCTTGTGCTCGGGCGAGCTGGAGTCTCCGCACTTGGAATTGCAGCGGAGGCAGTAAACTCGTGCCTTGTGTCCTGTCAATATCGATTCTTCCTGCTTGGGTGTTTGCGCTGTTGGTTTGTTTGGGGTTTTTTTTTTGTTTTTTTGAAGAGGAAGTAGAGCTAGTTTATCAGTCCCTAAAACGACAGATAAAGACACATCTTTCCCCCTGCTGCTTCCAGAGCTTCTGAAGGCAGTCGTGAAGACTCAAGTAGGAAAGCATTTAAATGCTGGATTAAATGTATTTCTTTCTAGCCTCAATTCAAGTTTCACTTGCTAGATATATCATGACATTATAGCCCTGCTGGGCCTTCCCTCCTCTGCAGCTGCCTTCAGCTGGGGGAAGCAGAAACTGGGGCAGGCGATAAACTTAATTGATGTGGTTTCAACAAACAAAATCCTCAAACCTTTAGGCCATATTTTACAAGTATGGAAAAGAAAATGTGTGAACTTATTTGAATGTTTAGCTTGCTTGTTTTTTAAACTTGACTAGGTGCTCTAGGGTGTCCCTTAAGTCTTCCAAGGAGATTAAGACAAGCTTAGATGGAGATGAGCTAGAGAGTGTGTGTGTGGCCTGGAGGAATCAGTTCCTTGAGGATAAAGATGAACAATCTGTGTTGGGCTTGTGGCTTTGACTGGATAGTGGATATTTACAGAGCAGATAGAGAAGGGGAGGATAGCAGCATATCACTTGTGTAATGACTATTCTCACAGCGGGAGGGGCTGTACTGAAGCCATATTTCGGAGTGGCAGAACAAAAACGTAGTCTGCTGAAAAGTAAACTATTAAATCAACCTTTGGAATAACGTTTTTTAATTTTAGAGCAAATTCCCTGGCTAAAGCTCAACAGGTAGGAGAATTTTTACCCCATCTACTTATATACAGCTAACTTTGAAAACTAAAAGAAGGAAAGTCAGGATATAGAAAGACTTGATTCAGAGAATAGCTGGCCTTGTTGCTAGGGAGATGATTGTTGTTAACTTGCTGGAAGTACGCTCAAGCTAACAGATAAAACTGTTACAGCACCAACAATCTATCTCTGTGGAATAAAAAAAGGCCATCATGTACTGCATGTAAAACTTCCTCCCTTTCTATAAAAGACTCTTAGAAACCAGAAGAATCAGCGAGTTTTGGCTGTGCTAGTGAACTGCATAAGCCATCAAATGAACTACTTAATTTTGTACTGTAAGCCTAAGAATGGCTATTTCATGTTTAAGACCATTTCTCTTGCTCTTTGCATCCCTATTTTTCATTGGGATTTTTGGGTATAAGATTAATACCTTAATCCAGGAAAGCACTGGAGTCACCTTGTCTTAGGTAAAGGAATACTGAGCACTTGGTCCACTAAACTTGTTGATCTCAGCTTGTATGAAGTGTTGCTGTCAATGTTAATGTAGTAGCTTTAAATATTGTCTGTGATACCTTTTCCTGTTGTCTATTGCTTTCTCATTTCTGATGCATCACATACACTTATTTATTTCCCAGTTTGTGTTTGTACACAATGTTAAATTGAACTCAGTTGGAAAATGTGTGGCATCAAGACTCCTTTTTGTTCATCAAGTGCATTGAATCATATTCAAAGCTTTTAAAACCTCAAATCTGTCAACAGATGTAGTGCTAAGGGCTCTTTTGGTGTTTATTTCCACCATTTAGGTTGGGGATATGTTTCTAATTTTAGGTTCTCCTACTCAGCAATGCAGTTGTGTTTATTTAGTGCCGTTTTGCAAGCAGGTTTGGTGATTGTCTGCAGTTTTTGTAAACTATGCTCCTTATGTTCTTACAGGTGAGTATGTCTTGCTGCTGAGACACTCCCACTGTCTTCCTTTAAACTAATGGCATGCTGACATGGCAGAAAGATGTAGGCACATTTGTGTGCATATTTGTGTGATTAGGGATGTGTAGACATGACTGAACCTAAGGGGTTCCTCTAACAAAGCTATTTCTTTTGCTTCTGAAGGACAGCAATGCTAGTTGAGCCTATTTTAGTCATGTTCTGGTGGCAAAATAGTATTGATACCATCTGCTAGTGTAGCCCTAGACAAACAGTAATATGATGATATCCCAGTGACCGTGTAACTCTTGTGTATTAGTCCCAAAAATGGACCATGTGGTAGAAAACTCTCATTAGAAGATATCATAAGATGCTGATAGTTGAATTGAAATTAAGGAAAGTATATTAATTTGAGGGGCCTTTTCAGATTTCTGTGTGACTTAAGTGAGGACAGAAGTTTTAAGGTATGCTAAATTTAATCAAATTTACATTGCATTGTAAATCTGCTGGAGTCTCTGTAATGCTTACTGAGCCTTGGGTTCAGAGAACTGTGTGGGGATTACTTATGGTGCAGTAGAAGAATGAAAGAATCAGAATATTTTGAAAACAGAAGGGAAAAGGATGAATATTCAGTTTCTTGCTGCTCTGGGGTCCTTAGTCCATGAGTATAAGAGCACAGTTTGTTCAAGAGTCTGTTATTCCTGCCTTGAATCCTGAGGACTTATGTCTCTTGATGTCTTTTCGGCTGTCATGAGAGTCTCCTTCTGACCAAGTGTGGGAGAAGAACTTGGTGGTGCTCAGCCCTTCTCACCTGTCTTCAGCTAGCTTTCCACCTGAATTGTTTTCCTTTCCTACTGTATGACTGACAGCAGAACTGAATATGGGTATGTACTGACAGGAACTTGGGTTTGTGTCTTGTGATGGCAGATACCCTCATGACCTTCTCCACAGGAGAAGCAACACGAATAGCTACATCATCATTTTTGCTCTTGTCTCATGTTCAAAGAAGTAGGGTTAGATTAATTATGATCACAGCAGCATTTAGAGGAACTTTCCTTCCTGGGTGGTTTTTTTTTTTTACTTTTAGAAGGAACAAGTAAAGTTTTGTTTTATGTCAACTGACTTGCAACTTAACTGGTTTAGCTGATAGGAAACATGCCATTATCATTATTGTGCAGTGATGGATGTATTCATACAGTAAAAAAACATCAAGAGGTTTAACTTTCTACCTAAATCATAGTCTTTTGTCATTTACCTTACATTTGAGGAGTCTTCATGAATACTCTGAGCTGACTCAGGTATCTTGAACTGTCTAGATCTTGTTCAGGTAGCCATTTTGTATTTTATTTATATTAATAATTATTAATATAAATATTAATATATTAATATTAATACAGATAATAATATATTAATATTAATATTTTTTTTCTCTAAGCAATTAAACATTTTGTCTTTAAATGCAATCTATGTGCCTTATGCTTCCTGGTGCACCAGAAGAACTACTGCTGTATTTATCAAAATGTGGTCAGATTGACAGAGAAACAGTCAGAAGGTTCAAATTAAACAATTTTGCCGGTTAGGTCAAATATAGGCTTGTAGCAGCTTCCTTTTTTTGTTCACTTCTTTTGTATGCAATATTTGGCAGTAATTTGCTGTATGTGAATGACCTTTTCATGCTGTTATGGGCATTATGGAAAAGTGTGAAGATTACCAAAAATAGAATGAAATGAGCATTCAGGCTGTGGTAGTGACCACTTCTAAAGTCAGGGTGTGCAGGAGGTGCTCCAAAATGCAAAACTGTGTGCTAGTGACTGGAACCTGCGCTACTCTTTACACCTTTTCTTGTTGTGCAAGAATCTTGAAATCTGCCAGTGAGTGAGTAACTACCAAAAGCAGTTTTCAGAGGATGTTGCAACTCACTGCTTAAAGGCACCAAACCCTATGCAAGTATGAATATGCAGTAGTGTCTAGGCCTGGGAATGCACTTTTCTTTCTTATTTCCCTTGCTGACAAAAATAGTGCTTAAAGCTTCTTAAGTTGGTGTGCTTACCCTATAGGTGCAGCTTTTAATGTCACTGGGTCAGCAGCCAACTCATCAGCTGTATATAAGCTCATATCTGACCTGCCATCTGTAGTGACCTAGAGAGGTAGGGGATGATTTTTTGAGAATCATATTTAAAAGAGAAGACCTTAGTGTAGGTGGTTTAGAAATACTTTACAAACTGTTTTCTCAACAGCCTAGAGACAGGTAACCAGGGGAGAACTGTAACCTGTTAAGAACAGCAATACCTTCTCATATTTGTGGGGGTGTGTCACTGTTGACTGAAACTCCTTCCCTGATGGACCCTGTGAAAAAGCCTGGCTAAAACACAAACTCATACCAGAAAGAGTTCAAGATGTTGGGATCTTTTGTGATTCTAGGCTCATTTACCACTAAAAACTGTGAAGGTCTAGTACTTCTAAGTCTTCTTCCAAATGGGAGCTGCTCAGTCTTGGTGCCAGTAAACTGGATAATGGTGGGTTAAGAGATATGTGTCATATGCAGCTTTCACACAGCCGCTGACCTCCTTGCAAGACAAGTGTTTGCAGGAAGGAAAGCTGCTTAATGCACCTTGCACTTGTTGTAATAGGATGTCCTAGAGTTGTAAGCAACCATTACAAATGCTTGTTTGCCCTCACTTCTCTCCCTTTTTTTGTTCTTTAAAATCCTTGCTCCTTACAATTTGTTCTTTATTTCTTTGTTAGCAGACTTCTCACCATTGTAATTACTGATAACCAAAGATTTTTCTTCTGTGCCTGTTTTGAGAAGGAAGAATGTTAGCCCTGAATGCAGGGCTAACATTTTTATCATCACATCCGATTATTTTCGGTCATTCGATGGAGTAATTCCCGAACCTGTGCATAGTCGCTTCTGTTAGAAGGTTTTAACTCCTGAGCTGTGCCTGTATCTATTAATGTATGAGTCTTATCTACTCCAAGAACTCTTTGAATTCAGCTGAAAATGTTAAAAGTTACTTCTATGAATCCTGTCATCTTTTGAACTTATGTCAGCCTGAGAAAAAAAAAGATTTAAAAATCTGTTAAGGGCTGGAGAGTAAAATGTCTGTTTGGGTGAGATGGGTGGATTTGGACAAAGTTTTTTAAAACTATCCAAATGCAAAGGATAAATAGATGAGTTATCAAATAGTTGACTTTTGCTGACCTACCACATGCTTAAGATTTTATGGCCAACGTTGCACCAGATGGATGGGCAGAGAAATGTACATAGCCCTGGTTATGGTTGTATGAGACTGCAGATGTTACTTGCTTCATTTTCTTTTGGCTTTCTAGTGTGCTTTTTTTGCTATGTTGCCCAGACAGAGCTTCAGAAGCAGTTGGTGTTGACTGTCAGGGGAAGGAAGGTGGTGGCAGTGATTTAATATTAACCTGTTGATGATACCTGAAGGCTTCAGAGATGGTGAACATGAACCAACAAGGCTGATGGCATCCTGGCTATCAAAATAGTGTGGCCAGCAGGACTAGGGCCATGACCTGTACTCAACACTGGTGAGGTTGCACCTCAAATCTTGTGCTCAGTTCTGGATTCCTCACTTCAGGAAAGACACTGAAGTGCTGAAGTGTGTCCATAAAAGGGCAGTGGAGGTGGTGAAGGGTATGGAGCACAAGTCTGATGAGAAGCAGCTGAGGGAGCTGGGGCTGTTTATTTGGAAGAAAAGGAGGCTCAGGGGAGACCTTGTTGCTCTCTACAACCACCTGAAAGGAAGCTGTAAGAGGTCAGGGTTTGTCTCTTCTCCCAAGTAGCCAGTGATAGGACAAGATGAAAAGGGCTCAAGTTGCTCCAGGGGAGGCTTGGATTGGGAATTAGGAAAAATTTCTTCATAGAAAGAGTTGGAACAGGCATCCCAGGGAAGTGGTTGAGTCACCATCCCTGGAAGTATTTAAAAGATGTGTAGATGTGGCAGCTGGGGACATGGTTTAGTGGTGGACTTGGCAGTGTTAAATAAATGGTTGCACTTGATGGACTTAGAGGTCTTTTCCAATTTAAACTATTCTATAATCCTCTGAACATATAAGGAGCTGCTGTATGCATCCTCAAAATCATGGTTCTGCCTTCATGCCTGTTTGTCTGGCATGTTTCTTTTACCCAGGGGAAGTGAAATATTTATATCTGCTATAGTCTCTTAGGTTACCTGTCCTCTCAGGGGCAATGACCCAGTGCGCGAGGAGTATTAAATCTTTTTCATCCAGGCCCTCCAGTCTGTACTGCAGTGTTAAGCAATAAATACTCTTGGTCTTTAAAAGGAAAACTGCAAAGTAAAATTAAAGGAAATGGGCAAACTCCCTAGCATCATTAGCAAACTGAGAAGTAAATGTTATGTCAGGGCAGAACTCTTAGTTCTGGGAAATCGGGAAATAAAGAGGAGCTCCTGAATCTGATAATGAGCTGGATTTTTATCTTTAACTTGACTACTGCTCTTACTCAAGAAGTCTCATTTGAGACTGTCTATAGGCTGTGAGTTTGCTGACTAACCACTGTTTTTCACCTAGGCCTAAATAAAATTGCAAAGTGAAAGTGAAGTTTCACACCTGCCTGCAAAGGCCCCTGTGTAGGACGAACTAGTGCTGCTTCAGAGGCATTCAGAGCAGAGCAGTTCAGAAGGACGTGCTTAATTTGAAGTTTCAAAAGAGCTGGAAGTTCTGGAAACACTGAACTTCTCATTCCTAAGAGAAGTAACTGTTCCTCTGTGCCTCTTTTGAAGGCAGTAGGTCTCCCATGGTTATTTTTAAAAAAGTGCAAAAACCACCCAACATACAGACATACACAAACATACATAAATGTTCTAGGACATGCCTGGGAAGAATATGTCCAAGTAGAATTTTAATACTTATATTCTCAAGTAAGAGGAAATATGAGTGTAAATAGCTTCTATATGGATCAGTTGTGTAAAATTGCTTGAGACTGAAGACGTTGGAGAATTTGAATCCAAAGCATACTGTGTGACTGAGTCTCCAAGCATTGTCCCTTTTCTTTTGAATCTCCCAATTGTATTTGTAACACTTCCAACTAACTTTCCTGGATGTGTACTAGTGGTATTATATATGATTGAGGAGAGAATTCTAGGAATCCATCTTCATTGTCTCAACTTGGATTTTATTTGGAAGATTCATTATCTGCAAATCTCCTTTTGCTGTCTGAAGGTCACATATGTTGCATTGAATGGAATACATTTTATCAGTTGGTAGAGATTTTTAGCTTCCTTTAGCTGTTGCAGTCAAAAGCTGCCTAGGCTGGTTTAGTGAATGTCTGGTGCTAGCCCATTCTGGTTTATGCCTTTTGCTGGTCTCTAAATATTGAGTGAATGTTTGACATGCTGGGGAGGACAAGTTTCTTAGAAATTGGGATACACAGAAACTGGGGTAATGCATGATATCTGATTATGGTACAGCAGATTTTAGGAGCCTCAGGCTGATAATCAAATTTTTTTTAAGTTTTTGAAGTGGTCTTGTGTTAGGCTGGCTCAGGTAATTGTACACTTCTAAGTGCTATTTTAGTGAGCTTTCACAAGAGGGCAGAGTAGAATTTGCTCCAGGAATTGTGCTTGACTTGAAACTTAACATATCTAGAAATAAGCCAGCTCAATTTCCTTTGGTTTTAGGACAGCATGAGCTGTATTATTCATGCTTTCCACCTGTATTGCATCCATCCTGGGTGCTGTGTGGGTCATGAGTTGCTGCTCCCTAAAGGAGAGTCCCAGAGAAAGCCACAGCCTCTCTCAAGTGACCTCCCCCTGTGAGCAGGATGCTGGAGTGTGAAGGAGATCTGCAAACATGCCCCCTGTACCACGACTGCCAGTTTTTGCTTCTTGAACGTAGCTAAAGCAATCTTGTTTGTTTTGTTAGCACAAAAATCTTTTCATTGTTGGCACAAGATAATGCTGTGGCACAGATAAATGAGCTCTCTGTAGTTTGCAAACAGAGAAGATACTGCTTGACAGCAACAAGGTTTCCTTGCAGCATGCTGAGGTACCATAAAATATGACCAAGATAGCTACTCAAAAAGAAAATACTGTGTATCTCCAGCTTTATGAATCTGTAAGTAGGTTGGACAATTTATTTATTGCAGTTACTATGCAAATACCAAGAACCATCGTCTTTGTTGACACAGTTTAGAGTCCACAGACAAAACTAGCTCTCCTTGCCCTCTTTCTTTATTAAAGGACAAACTGAGATTTTTTTTTTTCCTCCCCTGGAGCATCTCAGAAGTGTAGTTTCACTTCTTGGTTTTACCTCAGTACTGTGTATTCTGCTAGTTTAGCTAAAAGAGCTGCTTCTGTTCTTTCATCACTCATTGAAGACTCTTCTGGCAGTTTATCCTGTAGAATTCAGTGGTACTTCAATCACTGCAAGTCAATTTTTGATGCAAGTCACTATTTGATGCATTTAGCATTGTAATATTCTCTGTATTTGAAGATGTTAACCTTTTTCTTTTTTTTTCTTCCTCCTTCAGATTGACCCCAAAGATTACACTTTTTCTGGACTTAAAGATGAAACAGTGGGTCGATTGCCTGGAAAAGTAGCAGGGCAACAATTTGTCATTCAGGATTGCGAGAACTGTAGAATCTACATATTTGACCATTCTGCTACAATCACCATTGATGACTGTGTAAATTGCCAAATCTTTTTAGGACCAATAAAAGGCAGTGTGTTTTTCCGTGACTGCAAAGATTGTAAATGCATAGTTGCTTGCCAACAGTTCCGCACACGGGACTGCAGAAAGCTGGAGGTGTTCTTGTGCTGTGCCACCCAGCCCATTATCGAGTCCTCCACAGGTATGAAATTTGGATGTTTCCAGTACTATTATCCTGAGCTTGCTTTACAATTTAAAGATGCTGGTCTGAGTATCTTCAACAACACATGGAGCAACATCCATGACTTTACCCCTGTTTCTGGAGAAAATAACTGGGGCCTTTTGCCTGAAACTGCTGTAGTCCAAGATTATGTTCCTCTGCCCAGCTCTGAGGAGCTGAAAGCTGTCAGGATTTCTACTGATGCTACAAAGAGCATAATACCAGTAACTCGAGGGCGGAGACAGAAAAGCAGCGATGAATCGTGTTTGGTTGTGTTTTTTGCTGGTGACTACACAACTGCAAATGCCAGGAAGTTAATTGATGAGGTAAGCAACCTTTGTCTTCATTCAGGTTTTTCAATTCCTAATTAAACACTCCTCTGGACAGCCTCTGATGCTCCCTGAAGGGTGAATATAGAGGCTCTGTTTGTCTACTGACCGTACTGATCAACTGCACTGTTTAAAACCTGAAAGCAAGATAAGAAAAAATCTCATTTGATCAGTCAGTTGCTTTGCAGGTGACATTCTGTGAGTGGCACATCTATCCTCTAACAGTTCTGGTATACTTTTCCATCATGGCAAAGCAAAGTGGTGCTCTGAAGAAAATGTGTAGTTGATTTGATGAACTTGGTCAAATACAGAGTAAGTGATTGACCATGCTTGTGAAAGGAATGTACCCTATTGACTTGTTAGCTTATTGCCCTGAAAGTCTCTGCTAACAGAAGACTGTCCTGAAAGTTTTTTCCAGTGCTAACAGAGAGTCAAAAAAAGAAAAAAAAGTTTTAAAATGTATCTCCTATGTCATCCAACAAAAATGTTGGAACTTTTTTTCTGAAAGAGGCAGTGAGTCTGTCATGGCTGGTCAACTGTCTTCAATGGCTTAAATAGCTTTTTTATTGGTTGGCTTTTTCTTTTTTTTTTTTGGTTGTTGTGGCTTTTTTTTGCTTTTTGGGCTTTTTTTGGTTGTTGTTGTTGTTGGGTTTGTTTGTTTGTTTGTTTGTTTTTTGGTTGGTTATTTTTTTGTCCTGAGGCAGGAGCTTCCAAGCTTGGCTGAGTTTGTATTTTCCTGGGGCTAAAACGTGGGAGTGGTTGGCTGCTTACAGCACCCTGAAGTGCCAGGGGTGTCACAGAGCAGAGCCAGTAGCCATGGGCTACAGCATCTGAGAGTGATATCTGCAAAAGCTGCTGATCACACTGTTGTATGATTGACTAAACATCTGGTGGAGTTCTTTCCCTTGGGTTTTTATCTGCAAGGAAAGAAAGCTGTAGGGTGTTTTCTTGCCTCCCCACTGCCCAGTTGGACTTCTATGGAACTGAGCTCCCTTGGGTGAAGGGAGATAATGATATTTACGGGTTGGTTTTTTTTCTGACAAAGGAATAGCTACAGGAAAGAGGGTAGTAGATGTGTCCTTCTCTGTTAGTAGTTATTTAGAAATTGGAGTTAAGAAAATGATAAAAGACTAGTTTGTGGGTTTCTATGGAAATCTAACTGCTCAGTAGATAAATGGACCTTTTGGAAGTAAAAATGTGTTTGCTCCTTTCCCACATGCATTTAGTTTCATATTTGATTTGGAAGTGGGGGGGGGATGTGTACCTGTGTTTTCAAAAGTTTTTCACTATTGTTCCAAAACTGAAAACTTCTGCAGTGAGAGTTTGAGCTAATGCTTGACTGAACTATTGAAGAGTAAAGAGAGCTAACTGCTTGTCTCCAGATGCTAAATGCCTCTAACTCCCATTGGTTTCTGCTCATGTGGAATTGTGGGGAAAAACACATAACCCTGGGCCCCAATATAAAACAAAACCAGTCACATTTATTCCTCTAGGTGCACTGGGGCAGAGGAGAAGATCTGGATGAATGGAATGAAAATAAACAGAAGTGTAGAAAAAGCAAATGGTCTCTGAAAAGAGCAAAAAGGCTTCCTTTGCTCTGTGACTTAATGTGTATGGGAAAAATGGGTCTATTACAGTGTAATCTGGATACTCAAGTTGAACTCTGCCTTAGAAGCATTTTTAACATGAATTCTTTCTCTGTTAACAGATGACTAGTAAAGGCTTTCATCTGGTACAGACTAAAGAAGTCTTAATGAAGGCAGAGGATGGTCACAGAGTTTTCCAGCAGTGTGCATCAGAATTCATTCCACTGCTGGAAAAAGGTGAGTTTGTGTTTTCTTTCTCCTCTTGATACACAAATCTGTCACTAGGGAGTTGTGGAGAAGAAAGAGGAATGAAGAAAGAATTTGTGTTTCAAGGGCATACTGTAAAACCTGTTGAGATGAGTTTTGGAAGCCTCAGTGAGGCCCTAAACCAGCCAAAACTCCTGAATGCAGCAGAATTTAGTTATTTCACATGTATTTTGTGTCTGTGCTCCCCCTCTAGTGGTCCAACTGCATAGCTCAAGAGCAGTGGCACATGGAAGTCTGTGTGGAATGGTCAAAAGAAGTGCATGTTTTTAGACTGTTTCTAACTTGTCACCAATGCTGCTCAACCACTGCGCTGTTCAGACTTTCTGTACAAATATTTAAGCAAATCAGTATAGATGTGCATAAAGCAGATAAGTGTTTAAAATTCTTGTTTATAACTGGTGCACTGTCAGAGTATTTCAAAAACCTTTCTATTGAAATGACTGCAGTTGGGTTTTGTCCCTTCTTGCAGAGGTACTGACATCTTGTTATCTGTTATATGCTGAAGCTCAGTACACACTCCTGAACTTGGTAGCAACGTACAGTTTTTTTCATGGTGACATGAGAAGACTGGGATGTTCATTTCAAGAACAGGACAAGTCACTGCACTTGTAAGACTATAGTGTAGTTTATGGGCTAACTTGCAGTCATACAGGAAGAAATACCATGTTCAGAATGAAACCAGAGAAAGCAGATCTGCAAATAGTGGGTGAGAACAAGTCTAAAAATCAGGCAGTTTGCTATCTTGGGACTGAAGCAAAAATGCCTGAATGACTCAGTCCCACTCCAGATGTCTGTGAAATGGCTCACTATTTGAGCAGTATAGTCTGACTCACTTCCATGATGCCTGGTACTCCTTAGCATTTTTATGCTATTGCTGCCTTTCAAGAAGTAAAACTGGAATCCTGCCAAAATCTCTGCCCAAAAAAAAGAGCATGGAATTGCGGATAACACTGTACTTTTTTTTTTTAATGTGTTTGAGTGCTTTTAATTCTTTATCTGCTGTTATGGGGCTGCTCAAGCAGAAAAATAAAATGCTTCTTGAAAGCTTCACAATTCCCTATGGGTTGAGAAATGTACTGTTTCAATTCCAAGCTTAAACATAGTATTGATTTTAGATGAAACTATTTTCTAGGTGCAGTGGTTGCTTTGGAGTTCAATGGAGATGGTGCTGTGGAACAATGTCGAAGCACTATAAATGAAGTTTTTAGTGGGACCAAGGTAAGCTGGTGCATTGCTTTATTCGCAGAAAATATTACAGAATGTCTGAGCTATTTCATGGTCAAGATATAGTGTTGACATACTACACAATCTATTTAGGTTCGTGGGTAGTAATATCAGAATATCCTGTCATTGTTTTGGTTTTTTGTACTAAAAACCGAAGTTACTTGTTGGTGGCAAGAAAATTGTCCTAGGAGGGAGAGTACTGAATCCCCATATCCTCTCAAGAATACAAGATTTCTGCTTAGAACTTTTATTTCATATAATAGCAAAATCAAGTTCTATAAATCTAGTTCAAAAAGGTTCCACTTCAAGTCTTGGATTTAGTCACTGAGCTCTGTGATGTCATGTCTATTAAATCATAACAAAGGTAACACGATGGGATTTCAACTTTTTTCCATGTTTGCTTTTGCTCTGTAGGAAACCACAGAATGCCTTCCTTCAAAGGCAGTTTTCTCTTTTCTTCTGTCAGCTTGTTTCACTTTAGCTGCCTTACACCACACCTCCTCTTTCCTTGCTCTTCCTTTTCTCTGAATGGCAATGGTTTTGAGAAAGTTTCTGGAAACATTTATAGACTAGAATGTCTTTGAGACCTGGCATCCATACAGCTCCTTGCTGTCTTTCAGTTCCTTTCAAAAGACTTACTTGGAACTAGGCTGCCCACTTTCTGGAAAACACTCATCTTGTAACAAGTCATGTAATTTAATTTTTTGATTGAGGCTATTGCTTGCATGTTGAGTTTGGTGAACAGCCACAATGCTCTCTGTTACACTCTCAACTGTTTGGGTATTGCCTAAGATAATTGTTGTTGATCTGCTGAAAGCTTTCAAAGGTGACTGTCCTAGAGCTTGGACTTTCACATGCATTGATAAATTTTAAAAAATGCAGATGCAATTAAAATTATTTTTAAAAACTAGCCATCTGCTGGAAAAGCAATTAAGTTTTTTTTGAGGGTCATATAGCAGAAGGAAATCTTTCTTAGAAACTCTGTCTGTTAAAGGAAAGTAGTAGTCTAAGGGTTTTTTTGTATTTATTTTTCCCCTCTTGTGGAGAGTTGACTTTACCAATGAAAATACATCTAAATAGACACTAACTGAAGCTGTGACCCCTGAATAATGAAGCCTCAAAATTCTGATCAGTAGAAGGCAAGGGTTAATGCAGTTAGCACGTGTGCTAGGAAGGGGTGAGGATAACAAATAGTGGGTGCATCAGGCCTGAGAGAATTGTAGGACTGTTCCGTCATGCAGTGGGAACCAAAATAGTTGTGCCTCTCATGAAATGCAAAACTAAAAGTAAGCATTACTGATTCCAAACAAGCAAAGACTGCTTTTACTAATGTATAACTATTTTCTTCTTTAACAAAACAGGTTTTTGTATCGGAAAGCAAAGCATCAGCATCTCAAGATGTAGACAATTTCTACAACTTTGCTGACATGCAGATGGGAATGTGAAGTTTAGCATGAAGGTGCTTATGTACAGTTTGTCTCAGCACTTGGATGCCACTTGTCTTGGATGTAGTTTTGTCATTTAGTTTTGTATTTCTCATATATCCTTTTTATAAAGCCACTTGCAGTTTTAGTACCATATTATTTGAACTGGAGTACACAGCATAGCTCCTCATGTGCATTGTGTTTGAAACTGAAGTTTAACTCCAAAAACAATTGAGCTTTTCTACTAACTTTTTTACAGTGATTTCTAAACATCTATCGACACTTGAATGTTTCTTGACAACATCTAATGGTTATACACATTTTAAAAGTGCAATGCTGATCCAAGTTTGATGCAGTAGTAATTGTTATCTTGAATTCAGACACATTGTTTAGAAAGTGTATTTATGTGAAACTTGCCCTTCAAAATTTTCCCATATGCAAATTTGTCTTCACTGGGGGTCCAGGAGGGAAGTTGTAGTTGACTTTTTCTGAAAGCTTATTCTGAAATTAATTGTCCTTGCAGCATGCTTTCAAAAGCAGTTTGTGACTGGCTTACTCTGCTTCAGCACGTTTTTTGAATAAAGTTGTTTGCAGCAGCATTTATGGTGAGAGTTGTCACAACAGCATTCTAGTAAGTGAGCACTTGCCAGGCTTTTCTGCTTTGAGGTGAATCCTGAGCATGAGTGCTTTGCTGAAGCTACTCTAAGTTCTGCTCAGGTTCTTTGGCAATACAGGTGCCTCTGGCATTCCCAAGTCACACATGGGATATACATGAGGTTTCTTTGCACTTGGAGCAATAAACCTCTGGCACGTTGTTGTTTGCCAGAAGGGACATACAGTAGTCAGAGGAGGACTTTGATGGCATTAAAAACCCCTTCTTCCTTGCTAGACCCCAGGAGAAAGCTTTTACATTCAGAAGTAGTACAGAAAGTGCTGTCAAGTGCTACACGCTGCCATAGGGTTTATTTTGTATTAATTCTAAAAACAGACTGAAGAAGTGCTACCAGCATTTTGTGAGATGCATTTGAATAGTGTTCAGTAATAAGGCTTATTGCTAAATAGTGCGTATTAGAATGAAAATCTATATGGGTATTAAATACATGATTAATATATTTTTGCATATTACATCCCTTACTGATTTTTCTACATGAGCTTAAAAGCTTATGTCCAGGTTTACAAGTCCTCTGTAATACTTGAACCAATTGTGCATGCAGACACACAAAACCAAATTTCATAATTAAAACAGTGGCTTGCCAGTTTGCATAGCCTTTACAATTCATTGAATGGATTTGGGCTGTGTTGAGGTGCTAAAGCAATTTCCTCATTATGGTCATCTGTCAAAAGGGAAGATCTTGCAAATCTTAACTGAAAATGAGTTTTGACTCATCAGTTTCACAGCTCTGGAGCTCCAAAGTGGGTGGCTAAAAACACAGCTCTACTTTTTTGGAATTAGCACATGAAAGAATCTGTTCTTCTGAAATTCATAATTCTGTAATGCTCAAGAGAGGTTCTGAACTGTCATTTTGTCACTGCTGGGCAAATGCTTGCCATTAGTTTAAACTGGAGAATATGTCCTTAGGACCTCTTGTTACGGTTATGCATAGATTAAATAAGGAAGAATATCTCCTGAACAAACTATACCATTGGTGTAGTGAAGGCAAGAAAATTGCCACTTCTCTGAAATGTTTTTATTTGACAAAGTGAAAGAAAATCAAGCCACCGCCAGAATCCAACTGGTAGCAGAAATTACCACTTATTTGCACTTAGCCAGCCAGGATTTTTTTTTTAATATATGTGAGGTGAGGCTGTGAAAAGAGCTAAAAATTTTATCTTGCTCTCCAAAGTACTAGCACAACTCATCAGTCAACATTTACATTAATCTTGATGTGTACAGTAAATGTTTTTTTTTTGTATGGACAGTACATTGAAATTGTGTAATGTACTTCAGAGCTGTCATTGTGTGATTTATATCAGCAGTGCATATATTGGACTACCTTGGTCTCTAAACTTTTACATGGAATATTTTCAAAGTTTTATGCTGACACATGATTATGTGTATGTTCATAGCTTAATTTTGTATCACCAACCTGCTCTGGAAACAAAATGCTAAATGGACTTTTGTGACTACTTTTGCTGGAGGACAGGATGATTAATTGACAATTAATCTAGGCTTGAACAGTGGAATAACTTTTCTACATGCTGGGAAAGAGCAGTGTTGCTTTTTTTTTTTTTAACATGGATAGTCTGCTTACCAACATCAATAATTTTTAATAAAAAATCTTTAAATAATGAAGGAGTTTCTCAATCCAATTATTTATCTTTTGATTTCCATTTCTTGCTAACAGGTGTTAAGAACACTTCTAGCTTAAGAGTCAGGAATCTTTTGCATTACAGAATGGTACATGTTTCATGTATTCTTTGTACATTTGTTGTGTAGCTTTTAATGTAATTTGTATTACACTGTGAATGTGATTCATAATAAACATTTGAAATATTTAAACTGGATTCTGAAGACTTTTTAAAATTATAGTATATTGAGAAAACATAATTATATTAGATATAAAAACTGATTTCCATGTTTAAACAGGCTTGTATCTTGAAATAGATTCAGCTAATTGAAAATAAGCATTAACACTCGAGTCACTCATCCTCTGAAAAAGCAGGAATTGTGCCTCAGTCAGAGATTGTGGTTATAGTGGTAAAATTGTTAGTTTAGAAAGCAGGTCCATTTAATATTTGAAAACTGGTAAAAACTTCCTGAAAATAGGCAAAAATTTAATAAATTTCTAAATGTGGCTTTAAACTGATTGGAAACGTGACTCTTCCAAATAGAGATGGTCTAGGGTAACTCTCACTAAGCATAAAAGTTTGGGAAGAATATAAAGTACTGTATAAATATAATTATCATTTGAATATATTGAGTAAAATTGTGAAGCTTTAAAGTTATCAAAGCTTTTGGTTTAACCTTAGCTATTATTGTACAATTTTACAGTTTAAAAACCATCTTGTTACCCCAGTTGGATCCAAGTTGTCTAATAAACTATTTTTAAGTAGTGTCTAAGTCATAGGAAAGTTGCCCTTAAGTATTTTCACCATTTTTAGCAAACACATTCTGAAGTACTAACATGAAGAAGTATCTGTGCCCCAGTTGCTAGAAGATCACCCACTTTCTTTTGTCATAACTAATATACATGCTTTTTTTGCATTACTTTAATCCACATACCAGGCTGCACTTACATAACTTGGACAGATATTTCTTTTTCAATTTCATAAAGCAGCCTTAACCTTTTATAACAAAATATAGGTTTAAGTCATTCTGACTAATAAGGGGGAAAAAAGTTTTACGGACTTAAACGAGTAAAAACTCTGTAGCTGAGTATTTTCTTATATAATTCTGGCTTTTAAGTATTTAGGCTTTATTAATACAGAATTCAGCTTTCTGCAATTAATTTAAATTAACATGGATAATAATATCTTCTAGAAGATGTTTATTTCACAGGCTGTTTCCCAAAAAATTTAATGCAGCATGTAATGAAATCAATCTTTTAAGACCTAGGAGCAGCCCAGTTGCCTGCCTGATTAGTTCCTAAACTCTAGGTCTTTTGCTAACGAGTTTCTTGTTGACTCATTGGGACTTTTGTGCCATTTCTTCTTTTTAATTAATGAGTAAGCCTTCTGAATCCACAAGGGTGACATAGGTCTTTAGAGGTCTGCAGGAACAGTTCTTCCCAAGGCATGTTTAAATCTGATCAAAAACATGTAAATTCTAGTCCAACAGTTTCAAAAGCTATGAATAAGTGCTGATTTTAAGTATTGTCTCTAGCATCCATGGATTTGAGTGGGATGGTGCAACTGGCTGTAGCACTTCCTGAAGTTGTGGGCTGCAGCACTGCATTTTGCTGCAGTATATGTTGGAAGGCAGCTAGCTCTGGGAGTACACCTAATTCCCTGGGGATTGATTACAGAGCTTGCTGTATGAGCTATAGTAATTTGCTGAGGACAACAATTTCTGAAAAATAATCATTTGCTGTATTGCTAGCCTGGAGGTTTTTCTTAAACCTGTCTAGTCTGAGCTCTGTCTCTCAACACAACCATCTACATATGGCAAAACTTTGCAAACATCAAACCTGGTGGAGGCAAGAGGTACAGGAGGATTAACTGAATTCCTGGGAGTCATGGAGCATTAACAGTCCAGACATTAATATCTTGGTGTACAGTTTGATGGAAAAATGCTTTTTACTGCTTTCATCTCTTCAGAATGCCTGGTTGCCATAAGACTGTTACTGGTAATGTTTGTGGTCACAGAGTCTTCCTGATGCACATGTAGTCACCACTGCTTCTGAGTAAGAGAAGAAAAGGAAGGGGAAGTGAGAGAAGCTTTTAAAAAGGCTCTGAAGTTTTCTGAGTACATAAAGAAAAATGTGCAACTGCTCATTCCTTTTTCTTTTTTTTTTTAATGTATCTAATGATAATCCCCAGCTATGCACAATTTCATGGCCACAGTATCTGAGCAATTTCCCAGAATGTGTATTAAGCAATGTGACCAGCATCTGTCAAGTACAAGTCATCCTCTTTCCAATTGCTCAAGGCTTTAAAATTGCCAGTGCTGCAAGGGTATAGGAGGTCTTTCAAATATATGTGGATTTCACGAGTATCCTGTTGCTAAAACAGCTGTAGGAAGTTTGTCCTTCAAAGTTGATAGATAGGAAATTACAGTGATGTTAAAAGGCTCTTGAACAGTGTTCATATGAGTGTTTTACTGATTTCCCTAAACTGCAAAGGCTGAAAGCAATGTGCTATTATAGGTTCTACCCAGATGATGAGGCTAAATTTAAGGCAAAGCACCTCTGCAGTACTGGGAGCTCAAAGGACTCTGTGTCTAGATGACAGTAGTATGTATCTCTCTGCTTTTCCAACTTCATTTTATCACAAGTATTGTGGTAGTGAGGTCACAGTTCATACAGTCATGCAAGAATCCACACTTTTATTTTTAGGAACTTTTTGTCATAGGGAAGAAAACTTGAAAAGCTTGGGTTTGTTTTCAGTTTATTTTGGTTTGTCTTTTTTTTTTCTTTTTCTGTTGAAGCCATTAAACTCATGTGTCTCAAAAATAAAAATAAAAAGAAATTAAACCTTTTGGAGGATAGGGAAAGGTGGAGTGACCACAGAGTTGCGATTTCTGAACACTGAAGGGTGCAGCAGCCCTACTCTCCCCTACTTACATCGATGCTGTCTGCTGTGGTGAGGTTTCCCCCAAACTGCATGTACATCACCAGAGAGGCAGCTAACTTTCCAGGTTTTTTAGGCAACTTTATTTCCTCCCTAATAAAAGCATAAGATGTATTCTTTGATTCTCTTTTTGTTTGGTACTTACTTCCATGCATTTAAGGTACAGAGCTATAATACTAATCAGTTTGGAAAGCTACTGGCAGCTCTCTCCATTCTGTGCTACTGTCTTAGAAGGAAAAAGATAAATCAAAGATCTCCCTAAGCACAAAACTTTGAACTTGTCAGATCCTGGGAAGTGAAGCTGGCACATTTTGCTCTTAAGAGAGTAAATGGTTCATGATTGTGGAAGTACTTTTTTCTTTTTTTTTCTTTTTTTTTTTTTGTTTTGTTTGAATGTGCTGATCTTTTTATGAGGGAGACCTTCCCCTCCATTTCTGAAGTCCCCCTGAAGTTAAAAAAAAAAAGAAAACCACTTCAGGGGCCTTTTTTCATAGGGTCCTGGAGATAAAATGGATGGGCTGTACTATGACCTGAGGGCATCTTTTGATAGCTGTCCCAACAAGTGCTAAAGGACTGGATTCAGTGTTTAAAGACTATCTTTTGAAGCTCTGAATGCTCTTTGCTTCTATTTCTTCTGGTGAATATCAGAAACATTTTTAGTCACAAGGATTTAAAGATGGCTAGCCATCCTTATTTGAGATTCTGCTTTGCATATTTTTCCTCAGAAGAATGAAAGTTTCTCCACGGTCATAATTAACACTCTTGTTTGCAGGTGCATGTTTTTGCTTTATGGTAACAGTTCAATAACTTTTCTCACTGTGAAAGGAAAATAAAGGAGTTAAGCTTTTCTGTCTCTTGCTGGAAACTGCCAATGCTTGCCCTGGTTTCAAGGATGTTGTATCAAGGTTTCATCAATGGTATCTGCTCTGCTGATGAAGGGAGTTTTATGCAGCATCTACACATTTCAAAGAAAAGCGGTACAGCCAGCTTTGGTATCTGTGTACTTCCTTCTTTTATCAGAGTCTACTAGAATTGCTGGCCATGGACACTTCTATGTGCAGGCTGGGAATGCCAGAAAGTCTTGGAGGTAAGTGGTTTGAATTAACCTACCAGACCTTTCCAGTGCTTCTTTCCCCCAGCTACTTGTCTGTGACATACTTCTTGTCTTTTGCTTCCCTGGCATCTGATTACCTATAGCAGATGCAGTAGAAAAAAATTGTTGTTGAAACTCACTGGAGTACTTCTAGGTGTTTCAGTTAGAGGTGCTTCTTTTGTGGCTCAGATCAATGTTAAACGCTACTTCAGTGTAACTTTTAAAATATCCTAATATAACACATGCAACTTTACTACAGGTCTTTGAATAAGGTCTTGGTTCAATTTGAGTATGGTATATGTGTATATGTTATTTTACCCTGATCATACCTCTTCTGGTTTTCAGATCATTCCACCCTTGGGAAGACTTCCTGATTGTGCTACATTTTATCAACATGTTAACACCTGGCTTTGTGCATATTCTCTAGGTGCATCAGAGATTCTATAGTTCATCCTTTGAAGAGCAAATGTGGAAACTGTGTTGCAGATGTCTTTAAAAATAACAAAAGTGTACTATCTGCTTCTTATTTATTCATCTTTCTTGGTGTTCCTGTAGAAATACACAGTGAATGTAAAGCATTTATTGAAATTTGTGTCCCCACAGACTTTCTGACATGGGTTTTCCAATGTCATTTATCTTTTGGCTATGAGCCCACCATGTACAGCTGTGGATTTACTAGAGAATTAGAGGCTTGGATGTCATCTTCTCCTGACATGTGACAGCCAATGTAGGGAGGTGCGTATGATCCCAGACATGGGAAATGAAGATAGCTTCTAAACACCTTTCCTGGGCTGGGCTGCATCGGCTCCTGATGAGGTTATTCATATATAAAGTAATCTGGCAGGAGACTTCTCATGGGGATGTTTCCTTCACTGATGGGAATATACATTCTTTATTGTCTTCCAGAATGATGGATACTTTAAAAACTATATATGTGTATACACATACACACATATATATACACACACTCTAATCAGGTTTAATGGACACACAAAAATAGAAATTGTTTTGAAATCCTAATGAAGATATTGGTACTTGAAAATGGTTTTTGTTTAGTTTAACTCAGACTTTATTTCTGTTATGACTAGAAAACAGGTCTTCAGTACATGAACTTGGTTTTATCACTCTGAATTCTCTTCATTTTGGACTTCAAATCTCTTGTCTAAAATTCAATATTGCCTGCCCCACCTGGTTCGGTACAGAGGATTCCACAAGTGGCGGTGGTAGGGGGAGCATTCTCAGTGTTTTACTAGATACTGTGGTTTTCTGAAGCTGCTCAGAGTGCTTTTCTGGCAGGTAAATGAACAGAAGGCAAATGAGGTGATTGCTGGTGTGTGAAGGAAGTCATATGTGTCAGCATTGCTGTTTAGATGTGGTCTAGCTGCATTTGTAGAACACTATGCCTCATATTACACTCAGGAATATTAACCAGTTATTTAAAAGAAAAAAATACTATTTCTTTTTCTTTTTGGAGCAGGTAGATGCATGCAAGTCCTTGCCAGCAGTGATTTACAGTCAGAAGCCTATACTTGTTCACTGAGAGCTGACTTGGACAAGTACTTGGAGAAGGGATCTGTTGAAGGTTACTAAAGAGATGCTCCACAACCTGCTTGGGAAATGTGATTAAGTAGATGGAGGCTTGTAGAGTACTCAGGGGAAGTATCTTACTGTGGATGCCCACTTGGGCCAGGAGGAGGTCAGTGTGAGCAGCCTGTGACTTGGCAGAGCAGGTGGAAGGCTAGGCTGGGCTAGGTGGAACATTTGGCTGCAAGTGCCTCCTTTCCTATAATCTGTTTCCCCTCATCTTTCAGCTGCAGTCAGTAAACACTGTAGAAATGCAGCTCAGGCATGCCAAGCTATCCCTTCCATGCTTGCTGCACGTTTCTTTGCTCTTTTTCCTTTGTACTCATTATAATCTTGCCGTTTCTTCTCTGTGCCTGGCCTTGACAGAAGGCCTGTACCCCAGATTTGAGTCCTCAGGTTCCATTTCTTTCTCTGCTGAGTTTCCATAGCCCTTCCATGCCTCAGTTACTGTGTGCATGGAGCAACTGGGTTGCAGCAGCTGAAGGATGATTTCCAGCTAAGACTCTTTGCAGCAGTCCTTCTGGAAAGGCAAGCAAAAGGGGTTTCCAGAGTGTTTGACACAAGTGATACTTGGTAATAGCAGTATGGGAAGTGAGTGTGGGTGTGGGGCGTAACAACAGAGGAGGTTTGCTGAATTTTTGCCATTGTTTCCTTTATTCTGATGCTTCCTACTGTGCTGTCTGATATTGTTTCAATGTCATGGGCTGAATGATTAACACTGATAGCTGGCTAAAAGCTGCCCGAAGGTAAACTTCATGCTCATTATTTTACAAAATGTGCCAGTTAGGATATATGTTCTCAATCTAATGCTGGGCTGGGCTGAGATGGGTACACTTGTGCCCTTGGAAGCAGCTGGAAGGTGTGAGGGCTGTGGTGAGGTGCCTGGCCACCTCAGTCCCTGCCACCAGCTGCCCGGTCCAAGCTGAGTCTCAGTAGCCAGCTCCTGTCTCTCAGCTGGTTTCAGGTATGGTCCTCTCCCCTCAACCCTGACACCCACTGCAAGGGCTGAGACTGTGGTCTTCCCCTCCAGCTCCTTCACAGAATCAATTAGGTTGGAAAGACTCCTGGGAGTATCGAGTCCAACCTGTGACCAAATGCCACCATGTCAACTAGACCATGGCACTGAGTGTCACATCCAGTCTTTCCTTGAACACCTCCAGGGACGGCGATTCCAACACCTCCCTGGGCAGCCAATTCCAACATCTAATCTCCTTTTCTATGAAAAATTTCTCCCTCACGTCCGACCTAAACCTCCCCTGTCATAGTTTTAGACTATGTCCTCTTGTCCTGTTGCTGGTTTCCTGGGAGAAGAGGCCAACCCCCACCTGGCTGCAACCTCCCTTCAGGTGGTTGTAGAGAGCCGAAAGGTCACCCCTGAGCCTCCTCTTCTCCAGGCTGAACAACCCCAGCTCTCTCAGCCGCCGCTCACAGGACATGCGCTCCACACCTTCGCTCTTCCTTCCCGGCCGGCCGCTTCCCGCTCGCTCTCCGGGCGAGGGGCGGCTCTGCCGGCGCAGCTGGCAGGAAGGCCCGGCGCGGGCAGGGAGGGAAGGGGAAGAGGCGGGGCCTGGAGCCCAGCAGTGTCAATAATACAATAGGGCTCTTGTGCGGCCGCCGCCGCCGGAGGAGGAGCGGGCCGGGCTGCGGGCGCGCCGAGCAGCCGGCACGCAGGGCGGGAGCCGCCGCCGGCCACGGGCCCGGGCGGGCGGGCGGGGGCGATGCGCGCCGGCGCGGGACGGCACCAGCAGCACCCGCAGCGGGAGCCGCCGCCGCGGCGGGAGCGCCAGCCCTGACGGCCGCGGCCGCCCACGCCAGCGAGCAGGGCAGGAGGAGGCGGCGGCGCGCCGGGCCGGGCCGGCGGCGGGAGGTGAGCGCGGCCCGGGCTGCCCGCATGGAGGCGGGGCGGGGGGCGGGCGCCGGGGCCGCCGCGCCGGGCCTGTGCGGGGGAGGCGCCGGGCCTGCGGCGGCGGCGTTTGGCGCCAAGGCCGGGCAGGAGGGAGGAGGAGGAAGCGGCGGCGAGCGCGGGGAGGCGGCGGGCGCTGCGGGTACGTGGGGCGCCGGCGGAGAACGCGCGGAGCCGCGCCGGGGGCGGCGGGCGGGGAGCGCGGCGGGCAGCCCGTCCGGCGTGGGCGCTGCGGCCCCGGCCGCGTCCGGAGGGAAAAGTTGCGGCGGCTCCGGAGCCGTGCGGGCGCTGCGCCCGCGGGGGGCGGCAGGGGCTGGGCGGCCCCCGGCCAAGCGCCCTTTTGTTCGCCGCAGCCCGGAGAGGCGGCGACCCGGCGGTGCCCGAGCCGGCGGGGCCCTGCGGAGCGCGGCTGGGCGTGGCTGGCGGGCGGGCAGACAGACAGACAGCCGGGCGCTTGTCCGCCGCCGAGCACCGCTCCGCCGGTATGTCGAGGAACTTGCTAGAACTGAGTTTGACAATGAAGCGCTAGCGCAGCCCTCCCGCCTGCCCGGCCGCGCCGCTAAGGTAAGTTTTTTGCTGAGCGGTGGGGCGGATGGCGCCCGGTGCCCCCTGTGCCTGTAGGGAGAGGAGCGGGAAGGTCCCGACTTCAGTTCTCCAAATCAAACCTTCCTCCCTCGCATGGTGTTTGCTTTAATGCTGTTCGTCTTTCTGCAAAGGCATGGCTTCGTTCTACGGAGGTACCGCGACCGGGAATGTAGCAAAAGTAACACTTGCAGATAATAATGGGATGATTAATGGGAGAATTTGGAACAAAGTACCCTAAAATACATGTTAATAGGCAAATAGACGCCACTTTTTCCCTTCTTTTAACTAGTGCTATTTTATAAAAAGCATTTGTAGTTATTTGAGGAGTTCAGCTATTGTTTGCAAATTGTTATAATGAGTGGTTATGTATTTTTATTAAAATATCACTAAATTTGCACTGCATTTAAAAGCCCTATGTTTTTTTTCATGTTCGGGAGAAAAGGGATGCTGAAGACAACATCTAGTTGTGATTAGAAAACCTTCAATTACTATACATTAGATACTTGAAAACTGTTGTGCCTCTCTGTTAATGTAGAAGAGCTTTTGCACTAAAACTGCAAGAGTAAGAGAAATGTATTTTGTCCTGGTGCTTGCAAGATGTTTAATCAGCAGCCGACTTTTTACATCAGGTTGGTGCTGCTTGTGGGCTGTTCTGTAGAGCATCTCGAGCACACCTGCTCATCTGTACACAGCAAGACTGCATCTTAGTGATGGTTAGAGGCTTAGCTTGAGAATGCAAGAGCTAGATGGGCTTAGGCCGGAAAGGGCAGCCTGGATGAAGGCATGTTTGCATAACTTTCGAGCTTGCCACAGTTTGTTAAGGAGACATCAGAAAAGCCTTTGCCTGCACTTACCAAAGGGAGAAAATGCAATTTGAAGTTGCTTTAGTTAAGAACGTACCTTTTCAAAGTAAAAGCAAGTTAGTACTTTTAGGATATAAAGTTTGTGTTGGGTTGTTGTTTTTTTTTTACCTGAACTTCTGACCTCTTTTCAGACTAGATATGACATGCCCTGTTTTTATTGTAGAGAGGAGGAGAGAAAAGCTTTCTTTACAAAACTTGGGCTTTAGATGCAGTAAAAGTAATCAAAATAGCAGAACTGTTTCTATTACCTGTCTTTCGTTTGATGTTTCCTCTTTCTAGGTTCCTTTTACAGAGCAGGCCTCCCTCCCCCAGCGGAAAAAACTCCTCTGAGTAGTGTTTGACTGTAGGTCTTTTTATTTGTTTGTTTTATTTGCCTTATGTACGTGTAGTGGATACCCACAAAGGTTTGCTAGAGAACTGATGTAAGAACATATGCAGTGGCATTTATTGGCAAGGATGTGTGTTCATTTGGGATCTCATTAAAACCATGAAAATCCGCTGTGAATGTAAGAGCCTGGGATGGATAGATAGATCTCAGTGTCGTGTTAGAATAACCCAGCTGTTTTCTTCTCTGCGGTTCTGTGGACTTCCTCTCAGCAACAGAAAATCGGGAAGTTTGTGTTTGGGATTTATTGGGATACCTGGGATTGTTGCGGGCTTTTTGTTTTGATTTTTAAAATACACATAATTTTCATAGACCTGGGTGATTCGCTTATGGAGAAGAATTTGTATGAAGGCTTCTTAGCTACAGTTGAGTAGTATTTTTACCTGTATAGCTCTGTATATGCTCACATGGGCAGAGACACATGGCCATGGTCACTGTAGTAGCTACTGAATGCTGTAGAGCATTTTCCCCAAGAGCTTGCTGCAGCTGGCCTGGGGGATGTCTTGACTGGTGACCTTAACTCTTGGCTAGTGTGGTGTCCAAGGCCATGGTGAAAATGGCTGGGTAATGTTAGACCCGATGGGGAGAAGTGAAGTTAAACCTTGTGCAAGCTGTCTTGAGTTTGAAACACTCCTACAGTGTTCCCTGTGGTCTGTTTAGGTAGCTTATTTCAATATTTGAAGTTAATTTCTGACCATCATGCCCCAGTGTGTGAGGAGCAGGGCATGGTGTCTGGATATTTTTGGTTAGCTTGGCAAGACATGGGATGTTTCTGGAGCAAGAATGTGCACCCATTTCTGTAGTGCATCTTTTATCACCGGATGGAAATGTCATGTAAATGTCTGTTTCTCTGGTTTGTCTTTCTCCTTAAGTCCTAGAAGTCTCCTTTAGAAGGTGATATGTGGTTTGGGAGGCTATTACTTGAATGGGTTTGATGGTGCAGTGTTATGCCCACTCTTCAGAAAATACCGGGCAATTCGATAGCAAAGAATGTTGTATTCAACTGAAATTTAAAAGTTAATGATACCTATACTTAACAGAATATTGTCTCAATGCATTTTATCACCAAAAATTTACTGTTTTGTCTAGATCAGTGGTAGTGTTGTGTTTTGGTTGGTGACTTCTTTTGTTATGGACAGAAACGGACTGAGCCAAAACTTGCTATTTACACATGCTGCTGAATCTCTCCACTCCTACAATTTCTGTGGGACCTATAGCAAAGGCAGCCCGGGGACTTTTGATTCTATGGAGAGGGGAAACTCTGAAATTGTGTGATGTTTCTCTTTTCTGAAGATTTGAAGTGCCTGTGACGCTTGAGTCTTCATGTAAATGGAGACATAAATACAATTTTTACATACTTTACTTAAAATGGAAACTAACAAGTTAATAATAGCTCTTATTGGGGGTATTTATGTAATGAAAGCCAACAGATGCTATTTGCATCTTGAAGAGCTGATGTACAAAATGTTATGTCAAGGCCCTGGCAGGTTTTGTGCTGGCGGAGGCTGGGTCAGGTGGGAGTGGGAGATGCTGGAGATCTGTAGGGCTTGATGGCACCTCTGAAAAGTGAGACAACTATATGAAATTTTGCATTTTATCGCATAGTTTATTTTAATCTAATGCTGCTAATAAAAAGTGAGAATTGATTTCTTTTATATTCATGTTAAATGATCAATTACACCTGTCACTTTCCAATTACTTTTCTTTATACTATTTTCTAGTTGCAACTGCACATCAGACGTTCAGAACCCCTAAAAAGTGTATCTCTCGATACCATTTTTATTGATACTTCAATTTATTTTGGCTACAAGAAGGTATCTGGCAAATAAGTTTCAGAAGTATAATGTGACAATCCGGGTGTTGCCTTCTGTGGAAAGATGCCCATGTAATTACCAAGCACCTCCCTGTTTCCCTGGGCTGTTCACTCTTGCATATTCATTTGCTTCCAAGTTACCCTTTTCTAGAAGACATCTGAACTTTTCCAACATTTAATATCTTATTTCAGTGTGTAGGAGACCAAGAATTTGGGGATTAGAGCAGTCTGGGATGTGTGATCTTGGACCTAATGAAAGCTTCTGCATTTGTAGATCTGTAATGCAGGCTTTACTCGGATTTAAAGGAATGGAAGAGACCCTGAGCTGTGAGCATGACTGCGGAGGCTCCACTGGCACTTGCTTAGTCGCCCTCTTCAGAGGAGCAGGAGAAGGTGGGAGGATAAGCTCGTGACTGCTGATGCTATTTGTTATAACTTTCTCCTGGATTAAATACTGGGATGTTTGCCTTAGCTTGTTAAACTTTGTTTGAAAACTTTGGAGTGCTTTTCTTCTTCAAAGCACACCTGTTACAGCATTAAAGAGCTGCGTTTCTTGATTATTGAATTGAATGGTGAACATAACATATCGTGTCGTTAGTGCCTCTTTGTGTTTTAATTAGAGCTCTAGAAGATGTTAAAAAACAGGTTTATACACATGCCTGACTGGTTGCTAAACTGAATATGCCTGTCACACAGTCTTGAGGGAATTATGTATTATTTTGCTAATCTACTGTTCAGGGCTTCCCTCAGCCCCGCTTTCTTTCCTCTTTCATTTTTTCCCCTCCCTTCTCTAAAAAGCTCTTGCTTGAATGTTTTCTGAAAAAACATCTGCTTAAAGCTCCTGACTGTTGATAGCCATTGTTAGTGAAAGGCTCAGGCTCTTGCTCATGTCCTAGAGAGCAGTTTCATGCCTGCACGAGTGGTTTGGTGCACAGCAAATCCAACAGCTTCTGAGGGTTAGCGCAGTGCAGTGGGTGAGCAGAGGCTGGGATGCCTGAGATCCTCCAAAGGGAGGGGTGGTACTCCACACACCAGGCATTGCAAAGTGAAACAAATTACTAGGAACATTTATTGGAAGTAGTTAATTCTGTGTTGCTGTGTTATGAAGCATTTTCCAAGCTGTGTTCTAAATTTTCAGGCGGTTCTTGTTTTGGAATATGCTGTTCGGTTGATGACAGAGTAGTGAGAGGAAAACTGCATAGGAGAAGTTCTGCCTGCACGCTGTTCTTTAATTGTGCGGTATAGTTTATCACGTAATACTGAATGACTGAAGTTCTTCAAATATGTAGATAAATAAAGGATTTACTGCAAGTGTTAGACAAAAGTTACGGTAACATGGCTGTTCGCAAGCACTTGAAAACCAAAACTAAACTATGAGCTTTCATTCACACCACTTAAAAAATATAGTATTGGTTTAACAGACCAGACAGTTTTTAAATAATGCTTCCTCTATAGACCATGGTGGTATTGAGAAGATTATTACTTTTAGTGTGCAAATATTTAAATCTTCCCCTACATACCAAGTACAGCAGAATAAAATGGTAGTATTTTCTATCTGCTGACATGCAGAAAACCTGACGTCTTGAACCTCTGGATACGAAAGTGTATAGGAGAAATGTGTATCCTGTCAAGGGAGGAAACAAATGTCCCTAGTGGGATTCCTTGTGTTGTTTAATTCTCTTTATTTGTTCTGCTTTTAACAGCTTGTATTTATTTAATATTCTCTGTGTTAATTTGCAGGCTTTGATATCAAAGTGGCTGTAGAGGACGCATCATAGGAAATAGTGCCCATGTCCTACCCAGGTTTTGGCTTTAATGAAAAAAACAAACCAACCAGTCAAAGACCTTGTGGATCTGAAATACTCATGTGAGCTCATTATAGACACACAAGAAGATGTTAGGCTCAGCAATTATCTGATGAGGAGGAGCCTCAGCAGAGAGGTAGAAGTAATACCTCTCCCAGTTTTATTAATAGTTGCATAGGAGTAATAAACTGGTGCTCCTCTTCCTGCTTTCATACAAATAGACTCTTTTCCCTGCAGGAAAATAGTGACTGAAATAGTGATAACGGGTGATTACTCTGCAGTGCAATGTAAACTTGTTAGATGTTGTTTGACAGGAGGGAGAAAAAAAATGCTCATTTCAAGCAGAAATATAATAGCTTTTTATGTTAGTTTTTCATTTGGTTTTTCTGGTTTTTTTTGTCAAGAACTGCTGACTGGTGTTCTGAAAAGGGAAGGGGTACTAGTTGTCAGTGTTGCTGCTACACTTTGACATCGTTAACCTTGTTTGGGGGAGTTCTATCAACTCTTCAGCTTGAGCCTAATACAAAAGCAGTTGTGTTCTTGTACAAAAATCAAATTGCCTGTCATTTAAGCAACTGAAAGGGAGATACTTAAACCTGATAATGAAGTTGCAGTCTTCCTTATGTTAACAACATAATCATTTCCATTGTAGCATGAAATGAGCAATCTTAAGAAGTAAGTGAAGCATTTTGCTTGACAAATTTGAACTTGCAGCTCTGCAACAGAGTGTGCTGAGTAAGGGAGGAACCAAAAAGTTGATCTTAATATAAGGCACGTGTTTATGAACAACAATATCGTAGTGGCTGTTGGCATACTTAGGAAGTAAAATTCACTTCTGCTTATGGTGCTATGATTCTTTTATGGAAATTATATTTTCAAAATAGTGCCTGTATTACAGATACTAATTTTCTTCACTTTGGTTAGTGCTTGTTCACTTTTTTGGGCCAAAAAGAAGATGAAAAAGCTGTGGGATGAAATAATTCCATATTTTTATATAAATAGAAATGATGCAAAATGATTTTGTGTGCTGTTTGCAACTAGTGTCCATGAATTCAGGTGGTTTCATTTTGGTTCTTGTGGTTTTGTACTTTTTAATGTATCGTACTATATTTTCCAGCGATGTCTTATGAATATATGAAGTTTTTCTTTATTCAGGTATTTTTCAGATGCTTAAGTTTGTTGAAGTTAGTAATAAACATATTTTTGGTCCCAACACTTATTTATACAGCTAATGTGCAAAGAGTTTACTTAAAATGGCAACTGAATGAAATTTTGCTAGTGACTGGCAGATTACATTCATGTGTGTTTCTGCAGTAGTGATGGAGATCTGATTTGCTTTATTTGGTTGTATGCACCTATGCAGAGACAGAATATCTGTGGTACAATACTGTAGAAAGTGAGACTCTGCCTTGGGCTCCATGAAAGAAGAGGTTAAAAATTACTTTGTTTTGGTATGCAGTATTCTTAGTAGTCTTTCCTCTGTTGCTTAAAACTGAATACATATGGATCTGATGCATGATGTTTTCGTTTTTCTTCCTCTATAAATGCCATAAATCTTCAGAAGGTGGGATATAAGTTATTAGAAAGCTTACTCTCCTGCCAATCAGCTCAGTATCAGTAAGAGCCCCGTGACTCCCATTACATGAATTAATCTGGCTTAAGTGCTGTCTTAGATCCTTTGTTTGGCATCTTCTGTGTACTTGTTCTAGATTTTCAGAAGCCTCTATACATAACAGCAAGCAGGAATGTGCATTAATTTAGGTTACTGAAATCTAGTGGCTTTTGCAGGTGCCGTGTCATTCTCTTTTTAAGATTATCGAAATACTTCTTTTCTGTGTGTTCACTTCTGTGTGTTTGACTTCCACATTTGAAACAGTCCATTTTTGAAATATTAATGGGTTAAAAGTTGGAAAAAAAAGTCTGAAGAAACTTACAAAAGGAAAAAAAGTAAAGCCTGAATTGCAGATGAGAACTTGAACATGATTTGTAGTTCCTACTTATCTCTCTCAGCCATCCATGTCTTTGATGCCTTTGTAGTCTCCCTTTGGCTGTCCCCTCTTCTTTTTGACTTAACTTTCCAATTTCTTCCTTGTTATTGGAGAAAACGGTGAGTGTCTTACAGTTTTCTTGGGATCCTATAAATCGTCTAGGTCAAATTAAATTTGTCTCCTGTACCAGACTCCAGACAGTATGGACTTCCAGATTATTTGCAGTTGACCTGAAAGTATTTTGGCAGACTTCTTGGTTTGTTTTTTTTTTTTTTGGTTTTTTTGGTTTTTTTGTGTGAGTTTGCTCAGTCTGATAAAGGGGGCCTTTTCCTTCATCAATGTCTTTACGTGAGGTTTTATTTTCGTGGCTGGTACATTTGTGGGGGTTTACATATGTGTGTATACAAAAGCATCATACACTGAAAATTCAAGTTGTATTTTTAAAAATTCATTAAAAGAAGCATTTGTGATGTAAAACTTTTTTTCTGGTGAGTGCTGATATTGATTTGTTGTGTATTTAGCTAGCGTTTAACAAAAAAACCTTCTGTGTTATGCCTGTACATAGGCAAATTGTGCTTAGTTAAGGAGGTAAAATCTGTATGTTTGACTTAAACACACATGAACAATCTACTTTTGTACAGATAATAAGAGTGTTTCAAAACAAACTTGCTTTTACATATGGAGCAACTGCTGGAAATAGTGAGACAGTGGTAAAGCATTGGTTTAGTGGAGTAACTTTTGAAACATTTAAATACATCCTGGTTACTTGTATCAAATCCTTTTTTAACCATTTGCTATCCTATGCTAATTTTTTTTTTGTCGAAATGCTTTTTTTTTCTTTCCTCCTTTTAATAATTTTAGGGAATCTATATTAAGCTCATTCGATCAACATAAGTCAGCTTTGGTAACAGTTTGAAGGTTTTGCTCTGGTGTAACTCTTATAATTATCCAATTAGTCATGTACATCTATTTCTGAAGAAACGGCATTAGTGCCAGCCTTTGCACAAGGACTGTACAAGTTGAGCCATCTTCACTTCTGTACCAGATTCCTTTGGCTATAACAAAGTGTCTTTAGAGCTATCTTTTAGAGGTTTTAATGTCACATTAAGGTGCTTTATGGCACCTCTGCCTGTTTGTGGTCTCTTAGAGGCTCGTAGGGATTTAATCAGTCAAAATTGTGGGTTTAACTGCATGGTGGAAGTTCTCAAAGGAGAAAAAGCTCAGCTCCTTTGTTTACTTCTGATTTTGAACTTTCCAGGTCTGACAGGATTATAGACATTTTTGTGCTTCAGGTAAGCAGAAGTAATGTGAAACTCTAAGGGAGCAAACCTATGAAGGCAAGTTTCTCTTTTATTTACTTTTTCTTAATGCCAGTGTGTTGTGAAGGGCAGTGTTACCTGCTGTCCTCCTTGGAACTGCTGGAAGCCCATCCATAATTATGTGGGTGGGAGACTCTCGGAAGTCTAGTTTTATCCCTTGTTAAACAATATCAGAAGTTTTGCCTCCATAAAAGCAATATAAAAGCTTTATATAGTGGAAGTCTTATGTTAATAAACTACAAGAAATCAGAAAAGTCGGAATATTTTAGACGATTCTATTTAAGGTTTTTCCTTTTGACAGTAAGTTTTTCTCACGGTGGGTGCTTTAAAAAGAAATAATTCTCTTGCCTTACAACTTGGTCTTGCAACCCCCCCACCCTTCTCCAATATATTTGAGTCAGGAGATTTTTTGAGAAGAAATAAACTCAGTTTTGTTGTTTAGGAATTCCGCTCACAAATTCATTTGCTAATTTCTGGCTTTGTTTTGGCACTGGCTTTAATTCCCATCGACTCCACCAAGACCAGAGTTTCCCTGCTTGTTTCTCAGAGCTTGTCATATGTTTTGTCTAACTGAGTGGGAATGACTTTGGGAAAGGATTAGCTAGTTGACACAGGTTTCTCCTTCATAACGGTGAAAAAAAAACCCACAACCCTTCCCCGCCATTTAAGATCATCTCCAAGGAAGAAGTCATTTTGGTTGCTGCTATGGGATTTGCAGCCCCAGAAGTTGAAGTTGATCAAGTCGTGTTTACTGTGTTCTCATGTCTGCTACTTCATTAATTGTCATTTGATTGTGCTCCAAGCCTCCTGTTTTGCGGTCTGAGTGCAAATCTTGGATGCTTTATTTATGCAATTTCTTTGCAGGGGAAGGTGACAGTTTGAGTGCTGGTGTTATGTCTGACCAAGAAAAAACTGAGAGGCTTTCGTTATGAAAAAACACAAACGCCAATGTTCCAAGTTTGATAAAGGATGTCAAAAGTACTTTAAATCACTGTGTGATCGAGGGAAGTTAACATTGTTACATTTTTCTTGCCCCCCTTTTTTTTTCCACTGCAAACCGTCATTCAGTTAAATACTGACTAAATATTTTTATGTGAGGTGCGCTGTTTATGAGGGTTATTTTTCTGTGGCCACTGAGGCCCCCTTAAGGGCCAGGAATATTCAGTATCTCCACGCTAGTTTACTCAAATTCTGCATAGCCAGAGCAGTTAGTGAAACTTGAAAATGCATACTCTATAGCCTGTCTGAATCCCTGTGTTGTACACTTGTGAGTGTCACAACTTAATGTATCCAGAAAAGGAGACAAAAATCTTTTCTTGACTATGATCATCCGGCTGTGAGATAACTTTCCTCCTGTAATCCAGACATAAATTCTTCTTAATCTTTTTGTATGCAGTTTCCTTTTTTCTGTATTTGTGTTGACCACGATGGGAGCAGAGGCTCAGCAGGCTCACTTGTTTTGTAAAAATGGGTGGTGCTTTGAGGCATGAGCTCCTCCTGACACTATTCAGCAACTCGTGGTCCCCCTGCAAGTAAATGGTTGAAGCTAAATATCAGAACATAGATAGGAAGTGCTTGCACAGACTGGTCTTGCAGTGAAGTGATGGGAGTGACGACTGTAGGTGCTTGAATGCTGTAGGTAGGCAGTGGCAGAGTTGTGTGATGGAAAGGGTTTGAGGAAAAGGGAGAAAGCGCTGGGACAAACTCTCAGTGGACAGGAGAGGAGGGCTGGGAAGATAGGATGAAAACAAACACAGCCTTTGCAGGTGTGGAAACTGCTGACACCTTATGTGATGCTCAATTTGATGCCTGAAGAATGTATGTGAGGGGTAAGAAAGGTCCAAGCATATATCTGATTCCTGAAGGTATCCATTTACAGGACTGCAAATCAGCAGTAGAATCTGTGAGAGGAGGGGTTTCTGTCATCATTCCCTCTTTGGTGTGTGAGCTGCCTGTCCTGAACATGCTGGGCACTCTGAATCCCACTGGAAGGACCTTTCCATTTGCTGCATGGGGAGTTAAAGCCTTGTGGGATTTGCTGTTTCTTGTGCCAGAGCTCTAACTTGAAGACATTGAAGTGCACAGTTTGGTATTACTTTGGTCCAAAGTTTAAATATATTTTATATTGTCATTGTGTGGAGGATCCACACGCTGCTTTTAGCATTTGTAACTCCCTTGTGTATGTGGTGGGGTCATGGGACTTGCTGTGGAGAATAAGAAAGTGGCATAGCTGTGCCATCAGAAACATAACATCTGTTATCTTACCATACTTTATAAGTTCTCATGCTTGAATAGTTGGTTTTTTTTTATTTTAAGGTCTCCACTAAAGGTCCATAACTGTCTACAAATATAGTTGCATTAAATAATGGAATTTGGCTATGGAAAATTATGCTTCTAAGTCATCTAGATTATTGCTTCTGCAATGTTTGCTTGAATCTCCCTTCAGAAAATAGTATGAAACAGTACTGCCATCACTCAGTTACAGGAAATGCACACAAGCACATCTGTTCAGTACAGAAGGTACAGGTTGAATGATGTGGGTTGATACTTAAAATCCAACTGGCCAGCATGTGGCTGTGGCTAACAGCAGGACATATAATGTTCTCCTTCCTCAAGAACTGCATCTACTTGTTTTGCTCCAGATCCTCATAAATAGCTTGTTTTTGCTCCTCTGTGGCTCACAGACCTGTTTTCAAGTCCCTGGTAGTAGGTAGTGCCAAAATATGTTTGTTGTTTCTGCCTGTACCCCATTCCAGGCTTTGTGGATCAGGAAGCCTCCTGCCAGTTCCCGATATTTTTATCTCAATTTAGGTCTTATACTGCAGCCTTCTGCCACGTGCATTTGTTGTCTCTTTCTGCTACATTCCTCTGCATTGAAGTGCATCCTGCTGCAGGGAATATCTGCTCTTCAGGGAGGGATGCATCCTGCACCAGGTTGAAGTAACATGTCTCCTTAACATTTTGTCCTGAGAAAGAGGAGCAGGGATTTGAGCTGCTGTGCACTGTCCTTGCATGCAGCTGTACACCATAGCATCTGTCAGGCTGTGTATATCCCTCAGTCTCTGATGTAGGGAAGAGAGACAGAACGGTGGAATAGCTACCTGGGATTGCTTTGCTCTCACCAGTATGCAGCAATGTGCATGAGTTCTGTGGAGTAGCTGATGCACAGTACTTACAGCTGCACAGCAACGTGTCTGCATGGTGAGGCACAGTCCTCAGCACAGACAGCCCCAACAAACCACTTTGTGCAGTGCTCTTTATACTCAAGTCCCACTTATTGTTGCCTTGCCCTCTGGCTGGGTTCAGAAAAGCTGAGCTCTGTGGAGCATGTTGTGTTGGCAGTGCAGCAACCAGGACTCTTGTCCAATCTTTGTTTAAACGTCAAGAGCTGCAGCCTCCAATCCTCCCCCTGGGGACATGGGTCAGCAGTTCTGACTCACAGGATGTTTCCTTAATGCTAAGCCTAAACTTTTTGGGTTTTTTCTTAAATTTATCCCATTATATTTAATCTCTTACAGACCAATGCATTTGTTTAACTAATTCTAATATCCTACCTGTATATGAAGAATGTAAACAGCTTCGCACCTTAAATTAGGTGTTTGTAAGTTAAATCCTGTGTTTATGTTGGTCTTAGTAGCTTTTCCCTTAAGGGCAGTTTTTCAGCCTGACTCAGTTTTTTGCATGTATATGTTAATTATGTGGTTTAACAATTATTTTCAAGTAATCAATAAGAAGTTTTGAGTATTTTGTAGAATGGTTGGCACCACACACAAGTTAAATAATTGCTGTGTTGGGTCACCATCTGAGTGCCTGGGGCCCAGGACTTCAGAGCATTTCATAAAACGTCTTGATGTTACTTGTTAGTTGCCTTATGAAACCTATCCTTCTAGACATCCTGCTGCATTGTTTGTCGGAAAGTGGGGTAAGCCGCTGTGGGAAATTGTTTTCCCAGCAAGTTTTAATTGGTTGCTGGGAATTACTAAATCACTGGCTGTTATTAAGAATAGGCTTGTTGCTGCATAAAGGTGTCGTGAAATATTATTATGAGAGTGGAAAGAAGTGAAGGTGCTAGAGAGTTGCAGGCTTCACTAAATGCTTTCAGTGTCTCTGATCTACCTTGAGGTGAGGTGGACTGTCTTTAGATTTTTTTCAATGGAGTTGTGAATTTATACTGAATTACTTTGTTGGCTAAGCCAATGTGGAAGAGAGATAAGAATTGAGAAGATGCAGAGTACTCACTGTTGTTAGGACTGTTAGAAACTTGTGAAGAAGAATAAACAACAAATCAGTTTATTACAAGCAAAAACCCAACACTGTTTGCTACAAAGACTTTGGAGGGATTTTACAAGACTTTTCTTAAAGCTTACTGGCTTATTCTTTTCCACTTCTAATCCCTGTAGGATAAATATTGCCTGGAAATAGCTCTTCAGTTAAATACGATGGATAGTGTTTTGGTATTTAGATACTTGTTCTATTATGATTTTTTCAGGACTATAAGGGAGAGAGTGCCATTACCTTCCTGCTTTATACTATATTTATAATCTCAAAACTTACTGACTTTATTTCCTATGCTGTCTTGGTAGTATTAAAATTTTGATCTGCCTTTTGTAAGAGGTCTGTGTGATGTTAGTGGTAGCCCATGGGGAGCTGTCTGTGTGTGCTAGATATCTGAAACAGTCTGTAAAAAGCCTGGAAATTATAAAATTATTTTCTGATACCTTTCCCACCTAAGCAGTGATATACCCCTGGGATTATTTATGGGGAAGGGGATGTGAAGCATCACAAGACCAGCTTCCTAATTCAGTTTTGAAAGTAATTTGTGAGGTAGGAATTGCACTGTAGATGATGCAAGTTATCAGGCAATCCATATTATCAGAATCAAGCTAAGGACGCATGAATTAGCTGAAATGCTCACAGGAATGTTTGTAGCTGCTGAGAAAACTGAGAGGATAATTGCTAATTAGTTTCAAACAAGATAGGTGAATTAATATTTGCTATTAATGATGTGGGTGAAGGAATGAGGACTCCATTCAATATCCAAATCAAGCTGGGTGGAGCTGCATGTCTATTGGAGAAGATGCTTTGAACTTAGTTACTTTGATAGATTGGAGAAGGAGTCTGGAAGGAGGGGTTGGATGGGGCTGGGCAGTGTGTGGAGGGGCAGCTCTGTGGCAGGAAGGTTTGGCTGCAGGCCTGCAGACTGGCAGCAATGGGCCCAGCAGCAATAACTACTCAAAGCCAGGACATGAGGCAGCAGTCACGCTGTTGCAAAAGCAAATGCACTGGAGTTTATATGTAGGATTATTATCTGCAATTCATGTGACAGTGAAGGATGTTTTTCTGTAACAAGAAAATGGCATTTTCTGTGTAGGGAAGGATTCAGCTGGGAGACTTTGTCCAGATTTGGACATCACAACCTCATACTGGTTCTGTGTGCCAGCCCTGGAAAGGGTGGTGGACAGCAGCAACTAGAAGAATGAGAAATGTAGAAAACATGTTCTATGAAGCAGAGGGTGAGAGAGCTGGGTTTTATTTAGTCTGGAGAAAAGACAAGGATGTTTCTGACAAGAGAGTTGAGTTAGTGTTCAAACATGAGATGAACTGTGTAAAGAAGACAGTGATGATTTCATCAGGGTCCAGTGCAGGGAGAGACCTGGTTAAAGCTTCAGCAGCATGGGGGAGGATGGGTACTTAACGTGCTGGGACGAACCTGCTGGCAGTAAAGGTCATGCAGTGTGGAAGGGACTCCCCTGGAGAGGCTGAGGAGCCTCTGTTATGCAGAGTCTGAATTCTTGGTCCTATCTAGCTGTCCTTTTTCAGGACCCTGCCAGATCTTTTTTCTACGACCATCTCTGTTTTTGCAAATGGCAGTGCAGTGTGTGGGACGGTTGATGGGGAAAGCATGAAGCACTGTTTTCAACCAGCACAATTCTTGTTTTGGTGGCTTGGCTGTTGGTAAGCACTGTGGTAAATTACAGAGAGTGATAGTATAACAGTAGTGATAACTGCAAAAATAGATCCATGTTCCAAGTGGCCTTCTGTTGTTAAAAGTTGTATTTTAAGAAATAAATCTTGCTGATGCTTTTTTCCCTGGTGACGCTTAGTTTCCAGGCAGTATTTATGAAAAGCTACTGTGCATTTCTAAGTTTTGTTTTCTGTGTCTGCACAGTCCTTTAGTTCCTATGTATTTTTTTCTGGTTTTTCGTGCCATGGTTTCTGTTGCTGACCCATTACTTTTTCAAATGCACCTGGAGAGAAGGAGTGTGGAGTCTGTTGGAACAGTGTGTGTGGAGGGGAGGGTGAGCATCTCCTGTGCATTCTTTATCCTGCTCCTGGACTTGCTGGGGATGTTGGCACTCTTCCATTTTTTTTTAAGTCTGTTGGGGAAGAACCCCCTGATTTATTTGAGGTGACTTAGTTTACTGTTTCTCAATCAATACATTAAGACTAGCTTTCAAAACAAGGAGGGGGAAAATAGTATTTTGTGGGGGCAACTGTATTTTTCATCCCATTTTGTGTATTTGTTCATGGTTGTGAAATAAGTGAGGTTGGGACTGAAGATTATGACTATACTGTAATAATTAGAGAAAGGAAAAAAATTAGTTGAACCTTCCAGTATTTTAGAGTTTGTCTTGGCATTTTACTGAGCAAATAAATGTGTTTTTAATGAAGAGTTCAAAAATATATTAGTTGTGCGGTTCAGTTGGGAGGCAAAATTTGTGGTTTTGTTCACACTTAGAAGTTGTAGGCTGTGTTGCATTTTAATGATGCCATTTGAGCTGCCACAACCAGGGCTTTGCTTGTGTTTCTATGGAAAACTTATATTAAATGGGTTCAATCGGGACATTAAATAATTACTCTGTAATGAAATATGTCATGAGAAAAATTCATTCAAAGTCATGTTTGGAAAACTTAGCCAGGCCTTTATTATTTACTTACTTTCTTCACTTGCTCTCCCTCTTCCAGTGCTTTTTGTGGGTGAGGCTCTTGGCATTTTTTAGCTGGAGGGTAGAGGCAGAATACCAGGCGGGCAGTACCAGGCAGAGCAGCAGTGAGCTGTTGAAGCCCCTCTAATCGCCCCCACTCCCTGTGTGTCAGGTGTTTCTGCTGTGCCTCAGCTGGGTCCCTCTGGATGGAGACTGGAGGCTCCCGTGCCAAGTTCACCATCTCCTGCATGGACCCTGTGGATTGCTTCGGGCCATGTGTGTGGTGGCAGAGTGTTTCTGCTTATCTCAAGTGGAAAACCCGACCCACATAGTGTGATTCATGTTTCAACAGCCTTGGCTCTGGTACTGCTTTCATCTACACATCTTCTTGTGTTGCTCAAAGTTAATTCCTTAATGTGGGGTATAGCCAAAGTGTGTCAGGAAAATGGGAAGAGGAACCTAGGAAGATTAAAACAAAACAAACCACCAAACCAACCGAGCACCTCTGCTGCCCTGCCACCCCCTTCAAAAACAAAACACCAAACACATGAACACAAAAAAACCCCAAGGGCAAAACTTTAAAACAAAGAAAATTAATAGAGCCAAAACTTCAAAATTTTGCACAGTCAACGTACAGGAGCTGTAATATATTATGTGTTTCTTTTCTCTCCCTGCCCCTCAGATTGTAAGGAAATGTTTTCCTTTGATGCCACAGCCTAAGTTGAGCAACAATAGTTGTAATAAGTAATGGGATCTGTGCCACTCCTCAGTGGATGGGTGGTTGTATCTTTCTCTTGTACTCCACATGGGTGGAGGAGCACAAATGTTAGACTATGGTGCTGACACTTTGGCCAGCAAATGTTTTAATTTTGTTAGAAAAACATTGTCATGTCACTTATTCAAAATTCTTTTTCTTCTGGCAGGTTATTTAGTTATCGGCTCCTTGGTTTTTACTTGCATTTTTGCACTCTAATACTTTCTTCCACAGCTCGTAGCTGTCCTGTTTTTGTTAACTTTTTGCTCCGAGGCATGGGGCATACTGCCTGCCAGGACAGCCCCTGGTCGGGCTGCTGACATCTCTGAGCAGTGCTGCAACTCATCTCTTGGGTGTGACGGCTTTACTGCCTTTGCCATGTGCATTACAATAGGGCACAAAACATACATGTGCATGATCCTGCAGGAGGGGAATGCAGGCAGTTGGTGGAAGGCAAAATTCCTTCTGTTCCCATATTTAATGTTGCCCAAGGCTTGGGACTACATTAAAAAGGGCGAGTAAGCAGAATCCCTGCCAGGGAAGCTAAGCTATTCGGGATTGTCAAGGAGAGGTCTGGAGGAATGTTGCAAGGAATTAAATCAGGAGCCACATGGAGCTTTCCCTCTATACTTACTTTGTTTGCCCTCCTGTGAATTTATAAGCATGTGTGGTTCATAGAAGACCCTCTTGAATGAAGAAAGCATCAGTGTATATGGGGAAATCAACCCTGTAAGCCAGCTGAATAAAGCGTGCATCTATCTGAATGTTTGTTGGGGTTTTTTAATTCCCAAAACAGGATAGAGAAAATACTAATTAAAATTTCATTTTGTTGATATTGATAAAGTTGGTTCCCATTCATGTTAAGAGGATGGCAAAATCAACTTGGAGGAAAGTATTATAAATTTGTTTTTAGTTGTAGTACTTACTGCATTTATATTGTGGTATGTGGACCTATAGCTGATACATTTCATTTTTCCCCATATTAAAGAGAATTGTGGAATTTAAGGCTTTATATTCCAGATATATAATTTTCTTGGGAAAGTTGCACTAAAAATATAATACACCCTTCACTTACTTGCCAAAAATTAAATTGTAGCTCAAACATGAAATGCCTGATGTCACTCCTACGACCTAAATAGCACTACTTTCATTTTTTTAGGATCTTGTGATGTCATCAGCTGAAGCGAAAACATCTACCTCATGACCTAGCATGTAAGTGAAGGAGGAACTGATACTTACAAATAAATAAATGTGTGTGTTGGTGTTTACAATGTGTAAATTGAATCTATATACCTTCAACTTTCAGATACCACCTTTTAAATGAAAGCTTTCTGAATTTTAAAGGAATATAAAGTCTTTTAAAGGGGAGGAAGTCATAAAAGAAGCTGTTAACAGTAACATTTCATCCTACAGAACTCCTTAATAATCTCAGTTAAAATCTATATTATGTATCCCATAATGCTTGAAATGCTGGTAGGCATAGATGGAATAATTTTATCTTAACCTCAATATTTACATGTGCTGCTTCTACTCCTTTTTATTCTGTGCTTCTTTTCTGGATATAAATTCTGATAGTTGTGATGAATGCATACTATACATGGTGATACCCTTCCTAAAATTAAATACTCTGGCTGTGCAGAAGATTTAGATTCTTGATCTACTCAAGATACTTCATAGTGAACTTTCTGCAGCTTTGTGACACTTCTAATTTATTCCCTTAAGTAAGCAAAAATATTTCAATCCTCTGCAGAGGCATTTTTAGTTTTTGGGTTCTTTGTTTTTTTCTTTTTTTTTTTTGTCTGCCCACTCTCTGCTTTTCCTTTTATGTGGCTTAGAGGATTAAAGTGCAGTCAATGCTTTGAGGGGCCGATGTCAGCGGTGAGCTGAGTGTTGCTAATTGGTGCCAACACCTGTCCCTCATTATGAAGCCTTGTTCAAGCTGTCCGGTGAACCGAGGTAACCGGTCTCCCTTGCATGTCTCTAATGTGATTATAAAGCCCTCTCCTCATGCAAGTTTTATTACTTATTCAACTTTTGGACTGATGTGGAAAGTGAAGCTAAGCTGAGCCATTTGGCTGGCTATCAAAGATCATAAGGAGTGGCAAAGAGAAGGGATTCACTCATCTCAATTTCAAGAATTTTAGTTCAAAGCTTGCTTCTGCTTTGACTGTTTAATTTAAAAAAATGGGAGGGGGGGGGAGAAGGGGAGTGTTTTTTAGGGTTTTTTTTCTAGTTTTCAGCATCAGATACTCTGAATTTAGAGACCAGATCTGCAGACTCCAGCTGAGCTGTGAACCTCTGAGTGCAGCTGCTATTGTGCATAACCCATTGATTTTCTGCAAATAGAGCTTTGGCCTTGACTACTCTTGCACCATCACTTTGTCTTCAAGGGGTCAGGGCTTAGCAATTCTTTTCTACACAAAACCAGCATCAGCTTCTCCTCCCACCTGATTCTGTACTGTTAGCAGGGCTACAATGCATTGTGCTTTGCCATTGCAGTTGGAAAATACAACCTCAGACAGATCTCACTAATGGAATTAATGGCTCAGATGAGATGAATCACTGTCATGTTTGTGCTTTACAGGCAAAAGTTTAAGCATGGTTACATTTTTCTAAGTAGTTTAAGTAGGTTTTTAAGCGTTTACCTTGCAGAATTCAAGCATGCAGCAATACAGTGCTGGCTGGAGGTTTTGGGTTATTTCCCTGTGAGGGAGGAGAGAGACTGAATAACTTCAGATGTGTATCTTGGAAGGGTTTGAGATAATAAACCTGTAAGAATCACATGAGAACACTGTTAGTTATCCAGATCTGAAAAACTGTATGAAAATTAAAGTGTAGTGGATTCTTAAACTTGAGACAGGGAATTGGAAGCCTAATTATTAAAGGGATTGAATCTCTGCAGGAATACAAGAGAACGTAAAAGAAAATCCTGAGTGTATAGTGCCCTAAGCTGCATGTCAGCTATATTTGTACAAGTGTTTATTTGATTTCTCCTTAAAAAAAAATTGAAAATCAAAAACTCAAGTACACTGGGAATGATCTAATATTTTACTTAATAATTTTGACCCAAATAGCTATCTAGTCTGAACAGCAATTAACAAACTCTTAACACTTAACAAACAGTATGTCAAGTGTCAGAATCTCTGCTGGTTGTGCTCATCATAATCAAAATATTGTCTGATGAACATATTCATTTCAATATTTATTCTGGCCCTATAGACACTCATCTGGTCTGTAGTCCACAGAGGTCAGGTTAAGAAGTGATATATTAAAAAACAGTGAAATCCATAGCACAGAGAGGAATTACAAGTTAGGAGTCTGTCTGGTTTCAGATTATTTCCCTTACTGAATTAGGCCAGTTGCTGTCTCTGATAATGGTCAGCAGTGGACACGTAGGGAAAGAAAGCATTATAAAGCTGACTCTGTTTCTTGTAAAATTTTGGTTTTGTGATTTCCAGCAGATTGACATGACATTGTGTTTAATAGCCCTTGTTCTCCATTTTGCCTAATTTTCTTCAGCCTGTTTGCTTTTCAACCTCTGCAGTATCCTGTAGCGTGGAGTAATTTTGTACAGAATGACTTTTTTTCTCTTTTCTTCACTTATTTTCCCTTGAAGTTTCTGCTGTAACTTTGTGTTTCTTGTCTTCTGGGCCGAGAGAAGCAGTGAGTAGTCTCTTCATCCTGTTTGCTGCTCTTTGCCACTTTAGACAGATCTCCCCTCTTCTGTATCCTTCTTTCACAGATAGCCTTAGTCTGTTTCATCTCTTACCCTAAAGCCATGGCACATTTTCCTTAGAGCTGTAGTTGGGGGATCATATTCTGCAACTTCTCCTTCAGTGGTGTTGAGGGGAGCTAAAAGACACTGCCTTGCTCTTAGCCTGAATGAGTGATTGACTAATGTTGCTCATCTATAAAGTTTTCTCTATGTGGCTGAGTGGGTGTAGCAAATGAAACCAGACAGGCTTGTGTCGGTGCTTGTTGCTGCTGCTCTTGGGCCTTGCCAGAAGGATGCCTCTCTTGCATCAATGTGCAGCTCTCTGTGCTGTTCTCCTCCTACAGTAGCTCACAACAGGTGATTTGGGAATGCCCAAGTATCCTCTTTTTAAAGACATTGAATTAATGTGTGTGTTTTCGTCTTCTTCAGACCTTCTAGAAGTGTCTCACAGGTGCTATGATGTGGCTGTGTATGTATTAACTGGAAACCATAGTTGGTGTTGGGATAGGCAACAACACTGCCTCACTGGCAGGGATGTCCGAGGGAGTGGCTGCGCATGCCTGATCTGCGATCTGCTCCCAGATCACAGCTTCTGTGTGAGCAGCCAGTCACTTGTGATGTTGCAGAGCTGGGGAGCTGGATGACCAAAGAGGAGTCTGGGGTGGCTTTATTTTGCCCCAGTCCAAGTGCAGGCTTGGTTGTGCCTTCTCTCCTTTGCAGAGCCCAGGGTAACTGGTATGGCTGCCCCATGTCCTGCAGCTAGGTGAGGTAAGAGCCTGCAGAGAAGGCAACTTCTTTTTAGGTCTGTGAGAACCTCCCTGAGCAGGTAGAGTTGCATATACAAAACATATCAAGTGCCGGTTTTGCATTGCATAATGGAGTCTTAAGAGTGATGCTGCTGTAAAGGTGGTTTTGTTTGTTTGGTTCAGTTTCATGGTTGTACTTTCAGGTGGAACCTCTTTTCTTTCGCTGTTTCTCAGCAGTGGTTTTAGTACTGCTCTTGACAGCATGAGATGCAATTGCAGCAGCTGCAGCATCTTGTAGCTCTTACCATATGAATAAGCAAGTGGTGAAACACTTCCCTACTTCCGTGGCTTGTAGGCATTTCCATTCTTCCCAGTACAGGAGTGCAGAGTGGAAAAGAGACCTGCTTTGAAGGCAGATTCTTGACCTCACACCTTGGCAGCTTTGGAAGGTCAGCTGTGATAGGTCTTTATCCTCAGGGGATGGAAAGGAGAGTGTTCTCCTCTACTTTCAGAGTCCACATCTTTAAGTCCCCATGTTCCTTGTGATCCACCCTGTGGGTTGGCACCTTTTCTCCTATGCCAGAAAAGTCACCTCCATTGGCTCAGCTTCAGTGCAGATTGAGGACATGCTTTCCACTAGGAACAGTAGAATGGTGATTGTCTAGTCTTACTCATTTAAATCTTGTTTATTTCCACAGGAAGGAAGAGGAAGGAAGAATTTAGAGGAATGTTAATGGTCAGTCCTGATCAGTGTGTCCCCTCATTAAAAAATATAAAATTACTTTGGCTTCAACTTTGCCATTTGATGAGAAGTTGAACCTCATGTGGTTTTCAGGATGCATCTCTTGACCTCTTTCCCAAACAAGATGTGACCTTTTGGAAACCTTGGGCAAATACAATCATCCTTTCCTCTTTTCAGGGTGGTATCAGTCCCAGGGGGCAAGTCTGTTATTTATTTAATCATTGCTGCACCTTGTGTTATGAGAGAGAAAAAAAAAAATTGCCTCTACTCTGTACATAAAAATAGACAAACATCAGTTGACTGCAGTATTTCTTTCATAATGTTTTTTTCCCCACCTCAGTTTGGTGATTTATAGAACCCTGGAATGGTATTTATTTTTATAAATTTATTTTAAATCTCTGACTAAAAGACCCCTCTATGTCCTTTGATGTATTGTATATTATTGATTGTAGTGCATAACTTTAATTTAGTTGACCAGACATTAAAATTAATTTTAATTCATTAGTTTTTAAGACAGATTTTTTTTGTCTCTCCAAAAGGTTTTTTTAAACTAAAAAATATTTTAAGAAATCTTTCAGTAAATGTTTTCTCATACTGTGGTATTTTGATATGGAGAACCAAATAGTAGTGCAATTGCATATATACATGTTGTGTGAAATGCTAGAAAATGTAGTAGGATGTTAGTATTCAACCAGACATTTAAAATATTCCAAATACCATTTAGAGTTCTGGCTGTGACAATACATTCCCTTTAATTGTTCCTCTCCAGTGATCCCCTCAGTGCACTCTTTTTACTTGAGGAAAACATTAGCATCCAGATTGTTTATTTCAACTTGTAAATGAAGAATGTTTCTTGCCAGATAAGAAATTATCAACTTAATGTTTCCTGTAGAACAATATTTGTGTTCTTACTTTCTTTGAGTAGCATATAAAGATGCATCTTGATGTTTTCTGCCTTTTACAATCCTTCAGGTTTTGTTGGTGATGCAAAATTTTGCAATGGTTAGCCTCTTCAAAGTGTTATAAGTAAGAAAAAAATTAGTCAAAACAGTTTAAATACTTAATGCGGGCTGCTGTTGTTGATTCTTTTATTTGAGATTTGGAAAGAACAAACCAGGAAAAGTGAAACCTACTTTAATATATTGATCAATGAGTACCAAAAAAATGCTGATTATTTTAAGTGTTTTGTAGGCTATGAGAACTTTTGCCTATGCTATTAATAGGGAAGTTGTTTTTCATGATCCCAAATAGCTCATACAGTTCTAGATCCTTCCTTCTTTGATAATATTACCTACCTGTGATCCTAGCTGCAATACTAGTTCCTTCACCTGTATTTTGTCATGAAAGCATGCATTAGTACAGCTGAAGAACAGAGAAAACAGATATGAGTAGACAGCTGCTGGCAGCATCAGGCAGATCAGGCAAAGTGAGACTTCATTTGAACTAATCTAATACTGGTTATTGCTTAATGTCAATTAAGTAGTGACACCCTGTGTTTTTTTGGTTTTTTTTTATCCCCATCTCTCCCCTCCCTTCAGTTTCATAACTGTGCAATAGCAGGACAATATTTAGTGACTTAGTGCATCACAGGGGTTTCTCTGATTTTTTTTTTTTTTTTTTTTTTTTTTTTTTCTTCTGTTTGTTTCCACATGTGCCCCAGCAGAAAGGGCAGTGAGTGGCAAGGTCGCAGAATATGCGGTTGGGAGACCTGGGTGCAGCTGCCTGCTGGTGCCGGAGGCTCCCCGCGTGATGTGTGGCTGCTCTGCACTGCAGCTCTGAAATGTCAGGGCTTTCAGTGCTTGCTTAATAGCAGCTTATCATGAGGGTAGATACGGTGAAGACTGAAAAACACTTAGCCAAGGTAACGTGAATCATACCAGCTCTTAAAATAGAAAGCCCAGCTAAGCTCTCAGAGATTTTTCTGCTCAGTCATATTGGTGAAGCGTTTGCTGCTCCTGTTTCTCGCCTGTGTTTGGCATGCCTGTGACTGCAGTCTCCTTGCAGATACAGGGCACGGGGCTGTCTTTGGGTGTTGAACCCTCTGGGCAGCCAGCCTCTTGTTTGCCTGGCTTAGCAGAGGGTGTGATGACCTGTACTGGTCCATTTTGAATAACAGTGCACCCACATCAGTCTTTCTTCAAAGTTGTCCTTAGCTTCATCTCCATTTAGTAAGTGGGCTTGTGGGTTTTGTTCTTCTTTTTTTGTCCATTGGTTCTTAGATGTCTTGGTGTTAAGTCAGGTATGAGTTTTCTTCTGAGGAGCCCCTGTGAAACAGAGCTCACACACAGTTACTGTGTCTCCCCAGCTGAGGGCTCTTTGGAGCAGATGAACTTCCTGAGCATGAGTAACTGGGGTAGGTGCTTTTCCATGGCACTTGGTGCAGGTGCAGTTAGAGGGCTGTATGTGAATTGGCTGCTGCCTCCTGGGGATTTCCTTCAGGGATCAATTAGCTGCCATGTTGTTTCCAGCAGCCTGACAAAAGACAGTTCATGTGATGCTGACCTGAGGAAGTGAGAGCTTCCCTCTGTCGACAGTGTCTTGCTGGCCACTTCAGCAGGTGGTAGTGCTTGTGTGTTTAATGTCACTGTGATTTTCCCATTGGGAACTTGTTCCTCATTTTATCATGCTGAGGACTTTGTTGCTACACCAGGGAGGGACCTGCAGCAATGAGATGGACCTGGCTGGGGTGGGCAGGCACAGGACCCTGCTGAGGGCCATGACTCCCTTTCTTGAATGATGTACCCTCATTTTAGTGTCTTCCCTGCCTGGGAGCGATACCAGGAGGAAGGTGAGAGGAGTTGGGAAGTGGATGTGAGAAGTGTTCACTGGGCTGTAGCCAGGCCGACATGCTTCAGGTATGTAAGTGTGGCAATGCCAGGCAGCACCAGACTGGTTGTAGTTCTAGGAAGGAAGTGATTTTTTTTCATCTTTTTTTATTTTATATTAAAAGCAGGCTTTCATTCAAACTCAGTATAGTGTTTTGAAGGAAATAATGTTCTGTGTCCAAATCTCTGCTGACATTTTAGGAAAACAATAATCGTGTTAGTAAACAGCTGGTATAAAACTAGTGTTGTATTTAGGAGTAAAAAATTGATAATGAGGACCGAAGCAGAGAGTAGCTCAGAACCACATACACAATGGTGTATTTGCTTGAACTAATGACAATCTGATGTTGTTTATTTTTATTTTAATTGCCTCTGCCCAGATTAGTATTGTCTTCAGGATGCTAATGCTAAAACTGCATGTTTAACGGACAGAAATATTTCCATGTCAGCCTGGCCCACCTGGCTGCTCTGTGTACAGGCCAACATGTGCAGCTTGCATCAAAGATGAAAATAAGGCTGCTCAGTCTTCTGACACCACTCACCATGACACCACTTCCCAATGCTTTCATGACACCACTGCTGGGTGTCATGAAAGCATTGGGAAGACAGGGCAGTTTAATTTCTTCGTAGCCTCGTGGAGAGTTTCTGCTAAGGTAATGGTGGAACTGCTCCTGTTGCTGGTGACTTGCTCTTCTGAGAAGGATTTCTGGTTTTTAACAAGCTGCTTGGTGTGAGGTGATTTAGAAGGCCTCTGGTATACATCTGCTGCCCCGCCCTCGCAGTGGGTCAATGCATGGATGCAATACCAGAAATTAAAAACCGTACTTCTGTTTTCAATGCAGGAAAGGTATTTGGGGTGTGCTGTGTTTTATTGTGTTGTCAAAGCATGTTATAAATGTGAAGTAGCATTGCTTATCCTCTTTTTATACTTGGAAGGCAAAATTATGGTCATTAAATACTTTGCACTGCACTGAATGATGGATCATCATGGTAGAAGGACATGCAAAATGATGTCAGGGCTCCCTTTTGGCCAATAATCCACAAAGGAATGTGTGTGTGATTATATTTGGGGTTTCTTCATCCTGGTTTTATCTATCAGATGACTTCAGCCCAGAATTAACAGTTTCAGGGGATAAGTAATGTTGGAGAATGATATTTTGGACTTCTTTTATTCTTCTCATTTTTCAACCTACAGTACCTTTGAGGCAGCTGCCAAATTGCTTTATATATAAAGAGATAAGATACAAGGAGAAGACAGAGCTTGAGACTATGTCTTGTTGCTACTGCATTTCATATAGACCCATGTTAAATGTGCACTTCCTTGCTACGATTATTTATTGCCTAATGACAAATGAATTGGCTGTCGCTGGTATTGCTGCTTCTAAAAACTGGTGCATTTCTCCTTTGCTGAATTGCAGATTATTATGTTAATCAAGATTTAGTATGAAATAGTAGCAAGAAAAATTTTATTTCATGGTAGGCCAAGTACAGTCCAGAAAATAATTCATTATTTTATTTTGGGAGTGAAGGGAGACTGGGATTCTTGAGTAGTGCAGGAATATACTGAAAATTTTTAAGAATTTTCTGGTTAGAGTGAAATAAAAAAGCAATCACAGAACTGTTAAGGTTGTTACTTTGTTTGCTGAACATCATCTTCTGTGAATTGTTTAACCTTTCAAACCTTCTCAGTGTAGCAAATAGTGCTAAACCAGGTTCTAAGTGAGTGTTTTTTCCAGTTTATATAGTCTTTTTGTGAGATTGGATAGGATATTAAAAATAATAATAAAAAACCCAAACATGAGTGATCTCTCTTCCTCTAGTTATTTGAAAGGTTGTATTAACTCTATTCATATTTTGTAATTTCCCTGGCAGTTGACTATGAAATCTGACCTATTTAAATGGTTTTACTGTACTACATTTCCTGGAGACCTTTCAAGATAATTTGCTTCCTAATCTAAATTTAACAGTTACATAAACCACATTTTGGAGACTTGGAAATTGCTACCTATTGCCTCTGCCTTTTTTTTTTTTTTTTTTTTTGTAGACAAGCCATGCTTTAAAAATGTAAGTACAGAATTATAATCTGTAGTTTGCATGTAGCTTGTCATTTGGTTTTCATACACAGATGCTGCTTTTCTTTTTAATAAAATAATGGAGGTTACCTTTTGTCCCACTTGAAAATTTCCATAGTGTTGTGGCCAGTTCCATTTTTGTCAGGCTATTTTAAGATGTGAAGAAATAAAATCTCACAGGTCTAGGATATATTTGCTTAAGAGTTCCTTGAATTTTCTGGTTGTTTTTTCCGTCTCTATAGGTTCTAACAGGATCTACATATCCATACTGAGTAGCGTATGGATATGCTTAACCTTTGTCTGCAACAAACTGAAGCCAGGAAACACTGCTATTCCTTGGAGATACTGTTTTGTTCAGAAATCTTGGCTTGCTTTAAGGATTCATCTTGTGTGCTTGTCACTGATGTCTTGCCTAATATGTTGTACAAATTCAGACTGTGTGATATCTCATCCTTGTTTCTGCTGTTACTGATGAACTAGCCAGAGGAATGCATTAGAAAAAGAGGCTAAATTTAATAATATATTTGGTAAATTTAGTTGTTTACTCCAATGCAAATTGAAAATGAAAATACTTGTTTATCTTGTTTCTGCAGGTATTTTAAATGGGATTTTGTCTTGGATAAAGCTTTGAAATTTTGTTACCTGTCTGCTGTTCACATGTGCTGGTTGAACGATTTTTTTTGAGTAATCCATGGTAACTAGCTTTTCAGAAGTGGGAAGTGCCTTAAGTCAATGCAACATTGATTTTCCTCAGAGACAGGAAAGAATGGTGGTAGAGGCAAGTGGTTGCCTCTTGTTCACTTTAGCAGTGCTGGTCTTTGTGAATATGCAAAAAGAAGCAAACATAACTTAGAAATAATTTATTATAAAAGATATCCTTTAGATTTTTGGAAATACCAGTGTTACTGTCTTAGATTCTTGCACATGCTGGCTGAGGTATTGATTCCTCTTAGCTTGGGATCCATGTTTTAATTTCAGCCAGGTGAGTGCAGGGTGGCTTTTTTCTGGCTTTTCTTCAAAGTTCAGTGCTATGTTGGATACAATCATCAGTTTTGTCTCCAGGGCAAAATTCCCAATATGTACAGTAGCCTTCTGGAAGCCAGGAAAAGCTGGCAGTGCAGTGTTGCTGTCTGTGGCTGAGATTTTCCTGGGGTTGTTCTCTGGTTAAACACACAAAAGGGTTCAGGGCATCTTGACCTGTGTTCAGTTGTTAAGGTGACAGCAGGGAATGAGACTGATTTATCTATTCTAATGTTGTAGTTTATGTCTTAAATTGTTTCAAGCAGATTGGGCATACATGTGGCTTGGCAAGTCAGAAGTGCAACAGGTGTGGAATATGGTTCAAGTTTAGGAGTAACTCTAGTAATTCCTATTAAAAATGATGCCAGCAAATCTTTCATTGCAGTAATTGCCTGGAGAGTTGAACATCTTTTTCCTTGTGACATGATGATTTCTTAATGCCACTTCTGTATTTCAATTTCCATTTAGAAGATCCCTGAAGGTGGGCATCTTTCGAATTTGTATATGTTGTCATACAAGTGATTGATAAGCTGTAAGTCCCTCTGTGGATTAAAAAAATAAAAGACGGGGAAACACTTAGTATATCATGTCTGTATTTTTAATGATAATTTTTGAGGTAATCTGTGCTTGCCTACAGGCTTGTGCACTCTTTAAGTCCATAGCCAAAGTACCCCTATTTGTGTTCTAAGGTAGTGAGAATCATGATCCAGTGACTAAGAAATAAGGATTTTCTCAAGGCTTTTTGAGGGGAGCGGAGCCACATCTCTGTTGCTCTGAAACAACATTTCAGTTGTGAGTTGCTTTACACTCCCTGGTTTTCTTAGTTTGTACATTGGAACTGCTAGGAAGTTTAAATGTTAAAACCTAAGTTTATTCAAACAAGAAGTTCAGCATGCCAATTTGCGAGGTGCCTGGACAAACTGAAGGATGCCCATCTGCTTTGGGGGTATTGGCCTGAAGCTGGGAAAGACTGACATCAATTTCCACAGGAGAGGAGTAGGGAGGTGTCTCCTGTTTTTCTGAATTGAACAGCTGCTGATTCTTCTTCTCCATTCTTCAAATGCAGGTGAAGTGCGCCAGGAGGTTTCCCATGGAATGGGTGTTACTTTGGGATCCCTCTCTAGTGACTAGGGAATGGAAGTATCATTTTCAGTGAGCCTGTCTGATGAGCCCTCATGCTTTGGGGTGGAAGTCAGCTGGAAGTTGTGTGGCAGTCCCAGTGTACACAAGGGTACAGCAAAGGGGTTCCCTGATAAAAAGAAAAGTGAAATCCCCTGTAGAGGTGGTCTCTGCTGAATGGTGCTGAGGTTCTGGGTCTTCCTGTATCATGTGGGGACACAGAGTGAACTTGTAGCCTGTTAGTCACTGAACCTGTCTTACAAACACAGCACACCTGTAATTTGTTGTAACTCTGTGGACTTTTAGTCACTCTTGATGTGGTTAATATTGCTGAAAAAAATCAGGCAGGAATCCAGTACTAGTACTGTTCAGGGCTTTTTGCCCTCAGTGATTCCTTTTTCTGTTTCTGTCTGCTATCATGGAGGTGTAAATCTCTTGCCTGAGCTGCTATAAATCCAGTTCTCAAATAATAGCTTTTTACTTTTGTTCAGTTTTTGTTTGGTTGTTTTTTTCCATTCTCATGGAGTTGTTGGCAGAGGTGTGGTTTCTGTTCTGAAGTTTTTGTTACACTTGCCATTTCTGTGTAAGCCGTCTTTGAAGTTGAAGGCATCTCTGCTCTTCTTTCTCAGTTCCCCAGGCAGAAGTCCAGGCTTCCTGGGTGTTCTGTCCTGTAGCTGTCTCTCTCAACCTCATGTTTGACCCTACTTTAATTGAATGCTCATGTTGTGTTCTGCAGATAGCTCTCCTTAGTACAGAGTGAAAAGGTTTCATTGCTGCATGTTTATATAGACTCTAAGAGATGGGAATCACCTGCCATAAGCTTTCAGCATCATTTAAAAATTCTCAAAAATTCACCTGAACATAAAACCAAAGCCAGCAGCAAGCGCTCAGCTCACCTAAATGCCTTTTTTTTTTTGTTGTTGTTGTTGTATCCCAAGATCTTGTAAGATACCTGATGGTTTGTAAGCCAGGTTGTTTGGAGCTGAAGCCTGCCAGCAGATAAGTTGTCATAGACAGAACCTGCTTTTGTTAGGGAGACTTGCATGCCTCCAGAGGGCTGGGTTTGGCTACTGCTGTGCAAGCTCTCAAACAGACTATACAATTTTATTTGCTCTTGATTAAAATCCATGCCTTTAAACTTCATGAGTTAGCAATATGGAAGTAGTCTTCTAGACCTGTCTTCACTTCCCTACAGCAAACTTCAAGTCTGTACAATGTACAAAGACATGTAGAAAGACAAGTGTTTCTGACCCAAATGCTTTCTGCCTGTCAAACAGCTTTTGTCCAAGAGCTTCAAGGAAGTTTCTTCATTTGTACAGGCTACATTACATTGCTCACTGAAAGTCAAGACCTGTGGTGTTTCAGGTTTTTAATTTTTGATGTTGCTCTTTTCTTGGACACTGGTCTGCACATACAGCATGGCTGCCTTGTCTCCCCTATGTTGCCTGAGCTGTGAGAAGATGAATTAATGTGGAATTATTTGTTATGTAATGGAATTTTATAACTTGCTTAAGTGATGCAAATGACCTTTGCCCTGTGTCTTTCTGTCTTCCCCCAGGTTAAACACCTGACTCAAGTTCTGTATCTGCTTTCTTGAAAACCAGAAGTATCTCTTCTTTTGTTAGCTTTCAGGAGTGTGGATAATGTCTTTTTTTTAAATAAGAGGTTGAAAGGATTGGTTTAAACTTCGAGTGATCATTGCATTTAGATTCAGTAAACTCATTCTCTTAAATACAAAGACTGCTGAAATTTTCCACTAAATTAAACACTCATGCTGCAAACAATTCAATTTCAATCTCTTCAAAGCCTTTGGGCAAGCCTCTCTTATCTGGAAATCTTGTTTATCCCATGGTACTTGGATAATCTCAAGACCCATTGTACAGTAACTAATGTGGAGTGCTTATTAAATGGGATATTTAGCTGTGTTGCTTTTTTTAATGGCATGTGGTTATGTTTAAGAAATGAAGCTGCATATATTTCAGGTGTGGCCAAGCTGGCACTTGGAGTACTACAGACATTTCAGGTTCAGCTATCTGCAACCTACTTGTGCATATCTTCTGCTTAAAAACAAGCAAAAAAATAGAGTTCTTGTATATTCCTGCAGAACTACTTTTTACTTCTTTCCTCTATTGATTTACTCATTCAACCCATTAAAAACATAGGGGTGATTCTTATTTACTGCTATTAATTGTAAACTGTTATTGAACTTTATTTAACAAATGTGACATTGAATATTACAGAATGGCAGGAGTAATGAGAATGTATATGGATTTTTCTTGGCACATGTTTAGAGTATATAGCTGATAAGTTTTGATTTTTCTTTTATTAAGTAGTGGTATAGAAATTTCTTCTTCCTCTGTCTCTGTATGCATAGCACGTTCAAAAATGAATTTCAAAAAGTTCAATACCTTTTTTTAATGCAACAGGCACACTGCCACTGATGTATTTCTCAGTGATACTCTTGATCACTTCTCAAACTTCTGAAAACCACCTATCTTGTGAAATAAATGGTGATCAGATGATTTAAATTAAATGGCATCAGTCACTACTTTCTGTGATTGTCACTATTCAAAATCTGCCTTTTGCTTTGCACGGATGCTTTTGGGGTTTTTTTGTGCTTTTGTTTGTTTGTTTGTTTAGGATATTTTCAGGTGTGTTATATTTCTAAATCCTTGCCTTGCTGTGCATCCACCTTATTTCCTGGCCTCCGCCCATCTCTCAGCTAGCTACTGCCACTATGGCAACTCTTCCTCCAGCTGAACAGATGGGACATTGAGTCGAGCAGTGCACCGCTCATGCCCTGCCGGGAATCAGCTGGCGGGTTGCACTTCTTTCTGCAAAATTAAGAACAAGCTCTGCCCAGCAGAGGCATGCTGGTTTTGAGGGTGCTCGGTTTCACAGATAATATTGTGATCTAATAGTTGCTTGCAGACATACAACATAGTGACTGAATTGGGATTATTTCTATGCCCGAGACCTCTTCAGAGGAGCTCTGCCTTAAGTGTGAAGAACTTGGCATCAGCCAGCAGCCGGTGATTTTCTGGTAGAACGGTTGCCATCAACTTTTTTTTGTCTCTTTTTTTAGGATGCGTCAGGATGAAACGCCACAGGCATCTAAGCACCAGTGACAGTTCAGACAATGAGAGTAAGTAATACCTGCTAGTTTTTCTTTGGTCTATCACCCCCTTGTGGTTTCTTTCTGTGGTTTGAGGCAAACCATTTTACATCTTAAAATTAAAAAAGAAATGTTTCTTGATTGATTTCTTTTTGCATTTGTGGTCTTTGGTGTTCTGAATCATGTTATAGGAGGAAAATAAGGCAAATGATCTTATAAGGGGAGTTTTGATTATACTTAGAATTTCAAGACAAACTTGTATATCTTTCTCATTCATAGTTGGCAAGAAGAAATTTGTAAATAAAGAGAAATTTTGCTGCCCAGGGTTCTATTCTGTAACTATTTTTTAAAAATAAATCCTGTTCTCATGTTATGCAGAGCTTCAGTGTTGGGGGTGGCAAGTTATTTGAACATTGATATGTTAGATAAATATAATGTTAAATATAATCAGTATATTGATTGTTATGTTACCTCATGCTGGTTCTTGATCTACTCCACTTTGGTCCGTTACAATTTAGTAAACAACAATTTAATAAAGTTATTTTTTAAATATTCCTTGGCAGACATCTACCTGAATGTCTTCCCATTTTGTCTGCAAAAAAACTCAAACAGAACAGCCCTGTGTGGCAGGATCTTGTTTGTTTCTTATAAACCTGTGCCTATCTAATGGCTCTATACATAATAATGATTCATTGTCATATTCACTGCAAGTCATTGATGTATCCTCTGCTGAAATAACATTTTGCCAGAAATGTCTAAGATATCACACTGTGGGTTTTTTTGCATCTCTCATTAGCACATTTTAGTATCATTGCTTTGTTCTTCGAAGGTTTTCTTTGAGCACTTTCAAACTCTGTTTTACTCTTCCTTCCACTTTGTTGGAAGGAAACTAAATGAAGGAAAGCAGTCTATCTGCTTGTTTCTGTTTACTCATGCTTGTATTGGGCAGAGCAGAATGTACCTATAAACTTGGTGTGCTGTGGTTTTGTAAAGAATGAGTGGAACAGGAGGAGCTGAAGTTAAGCCTACAGACTGCCTAACAGGTTTTATTTTTTGCCCACATCTTGTCAAAAATTATAATTCAAGAGATTGGAGTGCCTTGTGTTTTACTGGAAAAATTAAATGAATTGAACTGAGCTATAATGGTTCTTTTTTATTTTTTTTGACAGGTCCTTCCACTTCCTTTTCTTCTTGTTCTAAATACAGGAGTAAGTCAAAAACACCAGCAAATGAACAAAAGAAGCCTGCTGAGGTAAGAACTGGGTTGGTCGCTGGTAGTTTTCTGCCATGTAGTTCTCATGTTTCTAAGCCTTGAAGTAGTGAGCTATGAATGCAGTGCTGCTGAATCCTTTTGGCACATGTCACATTCTCTGTGAACCCCCGTTTTCCTCACTGTGTGAATATTATAGGAATTCTGGTGTTTGATGTATCAAAATGACTCATGGCATTTGCAGACAGCAGCATGTAGTTTGTTCTTCCCCTGAAATTTAATTATCATTTTGAAATTGGCAAAAGCTGGTATAGTCTTAAAATTTGAGAGCATGGTGCAGAAAAGTGTCTCATATGTATGTGTCTGGGAAGGATACTGTTTTTCTGCTTTAGGATGAAACAGTGGGACACTTAAATGGGTAGGATACCTATTTGCAGTTTTTGCTCTGCTACTTTGTTGCACATTGCCACTGAATGAGTCCTTCAGCATTTTAGTCTGACTGCTTGAAAAAGACTGATAAACCCCACTTTATTTCTATAGTATTTCAAGTTGAGTTATGTCCCAGAAATTATTTTGTGTACTATGCCAGCAGCTTTTTACCTGAGAGGTTACTGCTGTGCTGGGTGGTGTGAAATGTGTAGATTGTGCTCCTATAGCTCAAGCTATTCAGCAAACATCCTTCATGCTTCCTTTCTAAATGCTGCTAAGTAGATAGGTTTGGTTTGATAAGAACAAGGTAAATGATACAGAATGTGTCCTTTCTTTGGAAGCTTAATTCTTATTGCAAGTTAATTCAAGAAAACTCACTTATTTCTAAAAGAAAACACTGAAAAAAGTCTAAAATATAAAATTGGCTAGAACTAGCTACATTGTGTTTTATTTGCAGACACCAAGGAGGTTAAGAAAAGCCCACTAAGCTTTTTGCCTTTAAAATGTTATGAGGATTATGGTTCTGTAGAATTTTAATCCTAAAACAGCTTGTGGCTGTTAAGGTCTTGTAAGTGTTGCTCATGTGTGCCTAGGCAGTAGCTTTGTTAATAGTCAAGCTGTGCAAATGGGAGCTGAAGCACATACACTGTCTCGGTTGTTGCTGTTTCAGATACACCTCAGTGCCAGTCCCTTACCAATCCCTTCTTTCTGCCCAGCCATCCAGTTTTCTTCTTGTATCTCTTCATCTTAGGGATTGCCCTATTACAGACTTCTTTGAATTAGCTCCATTCCTTTGCATATGTACATCATAAACAATAATGATGAAGATACAGTCCAGTTATGTAGCATACAAGTGTTCTGTTTATGTAACTTCTAGGAATTAAAATGAGCAGTGTTTTCAGTTCCTCCTTTTGAGATCATCTTTGCTCCTTTCTACCAGTTCCAATGCAAAATCTTGATTCCTTTAGTGCTTGAAAATGTGGAACTTTAAAGAACAAAATCCAGAATATACACTTGAAATTTAAAAAGTGTATTTCATAGTGTAATCTTTCTAGTAATACTGGAATCTTTCTGTCATATTTGATTTAAGATTCCCCTCCTGGGGGGGGGGATAGGAAAGGAAGGAAAAAGAAAGAAGGAAAGAAGTCTCAGACTTTAGAATATATCCTGTTCAGAGTGTCCTGAGGACAATATTTAAAAGAACTCTGAAACAAATTAAGTTCTCCTGGAAAAGGAATGGAAGGGAAGGTGACAGTAATAAGCTGTACCTCTTATACATAAGACTTTTCTGCTGCTAAAAGCAAGTACTCCATCCAACCCTTTGAAAAGCATATGCTGGAAAGTGTATTATATGAAATGCTTTTGTCAGCAGAGCATTGGAATGGATTATTTATGCATCAAGTGGTGACAAGGATGCAAAACAATACTGAAAAGGGATCCCACTATACACCCTTCCAAAAATAATTTTGTAATCCCATAAGCTTTTTGTAGTAATCGTTGCCTAATATCTATTAGATAGAAATTTAAATTTTCAGGCTGACAGCATCTCTTTAGCAAGGTCTCTTTGTAACAAGTTGGCATAGCTCTCCTTTCATTCACCTCTGCTTGCCAGGCAGCAGGCTGTTTCTTGAGTCAGTGATGCAGAAAATCTAGAAGGTCAAAGCTATAAATAGCTGTTTGGGAATATTTTTGTTCATGGTCTTCGTACATTAATTTTTCTTTCATGCCAGTAAGCCTTGTTTTTTCAAATAAATTGTATGTGAATACATAGGCTTTCTTCCCCTTCCTCTACCATCACGAGCCCAACCTGTGTATCTGGGTTCTCTCTCCAAATAAAAGCTTGGATTTGGTACTCCAACAAGCAAGTAGTGAGTGTATGTGCCAGTTCAGGACTTATCTAAATATGCCATGGTCCTCTGAGGTTGCCTGTAAAAAGTGATGAGTGGCTGCATCTGAGGACTGCTCAGCCTTGAATTGCCTTCCTCCAGGTGCTTTAGAATCCAGGTGGGTTTGGGAATGGCCTCAGTGGAGTGATGTCATCTGGTACTACTGCCAGGCCAAGAGGTGTGGTGTTACAGTGCAAATATCAAAGCCCATTTCCAGAGCCTCTGTCAATCCAGAAGGGATGTTACTGGGTTGGACCTGATTTCAACTTACTTCAGTCTCCTCCTTGGAGGAGAAGGTGAGAACAAGGGAAGCCTCTAATGATGCTTCTTCAGACCATGGTGCTTCTGTATGTAATGTCAAAAGCAAGGCTGTGTCTCTTTCTTGCTGCTCCTCTTCTGGATTACAATCTATCACAAGCTACTGAAATGGTGACTTAAAAATTCTGTTATCCAATTAGCTTTAGCATTTACTTTGAATAAATTAGCTGTGTTGAGGTTACAGGCACACCAGTTATTTAAAGTCGTTGCTAGTTTGGAGACTTCTGTGATGATGTTGGCCACATACCATTTGTGGTGTTGCCCTTCAGTGGATTTAAATGTAGGTAGGAGGGCTTCACAGGCATAAGCAATAGGCTGTGTGGGAGGAGCAGGGTATGAGGCATTTGGATGTCTGGCCCAGCATGAAGCCTGTATGTGGCAGTTTCCTTTCTCCATGAAAACTGAAGTATAAAATTATGGCAGACTAGTGGGAATAATTTTTGCAGGGAAAACACATTAGCTGGACCGTTCTGAATGACTGACCATTTCTTCTTGCCTATGCTGGTGGGGTCACAAAAGAGCCTAAGAGATCTTTAGGCACTCAGGTTTATGTATATATTTTTCTTTTCAATCCTGTCTCCCTCTTGAAATTGCAAAGAAGTTAGCATTATGCTTTTTTTCTTTAAACCCTTCCCATATAACATGGCAGTATTCTACCTCTCTTTGCAAATAAGGTTTTGAATCTCATGGCGAGAGTAGTTTCTAATCCCTCATTGATGATTGTGACAGCTGTATTATCATGTGCAATGCAGCTTGTCTTCCAAAAGTAAATGGTCTGCATTCATTACTTGGGTACGTGAAACTCTTTTTAGTGGCATTTAACTGCCACATAAATCGTAGGTCTTGATCCTGAGAAGCACCCTGTAAGACTAGACTCTTGGCAGAAAATGGATTCTTGTTGCAGTGTGAAAGTGGTTGATTTTGTTCTGTGAATGAATGGGTGATGTGGTTAAATCAGATTGCTTTGCATGTACCATGTGTAATAAGAGACTGTCACTTTTATGTGTGTGCTTACCTTAGAGAATTCTGAATTATCTGGGACATGTGGACGAGGCTTCTCAAGACCTCTGGCAAACCTGCGTTATCCACAAGCTACTTTTTAGCCTGCTTGGGTTAGTTGATTAAAAAAAAAAAAAAAAGAAAAGTTGGAGGTGCAAACTCATCAGTTACTTTTATGATCTATTTTTTTCTTTTGAGATACTGTCTCTGGCTATTTGAACTCTTTAGGAATAGCTGACCCAAATGCAGAAGGGTGTGGAAGAGCTTGCTTGTGAAAAGGCTGAGCTGTTTTACCCTTGAAGTGAATGAGCAGGCAAAACAGTGAAGTATGAATGGTTTGGAAACAGCAGAATTAGAGTGCTTCAGTTCTGCCTGTCCTTGTGATGGAAGAACTGGGGAGAAAAGGTGGCCAGGAGCATTGAGAAATGAGGCCAAAATTTAGAAAATCTGTAGCAATTAAAAGGATAGCCTTTTCATGCATCATGTAATTAGACTGTGAAGCTCATCTCCTTCAGGAAGTTGAGACTGAGAATTAAACAAGATTAAAAAAGGAATTGGACAGATGATAGCAAGTACATATTTTTTAAAAATATCTGTGTAAATTAATACCACTTTAAAAATTGATTGTTAGGATTAATCCCAAAATCCAAAGCTTATGTCTGATTAGCAACCAGAAGGAAACTTGACATGTTCTTGTACATTCTTCTGGCTCATGAGATACTGTCAGAGACATGATGTTAGGTAGGGTTGATTTAGTATCCAATTTCCTGGCTTTTCTTATACATGCTTGTAAAAGGAGGCTAGGAAGATTCATGGCTACTTAAAAGAAAAGTACAATATTTCATTTGCTTGAGTCCTGGATAATTCATTAAAATAGTTTCAGGGCGTAGGGGTTTTTATATTAGGATTTACTGCCTTGCTTGTCCAAATTGTGTGGATGTTTGAGAACTACAGATTTAATGCTACACATATTCCTGTCTATCACAGCTTTTTTAACATTTTAAGTTTTTCAGTCCAGTTGGTATATGTGCCTGGAACTGTAGTTTCCTTTCCTTTTGAAATTTATGTTGCCTTTTATTTACTTTGCTGCCAAAAATCCCTCAACCAACCAAAACCCAAAGCAAACCTGCCTTAAGTTTCTACACTTCTCTATAAGGTGCCTTAGTTCAGAAACTTCACACCCAGGTTGCAATGTATTAACAAGAAAAATTCTACCTTTCCGGGATGAGCCCACCAATTCTGTTCTTGGAGCTTCATCCCCTGTAAATGGGCAGTCTGTTGCACATACTCTCAAACATCCATGCAAAGAGAAACTACGCTCTGATACTATGTGGCTATATTACACTTCTAGTAGATCATATTAGAATTTAAATTTTGTTTTATTATTTATAGTGTGATTTTAGGGTGTAAACCTGCTGCTTTGTAAGTATGTTTGCTGAGGGCTTGTACTTGAGAGCTACAATAGTAGAGTAAGCCTTAATGCTTGGGGGTGCTTATGGGAATAAAAGTCACTAGACCCTTTCAAAGGAGAATAAAAGATGATTTTACTGTCAACATGATGGAAAAACTGTTGTAATTTACAGAAACTCATGTGTTTGACAATGGAATTTCAAATTTGGCCTTGGAGGTGGGTTGTGAAGGACACCAAAAATCCAGGAAAATGTCAGCTGTTCTCTGGTTAGAGAGGATGCTGGCCCTCATTCCATGCTGTTTGCCGTAAAAGTTAAAATGTACTTTCGCAGGGAAGACAGGACATAGTAGTTCCCTCCTGCTTTTTAAAAAATCATAGTTCTGTGCTTCTGAGGAGTGGGTCTTCTGACTCCTTAAGTGATGAGCTTGAACTGAAATGCCTGTTGCTGAGTTGCCTGTTGCCTGCTGGCTGCAGGGGAAGCCTTAGGACTGAAGCAATTACATGCAATCCAGCATAAAGTGGATTTTGATTGTAACAAGAGCAGTTAACCCATAATTTACTTAAGTCTTGGAGGTGTGGTTCCCAGTCATGGCCTTGATGCCTCTGACAAGTGACTTACCTGTGTTGGGAGTTTGCAAGTGGTTGATCAAAGTACCTGAAAGCACAGAGAGTGTCACAGGAAGTATCGCTTTTCTTTTCATTTTTAAGAGATGACACAATCTGTTCATTTTTCCTCACACTTGCATTTGGGCAAGACATGCTGAATGAGCACTGGCATCAGTCAGCTTCAGTAATAGCTTGCAGAGGGGTATTGGAAAAGGTATTTTACTCTTTTTTTTTTTTCTTCTCTTCATGTGGTTTTAAGTTTGCAGTGGTCATGAGCAGAAGGTGCCTGACAGTCTGTGCAGACCTGATGTTTGAATTGTTCAGCAAACATGGGGTTTGTAGAAGGCTGTTTTATTGTCAATACCTATTCTCTGTTTTCAATGCTAGTATTTTACTGTAATTCTCTATAGCATTACTTGTATTCTCCCTGATACCTTTAATGGATAAGGATACTTCATGCAAAATAGTATTCTTTGTTTCACAGCCTTGATTTATTCAGAGTAAGCACAGCAGGGTCCTGTGAGGAAGATTATATATTGAGTTTTCATAGAGTGCTTTCAGAAGGAATTTGGGTTCAAGTCATATATGGCTTTTGGTGAAGCATGTATAAATAAATTCTAAGAAGTTAATTTTCCTTGGACATACTCTTCTAACATGATTTCCAAATAGGACTCAGAAGTCTGAAAAACAAATAAAACATATGAACCACATCTTTCCTTCCATGACTCTATGATATCATTGATTCTTGGTGTGTTAGTGCTTTGGGGGAGCAGAGTATCCATATTTCTCAAGAATTTTTGTAGAATTTGGTTTTTAAAGGCTTTATGGATGACAGCATGTCTGCAGAGCTGACTAGGAAGTTCTTTTTTCCTCAGCAAAGTCAAGTGGACTTTTACTGCAGAGCAAAACACTACTATTGACCTGTCCTAGTTTCAGCTAGGGTAGAGCTAATTTCTTCTCAATAGCTATTGCAGTGCTGTGTTTTGGATTTGGAATTAACATGGTGTTGACAACACACTGATGTTTTGGGGTTTTGGTAGTTCGTGTTTGTCCTAAGTCAAGGACTTTTTATCCCACGTCTTATGCTCTGCCAGTAAGGAGGTATGGAAAAAAACCCCAAAAAACCACAAAACCAAAAAGACTAGGAGTGAGCATAACTGGGACAGGTGACCCAAACTGACCAAAGGGATATTCCACACCTTAGAATTGTTATATAAACTGAGGGAGTTATCCAGAAGGGGAGCTGATCTGAGTTTGGGAAGCAGGGTCTGGCATTGCTCAGTGGGTGGTGAGCAATTGCATTGTGCATCACTTGCTTGGTTTCTTTTCTTTTTATTATCGTGATTGTTACTATTATTTACCATTATTATTGTATGTTACTTTATTTTCAATTATTAAACTGTTCTTATCTCAACATACAAGTTTTACTTGGATTCTTCTCCCCATTCCATGGATTTGGGGGATGAGACAGGGGAGGGGCTGAGTAAGCAGCTGCATGGTGTTTCATTTCCAGCTGGCTTAAAACCACAATGTGACTCAAGAACAATGTCTTATCTTCTAAATTTAAGCACCAGTTCTGAAGTATGGAATACATAATAGAAGTTCTCAATGAAATTGTAAAGATTAGGTTATGGTGACAATGATGACATAAGCAGACACATTTCATTGATGTCATTCACTCAAAAGTGCTGGTTGAAGCTAAAAGTTCCTGGCAACAAAACATAATTTTAAGTTCAGACCAAGCAGTCTTGCATGGTAGGGCTAAAATTCATTTGTACTTTCATGCTCTCTTGCTAAAATTTTTTTTTAAAAAATCCCACTGTCATGCAGTAACTACTGTGGAATGCTCCTAGTGGTGGGGATTTTCCCACTTCTGTTTGTATGCAGCTGGCTCTGTGAGCTGCACTCAGTTATAGCCCAGCTCTGCAAGGCCTTTCTTTGTCGTGTGCTGAAGACACTCGACACCTGCTGAGTCTTGTTTAATGTTTCTGAATGGGAATACCTTATTAGCCTAGCCTTGGCATGCTCATTTTTCAGGTATTTTCAATATGTATGATATTACAGGTGGTGTTAAAATAAAGGTGAGGGGTTGTGCTTTATATAAGGTAAGAAGTAGAACTACTTTGGGGTGATTGAAAGATGACCACTGCACTGCATGGACTTACTGGGGGCGAAGGTGGTCCCTGCCAGGAGGGGACAGTGTGTGCTGTGGAGCAGACTATCTGTTCTATGGACACAGCTAGTAAAGGAGCAGCATTGTTTTTCAAATAAATGTTGGAAAAGAAAGAGCCCTAAGGAAAAGCTGGCTATCTAAATCCTGAAGGCGTGTGTGCTGCTCCTTGTGTAGATGGCTTAGTTCATAGCCTTGAGGCTGACTGCTGAAGTAGAATTTACTCAATTTGTCAGAAAATGCTCTTTGGGTCCCCTGGGTGTTTTGGTTTACTTCCACAACAAAGGAAATACAGACTGAGTATTCTCATACATTGCCCTCTGAGAGTATTTTACTGTTGGAAGACTCTGCTTTGACCACACGTGAAGAAATGAAGAATTATGAGAGCTAAAGATTGTAATGATTCCAAGTGTCTGCTGGAAATCCTCAATTGCACTGTTAATCACAAGTATGAACAGGCAATTCTTAGGAAGTCTTTGCTGAGTTTTGGAGTCCCAGTTTCAACAGTTATCTTTTTATTGGTTAAATCTTTGACCTTCAATGGTACCTGTGTTGTAAATTGTAGAAATCTGAAAGCGGAGAACTTAACATTGGCATGGTGATGGTGTGGTCAGTACCTGCAATAGTCAAAAGAAACTCAGAAGTTCATGCTCCAAGGGGTTTGTGCTCTAAAAAGAGATACAATTCACATGCATAATGGATGATCAGAAGATTTGCTGCTAAGCAATGTAGTAAAATACTGATGTCTTCAATAGCATTTTTCATCTAGTATTTAAGAAATAGTGAGTTTGATATGAAGTACTTCACTTTTGTATTCTGTCAGTGGCTTAAAAGGTAGTTTGTAAAGCACATACCTCAGAGGAGATTTGAGAAATACATTTTCTGGTAATGAAACCAGTCATTGCACTTCTCCTGTATCAGACTTTTTCTTTCTGGTGTTTTTTGGAATTGTGCCCTGCTAGTGCTTCTCATAATCTTGGCTCTGTACCTGTAACACAGAAAACTAAAATGCCTCTTAAGTAGCATAAATCATTTTACATTTTATTTTTGGTGTGTACATACAGTGCTCGAAAAATAGTGGATGCTTGCAGTCTCAGTGCTTTCACTCTTGACATTCACATTTTAATGCAGCCCTGTCAGATACCTGAGGAGTTTTATACAGAAGGCAGCAATGAACAGTCTGTTCTGAGCCAAGGCAGATAACATGTTAATAGCAAATACAAGAGTCTTGATTCTGTGGGTTTGCGTGCCCTCGGTCAGCTTGCTCTCTTGGCTGCCCATATGAGATGCAGTTGCTAGAACATAATGAAGTAACACTAGTCCAGGTCACCAGCAGCTATTTCAATACCTGGTTTAGTGCAGAACCTTTTTTAATAACATTTACATGATAATTTCCAAGAAAAGCTGAGAATTTTTGCAGTAAGCATAACCGGTCTGGTACTGTTAAATTGAAAAGGATACATGAAGATATTTGGTTCTGAGATAGTTTATTACTCATCTGATTATAAAACTGAATTAGTAAGAAGAGAGTTCAACCTGTCACAACTCATTGCAGGGATATTTTCCATTTCATTTTATTGCCTTTTGAGGATTTGATTTCTCATTACAACAATACAGGTAATTAGTTGTGATGCCTCCCTAACACTAAACCACTGTCACTGTTTTGCTTTACTGAACCTTAAACTGATGAAACTCTGGAGGAAAAAACCTACAGAGGGATACATACACACTTTGTTTAAATTGTATGCACCTGTAGTTGACAGATACTGACATTAAACAAGCTTTGAGGTGACTGATAATCATATTTATGTGCTTGCAAAAACTTAGCTCTCTTGAGCCAAGAGTCAAATGTTATCGCTGGAGATTTGTCACTGATGAGTTTGCTTTGCATGAGGGTGATGTTTCATTGAATAGGTTTGCTGAAGGATGCTGAAGCTGGATTGTGTCTGTCACTGCTTAGGCACAGAGCAACACAGGTCTTGTGTTCCAGCAAAGGCAGCTGTTCATCTTCCATCTCAGAGATCCCAACCAGTAAAACTTCAAGTGACTTTAATAAATGAGCAAGTGCCTGTCCATCAGTTTTGCCATGGCAACTGTTTGTAGCCCGTGATGAACATAACCATTTAAAGTAGCTGAACTGAGTGAAAGAAAAGGATATGCTACCTTGTATCTAAGTTGGGGTAAGGCCTACAGACTGGCAATAAGCTGACTGAAAATATGGTGGGGGGTCTTGAATCAGATGCAGGCCTTCTTTGTCCCCTCCCTGGTTACCTGAAAAACCTTCTTCCTTCTGATTAGCCTTTGGGGAGCAGCCTGGTTTTGAATTAGTGTAAACTTCTTATCATAATGTACCTAATACTCTAAAAGTTAATAATCTAGGCAGTTTCAAATGGACTTGTTTGTGTTGACATGCTTAAAAAAATTATCAGTATATATGCATTGTTTCAATGTAGATTAAGAAAAATACCTGCCGCATTCTTTAGCGCAATGCTCTTTCTCAAATCCATCTTTTTACTCTGTCTTCTCTGCAGGTGTTCCGCAAGGATCTCATTAGTGCCATGAAACTACCAGATTCTCACCATGTCAACCCTGATGAGTATTACATCTTTGCAGACACATGGAAGCAAGAATGGGAGAAAGGGGTTCAAGTTCCAGCCAGTCCAGAAACTATTCCACAGCCTTCTCTCAGGTATTGATGATCAGACATGGATCATGTGCACAAACTGTCAACTCAGAGAAGATGGTCTCTCAAAACCAAGTTGTCTAAGTGCAGTCAGCTTTTCTCTGTTGGTATGTTTAAATCTTCTGTGTAGCAGCCTTCAGACATGTTCTTAAACCATGAAAGTGCCAATTTGGAAAACATTTTTGTGGCACTTCAGATCTCATTCTGTCTGTATACTGTTACAGTATCTACACTGTGAGTGTAAAAAGATCTTTTTTCCTCAGTCACATGGTGCTGTGGATTAAAAGCTGTTTTTTATTTGAGTACAGGGAGTTGAATAAATTAAAAAAACCCATATCTTATGCATATTACTTGAAAGGTTTCCCTACACAGCATGCTGATATAGAGCACTAGACATGGAGTAATCACTGATACCTGATAAAGTTACTCATTTGTTCATATAACTTAATTTTGGTTATTCTCAATGCTTTCTACCTTCTCTCACCACAGCTGGCTGCTTAATATTATAGAAGTTGAGTGATCTCAGATTCTGGAGATAGATAAAGAACCTTCTGTTCTCTCACACTGTGTTTAGACTAGGGAAACATAGCACTGTAGTCTTGCAGCCCTTCCTGGTGGAAACAAAGTGTGTTTTTTCAACATAGAAAGGTTATTGCCAGCGTGGTCTTCAAGACAAAGATAAATGAATTGTCCGGTGAAAGCACTGATGCCAGCATAATTTAATTTCCACTGAGGCTATTGTCAGTACCAGGTTATTAAAAATAAATATATTGCATCTCATACCAGTAGTATTATATTAGAAGAAAAAATTGCTATAGATTTGGCTGGACCAGAGGAAAAAAAAAAGTTCACAAGGGAATTAGAGAAAAAAATGAGCAGGGTGAAGGTGGACAAAAATGGCAGAAGGACATTGTGCTAACATTGATAATCCACATTTCCAGTAAGAATTATGTGGGATGCAGCTTGACAGCTGCCTCCTCCTTCTTTGCTGCCTCATTTTCCACAGTTTTATCTTTTCCTTGTCCTGTGGAGGGTCAGCTCCAGAAAGCATGTAGAGCTACTCATGCATGGCACTGTTCCATTCTGTATCTCTCTGGCTTCCTTCCACATGTAGGGCTTTTTGCATTGAATTCAGAGAAAGATTGAACTTTATCTAGTTAAGATTATTCTTTCCATTCCAAAATCAAACTAACCAAATGCTGAGTTTTATCTCTGAAAATACTTGAAAGGTTGAGAACACAAATCTTTTTCTCCTTTGCTTCTTGGATGACTTTTCCCCTTTACGTTTTTGCTTGGCATCAGAACATTTCTTGCGTAACAAAAATAACGTATTTGTAATGTAGATAAGGTGTCATCTACAAAATAAGGGTAGACTGTGTATCCCAAATGGTGAGCAAGGATTTTTCACACAGACACTACAGTAGAATAAATCAAATTTTCCTGAAAAAGCTGGTATTTTCAAGAGATCGGTTGGCAAGGTTTCCTTATATCATTTAGGAAGAATATAGGACAAAGATTGTATTGGTTTTGTGCATAATACTTTCTGTGGGTTTCAGAAACAGTTGCTTTGTCGTACTAGTAGCATTTGTTAAATTGAAAATCATATGCACAGGCTTACATTTTAAAAAGGATTCTGTATATATAGTAAACCTTGGAACATTTTGTTTGAAGAAATGACATTTTCAGAATCCTATCTTCCTTGCCTGACTACACTTACTCACTAGCTTAAAATCTGTGAAACACCAGGTTTCTTTGCACTTATAGCAAATACTTTATGTCTTTCAAGGATGGGTCTTAAAAAGCTGTAAGTATTTCTTTTATTCCTCTTCACTCACAGGGTTGTAGCAGAAAAAGTAAAAGAAGTACTGTATACACGACCCAGGAAATACATCCACTGTTCCAGCCAAGAACCCACAGAACCAGGTTACATCAACATTTTGGAACTAGCAGAATCTGTGTGTCGCTATGACTTGGATGACATGGACATCTTTTGGCTCCAGGAGCTAAATGAAGAGCTTACAGAAATGGGTAATTCCACAACATGTTCTCATTTTAAAAGCTGCACTTAATTTTTGCTGTTTGAGTTGTAGTCTGCTGTGTAAGGTCTCTTAAAGATTGCTGAATGAGAATTGATTGGAAATGCTAAGATAAACAGGAGTTAAAGTAATTACTTCTTTTGATCTGTTAATGTTTTATATTTTACCTGTTGTGCCTAAAACTTTATTCACATCCAAAATCATCTGCAACTTCTGCAGACTGAGGCAGGAGAGAAAAAGCCCACACCAGGTGGAATTAATTTTAGGACTTCAAAAGTTAAAGATTTTTTGTAGGGAAAGCAGATGTTTCCCTTTCTTAAACTTGGACCATATCTACAAATTCAGAGTTCTGAGGGTCTTGCATGGTGGATTCTCAACAGAGTAATTAAGTTTCACATGTTAGCCCATTTAAAATCAGCGAAGTAAACTTTCTTTTTCCATGCAAGTTGTGGGTATAGAGGTCTATGAGTGGGAGTGAGCTATGGAAAATAATACCACAGTTATCAGTGGAAAAACTGAATTGTGGTGGAATAGCCTGTGGGGCTAGTATTCTTCCATGTGTGATTGCAGATCCTTTCCTTTTCTTCCCACCTGAATAATTCTGTAATTCTTTTAATTCAGGGAATAAGAAAGTACTAGGACTTGGGAGAGGCCAGTATAACTCTCCCTGTTTATTGTTTGTAACAAGCCATCACAATTAGTAGCCTTGGTTAAAATATTAGTCACTTCAATTAATGTTACATGAATATCCCAGCATCTGAAGGCCTGAGTGTATCATGGGGTGTGAACATCATGATCATTTTTGACCAAGGGTTTTTGTCACTGTGGAGCCGCTAGCAGAGAAGAAATCCCCGGATTCTCAGCGTGGCATAGAAAAGAGAGCTTTATTATTTTGATTTCAGCTTATATAGACTTTTCAGAGGTCACCCAGATTGGTCAGTCAGAAACCTCCCCCTAGGCCTGATTGGCCAGGCCTGAACTGTCCAAATCTCGAGACACTGTTCTAACAACATCCAAACTTTCTTTGTTTATAAAACACAGAAGAAGTTCTCATGGGAAAGACCTGTGCTAGCCACAGGTTTTGATAAGATGCAGTTTGGAGAGGTAGTTGTGAACATTGTAGGGTTTTTTACACAGTGCATGTCCTGAAGCTGCCAGCTGAGGACCAGTCTCATAGCAAATACTTTTTAAGTGATCTTGCTTATGCTAAGTTTGATAGTGGTGAGTATATATAGCATGTGTAGTGTCCAGGTGAACAGATAGTATGGATTGCAACAGTATATTTATCGACTATTTTATTTTTAAAAAAAACATCAACAAAATAAAACTATTTTTCATAATCATCATGCTTTGGTCACCCAAGTAACGGACTTGGTGCAACTTTGGTATCATTTTAAGATATGAAATATTCTTGGTACGTTTTATTTCCCAGGACATTAGTCTTCAGAAGAACAGAGTGTGTGATTTTTGGATTTCATTAGATGTTTCTTAAAATGATGGAGGTGCAGGAAGGGTTTTATGAGAGCAGCTAGCAGTTACTGCAACTGCAGTCTTATATGCTGTAGTGTTTGCTTCAAGGTGCAACCTTGTGGTTTTACTCAACTAGTAGTTCTACTTGTATTTATAAAACAACACTATAATTAGTCTGTGAGTGAAAAATCTTTTCTATTTTTATTTTATTTTTAGATGTTGTGTCTACTGCATTAGTTGCTAGAAGTTGTCATTTTTCTCTTCCTGCTTCTCTGACTCAGTCAGAAGCATCTGACTGTCCTCTAATTGCCCTTCCCTTTCTGTGTTGTAGGATGTGGGCTCCTGGATGAAAACACCATGGAAAAGACAATTGAAGTGCTGGAGCGGCACTGCCATGAGAATATGAATCATGCCATCGAGACTGAAGAAGGGTTGGGTATCGAATATGATGAGGATGTCATCTGTGATGTGTGCCGATCCCCGGACAGTGAAGATGGGAACGACATGGTGTTTTGTGACAAGTGTAATATTTGTGTCCATCAGGTTAGTGCCTGCAGAAATGTTGACACTATCCTGTGGTCTAAGTTTAGCCAGGCAAATGTGGAATTTGAACAGGTATTAAATGTTAAGTGGAGGACGTTGCGGTTTTCTACATATGAAGGGTGGTGCAATAATGAGGTGAATTTTTGGACTCTAACGATTACAGTAGATTAAGTGGCCTAGCATAGTTAATGAGGGGACAGCTACAGTCTAACAGGAATGCAAAGTGTGTTTTTGGGACTCGCAAGTATTTCCTCTGTGACTGTAAACAATTTTCCCCCTATTACTAAACCTGCTTTTGAAGATCAACAGGACAGGAAATACTGTTTTGCCTGTTTGTGAGAAATCTAAAGATCACTTGTTTCAGAGCTTTTATTTTTCCTTGACTGACTAGTTAATTAGTCAGACATAGACTGTCCAAATTTAGCCATCTGAAACCACATGTAGGCACTTGAAAAGAGTGATCTTTTTTAGAAGGCATCAGCACCTGCAAAAACCATGGTCTCAGTCTGAATAGTGCTCATGTTTATAGCGTTTCAGATGTAGCCAAGACTTTATAGTGCCTGAGCTCAGCATAGTCAGGTAGGGGTGTCTTTATAATCAGAAAAGAGGTATGAATGCTGTGGTCCCATCTGTGCATCCCATCCTATTCTGGAGGGGGGTTTTGCTATAAATGGAAAAATAGACCAAGAAGTTTGGGTTTTGGGGTTTTTTTTTAATGTTTTTTTTTGTACTGACTGCAAGTAATATTTGGAAAACATATCTGGCTGAAAAGCAACCTGTCACCTCCCTGCTTACAGTGGGCTGGCTTCCAGCCCATTTGCTTTCCTGATCTGAGTCCCTGTGTGAAGCAGCCGTGTGACCCTGAGTTGGCAGGAAGGTGGCCAGTGACAGGAATACAGCTGGCAGCTAGGCTGTCTGCTTCAGTCCTTGCTTGTGCCTGTTAAGGAGTAATGATTGATTTGCAGTCAAAGGCTCATGTTGTCTGCTGAGAGCTGAGCTTGAGTTGATGGTCTGCTGCCTCCTTGCCCCTCACTCTTCCCTGTGCTGGATCTGCCTGAAACAAACTAGGGAGCGTGTCTGGGCTAGAGCTAATCTTAGCGATAACAGCAACTTGTTTCGTTTTTAATCTGGATCAGCTTTGGTTCAACAAGTAGCCTCAGGTCTGTTTGTCATCACACAGTTTGGAGGTGGAGGGGAGGAGGAGTGTGAGAAAATTCCTCCTTCTTGGTACCCTCTTGTGCTGGCTCAAACACATTGTGAAATTACTGTCTTAGTAGTCTAGGCATCCTCTGCTTATTCATTGGTTTAAATTAAAAATAGTTTCAGTCCATTTCCAACACCCTAGATATGATCTTAGATGTGATGCCACTTCTGCTCTAGTAACAGAAAGAACTCTGGCAGGAATGTGCCACAGAGAAGGAAAAGAACACTTGTAAAATTTGGATTGCAGCTCCCCCTGTTGGGCTTCTACACGAGTTATCACATCAGAAAAGCATTTAGGTTAGTCAGTCTTGCTGCATTTAATTCAGGAAAGTCCCCCTCCCTACAAGCCTGACATAAATGTGCAGTGTTTTGTGATATTGTTTAATATTAAATACTGAGATCTTATAATCAGGAGTCTGGGAATGCAAGTATGGGAATTTTATACTAGATTTAATCTGAAAGAATGGTTACAACTAATGATCCTGTTCTTTTGAGTCTTTTAATGTTACCATTACCAGAGATAGTGTTAGGAATGGTGAGATTTCCTGTAATATCCAGCCTTTTGATAAAAGTTTAATTTGGAGTGGTTGAGTAAATCAGACCTTGGTGGCAGCCAGTGGTTTCAGATACTCTCAGCTTCACGGGAGGCAGGGAGGATGTGTACGTACAGCAGGATCCATCATTGGTTCCATTAAGAACCATGAGGAGTTTGAATTGGAAGTCAGACTATTTCTTTTCCTTTTTTTTTTTTCCTTTCAATTCTCAAACCTAGCAAAACTTAAGGAATCTCTCATTTTCCATGTGGTTAAGTACAATACTTGGGAAATAGGCATAAAACCCAGCATCTTATAATTTCAGTCTATGCTGTGATTTTCGTTGCAATATTATATAAGTAGTAAAAGAAAAAAGTTCAGAGATCTGTAACCACAGACTTAATTTAATGTTGCAGTAAATGATTTTCAGTCAAACAGCTCATATCCCTTCACATCTAAATACCTTCACATCTAAATAGAATTATGTTAGAGTGTTAAGTTTTTAGCAATAGGAAATTGTGATTTTAAAACGCATTGGATACAGAAGCTAATTTAAAGAAATGTCTATGTTGTTTACTTCAGAAATTTAAAAGTCACTAGAAGCAAAGGTGAATGCTTGTAACACCAGTGCTGTTGTGCAGTCACAATGGATATATTTTATAAACAAGTGTAAAAACAATTGCTTTTGAGGCTGTTTATCTCTTGGATCACTTGACTCATTTTAAGGTAAAGAAATAACAGAAAAATTAAGTGAAGGCCAGATTGTACCTTTACTTTTTGAAGGCTTTGCTCTGTGTGATTGTGAATGCTTGTGTGTGAAATCATTTCAGCACAATGGTTTCAATATCTGTTTTTCTCCAAGGCTTGCTATGGAATCTTAAAAGTACCCGAAGGGAGCTGGCTGTGTCGCACCTGCGTCTTGGGAATACATCCTCAATGCCTCCTCTGTCCCAAAAGAGGAGGTGCCATGAAAGCTACCAGGACAGGGACCAAGTGGGCACATGTGAGCTGTGCTCTTTGGATTCCAGAGGTAAAAACCTAATTTCTGTCCTGTCCTTCTCGTTCCCTCCTGCCTTTTTACATTCTCGTGATTTAAGGTCTTTGTCTGACTTTATTCTGGTAAGTCTGCTCAGTCTGTGAAGACTGGGAGAGAGTCCAGCTTATATTCTATTAATGAGTCACTTTGTCACCTTCATTTACTCAGCAATCACTTCTTGGTGTCGTCATGCTACCTGTGACATGATAGAAAGGGCTACTGATGTAAGCAGAATCTTACAACTGCAGCTTCATTGTCTTTTTTTTTTTATTAATTTGTATGTTCAGAACCATGTGTCATTTGCATGAATACCTCCACTTTTTTCTTAGTTTTGTTTGTTTAAAGAATGCCTGCACTGCATTATTTCTGCAGTTCATATGCTAAGATTTGTAGTTAAGGTTTCTTTGAACTAAAATTTTTCTGAATGGTGGGGAGATGAGAATTTTTATCTCCATGTTATACTTCGTAAGTAAAGGCTTTTTTGATCTATCTGTGCATAACCTACATGGAGAGTTTTGTAATGAAGTTTTACACTTCCTCCTTATTTTGAATCAAGTGTAGCATCACAGTGTAGTTCTATAAAACAGAAAGTTCACTTAGGTATAGATGGAGTTCCTGTTTAATTTTGCACTTGGAATATTTATGTTTCATTTCTGGTAAGATTCACAAATCCATTGTGGTGGGTGGTTTAATGTGAGGCAGTAGTCAGATCTGTCAGCACCATGAAATCAAGGTGACAGTATTTTCTGAATCTTCTGCTCCCAAGTGCAAACAGGCCTGATGTGTCCACAGCTTTGAGCAAGATGTTAAGATTTTGGTTTGGTTTTTTTTTTTTTTAACTTAGCAACCAAATGTAATGTGTAGTCTTAGTTGTTTTAGGCATATATATCTGCTTTTTAAGGAGGTTATCTTTGCAGTTGCACTTTTCCTTTCAGGCTACTTGTCATTTCTGGCGTCTCATTCACCTTCAAGGAGAGAGGAGTTGGAAAAAAAAAAAGAAAAAATATTTTTTAAAAAATCATTTTTCCTCCTGTACTTATGGAGTGTCTTCACTGGAAGCTCTCCTAGCTCAGAGCTGACTGGTTTTTCTAAGAGGTCCATTCTACATGGGGTTGCCTTGCTGTTCTCACAGCAGAAGAGGGACAGTGAGGTTTGAAAAGCAGATGATGGCAGGGCAGGAGGCACACACTGGATTTCTGCCCGCCCAGCTTCCTCTGGCTGAGGGAGAGAAACCCAGGGTGGGAGAACTTGAATCCAGCTGTTTCCACTACCCATTCAGTGATTCCAGGCTCTGGACACTTCCTCTCCACACCAATGCCAAGTATGTCAGGCTTAGTGAAGAGGTGGCACCTGCCTGCAGGCATGGGAAATGCCTCTTGGATCCATTCTCTCAGGCCTGTGTATAGTCACTTGAGAAACAATTCAGTCACCAGAGAAGAGAGAAAAATCTTAGTATATCTTGACTGAAATAGCAGGTCATTTCCTCTCTGGATTGGCCTTATGTGCTGCAGTTGGCAAGAAAGGCATATAGAGTTTGAAGACCCAGGGATGGATGCTTTATGAGAGAATGTGTATTCTCATATATCTATTTTTTCTCTCCCTGAGGTACTAGCCTCCTGGGACTCACAAAAAGAAACAGATTAATTATAAAGTCTCTGGTATTTCCTCTTATGGCCCTAACAAAGTGGAGCAAGACAGAATGCAGGGAGGAAGGGGATATAAACATGTTTGTGCTTGGTAGCAAAAGGTTCAAAGAGGCTTCATGAGTCACCAAGTATAGTCTAGCATTGTTGCAGTCAATTGTGCCAGGTATTTTCCTGTATGAATTCATTCAGCACTACCTTAAAATGTTTTCTTCCCTGCCGTCTTGTGAGTTAATGCTGTTGAAAGGCTTTCTTTACCCTCCCTTGACTGACTGGGACATTTCAAGATTTTTACTTTCTGAAGTGTACTCATCATTGGTTTATATCCTCTTTTTTTTAAGGTATTCTTCTAAATTAAAAAAAAAAAAAAATCAATATAGGAAACACTGATACCAGAAAACCTGTATTGAGTGTTTTAAAATTCAAGGTCTTTCTCCGCCTTAGATAACCCATTCCAGGTATGTCCTCTACCAGCCAATGTGGTGGTAGCTGAATCAGAAAGTGATAACCCCCCAGCTTTATAGGAAATATAAAACTGACTGTTCGGAGCAGCTTTTGGGAGTGGCTGCCCTTTCCAGCTACTGATGCAGATCCTTGTGTACTGGGGCAGCTGTTGGTGGCACAGTTAGCAGGGAATCAGAGGACAGCAGGGTGATTGATGATCAAGTGCATAACAGTTGCAGATAATAGGCTTCAACAACCCATTATCTTCACTCTCTCCCTGTGGCTAGCACAGGTCTTTGTCGTGAGAACATTCTGCTGTGTTTCATAAACAAAGATAAAGTCTGGATGTTTTTCAAACCGTGTCTCGAGATTTGGACAGTTCAGGCCTGGCCAATTAGGCCTAGGGGGAGGTTTCTGGCTGACCAATCTGGGCGACCTCTGAAAAGTCTATATATATATGGAAATCAAAATTATAAATGCTTTTCTTGCTACACTGAAACTGGGGTCCTTTTCTCTGCTAGCAGCTCAACAGTGACATCTCCCACTCTCAGAAAACTTCTTCAGAGTGTAGCAGTCAAGATGTAACCTGATTCAAGGTGAAGAAATGGAGAAAATGACTACATGTTATGGCAGATAGATCATTTCTGCCTAGGAACGGGAGTTCTTGGGGGATTAAAAGGTTGGCCTCTGCTCTCTGGATCCCTTGTGAACAGCAAAGTTCAAACAGACTTTGCCTTGACTCCTCTCTGCAGAAACATGCAGGTGGCACAAGGCCAGTATAAATAAATTGCACCTGACTCTCTAAGTCCCTCTTTGTGCTTTTACAAAGTGGGATAATATCAACAGTCAGCATTACAAGCTGAATGAACAGTATTTCTAGTATAAATGTTTCCTGACCTTATGAGTCTCCTCTGGGAAAGGAGCAGGGAGAACATTTAAGGGGGCAGAGAGGGAGAGGGAAAAGGTCTGGGTCAATTCCCAGCTCCTGTTGCGAAGCACGGTGGAAAGCTGGTATTACTCAGTCTCCAAACAAAAAAATCATTGAAGAATCTGGTATCTTTTTGAAAAGAATATAGACAATGTGACACATGGATACCATCCCTGAATTTCTAAAGGAAATCTTTCCTCTTAGTATGGTGGTAACAGTCAATCTTTGTACAATATTGTTTCAGAAGTACTTGTGCAACAGCTGGTTAGCTGTTTTGAGCGTGGTCAAGTTAGGTTCATGAAAGGCTTTTTCCTTTCAGAAGTGAAAAAGCTACATTTGGTGATATTTAAGAGTGCTGTACATGATTTTGTTGAGCTACTCAGGCATTCCAGGGACAGCCTTGTCACTTGTCCACCAATTTATAGGAAGGCCACAAGAAGTTAAATTGTTACCTCCATCTTATGAAGGCATCACATATTGCCTGACTGTTCTTCTTCTTTAAAACCTGACCCTTTTGAAGCATCTCAGTGTCTTCCTAATGAAGACTTTTAGAAATGCCATGCAGCCAGTTGACTTCAGTGTATTCCAGAAGATGTGGGCTTGCATTTGGCACATCAGAGAGTGAAGTACTGTAACTGACATATACCTTATTTGAATCAATTTATGTCATTAATTCATGAACTGCTAGTCAATTTTTTTCCTAATGTGGAAATAACCAAGTAATCTCTTGCAAAGCTGTTTTTTCCACCTACTTAAATGATCCTTAAAGCAATGCATGATAAGGAGAGAGTACAAAAATATTCTGAGCATAGCAACTATGACTTAGCACTGCTATCTTTGGGTAAGTCTGTCTCACTGAGGAGGTCTGCTGAAGCAAAGCTTTTCCTCCTTAGGGATTAAACAGGTTTTTAAGTGAATATGTGTATCAAGTGATTGATGTCCCTCAAAGGGAAGCTAGGAAATCTAGCTTTGTCTGCTGGCTCTTGTAATGTCACCAGTTTAATTATCACATGCTAAACTAATTCATACCACCCAGATTTCCCTGGGTGGCTCTTACTGTGGAGTTAATCTATGAAAATCACTGTAGCATAATGCTCTTGAAGTTTTCTAGAAAAACAAAATAATAGTTGTTCAAATCTCATCCCTAACTGCTTTTTTAAACCATCAGCTTTCTTCTGGCCTCACAGTGCCATAGAGCATGACCTAGGAACCTCCTTTCATTGAATTCTTAGGTTTGATCCCTTTGAGAAGAAGCCCATATCCTACCACTGGAAATACAGGTCTGCTCTATTCAGGTGAATTGTATTTAGAAAGTAAGGAGAGCTTCCTAGCTAGTATCAGCATTGTGGTTTTGCTTCAGCCAGGTAACCCTCCAAGGCACACAACTGCCAAATTCAACAAGTGTTGTAGAAATGTCAGAATCCAAGCTTTTAGAGACTGGTGTTCTTGGGACAGTTATCCCACTGAAATCTTCTGCCATGTGCCATTCTCATACTGGCCTAGTACTCCATTCAGAGCATTCAAAGTTTTTGTTTCTGTGCTTGGATAAATCCTGTCAGGAGTGGCTCAGGGATGCCTATAGATACAGATACATCTGTTTTAGTGTCCAAATAATGGAGGACAGTCCTCATTTCCCTGTATAGACACCAGGCAGCTGAGAAACTTCTATCACAGTGGATATGTGGAAGTCAGGGTAACAAAGAATAGGAAAAGCTATTCTGTGCATATCTGATATTTTTTGTTTCTTTTAGTAATATCTGTAATCTGGTCTACCAGAGACAAATTGATCATCCCTAAGTATGTGAAAACCAGCACAAGACAATATATCATGCTTTGCAATAAGAGAAGTTTCTTGCACTTTTTCTCAAATTATATTTTATACAATTCATAGTTTAAAAAATGTATTAGAATCACCTCTTGCAGTGGGGGTGCTCAGTGGAGAGGCAGAGCTGGGAACTCTCTGGCTACTGACTGATAGATCTGGTTCTGTCCCAAATCTTGAGTTGACAGTCAATACTGTAGCAGATCTAGGGATTTTATAGAAGGAACTTTTCAGGAAAGTGCTCCTATTTTGTTCTAAGGGCCTTGTATTTTGGTACTTTTTAGGCTAGACCTATGAAAGCAGCACAGGGGAAAAAGCCAAAAACAAAATCACAAGGTAATGGAAATAAATTTGAGTATCACTTGCTTCAGTCTCTCAACTGGTAGTGGTTTAGGAATGGTATTCCCCAATTTAGTGTTCCCATTGAACCACTTCAAACCACTCCCCACTTCTCTGCAGCAGGCTGGACAGGAGGTTTGGAGACACAAATGGTAAAAATCATGGATTGAGATAAGAACAATTTACTGGAAGGAGCAGTGAAATAAGAATAACAGTAAGAGCTACAATATCAGTAACAGAGGGAGCCAGTGCTACTCGACCACTTGCTTCACACCACACTTACCCAACCAGAAGAGAACCCTTTCCCCATCCTCAGAAAATGATGTGAGCTGATATAGGATAACCTCTGGGTCCTAGCCATACTCCCTCCTGGCTACTGCGAAAATCAACCCTGTCCTGGCTGGAACCAGGGCACCGGTTAATAACAAGGGAGTGCTGTAGGTGCCTCAAATGTTTTGAAGAATTGCAACTTTGAGCCACCAGGTTAAACTAATAGCATTGCACGCTATTGTGTGTGTGTGGGATCTTTTGGGATCTCTTTCTGACAAGTACGAGCTCATGGACATCTTGCAGCAGGAGAAATGAATGGATGGTTTTCATCTTCTGGTACAAATGGAGAGCTTGGGGTTTTTTTTCCTTTGATAACTGTTTTCTGCACTGGTTTTTTTCTTTACAGGTTAGTATTGCTTGCCCAGAAAGGATGGAGCCAATCACAAAGGTGTCTCACATTCCACCAAGTCGATGGGCTCTAGTGTGTAGTTTGTGCAAACTGAAAACTGGTGCTTGCATTCAGGTACGTATTTGTCCCATAGTGACTCTGCAGGGTGAGTCTGTCAGAAGGGCAGTTTCGGTTTTGCATTTTGTTCTTCCTGTGTTCAGAGATGCTTTACAATGGAGAAAACTTGGACAGATGCCTACTTCTTCATAGCTGTTTGCTATCAAATTAGTTGACTAGACAGAGATTTAGGAATTAGTCTGGGTCACCTTCTTTCAAATAAGGCTGAGATGTTTAGGAGTCACTACTATGTGTATCAAAGATGGACAGAAAACTCCTTCCACTGAACACTCTTTGCAAACAAGAAAATACTAAATTGGGTAATACCAGCTTCAAAGGGATCAATATTTTTAAGAATGCGTAGGAAATAGGGTTTGGTAGGGATGGACTTTGGTGTAATTGAGGTAGTTATGTCCTTTTTTTCTGGTTTGCTGCTTCTGTTAGTAATTGAGGTTTTTTGGTTTTTGTCTGCAGTGCTCCGTGAAAAGCTGCATCACTGCCTTCCATGTCACCTGTGCCTTTGAGCATAGCTTAGAGATGAAGACTATCCTGGATGATGGGGATGAGGTCAAGTTCAAGTCATATTGTCTAAAGCACAGCAAGAACAAACAGAATTCGCTGCCTGATGTTGAGGAGCACCCCAAAAGCGTACCAGAGCAGAAGCAAACAGAGAGTGAGAAAACGAGTCTGCGAGCCCAAAAACTCCGAGAGCTGGAAGAAGAGTTTTACTCACTAGTTAAAGTGGAGGATGTTGCAGCAGAGCTGGGCCTTCCTAAACTTGCTGTAGACTTCATCTACAATTACTGGAAATTAAAGCGAAAAAGTAACTTTAACAAACCATTGTTTCCTCCCAAGGAGGATGAAGAAAATGGCTTGGTGCAGCCAAAAGAAGATAGCATTCATACTCGCATGAGGATGTTCATGCATTTAAGGCAGGACCTAGAGAGGGTAAGAATTAACTTGTAAAATTTTGAAAAATTATTTGCAGGTGAGCAAGGTCTTTGTGGATGAAAGTGGGAGTGGGGAAAGCAAAGGGAGAAGATTTTAAAAGTAATTTAAAAAACAAAAAAAGGAACGCCCTCAACTCCAATCTTTTGATATGCAGCACTGCCTGGTGCAGAGCCTTTCAGGAGCTGTCCCCTCTTAGTCCAGTGAATGATCTAATGCGAAAGGAGTGCTTCTTGACTTGCTTAAAGGTTATTCCTTTACGTATTTTAAGATGCATGTTTCTATGCACAGTGGACATATTTGGTAATTGACTCTTTGAGTTCAGCTTCAGTTGAGTAAATGTTTTAAAAAAAGAGGAAATTTATTTGACCCAGCTGGAGTAGTAGCTAGTGATACAGATTGAATGAGGGAAAAAAAATGTTTCTTTTATTAAACAAAAGCAAGAGTAGGGCTTGTTTCCACTTGTAGGCTGCCCATTAAGTTGGCCTGTTGGGTAGTGGTCACCTGCAGTTTTCAAGTGTTTAGATGCAGGTAGTGAATGTAAAAAAGATAATAAAGTAAAACAGACGTGATGAGGAGGGGAATTAAAAGCAGTAGAGAGGTAATAGTGTTGTAAAAGGGGAAACAATATTGGGGAGCAAACATAAAAATACAGGAAGATAGTTGGAGCCAAGATTTGCACTTGTCAGTGTAACTGTTGTCTTGAATCTATCATAATCAATCTCAGATCTTTTCTAGGACTGCTTTCAGTATGGAACCTTACTTTAAGAAAACAGTTTAAACCCATAACATGCTTCAGATGGAGGGTTGGTATTTTGGGGTGGGTTACTTTTTATTTTTTAAGAGACCACGTCAAGCTTTTTGTTTGATAAATGTTCAGTTTGCACCAAATTTTATTGAAATCAGTGTACTTACTCTGAGTGGAGATGATTCATAATTTGAAATGCCTGTTTCCAAGTTTCTGAACTTCTTGTGCCACAAGATTTTCTACTCTGTTATATCTTGGGATAAATACAAATTTGGGAATCTTGGAGTCTTGTTTCTGGGTAAAGAGATTCCAGTTCTGAACAGATGGAATTGAGTGCTGGCAGATACCTGTCAACAGCCCCCATGCTGTTTCTGTGTTGTGAAAGAACTTTCAGGTGTTTATCAGGAGCTTTCAGTGTCTCTTCTTATCTTATTACCTTCGGTGGAAATGTTTTTATTTACTCAAACAAGTCGTAAAAGTAGAATTATGTGGAACTGAATCACAGAATGGTTTGGGTTGGAAGAGACCTTAAAGACCATCTTTTTCCAAGCCTTCTGCCATGGACAGGGACACCTTCCATGAGACTAGATTGCTCAAAGTCCCATCCAACCTGGCCTTGAACACTTCAGGGATGGGGCTTCCACGACTTCTCTGGGCATTGTTTACAATGTCTCACTGTAAACAGTGCCTTCCTTACATCCAGTGTGAACTTACCCTCCTTCGGTTCAAAAACATTACCTCTTTTTCTGTCACTACAAGCTGTGGTCTCTCTTTCTTATAATCCCTTTTAAAATAAGGAAAAACTGGAGTGAAGTCTCTCCAGAGCCTTCTCTTCTCTAGGCTGAACAACCCCAATGCTCTCAGTCTTCAGAAAAGAGGAGTTCCAGCCCTTTGACCATTTTCAGGGCAGTCCTCTGGACTCACTCCAACAGGTCTATGTCTGTCTTGTGCTGGGAGCCCCAGAGCTGGATGCAGCACTGCAGGTGGGGTCTCATCAGAGCAAAGGGGCAGAATCCCCTTCCTTGACCTGCTGGCTGCACTGCTTTTGATGCAGTCCAGGATATAATTGGCTTTGTGACCTGCATGTGCACATTGCAGAGTCATGTCCAGTTTTTTACCCACCATTATTCCAACGTCTTTCTCCACAGGGTTGCTCTCCATCTATTCAACCCCCAACCCATACTGATCCTGGGTATTGCTCTGACCCAAGAACAGGACCTTGCATTTGGCCTTGTTGAACCTTATGAGTCAATGCAATGGAGTCAAAAAAGAAACGGGTAAATGGGTCAGCCAAAATGAAAACGTATTCTGCTGTCTTGCAAAATGTTTTCAAGGCATTCGTTGAATTGGCAATTAAAAAAAAATCTGCAAGATCTTTTTTTAATGCACAGCTAGTTAAGTTCAGTAATACTGACAAGAACTTTACCAAGGGATCTTGCACGTAATCTTATTTTGATTCTGTTGATGATAGACTTTTTAAACTGTCTGGATTTATTTTCTTATTGCCTTTTAAGTCTCCTGTTATTCCTCCATAGGTAAGAAATCTCTGCTACATGGTAAGCAGGAGAGAAAAATTGAAGCTGTCCCACAGTAAAGTACATGAACAGGTCTTCAACTTGCAAGTTCAACTCATTAATCAGGAAATTGCTGCAGGTAATTGTATAAATGTAAAATACTTTTAAATGCTGCCCATATTTAAACTAAAACAGTGTGTTCTCTTTATGTTCCTGCTTAGTGCTTTTAACACTTAAAAATGCCTTTAAGATCTTTCTTCAAATATATAGTCAATAGAAGTGGCAACATGGAGAGAATTCTTTAATCACTTAAGATACTTGCTTGAATATGTCTTTATTTTATGGCTGTTTCTGGTATATGCCTATTGCTTATCAATCACTGTGGCATCCAGACAGCAGAAATGAGCTGGTGGTGATCTCTAGGCTTTTGCACTCTTGGGTTGCTGCTCTGTGGCACTGGTTCCCCACAGCAAGCTCTGCTGCCCTGCTGGTTGGTTCTCCAGCTGAGAAAGCTTTTTGCTTGCTGTCAGTAGTTGGTTCCTTCAGGCAACAGAAGGAGTGACTGATGGGAATTGCTGCTGCTCTCGTGTGCCTTGGGCACTTCATGAGCAGCGTAGATTTCTTAGCTTGCCATCTGCAGTTGGTCTCCTTCCTTCAAAAAGAGGTTAAGTGCTCTGGTTTTTAATAGTGACTAGTAACTGTTTAGGAATTCTTAGGTGCCAAACTCCACTCTGCCCTTCATTTTTACAGCAACTTTTTAAAATAAGGAACACAGTATTTGGAAAGAGGAGGAGAGTATGCATTACAGTGTAATTACTGTTTGTTTTTTTTAATAGGAAAGAGAGGTATTTTTCTGTGTGAAATTAAGATCTCTGGTCCTTCAAGATGCATGCTTTACCAGCTTAGGGTGATGCCTTTGTGCTTTTTTTCTCTGCCCCTGAAACATGGATAAGTTTCGTTAGTACGGATAAAGTAGATTTTTTTAAACTCTTTTAGATCAGACTAGTACTTCATGAAAGCAGTCGCACTCTGAAGCTCCTTGCTTTTGTGTAAATGCATTTTATTACAAATGTCTACTAACTTTATTTTATGTCTATACAAATACAAGTGCTTTTTTAATGCTTATTATTATAATAGCTTGAAATTTGCAGTGGGTGCTGTATGCATGTATTACCATAAACGACTAATATGTTGAAGTAAAAAGACTTTTAAAGCTTAGAGAAATTTATAATACAAAGCAGAAAGTTGAACCAAGTCCAAATTGAAACTCAGTTTGAAGCATTGTTTTTTCTTCATCCAAAACTGAATATGAACCTTTTTTACAGTTTTGCTGGAACAGCTTCAGTCATATCTCAAAACTGGTTCAATTCACTGGCTTAAAGCCCAATAAAAAGGGCACATTGTTGTTTTTAGTGGAAATATTTAAATGCTTACCTAAATTCCAAAGCAGTGGATAATTTGGAACAGTTTAGTTATCCCAACTTCTCCTTAGTGTCCTAAAATAATTTCACAGTAATTATTTGCAAATGCTTCTTACTATTGCATGACCTTATAATGGACTATAAAACTTGTTACAGATGACAAAAGAAATTATCCTTTTTTAAAAAGCTTTTTTTTTTTCTGCTTCCTTGTCTCTTTCTCCTGTAGGCCATACTCTGACAAGTGCACTAGAGAACACACTGTTCTACCCACCTCCCAGGATCACCCTGAAGTTAAAAATGCCCAAATCAGCATTAGGAGACTGCAAAAATAACTCGCTGAAGCCTGGCAACAGACCGCTTTCTCCTGACAACAACAGCACTGTTTACAGCAAACGGAGTGTGCCAATGTCAAAGGAATCGTATGAAATTAAAGCAAAATCTTATGCCAGGTATCAGCACGACAGCAGAAGTAACGGGTTGCTGGCAGGGATCGGCAAGCCTCGGAGCGAGGCAAAAGATTCTGGCCCCACGCAGCTGATGGAGTTTCACCGGGGCCAGCCATCCGGAAAGCCTTTAGCACTCCAGGCTGCTTTGCATGGACAGTCTTCCATTGGGAATGGGCGGGTGCAGCAGGAGAACTCAAGGCTGGTGTCCAAATCCAATGGTATGATGGGCAGGGCTGGAGATGTGAGCCAGAGAGACAGCTCCAGCCAGACATCCTATGAACAAGAGTCCGTGCTCACGGCTCACTTGGCCAGCCAAAGTGGATTCCGAAAATCCACCATAGAACATTTTAGCCGGTCCTTTAAAGAGGCTACCAACAGTCTAGTGAGGACCACGGAGGATCTCCGGTGCTGTGAAAAGCCAACAAGAAGACTTGCAACAAAAGATCGCTTGTGGAGCAAGCAGACGCTTGAAGGTGCTCCATACCAGGACAACGATGGGTACTGTCCTGACTTAGAGCTGAGTGACTCTGAAGCAGAAAGTGATGAAAACAAAGAGCAAGTCAGGTTAAGACGAAGCAGCTCAGAGAGAGAAAGCCCAAGTAAGGACTTTGGAAGAGATTGTCACAATAGAAACAAAAAGAATATGATATCTCACAGTTCGGTACAAAGGTGATTAGAAGCCCCCACGGGGTAATTCAGCCTTTATGTATTCCAGTGTACCAGTGCAAAGCTCAGCATCAGAAGGTTCCAGAAAATAGTCTAGGACCTGTGTTAGGAAGAGCTGCAGTAGGGGATGGGGGAGGGGAGAGAAATCAGAGTAGTTTTGTTCAACTGTGAATTGGTTTGCAGTCTTTGCAAGGTTATCTCAGTTATCCACGAAGTCACGTGGAAATTGTGTGTTTTATCAGAGGGTAACATCTGGGAGAGCACGAAGCTGTCAATTTTGCATAAACTTAGGAAACCGCTTCCCCCTTGCCAGCTTATGTGCAAGGCGCCATGTTCATGTGGAGTCAGTCTTGTGGTGGTGGACAGGATTTAAAGAAGTCCTTGCATTGCTCTAACGTGTTGCAAGAGACTGCAAACGGAGACACTGAAACTGCGTTCTTACGGCACCTGCAGTATGGCTTTGATCCAGCAATGCACTTGTGGATGTGTTAGGAAGTTAAGCATGTGAAAAGTCCTGCTGGTTTCCCCCGGGAACATTTGTGCTCAGATATCCAAGCACATGCCCGTGTGCTCTGCTGGATCAGGCCCAAAGTGACTACTAAGTGACGATCCCCTTCTGCAGGAGGCTTTGAACTGCAGTGGCGTTTGCAGGCTCCCTGCGGAGGGCGGAAGCAGACGTCACTGGCGCTGCCAAACTCGCTGACCTCTAGCCGTGCCCCCATTCCCTGCTTTTGCTGAAGGTTCTGTTTCTCTTCACAATGAATCGCTTATTTTGTAAATATACAACTTCTAGTACTTCAGTTTTTTTAATCTCTGTACATAGATGCTTGTTGTGGGATGCACTTGTAAATATTTTACCCAGCTAACAAGTACAGATGGCTAATTTTGTGGATAGTGTTTACAAAAGTAGATGTACTACTTCAAAGAAAAATGCTATTTGACACTTACATTTAGGCAATCACCGGTGATGCCAGGTTCCTCTTGAAACTGAGATTTCATATCCAGAGGTGTTTTTACCTGGTATTTTTAAAGTCAGCTGAATTAGAAATAATTTTAGCTGAATTTTTTTTTGCAGGTGCAAATTTTCAACCCTAGTTGCCTGATCACAGGCATAGGAGCCTTCTGGCATCTAGGTCTGTAAAATTTTAGCCAGTCATCTTTTGGAGTATGATGGTTTAATTAAAAATGTTTTTTTTAATTGCTGAAAATCTACTATTTTATTACGCTGCTTTTCAACCTCTGGATCAGTTGCTGTTTCCCAGTCTAACACATTTTTGTATGTCCTCCAAAATCAGCAATTGTTAAGTAGTGATTAAATTTCAGCCAGTTCTGACTGAGGAGTCAAGAAGGGAAGGGAATGAATCCCTCTCTGTTTCAATGACAGGAGATTTTTGTTTGATTGCAAACTAACCTCTTGTTTTACAGATGTTGTTGTGTCGATCAACAAAGTAACTGCACTGTTTTTCTCTGAAATGCTGTACATTTCATGAACATGCAACATCCTCTGTCCCCACATCACTGGCTGAAACAGCCCACTGGTTGTGTAGGGCATGTCATACAGCTCCTTTCTGTTCAGGGTTCAGTTTTGTCTAGAAACAAAAGGTGTTCCCCCCACAGCATGAAGATGACTATGCAGGATCTGAACAGTAACTTGTTTTGCTTCATAGTTTTAATTTATTGCTTTTAGGTTGGGAAATAGCAACAACATTTTCAGATTTGTTTTAAACTTTGAAATCTCCCTAGTTGCAATAGGACTAGCAGGTCAGGGGCTGGAGGACTCTTCAGTAGTGAAATAATTTAAAAAAGTATACTTGGCCAATCTGCTCTGTTTGCTTCATGCATCTTAATTTTTTTTTTTTTTACTTCTTGATTTTATGTATATTTGTGTAATTGATCTTTCTAGAGCTGTATCTTCAAAATTATTTCTTTTGGTGTAAATATACAGTAGCAATTTAGGTTTCCACATATTTTATTTTAATGGGAAATGCTTTGTGTTCTAAGCCATGGGTCATTCAGAATAAGTAAACAAATGTCTGTTCATTTGTATTCCGGTTCTGATTCTCTTAGTTCTCCTTCGACATTTATTAGTAATCCTCTCTCACTGGCCATGAAATTTTACGATGCTTTTATTGGGAACACTTATCTGGGAGGTCAGCAAAGTGTTCATGTTATTTTGTGGCTGGAAGCGTATGACAGAAGAGAGGGAAAATGGTGCTTCAGCAAAACTCTGCGTTTCTGCTCTTCTGGGGTAATCAATTCAGTTGTTTCCAGTCTGGGCAATGGTTTTGCTAATTTTTACATGATTTTAATAGACATATGAAGGAGCCCTTGGTTATGTAGTTCTCAAGTATTGTCCCCAAAGTGCATTTGCTAGTTTTTATTGTGCATTCGGTGGCTAACTGTTTGAAGTATTACCTCTTAACCTTATTTGTCAAATTTTTTTTGTGTTTTTGCATTTTGTTTTATATATATAAATATATATATATTCAATTTTCCAAGATGGACTCGGTCTTTTTCAGATGTCCCCTTTTTACAAGTACTTTTTCATTAAATTATGAAACTGCTAACAATATTTTCATTTGTTGTGATTTATTCAGGGCTTTACCCTCTGTGTCTGGCAGGTTGTGAAACTCATCAGTACTGTGTCCATCAGGAGTAAACTATTTCTGCAGATTTGGCAATGCTTTAACAAGTTAAGTATCCAGGAAAACCCTTCCCCTTCAGCCTCCCAAAAAAAGAGTCGCTGAGCACTAATTTGCTGTGTAGCAAATAGTGCAAGCCTGGCTTTTGCTTCTGCCTAGCTGAGCAAATGTAACAGACCATTTGCTGGCCTGGCCTCACTTTTCAATGTATTTGCTTATGCTGTAGAATGGCTGGTTTTCCCGGGCTGGACAAAGTGAGGTATAGAGGAAGAGCTGTAGCCAGGCCTTCTGTCTGATCCCTCTTCTTGCACACCCGCAGACGTGCGTAGCTGAACACTCAGCAGCCGCTGGTGCCATCTGTGTGCACAGGACAAAGCAGCTTCCTGGGCTCATGTCGGCTTCATGTTGGTTTTACCCCACCTTTTGCTGTAGTTCCCCCTGCTCCCACAGGCCGGTGCTGTGAGGTACCTGGCTGGCACAGAGGAGCTGCTCCCTGGGTTACAGCAGGGAAGAAGGCAAAACGAGAAGGTGGAGAGAAAGGTGCTGCACAGCTGATCCCATAGCATCCCTCCTGCTCAGGCAGGCTCTGCAACTGGCAGCCTTCAAGAGAGAGGGATGGGATTTGTAATCTGGATGTTGCAGGCAGCAGTGACCCTCCTGCCTTCCACGGGTCTGGCAGCAGCAGAGTGAGTCAGAGCTGAGCAGCCAACACACTTGTGGTGTGGCTTAAGGAATGGAGTGACTGAGCAGGTGGGCCCAGGCAGGCTGGAACTGGAGCTGGAGAAAGCTTGGGTGAAATGGAGCTCGAGTCTCTCAGCCAAAAAGCAAACAGGAGGTAAAAAAAGGAGAAAAGGCAGTAAAGGTTCAGACAGAAGGAAAGAAAAACTAGCACTCGGAAGAAGCAGTAAACATTAGACTGTCAGTTGTTTTTCAGGACCAGGATTTCTTCTTCCCTAAAGGCATCTTTCAGGAGATACGAGCAACAGACTTCCTTGTTGTGATTTTCTGACTGATGGCTTCTAATTCCCTTTGCATATACAGTCTGCTTGTGGCTGGGATGTGGGAAAGACAGGGCCAAGAAAGGAGATTGGTATCCCCATTAATTTGGAAGCTGCTATCAGTTTGTAGAGTCTTTTCAAATAGCTAAGTGTGGTTATGTGTTGATGGTAATGCGGGCCAAGGTCTAACAGGGGCTGCACAGTGGTTCTGAGCACCATTATTTCTGTGTTTATGTTTCTGCCCTAAAAGAAATGTTTCACAGTTATAACTTGTGTATGTCACTTGTAGAATGTTTTCTTTGCACCATGAATCCTGGAGCACAGAAGAAGATATTACAAGTGTTTGGCTATTAAATGTAAGCCTGAAACATTCCTTCAATTTTGATGTGGTACCTCTGACGAGCTGGCCTGGGTGTACAGGCTGTACTGCAGACTCATGATGTACATCTGATACCTGGGAGGGACCGAGCGTTACCCAGTGTTCAAAGCCTGCCTCTGTGAGCTGCAAAGATAATCCAGTGAAACCACTCATTTTGATTGTTGGGAATTTTGATGATCCCAGTACTTGTAAAGGTTTAGCACTGCAGGGAATTGACACGTCTGTTAGGAAAACATGCTTTTGATGTGAATTAAGGAACAAAAGCTGCTTGCACAACCTGGGAGCTTGGCATGCAAGGGAAAAATACCAGGGAAGGGCAGAGATGGAAAACAATGGAGTGCCTCAATGCTGCTTCCTTAGGAAGAAGTGAAGACTCACAGACTTCTGGGTTCTGGTTTCATGAGAGATGCACTGCTACTGCTGCTTGTGAACCTTCCTTTTACACCAGCTTCATAGTTGAGCAGACTTTTGTCACTCCTGAGTGCTGCTCTGCAGTATGTCACTCTTGCAGAGACGATCCTGGGATAACTGCTGCCAGGCTCTGCTCTGAACCAAGTCAACACATCTGGCAGGATGTGACAGGTGGATTAAAGTGACTGCAAGCACAGCCTTCTGAAAGAAAACGTTGCATAGCAGTTGGGTAAGTTGTTTGAAAATAGCAGATGTGTGCGCCTTTTTCTGTTCATCTTGTTAACCCCTCTGCAGAGAGCTTGGATAAATTTGTGTGACCACATGGTTGTAGAAGGAGAAGCAGCCTTGGATAGTTTCCCTGTCTCTATGCGTACAGCTTCCATATGATCTTTCTTTTTCCAGTAGGCTTCTTTTGTCTGGGACAACCTCCTCGATCCACCTTGCCCTGCCCTTTCTCTGGGACTCTTGTTTCAGGCTGAGCAGACCCTCCCTGCCTTCCATTCCTTTCTCAGCAGCCCTGGAGCTGGGTGTCTGCCTCGCCTTGGATACTTTATCTGATACAGTGTTTTAGATCTCTGGGTAGGCTCCATAATGACACCTTTATGGTTTCTTTTGGCTTAAACGTCCTGAAGACATTTTTTCCGGTTTCTGTTGTTTTTCTTTGGGTGCTGCTCCACCCACCCTAACCCCAGGAAGGAGCACTGGGGAGCAGCACACATACAGTTGTATTTTGACTGAGTTCCGGGATTCTGGAACAACAGTTCCAGAGTTGTTCTGCTCACCAAATCGATGAGCCAGTCCTGAGGAAGGATTTAAAACTTAGCACAACAGCAGCATATAAAGGGAGGTGTCATCAGGAAATCTCGTGGTCATCTGAGAGCTCTTGAGCTTGTGACAGACTTCAAGGTATCACAGAATGGTTTGAGTTAGAAAGGACCTTAGAGACCACCTAGTTCCAATTCCCCTGCCATGGACAGAAACTCTCTGACTAGACCAGGTTGCTCAGAGCCTCATCCAGCCTGGCCTTAAACACTTCTAGGGATGGGACACCCACAGCTTCCCTGGGCAACCTGTTCCAGTGTCTTGCCACCCTCGAGATATGCCACTCTTATTATTTTCTGTGGTTTCAGCAACTGCAAGGAAAATGGCTCTGGTTATACCCTGGGAAGTGCAGGCCCTAGTGAGGGAATGAGTCATCTGAGGGGCAAAAACATCTCTAAACTAGCCCACCCACTTCACCTGAAACCACGGTGTCTGGTTGCATTCCATTGTAGTTCCTTATCTCACAAGGGTGGTGCTGAGTTGTTTGGGAACCCCTGTCACTGGCATTTTAGGCTCCATTTGCTTCTGGTTGAATGGAACCTGACCAAAGTACTTCCCCTGCTTAAAACTGATGGCTCAGCTATTGTCCTGTTGTCTCCTCTAAAATGGAGCAGGGGCATTGTTTTATCGTTTTCCTGATTATTCATTCTACAAAAAGCCAGACATCTCTCCTGGTTTAAGGAAACACAGAGGCCTAAAAGCTGGATGAGCCAGGTGATGCAAATACTAATAAACAAATTGTAGTTTACACTCATTACAAATGGCTAGTACATAAACCAGACTTTCCTCTAATTGTCTGGTTGAACATCTTAAGTTAAACTCTGAGAAGTCACCCTAAACCTGTAGTTAATTTGAAATTTGTTTTTGATTTGCATGCCTGTAAGCTGCAAACTCTGAAAGCACTGTTGCTAAATCAGTTATTTGAATGAAAGATGCTGCCTTTCCCTGAAGTCCTGGCTCCGTTGCATGACCTCTGTTGGGACTGTAATTTTGCAGCTGCTGCAGCACATATCAATGCTTTTTTTTTTTTGTCCTGGGGCAAGCAAAATGCAAATCCAGGTCACATGGGGTACAAAGAGCAGAAAAGTAAGGCATTAATGAAAAATGTCTTGGCTGTGTTCCACTGAAGAATGCTTTCTGAAGCACCCAGTTGCCCAGCTGCTCCCAGTGCAGAGCAGGGGTCTGGAGAAGCACAGGCTGGGCGCTCCAGCTTTGTGAGGCACCTAAAGGTGGCAGGAATTTGCACTTGTGGGTGCTCCCAGGACAAAGCAGTTGGGGGTGCATGTGTGACAGTGTGAGGGTGTTCATGAAGCATAGGGGAGACTGGCTGCAATGGGATGGGTCACACGTTAGCTTATAGCATTGTATTCTTAAGTGAGAGATGCTTTTTCATGAGCCTGTGGCCTGTACAGAAGGAATTGTCCTGAAAGAAGTCTGTGCAATAAGCTGTAATAACTACAGGGTACAATTGTCATTTTTGTGAAAACTGGTCTTTAAAGGCTAAACATTTCAATACGACTTCAGGGTGATTCAGTGCAATACTTTCTGGAAAAGATTCCCTCTTTGAGATTCGTAATCCATTCTGCATTAACTTGTGTGACAGTGGTGTTAGACACATAAATTAGTCAATGGACACAAGTCTGCTGGTGCCACCTTCTCCCAAGAAGACATTTGCAAACAGGAACATGGAATATTTTGGCAAATGTTTTTATTTTTAAATATGCAACTGTGATCATCCAGACTAATAAACAATTGAAACTTCCTGCACTTTGATCTCCCCTGGACCTACTTGTTGCTCGCTAACAAATAAAAGCTTGATTTGGACACACAAGCCAATTCCAAGAACTACACTTGGCTACAAACAAGTGCATGACGGTGCCAACTCTTGCTTTCCAGCCAACTGATTGCAGTGACTGATTTTGTGTTTCTACCTCTGCTCTTGCTCGCTGTGTTTTGCTTGTCCCTCCATCTGTGCAGCTCCAAATGCGGTATTATCTGCTAGTGAAGAATTCCCAAGTGCTCACTCTGGTTGCCTTAATGGATTTAACAGGCTTGCATGGAGGTAGTGGCTCCTTGGGCTCCACTGCCATTGGTACAGTCGCTGCTCTCAGCTGCACCTTGCCCTTCTGTGGAGGAGGCCTGAAGACTCCATACTCAGAGGCAGCTGGTGGGATACAGACATCTGATATGCAGCATTTGCACTTTGTATCAGCCATGGATAAGGTCTAGAGCCCTCCCACCTTCAAGGAGGAAGGAGGACTAGCAGTAGTAAAGGCTAAAGGTGAAGGAAAATATGTGAGGATTGCTCTAAAATGAAGAAATGGCAGGATTAGGCTCTTAAAAGGAGAGAACAACTGCAACTTTCCAGGAATGAGCAGAAGTAAAACCCAGTCACTATAGCTCCTGAAACAGTCCAGGAGACACCTCTTCTTGCCTACAGTCATTGAGGGTGGGGGAATTTTTTCCATCTCTGTGGTGTTCCAGGCTATTCTCCAAAACTGCTGAGCGTTTCCTGACTGGCAAGATGGGTAATGGCTTCTGGCAGGCTCAGGGAACCTGCAGGCTGTGGGAGGGCTGTGACTTCAGCCTACAGGGCCTCCTGCATCACATATCTATTATTTGTGTTCTTCATGGTTGTAGATAAGTAAGAATTCTACCTCCCTTCTCCTTGCAAAGCAGGAGGAATGAGTGTATGATGTGCACTACCATGTGGAATAAATACTGAGCTACCAGTGTGTCCTCTGGAAGCCAGAGAGGTACTGTGTAAGCTCCCTACCAATCAGATTTGGAGGCCACAGAGTAGACTTTGTGGTTGTGGTGCAGCAGTGGGAAGTTCCCAGTGGGGAAGGCACAAAGCAGCACAACCTTTGGCAGCTACCTCTTCTGTGCTCTTCTCTCCCACAGTGAACTTGCATTGGCAGAAGACCTCATCTGATGCTCTCTGTGAAAGCATGGATTCAAGGTGGGAATCCCCACCATGGATTCTTCCCTGCTCTACCTTTCCACAAACTTGGATTAGCTAAGCTTGGAAGACAAAGCAGAAGTGCTGTCCCATGTGACTATGTGAGATCCAAGCTCAAAATACAAGGCACAGAGTTTGTGTTGTAACCTGGCTCTTACAGGAGCTGTTAATTTTCTCCCAAGGTGTGTGCCAGCACTCAGCTTGTTGTGATGCCTCCAAACCATGCTGGCAAATGCCTAAGTCAGCAAGGAGCAGAGAGACTGGTGAGGTGGGTTGAGGATGTATCTCCTGTTGCTGCTGGATTCAGTAAGCTTGTGCATCGTATCCCAAATGGCCTTGTAGTGTGCAAAGACAATGGGAGAGCAGTAAATGTGGCTAAGCTGTGTAAAAAGCAATAATTGTCCTTCATTGTCCTTCATCAATTCAATTAATTCTTTGCATGTGATTTGTTTTTTTAAATTCTGCATCTTCTTTCCAAGTTGTAAAATGTATGGAAAAAAGGAGAGATATGTGGTACTTTTTTTCTGGATATTTTTCTGTGTTGGTTGTTGCTAATAATTTGCTTGCCTCAGGTCTGAGATGAAATCCTGCTATTTGTTGTACATGCAGCAGTAGGGACAGAAATAGAAAATTCATTGCTAAGCACTGAAGGAATACCAAGGAAGCCTCTAAAATAGAAGTCTAACTGCTCAGGTAAGGTGATGATAAATTAATTATCACATTAATATCACATTCAAGTCCATTGAAAGAAGCCTACATGAAACACCTGTTGGTAAGGTCTTAAGGCCCATGAACTTTCCAGATATACCACTAATAGAAAAAGATGTGACCAAGTGAAGCCTGGGCTGTGCCACCTGCTTTATGAATAAAGGCAACCAAATAAAAATATTTGACAGGAGAAAATTGCTAAGAAGAGGGTATATGATGAGCAACAGATACAATCTATTAACAGGAGCTGTGTGGGACTACTTCCTGAAAGACCATGCTGGGTGCTGGGTGCTCACTGGTGTGTAGTGCCCCTTGAATAATGGGGCTGCTACATGAGCCAGCTGGAAACCAGAGTCTGGAGTGGGGAGAGGCAAGTTTTGGTAGCAGAGTTAATTCTAGCTTGTGGGGACACAGCAGCAAGTTAGCCTGCGCCTGCTTTGTGCTCCTGAGGTTCCTGGAGGAGACACACAAGACCTGGAGCAGTGAGCCTGAAGCCACTTGATGTCATTGATCCTCATGTGGATCACTGAATCCAAGTCAAGACAATATGTCATGGGATGCTGAAGAGGAGACCTGGGCTATAAAAAGTACCCATTGGTTTGTGACTTGAGGCCTGGGACCTGTCACGGCCATAGCACAGAGATGAGCAGGCTCAACAGAGGGCTGTATCTGCAAATTTTGATGCCAGCTGTTTGCCTCATGCCTTTGGAAGTTTTTGAGATTTTACAGCACGGGGAGTAAAAGAGGGCACGGCACACTGAAGGCGTGATTTCTGGGTAACCAGGGCAGTGCTGCAGGAGCCGTGAAGGATCCCTGGTGTTGGAAGTCGGGGCCAAGGTCCTGGGGTCACCTAAACCAGAGCAAGAGGGCAGGCAGAAACCAAGCCGTTCGGCAGTCAGCCTCTCTGGGAACTGAGAAACCTGGCCCCGCGGTGGGAAACCTCTCCTCCGTCTTTTCCCCCGCTGCAGCTCTCGGAAGGGGGGTGCCGAGCCGCTACTGCTTGGGCAATCGCCAGCCCTCGCTCCCAGCGCTGGCCTTGCCCGGAGAGGAGGATCCCGAAGGGCCTGGCAGGGCAGGGCAGGGCAGCCCGGCCGGGAGGGGTCCCGCCCCTGGCGAGGGGAGCCAAGGAGTGCCGCTTGCCTCTCCAGCCCCGCTATAAGAGCGGCGGCGGCGCCGGGAGCGCTCCGGCACCTCTGGGAACAGGTACGGCCAGGGCGTGCGTGGGGGCGCGCGTTGTTGTTATTATTAGTATTTGTTGTCGTTCCTCTTCTCCCCGGGCTCCGGGGCAGACCCGAGGTGCACACCCACGCGGTGTGTACACGACAGGCACACGCGGGGCGCACAGCGGCCGGGCGTGCGGGGGCGGGCCCGCCGGCGGAGCGGCCTTGGCCTCCCTGCGCCCGCCCGCCCGCACCCCCGAGTACGGTTTTTTTCTTCCCTTTTATTACCCCCCCGCTTTTTGTTTTTCCTCCCCGTTCGCTTTCCTCGCTCCCCGCAGGCCGTGGCGCGGCGGGGGTGCAACACTCGGTGACGATTCCCTCCGCAGGCCATGTCGTCTGTCAGGATCGAGTGCGTGGCCAGCGAGGGCTGCAGGATCGGCGAGTCGCCCGTGTGGGACGAGAAGGAGGACTCGCTGCTCTTCGTGGACATCACGGGCAGGAAGGTGTGCCGCTGGAGCCCCCTCACCCGGCAAGTGCAGGCCATCCCCGTGGGTAAGGAGCTGCTTGGGCTTGATCTGGTTCTTTTTCTTCTAAGGTGTACGCAACTCGCTCTCTTTTGTTCCCACTTGGTACCAGAGGTCAAGTTCCGACGTTGGTGTCTGTAGTAGTTCTGTTCTGATTTGAGTGATTAATACTCACAACATTTTCTGTATTGAAAAGAGCTTTCTAATAATGATTTGAGAAGTTGATACTTTTTTAAGGTAGTGGTGTCATCAGCTAGAGTCTTAATGGTTAAAGTATTCTAGAAAAGAAGAGATATGCTAACCCTCATGAAGAAGGGATTGCAGATCTACTGCTAGATGTGACAGAGCAAATATTTGTGTCTGGAGACAGCTCCTTAGGTGGTTTCAGTACAATTTTATTATTTTCTCATGTTCAGTAATGCTTGGTGAAAATCAAATTTTCCTACCTATAAGCTATTCTCATAATTCACTAGAAACTGATCTGGGCTTATCTGCCTTTCAGATTACTGTAGTTACCAGTTTTAAGATGAGAGAAAGCCTGATATTAATTTTGGAAATGTTGCTTCCCAAACTTACTTCCTCTTAGCTTAGCTGAGGGATTGTGCTTCTCCCGGGCTTTCCACCCAACTTGACCTACCCTCCAAGATATAGTCTTTTACTTGTGGCCTCTCTGGAGATGTGGAAGGGAGAGTAGCTAAAGTGGCTCCTTTTTTTATTGTGTACTCTCTTTAATAATAAAATAGTTATTATTAATAGCTGTGCCTTTGAGAATGCCACAATTAAAAGACCAAAATGAAAATAAAAACTAAAACCCAAATAGCCTAAGAATGTCAAGTGATTATAGTAGCAAGTTTCCAAAGTGGAAACTAAAAGAGAAATTACTCATTATTAAAGCTTATAGAAAATTACAATAACCCCCTGCATAGAAACAACTTCAAATGCCCTTTTTAACTCCACAGGGGAAACACTCTAACTGCATAACTGGGCCTGGAGGGGAAGCATTATGGTCAGTTTTCTCCTGGGCCTAAAATGGTGCTGCAAGTGAATCAGTTCCTGCAGATACTACTTTAACCAAGCCATCTGGGGTCACAGCGGACTGAGCTGGGTGCATGGGCTAAGACACTCCTTGCACTGTGTTTGTGCAGTGAACTGTAGGGTGGCTGTGTCCTCATGCACCCCTTTCCTCTGGGGTGCTTTGTCAGGAAGGTATGGAGCTGGTCTTGTGGCTGTGGGGATGTCCAACACCTCCAGTGGACAGCTGTGCTTGAGGGCTGCTCCTCCCAGGGTGGGAAGAAGGCCCTAGGTGCTGCCCAGGTGGAAGGACTCCTCTGAGCCTTGGCCCCAGGTGTTCTTCTGGGAGAGCAAATACAGACTTGCAATCCTATATTCTGCTTGGAAAGCCTCTGCTGCTGATACAGACAGAAAACCAACTTTTACTAGTGTGGTTACTGGCAATATGAATAGCAGCAAAATTACTACATGTGGCAGGTGCCACACATAGCTGAGGGGACTCTGCTGCCCTCTGTGCTGGCGTGGGAAGAAGTGGCACCTACTTGCCCAGTGTAAATGAACCCAGACCACCAGCAGCCTCAGCTGCTAGAGCTGAGCTTGCAGTCAGGTGTACCTCTCCAGTGCTGGGGGTAAATAATTGCATTTGAATTTCTGTCGTGGTGGTACTGCTGCCAGGGCTCCAAAGGGAAGGGGCATCCTGACCCATGAGCAAACAGCTGGAAAGGAGCAGTTCCTCTTGGCACCCAGTGGTGGCTGGTGGTGGTTATAAATGTTCGTGAAACTATTACCTAATTATACTCCTGCAAAGCTATAAGTACAAGAAATGTTTCAGTTTTAAATTAGAAAATTAGTAATTAGTGCCATGTACAGAAAATACTATGCCAGGATTTGTTGCCCTGTTGAAGTTATTATTCCTTACATTGCATCTTATGGTAGGCTTTTACAGAAATGTCATCTATGCACTCACTGGGTTTTTACTAATTCGTTTATAATAACCTGCAATTGAGGTTTCATGCATAATAACTCAAGTGAGTGTAAACTAATCATGGAGCATTTACTAGTTTTCTGATTTAGTTCTTGGGAAGCTCTGCCAGTCCTTTGTGCATTTTTGGTGCTGCTGGAGGCTTTTTTGTGCGTTTTTGCTGCTGCTGGAGCAGAGTGTGGTGCAGGGGGGTGTCTCTCCTGCCCACTGTGACCTGTCCCAGTGCAGAGATACTGTCTCCATCACTGTAAGGCTCATTACGCAGGAGCTGTGCTAAACAAACACTGTTGCTCCAGAGCTCTTGTGGCAATTGACTTTTCCTTTGGTGAGGGGGGAACCCATACAGTAACCTCTTGTAAAAAGCATATGTTCCTGTTCCCCTTTTTACACATTTTTTTAAGCATGTAGCACAACTAGGTGCTGCTAATGATTATAGCTTCTGGTAGCAGTGGTAATACTCAAGTTCATGTGAAATAATCTGCTTCTATGCATTTAAACATCAGTTTTGTTGGTAGAAAAGTAGCTTGTTTCTCTTGCCTGTAGTTTCACTGAGTTCAGTTTGCATGTCTAAAGTGGCCAGAAGAGAAATGTCTATTCACAGCACATCCCACTTTTCAATTTCACCCTGTTTCTAGATGCTCCTGTGAGCTCCGTGGCTCTCCGGAAGTCTGGAGGTTATGTCATCACTGTAGGAACCAGGTTTGCCGCTTTGAAATGGAAAGAGGAGCTGGTAACAACCTTTACCCAAGTGGACAAGGATAAAGCAAATACCCGATTCAATGATGGGAAGGTGGATCCTGCAGGGAGGTATTTTGCAGGTATGCTGCAGGCGCTTCCTTCCCTCTGGTGCTTGCTGGGTTTTGGTGATAACATGCAGTAATCAGTTGTAGATGTGGCAACTTTTCCTTCTTAGTTAAATGGTGGGGATTTTTTTTGTTGTCTTCAAACAGAGTTTAATCCCATTTACAGATCTATTTATATCACCTGGGCACTATCTAATCTGGACTATTTTGTTAAAAAGAGGCCGACTATTCAGAGGCTGCTAGTTTAAGATACTGGCCTTGCCTCCTCCCTGTCAGCAGCTTGTTTTGAATAATGGAAGGGTACCAATAGAAAACACTTTTCAAGTGACAAATTTGTTATATTGTGTGGTTTGTTCTTCATAAGTCAGAATTTTATTTCTAAAAACTAAGTGACTACTCACCCTGGAGATGAGAAGGCTTAGAGGGTCTTACCTGTATGCATAAGTATCTGATTGAGGAGGGAGTAAAACACATGGAGCCTAAGCTCTGCTCTCTGCTCAGTGATGCCTACTGAAGGACCAGAAGGAGTGGGCACAAATTGAAAACTCTTTTGCTGAGGATGATCAAACAGTGGAACAGGTTGTCCAGAGAGTCTGTGGAGTGTTCATCCACGGAGATCTTCAACACCCAACACTGTTGGGAGGAACCTGTGGTGTCTGACCCTGCTCTGAGCAGAGGTGATCCTGCATGATCTCCAGAGCTGCCCTCCAGCCTCAGCTGTGATCCTGTCCTCCTGTTTTTTAAAACACCATTCAATGCTTCTGCTGTGTCGTAGCATCTGCAGGCTTACCTTAACTTGCATTTACTCAGCCTTTCAAGAGCCAGTCTCAGCTGCCAACTTCAAGCTGCAAAGATGTGATTTGCTTTAAAAGAGGCATTAGTGTAAGACTCATTCTGAGGGAGGAGGTAATTTTTTTCCACTCTCTCAGCTCTACAAGACATTAAGATTTGTTGTAAGTTAAGTGCTGGCCACACCTGTCTTTGTATATAAATGACTGAATAAAACATTTTGCAGGAATCATGCTGCATGCCATTTCTGCCACAGAAATGTTCAACAAAAGAACAAAAGCTGTGTTTTGTTATCTTCTGCTAAAAGCAAGCACTTTGAAAATCCACCTTTTTCTTTTGCTTTTAACTCAGTTTCTTCCTCACATTTCAGAAGTATCCTGCATTGCTCCCTTCTATGTTGGCAGTGTGATCATCATCATAGTGAGGGACTGCCACCAAACGTGGAGGAGAGTCCATACACTCTGAACCTGTTTTCTTCCCTTTGGCTCTGCACAGGCACAATGGCAGAGGAGATTCGTCCCGCTGTGCTGGAGAGACACCAGGGCTCTCTGTACACGCTCTTCCCTGACCTCTCAGTGGTGAAGCACTTTGGCCAAGTGGACATTTCTAATGGGCTGGACTGGTCACTGGATCACAAAATCTTCTTTTACATTGACAGCTTGTCCTTCTCGGTGGATGCCTTTGATTATGACCTCCAAACTGGAAAAATTGGTATGAATGGTTGTATTGTAAAATAATTGCTTATGCCTAAAGACTGTGATGTTTGTTTCCGCTCTGGTTATTACACAGAGATGATCAGAGCTTTGGGAGCACTTATCCAGAAACCTCCTTAGAGCAAACAACAGAAGCCATATTAACATCTGTCTGCGCCTGCGTAGGCTCCTGGCTCAAACCTGTCAGGGTCGTTTGGTAATAGTATAAAGTATTTAAATTGCATGGCAGTTTGAGTAGTAATCTGTACTACTGTTACTAAACACAGGGCATCTCTGATCTTCCAGTGTAAAAAGGATAAAGTGTATCTCATCTGTCTGTTCCTGTGGCTGCGTGTTTCTTGTTACTGGCAGCACAGGCAAAGTGACAGCAAGCTTGCAGTCTTGGGCAAAACCTCTTGCCAGCTTCTCTAGATATTATTTCACTGTTCACCCTGTTTTGTTTTTTAAAATACAAGCTATTAAATGAAGATTCTGCAGAAAGAACACGGCAAAAATCGTAGCAGTAACTCAAAAAGCTTCCTTCATTAATTTAAAACAAAACAACGCCTTAAGGGCTTCTACAAGCTTGGGCAAAAGAAAAATTCCAGTGACTTGGACTAGTAATTTGCTTTTGAGTACATGGGCTGCAGTATTTTGCTTTAGAAGAACCCAGCCAATTTGATGTTTAGTTTTAAGACTCTGAATTTAAAGCAGTTTTGGATGTAGCACATTGTCCTAATGTCTCTCTGCTATAGCTTACAACTGAATTTTTCCTTAGGAAATAGGGTGCTTCTCCTCTCTCTCAATCGTTCTCGCTTGCTCTCTTTCTGTGGGCAGTCTGACAATTCCCAGGAGCAAAAAGGAAACTAATTAAAAATATTGCTGCATATGAGAAACATTGAAGTTGTCGGAGCATAATATAAACGACGTTGGAAAGTTGGGTTTAATTTTCTTTAATAACAGTGGATAAAAGTTCAGATAGAGTTGTTTGGTTTTAGGTTGATAGCATGCCTTTGAAATTGATGCTTTTCCTAACTCTGTGTTTATGTAAGCTCTCAGTTTATAGATCTGAAGGTCAGTTTTGTGTTGGAACAGTGATTATTGGCATGTTCCAGCAAACTGTTTGAAAATAATCCAGCTGGAGCAACCCACACTTGAAACGATCCAAACTGCTTTTAGAACAAGTAATTAATTTTATGAATATATCTAACATTAATTTATTCAGTTATTCATTTAATATTGTAAGTAGGGAACATGAGTGGTACACTGGAAATGAATGCCAGAAAAAAGGATTATACTTTCAACGGATAGAAACTGATCCATAGGTTTTCATGCTGAGAAACAACTGTCCCGGGAAACAAACAGGGCAGCGGACACAATCTATTTCTTTCCTGAGAAAAAAACCCGGGGCTTCAGCACAGCTTTTGAAAATAATAGTACAAATAACTCTGCTGGGCTGTGACTGATAAAAATTTTAACAAATGTCTCACTCAGTTCTGTGGTTTTTCTACCCTGCAGGCAACCGTAGGAGTATATACAAACTGGAAAAAGAGGAGAGCATTCCTGATGGGATGTGCATTGACACAGAAGGCAAACTCTGGGTAGCTTGTTATGATGGTGGGAGAGTGATTCGCCTTGACCCTGAGACAGGTAAGTCCTTGCAAAAGATGGACAGGAATTTTGTGTTAAACAAAAGAACAGAAAAAGAAATAAAAACAAAGAGTGAGAGGTGTTTTTTTTCTCCCTCACAGAAGTGGTATATCTGCTCTTTTAAAAACACTGTGCTTTTTTTTTGCCTTCTTTGCTTTTTTATTACTTTAAACAATTTTATGTCCCTGCTTTCAAAAATTACCTTTATAAATGTGTCCTTTGTTCCCAGCATCTGTTTTGTTGGAAAAGGTAAAGTTGCTAAAGAGATCATAATCTTACTTGTGAATTGTTTGAGTTAGCATCCTCTTCCATACTCCACGCTTAAAACTAGTGTTTACCTCATTGATAAATTATGTAAATGAGTAAGGCATGAAATGGGAAAGATTACTTAAGCCATTTTTGAGTCTTGTTTCTTCAGCTTAGTGTATTATTTTGTGCAGCCTACTGGATTTTATTACAAGTCCCACAGGACACTGATGCCAGCAACATCTTTTTTATTGTTGAAAGTTATTTACACGATCAATTTTGCAATGAAATAATTTAAAAATGTTAAATGAATTCCACAGCATTTTATCATTCCCACAGTAATGTCTTGGGTGTGTCCATTGTCTGAGTCTGTTGTTCATTGCTGCTCTCATTTGGACTCTAGTGATGTGCCAGGGATGATTTACTCTGGGTAAAAAAAACACACATAAAGCACGTAAGGGAAACTGAACCACATTGGCTGCAAGGAGCCAGTGGGTGAGAATGGGAGAATGACTTTGACAGATCCCAGACAGCACGAGTTTGCATAATGCAGCAAAAAAGCAACTGCACTGGGATGCATCTGGAGTAGAAGGTTTGTAGACAGTAGAAGGCTTGGGGTTTTGTGGGAATGCTAATTCAGGGATGCCAGTGCCTCCTCTGCAGTGCACAACAGACTCTGGCACACACGCACCAGCCAGATCAGGCTGCAGCCTTGCTTCTGACTGCTGGAAACCTTCACTTGAGGCTCAGACTGCGCTTTCCCCTTCACCTTTTGATCTGTACCCATCCAAAGTCTTGCCAACCTGTGGGACTTGAGACTTCTCCTGTTCTGCAGTCAGCCCCAGGAGAAGGAAGCTCCAGTTGGCAGATGCCAGCAGTGCTGGGACTTGTTTCTGGACCCACGTCCTCTCACTTTGATTGACAGAGCACTCCTTGGTGACATCCACCAGCCCACTGAATACCATCCTGGAGTAGTAGACTCAACCATTTTTCCTCTCTGGTTCACCATTTCTACTTTTTTGCTCCTTGGCCTCTTTTTTTCTCCCTGACCTTTTTTTCCATTCTTTTCTTGCCTGTTTTCCTTTTCCTTCTCCCTTTTGAATGTGTTTTCCTGTGGAAAAGCTAGATGGAATAGTGTCCACAAACAGATGCCTAGGGATTGTAAGAATATTGATGGCAGAGTACATAACCCTAATGTATTCCCCATCTTTAAGCTCATAGCTGGATGAGATACTGATGTGTTGGTAGTGTATTTCTCCTCCATGAACCTGTTCTGTCTCCCCTTACCCATGTAAAACTCAGCACCTGCAGGAAACAATGTTATGAAGTTTCACAGGGTAAGTGTCCATGTCAAAAAGAGCCACCTTTTTTTTGTGAATATCTCATGCTTACCTGCCCTCTCATGCTATCATTTTAAAGAAATATCTAAAATCTGCAATTTGCTAAATTCTGAATGAATTGTAATTATTTAGGGAGATAACACAGACAGGTTTTAAGAGAATTCTATGCAAGTCTCTCTTTTAACACACAATAGCCATTAAGTGTGGCTTGAATGGCTGTCAGCCAGTTGCAGATACATCCACTGATAAAGAGCTCATCTAAAACACGTGAGGGATTTTCAGGTTTCAATGATAACAAAGCCTGGACTTTGTTTTTATGGCAATGGAACCATCAAACTTGTTTGTATGGCATCTTTTCTAAGTGAAGGTTTTGAGGTTCAGGGTGAAGCAGTTTTGCAGGTTTAGGCTTCTTTAGCAGAGATGGCTGCTGCCTTTATATTCAGGATATGCTTCAGGGAAGGGCTGATGGCTGATCCCACAGGGTTTGCAAAGGACTCAAAAGGGTTGTCTAACCTGTGTGTTGCTAAATCTTGTCATACCTTCTGGTCACTTAGTGACCTGCTACTTTTATTCTTCTAATTAGAATCTTAGAACTATTGAGGTTGGAAAAGACCTCTAAGGTCATCAAGTCCAAACATCAACCCAGCATGGACAAGTCCACCCCTAAACCATCACATTAAGCATCACATCTACACTTTCAGGGGTGATGATTCTACCACTTCCCTGGACAGCCTGTTCCAATGCTTGACAACCCATTCAGTGAAGAAATTTTTCCTAATGTCCAATCTAATTAAATATTTTATTTTTTTCCTAATGGATGTGTTTAATGTCCTTTGATTGTATAGAGTCTGAAAGATTTGCTAAGTTTGTCTCTTCTGTAGATACCAAACACAGACTAATACTTCAGGTAGATTGTAGAGCATCCAGGTGCAGATTTTCTTCAATCTCCAGGGAGACATTGCTCATCTCAGAGCTTTGTAAATGAAATCTTCCAGGCTGTTATCCATTGAGAGCACTCTCCAAGTACCACCAGGGTCTATCCCCTTGTCTTTGGGGCTCATGCCTCTTTTCCTACAGTCCGTGTTTTTTCCCTTCAAATGCCCTTCCCACTCATTTTGTCCTAAACTTGGTGTCAGTCAGTTTCTAGGATTCCCAACATGAAAATTACTCTCCTGCTATTTCAACACATCGCTAAAGTTAGTTGCTGTATGTGGACCAAGCCCTTTACATAGGCAGTTGGGAGGGCAGAGAAATTACACATTTTGTAAGGAAATTAATGTACTTTAGCATATTTCTAGAAAGAGAAAATTCACTTGTAGGTAAATAAAATAGGCATAATGGGAATAAGCTCTTAGTGCGCAGGATTAGCAGAAATTTTGGGAAAATCTACTGTAAGATGTCTCAACAGCCTTCTGGTTAGGGCTGGAGGCGATCTGTTCACTACTGTCATTAAGACCATAGCTGTTTGTTGGCATAATAAACACGTAGTATTATTTATGGTAGAGCTATTTTCTTGTAAATGTCAGACGTGTCCCATGATGCCTATTTTATGCAAGCTTGATTTGAAAGACTATTGAAATTTCAGGAAAAACTTCTAGGAATTAATCTTCCTTAACCACAGGCAGTAGAGGTGTAGCAGGAGGTACGCCTCTGTAGTGCTGCTCGAGGTCTGCTTGCTCCAGGCTGCCTTTGTAGTTAAAAGTAGAAGAGTCAGCAGGTCTAGGGTGTGATTCATGTGACCTGTTTTAGAGAGGAATTCTATCCCATTTCCATTGACTGCATGGACAGCCTAGATGACGAGCTCAGATACGTGTCTGTGCTGTGGATGTTAGCATTTAATTAGAGGACAAGCTGGGATTGGAGTGGGATTTGTTTGTGATACCTGAAACTGAAACTTGTCCAATGCTACATCATCAACAACATGGTTCACAGAAGTCTGGTTTGTCCCTATCATGGTGCTCATCAGTCAGGATGGGACCTCCCCCAGCCCTGGTTCCCACTTCTGCAGAGCACCTGGCTCCACAACGGTTATTTGCAATAATTTGTTTAAATTTTCTGCTGTGAATAGACAAACAGGAAACATGCATGTTTTCCTCCAGGAAAAAGACTCCAGACTGTGAAACTTCCAGTGGACAAAACAACTTCCTGCTGTTTTGGAGGAAAGGATTATTCGGAATTGTATGTGACTTCTGCTACTGATGGGATGGATGAAGAGTGGCTTTCACGGCAACCACAGGCTGGTGGGGTTTTCAAGGTGAATGATACTTTCTCCTTCCATTTTAGATGGCCATTTCCTCACCCCTGATTTTTTTCAATTAGGAGTAGTGGAAAGCTGGAAAAAGACGATTGTTAGACCATTGGTCATATATGTTAAGCTATTTTTTGTATTTTTTGTTCCTGTTGCGGTATGGGAAAGTTAAAGGCATTTAGAGATTTGAAGATTCAGGGTTTAAACTTTGTAACAATGCTGATAGTGTAAATTTTCTATGCAATCATCTCTTTATACTTCTCCCTCTCTCAACACTGTTTGCATTTTCTATTTATTGTGGAAAGGATGGGTAAATACTTACCTGCCTTTACCAGTGGCAGATAAAAGCATCTGCTTTTATTTGCTTCCTAGTTAATTATCACTAAGTTACCTCTTTAAAAATTTGCTTCACTGGGATTTGTTTTAAAGCCCTGCTCTTCTCTGCGTGTGAATTCCGAAGGTTACATTGTGAACTGCAGAGTTAAGGCTTAGCAGTATCTAAGAGAAGAGGCTTTTGGGGAATGGACTCTGGCCTGTGATTACTGAGCTTTAGAGAAAGAGCATGCACTGAAATTCCTGGCTTTGATGAGCTGATGTTTGCAAAATATAGTAGGATGTCAAGTTGGACATCCTACTATATTTTCTAAATTAAAGCATGTCTAGTTGTGTAAGAAAAGCAAGTATCTGATAATGGTGAATTATCACTCTAATTTTTTTTCTCTGTGTTTTAACAGATAACAGGACTGGGGGTGAAAGGAGTTCCACCATTTGCATTTGCAGGTTAAATGCACACTTTTCACAATGGATTAGAGAATGCTGATGTGAGCAAGACAAGTCTGAAGGTTTTATTCTGGTGCTCAGCATCTTTTGATTTGAAACCATAACACCTTTATAATATTTCATCAGGAAAGGATGAAAAACTACTGAAATACATGGAATATTTTTAAATTGATCCTTTTTCTCAATTTAAACTTACTTTAAGTATATGATGGTACTTTTTCTGTTGTGCTAAAAAGATTCTCATCCTAATAAGCTGCTGTTGTAATTCTATTTTATGATTAAATAATATTTTAATATCTTTTTATTGTGTATTCTTCTGCCTGATTTGCAACTTATGTTATATTGCTTTATTGATTAAAGGACTTGTCTCTTTTACATATTTTCAAAGTTCCTCATAAAATGCCCTTTGGTGGCATTACCACTTTGTAACTTCATTTGTCTTATGATGATCTAAAAAACTGAAACATTAATACCTCTCACTGTGCATCTGCAGCTTCCTTCTAACAGGCCTCAGCTGTTAGAAGGCTGTTAGAACAGGCTGTGCTTAAATTAACTCCGGGTGGAAGAGGGTGGAACCAATCACCCTCTCTCTCCAGTGCATATTACCATGTTGCTCATTTTGTTAAATATAAACCCAGATTTCTGAAGTCAAGAACCTTTGAGGATCTTGGCCTGTTCTGGGTAGATCCATGATGCCAGGAAAACTTGGGGCATTCTTGGCCATTTGTGCATAAAACACCACCTGCATGTACCTCCTCTCGAACCTCCCCCACAGTAGAGAGAGGCAAGGCAGACCCACATGCCCAAACAACCACTGCTTTTACAAACGTGGAGGAAAGGGACTTCCCTCTATTGTGCCTTCTTCACACCAGCTGTTGTAAATTAAAAGCTCACTCATTGGGTTGCATTTTTGCTGGTAACTTCAGGCCCATATGTGCTGCAACAACTGTGTTGTATCTTAGTTGGATTTTGAACTGCAGATTTTTGCCCTTGGAATGTTACATGTTCCCGTGTTAGTGCACCTCCACCTGCAGGTGGAATAGCTGTCTGTCCCCATCCTGCTGTGGGAGGGTAACCCACCAACTGACTGCCATGTGAGCCTGGTCTGAAAGCGAGTGCCTTTTTTCTCCAGATAGCTCCAAGAATCAGTACGTAATGCTTTGCCATCTCTGCAGGCTTGTTGGAATTACTTTCTCATGGATTATCTTGTGTCGGCTGTGCCCTTGAGTGTGCAGTGGGTGACTCAGCTGCCCATCAAGGCCTCTGTGCTGCTTTGATCCAAGGGCTCGAAGATGATTTTGTGCAAGTCACTGTTTCCCCTTTAAACCATGCAAGGATCTGTTTTGGCAGCTGGAAAAAAGAGATGTAAGCAGCCCCACTTCAGTGTGGATGAGCATGAGGCAGTGGAGGAAGCTGGGCCTTGTTCTTCTGAGTGTGCACATCCTTCATTTACTTTGTGCTGCAAGGCAGACTCAAAGTCCAGTATTGAGAAAGTCTGAGTTGAGGGAGCTGGTGCATGTGGTAAGTTTAGGGCTCTGATCTCACTGAAGTCACAAACCTGGTGATACCTGCAGCTCAGTAACCACACTATTGGGCTGCTGTGGTTGATCACTAATGAGCATCTGGAGATGCAGCAGAAAATAAGTGGGCATAAACACAGATAAGCTCCCTCCGCCGTTGCTACTGAGACTTTGTACCTGTGCTCACCCTCACACCACTGCAGTGGCAGTAGGGTGATTGCCAGCACAACTCAAAAGAACAAGCAGATCTTTTCTGTGTTGTTGCTGCTCTAGAAAAATATGAGCAACAGCTTGTACAGGCATGAAAGATTGGGTCAAAGATTATTTTATAACAGCTGGCCAGGAGGTACCCATGAGACACAGGAAGGACATGGCTGCAGGAGCCCCTTACCCTCCATGTTGTGCATGGGTGGCACTGAGCAAATGTCTGAATAATGTGTTTCTTTGTGCTTGTGAGTGTGGGAGCAGAGGCAGGTAAAATAACCCGCTGCAGACATTTCACAAATGAATGCCACCTCCTCCTACTAGAAAAGCACCTGCTTGGCTTTGCTGCGCAGGTTTCGTGGGCTTCACATGAGCAGGAAGAGCCAACTCTGCCAGGAGAGTTGCATTTTTAATGTTGCCAAAATGCCCTGGGAGCGCTTCTCAGCAGAGCCTCCAGTGCAGAGGCTGTAGCTGCTGCCTGCACCCCAGCCCCAAGGAGCCCAAACTGGTGCTGCTGGCGTATTTTTACTTGAGTCCCATGACAGCACTGGATCTGGCAAACTGGAGCTGAGCCGTTGCCGGTTCCCTCAATTAGGAAGGCTTCCTGACTTCTGTTTAATCCCTCTCTCATTAATGGCGCTCACCTCTTTGATCAAAGACCAGCACTGATTTCAATTAGGGTTGAGCAAGAACCCAGTGACAGGAAAGACTGTATCAGGAGGAGCAGCTGCTGTGCCCTGAAGGGTTTCTTCACCCTCATGACCAAAATCTATAGTCATAGGTGAAGCGTAGTTATTCCCAACCAAGCTGGAGAAATCTCTTGTAATCCTTTGCTGGCAAAATAGCTCTGGTGGAATAAAAGCAGGCGGCTGACTGCCTGGGGAGCTCCAGTTCTTCCCATCTCAAGCACGGGGGAGGGACCAGGCCCTTCCTACAAAAGGGCGAAGCCACAAAAAGATAAGCCTTGGCTTCACTTTTGGACAGCACTGTCAGGTGGGATATCGCTGGGGTGAGTAGCTGTACCTGTATCTGCCTGGGGTTTTTCATACCTGTGTCTTCATTAACTCTAACCATGCCTGTTGTCATCTCCAAGAGGGAGACAGCTGCAGAGGTGCATAAAAACTGTAAGACATCAGGTCAACCAAACAACAGGCAAAGATGAGTTTCTAGAGCAATGAATGATGGGATGGACCCTCAAGGGGAATAAGTAACACAAATATGTTTTGGGGAGTTGTGGGGAAAAAAAAGGGAAGCAAAGGATTTACTAAATATTTGCAAAGCCACAGGAACAAAGTCCGAGCTATTGTCTGACCGTATGCCTGTGGGGAACAGAAGACAAACACAATTAATTTGTATTTAAATACCACATTATGTGGTGTGATAATGCCTCCTGTCTCCTCTATGTTGATAAAAACTAGGGACTATAAAAAGAAGTGGTAAAGAGTTGCATCAGAGGAGACCAAAGCAGTGGGAAAGGACAGAGGAAGCCACCCCAGAAGGTGGTTTGGTGTCAGCCAGAGGTACAGGGGTGGGTGGCTGCCTTTGGCCAACTTCACTAGAAACTTCTGCTTTGCAACCCAGCAACATTAGCAACAAACAAAGTGCATGGCAGGGCCAGGCTCTTTATGTTGTGGAAACAATTAAAAGAATAGCTGGCTGGCTAGCAAATACATGCACCTGCTATTGCAGAGTTGCACCACTCATCAACAACACCCACAAAACCTTTGAGATGTGTTTCTTCCTAAAGTGACTGACTTCTGGAAAGGCAGACATGGGGAATGTTGGAATGGCAGGGTGGGAGATGTGATATTTGTGTTGGTAGCCTAGAAGTTATTAGAGTAGGAATAAGAGACGGTGCAAAATATGGCAGGGGCATCCCCAGAGCATCTGCAGCCACCTGAATAAACTAGAGACATGTTCCAGTATAATTTTCCCAGCTGCTGTCCTTCCTGTGCCACTGATGATCCAGCATCCGAGCTGCTCACCCAGAAAGCTGCACATTTGGAATATTTGGTTGCGGTGAGGTGAATTCTTTGTCCCTCTGCCTGACTTGGTTTTACTTGGCTGCAGCCTGTGGTGGGGAAGTCAATCAAGTCACCAGAAGAAAAGAGCTGTGTGGAAAATGTGGTTTTCTCCTCCAAAATCTTTTTAGAGAAAATGCTTTGGGAAATAATTTTGCATAAAACAAGATAACTTGTATTTTTCAGTCATTTTTATTTTCAATTGAAAATTAATTTTCAGTGAAAATTATCTTAGGCCAGAATTTTCCTTTCGAATATGTCTTCCAGCTAAAAATGCTTTGAAAAAAATGCATATTGTTCTACTTAAACCTCCCTTCAAGGTTATGATTTAGGTTAAGAGAAAGAGAGCAGAGAGTAATGTGATAATTTTTCTGAGAGCAAGCAGAGACCAAGGGTTTGTGCTCAGATGAGATGAAGCCATTGGAGGCCAAGAAAGTCTAAGAAGGGTCCTCAAGGCACCCAGAATCACTTTGCGTGTAATACAATGACTTTGGCAGGAGTTTGACTTGGAAATATTACTGCCTTTTCCCCTAGAAATGTTTGTATTTGTCTCTGTCTTAGGGCTGTAATTTTTTAATCTCTGAATGTGGATTGATGGTGGCTATGATAGGTTAATATGTCTATCTTGTCTACTTGCTTATCAGGGAAAGATGTTCATCCTGTGAATAATTTGAACATCAAATTAAAAAGCTCATTAAAGTCTTTCATGAATAAAGAAATGCATTGTTCCTGCATGCTGAACTGGGGCTGATTCCTCCCAGGTGGTTTCTGCCCTCGCTGAGTGTGGCCCTGTCACTAAAACCCTGGTGGTTGCTCTGGCTCACTGCCTGGCTTGGACTCTGTCCCCATGGCAAGCCTGGCTTGTCCCCACCTTGCTGGCCCTGCCATCACCTACCTCTGCTGAGCAGCGCTGGGTGGGAGAAGGCACTTGGCATCTTCCACCTCTGCCTCCTACCAACAAAAAAAGAAGGCAAATGCCAAAGAAGGAAGAAAATAATAGTCTTAAAAGCCAGGCAACACATGGCCATCCTGCAGCATCCATGGTAAAATTTCTTCCCTGTGTGTGCTGCAGGCAGCAGCTTGGAGCTCTTTGCCAAAGTGGGATCAGGCTTTGCATGCTCAAGGTGAGGAGCCCTGTGAGGATCCCAGGTGACTTCACATGCAAGATGGTTGGGGCACAGCTGGGAGTAGGAGCCAAGTGTTAATGATGCTAATAAGCCTTAATCACAACAATATTTTTTTCCTTATCAGAGTATACAAAACCCTCCCCTGCATCTTTCATTAACCTTCCCTTTTCAACACCCTAAATTTGGGAAGACTGGGCTAGCCCTTGGGGCGGCTGAATGGTGCAACGCCTCAGTTTCCCTCTCGCGCTCTCCTGACATGAGAAAAATACTGAGCAAGGATTTTTCTCTATCACATGTCCTGCTGCTGGCACTGCAAACCAGACCATTCAGAAAGGCTTTGGTTCCTGCCTCATCATTCATGTGACTGCTGACTGAATACAAAATGTAAAAGGTTACCTGCTCCATGCAGATAACATCAACTGGTGCACATTTTTAACCGTCGCTGAAAGCAGCAGCCAGTTTCATTGGACCAGTGCTGGAAAAGAGTCACCAACCCAGGTCTTGCAATATTTTCCTCAGCAGGTGCGTTGATGTGATGAACTGCAGAGTTTCGCATAGGTGTCTTCCAGCTTGGTAAAAATATTCAGCTGTTTGACTGAGGGGAAAAGGGTTCTTAAAATGCTTTGGTTTATGCAGATGGTTGCTTGACTGTACATTAAAAGTTTTAGCTGTCTGCCTGCTTATTTGGAGGTTCAGCTTGACATTAAAAATGAAATTATGTGTGTTTGCACAGGGGGAAGAGAGGGAGGGAAACAGCAAAAAAACGTTTAAGGCCAGTAATTCATTTGTATTTTACCTGTATCTTTCTAGGTATACTGAAATGACCAATATTTGTCCAGATCATTTGAAAAGAGATGTGGAGTGAGGTCTAGAAAGGCTATTTTCAAATAGCTGCCAGATAGAGGAGTTTAGTTTCTAGAGCAGACAGGATGGTTTTATATTAGTGTTTTATTCCTAACAGGAAATTTTTCTTATGGTCTCCAAATTCTGTTAACTTTTACCAGTTTAACAGTTTGACTTGGAAAACATTTCAGTGACACTTGTCAGTCCCTTAGGCTCCATAAGGGGTTTACACATGAGTCCAGGATGCTGCAAAGCCAACAAAATTTTGGAAAGAGGATATAGGCAGGGTGAATGTGATGATTTTTTTTTCTGCAGGGATTTTACTTTGGGAAAATACGTAAGGATTTGGTGATCTTTACTTGGAATTTCTCATCTTTCTTTGCATGCTTGTCTCTGATGGGTCAGTGCTGTGCCAAGCAGGTGGCGAGGTGCCACAGGAAAAGGTGCCAGGTGGCAGGATGCCTGGGGACTGACTATGCTGGGATATTTCAAACCAGGATTTTTGGGGTCATTTCCTCATTTTTCCCTCTGAGATGCTGTATTTGGTGAAATGCTACTGCTGCACAGTTCCATGGGATGTCGGTAGTGAGGGCATGGCAGGAGGTGGCTCACTGAGCAGAGGGGTGACAAGGATTTGGCAGGACCAGGGCTGAGTCCCTCCCAGCTTGTGGGGACTCTTGGAGGGCAATGCTACCTCTTAGGGTTGGATGGTCCTTCCTGTTAAAAGCCTCCATTTTCAGCTGCTTGTAAAAATTAGTGAAACCTCAGCTAGCAAAGCACAGACCTTCCCTTCTAATTGTCCTCTTCTTAAAAACAGGGAGGGGTGATGGTGATTTGAGCCAAAATATACACCAATATGAAAACATCCACAGCTGGAGAGACACACAGGAGTTACTTCTTTGACAGAGGGGATGGATGCTGAGGCTGGATGTGCAGTCAGGGAAGGTGGGTGTGCACTGAGGCTCCATGGGACAGGGCAGGTCTCCACAGCATCGCAGAGAGGAGCAGCAAGCAGGCAGCTGGTGCAGGCAGGATGGTTTCTCCCCTGCCTATGCCTTGTGAAACAGCTGGCAATAGTGTGATTGTGTACTCCTCATGGGGCGTGTGGAGTGGATCTGTGAGTCAGTATTTCACCATGGCTTATCTGCCAGACCCCTTTTTTAGTGCTGCAGGAGTTGGACAAGGGGGATGTAAATGAAACAGGAGCTGGTGGGCAAAACAGGTTTAACAAGGCTCATTTGGGTCAATGAAACAACTGACAAGACAAATACACACTGGCTGCTGCAGGTCTGGAGGCTTTCTGCCTCTGCAGCAACTGCGCTACTGCCGAACTCTTGTTTTCACACAGGGATGAGAACAGCTCTGTGCTTTCCAGACTATGATACAATAAAGTCAGCATTGTGTCTCCAAGCCTCGGGTCCCACATATGGCAGCCACATGACACAAAGCTTTAACCCAAGAGAAACTCACTCCTCCAGCTCAAGCATTGTTTAACAGGTTTTCAGAGGTTAAAATTTGGCATCTTGCTGTGTATCCTCATTTACACTTTAGACTGATGCTGTTTGCCTGCGTGGAGCAGCTTTTTGTAGCCAGTGTTTTTTGGAAGGGAAAAAGATATATTTGGTAGATGGGTTGTCTGAATCTTACCTTGGTAGTGTGACTCATTGCAGGAAATACCCCATATCCCTCAGCCCTGGTGTTTCCACTCACAGTGATTGACTGGATCTTCCCACGTATTTTGAAGTGCAATAGGGCTAATTAATTATGTGTAAACCTTATCACCAGCTCACCTACTGGGAAACAATGCCCACTTGAAGACAGTAATCCCTAGGATTGATGTTGTGTCAGGGATTGGCTGCCTCCCAAGAATTATCTCCCAATCTGTGGGAAAAATGTGCTGAGGTCAGTGGGTGCAGCTGTGGAGGTGGCTCCATTAGGGGTGACAAAGGCAGTGAGTGGGCCTCTTTCTTTTGTAAGAGCCGAATGGTGGAGGTTATTGCTCACATCCCACCCCACAGCAAGGCCAGGGCAGGCCAAGGATCCATGTTTTAGAGGACATCACTGTGTTCTGGACACAAACCTGGTGGATTTTGCACGCTATGTGGGCGTCAATCAGCTATGGCTGATTGACTGATGTCCCTGAGAGCACCCTGCTGCAATGGAGACAGGGTAGCCAGGGCATGAACCACTCTGGGCAGAAGCAGGCATATGGAATGGGAGCTTCATTGGTGGCTTTGGTGCCACAAGCAGCAGCTGGGGTAATTGCACTCCACAGCCTGGCATTGAGTGAAATTCAGAGTGTGCAGCAGGGGTTGGAGATGAAGTTGGGGCTGCAAGGGGGTTGATGACGAGGAAATGCTTGGAGGGAAAACAAAGCAGTAGAATTTCAAAGGCAGGAACCTTCCTCAGAGTTTGCATATTCTCACTGACTCCGTGTGGGAACAGGCACTGGTTCTGCAGTGGCCTCTGTGGCAAAATAGAGTCAGTGCTGTGGGTGCGTAAATGTCTTCCTATGGAGGAAGTCAGTGCACCTGTGTTAATAGGACAAAGACTTGTTTTTCCACAGAAAGATTCCTGATTCATTGGTGCTGCTGCCTATGGATCCCTCCCCCCCGCCCCCCATGGTCTGGGGGGCCCTTAGGATCACTGATCCCCAGACAACAGCTCAGTTCCAGCTCAGGGACATAGCCCCAGCACTCCTGTGCCTGCAGGCAGGTGCTTCATCAGCAGCTGTGGTTTAGGAAAGTTTTGCTAAGAAGAAGCTTTGGTGCCTCAAGCTCAGTTCCAGCTATGAGGCCATGGAAATGTCATAGGAACCTTCTAAATGACTCTGTTGTGGGATTTGGAGTGCTCTGCTAGTTACAAACTCTGCTTTTAAACATTGTAGGCATAAAAATAATCCATGAGAGCTTTTAATTAAATCCATTATTAATTTCCCCTCAGACCATGTCTTCCTCCATCAAAATCGAGTCTGTTGTGAAGGAGAAGAACCGGATGGGAGAGTGTCCTGTCTGGGAAGAGAGGGAGAATGCTCTTGTCTATGTAGACATCAACTCACAGAAAGTTTGCCGCTGGAGCCCAATCACCAATGAGGTGGAGAGTGTATCTGTGGGTAAGAGTCCATGCTCACTGCTTCATCCTGGGAGCCTTCTCTGTCTGTCCCATCCATCCCTCCTGGTAGGAGTCCTGCAGCTTGGTGGTCTCTCTTACTGTCCATGGGACCACCCGCCCTGTCCTCCCACAATGTGTTGCTGAGCACAGCGTGGCCTAAACCAGCCAAGTGGAGAGAACCATGCACATGTTGCCCGTGATCAGCCTAAATGGGAATGCATGTTTCACTTGAGACTTGCAGAGGAAAAGGTGCATTCCTAATGGTTGTGCCACCCTAGAAGGTGCAAAAATCCATGGAACATGAAGCTGATGAGATGTGCTAACAATCCCAGGGGAGAAGGATCTTAGCATCAGCTCAGCCTTTCCTGGTCAGGGATGTCCCAGACAAGCCCAGATGCCTTTGGTGAGGGCTGAGTGATGTCCCAGAGCTACCCTTCACCTTCTGCTCTCTCTCACCCACAGACGCCCGTGTCGGCTCAGTGGCGCTGCGGCAGTGCGGCGGCTATATCATCGCGCTGGGGACCAGGTTTGCCTTCTTGGACTGGGACACCCAGGCAGTCACCACCATCCTCGAGCTTGAGCAGGATAAACCCAACAACAGGTTCAATGATGGGAAAGTGGATCCAAAGGGGAGGTTTTTTGCTGGTAAGTTCCTGGCAGATATTTTCCCCAGAGCAGAGGGAAACTAATCACAGTGTATTTTATTTAAGGCATTTTATTCCCTCTCTTGTGAACACTCTGCTTGGTTACTGCCCAGTGGAGGAGGACAGGGGACTCCACATCCTCTGACCTAAATGAGGACAGATGCTGTTGACAAGGGCCATCTGATAGGAAGGCTCTCCTACTTGGTGGTTGGTGTTTTTCAAACAACTGCCTCCATGGAAGGTGAAAAGCCAGTGAAGGGCTCATGTAGGTGGGACTTTTTCTGGACATGTAGAGAAGGATGCAGCTTCTAGAGCAGAACATGAGCTGCAGCTTGCACCCTTTGCATGCAGCCTTGGTTAACCTGTGGAAAGCAAGGATGGGGGTCGGGGTGGGGGGGGGGGGTGGGGAGATTCTCAGCCTCCTGAAGGCAAGAGAGAGGCTTAGGTTGGATATTATATACAAGGTCTTCATCCAGAGGGTGGTCAGACACCGGAACAGGCTCCCCAGGGAAGCAATCATGGCACCAAGCCCGACAGAGTTCAAGAAGTGTTTGGACAAAGCTCTCAGGCACATGGTGTGCACCTGTATTTTAAGGTCACAGCCCATTTAAATAATGAAAGTAGCCTACAAAAAGCAACAACAAAAACAGCACTTGATGCCTGTCTGCATCTTGGCTTTTGCTGTGAACAAAACCTCAACACCCTGGCATGTCCTTGTGGTCCTTTGGGTTTTTGATATCTATGGCTTAAACTTCATGGCAATGCAAAAACATCCTTTCATTGGCCAGGATCAGCTCTGTGGGAGACAGCTGCTCCTGATCTGCTCCTTTTCCTCTTTCTCATCAATCTTCCAGGACCTATAACTCCCTTTCATCATAGAATTGTAGAATTGTAGAATCATAGATTGGTTTGGGTTGGAAGGGACCTTAAAGACCATCTAGTTCCAACCTCCTTGGCATGGGCAGAAACACCTTTCACTAGACCAGGTTGCTCAAAGCCCCATCTAACATGGTCTTGAACACTTCCAAGCATGGGGCATCCACAGCTTCTCTGGGCAGCCTGTTCCTGTGCTTCACCACCCTCACAGCAAGGAATTTCTTCCTAAAAATCTTTTATTTTTAGGAAGAAAAGAGAAGAAAAAAAACCCTAACAATCCTGTGATTCTCCCTCAGACCTCTTGGTAACACTTAGAGGAGGTTTTTGATCAAACACAAGGAACAAGCTTCTACTCTCTAACCAGTGCTCCCACTTCCATTTCAGGTACGATGGCTGAAGAGACAGCACCAGGGGTCCGAGCGAGGCGGCAAGGAGCTCTCTATACCCTCTTCCCTGACCATTCAGTAATAAAACAGTTAGACCAGCTGGACATCTCCAATGGTCTGGATTGGTCCCTGGACCACAGGACCTTCTATCACATCGACAGCCTGTCATATGCTGTCCATGCCTTCAACTATGATGTGCACACTGGAAAGATCGGTACATATGCTTTTAAATTTGGTGACAAGTATTGCTATTGCTCTTTCTGCAGCAAGACCTGGGCCTGTGAGATGCAGTGATTTATTTGACAGATCTCATATCTTCTGGTTACAACTGTCAGCAGCCTAACTGTGATATTTCTCAAATTTAGTCACTCATGAGGTGCATTTGGTGAACAAACTTTTGACAGTCTTTCAGCTTCCTTTCATCTGGGAAGATGGCTCATACTTAGACCTGTTAAAGGAGTAACAGGGAAGAAGCCATTTGCACTGCAGAATGAGAAAGAGCTTTTAGGATGCTATTTATTCTTTAGTGCCATCTACTGGAATTACTTAGATTGTACTTGCTCCATAAATACAAGTGGAGAGTGTGCATGTATATGTATCACAGAAAGGTATTTGGAGGATCAAGCTGTCATTGTGATGGAGATTTCCCAACCAACTTTCTGAAATTGAGATGTTTTCAGATTTAACTTAAATGTATTTTATGGATAAACATTTAAACATTTTTTATTATATCTGCAAAAAGCAAAAATTTAAGTGTAAGCAAAATGGATTTAATCTCATTTCAAAACTCTGTGAAATATTTTTGTGCTTTATCAGCCTGATATACCCCACAGGAATTTAAATGTCTGAATGGCCTTTATACTCTAAAGTGTGCTGACTTTATGAAATCATGGATGAAAATCACACAAAATAATTACATTCACTCATTTCATTTTGTTGAGAACATCTATTTCTACAGGTTGTAGGCTTTCTAAAGAAGATATAACACAACTTTCCCCCTGCAAATATAAAAACCTAACATGTTTGAGCTTCCTAGGCTTAGTTTTATGCTCACAACTATCTGTTCTTTGGTAGTGTAGTGGCCAGAAGGTGCTGGGTGGGTCAGAGCAGATGGCCCATGGCCCTGCTCCATGGACTACATCTGCTCACCAACACATCTGCACTGCATCCTAGACCATGAGTTGGTGTCCGGGCTTAATCAAAACTGGTTTCTTGACTGGCCATTAAAAAGTAAAGTTTTTCATCATCAGCGGGGAGAGATTGCTTATCACCAACATTTAAACCCAGGTGACTGTTTATGTGACACATCCAGGCTGCCACGACCAGTGAAAGTCCAGGAAAAGTTATTGCACCTGCAGCAGTTGTGTTATGGCAGGCAGCAGGTGGGTTAACAAGAGAGATGGGGGCATTTTGTTCTCTTCTCTTGGTAAATAACAGGAGCACTAATTTGGTACAATTCCAGACTGAAATGGCTTTCCTGGGGACTTGTTTCTGCCAGGCTGAATCAGGCTTTTAACACATCAGCAAAATGTGTATGTGATGTACATTTTACAGTGTATGCTCACAGAAAGTGAACTTAGCTTTTTGCAAGAGCATGGGAGATGTTAGACTGGGATCTGATACAGAGAAGGTGGCAGCCCACATAACTTCAGCTTTGTGCCTCTTCCTGCAGCCTGCCCCAAGCTTTTGTACCATCTGGAAAAGGAGGAGCAAATGCCTGATGGGATGTGCATAGATGCAGAAGGGAAGCTCTGGGTGGCCTGCATTGATGGCGGCAGGGTCATTCGCATAGACCCAGAGACAGGTAGGACCTCCACCAGCTTCTGCATATAAAGGTGAGAGGAATGGCAGCAGGAAGAATGGTTTGAAGGTGAGATAAGAAGGTGAAATTTATTGCCTATTGCTGCCCCATGGGTTGTCAAGAGATTTGCTGGTTCAGACTCTGATCATGTAAAGAGTGCAGCTCCCTATGCTGCCTCCCAGTGTCAGGTAGCCCTGCTCCCAACAACTGCTGATGAGCTGCACACTCTTCTTAATAATACCACTACCAAAAAAAAAAACCAAAAAACAAAACCAACCCCAAACCAAAACAACAACAACAACCCCCCCCAAACCCCCCAAAAAACCAACCAAACAAAAAAAAACCCAAACAAAAAACCCAACCCCAAAAACCAAACCCCAAAAAGCTGCATATAAAATTTCTCAGTGTTGAAATGTTTAACTGGGAAAAGCTGTAAGGAATGACATCCATCCCAGGCCAGGTGTCTCTGCCCTTCCTGGCCTCACACATCGAACTGCTTCATTTAAATGCTTCCTAGAAAATGAGCATTAGAAAACAATTGCACATTTTCCCCAGGAAAAAGAATCCAAACTGTGAGGCTTCCTACTCCGAGGATCACCTCTTGCTGCTTCGGTGGAAAAGACTACTCAGAAATGTATGTGACTTCTGCATATGATGGACTGGACGAGGCCACCTTAGCCAAGGAACCTCATGCAGGAGAGATTTTCAAGGTGAGCAGATTTTATTTCTTTCCTTCTGTACATCAGGCCTGCCAAGACTCGTGTTCTGAGGGTGAGGTGCCCCCAGCTGCCCTTGCTCATCCCACTCGCCTCATGAGCTGCTCCAGGTGCATTACTTGTCCCCCAGCCAGGCACAGCTGCTTTTGCAGAGCTGCTCATGAACTTGGAAGGAAGATTTGGAGAAATTACTAGTAATGGTGTTGATAGCTGGGCTGGCCAAAGTTGGCTGGCCAGGATCTGAAGGCAGTCAGTGGGTATGGATCTGCCACATGGATAGTGCATTCTGTAACACACTGTAAGGCATTGCTTTTATTTCTTACTGTGTTTTCATCACTTTTGGAAATTTCATTCTCTTACTTCTCAGTTCTTAATTGTGCCCAGAAATCTAAATGTTTACAGAACATACTTCTCCTTCAAAAATTAAATGCTTAAATTCACCAAGGCAAAATTTTGCATCCTAATCCCAAAACTTTTGGGATTCATTTAGTTTGTTAAAAATGGTTGCAACTTTTTGAGAAACATTTTTATCCAGGGCTCTTGAATCTGAAACTTGTTTTTCTCTTCATTTGTTTTCACTCTATTATCAAAAAGCACATCAGGAGAATAAAATGCAGTTCTTACTCAAGAATTGCCACCAACCCAAACCAAACTCTATTATTGGTTTAGCAGTAGGATGAAGACATGTTACAGGAGGGATGGAGATCTGGGACACTCCAGTGCTTGGAGCAGATTTATCATGGCTGAGAACTGTTGCATTCATCAAGCAGTACAGTTTAGAAGCCCAGAGGAGGATTAAATGAGCATTGTATTTTTTGGTTTTGTTCTCGAGTTCTCCTATTCCACAAGCGAATTGGTGTTTTCCAAATTCACATTTGTCTTGCATGGGCAAAGCATGTTAAAAATTACTGTGAACTGTTTTGAAGATAAGGACTACATGTAAGGGCCACAGATAATGTTTAAATTAGCAAAATTGTTGAGTGGTGCTTGATAAATCTTAGTGATCTCAATGAGTTTGAAAGAATTCCAAACTCTTTCCAAAGACTATTTTTGGGCTCCTCTTGAAGCAGGGGACCCTCCACGTCGGAGTCTGCTGCTGTGATAGTTTTTCTAAAATGTTTGAATGTTTTCATTATACTCAGTTGGAGATTTATCTGTTTCCTTTATCTTTTAATTTTTAATTTTTTTTTAAAACAGATAACAGGCCTGGGTGTGAAAGGGATCCCACAGAACTTCTTTGCTGCTTGAACCTTGTCACTAAACATCAAAGAAGAAATGCTTCCATCTTGTAGTAACTCTGACCAGGAGAAGTCAAATTAACTACAGAATTTATTTGTGTGAGGATTTCTAAGCCCACATTTGTGAGTGTGCTTGTTTGGAATTGAAGATATTCTTCTGTGGGCCTGTGGCTTGATGCAATAGGTTAGAGAGGTAAAGTTAATCTGTGTTACACCTTGGTAGTTTTGTGACTTACCGTAAACCTCTTAATGCTCAAGAGTAGTTTCGTTGAATTTTCTCATGACCAGCTCTGGATTTTCAAGTCTGTGCAGATCCCAAAGCAGAATCTGACTCCTCATGTGACAGTGATGTACCAGCAATGATATGGCAGATTTTAATAAACATTTTAAGAGTGGTGTCTTGAACTGGACTTTTCCTCTGCTGTGGGACTCCTCTGAAGTTTTTTTTTGTTTGTTTGTTTGTTTGTTTTTATGATCAGACCTATTTGTAGTATTCAGGTTCCATTTTTACATCCTCATTAGCCTTTTTCCAGGCTGTCTTGTCTTTAGGACACCACTTAGGCTTCTGAAAATAAACTACACAACTATATTTAAAAAAATGCTTACAGATGATTTTTCTCTGCATTCAGATATTACTATGAAAACACAGACTGACCACACACAGTCAGTGCACAAACAGGCTGTGAACCACCAGGACTGCTGGGATACCAAACACGGCTGGTGGGTGGAGTTGTCCTCTCAGGGGTCATATTTAGACCCACATGGACTTCCCTTTCCTTTTGTGTCTTCTCAATGTGCACACAGCCTCACCATCTCACCCCCCTTTCTTCTGGTGCTCCTCCTCTCCCGTTTTGAGTATTTTCCTCCTTTTTCCATTTAGATCCTCCCCTTCCTTCTCCTCCAGAAAGCACAACATCAAGGTGTATTCTTGCAGGCTTAATAACGACCCAGCACTATCCTGGACTCACTGAACCACTGTAATGCTTTCAGGATTTCAGAATGCTTGAGGACTATAGATATGCAGTGAAATCTAGCCTTTGCATTGAGTTTGTTATCTTTTTACTGCCTGGAAAGATACGCAGCACATAATGCATTTTCAGATCTTTAATGCTGACACTCTGAACTGTTGCAAAAAAGGCAATAATACGCATCATTTGCCAGACCAGATGTTTCAGTGTCTTCCTCTGAAGTATTTGACCTTTTCACCCCTGCTATTCAAAGCCCTCAGACACTATGAGTAGGAGAAAGCACACAGTGCCTCGTGAGGGTAATCTCCCCCAATAACTCATGCATGGAGGAGCAGAAGAGCTGTGGTTAGCCATGCAGAAATGCTAAACATAGTTTCCATGGGGCTGTACACAGATTGCCTCTAGAATTAGCTGTTTTCTCCAAAACCAGCATCCTTCTCCTGGCCAGGGGTCCCTCACGGCAGTTTTGGAAGAGCCAAACTGGGTTGATTTCTTCTTTTAAAAATGCCCATATTGCCCAGCTCTCTTATGAGGTAGCCTTCTGGCCTGCTGGCAAGTAGAAGATCAGGTGCTGAGATCTGATCAGGCAGAGGGTAGGTCAAGCCACGTATCCTAGGAAAACGTCCCACTCATTTCAAAGGTGAATGTGACAGGGGAAGGTTAGGTGGTATATTTGGCCCCTCAGCTGAACTGGGCCACAGTCCAGAAAGAAATCTGAGATCCAGAGGACCAGGAAGGGAGCTTTATTCACTAAGCACTATTCAATTGACATGGCCATGAACAGTATTTTCCAAAGAGCATGATTTTCAATGCACCTACCTGAGGTCTACTCTAAAACCCACATTAGGCACTTTTCAGACACTTATTGTAGATGGTTACTTGAGGTCATTAGCATGCTCTTTGCTCCTGTGCTACTTGACCAGATAATTTGTATAACAGGATAAAGGGGCTTGACCCATCACTCCTACCTTTTGCCCTGGCAGGGAGGTGAGTCCACAGAGCTGCACAAAGACAACTTGATTGAGAAATAAAACATTCAGCTTATTGTAATGTTTGCTTAACAAATAGGCTGTTGTTTTTTTCCCAAGTCATAATTCCAAGAGTAATTAAACTGCTGAGGGTTCTCAAGAGCAAAGGTGCTAAATGCCTTTTGGCACCATGTCAATGCCAAACTGGTATAAAGAACATTGACAATTATGCAAGATTTCCTGTTTACCGCATCTGGAGAGGATTGTGAAGGCAGGGTGTTCGGAGGCAAGTCGAGTGTCCTAACCTTTAATTAAAAAAAGAAGTAGGAAGTGAGTGCAGATACTTTATTTAACAAAAAATACTCAGTTATTTGCAAAATTGCTCACTACTCGGTCCTTTGCTCTGTCAGAAAAGCAAAGTAGATAATTTTGAAACAATTTGCACTTGAGAAATACTTACTACCCCGCAATTTTTTTTCTCGAGCTTTCCCAGTCATGTAAGACAGAGTTGCTGGTTTGTAATTCTCCAGCCACTCCTTCTTCTACCTCTAAAGGGAGACAATGGTGCGTGCTGCTCTCAGATTCCAAGGTTCGAGTGTTTTGGGAACTCTCTCTTTGTAGCATGGCTTCTCAAATTATAAAATAAAATGTGTGAAGATGAGTTTCTCTCTGCTACTCAAAGACCCACTACTTTGCTTCTCTTCAGATTTCAGAAGTTGCTGTTTTGTGATTTTGTTTTGTAAAGAAAAGCTGTAGTTGAAAACCATGTTTGGGCTATTCTCCAGCCTCAGCTCACCAAAGTGAGGCAAAAGCCCCTTGCCTTGAGGCAAAGGATGAAGGTGTGAAGGAAGCAGGTACAGGACTGGGTTCATCCTTTTGCGCATACAGGGAATAATATGGTATCCACAGACCTTGCTGAGGATACACTCTGACGTGGTTCCTGGGTGGCTGAGTACTTGGCTGGTGTGGGTCAGCCCTACATGGTGATGACTGTGACAGGGAGGATGCTTGTGCCCAGGGGTAACCTACAGAAAATACACCATCTAGTCAACAATATGGCACAGGCTGATGGGAGCTGGCTTCCCTTCAAAGGGATTGCTCTGTACATCCTGCCTTTGATAAGCTTTTATAAGTATTTATTATGGTTTATCTATATTTAACCTATACCATACTGGATGATATTGAACTAATAGTATTCTAAGTTAGCCATTCCATGGTTAAGTGCTCACCTTGTGAAGCATATAAAAAATGTGCTGGTGACTGACTGGTGTGAAATTCTCTACTTGACTGCAGCAAAAGTTGGTCTGAAGTCCCCATTAGTAACCCGTGACTGGTTAACTCTGTTTTTGAAATGCAGCAAACTGGTGGAATAGGAATTAGTCCAGCATTTGGAATTCAAAGCTTTTGATTTATACATGTTGTGATAGCCTGCTTTTGATGCAGCCCAGGACACATTGGCTTTCTGGGCTGCAAGTGTGCATTGCCAGCTCATGTCCAGCCTCATCCACCAGCATGCCCAAGTCCTTCTCGGCATGGCTGCTCTTGGTTACTGCACTGTGACTGATCCAGGATCTTGCAGATAATCTGTGTCAGGAACAGGAAACCAACTCCATTTCCTTAATGTCAGTTCAGCAATTTTCCCACTACAAAATTACTGAAACATAAATTAAATTACAGTGTAATCTGAAGTCTGGGGAAGTTTTCCAGTGACTCTCAGGGACTCAAAAGAGAGGATTTGCTTCATTTTTGGCATTACATCTGTATAGCTGTGTTCAGGCCAAGTGTTTGTTTCCACTACAGAAACTGCTCAAGGCTCAGTGGTTTTTCATCAACTCTTCCTTTGCTGGTGTACACTAGCCCAACTAATTAATTGTCTTTCTTTTTTGTATTATAACATTAGTACAAAGCTTTGAGAACTTATTGGGAAAAATTTAGGGTGCTCTCTTTCTTACATGGAAATGAGAGAAGAAATGAGAAGTTTTACAAGCCCTCAGGAAAATAATATGTATATAAGAATATGTAACGTCTTTATTAGGGACTTCATTTTTTATTCTTAAACATTGGAAAGATTTATTTTGCCTTCATTTTTGCTTTCCTACCAATATCTCTAGTGACAAGAAAGCTTAGAAATAAAATAATGGAAAATTATTTCGCTACACAATGGTGCTAGCGTGCTGTTTTCATTTTCTCTTAAAAAGCTTTCCCTAACTCTGCTTTCCCAATGGAAGGAGACCTATTTATATAGCCCCAGAATTTGTATCTTCATCCTGGGTGCCTGGTGATTCCCCTGATAACTCTCTCAATACAAACAAATAAATAGGTAAATAAAATTTTTTGTAATAAATAAATTCCCTTCCTAGATATAGGAGAAACATTACATGCTTTTGAAGACCTACTGTGGGAGATCCACTCAAACTGAAATGAATTTTTAAATTTTGTAATGTCAATGAGTAAGTGCTTACTTTTGGTAAACTGGGGCTCCTTTTGGACCTCTTCAAAACACCTTCTTCCCTTTATTGCTGACTCATTTACTTGAGGAAGACTGATCCAACAGGTAGATACTTAAACCATTAGACACAACCAAATCCTCAAATCACAAATAAAACAAAGGCAGAATTTTTTGCTTGTGGGACAGCTCCTTTATTTTCACATCTCCGTGTGGTATGACAAACCATATTTATCACATACTTTGGACCATCTCTAAAATCTCCTTGGCATATCAAAGACCTCTTATAACTGTTTCTGTTTATACAAAATTCCATTTTTCTCAGTCTATAAGAGGCACTAAAGAGTCAAGTAATGCTGGAGGGTATAAGATCAAACCTTTCTTATGTGCCTCAGAGGCAGAATTTCAAGAACAGCAAACAACAGTCAGAAAAGACTGGAGGAAATGTTTAGTGGTATAATTTTTAATACTAGCCAGGCAGCAAGATTTGCCAGTGATATATTACTTGAGGGTAACCATCCCAAGACAGTGACAAAATATTCCTTCATTCTGTACTCTGTGTACTACCTATATAGTAAACATTTGTGTCACCTGTGATATTAGAAAAGTGTTTGGGGAACATTAAGAGTTTTAGTGAACATTTTATATATTTTTAAAGACACAAGAGTGTATATATTTAATATTCTTTCTGCTTATAGCACTCAAGCTAGTATAATTACCTGGATTTGGTATATTTGGTCATTTTGATATTAAGCAATGTCATGTTTCCAGGTGAATGTCCAGCTGTGTTGAAAAAAAGCTTGTTTTTACTGTTACAGGTTTCCCCAGTATTCTCCTTCATGTAATTCAGTGATGTTATCATGACTCTAAAAAGGACACCCATGAGCAGCCAGCAGCCTGGCACCCTCCTAGATTTACTGATTTCAGGGTTCAGACCCTTCAGACCCTGTAGGAAAAGCCCAGATTGACTATGGACAAGCACATGGACTGTCTAGACATATTCACTCTCTAGATGCCAAATCAGTAGCACATGAAATGCCCTTACTTGCAAGATCTCAGGTGTTCTGGGTTGTGCTATTGATGACTGAAGCTATCCTGAAACTGACCTGTGTGTTCCTATCAAACAAAACATGTGCTAGACATAAATTTTGCAAAATTCGGTCTTTGCAAGATAGAGCTTTTAATTGCATCTTATTTCCAAGGTTTGTAGCATAAACAGAAAAGAACTACAGGGAAAAAAGCGATTCTTATATGTGCAAGAACCTTTATATCTGGCACAAGGTTACTGGGGATAATGAAGAATATCTGCTGGGAGAGAAATATAACAGATTGCTTTGAAAATTTTGGATCGCATCTGGAAAAATGTTTCTGATTCAAGAAGAAAAGGAAGAAAGTAAAGGAGACATTCTTTTATATTCGTTGGCAGTTGTGAGGAATGGATAAGAATTTGAGGCTGGATGGTCCACTGAAGAGTGGCCATTGGAAAAAATTCATTATTATTGCAGTACAGAACGGAGGAATAGCAGCTGAGTAATAGAAGGTAGACTTCAATAAAAGCTGTTGAAGGGTTAGTGCTTTACAAAAAATAAGCACAATAACGCAATATCCATCCACAGGTAAATACCACCCCACTGTGAAAAAAGGGAGAACGTGCAGTAAGAGATCAGCTTGATTAAAGCATGAACTCTGCATGAACCTTAAACACAAGAAAGGATCAAGCTGGAAACAGAAACTAGGTCAGGCTACTGGGGATGAGTGATAAATATAACATGAAGATATGGGAACAAACTTTTAAAAAGTCAAAGCTCAAAACAAGATGCATCTGCCGAGAGGTATAAATAATTTTAGAAATGCAGTTGTAACAGAGGGAAGGTGAAGGAAAGGATGAATTAGTCAGCAGTTCAGAAGAGAGGAAAAGATACTGTTAGATGATACTCAGATGATAAAATTTTGGGAATTTTTGCCTCTGTCTTTACAACAATGATCAATTTCAATTGAAGGATATTATAGTTCACAAGCAAGGGATTATGAGTTTCCTTGTGAAGAAATCGAAGAACTTCATGATGAAATATTGGATAATAATGTTTTACCTGAGAACATATTATAGGTAGGTAATTGTGGCTAGCGCAGGTCTTTCCCATGAGAATTTTTTCTTGTGTTTTATAAAAAAAGATAAAGTTTGGATGTTATTAAAAACAGTGTCTCGAGATTTGGACAGTTCAGGCCTGGCCAATCAGGCCTGGGGGGAGGTTTCTGACTGACCAATCTGAGTGATCTCTGAAAGATCTATATAAGTTGGAATCAAATAATAAAAGCTCTCCTTTTTATGCCATGCTGAGAATCTGGGTCTTTTTCTCTGCTAGCGGCTCAACAGCGACAGGTAATGTCTTGAAAGGTTCATGGAGAGAATGCCAGCATTTGTCTTTAAATAAGGAGAAAGGAAGATTGGGGTATGATTCAGCTACTAGCTTAATTTCTGCTTTCAGAAAATGTTTAAAAAACCAACGAAACAAACTATTTGTTAGTACTGAAAGACAACAAGGATGTGAGCAGTAGCCAGTAAGAAGTTATCAAATGCATGTAATTTCTTCCTACAGCAGAATAGGATTTGAAAACTGTGCAAAGTCACATAATGTTGGCACGGCAGCTACCTCTTTGTTCTGCCAGGGACCTATTCACCCCTAGTAGGCACCACTAGAAAGAGCTGTAGATTAAATTTATCTAAGACTGTAGATTGTTTGCGTTGCCTGAAGTACTGGTTTATTGAGTTTGTTTGTGCTGTGTGTTGCAGTATTGACAACCTGTAAGTCAAAGAAACATTTGGTGTTGATGTAATGTTCTCCTCCTGCACCAAAACAAGATTCATGTAAGCTGTAAATGCAAGCAGTGGGTGGGTTTTGGGCTACCATCCCAAATGCTTTGCCAGATTCTGCACAGCAGGGAACAGGCAGACTAACTTTGGCCAGTCCTGCTTTCTGCTGTGCTTTGTGCCTGTACCTGGATCCCCCTTCAGTCTTCTTTCTCCCCCATCCTGCCCCAGCACTTACCCATGCTTCTTTAGGGCAGTTTGTGATGGGAATTCAGTAAAGCCAGTATAGCCACAGTCACTGGAAATATGACAGAAAATTATCTTTTCAATGCATGTACAGAAAGGTGCAGGAAGGGTCAAGCTGGTGTTTCATTTCTCCTAAGAGCTACAAACCAAGGATGGAAGCTCCAGATGACCTGGAATATTGCTGTGGAGAAAAGGAATGAGAAACATAAAGATTAGCTTGAGATGATAACTGTAGTATGACTGCTTTCAGGGACAGTGGTTTTTTTTGGGTTGTTTCAGCCTAAATTACTCCTGCTGTCAGAAAAAAAAAAAAAAAAGTATTATGGACACACTTGACTGCACTGTCTTGGCTTGGGGAAGGTTGTATTTTTGTTGGTCTGGAACCAATTGGGATTTGGAATTGTGTCTTCCAGTCTGGGATCTCTTAATATTCTGCAGACACTATTTCTGGGGTGACTGCCCACAGCAGTGTGCTCTTGTTGCCTCTGCCACTCTTCAATCTGGGCCAGAGCTCTTTTCACTGGAAAACATAATTCCAAATCCCAATAACCTTCAATAAAAGGTTATGGCTTTGGAACCAACAAATTCTTCACAGTGTGGAGAAGAGAAACAGGCAGCTTCGGGGTGCAAGTTAGCAGACTGATTTCAGAGGCTGGTGAGTTGCACCCTTTTAATAAATTACTTGCTTTGATTGCAAAAGGAGTCTTAGCTGTGTAGTGGTTACCTGGGTAGTGCTTTAGTAGACATCTCTACAGCAGGTATCTGTGAGGCTGATTGAGTTGAATCCCACTTCAGTGTTCTGGTGACCTGGTCTTGTCCCTCAAATGTAGGTAGCATTGGCCAAAAAATTAAAATGTTACCTGGG